>NC_059158.1:16292509-17531676 GCF_019923935.1 Bubalus bubalis | reverse complement strand
ACATGCCTGAGCGACTAACACACAATGAACTTTAAGGGTTTGGAAGCCATATCAGAGATAAGGATAGCTTAAAAGGAAAAGGAAAACTCTTAGAGACAGGCAAGAACATGAATGCATGAACACTTTTAGGCCAACAGAGCAAAGGAAGAGAATGGATATTGCAGTCTCTAAAGAGTCTTGTACATAGCTGCAGCTAAAAGCAAGGGCCTCTGACCAGAGCTCTGGGCTTCAGTGGAGAAACCTGGCCACTTCCCAGCAAGAAAGGAGTCAGAGGAAAGAATCAATCCACTAATCACTTTCTCTACTGACTCACCATTCTCTTTTGTCCACCCTTGGCCAAACTCAAGTAGAAGTCAGAGGCCAGGAGAGCTAGAGGGATAAAGTCTGGTCTTCTCAACCTCCAAAGGTGCATAACATAATAGAAAATGATCAACAGGGTTCCCGAGGGGCATATAAAGAATATCAAACACACCCACCATTTCTAAGTAGTAGCTATGTTTTCTTTATCTTATGAATCTAGTTGTAGTTAATTTTGCTAGGCATTTAGGATGACTGGGTACGATTAACTTTAATAGGAGAAGTCAGTTTCTGATTTAACCTAGACTTGAGTATATGTCACTGTATTTCTGGTATCAAAATATTATTACTGGGACCCTAACTGACTGTATCCTTGATTCACTTAAACCCTTTGAAGAGATAGGTAATGGGACCAGACTTAGTATGGGACCACAATTATCAAGAGATGTTTTTATACATTGTTGAAATCATTTGGTTGATTTGTATGTGTGAGAGTGAAAACTTTTAATACCAAATTTGTGGAAACGTTACACTGAAATTTCCTTTTTGTACTGCCTTTGTTTGATTTTAATATAGATCAATATGGGCCCCATCTCATTAGTTGGGAATGGTTTCCTACTCTTTCATTTTCTTGAAGAGATTATATCAAATCGATCTTAATTTTTAAAATATTTATTAGAATTCTCTGGTCAAACTATCTTGGATTGATGATCTATTTTTCAAAAGTTTTATGTCACAGTTTCAATCTCATTAAAGTTTATAGGAGTATTCAGAGGATGTATTTATTTTTGCTTCAAGTATTTAGAGATTATGTTGTTTGGTGTATACATATTTAGGATTATTATCAATTCCTGCTGAATTGACTCTTTTTTACTTATGTAAAGTCCTTGTATTCCTTTGTTTGTAGATATTTCCATTGCTCTAAATTTTACTTTATCTAATATTAACATTTGTTTTTATCCTTTTATTTTCCAAATATCCATGTGATTATTGAGTTTCTTAGGCTTTCCTGGTGCCCCAGACAGTAAGGAATCCACTTGCCTTGTGAAGACCCAGATTCAATCCCTGAGTTGGGAAGATCCCCGGGAAGAGGGCATGGGAATTCTTACTCTTGACTGGAGAATTCTATGGACAGAGGAACCTGGTGGGCTACAGTCCATGGGGTCACAAATAGTCAGGCACAGCTTAGCACCTAAACCACCACCTGGTGTTCCTTCACATTTGTTTCTTGGGAGGAACAGCCCTACTCAGGCTGCCTTCTGATGCTAGGTTGGAGGTCAGGAATACTGGGCCTGGGTTGTCTTCTCTTAGCTGCTGCTGTGTTGCTCTTGCATTCTTAAGGCCCTAAACTAGTTCACCTTCTTCTTGCCAACTATAAAAGGTCTCTTTTAGTGGTCTCTTCTTATTTCCAAAACAAGCAAAGGAGTGGACACAAAGAGATCATTGTCATCTTGTCTGAACCAGAAGCCCAAGGTGTGTTTTATAACCTAGGGAAGAGATTTCATGGAGGGAAGTTGAGGAGGAAAGTGGAAAGGAGTCCACAGCAGGCTGGAGATGAAGGTCTTGGAGTCCCCTTCTTTAGAAGTCATCAGAAGCTGAGAAAGTGTTTTTTCTAGATGATATGTATATTCAGCTCTGAGTGAGTACACTTTCTGTTTCAGCAAACTGTAAGTCTTCTGATTGTTTTCATTAATTTCCTTTACAAATGCATATATATAATGATATCCATATGACATTTTATTTCTTCTTCTAGGCTATTTTAGTTCAGTTCAGTTCAGTCTCTCAGTCATGTCCGACTCTTTGTTGGTCCCATGAACCTGCAGCACGCCAGGCCTCCCTGTCCATCACCAACTCTCGGAGTCCACCCAAACGCATGTCTATTGAGTCTGTGATGTCTTCCAACCATCTTATCCTCTGTCATCCCGTTCTCCTGCCTTCAATTTTTCCCATTATCAGGGTCTTTTCAAATGAGTCAGCTCTTCGCATCAGGTGGCCAAAATATTGGAGTTTCATCTTCATCATCAGTCCCCCAATGAATACCCAGGACTGATCTCCTTTAGGATGGACTGGTTGGATCTCCTTGCAGTCCAAGGGACTCTCAAGAGTCTTCTCCAACACCACAGTTCGAAGGCATCAGTTCTTCGGCGCTCAGCTTTCTTTATCGTCCAACTCACACATCCACACATGACTACTGAAAAAACCATAGCCTTGGCTAGACGTACCTTCATTGACAAAGTAATGTCTCTGCTTTTCAATATGCTGTCTACATTCGTCATAACTTTCCTTCCAAGGACTAAGCGTCTTTTAAGTCCGTGGCTGCAATCACCATCTGCAGTGATTTTGGAGCCCCCAAAAATAAAGTCAGCCACTGTTTCCCCATCTATTTGCCATGAAGTGATAGGACTAGATGCCATGATCTTAGTTTTCTGAATGTTGAGCTTTAAGCCAACTTTTTCACTAGGCCATTTTTTTCAAGGCCATTGCTCTGCTGTATTATGATTTGAGATTTAAACCTGAAAAAACAAACCTATTGTAGAGTTTGGATTATTTCCCAGTAGATGAATTGATGGAATAACAAAAGAACTAAAAATGATTACTTAATTGAGCTCAGAAAATCTTATATATGCATATGAAGAGAGTTATTCACATATAATTGTATTCTTGGCCCCTTGCGGTATTCTGAGAACTTTGATTGAAGCTATATATAAAAGAAATTACTTTATTATGATAGGTAAACAAGTGGTATAATTATGTGTGTACAGTCAGAATACATTAGTCCAGTGGCCATAAAGATGAGTGTCCTTATTCCCTGGGGAAGAAAATGTTAGCATTTCCATTTATTTTTATCTCACTGTCATTTAATTTAGTGTATATATTTTAAATGTCATAATAAATTAGAATAGTAATGCATATATAAGATTTTTCCATATTATAATTAGGTCACTGACAGTGTGTTGAAAAATGGAAAATACTTTGGAGATTAGCTCTTCAGGAATCAGAAAATTATCAAAATTTGCTGCATAAAACGTTACTTAATTTGGGGGAGTTTACCAAAAATTTTTTATGAAACCAGTTCAACTGAAGAGAGGCAGAATGTTCAGAACATGCATGTTTGCATGAGTTTGCATAGAGCCTCAGAGACAGAAACATTTTTGAAATTTGGTAGAAGACCAAGAGACCTGACTGGACAGGGGAAAACTTGAATCTTGAATGCAAGAGAGCATGTTTGCTCCCCTCAGTGTGGTCTAAGTTGTGTTTCTTTAAATCACCTCCCTTTTTTCACCTTTATTCCCTAAACCCCATCTTCTGCTTTACTATTTCTTTTCCCATAGTACAGATCACCTGTTAACATACCATATAATGTACTTGGATTCATGTTTATTGCAAATCATCTGTCTTCTACCAGGTAGAATATCAGTTCCATGAGGACAAGTGTCTGCCTTCTTTGTTTATTGATGTAAACTAAGCACCTATAGGAGAAGGCAATGGCACCCCACTCCAGTACTCTTGCCTGGAAAATCCCATGGACGGAGGACCCTGGTAGGCTGCAGTCCATGAGGTAGCTAAGAGTCGGACACAACTGAGCGACTTCACGTTCACTTTTCACTTTCATGCATTGGAGAAGGACATGGCAACCCACTCCAGTGTTCTTGCCTGGAGAATCCCAGGGACGGCGGAGCCTGGTGGGCTGCCATCTGTGGGGTCGCACAGAGTCGGACATGACTGAAGCGACTTAGCAATAGCAGCAGCAAGCACTTATAAGAGTTTCTGAGTCAAGGAGGAATTAAGTCAATGATCAATTGGTTAATTACCAATAGCAGAGTACTGGGCAGGCCTATAGGTTTCAAAATTTAGTGATTCATTAGCTATTGTAAATAAGCTGTTCTACAGTTAATGTTATAAGTTAAAGGCACATTTCAGTTTCTTTTACCAGCATAAAGATAAACTACATTTGAAAAAAAGGTTTTAGACCCAACATGATAGCCAAATTGCACATTTGAAAAAACAAATTATACTATATTATTTGTTTTCTTTATCCAAAATATAATTATATTCCTTTTCAAAACCTTTTCCTTACATAGGTGTATGTACATATATGTTTATATATATAAATAAAATTCCATATAGTCAAAGCTATGGTTTTTCCAGTAGTCATGTATGGATGTGAGAGCTGGACCATAAGGAAACTGAGCACTGAGGAACTCATGCTTTTGAACTGCAGTGTTGGAGAAGACTCTTGAGAGTCCCTTGGACTGCAAGGAGATCAAACCAGTCAATACTAAAGGAAATCAGCCCTGAATATTCATTGAAGGCACTGATACTGAAGCTGAAGCTCCAATACTTTAGCCACCTGATGCAGAGAACTTACTCTTTGGAAAAGACCTTGATGCTGGGAAAGATTGATGGCAGGAGGAGAAGGAGCTGGCAGAGGATGAGATGGTTGGATGGCATCACTGACTCGATGGACATGAGTTTGAGCAAGCTCCAGGAGATGGTGGAGGACAGGGTAGCCTGATGTGCTGCAGTCCATGGGATCTCAAAGAGTGGATATGACTGAGTGACTGAACTTAACTGAAGGTATACATATGTATCATGTATATAACATGATGATTATATGATCAGCATACTAGGTCACATTGACAAATATGCTATTTCAGTTTCAGGTATCATTATACATAGATAATGTTGACATATAATGTTATTTTCGTTTCAGTTGTACAATGTAATTATCTCAAATATATTGCAAAATTATCACCACAATAAGTCTGGTGAACATTTGTCACTAGAAACAGTTACAATTCTCTTCTTGCACTGAGAACTTTTATGATCTCTTCAGTTCAGTTCAGTTCATTCGCTCAGTCGTGTCTGACTCTTTGCGACCCCATGAATTACAGCACGCCAGGCCTCCCTAATTATCACCAACTCCCAGAGTTTACTCAAACTCATGTCCATCGAGTTGGCAATGCCATCCAACCATCTCATCCTCTGTTATTCCTTTCTCCTCCTGCCCCGAATGGCTCCCAGCATCAGGGTCTTTTCCAATGAGTCAAATCTTCGCATGAGGTAACCAAAGTGTTGGAGTTTCAGCTTTAGCATCAGTCCTTCCAATGAATGCCCAAGACTGATCTCCTTTAACAATGGACTGGTTGGATCTCCTTGCAGTCCAAGGGACTCTCAAGAGTCTTCTCCAACACCACAGTTCAAAAGCATCAATTCTTTGGTGCTTAGCTTTCTTCACAGTCCAACTCTCATATCCATACATGACCACTGGAAAAACCATAGCCTTGACTAGATGGACCTTTGTTGGCAAAGTATTATCTCTGCTTTTTAATATGCTATCTAGGTTGGTCAAACTTTCCTTCCAAGGAGTAAGCATCTTTTAATTTCATGGCTGCAGTCACCATCTGCAGTGATTTTGGAGCCCAAAAAAGTAAAGTCTGACACTGTTTCCACTGTTTCCCCATCTATTTCCCATGAAGTGATGGGACCAGAGGCCATGATCTTCGTTTTCTGAATGTTGGGCTTTAAGTCAACTTTTTCACTCTCGTCTTTCACTTTCATCAGGAGGCTTTTTAGTTCCTCTAGAAGCAGAATCAGGAGAGCCTTGAAAGGCAGACGAAATGGCTCGAGTGGTCCAGTATAGGACTTCTACGTAGGCGTCACTAGTAACGGGGAGATCTAAAAACTGGGGTATGTTTCTTACATATTCATGAATTTTGCATCTTTTATTTTACACATGGACATTCCCACTCATTTCCTGTTTTCGTACAGTATAATAGCTGCAATTCTGTGTCTAATGCATTGGTTGAACTAAACTTGTCTGCATGGACAACTTATAGATCTGTTATTTATATTGCTACTACAAGATTTTTAGTCATGCCTTGATTTTGCTCATACTTCATCAACTGCATAATGTAATTTCTCTTCAATTGCTTACAGGCCTCAACCTTTTCCTGCATGTATAGTTACCATTACCTCTAATAATCTGAAGCCTGGTAACCTGCATACTGTCTCATTTGATCTGGTAAAAAACCCAGGTAAAAGACTCACGTGCATGTGTTGGATGTGTTCTTTATCTTCAGGGGTATGGAGGGAATTGGTGTGGCACTAGTTGGCGGCATTGATATGGTAAAATTTGCCCTGGGCATACTGTTCATCCTGAAAGTGATCAGACAATTAGTTATGGTTGTTGAGCATTCAGCAGATGAGCCCATCACCAGAACATTGACATGTTGATAGATGTATAATTTTTTTATTGGGGAAGGCATCACAATATTTGAAAGTATTTCCTTTCCTATTTTTTCTATACATTGTCTCTATAAAATTTATTTAACATCTAACTTTTCTAAGTTTAACTTTTTCCTTCTCTGTTATTTATTTATTTTTTTTATTTTTTAGTATTTGACCCAAATATAGTACATATGTACCAATATTTGGTGCTTCCCAGGTGACAGTAGTAGTAAAGAACATTCCTGCCAATGCAGGAGATATAAGAGGACTCAGGTTTGATCCCTAGGTGAGGAGCATCCCTTGCAAGAGGGTACAGCAGCATACTCCAGTATTCTTGCCTGGCGAATGCTAGAGAGTGAAGCCTGTTGGGCTACAGTCAATAGGGTTGCAAAGAGTTGGACACAACTGAAGTGACTTAGAATGCATGCATGCACCTATATTTAACCATTTAATCTCTTGTTTACTGTGGGTTAGAACCAATATATTCCCTTATAAGGTGTTATAGAGTTATGATGTTGACTTATCTCTGAATCCATACACAAAAAAGCTTAGTGTTCGTCCCAGGTGCAGAATACAATGTTGTTTATGGGGACAAAATGGTACTGCAGAAAAACATGGCATAAAGTTATAGGAAATACTAAGCAATGGACTGAGAATAATAAGAGTAGAGAAATCTAGCTAACACATATCAAACCTGGACTGGCGACTCGTTTCATACATGATATTTTACATGTTTCAATGCCATTCTCCCAAATCTTCCCACCCTCTCCCTCTCTCACAGAGTCCCTAAGACTGTTCTATACATCAGTGTCTCTTTTGCTGTCTCGTACACAGGGTTATTGTTACCATCTTTCTAAATTCCATACATATGCGTTAGTATACTGTATTGGTGTTTTTCTTTCTGGCTTACTTCACTCTGTATAATAGGCTCCAGTTTCATCCACCTCATTAGAACTGATTCAAATGTATTCTTTTTAATGGCTGAATAATACTCCATTGTGTATATGTACCACTGCTTTCTTATCCATTCATCTGCTGATGGACATCTAGGTTGCTTCCATGTCCTGGCTATTATAAACAGTGCTGTGATGAACATTGGGGTACACGTGTCTCTTTCCCTTCTGGTTTTCTCAGTGTGTATGCCCAGCAGTGGGATTGATGGATCATAAGGCAGGTCTATTTCCAGTTTTTTAAGGAATCTCCACACTGTTCTCCATAGTGGCTGTACTAGTTTGCATTCCCACCAACAGTGTAAGAGAGTTCCCTTTTCTCCACACCCTCTCCAGCATTTATTACTTGTAGACTTTTGGATCACAGCCATTCTGACTGGTATGAAATGGTACCTCATAGTGGTTTTGATTTGCATTTCTCTGATAATGAGTGATGTTGAGCATCTTTTCATGTGTTTGTTAGCCATCTGTATGTCTTCTTTGGAGAAATGTCTATTTAGTTCTTTGGCCCATTTTTTGATTGGGTCATTTATTTTTCTGGAGTTGAGCTGTAGGAGTTGCTTGTATATTCTCGAGATTAGTTGTTTGTCAGTTGCTTCATTTGCTATTATCTTCTCCCATTCTGAAAAACTAATCTTTTGCAAAAGTTATGAACACTTAAAGAGATTACTTGGAAGATTTGGAAAATATGGGTAGTCAAAAATGGAGGTTGAAAGAAAAACTAGTGAGTAAAAAGAACAATGTGAATTTAATAGAAACTTTTAGCACTGCTTTTCATTAGCTGTCTGCTTTACTGTGTGCTCCTTCATTGACCTAAAAAAATTAACATACAACTTTCAAATACCTTCATCAGAAAGAGAATAATTGTTTCCAGTTCTAAACTCCCATTCTACCGTAGCTCTATGGTCTATAGCCCACCAAAATCCTGTGTCCATGGGATTTCTCAGGTAAGAATAATGGAGTGGCTTGCCATTTCCTTCTCCAGGGAATCTTCCAGATCCAGGGATAGAACCCAGGTCTCTCACATTGCGGGCAGATTCTTTATCATCTTAGCCACCAGCAAAACCCATTAAGGTTAAATGCGCTCTTAGGGTAGAACATCAATCCAATAGGTTTAGTGTCTTCATGAAGCAAAACACCAGAGAACTACCTCTGTGTCTCTGTGTCTCTGTGTCTTTACCTCTATCCCTCTTCCCCATCCCCCACCCTGTGTGAGAATGAACGGAGAATCCAGCCTGGGAGGAAAGAATTCTTACCAGAACCTCACCCTGCTGGCACCCTGATCTGAGACTTCTAGCCCCCAGAACTGTGAGGAAATAAATTTCTGTTGTTTATTCCACTGAGTCTATTGTATTCTTTTATGGCATTCTTGGATGACAAATACAAAATCATTTATTTTGGAAATTTAAAAAAGAAAATGAATGAAAAAAAAATTGAAAAACTTTTTGCACTTCTTAGGAATCTTAGGGATTTCACAACACTGATCCTTTCTTTGATTTCCACATCTTATGAGCTGATGGCATCTTTGACCTAGAGACTGTGTTATTTGAAGTTTGGCTGATGCAGCCTTCTTGTTGAAAGGACAGTATAGCCCAGTCACTTACACGAAGTTTCCATCCAGAAGCCTAGCTGGCTACAGTCCGTGGGGTTGCAATAGCCAGACACGACTTACCAACTAAACCACCACCACCACACCACCACAGTACTTACAAACTCAGTGAACATTATCCAGGAAAGGCCAAAAATGTCACGGGACAGCCTGGTGGCATTGAGAAACAGGCCTGTAAGGGATTCCAAGGGGATGTCAAACACATCAGGACAGCAGGATAGGCATGAGTTGCCTTGGCACAGGCGCAGATTTGACATGACCAGCAGCAGCAGCAGCAAGCAGGACCCTGTTTAAATAAAAACATGAGCCATTCTGAGATGATCTAGTCACCTGAGGTTATCAAATCCATCCTGTGGAGGGAAACCATTTCTTTCCCTGTTGCTCTGAGCAGTTGTTGCTGTAGTAGCTGTGGTGAGGAAGAATGAGCAACTTCTGTGTAAATTTAAATGGATGCTGATATTTGCACAAATAGATAGTTGGAGAAGTAGTTACTCCCTGCGTTTTTCTATTGCTCCCAGAAAACTTCTGTGCTCTACAAACATTTGGAACTTAATTCTGAGCCAGAGTGCTTAGGCCATTTTTTTAAGACAGTTTAATGTTGGGACTGGAATGGGTGAATTTAACTCAGATGACCATTATATCTACTTCTGCAGGCAGGAATCCCTCAGAAGAAATGGAGTGGGCATCATGGTCAACAAAAGAGTCTGAAATGCAGTACTTGGATGCAATCTCAAAAACAACAGAATGATCTCTTTTTGTTTCCAAGGCAAACCATTCAATATCACAGCAATCCAAGTCTATGCCCCAACCAGTAACACTGAAGAAGCTGAAGTTGAACGGTTCTATGAAGACCTACAGACCTTTTAGAACTAACACCCCAAAAAGATATTCTTTTCATTATAGGGGACTCGAATGCAAAAGTAGGAAGTCAAGAAACACCTGGAGTAACAGGCAAATTTGGCCTTGGAATACAGAATGAAGCATGGCAAAGACTAATAGAGTTTTGCCAAGAAAATGCACTGGTCATAACAAACACCCTCTTCCAACAACACAAGAGAAGACTCTATACATGGACATCACCAGATAGTCAACACCGAAATCAGATTGATTATATTTTTTGCAGCCAAAGATGGAGACTCTATACAGTCAGCAAAAACAAGACCAGGAGCTGACTGTGGCTCAGATTATGAATTCCTTATTGCCAAATTCAGACTTAAACTGAAGAAAGTAGGGAAAACCACTAGACCATTCAGGTATGACCTGAATCAAATCCCTTATGATTATACAGTGGAAGTGAGAAATAGATTTAAGGGCCTAGATCTGATAGACAGAGTGCCTGATGAACTATGGAATGAGGTTCGTGACATTGTACAGGAGACAGGGATCAAGACCATTCCCATAGAAAAGAAATGCAAAAAAGCAAAATGGCTGTCTGGGGAGGCCTTACAAATAGCTGTGAAAAGAAGAGAAGCGAAAAGCAAAGGAGAAAAGGAAAGATATAAACATCTGAATGCTGAGTTCCAAAGAATAGCAAGAAGAGATAAGAAAGCCTTCTTCAGCAATCAGTGCAAAGAAATAGAGGGAAACAACAGAATGGGAAAGACTAGGGATCTCTTCAAGAAAATCAGAGATACCAAAGGAACATTTCATGCAAAGATGAGCTCGATAAAGGACAGAAATGGTATGGACCTAACAGATGCAGAAGATATTAAGAAGAGATGGCAAGAATACACAGAAGAGCTGTACAAAAAAGATCTTCACGACCCAGATAATCACCATGGTGTGATCACTGACCTAGAGCCAGACATCCTGGAATGTGAAGTCAAGTGGGCCTTAGAAAGCATCACTACGAAGAAAGCTAGTGGAGGTGATGGAATTCCAGTGGAGCTATTCCAAATCCTGAAAGATGATGCTGTGAAAGTGCTGCACTCAATATGCCAGCAAATTTGGAAAACTCAGCAGTGGCCACAGGACTGGAAAAGGTCAGTTTTCATTCCAATCCCAAAGAAAGGCAATGCCAAAGAATGCTCAAACTACTGCACAATTGCACTCATCTCACAGGCTAGTAAAGTAATGCTCAAAATTCTCCAAGCCAGGCTTCAGCAATATGTGAACCATGAACTTCCTGATGTTCAAGCTGGTTTTGGAAAAGGCAAAGGAACCACAGATCAAATTGCCAACATCCGCTGGATCACGGAAAAAGCAAGAGAGTTCCAGAAAAACATCTATTTCTGCTTTATTGACTATGCCAAAGCCTTTGACTGTGTGGATCACAATAAACTGTGGAAAATCCTTCAAGAGATGGGAATACCAGACCACCTGATCTGCCTCTTGAGAAATTTGTATGCAGGTCAGGAAGCAACAGTTAGAACTGGACATGAAACAATAGACTGGTTCCAAATAGGAAAAGGAGTTTGTCAAGGCTGTATATTGTCACCCTGCTTATTTAACTTATATGCAGAGTACATCATGAGAAACGCTGGACTGGAAGAAACACAAGCTGGAATCAAGATTTCCGGGAGAAATATCAATAACCTCAGATATGCAGATGACATCACCCTTATGGCAGAAAGTGAGGAGAAACTCAAAAGCCTCTTGATGAAAGTGAAAGTGGAGAGTGAAAAGTTGGCTTAAAGCTCAACATTCAGAAAACGAAGATCATGGCATCCAATCCCACCACTTCATGGGAAATACATGGGGAAACAGTGGAAACAGTGTCAGACTTTATTTTGGGGGGCTCCAAAATCACTACAGATGGTGACTACAGCCATGAAATTAAAAGACGCTTACTCCTTGGAAGGAAAGTTATGACCAACCTAGATAGCATATTCAAAAGCAGAGACATTACTTTGCCAACAAAGGTTCATCTAGTCAAGGCTATGGTTTTTCCAGTGGTCATGTATGGATGTGAGAGTTGGACTGTAAAGAAGGCTGAGCACTGAAGAATTGATGCTTTTGAACTGTGGTGTTGGAGAAGACTTTGAGAGTCCCTTGGACTGCAAGGAGATCCAACCAGTCCATTCTGGAGATCAGCCCTGGGATTTCTTTGGAAGGAATGATACTAAAGCTGAAACTCCAGTACTTTGGCCACCTCATGCGAAGAGTTGACTCATTGGAAAAGACTCTCATGCTGGGAGGGATTGGGGGCAGGAGGATAATGGGACGACAGAGGATGAGATGGCTGGATGGCATCACTGACTCGATGGACGTGAGTCTCAGTGAACTCTGGGAGTTGGTGATGGACAGGGAGGCCTGGCATGCTGTGATTCATGGGGTCGCAAAGAGTCGGACACCACTGAGCGACTGATATGATGTGATCTGAATGTTGGGACTCTGCAAAGTGGGACAGGGTGGCCCTCAAGGTGTTTGTAATTTTTTCACTCTACATTGACTAATGCTTGAATTTTAGACACTGAAATGACAAGAAAAGTCCAGTCGATCTGTGTGGTTTACCGTCACACTGGGGTCAGAGTAAACACATGACTGACTGATCATTACTGTTGAGTACAGAGAGAATACTAACAGAAAAAGGATACTGTACCTTATACCTGCTCACTCACCTTAGTAACCCCATGCATGTCTCTGATACTTTCCCAGAAGCTTTAAAACATTTTAAAATTTGTGTTTCACAGGAACTCTGTGAGATAGCCTTAATCTTCACTAAGATCATCAAGTTATGGTAATAAAGATGCAGTGATTTGGAGAGGGCAAGTAATTTTCCCCAGGTCCCATTATTAGCAGATGCAGGTGACTGGGCACCAGCACACTCATCTGTTCACTTCCTGATGTTACATCACACATGCCTGTGGCCCTCGGTCTGCATGTGTGTAACCAGGACCACATCAGGAGCTGTGATGACTGCGTAAAGAGAAAAATACTTTGTCTTTGACTGCAAAACAGCAGTGACCCTAGAACATTGGTTTTATCCACTTGTTCTGCTCTGTCTATAAAACACTCACTGTTAAAGTCTTTGACAATTATCAGTGTGGGGGCCTCATTCTCCTGGCAACTTTTCTTCTAGGCACCTTGACAACTCTTCTACTTTTATGCATCTTTAATCCTCTTGTTACATTTTTTTTTTTTTTTATAAAATAGCAAATAAATATCCAAATGGTAATACAAGAATATTACCTGGTCAGCACCCAAGACAATGCCATCAGCTCTGCGAACAAGGCCTGCCTTTTCCTGAATTTGACTTTTTAGGGACCAAATTTACCTGTGTGGTTCTGTAGTGATTTTGGAGCCCCAAAAATGAAGTCTGACACTGTTTCCACTGTTTCCTCATCTTTTTCCCATGAAGTGATGGGACCAGATGCCATGATCTTAGTTTTCTGAATGTTGAGCTTTAAGCCCACTTTTTCACTCTCCTCTTTCACCTTCATCAAGAGGCTTTTTAGTTCCTCTTCACTTTCTGCCATAAGGGTGGTGTCAACTGCATATCTGAGGTTATTGATATTTCTCCCAGCAATCTTGATTCCAGCTTGTGCTTTATCCAGCCCAGCATTTCTCATGATGTACTCTGCATATAAGTTAAATAAGCAGGGTGACAATATACAGCCTTGACGTCCTCCTTTTCCTATTTGGAACCAGTCTGTTCCATGTCCAGTTCTAACTGTTGCTTCCTGACCTGCATACAAATTTCTCAAGAGGCAGGTCAGGTGGTCTGGTATTTCCAACTCTTTCAGAATTTTCCACAGTTTATTGTGATCCACACAGTCAAAGACTTTGACATAGTCAGTAAAGCAGAAATAGATGATTTTCTGGAACTCTCTTGCTTTTTCGATGATCCAGTGGATGTTGGCAATTTGGTCTCTGGTTCCTCTGCCTTCTCTAAAACCAGCTAAAACATCTGGAAGTGCATGATCCAGGAAAGATGCCTGCTTGATCTGCTGGCTCTTTGAATAAAGTTAATATTAAGAATAAATATTCCTTGCCTCAACACCTTGTCTTGGATTCATTGGCCTGTCATGCAACGAGTTACAGTAAGCTTGTAGGGTAAAAGAAGTGATGGCTACGTGGGCACAGGAGGGCCTAGAGGAGCTATTCCATGTTCAAGGTCAGAAGGGGCAGTGGTGAGGAGATACCCCTCATCCAAGGTAAGGAGCAGCAACTGCAGTTTGCTGGAGTAGCCTTGAAGAGATACCCCACGTCCAAGGTAAGAGAAACCCAAGTAAGATGGTAGGTGTTGCAAGAGGGCATCAGAGGGCAGACACACTGAAACCATACTCACAGAAAACTGGTCAATCTAATCACACTAGGACCACAGCCTTGTCTAACTCAATGAAACCAAGCCATGCCCATGGGGCAACCGAAGACGGGCGGGTCATGGTGGAGAGATTTGACAGAATGTGGTCCACTGGAGAAGGGAATGGCAAACCACTTCAGTATTCTTGCCTTGAGAACCCCATGAACAGTATGAAAAGGCAAAATGATAGGATACTGAAAGAGGAACTCCCCATGTCAGTAGGGGCCCAATATGCTACTGGAGATCAGTGGAGAAATAACTCCAGAAAGAAGGAAGGGATGGAGCCAAAGCAAAAACAATACCCAGTTGTGGATGTGACTGGGGATAGAAGCAAGGTCCGATGCTGTAAAGAGCAATATTGCATAGGAACCTGGAATGTCAGGTCCATGAATCAAGGCAAATTGGATATGGTCAAACAGGAGACGGCAAGAATGAATGTCGACATTCTAGGAATCTGTGAACTAAAATGGACTGTAATGGGTGAATTTAACTCAGATGACATCCCATGGAGCTTAGTTTTTGAACCATCTCCAAACATCTCCTCTTTGATACTAGAACTAGACCTTCATGCTTCCATGATGTATTGTAATATTTCAGAAATTATTCCTGGCCCTACCTTTGGCCAACAGAAGCATAAAATCATAGACCCTTGCAAGTGTCATTTTAATATTACTTTTCCTGTCCATTCTTTGTAAGTATGCAGATTTTAAGACTGAAGTGAGCAAGAATTGAGTTTGGACAAGAGAACTGATAAAATAGAGATTTTATCCTAGTGAATGAGATCAGAACATGATTCTTTTTCCAATTTACCAGAAGAGTGGTAATTTAATTAAGGATAAGATATCAGCATTTACTAGGTTTTCTCTGCTCTTAGTTAGTTTAAAGGGTCATGGTAAATAAGAATAAAATGGTTATTTAAAATTAGGTGATGGAAATACACTTTCTAACACCATACACACAAATGAACTCAAGATGGATTAAAGATCTAAACATAAGACCAGAAACTATAAAACTCCTAGAGGAGAACATAGGCAAAGCACTCTCCAACATAAATCACAGCAGGATCCTCTATGACCCACCTCCCAGAATATTGGAAATAAAAGCAAAAATAAACAAATTGGACCTAATCAAAATTAAAAGCTTCTGCACAACAAAGGAAACTATAAGCAAGGTGAGTAGATAGCCTTCTCAGTGGGAGAAAATAATAGCAAATGAAGCAACTGACAAATAATTAATCTCAAAAATATACAAGCATCTCCTGCAGCTCAATTCCAGAAAAATAAATGACCCAATCAAAAAATGTGCCAAAGATCTAAACTGACATTTTTCCAAAGAAGACATACAGATGGCTAACAAACACATGAAAAGATGCTCAACATTACTCATTATCAGAGAAATGCAAATCAAAACCACTATGCGGTACCATTTCACGCCAGTTAGAATGGCTGCTATCCAAAAGTCTACAAGCAATAAATGCTGGAGAGGGTGTGGAGAAAAAGGAACCCTCTTACACTGTTGGTGAGAATGCAAACTATTACAGCCACTATGGAGAACAGTGTGGAGATTCCTTAAAAAACTGGAAATAGAACTGCCATATGACCCAGCAATCCCCCTGCTGGGCATACACACCGAGGAAACCAGAATTGAAAGAAACACGTGTACCCCAATGTTCATCACAGCACTGTTTATAATAGCCAAGACATGGAAGCAACCTAGATGTCCATCAGCAGATGAACGGATAAGAAAGCTGTGGTACATATACACAATGGAGTATTACTCAGCAATTAAAAAGGATACATTTGAATCAGTTCTAATGAGGTGGATGAAACTGGAGCCTATTATACAGAGTGAAGTAAGCCAGAAAGAAAAACACCAATACAGTATCCTAACGCATATATATGGAATTTAAAAAGATGATAACGATAACCTTGTATGTGAGACAGCAAAAGAGACACAGATGTATAGAACAGTCTTTTGGACTCTGGGAGAGGGTGAGGGTGGGATGATTTGGGAGAATGGCATTGAAACATGTATAATATCATATGTGAAATGGATCGCCGGTCCAGGTTCGATGCATGATACAGGATGCTTGGGGCTGGTGCACTGGGATGACCTAGAGGGATGGGATGTGGAGGGAGGTGGGAGAGGGGTTCAGGATAGGGAACACATGTACACCTGTGGCAGATTCATGTTGATGTATGGCAAAACTAATACAATATTGTAAAGTAATTAGCCTCCAATTAAAATAAATAAATTTATATTAAATAAATAAATAAATTGACACAGCCAAAAAAAAAGTCGATGCAGGAAGGAAATGGTATCTCTATTAAGTGGTAAATATTAATAAATAGATACATATAAACAACAAAAAAGAAGATGTGGTACATACATACAGCAGAATATTACTCATTCATTGAAAAGAATGAAATAATGCCATTTGCAGCAACATAGATTGCTGCATATGCTAGGTCCATAGATGGACCTAGAGAGTCATGCTGAGTAGATTAAGTCAGACAGAGAAGTAGAAAAATCATACAATATTCCTTACAGATGGTATCTAAAAAGAAATGATACAAATGAACTTAACTTGCAAAGCAGAAGGAGACTCACAGAGTAAAAAACAAACTTATGGTTGCTTGAGGGAAGGGATAGTTAGGTAGTTTGGGATGGTCATGTGCACACTAATACATTTAAAATGGATAAAAACAAGGACCTATTGTACAGCATATGGAACTCTGTTTACTTATGTGGCAGCCTGGATAGGAGGGGAATTTGTGGGAGAATGGATACATATATATGTATAGCTGAGTCCCTTCATCAATTACCTGAAACTACCACAATATTGTTAATCAGCTGTACCCCAATACAAAATAATAAGTTCAAAGTGTGGGGAGAAAAGACTGCAAAAAAATAAAATAAAATTTAAAAAAAAAGGAAAATAAAAGAAGTGGTTCTCAAAAGGAAGACATATAAGTTGGAGAAGGCTTCCCTGGTGGCTCAGACAGTAAAGCGTCTGCCTGAAATGCGGGAGACCCAGGTTCATTCCCTGGATCGGGAAGATCCTCTGGAGAAGGAAATGGCAACCCACTCCAGTATTCTTGCCTGGAAAATCTCATGGATGGAGCCTGGTAGGCTACAGTCCATGGGGTCGCAAAGAGTCGGACACGACTGAGCAACTTCACTTCACTCATCAATTAAAGAGCTTGTTGTGACAGGAAAGGAGAATAATGCCTTGTATAACACAGACGTATTTGTGTGCATATATTTCTGTGCAAGTATACATGTGTTTTGCATAAATATATGCTTAATTCCTTCATGGAACTTTGGACCTTATAAAATTCAATTTTATAAGAGGCAGTAAATATAGCAGAATACCCTAATTCCTAATGTAATCGATCATTTATTGGTAGATGACTAACTATATGATTTTTTGTTTCTGTTAATTGTTATTCATGTGTTTGCTTTGGTAGCACATATATTAAAAAACTGGAATAATAACGAGAAGATTAGCATGGCCTCTGCCCAAGGATGACACACAAATATGTGGAACCTTCCATATTTTTCTGTAACTTCAAGGGGTGGGACTGGAAGGATGGTGGGAAGGAGGTTCAAGAGCCGGGGGACATAGGTATACCTATGGCTGATTCATGTTGATGTTTGGCCGAAAGTAGTACAGTATTGTAAAGCAATTACCCTTTGATTAAACATCAATAAATTCAATTATTAAAACTGTTATTGGGGATCATATAACAGGATCAGATATCCATTGTATGACTAAAGAGGGTCTGACTGGAAACTGATGGTGTCAATTATCATTGGTTAGTGATTCATTAACTTTATAGTTGAATGCTGCTGCTGCTGCTGCTGTTAAGTCGCTTCAGTCATGTCAGACTCTGTGCGACCCCATAGACGGCAGCCCACCAGGCTCCCCCGTCCCTGGGATTCTCCAGGCAAGAACACTGGAGTGGGTGGCCATTTCCTTCTCCAATGCATGGAAGTGAAAAGTGAAAGTGAAGTCGCTCAGTCGTGTCCGACTCTTAGTGACCCCATGGACTGCAGCCTACCAGGCTCCTCCATCCATGAGATTTTCCAGCCAAGAGTACTGGAGTGGGATGCCATTGCGTTCTCCGACTCAGTGTCATAGCAAGCTATAATTCTTGTCTGCCTTCGCTTTTAAGTGGTATAGTGCCCAAACTTTGAAACAGAGGCTGTTCCCAGAAGCGCACAGTCATGAGTCCTGCCCAGGGTTTTTGTTCCTGATGCTGGAGGCTTCTGTTTGCTGGTCACTAAGGCTGAAATTTTCTCTGCTGAGCATTCTCTGGGTCTATCACGTGCACAAGTCTTTATATTTTGGTTTTCTAATTTGCTTCTCTTATTCTTTTGACCAGACTACCAAGTCCCTTTATGATTTATTTTTCAGACCCTTTGTGCTTTGATCTTTCTGATGCTCATTAGTGTATTTGCTTCCATGTCTACCTCTCTGAGTAGTATTCAGCATCTACATAAACCCTACCCTATTTTCTTACTGTCTGAATGTTGTCATTTAGCATCAGCATAGTTTTATGAATTTCATTTTCCTTCTGGTGCAGTTTCTGGTACACAGCTTAAGCTGGTTGGCTCACATCTAGCTTGTTTGTGTTGTCTCCAAAAAATTAGAGAACTCTGCTTTCTTTCTAGGATAAGGCCCCTTGTTTTGATACCATTGCTAATTTTCTGTGATTTCCCTTCCTGCCTCATAAGCTTTGTCTTTCTCAATCTACTTTAACTTGAGTACCATGTGCCTCTCTGTTGGTATTACTATTTTAAATCAACATCAACCTAGTATAACATAGAATTAAAGGGAATAAAATTACAATAGTATTAGGAATAATATATTCCCCCAAATCATAATCCAGTAATGCTCCCAGTTTTAAATGACACATACAGACTGAAAGTGAGATGATAGAAAAAGATATTCCATGCAAATGGAAATCAAAAGAAAGCCAGATTGGCAATTCTCATATCAGAGAAAATAGACCTTAATTGAAAACTATTATAAGAGTTAAAGAAGGACACTAACAAATGATTAAGGGATCAATGAAAGAAAAGACATAGCAATTTTAAATATCATTTACCCATAATAGAGCACCTCAATACATAATGTAAACACTAACTGACATAAAAGGAGAAATTGACAGTAACACAATAATAGTAGGGCATGTTTTCACTGCACTTATACCAATGGACAGATAATCAAAACAGAAAATTAATAAGGAAACATAAGCCTAAAAGGAAATATTAGAGCCAACAGACCTAATTGATATCTCAGCACATTCCATCCAAATGCAGAAGAATACACTTTCTTCTCAAGTGCACATGGAACATTCTCCTCATCTTGGGTCACAAATCAAACCTCAGTAAATTTAAGGAAATTGAAATTATATCAACCATTTTCTCTGACCACAACACTATGAGACTAGATATCGATTATATGGGGAAAAAAACTGTAAAGAACACAAACACATGGAGATTAAGCAACACATTTCCAAATAATGAACAGGTTACTGAAGAAATAAGGGAAATCAAAACATAGCTAGAAACAAGGAACAATGAAAACATGATGATCTAAAACCTAGAGGATGCAACAAAAGCAATTCTAAGAGGGAGGTTTATAGAAATACAAATTGTACCTCAAGAATCACATTGAATTGACAATCTAACTTTACATATCTTTAGCTCTTTTTAAATTTCTCTTATCAGTGTCTTAAAGGTTTTGCATAAAATCTTTCAACACCTTGCTTAAGTTTATTTCTAAGTGTTTTATCTTTTTTAGATGCAATAGCAAATGGGATTGTTTTCTTTATTCCACTTTCTCATAGCTTGTTGTTGATACATAGGTAGGCAACTGAGTTTCGTATATGGGAATATAGTAAACATAATGTATGCTACATCTTTAAAGAATAGACATTTTCCCACAAATAAGACATATAGATGATCAAGAGGTATATGACATCATTAATAATCAAAGGAAATGCAGATCAAAAGCACAACAGATATCACCTCTTACCTGTTTGAAAGGCTAGTACCAAAATGTAAGAAATGACAAATGTTATTGAGGCTGAGGAGAAAAAGGAGTGCTTATGTACTGTTGGTAGGCATGGATACTGGTGCAACTCCCATGGAAACATACTGTGGAGGTTCCTCAAGAAATTTAAGAGAACTGTTATGTGATGCATTATCTCACTTCTGGATATATACTCAAAGGAAATGAAGTCATTGTCTCAAAGAGAGATCTGTATTCCCATGTTCATTGCAGCATTATTCACAGTAGCCTTGTATAGAAACAACAATCTTTCAACAGGTGAATGGATTAAGACAATGTGATGTGACATATATAGGTAAATACTATTTAGCCATTAGAAAAAGAAAGAAATCTTTTCATTTGTGGCAACATGGATGTAACTGGAGGGCATTACGTTAAGTGGACTCAGTCATAGAAAGACAAATACCATATGATCTCAATTATAAGGAATCTCAAAAAAAGAAAAAAAGATGGAACTCAGAGTAGAAAAATGATTGCTAAAGACTGAAGGATAGGGGAAATAGGGAGAGAATTTTAAAGGTTACACACTTTCATGTATAGAAAATTAATAATGTCTGAAGATCTAAATTTGAGCTTCATGATCTAATCATGAGATCTAATCATGAGTTTGAGCAAGCTCTAGGAGTTGATTATGGATAGAGAAGCCTGTGCTGCTGCAGTCCAGGGGGTCACAAAGAGTCGGAAATGAATGAGCAACTGAACTGAACTGAGGATCTGATGTATAGCATGGTTACTGTAACTAATAACATTGTGTTGTATTTTTAAATTGTCTGAGAGAGTGGACATTATCAAGTGGTATCACTGACTCGATTGACATGAGTTTGAGTAAGCTCTGGGAGTCGGGGATGGACAGGGAAGCCTGGCATGTTGCAGTCCATGGGGTCTCAAAGAGTCAGCCACGCCTGGATGACTGACTCAACTGAAAAGAATGGAACTTTCCTGTGTTCTCTTCAAAAAGCAGAAGTTAAACATGTATGGTGATGGCAATGTTACTTAATAGAAAGGGAAACTCATTTCTAATGCATGCACAAATGGGGGTGGACAAGATGACGAGGGGTAGGTGGAAGTGGGGTACACCTCTCTCCACCGATGCATCAAGAACGTCTAAAGATGCAGCAGTTCTCACAGAAGACCAGGTGAATACTGGCAGGACTTGCTGACTACTGAGAAAGAACACCGGATCCATACAGAACTTGGTAGGACAAAGGAAAGAAGGGATAAGGAGGAAGGGGAAAGAAGGAGCAGAGCAAGTGGGACCAGCCTGAACCTGGGGGAGAGGGAGCTGAAGCACAGGAGAGAGATCCCCATGTCCATGGCCATCCACTGGGACGGGGGAGGCATTTGAAGTTGTTGGGGAGTGAACTAACTAATCTGTGACAGTCTGAACAGAGTGAGAACCACATAGACAAGCCATGCTGCAGCCTTTCATACCTCAGACAGGGTTGTAAGTCCACTGGTGTCCACGGAAGCTGGATGCTGGAGCCATGGAGATTGTGGAATGATCCCGGGGTGAGGACGCCTGTTGACCATGGGGAATCAGCCTGATGGGATGGGATGGAGGAAATCTGCTGCATGGAATGCTTCTTAAGGAAAGCCATGAGGCCATAAAAGTAGGGTTCAAATGCCTGTGGAGTAGAGCTATCTCTTTCTTCATGCTGGTACCTGTAGGGTGAGCAATAGAGAAAGACTTCAGTGAGGGTGGCCCTTGAGTGCCTGATGCACTAAGCAATGGAGAATTTTGAATGTCTACCCTATTCTCTAAGTTTTGGGTTTAAGCATCATAATGTTTTTATGAACTTAAATTTCTTCTGGTAGAGTTTCTGGTTATCAAATTAAGCTAGTTCCTCACATCTGGCTCTTTGCTGGTGTTTCAAGAAACTTTCAGAACCTTCCTTCCTCTCAAGGCCATACTGACCTTTACTTTACTGCCAATGTTGACTTCCCATACTTTCACTTCTTGCCTAATATATTCATTCTTTCTCTACTCACTATAAACTTAGCAGTAGGTGTTCCTATTGGTATTAATACTTATGATAAATTATTAACCTGATGCAGTAGAGAATCAAAAGGAATAGTTATAGCAATAATAATAAATTACCCCCAAATTATAATCCATTAATGCTCCCATTTAAAACTGGTTTTCTATCTATGTATTATTGAGGTATCTTAACTCATTTTCTTTACTAGGTGGCTCAACTTTGAAATGAAATATAGAAAACAATGGAGTGGTAAACTCTGGAAATTACTTTCCTTTTGATATGCCTCATTAGTAAGAATACAAATATTAGGGTTTTTTTTTCCCTCCAGTGGGGCTTTTCCTAGTACACATTATAGCTCACTGTGGGATGATTGCTATTGATTGAAGAATGTACACTGTGAACCGTAATTGTCAAACAAGTGAGTTGAGATGAGGAAAGTAATGCCAGGAATACACAGGCTTTTGTTGATCTAGAAGGAAAACCTTGCTTGTCTCTCATCTACAGTCTAATCTTCAGATTTATTGAAACTCTTACTTTTATTATGCTCCATTAAATTTTTGGATTATTTGGGGTTTTTTTGCCCTTGAGTTGAATGTCTCATGTATTTTTGGATGTTAAGCCCTTATCAAATATATGATTTAGAATGTCTTCTGTCAATCTGTAAGTTGCCATTTGATTTTGCTGATGTTCCTTTGTTTGGAGTTGGATGTGGTCCCACTAGTTTGTTTTTGCAGTTGTTGCCTTTGCTTTTGGTGTGAAACCCAAAAAACAGTTGCAAAGGCCTATGGCAAGAAGATTTCCTCAATGTCTTCTTCTAGGAGTTTAATTGCTTAAAGTCTTATGTTCAAATTTTTGATCCATTTTAATTTGATTTTTGTGCATGGTAAAAGACAGGGGTACAGTTCCATTTTTTCATAAGACTATCCAGTTTTCCCAGTGCCATTTTTGACAAGCTTGTCCTTTCCCCACTGGATAGTCTTAGCTCCTTTTTCATAAGCTAACTGACAATATATGGGTGTGTGTTTCTTTCTGGCTTCACTGTTCTGCTCTGTTGATCTATGTGTCTGTTTTCGTGCCAGAAGCAAATCATTCTGTTTTGATTACTATAGCTTTCTAAAACAATTTGAAATCAGCAACCCTAGTCTCGAAATTTGTTCTTCTTTCTCAAGATCACTTTTATCTTTGGTGCTTTGTGATTTAATACAGCAGAATAGACCAAGAGGAGATGGAAAAAATACACAGAAGAACTATACAAAAAAATATCTTAATGACCCAGATAATCACAATGGTGTAGTTTCTCACTCAGAGCCAGAAATCCTGGAATGTGAACTCCAGTGGGTCTTAAAAAGAACTGCTGCCAACAAAGCTAGTGGACGTGATAGAATTCCAACAAAGCTATTTAAAATCCTGAAAGATGGTGCTATTAAAGTGGTCCACTTAATATGTCAGAAAATTTGGAAGAGCCAGCAGTGACCAGAGGACTGGAAAAGGTCAATCCTCATCCCAGTTCTCAAGAAGGGCAGTGTTAAAGAATGTTCAAGCCACTGAACAGGTGCACTCATCTCCAGTGCTCGTAAGGTTATGATCAAAATCTTCCAGGCTAGGCTTCAGCATAATGTGAACCTAGAACTTCCAGATGTTCAACCTGGCTTTAGAAAAGGCAGAGGAACCAGAGATCAAATTGGCAACCTTTGCTGGAACATAGAGAAAGCAAGGGAATTCCAGAAAATCGTCTGCTTCATTGATCTCACCAAACTGTGTGGATCACAACATGGAAAATTCTTAATGAGATGGGAATACCAGACGAACCTCACCTGTCTTCTGAGAAACTTGTATGCAGTTCAAAAAGCAACAGTTAGAAGCAGACAAGGAAAAATAAACTGGATCAAAATTGGTGAAGGCATCCGTCAAGGCTGAATATTGTCACCCTGCTGATTTAACTTGTATGCAGAGCATGTCATGCAAAATGTTGGACTGGATGAGTCCTAAAGGCAGAATCGAGATTGCTGGGAGAAATATCAACAACCTCAGATATGTGAATGATACCATGTTAATGGCAGAAAGCAAAGAGGAACTAAAGAGCCTCCGATGAGGGTGAAAGAGGAGATTGAAAAAGCTGGCTTAAAACTCAATATCAAAAAAGCTAAGATCATGGCATCTAGTCCCATCATTTACATGCAAATAGAAGGGGCAAAGGTGGAAGCAGTGAGATTTCCTCTTCCTGGGCTCTAAAATCACTGTGGATGGTGCTGCAGCCACGAAATTAGAAGACAATTGCTTCTTGGCTGGAAAGCTCTGACAAACCTAGACAGTGTGTTAAAAGCAAAGACATCACTTTGCCGACAGAGGTCTGTATAGTCAAGGCTAGACTCTTTCCAGTAGTCATGTGCACATATAAGAGCTGGACAGACAATAAAGAAGGCAGAGTGCTGAAGAACTGATGTTTTCAAACTGTGCTGGTGTAGAACACTCTTGAGAGTCCCTGGGGCACCAAGGAGTTCAAAACCAGTCAACCTTAAAGGAAATCAACCCCATGTACTCTTCGGAAGGACTGATGCTGAAGCTGTAGCTCCAGTACATTGGCCACCTAATGTGAATAGCTGACTCATTGGAAAAGACCCTGATGCTGGGAAAGATTGAAGGCAGAAGAAAAAGAGGCTGATAGAGGATGAGATGGTTGAATAGCATCACTGATTCAAAGGGCATGAACTTGGGCAAATTCTAGGAAATGGTAAGGGACAGGGAAGTCTGGCGCGCTGCAGTCTATGGCGTCAGTAAGAGTCAGACATGAACAACAACAACAGTTTTATACAAGTTGTAGAATTTTTTTGTTTGTTTTGTGAAAAGTTTTGAAATTTTGAAAGAGACTGCAGTGATATGTAGATAGCTGTGGGTAGAATGGATGTATTAACAATATTAATTCTTCCAGTCAATAAATATGAAATATGCTCCTTTTGTCTGTTTTAAACATTTCCTTCATGAGTGTCTTGAATATTTCATCCATAGATCTTTCAACATCTTGCTTTAATTTATTTAAGTATTTTGTTTTTTGATGCAATTGTAAATATGATTATTTGTATTTCTGTAATGTGTTTTGGTGTATGGATATGTAACTGAGTTTTATGTATTCAAATACAGTATACAAAATGCATGCTATTTTTTCCAGAATAGACAGTTTTTTCTCTAAATAAAACAATTTTTTATCTGGGCAGTTTTTTATCTGTATCTTTCAAAACTCTGCAATCCCCTGGGTATATACTGGGAGAAATCTCTAATTCCTTAGTCCTTGGCTTCATATCAGCACCACAGAGCATTCAGTATGGATGAGGCTTTGGGTTACCTTAGACAAGTCAGTCTCCTCGTTGAGTGCCATGGTCTAATGCATGTGTTCTCCCAAAATTCATATGTTTAAAATCTAATCCCTAAAGTGACAATTTTAGATGGTGGGACCATTTGAAAATAATTAGGTCATGAGTTCAGAACGCACATGAAGGCAGAGCCCACATGAATGGGATTAGGGCTCTTGTGAAAGAGACCTGAAATAATTGCTCATCCTTCTATTTAGGGATATGTCCTGGAAGAGGCCCTCACTCACTCAACCATGCTGGCTCCCTGATGTTGGACTTCTAGCCTCCAGAACTGTGATAAGTAACATCGTTTATAAACCACCCAGCCTCTGGCATTTTGTAATAGCAGCCTGCATGCACTAAAACACTGGACATGATTAAGTGGGAAAAAAAATAAAATATTGTCAATCTTGTTTTCCCTTCCTAGGTCATAAATGTGGAACAGGTAGCATAGATATTCAATTCCAGTGTCACGTGATAACATACTCCATAGAATTGTAAATTTCTTTCAAATTGTAGTTCTTTAACATGGTCATCTGGGAAGATATTTTCTTAGATGTAATTAACATTTAAACTATTAGATTTTGGATTTTATGGGATCAGTTGAGCAAAGATAGAGCTTTCCCAAAGAAAAAGCAATTCAGCCTGAAGACTGCAGCATTGCTGGTACCCCAATCACCAGCCCGTCTGCCTAAGGATGAAGCAACTAGACCCTAGGCCTGTCACTGGACTGTCATAGAATCCTAACAACTGCTCTTTGACTTAGAAAACTTCACTTCTCTAGGCCTTGGTTTTCTCAACTAAACAAGGAGATTAGAGTAGAAATTTTCTTACATTTCAAAAGAGTATGCATATCTCTGTATAAAACATGATCCCAAACTGAGGTTTTATCCTTTTTCCTGAAAAGAAAATTATCGATTGGTCATGAAGCTTCCGTGTTTGGATCTCTTCTACTTTGCATTATCTGCTCTATCTCACGGTGTATTTCTCTAGCTAGCTTTAAGAAAAATTCCTTGATAGAAATAATTACTTGATAGAAATAATTACTTGATTGTTATGAAATATTACTTTTATCTTTGGTCTTTCATTGAAAAGCTGGACTTGTAGTTAAGCACACTAGTGAGAGAAATTGTTTCTAAATGACAGTATGTCACCTTGAGGAATTTTTCTATGCGTAGTTGCTCAGTCAAGTCCAACACTTTACGACTCCATGGTCTGATGACCCACCAGGCTCCTCAGTCCATAGGGATTCTCTAGGCAAGAATACTAGAGTGGTTTGACATGCCTTCTTCCAGGAATCTTCCTGACTAGGGATGAAATCCAGGTCTCCTGTACTGCAGGGGGACTCTACTGTCTGAGCCAACAGCTCCCAATAAAATGAGTCTGGACATATACAGAAGATGCATGATTTGTCTACTTTTGTTTACTGCAACAGGGTTTTTTTTCCAGTTAACATATCAGTCCCATTTCTATTCACCTGAAAGCAATCTAGAATCCAAGTTCTTTCTGAAAGAAAAAAAAAATAACACAAAAGGAACTTTTATCTGGAAGAGCAGTTAAGATTCTGTCCTTTTCAGCCTTTTTGTCTGTGGTCGATTATCACATTATCTTAGGACATGAAACAGTGAGGGCTAGTGTATGTGGAATAAAAAACCAAACAGGTTTTAGTTCACTGTATGCTGTGAGAGCAGCATCAAAAATTCATTGAAATTTTATTCTGCGTGAATAAAAGTGTTTCATTGAACAAACACCTAATAAAGGCCTGTTGGATGCAAAGAATGGACAGCAGTGAAGGGCACACATGTGGACTTTATGAATTAGGACTTAAATTTTAACAGAAAAACAGAAATGAGGTGAATTTCAAAGTTACATGTTGCACCACAATTGGGACACGTGTCGAGAGGGAAAAGCACAGAATGCCCTATGTCCACATAACAAGGAGTCAGGAAACGCTGTTTGGAGGAACTGGTTTTTACTGAGATCTGAAAGATGTGGGGGAGGTAATCATGTAAGAGAGAGAGGGTGTTCCAGGGAGAAAAAGGCATTTATAAAGAGCTTTAGGCATATGTGAGAATATAGAGTGAGAAGAACCGACATGCCAGGACTGAGCCTTCAAGGAATTTAATTTACTTGGTAAAACTTAATTCTAACTGGACAATGAATACAAGGTAGAATATGATCAGTTCTGTGTAAGACATAAGAATCAAGCTTTGCAGAGCATAGAGATATTTCCATTTGCTGGGATAATTCGGTAAAGATTCACCTAAACATAGGAAACCTGGTTTCTATTGCTACTTTTGCATTGAGTTTTATAAGTTTAGATAAGTGACATAATCATTCTTGGATTTACTTATATATTCTTAATATGGGAGGATTGCCTAGATAATTTCCAAGGTTTCTTACTTTTCTGAATATCCAATGAATCCCACTCGTTATTATCTGGAAAAAAAAAAAACCCTTTACATACCAAGTGTAATATCTGAAATAAATTATATAAAAAGCATTGAAATTCTTGCTATTTTTGTTATTTTCAGTCTTTTTTGTTTTTTTATTAAATTCAAATTTATTTATTTTAATTGGAGGCTAATTTTTTAAAATATATTTTCCAGATAAAATGGCAAGATATTTAAAGAATACATGACAATTTAAATAGGTATACATTATTCATGGATCCCCTCATCGATTTAATTAACATATCTATTAATATCACCTCACATGTTTACCTTTCAAGATCTTTTTGGTGAGGACTTTTAAGTTTTCCTCTCTTACATGTGTGCTAAGTGACTTCAGTCATGTCCAACTCTTTGTAACCCCATGGACTATATAGCCTGCCAGGCTCCTCTGTCCATGGGGATTCTCCAGGAAAGAATGTTAAGGTGGGTTGCCATGCCCTCCTCCAGGAGATCTTCAACTCTTTATTTTTTATGTAATGTCCTTATATTCCTTTGTCTTTGGAAATTTTCTTTGCTCTCAACTCTACTTTATCTAATATTAACATATGCTTTTATCCTTTTATTTTCCAAATATCCATGCGATTATTTAGTTTCTTGGGCTTTCCTGGTGGCTCAGACAGTAAGGAATCCACTTGCCTTGTGAAGACCTGGATTCAACCCCTAGGCTGGGAAGATCCCCTGGAGGAAGACATGTGAATCCGTAATCTTGCCTGGAGAATTAGGTGGACAGAGGAACCAGGTGGCCTCTATTCCATGGGTCAAACAGAGTTAGGCACAGCTTAGCAACTAAACCGCCACCTGGTGTTCCTTCACATGTATTCCTTGGGAAGAACAGCCCTTCTCAGGCTGCCTTCTCATGCTAGGTTGGAGGTCAGGAATGCTGGGCCTGGCTTGTCTTCTCTTAGGTGCTGCTGTGTTGCTCTTCCATTCTTCAGGCCCTAATCTAGTTCACCTTCTTCTTGCCAACTATACAAGGTCTCCTTTGGTGGTCTCTTCTTTTTTCCAGAACAGACAGAGGAGTGGGCACAAAGAGATCAATGTCATCTTGTCTGAACCAGAAGCCCAAAGTGTGTTTTATAACCTAGGGAAGAGATTTCACAGAGGGAAGTGGAGGAGGAAAATGGAAAGGAGTCCACATTGGCTGGAGATGAAAGTCGTGGGGTCCTTTTCTTTAGAAGTCATCAGAAGCTGAGAAAGTATTTTTTCTAGGTGATATGTATTTTCAGCTCTGAGTGAGTACACTTTCTGTTTCAGCAAGCTCTAAGTCTGTATTTTTTCATTAATTTTCTTTACAAATGCATATATATAATGATATCCATATGACATTTTATTCATTCTTCTAGGCCATTGCTCCACTTTTATTATGACTTGAGATTTAAACCCTGAAAATAAGATACCTATTGTAAAGTTTGGATTATTTACCAGTAGATGAATTGATGGAATAACAAAAGAACTAAAGATGATTACTTAATTGAGCTCACTAAATTTTATATATGCATATGAAGAGAGTTATTCACATACAATTGTATTCCTGGCCTCAGGTGGTATTCTGAGAACTTTGATTGAAACTATATGTAAAAGAAATTACTTTATCATGATAGTTAAATAACTGTTATAATTATGTGTGTACATTCAGAATCTATTAGTCCAGTGACCATAAAAATGAGTGTCCTCATCCCCTGGGGAAGAAAATGTTACTATTTCCATTTCTATTTCTATTTATCTCAGTGTCATTTAGTTTATATTTTGTGTATATTTTTTAAATGTCATAATATTTTAGAATACCAATCCATATAAAATACTTTTACATACTATAATTATGTCACTGACAGTCTGCTGAAAAATGGAAATACTTTGGAGATTAGTTCTTCCGGAATCAGAAAATGATCAAATGTGCTGCATAAGATGTTACTTAATTGGGGGGAGTTTACCAACAATTTTTTATGAAACCAGTTCAACTGAAGAGAGGCAGAATATTCAGAACATGCATATTTGCATAGGTTTGCCTAGAGCCTCAAAGACGGAAACATTTTTGAAGTTGGGTAGTCCATGGGGTTGCTAAGAGTTGGACACAACTGAGCGACTTCACTTTCACTTTTCACTTTCGTGCATTGGAGAAGGAAATGGCAACCCACTCCAGTGTTCTTACCTGGAGAATCCCAGGGACGGGGGAGCCTGGTGGGCTGCTGTCTATGGGGTCACACAGAGTCGTACACGACTGAAGCGACTTAGGAGCAGCAGCAGCAGCAGAAGACCAAGAGACCTGAGTGGACAGGGGAAAACGTGAATCTTGAATGCAAGAGAGCATGTTTGCTCACCTCAGTGTGGTCTAAGTTGTTTTTCTTTAAATTACCTCCCTTTCTTCACCTTTATTCCCTAAACCTCATCCTCTGCTTTACTAGTTCTTTTCCAATAGTACAGATCACCTGTTAACATTCCATAAAATGTACTTGGATTCATGTTTATTGCAGATTATCTGTCTTCCCCCAGCTAGAATATCAGTTCCATGAGGATAAGTGTCTACCAGCTTTGTGTATTGATGTAAACAAAGCACCTATAAGAGTTTCTGAGTCAAGGAGGAATTAAGTCAATAATAAATGGGTTAAATGACCAATAGCAGAGTACTGGGCAGGCGTATAGGTTTCAAAATTTTGTGACTTTAATTAGCTATTGTAAATAAACTGTTCTACAGTTAATGTTACAAGGTTAAGACATGTTTCTGTATCTATTATCAGCATAAACATAAACTATGTTTGAAGAGAAGGTTTTAAACCAAACATGAGAGCAAAAATGCACATTTGAAAAAAATTATACTAGTTTGTTTTCTTTATCCAAAATATAATTATATTCCTTTTCAAAAACTTTTCCTAACATAGGTGTGTGTACCTATACGTTTATATATATAAATACAATTCCATCTAGTCAAAGCTATGGTTTTCCCAGTAGTCACTATGGATGTGAGAGCTGGACCATAAAGAAACTGAGCACCAAGGAATAGATGCTTTTGAACTGCAGTGTTGGAGAAGACTCTCAAGAGTCCCTAGGACTGCAAGATCAAACCGGTCCATAATAAGGAAATCAGCCTTGAATATCCATTGAAAGGACTGATACTGAAGCTGAAGCTCCAATACTTTGGCCACCTGATGCAAAGAATTGACTCATTGGAAAAGACCCTGGTACTGGGAAAGATTGATGGCAGAAAGAGAAGGTGATGGCAGAGGATGAGATGGTTGGATGGCATCACTGAGTTGATGGGCATGAGTTTAAGCAAGCTCCGGAGGATGGTGGAGGACAGGGGAGCCTTATGTGCTACAGTCCATGAGGTCTCAAAGAGTTAGATATGACTGAGTGACTGAAGTAAATCGAAGGTATGCATATGTGCTATGTCCATAATATAATGATTATATGATCATGATATCATATAAGTCATTATATAAGTCACATTGACAAATATGCTATTTTAGTTTTAGGTATCATTATACATAGATAATAATGACATATAATGTTATTTGGCTTCAGGTGTACAATATAGTAATTTGATATATATTGCAAAATGATCTCCGCAATAAGTCTGGTGAACATCCCTCAAAATAAATAGTTACAATTTTCTCCTTGTGATGAAAACATTTACAATCTCTTGGCAGTATTCAAACAGGCAATAAGTATGTTCCCTTTTTGACTTAGTGCAGTGAAATGAGACAAGTGGCGCTGAGTATTAGAATCAAAGAATCATGTTGAAACAGTTGAGTTGAATCAAACTTCTCAGTGCCAACTCATATAGAGCTGTCTTGAAAAATCCATCCCTCATTAGGCCCACCTGGCTCCCATCACACATGGTATGGTGTGCAGGCATAGATCGGTGTTTAAGGCTTATGGTATCTTTTCCACTTGTCCATGCATTTCTTTCTCGACATCTTTCAGTGCTTCATCTGTCTCCTGTCTTCACTATCCAAATAGGTTATAATTATGGCAGAAGATGTCTACGTAGCTAGACTCGCAATTGCTGCCCAGTGGGCATTTTGGAAAGAGGCTGGGAAGGAGTCCTTCCAGTATTAGCATTTTACTTTCAGGGGATTAGAAAGCCTTTCATTTGAAGAGTCGATCAATACAAATATGTCTCAGGAGTGAACACTGTTTAATTATTTATTTGATTAATGATTAGCTGACTATCGGCTGAGAGTAAGGCAATGAAGGGTTAATAAACAAGGGAGGATTAAGACAAAAGGAATGAGAAACTCTTTGAGAAAGTGGGCACATGATTAAGGAGACCATTACCTCTATTAGGTTTAGGTTTTAGGTTTGTTTAGGCTGGCTCTTGGAGAAGGCAATGGCACACACTCCAGTACTCTTGCCTGGAAAATCCCATGGACGGAGGACCCTGGAAGGCAGCAGTCCATGGAGTCACTGAGGGTCAGACACAACTCCGCCACTTCACTTTCACTTTTCACTTTCATGCATTGGAGAAGGAAATGGCAACCCACTCCAGTGTTCTTGCCTGGAGAATCTCAGGGACAGGAGAGCCTGGTGGGCTGCCGTCTATGGGGTCGCACAGAGTCAGACACGACTGAAGTGACTTAGCAGGAGCAGCAGCAGGCTGGGTCTGTAAAGGTAGGGGTTGTTTCCATTTGATGTCCATTCATCCTCTATGCTTTACAATGTATGTCTTATTTAAGTGTTGAACGTGATTAGTGACTTACTGCTTGTTATCACTGGGTAGTCCTGCTTTGGTTCTAGTATTCCATAAGGTCTAGCAGAGGCACCTTACAGTACTTATTTCTATTATTTGCTGCAGCACTTTAACATTTTTTGGTGATTTCTGGTACTAAGTTGATGAAATACAGGAAAATAGAGCTCAGGTGCTTTTGGATAAAACCCTAATTTATCTCCTCCCTTCTCTCTGACTTTTCAGTCACTTATTGACTCAGCTAGTCCCATATTGCTGGATGCCTTTTTTGGCTCTTCTGTCTGCCTCATTCCTTGCATGTGGTCAAGGTCTATTTCATTTCCTGTATCTCTCACATGCTTTGCGACTTTTTACTTGGCAGAGCCCTCTTTGATTTTTAGTGTCATAATATTCCCATCTCTTTCTGGTCTCTTTCTTTTTCTCTACCAGCCCCAACAGCCACAACTCTTCAATCCACATTAAATTTTCTCTTATCTACTTCTGGACATAGTGCTCTCTTGGACTGAATGTTCTTGGTTTCCTGTTGCATTGTAGAATAAAGACAAACTCTCCATTTTGCAATATATGATTCTCACAAATGCATAAAAATCCATACAAGTATTTCCCTATTCTAACCCTACAATAATATATGCAATATATCATGGGAGCATAACCATGAGAGATACAACATGAATGGTATAAAATGAACATTTCTTGTGTTTTTGTCAGACTGGATTATTCACTGATACCTTATAATGCTATATTAATATCTCAGTTGCCTTGATCTAGGATGTCAGATATCCTTACTTCATAAGATGATCATACATGAATTGACAGATATACTGTTTTCCTATTTTTACACATCAACATCCCATCAACTTTTCAAACCTCCATCATAAAGCTACCCCATTTGAGTCACTCCTATGACACACTCAGGTAGCTTCTAGCTTTACTTCAATCCACTGTAGCCCGTGGTGGCTCCACATCTTATTCTTCTTCATGCTGCCATGCAATATAGCAGTTTGTGTGTTTATATCACCCTATCCTTCTCCACAACTTGCGGACCTGCTTTGGTTTAAGTCCTCATTGTATCCATGACATGTGCCTTACTAATCTATAAGGTCAGTGAACTTCAAAGATTCTTCATTTGTTTCCTTTTGGTAACCACTGCTACTATTCTTGATATAATAGGGCCATTTCTTCAAATGTAATCTTACTTGGAAATCTGTAAAAGTTGGGAAAATCAACGCTTTCTGCATGGCAAGGGAGTGATTGTTAAATCCTGTCCAAATATCCCTGCTTTGGCTATTCCTGACTGACTCTATAGTACATCTATGGCTCTGTTCAATATTGTCTGAAACCTACAGTATTCACTTTATATGTCACAGTCAAGCAAGGAGAGTGCTCTGAATGTCACCGCCTCTGTTGTTGATCTAAAGTCCTAAATTTATGCTTGAAATAAATTTTATAAGAGACAAATACATGAGGATGTGTGTGGTCTATTGGTGTGTGTATATTTCCTCCAACTGCATTGTCCCCCTTACTGCCAAATTTTCCCTCTAATAAATACCATCCTCTCTGCTGGAAATTTCAAGACTTTGAACAAAAGAAAATTAAGCAAGTAACAAAATAGAATTAGATGTTTAGGGCAGTAAATGATTTAGAAAGTGCTTACAAGGTTTTTTCATGGAAAGGGAATATGAGATATTTGCTCTTGGGATATTAAAAAAAGCATATACATTTGGGTCCTTAAAAATAAAGTTTTCTAACAGCATTTCATGCTTCACTACCCAAGTCCTAGACTCACTTTCCATTTGCTGCTTTTCTTTCCTTCTGTCTTTCTCTGAATCTCTCTTATTCATCCCCCTTTCCCTTCTACATTGTTTTTTCCCATTTTCTTTACCAGGAATTACTGCTAAAGCCCTAAAGATGCTGCAAAACCAGCCTCTTCTTAGGAAGAGCCACTATCTTCCTAGTGACTGACTTCTAGGTCACTGACTTCTTAGGAGAGACATTCAAGTGATTGGCCCTCATCCCAGGTTGTTTGGAGGCTGTTGAACAAGCTGAGCATCCCTAATCCAGTCACATTGCTCCAGTCTCAGTAGAGACTCAGTCTATTTGGAGAATTTTATAATTCAGGGACCTACTAGGGCATGTTTGTAAGGCCAAACAATTAATGGCAAGGATAGTTACTCTAAAAGGGAGACAGAATAGTATCTCACTTTTCAGATACATGTGTTTTTGAATCCAGCTTTCTGATCTACTCAGTGTCTACGTGACCAGTTGGACAATTGTCCAGAGGCCTCAGGTGGTGGACAGATGCACACCAGTATATCTGCCATTCAACTGATCAGAGTATTTATTATACATGGGGTTCTTGTGGGTCAGTTAGTAGGCAGCTGACTGTGGGCTGCTTAATTTTATCCAGATGGTGCTTGCAGAGTGAGGGAAACAGAGAGGCTGTGGAGAATACTGCAGGTGGGGAGCTGTGGTTCCAGAACATTTCCCCTGATTAAAAAGGAAACCATAAATTTGGGGATCCCCAAATTGTGAATGTCCTGGAAAATCACCAGGATACCCCTCAAGAGAAATACTTGCTAGTCAGGGGGAATTTCAGATCAGTCCATCTGGACCAAGAGAAGGCTACAAGGGCACCATGTAAGTCAGTGATGTCAGACTTTCCCATCTCATTACCATCTTCCCAGTTCCAACATGGCCCAAGGAATGAAGATCCAGAGAGGGAGAGAGAAGGAACATTGCAGAAATGGACACATCTGCACTTCCTGGTAGGTCCCCTGGGCCTCAGCAGGGGAGAGGGAGACATTGAATAGGCCGAATATGAGATGGAGCTGACACCTGACTTGACCTGGACTTGTGAAACCCAGAGTGATAGAATGTATGGAATGACTGCAAGGTGATGCAGGAAATGAGGATCAGTGGAGTGTGGGTGACGACAGCCACTGGAGGAGGAAGAACCAGTGCACGTTTGTGTCTGCTACGGTCTCAGCCTTTGTGTCCCCCAGAAATTTCATATGATGAAATCCTGATTCCCATGGTTATGTTACCCCTAGGTGAGGCCTTTGTGAGGTTATGGAGTTGTAAGGATGGACCCTCTTCAATGAGATGAGTGCTTTTATATATAAGAGACACTCAGAGCTCCCGAACCCTCCCCCATGTGAGGATACAGTAGGAATTGTGTGACCAGAATGGACCCTGCATGACCCCGCTGTGGAAATCCATTTCCATTGTTTTTAAGCCTGTGATATTTTGTTATAACAACCCAGAAGGACTAAGACAGCATACTAACAATCTTTAGACAGTTCAGGAAACCTCATGCTATTTACACAAAAGTGCAAAGCACTTATCTTGTCTGGTGTAACACTGTGGTAGTTGGCTGAAAGTCGTGGCTGGCTTTCATAAAGAATCCTGAGATTTCAGTCTTCTTGGTAGCATAACCAGAACCATGAACAATTGTCTAATTCTTTGATTCTAATAACTTGACCCAGAATCATTGGCTGTGATTCTTGTGGAATCTCTTAATGGTCTTCTTTCTAATGCCAGCTTCTGCTATTTGTGACTAATTTTAATAGGAGCTTCATTCTCTCAATTGTAGGGGTGGATTTTCTTTTGACTTATTCTTAAATGAAGATAAGAAATGTCTACAAGTAATAAATGCTGGAGAGGGTGTGGAGAAAAGGGAACCCTCTTACACTGTTGGTGGGAATGCAAACTAGTACAGCCACTGTGGAGAACAGTGTGGAGATTCCTTAAAAAACTGGAAATAGACATGCCTTATGATCCAGCAATCCCACTGCTGGGCATACACACTGAGAAAACCAGAAGGGAAAGAGACACGTGTACCCCAATGTTCATCGCAGCACTGTTTATAATAGCCAGGACATGGAAGCAACCTAGATGTCCATCAGCAGATGAATGGATAAGAAAGCTGTGGTACATATACACAATGGAGTATTATTCAGCCATTGAAAAGAATACATTTGAATCAGTTCTAATGAGGTGGATGAAACTGGAGCCTATTATACAGAGTGAAGTAAGCCAGAAAGAAAAACACCAATACAGTATACTAACGCATATATATGGAATTTAGAAAGATGGTAACAATAACCCTGTGTACGAGACAGCAAAAGAGACACTGATGTAGAGAACAGTCTTATGGACTCTGTGGGAGAGGGAGAGGGTGGGAAGATTTGGGAGAATGGCATTGAAACATGTAAAATATCATGTATGAAATGAGTTGCCAGTCCAGGTTCGATGCACGATACTGGATGCTTGGGGCTGGTGCACTGGGACGACCCAGAGGGATGGAATGGGGAGGGAGGAGGGAGGGGGGTTCAGGATGGGGAACACATGTATACCTGTGGCGGATTCATTTTGATATTTGGCAAATCTAATACAGTTATGTAAAGTTTAAAAAGAAAATAAAATTAAAAAAAAAAATAAAAAATAAAAAAAAAAAAAAAGAAATGTTAACAAATTGCCCTCTTAGATTTTGACATCTCTAAAGTGTCTGTGTTTATTTTTTTAAGAGGAGACCCATTACAGAGCATGCATTAGAAAGCTGTAAATTTCAAGTAGCTCGCTATGGGATAGATGATTATGACCATCTCAGAGCTGGATGGGATGGAGGTGGATTTAGCACGTTTTGCGGGTTCGGCACGTCAGGATCTTGATGTACATGTCAACTTTACGTGAATCCCTGCGCAAGCAGTGGAACAGGTTATAATATTCAGAAATACTCCTATCTTCATTGCTGAACGTCATGGATGAGAATCTTGACCAGGTATCGCTAACCTCGTGTATCATCTTCAAGACTGGAACAATAATCTGAATACCCAAATGATAATGACTTCTTATGCATTCTATTAGTATTTCTTTATCTTTTTTCTTCTAATTATCAAATAAAGATATGAGGAAAACATATGAATATAAAACTCTCTAGATATGGATTTTGGAGCCAGCCTATGAGAAAACAATTAGAAATCTAAAAAGTATAATTGGAACTCAAGTTTAGTTTTAACTTTCCGTTTTCTTCCTTCCCACTCTCATCCTTTGATTTGAGGAGAACAGAGAAAGAAGACAAGGGGAACTTCAATAGCAGATGTCCGGGGTTACTTTAGAAAAATGCTGATCTTGGAAAGTCTGTTCTCTAGTACTGTTACTCTTGAAAACATTACAACCACCAGTGCCCAGGAAGAGGCAAGCTTTTGGTGGAATGTGTGCAATGCAGGGAAGGCTGCACATGTCAAAAACTGCAGTGAAATTCTGATTTCTTTACAGTAGAATCTATCACTATGAATGTCTAGGCTCCTGCTTTATGTAGTAGCCATCTAGCATATAGAAGTCATGAATCTTTTTCTTACAAAATGAGATATTTCCAAACTCTTTATGCATTACAGTGGTCACCTCTTTCATTCATGAACAAAGCAAGAAAGCCCTCTGCAGGATGCTCACCTTCCTGAATTGACTCTCTATGAATGCTTGAAGTTTCTCTGACATGTTCTCAATCTCCGTGGCACTTGATATGACAGCCTTTGACAGATTTTTCATACTCCGAAGCTCCAGGACTAGATAATACAGAGGATTATTCCAGGAGTACAGTAACAGGAGTGTCCACTTACTAAGGTCTTCATTCTAAGCAACCAGAAGAAAGAGTCTCATTAAAAAAATCATAATTCAGTGGTTTTGGTAACATGTGATCTTTTCTCAGAGCAGCTGACCTAAAAATCTTGGTTATTCCTATGTGTATGCAGAGATTTTTGAAGGTAGTAAAAGTGGCAAAAGTATAAAATGTAAGCTATTAGTTCACACTTTGCTGAAATTTTAAACATCTAGGTTATTTTAGGAACTAATACTTCTGATGCATTCTAATTTATAACATGAAGAATTTTCTTTTTTCCTCTGAAATTCTACCACCACTCAGTGAGTTCTTTTGTGTTTGTATATTTCCGTGAGAGAATCTAAGCATTTACACAAGTCAGTATGTGCTGCAGGGCCTGACCCAGGAAAGAGGGATTCCACCTGTGCCCACATCATTGTCACCCAGTGATTCATTCGTATTAATGAATCAGATGAGTCCTTCGTATTGATTGTAGATCGGTAATTGCTTTATGATATTACAACAAAGAGACAAGGAAGAAGACATGACATTCCTAAACAGGCTTCTCTCCTCAGCTGATCCCACACCAGCCCCCTGCTGACATCAGAACAGTTGTTTTGTTGACATGTCTCCGGGCAGAAAATGGCACAGTGTTGTCTTTAGTAACAGCATCAGTGGGATTCACAGTGGAGGGTTCCCCCCTAGTTCACTACTACTAGCAGAATTGAGCCTGAAAATCCCGGGGGCTGAAGATCTCTAGTTAATATGCTTGATTTCTTAAAGCCACAAACTGTTTTACTGGTAAAGAACAGAGAACTGAATAGGATTAAATATAGTAATGCACATAAAGTGAAAGTGAAGTCGCTCAGTCATGCCCGACTCTTTGTAACCCCATGGACAGTAGCCTGCACCAAGCTCCTCTGTCCATGGGATTTTCTAGGCAAGAGTACTGGAGAGGGTTGCCATTTCCTTCTCCAGGAAGTCTTCCCGACCCAGGGATCAAACCCAGGTCTCCCGCATTGTAGACAGACGCTTTACCATCTGAGCCACCAGGAAAGTCTTGTCACTTAAAGTGCTGAGTAAAATGTAAGGCCATGTAGTAACTCTAAATAAGCTTTAAATTTAAGCTTATTGAAAAATCCCTCCTCTTCTTGCTCTTTGTCCTTTTTCCTTTACTTGTTCACCTTCATTATTAATGAGATTAACAGGGGAATAGAATGCTAGTATCATTAAAAAGGTTGTAGAGAGAGAAGATAGAATTTTAAGGGGGGATACATGTGAAAATACTTTAAATAAGGTTAGGAGGAAGGATAATGCAGGAAATCAGAAAGAAGAGATTATAACAGTGAAAATTTGGAGTTGCCATAAATGATTGAGGATTGTATGTAAACTGTGTTGTCCTCAGAACAGAGGCAATTGTTGTGGCCATGAGAAGGAAAGCAATGTTTTATAGGCCATTGTGGGGGAGACTTACATATTAAGAATAAAAGGTGACAGAGGAGTCGTTGAGAATGACGAATGAAGGAGGTGTCAGAGAAGTAGAAGCAGAATCAGGAGAGCCTTGAAAGGCAGACGTGGTGGCTCGGGTGGTGCAGTATAGGACTCCCAAGTAGGAGTTACTAGTAACAGGGTGTACTCAAAACTGGGTGTGTTTCTTACATATTCATGAATTTTGCAATCTTATGTTTTACATGTGGAAGTACCCATTCGTTTCCTGTTTTCATACAGAATAATAGCTGCAATTCTGTGTCTAATGCATTGGTTGAACTAAAGTTGTCTGCATGGACAATTTATAGATCTGTAATTTATCTTGCTACTACAGATCTTTAGTCATCCCTTGATTTCGCTCATGCTTCATCAGCTGCATAATATAGTTTCTCTTCTATCGCTTACAGTTCCTCCACCTTTTTCTGCATATACAGTTACCATAAGCTCTAATAATCTGAAGTCTGGTAGCCTACATACTGTCTCATTTGATCCGGTGAAAAACCCAGGTGAAAGACTCACGTTCATCTGCTGGGCTTTATCTCTTTCTTCGGGAGTATGGAAGGAATTGGTGTGGCAGCTCTTGGTGGCATTGATATAACTCTGTTTGCCCTGGGCATATTTTTCATCCTGAAAGTGATCAGGCAATTAGTTAGGGTTGTTTGGCATTCAGTAGATAAACCCATTACCAGAACACTAACATGTTTGATAGACGTATATTTTTTTTACCAGGGGAGAGGGGGGGCGCATCACAAAATTTGAAAGTCATTCTTTTCCTAATTTTCTATATATTGTCTCTATAAAAATGATTTTACATATAACTTTTCTAAATTACACCTTTTCCCTTCTCTGTTTTATTATTATCTTTTTTTTTTTTTTACTATTTGAACCAAATATAGCACATATGTACCAATATTTGGTGCTTCCCAGGGGACGGTAGTAGTAAAGAATATTCCTGTCAATGCAGGAGATATAACAAGACTGAGGTTTGAATCCTAGGTGAGGAGCATCCCTTGCAAGAGGGTAAAGCAGCCTACTCCAGTATTCTTGCCTGGCCAATCCTATGGACAGAGGAGCCTGTTGGGCTATAGTCAGAAGGGTTGTCAAAAATTGGACACAACTGAAGTGACTTAGAATGCATGCATGCACCTCATTTAATCATTTAATCTTTTGTTTACTTGGAAGAGTTGGAAAAAAAAAAAAGACAGTCAAAATGGAGGATGAAAGAAAATCTAATGAGTAAAAAGAACTACGTGAATTTAATAGAAAACTTTAGCTCCGCCTTTTATTATCTGTCTGCTCTACTGTGTGCTCCTTGATTGACCTGAAAGAATTAACATACAACTTTCAAATACCTCCCTCAGAAAGAGAATAATTGTTTCCAATTGTAAAAACCCCTTCTATTGCAGCTCGAAACCTATTCACTGCAAATCTTAAAACAATAATTTGTACCTTAAAAAAAACTACAAATTATTTGTTTCCGTGACCGGGATTCAGCTTTGTTTAACATGCTCCATCCACCCAGTTCACTGCAGAGCAGTTCTCATTTACTGGCTATTTACTCTGAGCCTGGAGAAGAAAGCCCAGAGAGAAAGGATCCGAAAATCAACACACTTCATTTTCCCCAGTCCCACCTGAAAGTGCTTTGTGTCAGGTAGTATTATGGACTGAATCTATGTTCTTCATGTGTTAGAGCCCTAACTGCCAAAGTGCTGTGTTTTGAAAAGGGTTCTGATTTTGGGGATCCCATGGTCTATAGCCCACCAGATTCCTCTGTCCAAGGGATTTTGTAGGCAAGAATACTGGAGTGCTTGCCGTTGCCTTCTCCAGGGAATCTTCCAAACCTAGGGATAGAACCCAAGTCTCTCACATTGCAGACAGATTCTTAACCATCTGAGCCAGCAGCGAAGCCCATTAAGGTCAAATGAGCTCTTAATGTGGAATACTGATCGAATAGGTTTAGTGTCTTCATGAAGCAAACACCAGAGAATTCATTCTGTGTCTCTTTGTCTTTTCCTCTATCTCTCTTCACCACCCCAACTTTTTGGGAGGAGTCACAGAGAAGCCAGCCTGGGAAGGAAGAGTTCTTACCAGAACCTCACTTTGCTGGCACCCTGATCTGGGACTTCTAGCCCCCAGAACTGTGAGGAAAGAAATTTCTGTTGTTTATTCCACTGAGTCTATTGTATTATTTTATGGCATCCCTAGCTGATAAATACAAAATCATTTATTTTGAAAATTTAAAAAAGAAACTGAATGAAAGGAAATTGAAAAAGTTATTGCACTCCTTAGGAATCTTTGAGATTCCACAAAACTGATCCTTTCTTCGATTTCAACATCTTATGAACTGACGGCTTCTTTGACCTAGAGAGGGTGTTATTGCAGCATTCATGTTTGAAGGATAGTATACCCCTGTCACTTAGGGGAAGTTTCCTTTTGGGAGCCTGGCGGGCTACAGTCCACAGGGTCGCAAGAGTCGGACACGATTTAGCAACTAAACCACCACCACCATAGTACTTACAAACTCACTGAACATTATTGTGGAAAGGTTATGGAAGTCGTGGGAGAGGCTGGCGGCATTGATAAACACGTCTGTAAGGGATTTCTGGAAGGAGACAAACACGTCAGGACCGCAGGACGGGCATGAGATGCCTTGGCATAGGAGCAGATTAGACACGACCAGCAGCAGCAGCAGGCAGGACCCTGTTTAAATAAAAACATGAGCCATTCTGAGATGATCTGGTCACCTGAGGTCATCAAATCCATCCTGTGGAGGGAAGCCTTTTCTTTCGCTGTTGCTCTGATCAGGAGTTGTTGCTGTAGAAGCTGGGGTGGGGAAGAAGGAGCACTTTCTGTGTAAATTTAGATGGATGATAATATTTGCAAAGATAGAGATTTGGAGAAGTAGGTTACTCCATGTATTTTTGAATTGTCCCCAGAAGTACTTCTGTTCTCTGTAAACATTTGGAACTTAATTCTGAGCCAGAATGTTTAGGCCGTTTTTTTAAGACAGTTCAATCTTGGGACTCTACAGACTCTGTGCAGTGAGGCCCTCTAGGAGTTTGCAATTTTTTTACTCTACATCAACTAATGCTTGAACTTTAGACACTGAAATGACAAGAAAAGTCCAGTTGATCTGTGTGGTTTACCATCACGCCTGGGTAAGAGTAAGCACGTGACTGACTGATCACTACTATTGAGTACAGAGAGAATACTAAGAGAAAAAGGATACTGTACCTTGGACCTGCTCACTCACCTAGTAACCCCATGCATGTCTCTAATACTTTCACAAAAGCTTTAAAACATCTCAAAATCTGTGTTTCACAGGAACCCTGTGAGATAGCCTTAATCTTCACTATGATCATCAAGTTCTGTTAATGAAGATGTGATGACTTGGAGAGGGCAAGTAATTTTCCCCAGGTCCCATTATTAGCAGATGCAGGTGACTGGGCACCAGCACACTCATGTGTTCACTTCCTGATGTCACATCACACATGCCTGTGGCCCTCGGTCTGCATGCGTGTAACCAGGACCACATCAGAAGCTGTGATGACTCTGCTTAAAGAGAAAAATACTTTGTCTTTGACTGCAAAACAGCAGTGCCTAGAACATTGGTTTTATATGCACTTGTTCTGCTGTGTCTATAACACTCACTGTTACAGTCTTTGACAATTATCAGTGTGGGGGCCTGGTTCTCTTGGCTAGCCTTTCTTCTTGGCACCTTGGCAGCTCTTCTACTCTTATCCATCTTTATTCTTCTGATTACATTTGTTTCTTTGAGAAAATAGCAAATAAATCTCCAAATGGTAACACAAGAATATTACCTGGTCAGCACCCAAGACGACATCATCGACTCTGCAAACAAGGCCTGCCCTTTCCTGACTTTGACTTTTTAAGGACAAAATTTACCCGTCTGGTCGGGAATACATCCTGACAACCCATGGGGCTTAGTTTTTGAACCATCTCCAAACATCTCCTCTTTGATACTAGAACTAGACCTTCATGCTTCCATGATGTATTGTAATATTTCAGAAATTATTCCTGGCCCTACCTTTGGCCAACAGAAGCATAAATCATAGACTCTTGCAAGCATGATTTTAATATTACTTTTCCTGTCTGACCTTTGTAAGTAAGCAGAATTTAAGACTAAAGTGAGCAAGAATTGAGTTTGGACAAGAGAACTGAAAAAATAGAGATTTTATTCTCCTGAATGAGATCTGAACATGATTCTTTTTCCAATTTACCAGAAGAGTGATAATTTAATTAAGGATAAGATATCAGCATTTACTAGGTTTTCTCTGCTCTTAGTTAGTTTAAATGGGCATGGTATCTAAGAATAAAATGAATATTTAAAATTAGGTGATGAAAATAAAAGAAAGTGAAAGTGAAGTCACTCAGTCATGTCCGACTCCTAGTGACCCCATGGACTACAGCCCACCAGGCCCTCCATCCATGGGATTTCCAGGCAAGAGTACTAGAGTGGGGTGCCATTGCCTTCTCTGGAAAATAAAAGAAGTGGTCCTCAAAAACAAGACATATAAGTTGGAGAAATTTGGGACTATCTCTCTCATCAAGTAAAGAGCTTATTGTGACAGGCCAGGAGGATAATAGCTTATATAACAGAAATGTATTTGTGTGCATATATTTCTGTGCATGTATACATGTGCTATGCATAAATATATGCTTAATTTCTTCATGAAACTTTGGACCTTATAAAATTCAATTTTATAAGAGGCGGTAAGTATAGCAGAATACCCTAATTCCTAATGTAATTGATCATCTATTGGTAGATGACTAACTATATGGTTTTTTTTTCTGTTAAATTGTTTTTTTAATATTTTATCTCAAATACTTATTTTTTTATTTTTTTAATTTAAATCTATTGATTTTAATTGGAGGCTAATTACTTTACAATATTCTATTGGTTCTGCCACACATCAACATGAATCCGCCACGGGCGTACACGTGTTCCCCATCCCTAACCTCCCTCCCACCTCCCTCCCTGTACCATCCCTCTGGGTCATCCAAGTGCACCAGCCCCAAAGATCCTGTATCGAACCTGGACTGGCGATTCATTTCCTATATGATATTCTACATGTTTCCATGACATTTCTCCAATTGTTATTTGTGTGTTTGCTTTCATAGCACATATATTAAAAATCTGGAATAATACTGAGAGGATTAGCATGACCTCTGCCCAAGGATGACACACAAATTTGTTAAGCCTTCCATATTTTTCCGTAACAGCTTCGAGGGGTGGGATGGGAAGGATGGTGGCAAGGAGGTTCTAGAGCGTGGGGACATAGGTATCCCTATGGCTGATTCATGCTGATGTTTGGCCAAAACCAGTACAGTATTGTAAAGCAATTACCCTTCAATTAAACATCAAGAAATTCAATTCTAAAAACTGTTATTGGGAATCATATATCCATTGTATGACTAAAGAGGATCTGACTCTAAACTGATGATGTCGATTAACATTGGTTAATGATTCATTAACTTTATAGTTGAATGAGAAAAGTAAACTCACAAACACTGTTGTCTTGATTCAGTGTCGTAGCAGGCTATAATCCTTGTCTGTGTTCACTTTTCAGTGGTATAGTGCCCAAACTTTGAAACTGAGGCTGTTTCCAGAAGTGCACAGTTGTGAGTCCTGCCCAGGGTTTTTGTTCCTGATGCTGGAGGCTTCTGTTTGCTGGTCACTAAGGCCGTAATTTTCTCTGCTGAGAATTCTCTGGGTCTATCATGTGCACAAGTCTTTATATTTTGGTTTTCTAATTTGATTCTCTTATTCTTTTGATTAGACTACCAATTCACTTTATGATTTATTTTTCAGACCTTTTGTGCTTTGATCTTTCTGATGCTCATTAGTGTATTTGCTTCTATGTCTACCTTTCTGAGTAGTTTTCAGCATCACATAAATCCTACCCTATACTTTTTCTGTCTGGATTTTGGCATTTAACATCAGCATATTTTTATGAACTTCACTTTCCTTCTGGTGTGGTTTCAGGTACATAGTTTAAGCTGGTTGGCTCACATCTGGCTTGTCCGTGTTGTCTCCGAACAATTAGAGAACTCTGCTTTCTTTCTAGGCAATACTGCACTTCGTTTTGATACCGTTGCTAATTCTTTGTGATTTCCCTTCCTGCCTCATAAGCTTTGTCTTTCTCAATCTACTGTACCCTGAGTACTATGTGCTGTATGTTGTTATTACTATTTTAAATGAATATCCACTAGTATAGCAAAGAATTAAAGGCAATAAAATTGCAATAGTATTGGTAATAATACATTCCCCAAAAATGTAATCCAGTAATGCTCCCAGTTATAAATGACTTTCTATGCATGTATTACTGAGGTCCCCTACACATTTTTCCATACTAGGTGTTTCAGTTTTGAAAAAGAATGTAAAAAACAATGGAGTGGAAAATTCTGAAAATCACTTTAGATTTTAAATGCCTCAAGATTAAGTATGCAATTATTAATTTGTTATAGTTAATAAGGCTATTCTGAGCACATATAGCTCAGTGTTCAGTGATTGCTATTGGGTAAAGGATGTACCCCGTGAACTGTATCACCAAACAGGTGATTGGAGATAAAGAAAGCATTGCCAGGAAGACACAGGCTTTTGTTCTGGAAGGAAAAACTTACAGGGTCTGTCATCTACAGTCTACTCTTCAGATTTTTCAAAACACTTACTCTTCCTTTGCTCATTTAATAATTTGGATTGTTTGATTACTTTTCATACTGAATTGCACAAGTCTTTTATATATACTTGGATACAAACCACTTACCAAATATGTGATTTGCAAATATTTTTTTTCATTCCATAGGTTGTCATTTCATTTTAATGATGGCTTCTTTTACTATGCAGAAGGTTTTGAGTTTGATGTGGTCTCACTAGTTTATTTTTGCAGTTCTTGCCTTTGCTTTTGATGACTGAGTAATTTGAGCTGCTTGTATTTTGGAAAGCAATCCTCTATCGGTTGTTTTATTTGCTATCATCTTCTTCCATTCTTACCAAAAGCCTCAGACTGGCTGAATGGATATGAAAACAAGACCCATATATATCCTGTCTACAAGAGACCCACTTCAGTCCTAGAGACACATACAGACGGAAAGTGAGTGGATGGAAAAAGATATTCCATGCAAATGGAAATCAAAAGAAAGCCAGATTGTCATTCTCGTATCAGAAAAAATAAACCTTAAAATCAAAACTATTATAAAAAATTAAGAAGGACAGTACCAAATGATCAAGGGATAAGTCCAAGAAAAAGACATAACAATTTTAACTGTTTATGTACCCAACATAAGAGCACCTCAATACATAAGGTCAACACTAACTGACACAAAAGGGGAATTGACCGTAACACAATAATAGTAGGGTTGTTGACACCACACCTATACCAGTGGACAGATCATCAGAACAGAAAATTAATAAGGAAACATAAACCTAGAAGGAAATATTAGAGCAAACAGAACTAACTGATATCTTCAGCACATTCCATCCAAACGCAGAAGAATACACTTTCTTCTCAAGTGCACATGGAACATTCTCCTCATCTTGGGTCCCAAATCAAACCTCAATAAATTTAAGGAAATTGAAATTATATCAAGAATTTTCTCTGACCACAACACTATGATACTGCTACTGCTACTGCTGCTAAGTCACTTCAGTCGTGTCCGAGTCTGTGCGAGCCCATAGGCGGCAGCCCACCAGGCTCCCCCGTCCCTGGGATTCTCCAGGCAAGAACACTGGAGTGGGTTGCCATTTCCTTCTCCAATGCATGAAAGTGAAAAGTGAAAGTGAAGTCACTCAGTCGTGTCCAACTCTTAGCGACCCCATGGACTGCAGCCTACCAGGCTTCTGTATCCATGGGATTTTCCAGGCAAGAGTACTGGAGTGGGGTGCCATTGCCTTCTCCATGTGACCTATATAGGGAAATACTATTTAGCCATTAGAATTAGAAAGAAATCCTTCCATTTGTAGCAACATGGATGAAACTGGAGGGCATTACACTAAGTAAGTCAGAGAAAGACAAATACCATATGATATCAACTATAAAGAGTTTCAAAAAAAAAAAGGGAACTCAGAGTAAAAAGATGATTGCCAAAGACAGGAGCGTAGGACAAATAGGGAGAGATTTTTAAAGGTTACATATTTTCACATATAAAAAATTAATGAGGTGAGGATCTAAGTTTGAGCTTCATGATCTAATCATGAGATTGAACAAGCTCTGGGAGTCGGGATGTACAGGGAAGCCTGGCGTGCTACAGTCCCTGGGGTCACACAGAGTGCGACATGACTGAATGACTGACTGAACTGGAGAGAGTGGAACTTACCTGTGTTCTCCTCAAAAAGCAAAAGTTAAATGTGTGTGGTGATGACAATGGTACTCTATAGAAGCAAAACTCGTTTCTAATGCATGCACAAATGGGGGTGGACAAGATGACAGAGGGATAGGCGGAAGTGGGGTACACCTCTCTCCACTGATGCGTCAAGAACGTCTAAAGATGCAGCAGTTCTCACAGAAGATCAGGTGAATACTGGCAGGACTCGCTGACTACTAAGAAGGAACATCCGGATCCATACAGAACTTGGTAGGACAAAGGAAAGAAGGGACAAAGAGGAAGGGGAAAGAAGGAGGACAGCAAGTGGGACCAGGCTTTACCTGGGGATAAGGGAGCTGAAGCGCAGGGGAGAGATCCCTGCATCCATGGCCATCCACTGGGACAGGGGAGGCATTTGAAGCAGTTGGGGAGTGAACTAACTACTCTGTGACCTTCTGAACATAGTGAGAACCATGTAGAGAAGCCATGCTGCAGCCTTTCATACCTCGGACAGGGTTGTAAGTCCACTGGTGTCCATGGAAGCTTGGAGCTGGAGCCATGGGGATTGCAGAATGATCCCAGGATGAGGACTCCTGTTGACCGTGGGGAGTCAGCCTGATGGGATGGGGTGGAGGAAATGTGCTGCATGGAATGCTTCTTAAGGAAAGCCATGAGGCCATAAAAGTAGGGTTCAACTGCCTGTGGAGCAGAGCTATCTCTTTCTCCATGCTGGTACCTGCAGGTTGAGCAATAGAGAAAGACTTCAATGAGGGTGGTCCTTGAGTGCCTGATGCACTAATCAATGGAGAACTTTGAATGTCTATATACCCGACCCTACACTATTCTCTGTCTAAATTTTGAGTTTTAGCATCATAATGTTTTTATGAACTTAAATTTCTTCTGGTAGAGTTTCTGGTTTACAAACTAAGCTAAATCCTGACAGCTGGCATGATCTTGGTGTTTCAAGAAACTTTGAGAACCTTCGTTCCTCTCAAGGCAATACTGCCCTTTACTTTACTACCATTGCTGACTTCCCATACTTTCACTTCTTGCCTAATATATTCTATGTCTTTCTCTATTCACTATAACTTTAGTAGTATGTATCCCTGTGTTGGTATTAATATTTATAATCAATTATTAATGGATGCAGTAGAGATCCAAAAGGACTACAGTTACAACAGTAGTAATAAATAACCCCCAAATTATAATCCATTAATGCTCCCATTTAAAACTGGTTTTCTATCTATATATTATTGAGGTCTCTTAACTCATTTTCCTTACTAGGTGGCTCAATTTTGAAATGAAATATACAAAACTATGTAGTGGTAAACTCTGGAAATTGCCTTCCTTTTGATATGCCTCATTAGTAAGGATTTAAATATTAGATATTTTTTCCCCTGGTGGGGCTGTTCTTAGTACACATTATAGTTCACTGTGAAGTGATTGCTATTGACCGAAGAACGTACACATTGAATTGTAATTGTCAAATAAGTGAGTGGAGATGAAGAAAGTAATGCCAGGAAGGCACAGGCTTTTATTGTTATAGAAGGAAAACCTTGCTGTGTCTTTCATCTATAGTCTAATCTTCAGATTTATTGAAAGTCTTACTATTCTTATGCTCCACTAAAAATTTGGATTAAATGGGGGTTTTTGTCCTTGAGTTGTATGTCTCATGTATTTTGGATATTAAGCCCTTATCAAATATATGATTTGGAATATCTTCTGTCAATCTGGAAATTGCCATTTGATTTTATTGATGTTCCTTTCTTTGGAGTCTAATGTGGTTCCACTTGTTTTCGCAGTTGTTGCCTTTGCTTTTGGTGTGAAACCCAAAACCTCATTGCAAACATGGATGGCAAGAAGATGACCTCAGTGTCTTCTTCTAAGAGTTTAATCACTTAAAGTCTTATGTTCTAATTTTTAATCCATTTTTATGCATGGTAAAAGATGGGGATACAGAACCATTTTTTCATTGGACTATCCAGTTTTCCCAGTGCCATTTTTGACAAGCTTGTCCTTTCCCCACTGGATAGTCTTAGCTCCTTTTTCATAAGCTAACCGACAATATAAGGGTGTGTGTTTCCTTCCGGCTTCACTATTCTACTCTGTTGATCTATGTGTCTATTTTCATGCCAGAAGCAAAGCATTCTGTTTTGATTACTATAGCTTTCTAATACAATTTGAAATCAACAACCCTAGTCTCGAACTTTGTTCTTCTTTCTCAAGATCACTTTTATCTTTGGTGCTTTGTGACTTAATACAGTAGAATAGACCAAGAGCAGATGGAAAAAGTACACAGAACTATACAAAAAAATATCTTAATGACCCAGATAATCACAATGGTGTAGTTTCTCACTCAGAGCCAGAAATCCTGGAATGTGAACTCCAGTGGGTCTTAAAAAGCACTGCTGCCAACAAAGCCAGTGGAGGTGATAGAATTCCAGCAAAGCTATTTAAAATCCTGGAAGATGGTGTTATTAAAGTGGTCCACTTAATACGTCAGAAAATTTGGAAGAGCCAGCAGTGACCAGAGGACTGGAAAAGGTCAATCCTCATCCCAGTTCCCAAGAAGGACAGTGTTAAAGAATGTTCAAACCACTGAACAGATGCACTCATCTCCAGGGCTGGTAAGGTTATGATCAAAATCTTCCAGGCTAGGCTTCAGCATTATGTGAACCTAGAACTTCCAGATGTTCAAGCTGGGTTTAGAAAAGGGAGACAAACCAGAGATCAAATTGCCAACATTTTCTGGAACATAGAGAAAGTAAGGGAATTCCAGAAAATCATCTGCTTCATTGATCTCACCAAACTGTGTGGATCACAACACAGTGGAAAATTCTTAATGAGATGGGAATACCAGACGAACCTTACCTGTCTTCTGAGAAACTTGTATGCAGTTCAAAAACCAACAGTTAGAAGCAGACAAGGAAAAATAAATTGGTTCAAAATTGGTGAAGGAGTCCATCAAGGCTGAATATTGTCACCCTGCTGATTTAACTTATATGCAGAGCATATGCATGCAAAATGTTGGACTGCATGAGTCCTAAAGGCTGGAATCAAGATTGCTGGGAGAAATATCAACAACCTCAGATATGTGAATGATAGCACTCTAATGGTAGAAAGCAAAGAGGAACTAAAGAGCCTCCAATGAGGGTGAAAGAGGAGAGTGAAAAAGCTGGCTTAAAACTCAATGTCAAAAAAGCTAAGATCATGGCATCTGGTCCCATCACTTACATGCAAATAGAAGGGGAAAAGGTGGAAGCAGTGACAGACTTCCGCTTCCTGGGCTCTAAAATCACTGTGGATGGTGAATGCAGCCATGAAATTAGAAGACGATTGCTTCTTGGCAGGAAAGCTCTGACAAACCTAGACAGTGTGTTAAAAGCAAAGACATCACTTTGCCGACAGAGGTCTGTATAGTCAAGGCTATGCTCTTTCCAGTAGTCATGTACACATGTAAGAGCTGGACAGACAATAAAGAAGACAGAGTGCTGAACATCTGATGTTTTTGAACTATGGTGCTGTAGAAGACTCTTGAGAGTCCCTGGGGCACAAAGGAGTTCAAAACCAGTCAACCTTAAAGGAAATCATCCCCGTATACTCTTTGGAAGGACTGATGCTGAAGCTCCAATACTTTGGCCACCTAATGTGAATAGCTGACTCATTGGAAAAGACCCTGATGCTGGGAAAGATTGAAGGCAGAAGAAAAAGAGGCTGACAGAGGATGAGAATTGGTTGAATGGCATCACCAATTCAAAGGGCATGGACTTGGGCAAATTCTAGGAGATGGTAAGGGACAGGGAAGTCTGGCGCAATGCAGTCTATGGAGTCAGAGTCAGACATGACCTGGCAACTGAACAACAACAACAGTTTTATACAAGTTGTAGAATTTTTTTTGTTTGTTTTGTGAAAAGTTTTGAAATTTTGAAAGAGACTGCAGTGAATATGTAGATAGCTGTGGGTAGAATGGATGTATTAACAATATTAAGTCTTCCAGTCAATAAATATGAAATATGCTCCTTTTATCTGTTTTAAACATTTCCTTCATGAGTGTCTTGAATGTTTCATCCATAGATCTTTCAACACCTTGCTTTAATTTATTTAAGAATTTTATTTTTTGATGCAATTGTAAAAGTGATTATTTGTATTTCTGTAGTGTGTTTGATGTATGGATAGGTAACTGAGTTTTATATATTCAAATACAGTATAAAAAATGCATGCTATTTTTTCCAGAATAGACAATTTTTCCCCTAAATATAGCAATTTTTTATCTGGGCAGTTTTTTATCTGCATCTTTCAAAACTCTGGAATCCCCTGGGTATATACCGGGAGAAATCTGTATTTCCTTAGTCCTTGGCTTCACAGAGCATTCAGTATGGATGAGGCTTTGGGTTACCTTAGACAAGTCAGTCTCCTCGTTGGATGCCATGGACTCATTCTTCTTTTCTCCAAAAATTCATATGTTGAAAACCTAATCCCCAAAGTGATGATTTTAGATGGTGGGACCATTTGAAAATAATTAGGTCATGAGTTCAGAACGCACATGAAGGCAGAGCCCACATGAATGGGATTAGGGCTCTTGTGAAAGCCCTAGTTCACTGTATGCTGTGAGAACAGCATCAAAAATTCATTGAAATTTTATTCTGCATGAATAAAAGTGTTTCATTGAGCAAACACATAACAAAGGCCTGATGGATGCAAAGAATGGACAGCAGGGAAGAGCACACATGTGGACTTTATGAATTAGGACTTAAATTTTAACAGAAAAACAGAAATGAGGTAAATTTCAAAGTTAAATGTTGCACCACAACTGGGACACATGTGGAGAGGGAAAAGCACAGAATGCCCTATGTCCACATAACAAGGAGACCTGAGCTGTGTCAGAGTCAGGAAACGCTGTTTGGAGGAACTGGTTTTTACTGAGATCTGAAAGATGTGGAGGAGGTAATCATGTAAGAGAGAGAGGGTGTTCCAGGGAGAAGAAGGCATTTATAAAGAGCTTTAGCCATATGTGAGAATATAGAGTGAGAAGAACAGACATGCCAGGATTGACCCTTCAAGGAATTTAATTTGCTTGGTAAAACTTATGCTAACTGGACAATGAATACAAGGTGGAATATGATCAGTTCTTTGAACGAGATAAGAATCAAGTTTTGCAGAGTATAGGAGATATTTCCTTTAGGGGTAATTCCGTGAAGATTCACTTAAACCTAGGAAACCTGGTTTCTATTGCTACTTTTGCATCAAGTTTTACAAGTTTAGATAGTGACATAATCATTCTTGGATTTACTTATATATTCTTAATACGGGAAGATTGCCTAGATAATTTCCAAGGTTTCTTACTTTTCTGAATATCCAATGAATCCCACTGGTTATTATCTGGAAAAAAAAATAAAAACCCTTTACCTACCAAGTGTAATATTTGAAATAAATTATATAAAAAGCATTGAAATTATTGCCTTTTTTTAAGGTTTTGTGTTCTTTGTTTATTAAATTTAAATTTATTTAATTGGAGGCTAATTACTTTAAAAATATTTTTCCAGATAAAATTGCAAGTATTTAAAGAATACATGACAATTTAAATAGGTATACATTATTACTGGATTCCCTCATTGATTTAATTAAAATTTAATTATTAATATCACCTCACATATTTATCTTTCAAGATCTTTTTGGTGAGGACTTTTAAGTTTTACTCTCTTACATGTGTGCTAACTGACTTCAGTCATGTCCAACTCTTTGTGACCCCATGGACTATAGAGCCTGCCAGGCTCCTCTGTCCATGGGGATTCTCCAGGGAAGAATGTTAAGGTAGGTTGCCATGCCCTCCTCAGGAGATCTTCCTGACCCAGGGGTTCAACTCTGTATTCTTTATGTAATGTCCTTATATTCCTTTGTCTTTGGAAATTTTCTTTGCTCTCAACTCTACTTTATCTAATATTAACATATGCTTTTATCCTTTTATTTTCCAAATATCCATGCCATTATCGAGTTTCTTGGGCTTTCCTGGTAGCTCAGACATAAGTAATCCACTTGCCTTGTGAAGACCTGGGTTCAACCCCTGGGTTGGGAAGATCCCCTGGAGGAGGACATGGGAATCAGTATTCTTGCCTGGAGAATTCCGTGGACAGTCCAACCTGATGGGCTACTGTCCATGGGGTCACACAGAGTCAGGCACAGCTTAGCAACTAAACCACCACCTGGTGTTCCTTCACATGTATTCCTTGGGAGGAACAGCCCTACTCAGGCTGCCTTCTGACGCTAGGTTGGAGGTTAGGAATGCTGGGCCTGGGTTGTCTTCTCTTAGGTGCTGCTGTGTTGCTGTTCCATTCTTCAGGCCCTAATCTAGTTCACCTTCTTCTTGCCAACTATACAAGGTCTCCTTTAGTGGTCTCTTCTTTTTTCCAGAACAGACAGAGGAGTGGTCATAAAGAGATCAATGTCATCTTGTTTGAACCAGAAGCCCAAAGTGTGTTTTATAACCTAGGGAAGAGATTTCATGGAGGGAAGTGGAGGAGGAAAATGGAAGGGAGTCCACAGTAGGCTGGAGATGAAAGTCATGGGGTCCCTTTCTTTAGAAGTCATCAGAAGCTATTTTTTCTAGGTGATATGTATATTCAGCTCTGAGTGAGTACACTTTCTGTTTCAGCAAACTCTAAGTCTGTATTTTTTCATTAATTTTCTTTACAAATGCATATATGATGATATCCATAAGACATTTTATTCATTCTAGGCCATTGCTCTGCTTTTATTATGACTTGAGATCTAAACCTGAAAATGAGATATCTATTGTAGAGTTTGGATTATTTACCAGTAGATGAATTGATGGAATAACAAAAGAACTAAAAATGATTACTTAATTGAACTCACTAAATTTTATATATGCATATGAAGAGAGTTATTCACATACAATTGTATTCCTGGCCCCTTGTGGTATTCTGAGAACTTTGATTGAAACTATATGTAAAAGAAATTACTTTATCATGATAGTTAAATAACTGGTATAATTATGTGTGTACATTCAGAATCCATTAGTCCAGTGGCCATAAAAATGAGTGTCCTCATCCCCTAGGGAAGAAAATGTTACTATTTCCATTTCTATTTCTATTTAGCTCAGTGTCATTTAGTTTATATTTTGTGTATATTTTTTAAATGTCATAATATATTAGAATACCAATGCATATATAATACTTTTACATAATATAATTACATCACTGACAGTGTGTTGAAAAATAGAAATACTTTGGAGATTAGTTCTTCAGGAATCAGAAAATTATCAAAATTTGCTGCATAAAATGTTAATTAATTTGGGGGAGTTTACCAACAATTTTTTATGAAACCAGTTCAACTGAAGAGAGGCAGAATGTTCAGAACATACATATTTGCATGAGTTTGCATAGAGCCTCAAAGACGGAAACAATTTTGAAGTTGGCTAGTCTATGGGGTCACTAAGAGTCGGGCACGACTGAACGACTTCACTTTCACTTTTCGCTTTTGCGCATTGGAGAAGGAAATGGCAACCCACTCCATTGTTCTTGCCTAGAGAATCCCAGGGATGGCGGAGCCTGGTGAGCTGCCGCCTATGGGGTCACACAGGGTCGGACACGACTGAAACGACTTAGCAGCAGCAGCAGCAGAGGAAGACCAAGAGACCTGCCTGGACAGGGGAAAACCTGAATCTTGAATGCAAGAGAGCATGTTTGCTCCCCTCAGTGTGGTCTAAATTGTTTTTCTTTAAATCACCTCCCTTTCTTCACCTTTATTCCCTAAACCCCATCCTCTGCTTTACTAGTTCTTTTCCAATAGTACAGATCACCTGTTAACATTCCATAAAATGTACTTGGATTCATGTTTATTGCAGATTATCTGTCTTCCCCCAGCTAGAATATCAGTTCCATGAGGAGAAGTGTCTACCAGCTTTGTGTATTGATGTAAACAAAGCACCTATAAGAGTTTCTGAGTCAAGGAGGAATTAAGTCAATAATAAATGGGTTAAATGACCAATAGCAGAGTACTGGGCAGGCGTATAGGTTTCAAAATTTTGTGACTTTAATTAGCTATTGTAAATAAACTGTTCTACAGTTAATGTTACAAGGTTAAGACATGTTTCTGTATCTATTATCAGCATAAACATAAACTACATTTAAAGAGAAGTTTTTAAAACAAACATGATAGCCAAAATGCACACTTGAAAAAAAATTATACTAGTTTATTTGTTTTCTTTATCCAAAATATAATTATATTCCTTTTCAAAAACTTTTCCTTACATAGGTGTGTGTACCTATACATTTATATATATAAATACAATTCCATCTATTCAAAGCTATGGTTTTCCCAGTAGTCAGTACGGATGTGAGAGCTGGACCATAAGGAAACTGAGCACCAAAGAATTGATGCTTTTGAACTGCAGTGTTGGAGAAGACTCTTGAGAGTCCCTGGGACTGCAGGGAGATCAAACCGGTCCATACTAAAGGAAATCAGCCTTGAATATTCATTGAAAGGACTGATACTGAAGCTGAAGCTCCAATACTTTGGCCACATGATGCAAAGAATTGACTCATTGGAAAAGACCCTGGTACTGAGAAAGATTGATGGCAGGAAGAGAAGATGATGGCAGAGGATGAAATGGTTGGATGGCATCACCGACTCAATGGGCATGAATTTGAGCAAGCTCCAGGAGATGGTGGAGGACAGGGGAGCCTGATGTGCTACAGTCCGTGGGGTCTCAAACAGTTGGATATGACTGAGTGACTGAAGTAAACTGAAGGTATGATATGTGCTATGTCCATAACATAATGATTATATGATCATTATATTATAGAAATCATTACATAAGTCACATTGACAAATATGCTATTTCAGTTTCAGGTATCATTATACATAGATAATATTGACATATAATGTTATTTTGGTTTCAGGTGTACAACCTAATAATTTGAGATATATTGCGAAATGATCACCGCAATAAGTCTGGTGAACATCCCTCATTAGAAATAGTTACAATTTTCTCCTTGTGATGAAAACTTTTATGATCTCTTGGCAGTGTTCAAATAGGCAATAAGCATATTCCTTTTTTGACTTAGTGCAGTTAAATGAGACAAGTGGTGCTGAGTCTTAGAATCAAAGAATCATGTTGAAACAGTTGAGTTGAATCAAACTTCTCAGTGCCAACTCATATAGAGCTGTCTTGAAAAATCCATCCCTGATTAGGCCCACCTGGCTCCCATCACACATGGTATGGTGTGCAGGCATAGATCAGTGTTTAAAGCTTATGGTGTCTTTTCCACTTGTCCATGCATTTCTTTCTCGACATCTTTCAGTGCTTCATCTGTCTCCTGTCTTCACTATCCAAAGAGGTTATAATTATGGCAGAAGACGTCTACGTAGCTAGACTCGCAGTTGCTGCCCACTGGGCATTTCAAATCAGATACATTACTTTGCCAACGAAGGTTCGTCTAGTCAAGGCTGTGGTCATGTATGGATGTGAGAGTTGGACTGTGAAGAAGGCTGAGCACCGAAGAATTGATGCTTTTGAACTGTGGTGTTGGAGAAGACTCTTGAGAGTCCCTTGGGCTGCAAGGAGATCCAACCAGTCGATTCTGAAGGAGATCAGCCCTGGGATTTCTTTGGAAGGAAAGATGCTAAAGCTGAAACTCCATTACTTTGGCCACTTCATGTGAAGTGTTGACTCATTGGAAAAGACTCTGATGCTGGGAGGGATTGGGGGCAAGAGGAGAAGGGGACGCCAGAGGATGAGATGGCTGAATGGCATCACTTACTCAATGGAAGTGAGTCTGAGTGAACTCCAGAAGTTGGTGATGGACAGGGAGGCCTGGCGTGCTGCGATTCATGGGTCACAGAGTCGGACACAACTAAACGACTGATCTGATCTGATTGTGCATTTTGGGAAGAGGCTGGGAAGGAGTCTTTCCAGTATTAGCATTTTACTTTCAGGGGATTAGAAAGCCTTCGTTTGAAGAGTCCATCACTACAAATATGTCTCAGGAGTGAACACTGTTTAATTATTTATTTGATTAGTGATTGGCTGACCATCTGTTGAGAGTAAGGCAATGAAGGGTTAGTAAGCAAGGGAGGATTCAGGCAAAAGGGATGAGAACCTCTTCGAGAAAGTGGGCACATGATTAAGGAGACCATTACCTCTATTAGGTTTAGGTTTTAGGTTTTGTTTAGGCTGGCTCTCGGAGAAGGCAATGGCACCCACTTCAGTACTCTTGCCTGGAAAATCCCATGGACGGAGGACCCTGGAAGGCTGGAGTCCATGGTGTCACTAAGGGTGGGACAAGACTGCACGATTTCACTTTCACCTTTCACTTTCATGCATTGGAGAAGGAAATGGCAACCCACTCCAGTGTTCTTGCCTGGAGAATCCCAGGGATGGGGGAGCCTGGTGGGCTGCCGACTATGGGGTCGCAAAGAGTCGGACGCGACTGAAGTGACTTAGCAGGAGCAGCAGCAGGCTGGGTCTGTAAAGGTATGTGTTGTTTCCATTTGATTTCCACTCATCCTCTATGCTTATAATGTATGTCTTATTTAAGTGTTGACCGTGATTAGTGACTTACTGCTTGTTATCACTGGGTAGTCCTGCTTTGGTTCTGGTATTCCATAGGGTCTAGCAGAGGCACCTTAGAGTACTTGTTTCTATCATTTGCTGCGATACCTTAACATTTTTTTGGTGATTTCTGGTACTAAGTTGATGAAATACAGGAAAATAGAGCTCAGGTGCTTTTGGATAAAACCTTAATTTATCTCCCCCCTTCTCTCTGACTTTTCAGTCATTTATTGACTCAACTAGTCCATATTGCTGGATGCCTTTTTTGACTCTTCTGTCTGCCTCATTCCTTGCATGTGGTCAAGGTCTATTTCATTTCCTATATCTCTCACATACTTTGCGACTTTTTACTAGGCAGAGCCCTCTTTGATTTTTAGTGTCACAATAGTCCCAGTTCTTTCTGGTCTCTTTCTTTTTCTTTACCAGCCCCAACGGCCACAACTCCTCAATCCACATTAAAGTTTCTCTTTTCTAATTCTGGACATAGTGCTCTCTTGGACTGAATGTTCTTGGTTTGCTGGTGCATTGTAGAATAAAAACAAACTCTCCATTTTGCAATATATGATTCTCCCAAATGCATAAAAATCCATACAAGTATTTCCCCATTCTAACCCTACAATAATATATGCAGTATATCATGGGAGCATAACCATGAAAGATATAACATGAATGGTATAAAATGAACATTTCTTGTGTTTTTGTCAGACTCGATTATTCACTGATACCTTATAATGCTATGTGTATTAATATCTCAGTTGCCTTGATCTAGGATGTCAGATATCCTTACTTCATAAGATGATCATACATGAATTGACAGATATACTGTTTTCATATTTTTTGCACATCAATATCCCATCAACTTTTCAAAACTCCATCATAAAGCTATCCCATTTGAGTCACTCCTATGACACACTCAGGTGGCTCCTAGCTTTACTTCAATCCACTGTAGCCCCGTGGTGGCTCCACATCTTATTCTTCTTCACGCTGCCAAGCAATATAGCAGTTTGTGTGTTTATATCACCCTCTCCTTCTCCAACACGTGGACCTGCTTTGGGAAAATAGAGATTTTTTTAAACCTCAGTTTAAGTCCTCTTTGTATCCATGACATGTGACTTACTAATCTATAAGGTCAGTGAACTTCAAAGGTTCTTCATTTGTTTCCTTTCGGTAACAACTGCTACTATTCTTGATATAATAGGGCCATTTCTTCAAATGTAATCTTACGTGGAAATCTGTAAAAGTTGGGAAAATCAACGCTTTTTGGATGGCAAGTGAGTGGTTGTTAAATCCTATCCAAATATCCCTGCTTTGGCTATTCCTGACTGACTCTATAGTACATCTATGGCTCTGTTCAATATTGTCTGAAACCTACAGTATTCACTTTATATGTCACAGTCAAGCAAGGAGAGTGCTCTGAATGTCACCACCTCTGTTGTTGATCTAAAGTCCTAAATTTATGCTTGAAATAAATTTTATAAGAGACAAATACATGAGGATGTGTGTGGTCTATTGGTGTGTATATATTTCCCCCAATTACATTTTCTCCCTTATTGCCAAATTTTCCCTCTAATAAATACCATCCTCTCTGCTGGAAATATCGAGACATTGAACGAAAGAAAGTTAACCAAGTAACAAAATAGAATTAGATGTTTAGGGCAGTAAATGACTTAGAAAGTGCTTACAAGGTTTTTTCATAGAAAGGGAATATGAGATATTTGCTCTTAGGATATTAAAAAAAAGCATATACATTTGGGTCCTTAAAAATAAAGTGTTCTAACAGCATTTCATCCTTCACTACCCAAGTCCTAGACTCACTTTCCCTTTGCTGCTTTTCATCCTTCTGTCTTTGTTTGCTTCTCTCTAATTCATCCCCCTTTCCCTTCTACCTTGTGATTTCCCATTTTCTTTACCAGGAATTACTGCTAAAGCCCTAAAGATGCTGCAAAACCAGCCTCTTCTTAGGAAGAGCCACTATCTTCCTAGTGACTGACTTATAGGTACTGACTTCTTAGGAGAGCCAGTCAAGTGATTGGCCCACATCCCAGGTTGTTTGGCAGCTGTTGAACAAGCTGAGTATCCCTAATCCAGTCACATTGCTCCAGTCTCCGTAGAGACTCAGTCTATTTGGAGAATTTTATAATTCAGGGACCTACTAGGGCATGTTTGTAAGGAAAACAATTAATGGCAAGGATAGTTACTCTAAAAGGAATACAGAATGGTATCTCACTTTTAGGTAAATGTGTTTTTCAATTCAGCTTTCTGATCTACTCAGTCTCTACGTGACCAGTTGGACAACTGTCCAGAGGCCTCAGGCGGTGGACAGATGCACACCAGTATTTCTCCCATTCAATTGGCCAGAGTGTTTATTATACATGGGGTTCCTGTGGGTCAGTTAGTAGGTAGCTGAATGTGGGCTGCTAATTTTCTCCAGATGGTGCTTGCAGAGTGAGGGAAACAGAGAGGCTGTGGAGAATACTGCAGGTGGGGAGCTGTGGTTCCAGAACATTTCCCCTGATTAAAAAGGAAACCATAAATTTGGGGATCCCCAAATTGTGAATGTCCTGGAAAATCACCAGGATACCCCTCAAGAGAAATACTTGCTAGTCAGGGGGAATTTCAGATCAGTCCATCTGGACCAAGAGAAGGCTACAAGGGCACCATGTAAGTCAGTGATGTCAGACTTTCCCATGTCATTACCATCTTCCCAGTTCCAACATGGCCCAAGGAATGAAGATCCAGAGAGGGAGAGAGAAGGAACATTGCAGAAATGGACACATGTGCACTTCCTGGTAGGTCCCCTGGGCCTCAGCAGGGGAGAGGGAGACATTGAATAGGCCGAATATGAGATGGAGCTGACACCTGACTTGACCTGGACTTGTGAAACCCAGAGTGATAGAATGTATGGAATGGCTGCAAGGTGATGCAGGAAATGAGGATGCAGTGGAGTGTGGGTGACGACAGCCACTGCAGGAGGATGAGCCAGTTCACCTTTGTATCTGCTATGGTCTCAGCCTTTGTGTCCCCCAGAAATTTCATATGATGAAATCCTGATTCCCATGGTTATGTTACCCCTAGGTGGGGCCTTTGTGAGGTGATGGAGTTATAAGGATGGACCCTCTTCAATGAGATGAGTGCTTTTATATATAAGAGACACTCAGAGCTCCCGAACCCTCCCCCATGTGAGGATACAGTAGGAATTGTGGGACTAGAAAGGACCCTGCATGACCCCACTGTGGAAATCCATTTCCATTGTTTTTAAGCCTGTGATATTTTGTTATAACATCCCAGAAGGACTAAGACAGCATCCTAACAATCTTTAGACAGTTCAGTAAACCTCATGCTATTTACACAAAAGTGCAAAGCACTTATCTTGTCTGGTGTAACACTGTGGTAGTTGGCTGAAAGTCGTGGCTGGCTTTCATAAAGAATCCTGAGATTTCAGCCTTCTTGGTAGCATGACCAGAACCATGAACAATTGTCTAATTCTTTGATTCTAGTAACTTGACCCAGAATCATTGGCTGTGATTCTTACGGAATCTCTTAATGGTCTTCTTTGTAATTCCAGCTTCTGCTATTTGTGACTAATTTTAATAGGAGCTTCATTCTCTCGATTGTAGGGGTGGATTTTCTTTTGATTTACTCTTAAATGAAGATAAGCAATGTTAACAAATTGCCCTCTTAGATTTTGACATCTCTAAAGCGTCTGTTTTTTTTTATATTTATTTTTTTTCAAGTTTTTAATGCTTTATTGTTTATTAAGTTCAAATATATTGCCATTTGTTTACATGATCTTAAATCCCATCTCATGGAAAAGAGTCAGGGGCAGTGATTGACTTGTGCAGAATCACACAACTAGTGAAGGACCTGGGACTTTTTTTAAGAGGAGACCCATTACAGAGCATGCATTAAAAAGCTCTAAATTTCAAGAAGCTCGCTATGGGATAGATCATTATGACCATCTCAGAGCTGGATAGAATGGATGTGGATTCAGCACGTTTTGCGGGTTCAGCACTCCAGGATGTTGATGTACATGTCAACTTTACGTGAATCCCTGCGCAGGCAGTGGAACAGGTTATAAAATTCTGAAAGACACCTAATTTCATTGCTGAACTTCATGGATGAGAGTCTTGAACAGGGAATGCCAGCCTCGTGTATCGTTTTCAAGACTGGAAAAATAATCTGAATACCCAAATGATAATAACTTCTTATGTGTTTTATTAGTATTTGCTTTTCTTTTTTTCTTGTAATTATCAAATAAACATTTGGGGAGGACATATGAATATAAAACTCTCTAGATATGGATTTTGGAGCCAGCCTCTGAGAAAACTATTAGAAATCTAAAAAGTAGAAATGGAACTCAAATTTAGTTTTAACTTTCCTTTTTCTTCCTTCCCACTCTCATCCTTTGATTTCAGGAGAACAGAGAAAGAAGACAAGGGGAACTTCAATAGCAGATGTCCGGTGTTACTTTAGAAAAATGCTGATCTTGGAAAGTCTGTTCTCTAGTACTATTACTCTTGAAAACATTGCAACCACCAGTGCCCAGGAAGAGGCAAGCTTTTGGTGGAATTGTGTGCAATGCAGGGAAGACTGCACATGTCAAAAATTGCAGTGAAATTCTGACTCCTTTACAGTAGAATCTATCACTCTGAATGTCTAGGCTCCTGCTTTATGTAGTAGCCATCTAGCATATAGAAGTCATGAATCTTTTTCTTACAAAACGAGATATTTCCAAACTTCTTACACATTACAGTGGTCACCTCTTTCATTCATGAACAAAGCAAGAAAGCCCTCTGCAGGATGCTCACCTTCCTGAATTGACTCGCTATGATTGTTTGAAGTTTCTCTGACATGTTCTCAATCTCCTCGGCACTTGATACGACAGCCTCTGACAGATTCTTCATACTCTGAATCTCCGTGACTAGATAATACAGAGGATTATTCCAGCAGTACAGTAACACAAGTGTCCACTTACTAAGGTCTTCATTCTAAACAACCAGAAGAAACGGTCTCATTAAAAAAATCATAATTCAGTGGTTTTGGTAACATGTGATCTTTGCTCAGAGCAGCTGACCTAAAAAGCTTTTGGTTATTCCTATGTGTATGCAGAGATTTTTGAAGGTAGTAAAAGTTGCAAAAGGATAAAATGTAAGCTATTAGTTCACACTTTGCTGAATTTTTAAACATCTAGGTTATTTTAGGAACTAATTCTTCTGATGCGTTCTTATTTATAACCTGAAGAATTTTGTTTTTTCCTCTGAAATTCTACCACCACTCAGTGAGTTCTTTTGTGTTTGTATATTTGCGTGAGAGAATCTAAGTATTTACGCAAGTCAGTATGTGCTGCAGGGCCTGACCCAGGAAAGAGGGATTCCACCTGTGCCCACATCATCGTCACCCAGTGATTCGTTCGTATTAATGAATCAGATGAGTCCTTCGTATTGATTGTAGATCGGTAATTGCTTTATGATATTACAACAAAGAGACAAGGAAGAAGACATGACATTCCTAAACAGGCTTCTCTCCTCAACTGATCCCACGCCAGCCCCCTGCTGATATCAGAACAGTTGTTTTGTTGACATGTCTCCGGGCAGAAAATGGCACAGTGTTGTCTTTAGTAACAGCATCAGTGGGATTCACAATGGAGGGTTCCCCTCTAGTTCACTACTACTAGCAGAATTGAGCATGAAAATACCAGGGACTGAAGATCTCTAGTTAATATGCTTGATTTCTTTACAGCCATGAACTGTTTTACTGGTAAAGAACAGAGAACTGAATAAGATTAAATATAGTAATGCACATAATGTGAAAGTGAAGTCGCTCAGTCATGCACGACTCTTTGTAACCCCATGGACAGTAGCCTGCACCAAGCTCCTCTGTCCATGGGATTTTCTAGGCAAGCCACCAGGGAATTCTTGTCACATAAAGTGCTGAGTAAAATGTAAGGCCATGTAGTAACTCTAAATAAACTTTACATTTAAGCTTATTGAAAATCCCTCCTCTTCTTCCTCTTTCTTTTTCCTTTACTTGTTCACCCTCATTATTAATGAGCTTAACAGGGGAATAGAATGCTAGTATCATTAAGAAGGTTGTAGAGAGAGAAGATAGAATTTTAAAGGGGGATATATGTGAAAATTTTTTAAATAATGTTAGGAGGAAGCATAATGCAGGAAATCAGAAAGAAGAGATTATAACAGTGAAAATTTGGAGTTGCCATAAATATTGAGGCTTGATATGTAAACTGTGTTGTCCTCAGAACAGGCAATTGTTCTGAGGCATGGAGGCAATTGTTGCCACCATGAGAAGCAAAGCAATGTTTTATAGGCAATTGTTGGGGGCACTTACAAATTAAGAATAAAAGGTGACAGAGGAATCGTTGAGAATGACAAATGAAGGTGGTGTCAGAGAAGTAGAAGCAGAATCAGGAGAGCCTTGAAAGGCAGATGGGAGGGCTCGGGTGATGCAGTATAGGATTCCCAAGTAGGAGTCACTAGTAACAGGGAGTACTCAAAACTGGGGTGTGTTTCTTACATATTCATGAATTTTGCAATCATATTTTACACATGGAAGTTCCCATTCATTTCCTGTTTTCATACAGAATAATAGCTGCAATTCTGTGTCTAATGCATTGGTTGAACTAAAGTTGTCTGCATGGACAATTTATAGATCTGTTATTTATCTTGCAACTACAGTACTTTAGTCATCCCTTGATTTCGCTCATGCTTCATCAGCTGCATAATATAGTTTCTCTTCAATTGCTTACGGTTCCTCCACCTTTTTCTGCATATACAGTTAACATAACCTCTAATAATCTGAACTCTGGTAACCTACATACTGTCTCATTTGATCCAGTGAAAAACCCAGGTGAAATACTCACGTTCATCTGCTGGGCTTTATCTCTTTCTTCGGGAGTATGGAAGGAATTGGTGTGACAGCTCTTGGTGGCACTGATATAGTACAGTTTGCCCTGGGCATATTTTTCATTCTGAAAGTGATCAGGCAATTGGTTAGGGTTGTTGGGCATTCAATTCATGAACCCATTACCAGAACACTAACATGTTTGATAAACGTGTATTTTTTTTAAAGGGGGGGCTCACAAAATTTGAAAGTCATTCTTTTCCTAATTTTCTATATATTGTATCTATAAAAATGATTTTACATATAACTTTTCTAAATTAAACCTTTTCCCTTCTCTGTTTTATTATTATTATTATTATTTTTACTATTTGAACCAAATATAGCACATATGTACCAATATTTGGTGCTTCCCAGGGGACGGTAGCGGTAAACAATATTCCTGCCAATGCAGGAGATATAACAGGACTGAGGTTTGAATCCTAGATGAGGAGCATCCCTTGCAAGAGGGTACAGCAGCCTACTCCAGTATTCTTGCCTGGCCAATCCTATGGACTGAGGAGCCTGTTGGGCTACAATCAGAAGGGTTGTCAAAAATTGTACACAACTGAAGTGACTTAGAATGCATGCATGCACCTCTATTTAACCATTTAATATTTGTTTACTTGGAAGAGTTGGAAAAAAAATAGACAGTCAAAATGGAGGATGAAAGAAAATCTAATGAGTAAAAAGAACTACGTGAATTTAATAGAAAACTTTAGCTCCGCCTTTTATTAGCTGTCTGCTCTACTGTGTGCTCCTTGATTGATGTAAAAGAATTAACATACAGATGCTTGGGGCTGGTACACTGGGACGACCCAGAGGGATGGTATGGGGAGGGAGGAGGGAGGAGGGTTCAGGATGGGAAACACATGTATACCTGTGGCGGATTCATTTTGATATTTGGCAAAACTAATACAATTATGTAAAGTTTAAAAATAAAATAAAAAAAAAGAATTAACATACAACTTTCAAATACGGTGCTCAGAAAGAGAATAATTGTTTCCAATTGTAAACACCCCTTCTATTGTAGCTGGAAACCTATTCACTGCAAATCTTAAAACAATAATATGTAGCTTAAAAAAACTACAAAGTATTCATTTCTGTGCCTGGGAATCAGCTTTGTTTAACATGTTCCAACCACCCAGTTCACTGCAGAGCAGTTCTCATTTATTGGCTATTTACTCTAAGCCTGGAGAGGAAAGCCCAGAGAGACACTGAAGGACCAGAAAATCAACACACTTCCTTTCCCCAGTCCCACCTGAAAGTGCTTTGTGTCAGGTAGTATTGTGGACTGAATCTGTGATCTTCAAATTCATGTGTTAGAGCCCTAACTGCCAAAGTGCTGTGTTTTGAAAAAGGTTCTGACTTTTGGGGATCCCATGGTCTATAGCCCACCAGATTCCTCTGTCCATGGGATTTCTCAGGCAAGAATACTGGAGTGCTTGCCGTTCCAGTCTCCAGGGAATCTTCCAGACCCAGGGATAGAACCCAAGTCTCTCACATTGCAGACAGATTCCTTACCATCTGAGCCACCAGTGAAGCCCATTAAGGTCAAATGAGCTCTTAAGGTGGAACACTGATCCAATAGGTTTAGTGTCTTCATGAAGCGAAACACCAGAGAATTCACTCTGTGTCTCTTTGTCTTTTCCTCTATCTCTCTTCCCCACACCCCACCTTTTGGGAGGAGTCACAGAGAAGCCAGCCTGGGAAGGAAGAGTTCTTACCAGAACCTCACCTTGCTGGCACCCTGATCTGGGACTTCTAGCCCCCAGAACTGTGAGGAAAGAAATTTCTGTTGTTTATTCCACTGAGTCTATTGTATTATTTTATAGCATTCCTAGCTGATAAATACAAAATCATTTATTTTGGAAATTTAAAAAAGAAAATGAATGAAAGGAAATTGAAAAAGTTATTGCACTCCTTAGGAATCTTTGAGATTCCACAAAACTGATCCTTTCTTCGATTTCAACATCTTATGAACTGATGGCTTCTTTAACCTAGAGAGGGTGTTACTGCAGCCTTCTTCTTTGAAGGATAGTATAGCCCCGTCACTTAGGGGAAGTTTCCTTCTGGGAGCCTGGCGGGCTACAGTCCACAGGGTCACAAGAGTCGGACACGATTTAGCAACTAAACCACCACCACCATAGTACTTACAAACTCACTGAACATTATTGTGGAAAGGTTATGGAAGTCGTGGGAGAGGCTGGCGGCATTGATAAACACGTCTGTAAGGGATTTCTGGAAGGAGACAAACACGTCAGAACCGCAGGATGGGCATGAGATGCCTTGGCGCGGGAGCAGATTAGACACGACCAGCAGCAGCAGCAGGCAGGACCCTGTTTAAATAAAAACATGAGCCATTCTGAGATGATCTGGTCACCTGAGGTCATCAAATCCATCCTATTGAGGGAAGCCTTTTCTTTCCCTGTTGCTCTGATCAGGAGTTCTTGCTGTAGAAGCTGGGGTGGGGAAGAAGGAGCACTTTCTGTGCAAATTTAGATGGATGATAATATTTGCATAGATAAAGAGTTGGAGAAGTAGGTTACTCCATGTACTTTTGAATTGCCCCCAGAAGTACTTCTGTGCTCTGCAAACATTCGGAACTTAATTCTGAGCCAGAGTGTTTAGGCCATTTTTTTAAGACAGTTTAATCTTGGGACCCTGCAGACTCTGTGCAGCAAGGCCCTCTAGGAGTTTGCAATTTTTTTACTCTACATCGACTAATGCTTGAATTTTGGACACTGAAATGACAAGAAAAGTCCAGTCGATCTGTGTGGTTTACCATCACGCTGGGGTAAGAGTAAGCACGTAACTGACTGATCACTACTCTTGAGTACAGAGAGAATAGTAAGAGAAAAAGATACTGTACCTTGGATCTGCTCACTCACCTTAGTAACCCCATGCATGTCTCTGATACTTTCACAAAAGCTTTAAAACATCTCAAAATCTGTGTTTCACAAGAACCCTGTGAGATAGCCTTAATTTCACTATGATCATCAAGTTATATTAATGAAGTTGTGATGACTTGGAGAGGGCAAGTAATTTTCCCCAGGTCCCATTATTAGCAGATGCAGGTCACTGGGCACCAGCACACTCATGTGTTCACTTCCTGATGTCACATCACACATGCCTGTGGCCCTCGGTCTGCATGTGTGTAACCAGGACCACATCAGGAGCTGTGATGACTCTGCTTAAAGAAAAAATACTTTGTCCTTGACTGCAAAACAGCAGTGACCCTAGAACATTGGTTTTATCCACTTGTTCTGCTCTGTCTATAAAACACTCACTGTTAAAGTCTTTGACAATTATCAGTGTGGGGGCCTGGTTCTTTGGCTAGCCTTTCTTCTTGGCACCTTGGCAGCTCTTCTACTCTTATCCATCTTTATTCTTCTCATTACGTTTGTTTCTTCAAGAAAATAGCAAATAAATCTCCAAATGGTAACACAAGAATATTACCTGTTCAGCACCCAAGACGACATCATCGACTCTGCAAACAAGGCCTGCCCTTTCCTGAATTTGACTTTTTAAGGACAAAATTTACCCATCTGGTCGGGAATACATCCTGACAACCCATGGGGCTTAGTTTTTGAACCATCTCCAAACATCTCCTCTTTGATACTAGAACTAGACCTTCATGCTTCCATGATGTATTGTAATATTTCAGAAATTATTCCTGGCCCTACCTTTGGCCAACAGAAGCATAAATCATAGACTCTTGCAAGCATGATTTTAGTATTACTTTTCCTGTCTGACCTTTGTAAGTAAGCAGAATTTAAGACTAAAGTGAGCAAGAATTGAGTTTGGACAAGAGAACTGAAAAAATAGAGATTTTATCCTCCTGAATGAGATCTGAACATGATTCTTTTTCCAATTTACCAGAAGAGTGATAATTTAATTAAGGATAAGATATCAGCATTTACTAGGTTTTCTCTGCTCTTAGTTAGTTTAAATGGGTTGATATCTAAGAATAAAATGAATATTTAAAATTAGGTGATGAAAATAAAAGAAAGTGAAAGTGAAGTCACTCAGTCGTGTCCGACTCCTAGTGACCCCATGGACTACAGCCCACCAGGCCCTCCATCCATGGGATTTCCAGGCAAGAGTACTAGAGTGGGGTGCCATTGCCTTCTCTGGAAAATAAAAGAAGTGGTCCTCAAAAACAAAACATATAAGTTGGAGAAATTTGGGACTATCTCTCTCATCAAGTAAAGAGCTTATTGTGACAGGCCAGGAGAATAATAGCTTATATAACAGAAATGTATTTGTGTACATATATTTCTGTGCATGTATACATGTGCTATGCATAAATATATGCTTAATTTCTTCATGAAACTTTGGACCTTATAAAATTCAATTTTATAAGAGGTGGTAAATATAGCAGAATACCCTAATTCCTAATGTAATTGATCATCTATTGGTAGATGACTCACTATATGATTTTTTCTGTTAAATTGTTTTTTTAATATTTTATCTCAAAAACTTATTTTTTTTTAATTTAAATCTATTGATTTTAATTGGAGGCTAATTACTTTACAATATTCTATTGGTTCTGCCACACATCAACATGAATCCACCACAGGCCTACACATGTTCCCCATCCCTAGCCCCTCTCCGACCTCCCTCCCTGTACCATCCCTCTGGGTGATCCCAGTGCACCAGCCCCAAGGATCCTGTATCGAACCTGGACTGGCGATTCGTTTCCTATATGACATTCTACATGTTTCCATGACATTCCCCCAATTGTTATACGTGTGTTTGCTTTCATAGCACATATATTAAAAATCTGGAATAATACTGAGAAGATTAGCATGACCTCTGCCCAAGGATGACACACAAATTTGTTAAGCCTTCCATATTTTTCTGTAACAGCTTCGAGGGGTGGGACGGGAAGGATGGTGGCAAGGAGGTTCTAGAGCGTGGGGACATAGGTATCCCTATGGCTGATTCATGCTGATATTTGGCCAAAACCAGTACAATATTGTAAAGCAATTCCCCTTCACATAAACATCAAGAAATTCAATTATAAAAACTGTTATTGGTGATCATATAACAGATTCAGATATCCATTGTATGACTAAAGAGGATCTGACTCTAAACTGATGATGTCAATTATCATTGGTTAATGATTCATTAACTTTATATTTTTTTTAGTTGAATGAGAAAAGTAAACTCACAAACACTATTGTCTTGATTCAGTGTCGTAGCAAGCTATAATCCTTGTCAGCGTTCACTTTTCGGTGGTATAGTGCCCAATCTTTGAAACTGAGGCTGTTCCCAGAAGCGCACAGTCGTGAGTCCTGCCCAGGGTTTTTGTTTCTGATGCTGGAGGCTTCTGTTCGCTGGTCACTAAGGCCGAAATTCTCTCTGCTGAGCATTCTCTGGTCTATCATGTGCACAAGTCTTTATATTTTGGTTTTCTAATTTGATTCTCTTATTCTTTTGATTAGACTACCAATTCACTTTAAGATTTATTTTTCAGACCTTTTGTGCTTTGATCTTTCTGATGCTCATTAGTGTATTTGCTTCCATGTCTACCTTTCTGAGTAGTTTTCAGCATCACATAAACCCTACCCTATACTCTTTCTGTCTGGATTTTGGCGTTTAACATCAGCATATTTTTATGAACTTCACTTTCCTTCTGGTGCAGTTTCTGGTACACAGTTTAAGCTGGTTGGCTCACATCTGGCTTGTCTGTGTTGTCTCAGAACAATTAGAGAGCTCTGCTTTCTTTCTCTGCAATACTGCGCCTTGTTTTGATACCATTGCTAATTTTCTGTGATTTCCCTTCCTGCCTCATAAGCTTTGTCTTTCTCAATCTACTGTACCCTGAGTACTATGGGCTGTATGTTGTTATTACTATTTTAAATCAATATCCACTAGTATAGCAGAGAATTAAAGGCAATAAAATTCCAATAGTATTAGTAATAATACATTCCCCAAAAATGTAATCCAGTAATGCTCCCAGTTTTAAATGACTTTCTATGCATGAATTATTGAGGTCCCCTACTCATATTTCCATACTAGGTGTTTCAATTTTGAAAAAAAATGTAGAAAACAATGGAGTGGAAAACTCTGACAATCACCTTAGATTTTAGATGCCTCAAGATTAAGTATGCAATTATTAGTTTGTTATAGTTAATAAGGCTATTCTGAGCACATATAGCTCAGTGACGGGTGATTGCTATTGGGTAAAGGATGTATCCTGTGAACTGCATCACCAAACAGGTGATTGGAGTAAAGAAAGCAATGCCAGGAAGACACAGGCTTTTGTTCTGGAAGGAAAAACTTACAGGGTCTGTCATCTACAGTCTACTCTTCAGATTTTTCAAAACACTTACTCTTCCTTTGCTCATTTAATAATTTGGGTTGTTTGATTTCTTTTCATACTGAATTGCATAAGTCTCATATATACTTGGATACGAAGCCCTTACAAAATATGTGATTTGCAAATATTTTTTTTATTCCATAGGTTGTCATTTCATTTTATGGATGGCTTCTTTTACTATGCAGAAGGTTTTGAGTTTGATGTGGTCTCACTAGTTTATTTTTGCAGTTCTTTCCTTTCTTTTGATGACTGAGTAATTTGAGCTGCTTGTATTTTGGAAAGCAATCCTTTATTGGTTGTTTAATTTGCTATTATCTTCTTCTATTCTTACCAAAAGACTCAGACTGGCTGAATGGATACAAAAAACAAGACCCATATATATGCTGTCTACAAGAGACCCACTACAGTCCCAGGGACACATACAGACTGAAAGTGAGTGGATGGAAAAAGATATTCCATGCAAATGGAAATCAAAAGAAAGCCAGACTGGCATTCTAGTATTAGAAAAAATAAACCTTAATATCAAAACTATTATAAAAGATTAAGAAGGACACTACCAAATGATCAAAGGATAAGTCCAAGAAAAAGACATAACAATTTTAAATGTTTATGTACCCAACATAAGAGCACCTCAATACATAAGGTCAACACTAACTGACACAAAAGGGGAAATTGACCGTAACACAATAATAGTAGCATGTTGACACCACACCTATACCAGTGGACAGATCATCAGAACAGAAAATTAATAAGGAAACATAAACCTAGAAGGAAATATTAGAGCAAACAGAACTAACTGATATCTTCAACACATTCCATCCAAACGCAGAAGAATACACTTTCTTCTCAAGTGCACATGGAACATTCTCCTCATCTTGGGTCCCAAATCAAACCTCAATAAATTTAAGGAAATTGAAATTATATCAAGAATTTTCTCTGACCACAACACTATGATACTGCTACTGCTACTGCTGCTAAGTCGCTTCAGTCGTGTCCAAGTCTATGCAAGTCCATAGGCGGCAGCCCACCAGGCTCCCCCGTCCCTGGGATTTTCCAGGCAAGAACTCTGGAGTGGGTTGCCATTTCCTTCTCCAATGCATGACAGTGAAAAGTGAAAGGGAAGTCACTCAGTCGTGTCCAACTCTTAGCAACTTCATGGACTGTAGCCTACCAGCTCCTACATCCATGGGATTTTCAAGGCAAGAGTACTATGGTACTAGATATCAATTATACGAAAAAAAATAAAACAACTTTAAAGAACACAAACACATGGTGATTAAACAACATATATCTAAATAGTGAACAGTTTACTGAAGAAATAAAGGAAATCAACACATTCCTAGAAACAAAGAACAATGAAAACATGATGATCAAAAACCTAGAGGATGCAACAAAAGCAGTTCTAAGAGCGAATTTATAGTAATAAAAATCCGACTTCAATAAACACATTCTATAGACAACCTAACTTTACGTATCTTTAACTCTTTTTAAATTTCTCTTATCAATGTCTTAAAGGTTTTGCATAAAATCTTTCAGCACCTTGCTTGTTTATTTCTAAGTGTTTTATCTTTTTTTGATGCAATAGCAAATGGGATTGTTTTCTTTATTCCACTTTCTCATAGCTTGTTGTTGATACATAGATAGGCAACTGAGTTTCGTATATTGGAATATAGTAAACATAATGTATGCTCCATCTTGAAAGAATAGACATTTTCCCACAAATAAGACATATAGATGATCAAGAGGTATATGACAAGATGCTCAGTATCACTAATAATCAAAGGAAATGCAGATCAAAAGCACAAGGGATATATCCTCATACTTGTTTGAAAGGTTAGTACCAAAAATGTAAGAAATGACAAATGTTATTGAGGATGTGGAGAGAAAGAGGGCTTATGCACTGTTGGTAGGGATGTATACTGGTGCAACTCACATGAACACATACTGTGGAGGTTATTCAAGAAATTTAAAAGAGAAGATTTATGTGATCCATTATCCCACTTCTGGATACATAGTCAAAGCAAATGAAATCATTGTCTCAAAGAGAGATCTGTATTCTCATGTTCATTGCAGCATTATTCACAGTAGCCTTGTTATAGAAACAACAATCTTTCAACAGGTGAATGGATTAAAACTATCTGATGTGACATATGTACTACTACTACTACTAAGTCACTTCAGTCATGTCCGACCCTGTGCGACCCATAGACTGCAGCCCACTAGGCTCCGCTGTCCCTGGGATCCTCCAGGCAAGAACACTGGAGTGGGTTGCCATTGCTTCTCCAACGCATGAAAGTGAAAAGTGAAATAAAAGTTGCTCAGTCGTGTCCAACTCTTAGCGACCCCATGGACTGCAGCCTACCAGGCTCCTGCGTCCATGGAATTTTCCAGGCAAGAGTACTGGAGTGGGGTGCCATTGCCTTCTCCGTGTGACCTATATAGGTAAATACTATTTAGCCATTAGAATTAGAAAGAAATCCTTCCATTTGTGGCAACATGGATGAAACTGGAGGGCATTACACTAAGTAAACTAAGTCAGAGAAAGACAAATACCATAGGGTCTCAACTATAAGGACTTCAAAAAAAAAGGGGGGAACTCAGAGTAGAAAAATGATTGCCAAAGACTGGAGGGTAGGACAAATAGGGAGAGATTTTTAAAGGTTACATATTTTCATGTATAAAAAATTAATAAGGTGAGGATCTAAGTTTGAGCTTCATGATCTAATCATGAGATTGAACAAGCTCTGGGAGTCGGGATGTACGGGGAAGCCTGGTGTGCTACAGTCCCCGGGGTCACACAGAGTGGGACACGACTGAATGACTGACTGAACTGAAGAGAGTGGAACTTACCTGTGTTCTCCTCAAAAAGCAAAAGTTAAATGTGTGTGGTGATGACAATGTTACTTAATAGAAGGGAAACTCGTTTCTAATGCATGCACAAATGGGGGTGGACAAGATGGAAGTGGGGTACACCTCTCTCCACTGATGCATCAAGAACGTCTAAAGTTGCAGCAGTTCTCATAGAAGACCAGGTGAATACTGGCAGGACTCGCTGACTACTGAGAAGGAATATCCGGATCCATACAGAACTTGGTAGGACAAAGGAAAGAAGGGACAAGGAGGACGGGGAAAGAGGGAGGACAGCAAGTGGGACCAGCCTGCACCTGGGGATAAGGGAGCTGAAGTGCAGGGGTGAGATACCCACGTACATGGCCATCCACTGGGACGGGGGAGGCATTTGAAGCAGTTGGGGAGTGAACTAACTAATGTGACAGTCTGAACGGAGTGAGAACCACATAGACAAGCCATGCTGCAGCCTTTCATACCTTGGATAGGGTTGTAAGTCTACTGGTGTCCACGGAAGCTGGGAGCTGGAGCCATGGGGATTGCAGAATGATCCCAGGATGAGGACTCCTGTTGACCGTGGGGAGTCAGCCTGATGGGATGGGGTGGAGGAATTGTGCTGCATGGAATGCTTTAAGGAAAGCCATGAGGCCATAAAAGTAGGGTTCAACTGCCTGTGGAGTAGAGCTATCTCTTTCTGCATGCTGGTACCTGTAGGTTGAGCAATAGAGAAAGACTTCAGTGAGGGTGGTCCTTGAGTGCCTGATGCACTAATCAATGGAGAACTTTGAATGTCTATATACCCGACCCTACACTATTCTCTGTCTAAATTTTGGGGTTTAGCATCATAATATTTTTATGAACTTAAATTTCTTCTGGTAGAGTTTCTGGTTTACAAACTAAGCTAAATCCTGACAGCTGGCACGATCTTGGTGTTTCAAGAAACTTTGAGAACCTTCATTCCTCTCAAGGCAATACTGCCCTTTACTTTACTACCATTGCTGACTTCCCATACTTTCACTTCTTGCCTAATATATTCTATGTCTTTCTCTATTCGCTATAACTTTAGTAGTATGTATCTCTGTGTTGGTATTAATATTTATAATCAATTATTAATGGATGCAGTAGAGATCCAAAAGGACTACAGTTACAACAGTAGTAATAAATAACCCCCAAATTATAATCCATGAATGCTCCCATTTAAAACTGGTTTTCTATCTATATATTATTGAGGTCTCTTAACTCATTTTCCTTACTAGGTGGCTCAATTTTGAAATGAAATATATAAAACAATGTAGTGGTAAACTCTGTAAATTGCCTTCCTTTTGATATGCCTCATTAGTAAGGATTCAAATATTAGATATTTTTTCCCCTTGTGGGGCTGTTCTTAGTACATATTATAGCTCACTGTGGGGTGATTGCTATTGACTCAAGAATGTACACATTGAACTGTAATTGTCAAATAAGTGAGTGGAGATGAAGAAAGTAATGCCAGGAAGGCACAGGCTTTTATTGTTCTAGAAGGAAAACCTTGCTGTGTCTCTCATCTCTAGTCTAATCTTCAGATTTATTGAAAGTCTTACTATTCTTATGCTCCACTAAAAATTCGGATTATTTGGGGGTTTTTGTCCTTGAGTTGTATGTCTCATGTATTTTTGGATTTTTTTTTCATTTTTTTTTTATTTTTAAACTTTACAATATTGTATTAGTTTTGCCAAACATCGAAATGAATCTGCCACAGGTATACCCGTGCTCCCCATCCTGAACCCTCCTCCATCCTCCCTCCCCATACCCTCCCTCTGGGTCATCCCAGTGCACCAGCCCCAAGCATCCAGTATCTTGCATGGAACCTGGACTGGCGACTCGTTTCATATATGATATTATACATGTTTCAATGCCATTCTCCCAAATCTCCTCACCCTCTCCCTCTCCCAAAGAGTCCATAAGACTGATCTATACATCAGTGTCTCTTTTGCTGTCTTGTACACAGGGTTATTGTTACCATCTTTCTAAATTCCATATATATGCGTTAGTATACTGTATTGGTGTTTTTCTTTTTGGCTTACTTTACTCGGTATAATAGGTTCCAGTTTCATCCATCTCATTAAACTGATTCAAATGTATTCTTTTTAATGGCTGAGTAATACTCCATTGTGTATATGTACCACTGCTTTCTTATCCATTCGTCTGCTGATGGGCATCTAGGTTGCTTCCATGTCCTGGCTATTATAAACAGTGCTGTGATGAACATTGGGGTACATGTGTCTCTTTCCCTTCTGGTTTCCTCAGTGTGTATGCCCAGCAGTGGGATTGCTGGATCATAAGGCAGGTCTATTTCCAGTTTTTTAAGGAATCTCCACACTGTTCTCCATAGTGGCTGTGCTAGTTTGCATTCCCACCAACAGTGTAAGAGGGGTCCCCTTTCTCCACACCCTCTCCAGCATTTATTGCTTGTAGACTTTTGGATCGCAGCCATTCTGACTGGCATGAAATGGTACCTCATAATGGTTTTGATTAGAGTAGAGTTTGGAGTTTCAAAAATACAATGTTAAAGAAAAGAAGGAAAAAAAAAACAAGGTCAAAAAAATTATAAAAAATATATATATGAAGTTTGCTTTTAAAAAAATGGGGTCTTCTTTTTTGTTTTTTTTTTTTTTCAAAGTAATCGGTTATAAAAGTGAAAATTAAAGGAATAATAGAGGACTTAAAAAAATTTTTTTAATTAAAAAAAAATAAAAAAAAGAAAGAAAGAATGATCGTAAAAATAGTAAAAATATATCTAGGACTTTCTCCAGTTTTGTTGTGAGTATTGCGGATTCAGTTCATTTTTGGCTAGTTCCTTGGTCCGACTTATATTTCTCAAGATCTATAGGCCCCTTCCTATATAGTTGGTACTAACCACAGGGTTTTAATCTATTGCCTATAGCTTCCAAGGCGGTTCCCTCTGTTATAGCTTCTTCTGTTTGCTGGTCTCTTCAGTGTCTGGTTTCTGCCCTGACACAAAGAGGATGGTGGAGGACACTTTTTTTTTTTTTTTTTTAGGCTCACTTGTTCAGTCGCGCTGAGGGGAGGTAGGGAGGGATGCTGCAAACAAATAACATTGGCGTGTGCTTGCAGTGCCTCAGCCACACTGGGTCTGCCCCCGCTCACGGCGCGTGTAGCCTCCCTGCCCACGCTGCTCAGGCTCTAGGTTGCTCCGCCAGGAACCATGTGTGGCCGGCCCTGGGCTGCCTGCACTTCCCAGGTCCAAGCTGCTCAGGTTCAGGCACTCGGGTGGTCCTCAGAGGTGCAGACTCTCGGATGGGCCTGCGTTTTGTGCCCTTCTCAGATCCGAGCAGCTCAGGTGATGAGGTGTTTGGCGCGCGTGATTGCTGCGACTTATCGCCTCCCCGCCGCTTGGTTATCTAGGTGTGCACCGGCACACCTTCTTAGGCAGATGTTGGCCATCCAGACCCCCAAGAAGTTTTAGTTAGCAAAGAAGCCTGCTTACAGTTTTATAGATAATGTCTCTCTGGGGCTGCGATTGTCCCCTTCCAGCTCTGGCTGCCTATCACTGGAGGGGGATGGTCTGCCGCCGGCTATCTCTGTTGAGTCCTTTGTTCTGTGTGCGGGCCTGGTGGTGTCTTAGGTTAGGGCTCGCTTTTCGCGTGGTAGATAGCCCACAGTCTGGTTTGCTAGCCAAAATTATTTCGCTCAGATAGCGCTCGGGGTATTCAGGCCAGATTCTTGTGATGCAGCCCGCACCGCGCCTCCCTGCCCAGCCCCCGCTTGCTAATGGCGGATGCAGGTGTCTGCACTGCTTCTCCACTGGGGGAGTTACCGTAGGGCTCTCAATGTGCGGGTTTTAATTGTTTATTTATTTTTCCTCCCTGTTATGTTGCCCTCTGTGCTTCCAAGACTCGGCACAGATTCGGCAGTGAGAAGGTTTCCTGGTGTTTGGAAACTTCTCTCTTTTTAAGACTCCCTTCCCGGGATGGAGCTCCATCCCTCCCTCTTTTGTCTCTTTTTTTGTCTTTTATATTTTTTCCTACCTCCTTTTGAAGACTTGGGTTGCTTTTCTGGGTGCCTGATGTCCTCTGCCAGCATTCAGAAGTTGTTTTGTGGAATTTACTCGGCGTTTAAATGTTCTTTTGATGAATTTGTGGGGGAGAAAGTGTACTCCCTGTCCTACTCTTCCGCCATCTTAGCTCCTCCCCCTATTTTTGGATATGAAGCCCTTATCAAATATATGATTTGGAATATCTGCTGTCAATCTGTAAATTGCCATTTGATTTTATTGATGTTCCTTTCTTTGGAGTCTAATGTGGTTCCACTTGTTTTTGCAGTTGTTGCCTTTGCTTTCGGTGTGAAACCCAAAACCTCGTTGCAAACACTGATGGCAAGAAGATGACCTCAGTGTCTTCTTCTAAGAGTTTAATCGCTTAAAGTCTTATGTTCTAATTTTTAATCCATTTTTATGCAGGGTAAAAGATGGGGGTACAGTTCCATTTTTTCATAGGACTATTCAGTTTCCCCAGTGCCATTTTTGACAAGTTTGTCCTTTCCCCACTGGATAGTCTTAGCTCATTTTTCATAAGCTAACCAACAATATATGTGTGTGTTTCTTTCTGGCTTCGCTATCCTACTCTGTTGATCTATGTGTCTATTTTCATGCCAGAAGCAAAACATTCTGTTTTGATTACTATAGCTTTCTAATACAATTTGAAATCAGCAACCCTAGTCTCGAACTTTGTTCTTCTTTCTCTAGACCACTTTTATCTTTGGTGCTTTGTGATTTAATACAGCAGAATAGACCAAGAAGAGATGGAAAAAGTACACAGAAGAACTATACAAAAAAATATCTTAATGACCCAGATAATCACAATGGTGTAGTTTCTCACTCAGAGCCAGAAATCCTGGAATGTGAACTCCAGTGGGTCTTAAAAAGCACTGCTGCCAACAAAGCTAGTGGAGGTGATAGAATTCCAGCAAAGCTATTTAAAATCCTGAAAGATGGTGCTATTAAAGTGCTCCACTTAATATGTCATGAAATTTGGAAGAGCCAGCAGTGACCAGAGGACTGGAAAAGGTCAATCCTCATCCCAGTTCCCAAGAAGGACATTGTTAAAGAATGTTCAAGCCACTGAACAGGTGCACTCATCTCCAGGGCTGGTAAGGTTATGATCAAAATCTTCCAGGCTAGGCTTCAGCACTATGTGAACCTAGAATTTCCAGATGTTCAAGCTGGGTTTAGAAAAGGGAGACGAACCAGAGATCAAATTGCCAACATTTGCTGGAACATAGAGAAAGTAAGGGAATTCCAGAAAATCGTCTGATTCATTGATCTCACCAAACTGTGTGGATCACAACATGGAAAATTCTTAATGAGATGGGAATAACAGACGAACCTTACCTGTCTTCTGAGAAACTTGTATGCAGTTTAAAAAGCAACAGTTAGAAGCAGACAAGGAAAAATAAACTGGTTCAAAATTGGTGAAGGAGTCCGTCAAGGCTGAATATTGTCACCCTGCTGATTTAACTTATATGCAGAGCATGTCATACGAAATGTTGGACTGGATGAGTCCTAAAGGCTGGAATTGATATTGCTGGGAGAAATATCAACAACCTCAGATATGTGAATGATACAATGTTAATGGCAGAAAGTAAGAGGAACTAAAGAGCCTCTGATGAGGGTGAAAGAGGAGAGTGAAAAAGCTGACTTAAAACTCAATGTCAAAAAAGCTAAGATCATGGCATTTGGTCCCATCACTTACATGCAAATAGAAGGGGAAAAGTTGGAAGCAGTGACAGACTTCCACTTCCTGGGCTCTAAAATCACTGTGGATGGTGACTGCAGCCTTGAAATTAGAAGACGATTGCTTCTTGGCAGGAAAGCTCTGACAAACCTAGACAGTATGTTAAAAGCAAAGACATCACTTAGCCGACAGAGGTCTGTAGAGTCAAGGCTAGGCTCTTTCCATTAGTCATGTACACATAAGACCTGGACAGACAATAAAGAAGGCAGAGTGCTAAAGAACTGATGTTTTTGAACTATGGTGCTGTAGAAGACTCTTGAGAGTCCCTGGGGCACGAAGGAGCTCAAAACCAGTCAACCTTAAAGAAAATCAACCCCATATATTCTTTGGAAGGACTGATGCTGAAGCTCCAATACATTGGCCACCTAATATGAATAGCTGACTCATTGGAAAAGACCCTGATGCTGGGAAAGATTGAAGGCAGAAGAAAATGAGGCTGACAGATGATGAGAATTGGTTGAATGGCATCACCAATTCAAAGGGCATGAACTTGGGCAAATTCTAGGAGATGGTAAGCGACAGGGAAGTCTGGCGCGCTGCAGTCTATGACATCAGTAAGAGTCAGACATGACTGGCAACTGAACAACAACAACAACAACAACAGTTTTATACAAGTTGTAGAATTTTTTTGTTTGTTTTGTGAAAAGTTTTGAAATTTTCAAAGAGACTGTAGTGAATATGTAGATAGCTGTGGGTAGAATGGATGTATTAACAATATTAATTCTTCCAGTCAATAAATATGAAATATGTTCCTTTTGTCTGTTTTAAACATTTCCTTCATGAGTGTTTTGAATGTTTTCATACATAGATCTTTCAACACCTTGCTTTAATTTATTTAAGTATTTTATTTTTTGATGCAATTGTAAATGTGATTATTTGTATTTCTGTAATGTGTTTTGGTGTATGGATAGGTAACTGAGTTTTATATATTCAAATACAGTATACAAAATGCATGCTATTTTTTCCAGAATAGACAATTTTTCCCCTAAATAAAACAAGTTTTTATCTGGGCATTTTTTTATCTGTATCTTTCAAAACTCTGCAATCCCCTGGGTATATACTGGGAGAAATCTATAATTCCTTAGTCCTTGGCTTCGTATCAGCACCACAGAGCATTCAGTATGGATGAAGCTTTGGGTTACCTTACAAAAGTCAGTCTCCTCATTGGGTGCCATGGTCTAATGCTTGTGTTCTCCCAAGATTCATATGTTGAAACCCTAATCCCCAAAGTGACAATTTTAGATGGTGGGACCATTGGAAAATAATTAGGTCATGAGTTCATAACCCACATGAAGGCAGAGCCCACATGAATGGGATTAGGGCTCTTGTGAAAACCCTAGTTCACTCTGTGCTATAAGACGAGCATCAAAAATTCATTGAAATTTTATTCTGCACAAATAAAATTATTTCATTGAGCAAACACATAACAAAGAACTGATGAATGCAAAGAATGGACAGCAGTGAAGAGCACACATGTGGACATTATGAATTAGGACTTAAATTTTAACAGAAAAACAGAAATGAGGTGAATTTCAAAGTTAAATGTTGCACCACAATTGGGACACGTGTGGAGAGGGAAAAGCACAGAATGCCCTATGTCCACATAACAAGGAGATCTGAGCTGTGTCAGAGTCAGGAAACGCTGTTTGGAGGAACTGGTTTTTACTGAGATCTGAAAGATGTGGAGGAGGTAATCATGTAAGAGAGAGAGGGTGTTCCAGGGAGAAGAAGGCATTTGTAAAGAGCTTTAGCCATATGTGAGAATATAGAGTGAGAAGAACAGACATGCCAGGATTGAACCTTCAAGGAATTTAATTTGCTTGGTAAAACTTATGCTAACTGGACAATGAATACAAGGTGGAATATGATCAGTTCTGTGAAAGAGATAAGAATCAAATTTTGCAGAGAATAGGAGATATTGCCATTTGCTGGGAAATTCTGTAAGATTCACTTAAACCTAGGAAACCTGGATTCTATTGCTACTTTTGCATCGAGTTATAAGTTTAGATAAGTGACATAATCATTCATGGATTTACTTATATATTCTTAATATGGGAGGATTGCCTAGATAATTTCCAAGGTTTCTTGCTTTTCTGAATACCCAATGAATCCCAATGGTTATTATCTGGAAAAAAAAGAAACAAAAACCCTTTACATACCAAGTGTAATATTTGAAAAAATTATATAAAAAGCATTGAAATTCTTGCTATTTTTGTTTTTTTCAGCTTTTTGTTTGTTTCTTTGTTTATTAAATTTAAATTTATTTAATTGGAGGCTAATTACTTTAAAAATATTTTTTAAAGAAAAAATTGCAAGTATTTAAATAATACATGACAATTTAAATAGGTATATATTATTACTGGATTCCCTCATTGATTTAATTAATATATCTATTAATATCACCTCATATATCTCCTTTCAAGATCTTTTTGGTGAGGACTTTTAAGTTTTACTCTCTTACATGTGTGCTAACTGACTTCAGTCATGTCCAACTCTTTGTGACCCCATGGACTATAGAGCCTGCCAGGCTCCTCTGTCCATGGGGATTCTCCAGGGAAGAATGTTAAGGTGGGCTGCCATGCCCTCCACCAGGAGATCTTCCTGACCTAGGGGTTCAACTCTATATTCTTTACGTAATGTCCTTATATTCCTTTGTCTTTGGAAATTTTCTTTGCTCTCAACTCTACTTTATCTAATATTAACATATGCTTTTATCCTTTTATTTTCCAAATATCCATGTCATTATTGAGTTTCTTGGACTTCCAGGTGGCTCAGACAGTAAGGAATCCACTTGTCTTGTGAAGACCCGGATTCAATCACTGGGTTGGGAAGATCCCCTGGAGGAAGAGATGGGAATCCGTATTCTTGCCTGGAGAATTCCATGGATAGTCCAACCTGATGGGCTACTGTCCATGGGGTCACACAGAGTCAGGCACAGCTTAGCAACTAAACCACCACCTGGTGTTCCTTCACATGTATTCCTTGGGAAGAACAGCCCTACTCAGGCAGCCTTCTGAGGCTAGGTTGGAGGTCAGGAATGCTGGTCCTGGCTTGTCTTCTCTTAGGTGCTGCTGTGTTGCTCTTCCATTCTTCAGGCCCTAATCTAGTTCACCTTCTCCTTGCCAACTATACAAGGTCTCCTTTAGTGGTCTCTTCTTTTTTCCAGAACAGACAGAGGAGTGGTCACAAAGAGATCAGTGTCATCTTGTCTGAACCAGAAGCCCAAGGTGTGTTTTATAACCTAGGGAAGAGATTTCATGGAGGGAAGTTGAGGAGGAAAGTGGAAAGGAGTCTACAGTAGGCTGGAGATGAAAGTCATGGGGTTCTTTTCTTTAGAAGTCATCAGAAACTGAGAAAGTATTTTTTCTAGGTGATATGTATATTCAGCTCTGAGTGAGTACACTTTCTGTTTCAGCAAACTCTAAGTCTGTATTTTTTCATTAATTTTCTTTACAAATGCATATATGATGATATCAGTAAGACATTTTATTCATTCTAGGCCATTGTTCCGCTTTTATTATGACTTGAGATTTAAACACTGAAAATGAGATATCTATTGTAGAGTTTGGATTATTTACCAGTAGATGAATTGATTGAATAACAAAAGAACTAAAGATGATTACTTAATTGAGCTCACAAAATTTTATATATGCATATGAAGAGAGTTATTCTCATATAATTGTATTCCTGGCCCCTTGTGGTATTCTGAGAACTTTGATTGAAACTATATGTAAAAGAAATTACTGTATCATGATAGTTAAATAACTGGTATAATTATGTGTGTACATTCAGAATCCATTAGTCCAGTGGCCATAAAAATGAGTGTCCTCATCCCTTGGGGAAGAAAATGTTACTATATCCATTTCTATTTCTATTTATCTCAGTGTCATTTAGTTTATATTTTGTGTATATTTTTTAAATGGCATAATATATTAGAATAGCAATGCATATATAATACTTTCGGAGAAGGCAATGGCACCCCACTCCAGTATTCTTGCTTGGAAAATCCCATGGACAGAGGACCTGTTAGGCTGCAATTCATGGGGTTGCTAAGAGTCTGACATGACTGTGCGACTTCACTTTCACTTTTCACTTTCATGCATTGGAGAAGGAAATGGCAGCCCACTCCAGTGTTCTTGCCTGGAGAATCCCAGGGACAGGGGAGCCTGGTGGGCTGCCGTCTATTGGGTAGCACAGAGTCGGACACGACTGAAGTGACTTAGCATAGCATAGCATATAATACTTTTACATAATATAATTACGTCACTGACAGTGTGTTGAAAAATGGAAATACTTTGGCGATTAGTTCTTCCAGAATCAGAAAATTATCAAAATTTGCTGCATAAAATGTTACTTAATTTGGGGGAGTTTACCAACAACTTTTTATGAAACCAGTTCAACTGAAGAGAGGCAGAATGTTCAGAACATGCATATTTGCATGAGTTTGCATAGAGCCTCAAAGACAGAAACAATTTTGAAGTTGGGTTGTCTATGGGGGCGCTAAGAGTCCGCCTGATTAAACGACTTCACTTTCACTTTTCAGTTTCGCACATTGGAGAGGGAAATGGCAACCCACTCCAGAGTTCTTGCCTGGAGAATCCCAGGGATGGGGGAGCCTGGTGGGCTGCCGTCTATGGGGTCACACAGAGTCGGACATGACTGAAGCGACTTAGCAGCAGCAGCAGCAGCAGAGGAAGACCAAAAGACCTGACTGGACAGGGGAAAACCTGAATCTTGAATGCAAGAGAGCATGTTTGCTCCCCTCAGTGTGGTCTAAGTTGTTTTTCTTTAAATCACCTCCCTTTCTTCACCTTTATTCCCTAAACCCCATCCTCTGCTTTACTAGTTCTTTTCCAATAGTACAGATCACCTGTTAACATACCATAAAATGTACTTGGATTCATGTTTATTGCAGATTATCTGTCTTCCCCCAGCTAGAATATCAGTTCCATGAGGAGAAGTGTCTGCCTGCTTTGTGTATTGATGTAAACAAAGCACCTATAAGAGTTTCTGAGTCAAGGAGGAATTAAGTCAATAATAAATTGGTTAAATGACCAATAGCAGAGTACTGGGCAGGCCTATAGGTTTCAAAATTGTGTGACTTTAATTAGCTATTGTAAATAAACTGTTCTATAGTTAATGTTACAAGGTTAAGACATGTTTCTGTATCAATTATCAGCATAAACATAAACTACATTTAAAGAGAAGGTTTTAAACCAAACATGATAGCCAAAATGCACACATGAAAAAAAAATATACTAGTTTATTTGTTTTCTTTATCCAAAATATAATTATATTCCTTTTCAAAACCTTTTCCTTACATAGGTGTGTGTACCTATACGTTTATATATATAAATACAATTCCTTCTATTCAAAGCTATGGTTTTCCCAGTAGTCAGTATGGATGTGAGAGGTGGACTATAAGGAAATTGAGCACCAAGGAATTGATGCTTTTGAAATGCAGTGTTGGAGAAGACTCTTGAGAGTCCCTAGGACTGCAGGGAGATCAAACCGGTCCATACTAAAGGAAATCAGCCTTGAATATTCATTGAAAGGACTGATACTGAAGCTGAAGCTCCAATACTTTGGCCACCTGATGCAAAGAATTGACTCATTGGAAAAGACCCTGGTACTGGGAAAGATTGATGGCAGGAAGAGAAGGTGATGGCAGAGGATGAGATGGTTGAATGGCATGACCGACTCGATGGGCATGAGTTTGAGCAAGCTCCAGGAGATGGTGGAGGACAGGGGAGCCTGATGTGCTACAGTCCGTGGGGTCTCATACAGTTGGATATGACTTAGTGACTGAAGTAAACTGAAGGTATGATATGTGCTATGTCCATAACATAGTGATTATATGATCATTATATTATAGAAATCATTACATAAGTCACATTGACAAATATGCTATTTCAGTTTCAGGTAGCATATTACATAGATAATATTGACATATAATGTTATTTTGGTTTCAGGCGTACAACCTAATAATTTGATATATATTGCAAAATGATCACCTCAATAAGTCTGGTGAACATCCCTCATTAGAAATAGTTACAATTTTCTCCTTGTGATGAAAACTTTTATGATCTCTTGGCAGTGTTCAAATATGCAATAAGTATATTCCTTTTTTGACTTAGTGCAGTTAAATGAGACAAGTGCTGCTGAGTCTTAGAATCAAAGAATCATATTGAAACAGTTGAGTTGGGAAAAAAAAGAAACAGTTGAGTTGAATCAAGCTTCTCAGTGCCAACTCATATAGAGCTTTCTTGAAAAATCCATCCCTGATTAGGCCCACCTGGCTCCCATCACACATGGTATGGTGTGCAGGCATACATCAGTGTTTAAGGCTTATGGTATCTTTTCCACTTGTCCAGGCATTTCTTTCTCGACATTTTCAGTGCTTCATCTGTCTGCTGTCTTCACTATCCAAAGAGGTTATAAATATGGCAGAAGACGTCTAAGTAGCTAGACTCGCAATTGCTGCCCACTGGGCATTTCAAAAGCAGAAACATTACTTTGCCAACGAAGATTCGTCTAGTCAAGGCTGTGGTTTTTCCTGTGGTCATGTATGGATGTGAGAGTTGGACTGTGAAGAAGGCTGAATGCTGAAGAATTGATGCTTTTGAACTGTGGTGTTGGAGAAGACTCCTGAGAGTCCCTTGGACTGCAAGGAGATCCAACCAGTCCATTCTGAAGGAGATCAGCCCTGGGATTTCTTTGGAAGGAATGATGCTAAAGCTGAAATTCCATTACTTTGGCCACCTCACGCAAAGAGTTGACTCATTGGAAAAGACTCTGACGCTGGGAGGGATTGGGGGCAAGAGGAGAAGGGGACACCAGAGGATGAGATGGCTGGATGGCATCACTGACTCGATGGACTTGAGTCTGAGTGAACTCTGGGAGTTGGTGATGGACAGGGAGGCCTGGCGTACTGCGATTGAAGGGTCACAAAGAGTCGGACACAACTGAGCGACTGATCTGATATGATCTGGGCATTTTGGGAAGAGGCTGGGAAGGAGTCCTTCCAGTATTAGCGTTTTACTTTCAGGGGATTAGAAAGCCTTCATTTGAAGAGTCCATCACTACAAATATGTCTCAGGAGTGAACACTGTTTAATTATTTTATTTGATTAATGATTAGCTGAGCATATACTGAGAGTAGGAAATGAAGGGTTAGAAAACAAGGAAGGATTCAGGCAAAAGGAATGAGAAACTCTTCAAGAAAGTGGGCACATGATTAAAGAGACCATTATCTCTATTAGGTTTAGGTTTTAGGTTTTGTTTAGGCTGGCTCTCGGAGAAGGCAATGGCACCCATTTCAGTATTCTGCCTGGAAAATCTCATGGATGGAGGACCCTGGAAGGCTGCAGTCCATGGGGTCGCTAAGGGTCGGACAAGACTGCACAATTTCACTTTCATGCATTGGAGAAGGAAATGGCAACCCACTCCAGTGTTCTTGCCTGGAGAATCCAAGGGACGGGGGAGCCTGGTGGGCTGCCGTCTATGGGGTCCAACAGAGTCGGACGCGACTGAAGTGACTTAGCAGGAGCAGCAGCAGGCTGGGTCTGTAAAGGTATGTGTTGTTTCCATTTGATTTCCATTCATCCTCTATGCTTTACAATGTATGTCTTATTTAAGCATTGACCGTGATTAGTGACTTACTGCTTGTTATCACTGGGTAGTCCTGCTTTGGTTCTGGTATTCCATAGGGTCTAGCAGAGGCACCTTAGAGTACTTATTTCTATTATTTGCTGCAGAACCTTAACATTTTTTGGTGATTTCTGGTACTAAGTTGATGAAATACAGGAAAATAGAGCTCAGGTGCTTTTGGATAAAACCTTAATTTATCTCCCCCCTTCTCTCTGACTTTTCAGTCATTTATTGACTCAACTACTCCCATATTGCTGGATACCTTTTTTGACTCTTCTGTCTGCCTCATTCCTTGCATGTGGTCAAGGTCTATTTCATTTCCTGTATCTCTCACATGCTTTCTGACTTTTTACTAGGCAGAGCCCTCTTTGATTTTTAGTGTCATAATATTCCCAGCTCTTTCTGGTCTCTTTCTTTTTCTCTACCAGCCCCAACAGCCACAACTCCTCAATCCACATTAAACTTTCTCTTATCTAATTCTGGACATAGTGCTCTCTTGGACTGAATGTTCTTGGTTTGCTGGTACATTGTAGAATAAAAACAAACTCTCCATTTTGCAATACATGATTCTCCCAAATGCATAAAAATCCATACAAGTATTTCCCCATTCTAACCCTACAATAATATATGCAGTATATCATGGGAGCATAACCATGAGAGATACAACATGAATGGTATAAAATGAACATTTCTTGTGTTTTTGTCTGACTGGATTATTCACTGATACCTTATAATGCTATGTGTATTAATATCTCAGTAGCCTTGATCTAGGATGTCAGAGATCCTTACTTCATAAGACGATCATACATGAATTGACCGATACACTGTTTTCCTATTTTTTCACATCAACATCCCATCTACTTTTCAAAACTCCATCATAAAGCTATCCTATTTGTGTCATGCTATGACACACTCAGGTGGCTCCTAGCTTTACTTCAATCCACTGTAGCCCGTGGTGGCTCCACATCTTATTCTTCTTCATGCTGCCATGCAATATAGCAGTTTGTGTGTTTATATCACCCTCTCCTTCTCCCCAACTTGCAGGCCTGCTTGGGAAAAGAGAGATTTTTTTTAAACCTCAGTTTAAGTCCTCATTGTATCCATGATATGTGGCTTACCAATCTATAAGGTCAGTGAACTTCAAAGGTTCTTCATTTGTTTCCTTTTGGTAACCACTGCTACTATTCTTGATATAATAGGGCCATTTCTTCAAATGTAATCTTACGTGGAAATCTGTTAAAGTTGGGAAAATCAATGCTTTTTGGATGGCAAGCAAGTGGTTGTTAAATCCTGTCCAAATATCCCTGCTTTGGCTATTCCTGACTGACTCTATAGTACATCTATGGCTCTGTTCAATATTGTCTGAAACCTACAGTATTCACTTTATATGTCACAGTCAAGCAAGGAGAGCGCTCTGAATGTCACCACCTCTGTTGTTGATCTAAAGTCCTAAATTTATGCTTGAAATAAATTTTATAAGAGACAAATACATGAGGATATATGTGGTCTATTGGTGTGTGTATATTTCCTTCAATTGCATTGTCCCCCTTACTGCCAAAATTTTCCTCTAATAAATACCGTCCTCTCTGCTGGAAATATCTAGACATAGAACAAAAGAAAGTTAAGCAAGTAACAAAATAGAATTAGATGTTTAGGGCAGTAAATGACTTAGAAAGTGCTTACAAGGTGTTTTAATGGAAAGGGAATATGAGATATTTGCTCTTAGGATATTAAAAAAAGCATATACATTTGGGTCCTTAAAAATAAAGTGTTCTAACAGCATTTCATCCTTCACTACCCAATCCTAGACTCACTTTCCCTTTGCTGCTTTTCCTCCCTTCTGTCTTTGTCTGCTTCTCTCTTGTTCATCCCCCTTTCCCTTCTACCTTTTTATTTACCATTTTCTTTACCAGGAATTACTGCTAAAGCCCTAAAGATGCTGCCAAACCAGCCTCTTCTTAGGAAGATCAACTATCTTCCTAGTGACCGACTTATAGGTCACTGAATTTTAGGAGAGCCAGTCAAGTGATTGGCCCTCATCCCAGGTTGTTTGGCGGCTGTTGAACAAGCTGAGCATCCCTAATCCAGTCACATTGCTCCAGTCTCCGTAGAGACTCAGTCTATTTGGAGAATTTTATAATTCAGGGACCTACTAGGGCATGTTTGTAAGGCAAACAATTAATGGCAAGGATAGTTACTCTAAAAGGAAGACAGAATGGTATCTCACTTTTCAGATAAATGTGTTTTTGAATCCAGCTTTCTGATCTACTCAGTGTCTACGTGACCAGTTGGACAATTATCCAGAGCCCTCAGGCAGTGGACAGATGCACACCAGTATTTCAGCCATTCAATTGATCAGAGTGTTTATTATACATGGGGTTCCTGTGGGTCAGTTAGTATACAGCTGACTGTGGGCTGCTAATTTTCCTCACATGGTGCTTGCAGAGTGAGGGAAACAGAGAGGCTGTGGAGAATACTGCAGGTGGGGAGCTGTGGTTCCAGAACATTTCCCCTGATTAAAAAGGAAACCATGAATTTGGGGATCCCCAACTTGTGAATATCCTGGAAAATCACCAGATACCCCTCAAGAGAAATACTTGTTAGTCAGGGGGAATTTCAGATCAGTCCGTCTGGACCAAGAGAAGGCTACAAGGGCACCATGTAAGTCAGTGATGTCAGAACTTTCCCATCTCATTACCATCTTCCCAGTTCCAACATGGCACAAGGAATGAAGATCCAGAGAGGGAGATAATAGGACGTTGCAGAAATGGACACATGTGCACTTCCTGGTAGGTCCCCTGGGCCTCAGCAGGGTAGAGGGAGACATTGAATAGGCTGAATATGAGATGGAGCTGACATTTGACTGACCTGGACTTGTGAAACCCAGAGTGATAGAATGTATGGAATGGCAGCAAGGTGATGCAAGAAATGAGGATCAGTGGAGTGTGGGTGACGACAGCCACTGCAGGAGGATGAGCCAGTTCACCTTTGTATCTGCTATGGTCTCAGTCTTTGTGTCCCCCAGAAATTTCATATGATGAAATACTGATTCCCATGGTTATGTTACCCCTAGGTGGGTCCTTTTTGAGGTGATAGAGTTGTAAGGATGGGACCCTCTTTAATGAGATGAGTGCTTTTATATATAGGAGACACTCAGAGCTCCCGAACCCTCCCCCGTGTGAGGATACAGTAGGAATTGTGTGACCAGAAAGGACCCTGCATGACCCCGCTGTGGAAATCCATTTCCATTGTTTTTAAACCTGTGATATTTTGTTATAACATCCCAGAAGGACTAAGACAGCATCCTAACAATCTTTAGACAGTTCAGGAAACCTCATGCTATTTACACAAAAGTGCAAAGCACTTATCTTGTCTGGTGTAACACTGTGGTAGTTGGCTGAAAGTCGTGGCCGGCTTTCATAAAGAATCCTGAGATTTCAGCCTTCATGGTAGCATGACCAGAACCATGAACAATTGTCTAATTCTTTGATTCCAATAACTTGACCCAGAATCATTGGCTGTGATTCTTATGGAATCTCTTAATGGTCTTCTTTGTAATTCCAGCTTCTGCTATTTGTGACTAATTTTAAGAGGAGCTTCATTCTCTCGATTGTAGGGGTGGATTTTCTTTTGATTTACTCTTAAATGAAGATAAGAAATGTTAACAAATTGCCCTCTTAGATTTTGACATCTCTAAAGCGTCTGTGTTTATTTTTTAAGAGGAGACCCATTACAGAGCATGCATTAGAAAGCTATAAATTTCAAGTAGCTCGCTATGGGATAGATGATTATGACCATCTCAGAGCTGGATGGGATGGATGTGGATTTAGCACGTTTTGCGGGTTCGGCACTCCAGGATGTTGATGTACATGTCAACTTTACGTGAATCCCTGCGCAGGCAGTGGAACAGGTTATAAAATTCAGAAAGACGCCTATCTTCATTGCTGAACTTCATGGATGAGAATCTTGACCAGGGAATGCCAGCCTCGTGTATGATCTTCAAGACTGGAAAAATAATCTGAATACCCAAATGATAATGACTTCTTATGTGTTTTATTAGTATTTCCTTATCTTTTTTTCTTGTAATTATCAAATAAACATTTGGGGAAGACATATGAATATAAAACTCTCTAGACATTGATTTTGGAGCCAGTCTATGAGAAAACTATTAGAAATCTAAAAAGTAGAAATGGAACTCAAGTTTAGTTTTAACTTTCTCTTTTCTTCCTTCCCACTCTCATCCTTTGATTTGAGGAGAACAGAGAAAGAAGACAAATGGAACTTCAATAGCAGATGTCCTGGGATACTTTAGAAAAATGCTGACCTTGGAAAGTCTTTTCTCTAGTACTATTACTCTTGAAAACATTACAACCACCAGTGCCCAGGAAGAGGCAAGCTTTTGGTGGAATGTGTGCAATGCAGGGAAGGCTGCATGTGTCAAAAATTGCAGTGAAATTCTGACTCCTTTACAGTAGAATCTATCACTGTGAATATCTAGGCTCCTGCTTTATGTAGTAGCCGTCTGGCATATAGAAGTCATGAATCTTTTTCTTACAAAATGATATATTTCCAAACTCCTTACACATTACAGTGGTCACCTCTTTCATTCATGAACAAAGCAAGAAAGCCCTCTGCAGGATGCTCACCTTCCCGAAATGAGTCTCTAATAATGATTCAAGTTTCTCTGACATGTTCTCAATCTCCTCGACACTTGATATGACAGCCTCTGACAGACTTTTCATGCTCTGAATCTCCGTGACTAGATAATACAGAGGATTATTCCAGCAGTACAGTAACAGGAGTGTCCACTTAATAAGGTCTTCATTCTAAGCAACCAGAAGAAAGAGTCTCATTAAAAAAATCATAATTCAGTGGTTTTGGTAACATGTGATCTTTGCTCAGAGCAGCTGACCTAAAAAGCTTTTGGTTATTCCTATGTGTATGCAGAGATTTTTGAAGGTAGTAAAAGTTGCAAAAGGATAAAATGTAAGCTATTAGTTCACACTTGGCTGAATTTTTAAACATCTAGGTTATTTTAGGAACTGATTCTTCTGATGCATTCTAATTTATAACATGAAGAATTTTCTTTTTACTTATGAAATTTTACCACCACTCAGTGCGTTCTTTTGTGTTTGTATATTTCCGTGAGAAAATCTAAGTATTTACACAAGTCAGTATGTGCTGCAGGGCCTGACCCAGGAAAGAGGGATTCCACCTGTGCCCACATCATCATCACCCAGTGATTCGTTCGTATTAATGAATCAGATGAGTCCTTCGTATTGATTGTATGTTGGTAATTGTTTTATGATATTACAACAAAGAGACAAGGAAGAAGACATGACATTCCTAAACAGGCTTCTCTCCTCAGCTGATCCCACACCAGCCCCCTGCTGACATCAGAACAGTTGTTTTGTTGACATGTCTCCGGGCAGAAAATGGTACAGTGTTGTCTTTAGTAACAGCATCAGTGGGATTCACAGTGGAGGGTCCCCCCTAGTTCACTACTACTAGCAGAATTGAGCCTGAAAATCCCGGGGGCTGAAGATCTCTAGTTAATATGCTTGATTTCTTTACAGCCATGAACTGTTTTACTGGTAAAGAACAGAGAACTGAATAGGATTAAATATAGTAATGCACATAAAGTGAAAGTGAAGTCGCTCAGTCATGCCTAACTCTTTTTAACCCCATGGACAGTAGCCTGCGCCAAGCTCCTCTGTCCATGGAATTCTCTAGGCAAGAGTACTGGAGAGGGTTGCTGTTTCCTTCTCCAGTAAGGCTTTCCAACCCAGGGATCGAACCCAGGTCTCCCGCATTGTAGATAGACACTTTACCATCTGAGCCACCAGGGAACTCTTGTCACATAAAGTGCTGAGTAAAATGTAAGGCCATGTAGTAACTCTAAATAAGCTTTAAATTTAAGCTTATTGAAAATCCCTCCTCTTCTTCCTCTTTGTCCTTTTTCCTTTACTTGTTCACCTTCATTATTAATGAGCTTAACAGGGGAATAGAATGCTAGTATCATTAAGAAGGTTGTAGAGAGAGAAGATAGAATTTTAAGGGGGGATGCATGTGAAAATATTTTAAATAATGTTAGGAGGAAGGATAATGCAGGAAAACAGAAAGAAGAGATTATAATAGTGAAAATTTGGAGTTGCCATAAATGATTGAGGACTGTTTGTAAACTGTGTTGTCCTCAGAACAGAGGCAATTGTTGCCGCCGTGAGAAGCAAAGCAATGTTTTATAGGCCATTGTGGGGGAGACTTACAAATTAAGAATAAAAGGTGACAGAGGAGGCGTTGAGAATGACGAATGAAGGCGGTGTCAGAGAAGTAGGAGGAGAATCAGGAGAGCCTTGAAAGGCGGATGCGAGGGCTCAGGTAGTGCAGTATAGGATTCCCAAGTAGGAGTCACTAGTAACAGGGAGTACTCAAAACTGGGGTGTGTTTCTTACATATTCATGAATTTTTCAATCTTATATTTTACACATGGAAGTTCCCATTCATTTCTTGTTTTCATACAATAATAGCTGCAATTCTGTGTCTAATGCATTGGTTGAACTAAGGTTGTCTGCATGGACAATTTATAGATCTGTTATTTATCTTGCAACTACAGTACTTTAGTCATCCCTTGATTTTGCTCAAGCTTCATCAGCTGCATAATGTAGTTCCTCTTCAATTGCTTACGGTTCCTCCACCTTTTTCTGCATATACAGTTAACATAACCTCTAATAATCTGAACTCTGGTAACCTACATACTGTGTCATTTGATCCAGTGAAAAACCCAGGTGAAAGACTCACATTCATCTGCTGGGCTTTATCTCTTTCTTCGGGAGTATGGAAGGAATTGGTGTGGCAGCTCTTGGTGGCATTGATATCGTACTGTTTGCCCTGGGCATATTTTTCATCCTGAAAGTGATCAGGCAATTAGTTAGGGTTGTTTGGCATTCAGTAGATAAACCCATTACCAGAACACTAACATGTTTGATAGACGTGTATTTTTTTTAACGGGGGGCATCACAAAATTTAAAAGTCATTCTTTTCCTACTTTTCTATATATTGTATCTATAAAAATGATTTTACATATAACTTTTCTAAATTAAACCTTTTCCCTTCTTTGTTTTATTATCTTTTTTTTTTTTTTTTTTACTATTTGAACCAAATATAGCACATATGTACCAATATTTGGTGCTTCCCAGAAGTCGGTAGTGGGAAAGAATATTCCTGCCAATGCAGAAGATATAACAAGACTGAGGTTTGAACCCAAGGTGAGGAGCATCCCTTGCAAGAGGGTACAGCAGCCTACTCCAGTATTCTTGCCTGGCCAATCCTATGGACTGAGGAGCCTGTTGGGCTACAGTCAGAAGGATTATAAAAAATTGGACACAACTGAAGTGACTTAGAATGCATGCATGCACCTCTATTTAACCATTTAATATTTGTTTACTTGGAAGAGTTGGAAAAAAAAATAGACAGTCAAAATGGAGGATGAAAGAAAATCTAATGAGTAAAAAGAACTACATGAATTTAATAGAAAACTTGAGCACCGCCTTTTATTAGCTGTCTGCTCCACTGTGTGCTCCTTGATTGACCTAAAAGAATTAACATACAACTTTCAAATACCTTGCTCAGAAAGAGAATAATTGTTTCCAATTGTAAAAACCCCTTCTATTGCATCTCAAAACCTATTCACTGCAAATCTTAAAACAATAATTTGTAGCATTAAAAAAACTACAAAGTATTCGTTTCTGTAACTGGGATTCAGCTTTGTTTAACATGTTCCATCCACCCAGTTCACTGCAGAGCAGTTCTCATGTATTGGCTATTTACTCTGAGCCTGGAGAAGAAAGCCCAGAAAGACACTTAAGGACCAGAAAATCAACACACTTCCTTTCCCAGTCCCACCTGAAAGTGCTTTGTGTCAGGTAGTATTGTGGACTGAATCTGTGTTCTTCATGTGTTAGAGCCCTAACTGCCAAAGTGCTGTGTTTTGAAAAAGGTTCTGACTTTTGGGGATCCCATGGTCTATAGCCCACCAGATTCCTCTGTCCATGGGATTTCTCAGGCAAGAATACTGGAGTGCTTGCTGTTCCAGTCTCCAGGGAATCTTCCAGACCCAGGCATAGAACCCAAGTCTCTCACACTGCAGACAGATTTTTTATGATCTGAGCCACCAGCAAAGCCCATTAAGGTCAAATGAGCTCTTAAGGTGGAACACTGATCCAGTAGATTTAGCGTGTTCATGAAGCGAAACACCAGAGAATTCACTCTGTGTCTCTTTGTCTTTTCCTCTATTTCTCTTCCCCACCCCCACCCTTTGGGAGGAGTCACAGAGAAGCCAGCCTGGGAAGAAACAGTTCTTACCAGAACCTCACCTTGCTGGCACCCTCAACTGGGACTTCTATCCCCCCAGAACTGTGAGGAAAGAAATTTCTGTTGTTTATTCCACTGAGTCTATTGTATTATTTTATAGCATTCCTAGCTGATAAATACAAAATCATTTATTTTGGAAATTTGAAAAAGAAAATGAATGAAAGGAAATTGAAAAAGTTATAGCACTTCTTAGGAATCTTTGAGATTTCACAAAACTGATCCTTTCTTCAATTTCAACATCTTATGAACTGACGGCTTCTTTGACCTAGAGAGGGTGTTATTGCAGCATTCTTGTTTGAAGGATAGTATAGCCCTGTCACTTAGGAGAAGTTTCCTTCTGGGAGCCTGGCGGGCTACAGTCCACAGGGTCGCAAGAATCAGACACGATTTAGCAACTAAACCACCACCACCGTAGTACTTACAAACTCATTGAACATTATTGTGGAAAGGTTATGGACATCGTGAGAGAGGCTGAGGGCATAGACAAACACGTCTGTAAGGGATGTCTGTAAGGAGACAAACACGTCAGGACCGCAGGACGGGCATGATTTGCCTTGGCACAGAAGCAGATTAGACACGACCAGCAGCAGCAGCAGGCAGGACCCTGTTTAAATAAAAACATGAGACATTCAGAGATGATCTAGTCACCTGAGGTCATCAAATCCATCCTGTGGAGGGAAGCCTTTCCTTTCCCTGTTGCTCTGATCAGGAGTTCTTGCTGTAGAAGCTGGGGTGGGGAAGAAGGAGTGCCTTTGGTGTAAATTTAGATGGATGATGATATTTGCACAGATAGAGAGTTGGAGAAGTAGGTTACTCCATGTTTTTTTGAAATGCTCCCAGAAGTACTTCTGTGCTCTGCAAACATTTGGAACTTAATTCTGAGCCAGAGTGCTTAGGCCATTCTTTTAACACAGTTTAATCTTGGGACTCTGCAGACTCTGAGCAGCAAGGCCTCCTAGGAGTTAGCAATGTTTTTACTCTACATCGAATAATGCTTGAATTTTAGACACTGAAATGACAAGAAAAGTCCAGTCGATCTGTGTGGTTTACCATCACACTGGGGTAAGAGTAAACACGTGACTGACTGATCACTGCTATTGAGTACAGAGAGAATAATAAAAAAAAAAGGATACTGTACCTTGGGTCTGCTCACTCACCTTAGTAACCCCATGCGTGTTCTGATACTTTCACAAAAGCTTTAAAACATCTTAAAATTTGTGTTTCACAGGAACCCTGTGAGAAAACCTTAATCTTCACTATGATCATCAAGTTCTGTTAATGAAGATGTGATGACTTGGAGAGGGCAAGTAATTTTCCCCAGGTCCCATTATTAGCAGATGCAGGTGACTGGGCACCAGCACACTCATGTGTTCACTTCCTGATGACACATCACACATGCCTGTGGCCCTCGGTCTGCATGTGTGTAACCAGGACCACATCAGGAGCTGTGATGACTCTGCCTAAAGAAAAAAATATTTTGTCTTTGGCTGCAAAACAGCAGTGACCCTAGAACATTGGTTTTATCCACTTGTTCTGCGCTGTCTATAACACTCACTGTTAAAGTCTTTGACAATTATCAGTGTGGGGGCCTGGTTCTCTTGGCTAGCCTTTCTTCTTGGCACCTTGGCAGGTCTTCTACTCTTATCCATCTTTATTCTTCTCATTACATTTGTTTCTTTGAGAAAATAGCAAATAAATCTCCAAATGGTAACACAAGAATATTACCTGGTCAGCACCCAAGACAACATCATCGGCTCTGCAAACAAGGCCTGCCTCTTCCTGACTTTGACTTTTTAGGGACAAAATTTACCCGTCTGGTCGGGAGTACATCCTGACAACCCATGGGGCTTAGTTTTTGAAGCCTCTCCAAACATCTCCTCTTTGACAGTAGAACTAGGCCTTCATGCTTCCATGATATTGTAATATTTCAGAAATTATTCCTGGCCCTACATTTGGCCAACTAAGCATGAATCATAGACTCTTGCAAGCATGATTTTAATATTACTTTTCCTGTCTGACCTTTGTAAGTAAGCAGAATTTAAGACTAAAGTGAGCAAGAATTGAGTTTGGACAAGAGAACTGAAAAAATAGAGATTTTATCCTCCTGAATGAGATCTGAACATGATTCTTTTTCCAATTTACCAGAAGAGTGATAATTTAATTAAGGATAAGATATCAGCATTTAGTAGGTTTTCTCAGCTCTTAGGTAGATTAAATGGGCATGGTATCTAAGAATAAAATGAATATTTAAAATTAGGTGATGAAAATAAAAGAAAGTGAAAGTGAAGTTACTCAGTCGTGTCCGACTCTTAGTGACCCCATGGACAACAGCCCACCAGGCCCTCCGTCCATGGGATTTTTCAGGCAGGAGTACTGGAGTGGGGTGCCATTGCCTTCTCTGGAAAATAAAAGACGTGGTCCTCAAAAACAAGACATATAAGTTGGAATAATTTGGGACCATCTTTCTCATCAAGTAAAGAGCTTATTGTGACAGGCCAGGAGTATAATAGCTTATATAACAGAAATGTATTTGTGTGCATATATTTCTGTGCATGTATACATGTGCTATGCATAAATATATGCTTAATTCCTTCATGAAACTTTGGACCTTGTAAAATTCAATTTTATAAGAGGTGGTAAATATAGCAGAATACCCTAATTCCTAATGTAATTGATCATCTATTGGTAGATGACTAATTATACGATTTTTTTTCTGTTAAATTGTTTTTTTAATATTTTATCTCAAATACTTATTTTTTTAATTTAAATCTATTGATTTTAATTGGAGGCCAATTACTTTACAATATTCTATTGGTTCTGCCACACATCAACATGAATCCGCCACAGGTGTACACGTGTTCCCCATCCCTAACCCCCCTCCCACTTCCCTCCCTGTACCATCCCTCCGGGTCATCCCAGTGCACCAGCCGCAAGGATCCTGTATCGAACCTGGACTGGCCATTCGTTTCCTATATGATATTCTACATGTTTCCATGACATTCCCCCAATTGTGTTTGCTTTCATAGCACATATATTAAAAATTTGGAATAATACTGAGAAGATTAGCATGACCCCTGCCCAAGGATGACACACAAATTTGTTAAGCCTTCCATATTTTTCTGTAACAGCTTCGAGGGGTGGGACGGGAAGGATGGTGGCAAGGAGGTTCTAGAGCGTGGGGACATAGGTATCCCTATGGCTGATTCATGCTGATGTTTGGCCAAAACCAGTACAGTATTGTAAAGCAATTACCCTTCACATAAACATCAAGAAATTCAATTCTAAAAACTGTTATTCGGGATGATACAACAGGTTCAGATATCCATTGTATGACTAAAGAGGATCTGACTCTAAACTGATGATGTCAATTATCATTGGTTAATGATTCATTTACTTTATAGTTGAATGAAAAAAGTAAACTCACAAACACTATTGTCTTGATTCAGTGTCATAGCAGGCTATAATCCTTCTCTGCGTTCACTTTTCAGTGGTATAGTGCCCAAACTTTGAAACTGAGGCTGTTCCCAGAAGCGCACAGTCGTGAGTCCTGCCCAGGGTTTTTGTTTCTCATGCTGGAGGCTTCTGTTTGCTGGTCACTAAGACTGAAATTTTCTCTGCTGAGCATTCTCTGGTCTATCATGTGCACAAGTCTTTATATTTTGGTTTTCTAATTTGATTCTCTTATTCTTTTGATCAGACTACCAAGTCCCTTGATGATTTATTTTTCAGACCCTTTTGTGCTTTGATCTTTCTGATGCTCATTAGTATATTTCCTTCCATGTCTACCTCTCTGAGTAGTTTTCAGCATCTACATAAACCCTACCCTATTCTCTTACTGTCTGGATTTTGGCATTTAGCATCAGCATATTTTTATGAACTTCATTTTCCTTCTGGTGCGCAGTTTAAGCTGGTTTGCTCACATCTGGCTTGTCCGTTTTGTCTCCAAACAATTAGAGAACTCTGCTTTCTTTCTAGGCAATACTGCACTTCATTTTGATATGGTTGCTAATTTTCTGTGATTTCCCTTCCTGCCTCATAAGCTTTATCTTTCTCAATCTACTGGACCCTGAGTACTATGTGCTGTATGTTGTTATTACTATTTTAAATCAATATCCACTAGTATAGCAGAGAATTAAAGGCAATAAAATTGCAATATTATTAGTAATAATACATTCCACATAAATGTATCCAGTAATGCTCCCAGTTTTAAATGACTTTCTATGCATGTATTACTGAGGTCCCCTACTCATTTTTCCATACTAGGTGTTTCAATTTTGGAAAAGAATGTAGAAAACAATGGAGTGGAAAATTCTGACAATCACCTTAGATATTAGATGCCTCAATATTAAGTATGTAATTATTAGTTTGTTATAGTTAATAAGGCTATTCTGAGTGCATATAGCTCAGTGTTCAGTGATTGCTATTGGGTAAAGGATGTATCCTGTGAACTGCATCACCAAACAGGTGATTGGAGATAAAGAAAGCAATGCCAGGAAAACACAGGCTTTTGTTCTGGAAGGAAAAACTTACAGGGTCTGTCATCTACAGTCTACTCATCAGATTTTTCAAAACACTTACTCTTCCTTTGCTCATTTAATAGTTTGGGTTGTTTGATTTCTTTTCATACGAATTGCATAAGTCTCTTATATATACTTGGATATGATGCCCTTAGCAAATATGTGATTTGCAAACATTTTTTTTCATTCCATAGGTTGTCATTTCATTTTATGGATGGCTTCTTTTACTATGCAGAAGGTTTTGAGTTTGATGTGGTCTCACTAGTTTATTTTTGCAGTTCTTGCCTTTGCTTTTGATGACTGAGTTGTTTGAGCTGCTTGTATTTTGGAAAGCAATCCTTTATCAGTTGCTTTATTTGCTATTATCTTTTTCTATTTTTACCAAAAGACACAGACTGGCTGAATGGATACAAAAACAAGACCCATATATATGCTGTCTACAAGAGACCCACTTCAGTCCTAGAGACACATACAGACTGAAAGTGAGTGGATGGAAAAAGATATTCCATGCAAATGAAAATCAAAAGAAAGCCAGATTGGCAATTCTTGTATCAGAAAAAACAAACCTTAAAATCAAAACTCTTATAAAAGATTAAGAAGGACAGTACCAAATGATCAAGGGATCAGTCCAAGAAAAAGACATAACAATTTTAACTATTTATGTACCCTACATAAGAGCACCTCAATACATAAGGTCAACACTAACTGACACAAAAGGGGAAATTGACCATAACACAATAATAGTAGGCATGTTAACACCACACCTATACCAGTGGACAGATCATCAGAACAGAAAGTTAATAAGGAATCATAAACCTAGAAGGAAATATTAGAGCAAACAGAACTAACTGATATCTTCAGCACATTCCATCCAAATGCAGAAGAATACACTTTCTTCTCAAGTGCACACGGAACATTCTCCTCATCTTGGGTCCCAAATCAAACCTCAATAAATTTAAGGAAATTGAAATTATATCAAGAATTTTCTCTGACCACAACACTATGATACTGCTACTGCTACTGCTGCTAAGTCGCTTCAGTCGTGTCCAAGTCTGTGCAAGTCCATAGGCAGCAGCCCACCAGGCTCCCCCATCCCTGGGATTTTCCAGGCAAGAACACTGGAGTGGGTTGCCATTTCCTTCTCCAATGCATGACAGTGAAAAGTGAAAGTGAAGTCTCTCAGTCCTGTCCGACTCTTAGCAACACCATGGACTGTAGCCTACCAGGTCCTATATCCATGGGATTTTCAAGGCAAGAGCACTATGATACGAGATATCAATTATAGGAAAAAAAAAAAAAAACAACTTTAAAGAACACAAACACATGGTGATTAAACAACACATGTCTAAATAGTGAACAGTTTACTGAAGAAATAAGGGAAATCAACACATTCCTAGAAACAAAGAACAATGAAAACATGATGATCAAAAACCTAGAGAATGCAACAAAAGCAGTTCTAAGAGGGAAGTTTATAGTAATACAAATCCGGCCTCAGAAACACATTCTATAGACAACCTAACTTTACGTATCTTTAACTCTTTTTAAATTTCTCTTATCAATGTCTTAAAGGTTTTGCGTAAAATCTTTCAGCACCTTGCTTATTTCTAAGTGTTTCATCTTTTTTTTGATGCAATAGCAAATGGGATTGTTTTCTTTATTCCACTTTCTCATAGCTCGTTGTTGATACATAGGTAGGCAACTGAGTTTCATATATTGGAATATAGTAAACATAATGTATGCTCCATCTTGAAAGAATAGACATTTTCCCACAAATAAGACATACAGATGATCAAGAGGTATATGACAAGATGCTCAGCATCACTAATAATGAAAGGAAATGCAGATCAAAAGCACAAGGGATATCTCCTCATACCTGTTTGAAAGGTTAGTACCAAAAATGTAAGAAATGACAAATGTTATTGAGGATGTGGAGACAAAGAGGGCTTATGCACTGTTGGTAGTGATGTATACCAGTGCAACTCACATGAACACATACTGTGGAGGTTATTCAAGTAATTTAAAAGAGAACATTTATGTGATCCATTATCCCACTTCTGGATATATAGTCAAAGCAAATGAAACCATTGTCTCAAAGAGAGATCTATATTCCCATGTTCAATGCAGCATTATTCACAGTAGCCTTGTTATAGAAACAACAATCTTTCAACAGGTGAATGGATTAAAACCAACTGATGTGACATATATACTACTACTACTACTAAGTCAGTTCAGTCATGTCCGACCCTGTTGACCCAGAGACAGCAGCCCACTAGGCTCCGCTGTCCCTGGGATCCTCCAGGGAAGAACACTGGAGTGGGTTGCCATTGCCTTCTCCAATGCATGCAAGTGAAAAGTGAAATAAAAGTCGCTCAGTTGTGTCCGACTCTTAGCGACCCCATGGACTGCAGCCTACCAGGCTCCTGCGTCCATGGGATTTTCCAGGCAAGAGCATTGGAGTGGGGTGCCATTGCCTTCTCCGTGTGACCTATATAGGTAAATACTATTTAGCCATTAGAATTAGAAAGAAATCCTTCCATTTGTGGCAACTGGATGAAACTGGAGGGCATTACACTGAGTAAACTAAGTCAGAGAAAGACAAATACCATAGGGTCTCAACTATAAGGACTTTCAAAAAAAAAAGGAACTCAGAGTAGAAAAATGATTGCCAAAGACTGGAGGGTAGGACAAATAGGGAGAGATTTTTAAAGGTTACATATTTTCATGTATAAAAAATTAATAAGGTGAGGATCTAAGTTTGAGCTTCATGATCTAATCATGAGATTGAACAAGCTCTGGGAGTCGGGATGTACGGGGAAGCCTGGTGTGCTACAGTCCCCGGGGTCAAACAGAGTGGGACACGACTGAATGACTGACTGAACTGAAGAGAGTGGAACTTACCTGTGTTCTCCTCAAAAAGCAAAAGTTAAATGTGTGTGGTGATGACAATGTTACTTAATAGAAGGGAAACTCGTTTCTAATGCATGCACAAATGGGGGTGGACAAGATGACGGAGGGGTAGGTGGAAGTGGGGTACACCTCTCTCCACTGATGCGTCAAGAACATCTAAAGATGCAGCAGTTCTCACAGAAGACCAGGTGAATACTGGCAGGACTCACTGACTACTGAGAAGGAATATCCAGATCCATACAGAACTTGGTAGGAGAAAGGAAAGAAGGGACAAGGAGGAAGTGGTAAGAAGGAGGAGAGCAAGTCGGACCAGCCTTTACCTGGGGATAAGGGAGCTGAAGCGCAAGGGAGAGATCCCTGTATCCATGGCCATCCACTGCGACAGGGGAGGCATATGAAGCAGTTGGGGAGTGAACTAACTACTCTGTGACAGTCAGAACAGAGTGAGAACCACATAGACAAGCCATGCTGCAGCCTTTCATACCTCGGACAGGATTGTAAGTCCACTGGTGTCCACGGAAGCTGGGAGCTGGAGCCATGGGGATTGCAGAATGATCCCAGGATGAGGACTCCTGTTGACCGTGGGGAGTCAGCCTGATGGGATGGGGTGGAGGAAATGTGCTGCATGGAATGCTTTAAGGAAAGCCAGGAGGCCATAAAAGTAGGGTTCAACTGCCTGTGGAGCAGAGCTATCTCTTTCTGCATGCTGGTACCTGCAGGTTGAGCAATAGAGAAAGACTTCAATGAGGGTGGTCCTTGAGTGCCTGATGCACTAATCAATGGAGAACTTTGAATGTCTATATACCCGACCCTACACTATTCTCTGTCTAAATTTTGGGTTTTAGCACATAATGTTTTTATGAATTTAAATTTCTTCTGGTAGAGTTTCTGGTTTACAAACTAAGCTAAATCCTGACAGCTGGCATGATCTTGGTGTTTCAAGAAACTTTGAGAACCTTCGTTCCTCTCAAGGCAATACTGCCCTTTACTTTACTACCATTGCTGCCTTCCCATACTTTCACTTCTTGCCTAATATATTCTATGTCTTTCTCTATTCACTATAACTTTAGTAGTATGTATCCCTGTGTTGGTATTAATATTTATAATCAATTATTAATGGATGCAGTAGAGATCCAAAAGGACTACAGTTACAACAGTAGTAATAAATAACCCCCAAATTATAATCCATGAATGCTCCCATTTAAAACTGGTTTTCTATCTATATATTATTGAGGTCTCTTAACTCATTTTCCTTACTAGGTGGCTCAATTTTGAAATGAAATATACAAAACTATGTAGTGGTAAACTCTGGAAATTGCCTTCCTTTTGATATGCCTCATTAGTAAGGATTCAAATATTCGATATTTTCCCCTGGTGGGGCTGTTCTTAGTACACATTATAGTTCACTGTGGGGTGATTGCTATTGACTCAAGAATGTACACATTGAACTGTAATTATCAAATAAGTGAGTGGAGATGAAGAAAGTAATGCCAGGAAGGCACAGGCTTTTATTGTTCTAGAAGGAAAACCTTGCTGTGTCTCTCATCTCTAGTCTAATCTTCAGATTTGTTGAAAGTCTTACTATTCTTATGCTCCACTAAAAATTTGGATTATTTGGGGGTTTTTGTCCTTGAGTTGTATGTCTCATGTATTTTTGGATATTAAGCCCTTATTAAATATATGATTTGGAATATTGGCAGAAGTGCCAATCTGTAAATTGTCATTTGATTTTATTGTTGTTCCTTTCTTTGGAGTCTGATGTGGTTCCACTTGTTTTGGCAGTTGTTGCCTTTGCTTTTGGTGTGAAACCCAAAACCTCGTTGCAAACACCAATGGCAAGATTACCTCAGTGTCTTCTTCTAAGAGTTTAATCGCTTAAAGTCTTATGTTCTAAGTTTTAATCCACTTTTATGCATGGTAAAAGACGGGGGTACAGTACCATTTTTTCACTGGACTATCCAGTTTCCCCAGTGCCATTTTTGACAAGTTTGTCCTTTCCCCACTGGATAGTCTTAGCTCATTTTTCATAAACTAACCAACAATATATGTGTGTGTTTCTTTCCAGCTTCGCTATTCTGTGCTGTTGACCTATGTGTCTATTTTCATGCCAGAAGCAAAACGTTGTGTTTTGATTACTATAGCTTTCTAATACAATTTGAAATCAGCAACCCTAGTCTCGAACTTTGTTCTTCTTTCTCTAGATCACTTTTATCTTTGGTGCTTTGTGACTTAATACAGCAGAATAGACCAAGAGGAGATGGAAAAAATACACAGAAGGACTATACAAAAAAATATCTTAATGACCCAGATAATCACAATGGTGTAGTTTCTCACTCAGAGCCAGAAATCCTGGAATGTGAACTCCAGTGGGTCTTAAAAAGCACTGCTGCCAACAAAGCCAGTGGAGGTGATAGAATTCCAACAAAGCTATTTAAAATCCTGGAAGAATGTGCTATTAAAGTAGTCCACTTAATCTCTCAGAAAATTTGGAAGAGCCAGCAGTGACCAGAGGATGGGAAAAGGTCAATCCTCATCCCAGTTCCCAAGAAGGGCAGTGTTAAAGAATGTTCAAGCCACTGAACAGGTGCACTCATCTCCAGGGCTGGTAAGGTTATGATCAAAATCTTCCAGGCTAGGCTTCAGCACTATGTGAACCCAGAACTTCCAGATGTTCAAGCTGGGTTTAGAATAGGCAGAGAAACAAGAGATCAAATTGCCATCATTTGCTGGAACATAGAGAAAGTAAGGGAATTCCAGAAAATCGTCTGCTTGATTGATCTCACCAAACTGTGTGGATCACAACACAGTGGAAAATTCTTAATGAGATGGGAATACCAGACTAACCTTACCTCTCTTCTGAGAAACTTGTATGCAGTTCAAAAAGCAACAGTTAGAAGCAGACAAGGAAAAATAAATTGGTTCAAAATTGGTGAAGGAGTCCGTCAAGACTGAATATTGTCATCCTGAGTGACTTCACTTTCACTTTTCACTTTCATGCATTGGAGAAGGAAATGACAACCCACTCCAGTGTCTTGCCTGGAGAATCCCAGGGACGGGGAGCCTGGTGGGCTGCCATATGGGGTCGCACAGAGTCTGACACGACTGAAGTGACTTAGCAGCTGATTTAACTTGTATGCAGAGCATGTCATGCAAAATGTTGGACTGCATGAGTCCTAAAGGCTGGAATCGATATTGATGGGAGAAATATCAACAACCTCAGATAGGTGAATGATACCACGTTAATGGCAGAAAGTAAGAGGAACTAAAGAGCCTGTGATGAGGGTGAAAGAGGAGAGTGAAAAAGTTGGCTTAAAACTCAATATCAAAAAAGCTAAGATCATGGCATCTGGTCCCATCACTTACATGCAAATAGAAGGGGAAAAGGTGGAAGCAGTGACAGACTTCCGCTTCCTGAGCTCTAAAGTCACTGTGGATGGTGACTGCAGCCTTGAAATTAGAAGACGATTGCTTCTTGACAGCAAAGCTATGACAAACCTAGACAGTGTGTTAAAAGCAAAGACATCACTTTGCCGACAGAGGTCTGTATAGTCAAGGCTATGCTCTTTCCATTAGTCATGTACACATGTAAGAGCTGGACAGACAATAAAGAAGGCAGAGTGCTGAAGAACTGATGTTTTTGAACTGTGGTTCTGTAGAAGACTCTTGAGAGCCCCTGTGGTACCAAGGAGTTCAAAACCAGTCAACCTTAAAGGAAATCAACCCCATATTCTCTTTGGAAGGACTGATTCTGAAGCTCCAATACATTGGCCACCTAATGTGAATAGCTGACTCATTGGAAAAGACCCTGATGCTGGGAAAGATTGAAGGCAGAAGAAAATGAGGCTGACAGATGATGAGAATTGGTTGAATGGCATCACCAATTCAAAGGGCATGAACTTGGGCAAATTCTAGGAGATGGTAAGGGATAGGGAAGTCTGACGGGCTGCAGTCTATGGAGTCAGTAAGAGTCAGACATGACCCGGCAACGGAACAACAACAACAGTTTTATACAAGTTGTAGAATTTTTTTGTTTTTTGAAAAATTTTGAAATTTTGAAAGAGACTGCAGTTAATATGTAGATAGCTGTGGGTAGAATGGATGTATTAACAATATTAAGTCTTCCAGTCAATAAATATGAAATATGCTCCTTTAATCTGTTTTAAACATTTCCTTCATGAGTGTCTTGAATGTTTCATACATAGATCTTTCAACACCTTGCTTTAATTTATTTAAGTATTTTATTTTTTGATGCAATTGTAAATGTGATTATTTGTATTTCTGTAATGTGTTTTGGTGTATGGATAGGTAACTGAGTTTTATATATTGAAATACAGTATACAAAATGCATGCTGTTTTTTCCAGATTAGACAATTTTTCCCCTAAATAAAACAATTTTTTATCTGGGCAGTTTTTTATCTGTATCTTTCAAAACTCTGGAATCCCCTGGTTATATACCGGGAGAAATCTATAATTCCTTAGTCTTTGGCTTCATATCAGCACCACAGAGCATTGAGTATGGATGAGGCTTTGGCTACCTTAGACAAGTCAGTCTCCTTGTTGGGTGCCATGGACTAATTCTTGTTTTCTCCCAAAATCCGTATGTTGAAAACCTAATCCCCAAAGTGACGATTTTAGATGGTGGGACCATTTGAAAATAATTAGGTCATGAGTTCATAACCCACATGAAGGCAGAGCCCACATGAATGGGATTAGGGCTCTTGTGAAAGCCCTAGTTCACTGTATGCTATAAGACGAGCATCAAAAATTCATTGAAATTTTATTCTGCACGAATAAAATTGTTTCATTGAGCAAACACATAACAAAGGCCTGATGGATGCAAAGAATGGACAGCAGGGAAGAGCACACATGTGGACATTATGAATTAGGACTTAAATTTTAACAGAAAAAACAGAAATGAGGTGAATTTCAAAGTTAAATGTTGCACCACAACTGGGACACGTGTCAAGAGGGAAAAGCACAGAATGCCCTATGTCCTCATAACAAGGAGACCTGAGCTGTGTCAGAGTCAGGAAACACTGTTTGGAGGAACTGGTTTTTACTGAGATCTGAAAGATGTGGAGGAGGTAATCATGTAAGAGAGAGAGGGTGTTCCAGGGAGAAGAAGGCATTTATAAAGAGCTTTAGCCATATGTGAGAATATAGAGTGAGAAGAACAGACATGCCAGGATTGACCCTTCAAGGAATTTAATTTGCTTGGTAAAACTTATGCTAACTGGACAATGAATACAAGGTGGAATATGATCAGTTCTGTGAAAGAGATAAGAATCAAGTTTTGCAGAGCATAGGAGATATTTCCATGTGGGGTAATTCCGTAAAGATTCACTTAAACCTAGGAAACCTCCTTTCTATTGCTACTTTTGCATCGAGTTTTCTAAGTTTAGATAAGTGACATAATCATTCATGGATTTACTTATATATTCTTAATATGGGAGGATTGCCTAGATAATTTCCAAGGTTTCTTACTTTTCGGAATATCCAATGTTTCCCGTTGGTTATTATGTGGAAAAAAGAAAAACCCTTTACATACCAAGTGTAATATTTGAAATAAATTATATAAAAAGCATTGAAATTCTTGCTATTTTTGTTTTTTCAGTTTTTTTTTTGTTTTTGTTTTTTTTTGTTTTTTTTTGTTTTTTTTTGTTTTTATTTTGTTTTTTCAGTTTTATTGTATGTTTTTTTGTTTATTAAATTTAAATTTATTTAATTGGAGGCTAATTACTTTAAACAATTTTTTCCATATAAAATTGCAAGATATTTAAAGAATACATGACAATTTAAATAGGTATACATTATAACTGGATTCCCTCATTGATTTAATTAACATATCTATTAGTATCACCTCACATATCTCCTTTCAAGATCTTTTTGGTGAGGACTTTTAAGTTTTCCTCTCTTACATGTGTGCTAACTGACTTCAGTCATGTCCAACTCTTTGTGACCCCATGGACTATATAGCCTGCCAGGCTCCTCTGTCCATGGGGATTCTCCAGGGAAGAATGTTAAGGTGGGTTGCCATGCCCTCCTCCAGGAGATCTTCCTAACCCAGGGGTTCAACTCTGTATTCTTTATGTAATGTCCTTATATTCCTGTCTTTGGAAATTTTCTTTGCTCTCAACTCTACTTTATTTAACATTAACATATGCGTTTATCCTTTTATTTTCCAAATATCCATGCCATTATTGAGTTTCTTGGGCTTTCCTGGTGGCTCAGACAGTAAGGAATCCACTTGCCTTGGGAAGACCTGGATTCAATCACTGGGTTGGGAAGATCCCCTGGAGGAGGACATGGGAATCTGTATTCTTGCCTGGAGAATTCCATGGACAGTCCAACCTGATGGGCTACTGTCCATGGGGTCACACAGAGTCAGGCACAGCTTAGCAACTAAAGCACCACCTGATGTTCCTTCACATGTATTCCTTGGGAGGAACAGCCCTACTCAGGCTGCCTTCTGATGCTAGGTTTGAGGTCAGGAATGCTGGGCCTGGCTTGTCTTCTCTTAGGTGCTGCTGTGTTGCTCTTCCATTCTTCAGGCCCTAATCTAGTTCACCTTCTTCTTGCCAACTATACAAGGTCTCCTTTAGTGGTCTCTTCCTTTTTCCAGAACAGGCAGAGGAGTGGGCACAAAGAGATCAATGTCATCTTGTTTGAACCAGAAGCCCAAGGTGTGTTTTATAACCTAGGGAAGAGATTTCCTGGAGGGAAGTTGAGGAGGAAAATGGAAAGGAGTCCACAGTAGGCTGGAGATGAAAGTCGTGGGGTCCCTTTCTTTAATGGTCATCAGAAGCTGAGAATGTATTTTTTCTAGGTGATATGTATATTCAGCTCTGAGTGAGTACACTTTCTGTTTCAGGAAACTGTAAGTCTGTATTTTTTCATTAATTTTCTTTACAAATGCATATATATGATGATATCCATAAGACATTTTATTCATTCTAGGCCATTGTTCCGCTTTTATTATGACTTGAGATTTAAACCCTGAAAATGAGATATCTATTGTAAACTTTGTATTTACCAGTAGATGAATTGATGGATTAACAAAAGAAATAAAGATGATTACTTAATTGAGCTCACAAAATTTTATATATGCATATGAAGAGAGTTATTCACATATAATTGTATTCCTGGCCCCTTGTGGTATTCTGAGAACTTTGATTGAAACTATATGTAAAAGAAATTACTTTATCATGATAGTTAAATAACTTGTATAATTATGTGTGTACATTCATATCCATTAGTCCAGTGGCCATAAAAATGAGTGTCCTCATCCCCTGGGGAAGAAAATATTACTATTTCCATTTCTATTTCTCTCAGTGTCATTTAGTTTATATTTTGTGTATATTTTTTAAATGTCATAATATATTAGAATAGCAATGCATATATAATAATCTCACATAATATAATTAGGTCACTGACTGTTGAAAAATGGAAATACTTTGGAGATTAGCTCTTCAGGAATCAGAAAATTATCAAAATTTGCTGCATAAAATGTTACTTAATTTGGGGGAGTTTACCAACAATTTTTTATGAAACCAGTTCAACTGAAGAGAGGCAGAATGTTCAGAACATGCATATTTGCATGAGTTTGCATAGAGCCTCAAAGACGGAAACAATTTTGAAGTTGGGTAGTCTATGGGGTCGCAAAGAGTCGGGCCTGACTGAACGACTTCACTTTCACTTTTCACTTTTGCGCATTGGAGAAGGAAATGGCAACCCACTCCAGTGTTCTTGCCTGGAGAATCCCAGGGATGGGGGAGCCTGGTGGGCTGCCGTCTATGGGGTCACACAGAGTCAGACACAACTGAAACGACTTAGCAGCAGCAGCAGCAGAGGAAGACCAAGAGACCTGACTGGACAGGGGAAAACCTGAATCTTGAATGCAAGAGAGCATGTTTGCTCCCCTCAGTGTGGTCTAAGTTGTTTTTCTTTAAATCACCTCCCTTTCTTCACCTTTATTCCCTAAACCCCATCCTCTGCTTTACTAGTTCTTTTCCAATAGTACAGATCACCTGTTAACATACCATAAAATGTACTTGGATTCATGTTTACTGCAGATTATCTGTCTTCCCCCAGCTGGAATATCAGTTCCATGAGGAGAAGTGTCTGCCTGCTTTGTGTGTTGATGTAAACAAAGCACCTATAAGAGTTTCCAAGTCAAGGAGGAATTAAGTCAATAATAAATTGGTTAAATGACCAATAGCAGAATACTGGGCAGGCCTATAGGTTTCAAAATTGTGTGACTTTAATTAGCTATTGTAAATAAACTGTTCTACAGTTAATGTTACAAGGTTAAGACATGTTTCTGTATCTATTATCAGCATAAACATAAACTACATTTAAAGAGAAGGTTTTAAACCAAACATGATAGCCAAAATGCACACTTGAAAAAAATTATACTAGTTTACTTGTTTTCTTTATCCAAAATATAATTATATTCCTTTTCAAAACCTTTTCCTTACATAGGTGTGTGTACCTATACATTTATATATATAAATACAATTCCATCTATTCAAAGCTATGGTTTTCCCAGTAGTCAGTATGGATGTGAGAGCTGGACCATAAGGAAAGTGAGCAGCAAGGAATTGATACTCTTGAACTGCAGTGTTGGAGAAGATTATTAAGATTCCCTAGGACTGCAGGGAGATCAAACCGGTCCATACTAAAGGAATTCAGCCTTGAATATTCATTGAAAGGACTGATGCTGAAGCTGAAGCTCCAATACTTTGGCCACCTGATGCAAAGAATTGACTCATTGGAAAAGACCCTGGTACTGGGAAAGACTGATGGCAGGAAGAGAAGGTGATGGCAGAGGATGAGTTGGTTGGATGGCATCACCAACTCGATGGGCATGAGTTTGAGCAAGCTCCAGGAGATGGTGGAGGACAAGGAAGCCTGATGTGCTACAGTCTGTGGGGTCTCAAACAGTTGAATATGACTGAGTGACTGAAGTAAACTGAAGGTATGGTATGTGCTATGTCTGTAACATAATGATTATATGATCATTATATTATAGAAATCATTATATAAGTCACATTGACAAATATTCTATTTCAGTTTCAGGTATCAATATACATAGATAATATTGACATATAATGTTATTTTGGTTTCAGGTGTAAAACATAAGTATTTGATATATATTGTGAAATGATCACCGCAGTAAGTCTGGTGAACATCCCTTATTAGAAATAGTTAAAATTTTCTCCTTGTGATGAAAACTTTTATGATCTCTTGGCAGTGTTCAAATAGGCAATAAGATATTCCCTTTTTGACTTAGTTCAGTTAAATGAGACAAGTGGTGCTGAGTCTTAGAATCAAAGAATCATGTTGAAACAGTTGAGTTGAATCAAACTTCTCAGTGCCAACTCATATAGAGCTCTCTTGAAAAATCCATCCCTGATAAGGCCCACCTGGCTCCCATCACACATGGTATGGTGTGCAGGCATAGATCAGTGTTTAAGGCTTATGGTATCTTTTCCACTTGTCCATGCATTTCTTTCTCGACATCTTTCAGTGCTTCATCCGTCTCCTGTCTTCATTATCCAAAGAGGTTATAATTATGGCAGAAGATGTCTAAGTAGCTAGACTCGCAATTGCTGCCCACTGGGCATTTTGGAAAGAGGCTGGGAAGGAGGCTTTCCAGTATTAGCGTTTTACTTTCAGGGGATTAGAAAGCCTTTCATTTGAAGAGTCCATCACTACAAATATGTCTCAGGAATGAACACTGTTTAATCATTTATTTGATTTGTGATTAGCTGACTGTTTGCTGAGAGTAAGGCAATGACGGGTTAGTAAACAAGGGAGGATCAGACAAAAGGAATGAGAAACTCTTCGAGAAAGTGGGCACATGATTAAGGAGACCATTATCTCTATTAGGTTTAGGTTTTAGGTTTTGTTTAGGCTGGCTCTCGGAGAAGGCAATGGCACCCACTCCAGTACTCTTGCCTGGAAAATCCCATGGACGGAGGACCCTGGAAGGCTGCAGTCCATGGGGTCGCTGAAGGTCGGACAAAACTGCGCGATTTCACTTTCATTTTTCACTTTCATGCATTGGAGAAGGAAATGGCAACCCACTCCAGTGTTCTTGCCTGGAGAATCCCAGGGACAGGAGAGCCTGGTGGGCTGTCGTCTATGGGGTTGCACAGAGTTGGACACGACTGAAGTGACTTAGCAGGAGCAGCAGCAGGCTGGGTCTGTAAGGTATGTGTTGTTTCCATTTGATTTCCATTCGTCCTCTATGCTTTACAATGTATGTCTTATTTAAGTGTTGAAAGTGACTAGTGACTTACGGCTTATTATCACTGGGTAGTCCTGCTTTGGTTCTGGTATTCCATAGGGTCTAGCAGAGGCACCTTAGAGTACTTATTTCTATCATTTGCTGCAGAACCTTAACATTTTTTGGTGATTTCTGGTACTAAGTTGATGAAATACAGGAAAATAGAGCTCAGGTGCTTTTGGATAAAACCTTAATTTATCTCCCCCCTTCTCTCTGACTTTTCAGTCATTTATTGACTCAACTACTCCCATATTGCTGGATGCCTTTTTTGGCTCTTCTGTCTGCCTCATTCCTTGCATGTGGTCAAGGTCTATTTCATTTCCTGTATCTCTCACATGCTTTGGACTTTTTACTAGGCAGAGCCCTCTTTGATTTTTAGTGTCATAATATTCCCAGCTCTTTCTGGTCTCTTTCTTTTTCTCTACCAGCCCCAACAGCCACAACTCTTCAATCCACATTAAAGTTTCTCTTATCTAATTCTGGACATAGTGCTCTCTTGGACTGAATGTTCTTGGTTTGCTGTTGCATTGTAGAATAAAAACAAACTCTCCATTTTGCAATACATGATTCTCCCAAATGCATAAAAATCCATTCAAGTATTTCCCCATTCTAACCCTACAATAATATATGCAGTATATCATGGGAGCATAACCATGAAAGACACAACATGAACGGTAAAAAATGAATATTTTTTGTGTTTTTGCCATACTTGATTATTCACTGATACCTTATAATGCTATGTGTATTAATATCTCAGTAGCCTTGATCTAGGATGTCAGAGATCCTTACTTCATAAGATGATCCTAAATGAATTGACAGATATACTGTTTTCCTATTTTTTGCACATCAATATCCCATCAACTTTTCAAAACTCCATCATAAAGCTATCCCATTTGAGTCACTCCTATGACACACTCAGATGGCTCCTAGCTTTGCTTGAATCCACTGTAGCCCGTGGTGGCTCCACATCTTATTCTTCTTCACACTGCCATGCAATATAGCAGTTTGTGTGTTTATATCACCCTATCCTTCTCCACAACTTGCGGACCTGCTTTGGGAAAAGAGAGATTTTTTTAAACCTCAGTTTAAGTCCTCATTGTATCCATGACATGTGACTTACTAATCTATAAAGTCAGTGAACTTCATAGGTTCTTCATTTGTTTCCTTTTGGTAACCACTGCTACTGTTCTTGATATAATAGGGCCATTTCTTCAAATGTAATCTTACGTGGAAATCTGTAAAAGTTGGGGAAATCAACGCTTTCTGGATGGCAAAGGAGTGGTTGTTAAATCCTGTCCAAATATCCCTGCCTTGACTATTCCTGACTGACTCTGTTCAATATCGTCTGAAACCTACAGTATTCACTTTATATGTCACAGTCAAGCAAGGAGAGCACTCTGAATGTCACCACCTCTGTTGTTGATCTAAAGTCCTAAATTTATGCTTGAAATAAATTTTATAAGAGACAAATACATGAGGATGTGTGTGGTCTATTGGTGTGTGTATATTTCCTCCAATTGCATTGTCCCCCTTACTGCCAAATTTTCCCTCTAATAAATACCATCCACTCTGCTGGAAATATTGAGACATAGAACGAAAGAAAGTTAACCAAGTAACAAAATATTTTTTTTAATTTTATTTTATTTTTAAACTTTACATAATTGTATTAGTTTTGCCAAATATCAAAATGAATCTGCCACAGGTATACATGTGTTCACCATCCTGAACCCTCCTCCCTCCTCCCTCCCCATACCATCCCTCTGGGTCGTCCCAGTGCACCTGTTTAGGGCAGTAAATGACTTAGAAAGTGCTTTAAGGTTTTTTCATGGAAAGGGAATATGAGATAGTTGCTCTTAGGATATTAAAAAAAAAAAGCATATGCATTTGGGTCCTTAAAAATAAAGTGTTCTAACAGCATTTCATGCTTCACTACCCAAGTCCTAGTCTCACTTTACCTTTGCTGCTTTTCCTTCCTTCTGTCTTTCTCTGCTTCCTTCTTACTCATCCCCCTTTCCCTTCTACCTTGTGATTTCCCATTTTCTTTACCTGAATTACTGCTAAAGCCCTAAAGATGCTGCCAAACCAGCCACTTCTTAGGAAAAGCCACTATCTTCCTAGTGACTGACTTATAGGTCACTGACTTGTTAGGAGAGCCAGTCAAGTGATTGGCCCTCATCCCAGGTTGTTTGCAGGGTGTTGAACAAGCTGAGCATCCCTAATCCAGTCACATTGCTCCAGTCTCAGTAGAGACTCAGTCTATTTGGAGAATTTTATAATTCAGGGACCTACTAGGGCATGTTTGTATGGCAAATAATTAATGGCAAGGATAGTTACTCTAAAAGGAAGACAGAATGGTATCTCACTTTTCAGATACATGTGTTTTTGAATCCAGCTTTCTGATCTACTCAGTGTCTATGTGACCAGTTGGACAATTGTCCAGAGGCCTCAGGTGGGGCACAGATGCACACCAGTATTTCTGCCATTCAATTGATCAGAGTGTTTATTATACATGGGGTTCCTGTGGGTCAGTTAGCAGGCAGCTGACTTGGGCTGCTTAATTTTCTCCACATGGTGGTTGCAGAGTGAGGGAAACAGACAGGCTGTGGAGAATACTGCAGGTGGGGAGCTGTGGTTCCAGAACATTTCCCCTGATTAAAAAGGAAACTATAAATTTGGGGACCCCAACTTGTGAATGTCCTGGAAAATCACCAGGATACCCCTCAAGAGAAACACTTGTTAGTCAGGGGGAATTTCAGATCAGTCCGTCTGGACCAAGAGAAGGCTACAAGGGCTGGATGGAAGTCAGTGATGTCAGAATTTTCCATCTCAGTACCATCTCCCCTGTTCCAACATGACCCGATGAATGAAGTTCCAGAGTGGGAGAGAGAAGGTACCTTGCAGAAATGGACACATCTGCACTTCCTGGTAGGTTCCCTGGGACTCAGCAGGGGAGAGGGAAACGTTGAATAGGCTGAATATGAGATGGAGCTGACACTTGACTGACCTGGACTTATGAAACCCAGAGTGATAGAATGTATGGAATGGCTGCAAGGTGATGCAGGAAATGAGGATGCAGTGGAGTGTGGGTGACGACAGCCACTGGAGGAGGAAGAGCCAGTTCACCTTTGTATCTGCTATGGTCTCAGCCTTTGTGTCCCCCAGAAATTTCATATGATGAAATCCTGATTCCCATGGTTATGGTAACCTTAGGTGCAGTCTTTTTGACGTGATGGAGTTGTAAGGATGGAGCCTCTTCAATGAGATGAGTGCTTTTATATACATGAGACACACAGAGCTCCCGAGCCCTCTCCCGTGTGAGGATACAGTAAGAAGTATGTGACCAGAAAGGACCCTGCATGACCCCGCTGTGGAAATCCATTTCCATTGTTTTTAAGCCTGTGATATTTTGTTATAACATCCCAGAAGTATTAAGACAGCATCCTAACAATCTTTACACAGTTCAGTAAACCTCATGCTATTTACACAAAGTGCAAAGCACTTATCTTGTCTGGTGTAACACTGGTAGTTGGGTGAAAGTCGTGGCTGGCTTTCATAAAGAATCCTGAGAATTCAGTCTTCTTGGTAACATGACCAGAACCATGAACAATTGTCTAATTCTTTGATTCTAATAACTTGACCCAGAATCATTGGCTGTGATTCTTACGGAATCTCTTAATAGTCTTCTTTCTAATGCCAGCTTCTGCTATTTGTGACTAATTTTAATAGGAGCTTCATTCTGTCGATTGTAGGGGTGGATTTTCTTTTGATTTACTCTTAAATGAAGATAAGAAATGTTAACAAACTGCTCTCTTAGATTTTGACATCTCTAAAGCATCTGTGTTTATTTTTTAAGAGGAGATCCATTACAGAGCATGCATTAAAAAGCTGTAAATTTTAAGTAGCTCGCTATGGGATAGATGATTATGACCATCTCAGAGCTGGATAGGATGGATGTGGATTTAGCACTTTTCGCGGATTCGGCACGTCAGGATCTTGATGTACGTGTCAACTTTACCTGAATCCCTGCGCAGGCAGTGGAACAGGTTATAAAATTCAGAAAGACGCCTATCTTCATCGCTGGACGTCAGTGATGGGAGTCCTGACCAGCTACTGCGAGCCTCGTGTATCGTCTTCAAGGCTGAAACAATAATCTGAATACCCAAATGATAATGACTTCTTACGTCTTTTATTAGTATTTGCTTATCTTTTTTTCTTGTAATTATCAACTAAAGATTTGGGGAAGACATATGAATATAAAACTCTCTAGACATGGATTTTGGAGCCAGCCTATGCGAAAACTATTAGAAATCTAAAAAGTAGAAATGGAGCTCAAGTTTAGTTTTAACTTTCTCTTTTCTTCCTTCCCACTCTCATCCTTTGATTTGAGGAGGACAGAGAAAGCAGACAAGTGGAACTTCAATAGCAGATGTCCTGGGATACTTTAGAAAAATGCTGATCTTAGAAATTCTGTTCTCTAGTACTATTACTCTTGAAAACATTACAACCACCAGTGCCCAGGAAGAGGCAAGCTTTTGGTGGAATGTGTGCAATGCAGGGAAGGCTGCATGTGTCAAAAATTGCAGTGAAATTCTGATTCCTTTACAGTAGAATCTATCACTGTGAATGTCTAGGCTCCTGGTTTATGTAGTAGCCATCTAGAATATAGAAGTCATGAATCTTTTTCTTACAAAATGATATATTTCCAAACTCCTTATGCATTACAGTGGTCACTTCTTTCATTCATGAACAAAGCAAGAAAGCCCTCTGCAGGATGCTCACCTTCCTGAATTGACTCTCTATGAATGCCTGAAGTTTGTCTGACATGTTCTCAATCTCCATGGCACTTGATACAACCGCCTCTGACAGATTTTTCATATTCCGAAGCTTCGGGACTAGATGATACAGAGGATTATTCCAGGAGTACAGTAACACAAGTGTCCACTTACTAAGGTCTTCATTCTAAGCAACCAGAAGAAATGGTCTCATAAAAATAATCATAATTCAGTGGTTTTGGTACCGTGATCTTTGCTCAGAGCAGCTGACCTAAAAACCTTTTGGTTATTCCTATGTGCATGCAGAGATTTTTGAAGGTAGTAAAAGTTGCAAAAGGATAAAATGTAAGCTATTAGTTCACACTTTGCTGAATTTTTAAACATCTAGGTTATTTAGGAACTGATTCCTCTGATGTGTTCTAATTTATAACATGAAGAATTTTCCTTTTTCCTCTGAAATTTTACCACCACTCAGTGAGTTCTTTTGTGTTTGTATATTTGCCTGAGAGAATCTAAGCATTTACTCAAGTCAGTATGTGCTGCAGGGCCTGCCCCAGGAAAGAGGGATTCCTCCTGTGCCCACATCAGTGTCACCCAGTGATTCGTTCGTATTAATGAATCAGATGAGTCCTTCGTATTGATTTTTGATCAGTAATTTGTTTTATGATATTACAACAAAGAGACAATGAAGAAGACAAGACATTCCTAAACAGGCTTCTCTCCTCAGCTGATCTCAATACCAGCCCCCTGCTGATATCAGAAGAGTCTGTTTTGTTGACATGTGTCCAGGCAGAAAATGGCACAACGTTGTTTTTAGTTATAGCATCAGGGAGATTCACAATGGAGGGTTCCCTGCTAGTTCACTACTTGTAGCAGAATTGAGCCTGAAAATCCGAGGAGCTGAAGATCTCTAGTTAATATGCTTGATTTCTTTACAGCCATGTACTGTTTTACTGGTAAAGAACAGAGAACTGAATAGGATTAAATATAATAATGCACATAAAGTGCTGAGTAAAATGTAACGCCATGTAGTAACTCTCAATAAACTTTAAATTTAAGCTTATTGAAAATCCCTCCTCTTCTTCCTCTTTGTCCTTTTTCCTTTACTTGTTCATCCTCATTATCAATGAGCTTAACAAGGGAAAAGAATGCTGGTATCATTAAGAAGGTTGTAGAGAGAGAAGATAGAATTTTAAGGGGAGATGCATGTGGAAATACTTTAAATAATGTTAAGAGAAGGATAATGCAGGAAATCAGAAAGGAGAGATTATAACGGTGAAAATTTGGAGTTGCCATAAATGATTGAGGCTTGATATGTAAACTGTGTTGTCCTTTGAACACAGGCAATTGTTGCCGCCATGAGAAGCAAAGCAATGTTTTTTAGGCCGTTGTGGGAGAGACTTACAAATTAAGAATAAATGGTGACAGAGGAGTCATTGAGAATGACGAATGAAAGAGGTGTCAGAGAAGTAGAAGTAGAATCAGGAGAGCCTTGAAAGGCAGATGCAAGGGCTCAGGTGGTGCACTATAGGATTCCCAAGTAGGAGTCACTAGTAACAGGGAGTACTCAAAACTGGGGTGTGTTTCTTACATATTCATGAATTTATATTTAAATATTGAATTTTATATTTTACACATGGAAGTTCCCATTCATTTCCTGTTTTCATACAGAATAATTGCTGCAATCCTGTGTCTAATGCATTGGTTGAACTAAAGTTGTCTGCATGGACAATTTATAGATCTGTTATTTATCTTGCTACTACAGATCTTTAGTCATCCCTTGATTTCACTCATGCTTCATCAGCTGCATTATATAGTTTCTCTTCTATTGCTTATGATTCCTCCACCTTTTCCTGCATGTACAGTTACCATAAGCTCTAATAATCTGAAGTCTGGTAACCTACATACTGTCTCATTTGATCCGGTGAAAAACCCAGGTGAAAGACTCACATTCATCTGGTGTGCTTTATCTCTTTCTTCGGGAGCATGCAAGGAATTGGTGTGGCAGCTCTTGGTGGCATTGATATGGTACAGTTTGCCCTGGGCATATTTTTCTTTCTGAAAGTGATCAGGCAATTAGTTAGGGTTGTTGGGCATTCAGTAGATGAACCCATTACCAGAACACTAACATTTTTGATAGACGTGTATTTTTTAACGGGGTGGGCGGGGGGGGATCACAAAATTTGAAAGTCATTCTTTTCTTACTTTTCTATACATTGTCTCTATAAAAATGATTTTACATATAATTCTTCTAAGTTTAACCTTTTCCCTTCTCTTTTTTATTATCTTTTTTTTTAACTATTTGAACCAAATATAGTACATATGTACCAATATTTGGTACTTCCCAGGGGTCGGTAGTAGTAAAGAATATTTCTGCCAATGCAGGAGATATAACAAGACTCAGGTTTGATCCCTTGCAAAACTGTACATCAGCATACTCCAGTATTCTTGCCTGGCCAATTCTATGAACAGAAGAGCCTGTTCGGCTATGGTCAGTAGGGTTGCCAAGAGTTGGCTACAACTGAAGTGACTTAGAATGCATGCATGCACCTATATTTAACCATTTAATCTTTTGTTTACTTGGAAGAGTCAGAAAAGAAATGGACAGTCAAAATGGAGGATGAAAGAAAATCTAATGAGTAAAAAGAACCACGTGAATTTAATAGAAAACCTTAGCACCGCCTTTTATTAGCTGTCTGCTCTACTGTGTGCTCCTTGATTGACCTAAAAGAATTAACATACAACTTTCAAATGCCTTGCTCAGAAAGAGAATAATTGTTTCCAATTGTAAACACCCCTTCGATTGTAGCTGGAAACCTATTCACTGCAAATCTTAAAACAATAATTTGTAGCATTAAAAAAACTACGAAGTATTTGTTTCTGTGACCAGGATTCAGCTTTGTTTAACATGTTCCATCCACCTAGTTCACTGCAGAGCAGTTCTCATTTATTGGCTATTTACTGTGAGCCTGGAGAAGAAAGCCCAGAGAGACACTGAAGGACCAGAAAATCAACACGCTTCCTTTCCCCCAGTCCCACCTGAAAGTGCTTTGTGTCAGGTAGTATTGTGGGCTGAATCTGTGTTCATCATGTGTTAGAGCCCTAATGCCAAAGTGCTGTGTTTTGAGAAGGGTTCTGACTTTTGGGGATCCCATGATCTATAGCCCACCAGACTCCTCTGTCCATGGGATTTCTCAGGCAAGAATACTGGAGTGCTTGCCGTTCCAGTCTCCAGGGAATCTTCCAGACCCAGGGATAGAACCCAAGTCTCTCATATTGCAGACAGATTCTTTACCATCTGAGCCACCAGCGAAGCCCATTAAGGTCAAATGAGCTCTTAAGGTGGAACACTGATCCAATAGGTTTAGTGTCTTCATGAAGCGAAACACCAGAGAATTCTCTCTGTATCTCTGTGTCTTTTCCTCTATCCTCTTCCCCAGCCCCCACCCTTTGTGAGGAGTCACAGAGAAGCCAGCCTGGGAAGAAACAGTTCTTACCAGAACCTCACCTTGCTGGTACACTGATCTGGGACTTCTAGCCCCCAGAACTGTGAGGAAATAAATTTCTGTTGTTTATTCCACTGAGTTTATTGTATTATCTTATGACATTCCTAGCTGATAAATACAAAATCATTTATTTTGGAAATTTAAAAAAGAAAATGAATGAAAGGAAGTTGAAAAAGTTATTGCACTTCTTAGGAATCTTTGAGATTTCACAAAACTGATCCTTTCTTCTATTTCAACATCTTATGAACTGACGGCTTCTTTGACCTAGAGAGTGTGTTATGGCAGCCTTCTTGTTTAAAGGATAGTATAGCCCTGTCACTTAGGAGAAGTTTCCTTCTGGGAGCCTGGCGGGCTACAGTCCACAGGGTCACAAGAGTCCGACACGATTTAGCAACTAAACCACCACCACCATAGTACTTACAAACTCACTGAACATTATTGCGGAAAGGTTATGGAATTCATGGGAGAGCCAGGCGGCATCGATAAACAAGTCTGTAAGGGATTTTCGTAAGGAAACAAATGCGTCAGGACCGCAGGACGGGCATGAGTTGCCTTGGCACAGGTGCAGATTAGACACGACCAGCAGCAGCAGAAGGCAGGACCCTGTTTAAATAAAAACATGAGCCATTCTGAGATGATCTAGTCACCTGAGGTTATCAAATCCATCCTGTGGAGGGAAGCCTTTTCTTTTGCTGTTGCTCTGATCAGGAGTTCTTACTGTAGAAGCTGGGGTGGGGAAGAAGGAGCACCTTCTGTGTAAATTTAGATGGATGATGATATTTGCACAGATAGAGAGTTGGAAAAGTAAGTTACTCCATGTATTTTTGAATTGCTCCCAGAAGTACTTCTGTGCTCTGCAAACATTTAGAACTTAATTCTGAGCCAGTGTTTAGGCCATTCTTTTAAGATAGTTTAATGTTGGGACTCTGCAGACTCTAAGCAGCGAGGCCCTCTAGGAGTTTGCGATTTTTTTACTCTACATCGACTAATGCTTGAAATTTAGACACTGAAATGACAAGAAAAGTCCAGTCAATCTGTGTGGTTTACCATCACACTGGGGTAAGCGTAAACACGTGACTGACTGATCACTACTCTTGAGTACAGAGAGAATACAAAGAGAATTAGGATACTGTATCTTGGATCTGCTCACTCACCTTAGTAACCCCATGCATGTCTCTGATACTTTCACAAAAGCTTTAAAACATCTTAAAATTTGTGTTTCACGGGAACCCTGTGAGATAACCTTAATCTTCACTATGATCATCAAGTTATGGTAATGAAGATGCAATGACTTAAAGAGGGCAAGTAATTTTCCCCAGGTCCCATTATTAGCAGATGCAGGTGACTGGGCACAAGCACACTCATCTGTCCACCTCCTGATGTCACATCACACATGCCTGTGGCCCTCGGTCTGCATGCGTGTAACCAGGACCACATCAGGAGCTGTGATGACTCCACTTAAAGAGAAATATATTTTGTCTTTGGCTGCAAAACAGCAGTGACCCTAGAACATTGGTTTTATCCACTTGTTCTGCTCTGTCTATAACACTCACTGTTAAAGTCTTTGACAATTATCAGTGTGGGGGCCTGGTTCTCTTGGCTAGCCTTTCTTCTTGGCACCTTGCAGCTCTTCTACTCTTATCCATGTTTATTCTTCTCATTACGTTTGTTTCTTTGAGAAAATAGCAAATAAATCTCCAAATGGTAACACAAGATTACCTGGTCACCACCCAAGACAACGTCATCGGCTCTGCAAACAAGGCCTGCCTCTTCCTGACTTTGACTTTTTAGGGACAAATTTACGTGTCTGGTCAGGAGTACATCCTGACAACCCATGGGGCTTAGTTTTTGAACCATCTCCAAACATCCCCTCTTTGACAGTAGAACTAGACCTTCCTGCTTCCATGATGTATTGTAATATTTCAGAAATTATTCCTGGCCCTACCTTTGGCCAACAGAAGCATAAGTCATAGACTCTTGCAAGCATGATTTTAATATTACTTTTCCTGTCTGACCTTTATAATTAAGCAGAATTTAAGACTGAAGTGAGCAAGAATTGAGTTTGGACAAGAGAACTGATAAAATAGAGATTTTATCCTCCTGAATGAGATCTGAACATGATTCTTTTTCCAATTAACCAGAAGAGTGATAATTTAATTAAGGATAAGATATCAGCATTTACTAGGTTTTCTCTGCTCTTAGTTTAAATGGGCATGGTATCTAAGAATAAAATGTTGTTTAAAATTAGGTGATGAAAATAAAAGAAGTGGTCCTCAAAAAGGAGACATATAAGTTGGAGAAATTTGGGACTCTCTCATCAACTAAAGAGCTTATTGTGACAGGCAACGAAAATAATAGCTTATATAACAGAAATGTATTTGTGTGCATATATTTCTGTGCATGTATACATGTACTATGCATAAATATATGCTAAATTCCTTCATGAAACTTTGGACCTTATAAAATTCGATTTTATAAGAGGTGGTAAATATAGCAGAATACCCTAATTCCTAATGTAATTGATCATCTATTGGTAGATGACTAACTATATAATTTTTTTTCTGTTAAATTGTTTTTTTAAATATTTTATCTCAAATACTTATTCTTTTATTTTAAATTTAAATTTATTTATTTTAATTGGAGGCTAATTACTTTACAATATTGTATTGGTTCTACCACACATCAACATGAATCCGCCACGGGTGTACACGTGTTCCCCATCCTGAACCCCCCTCCCACCTCCCTCCCTGTACCATCCCTCCAGGTCATCCCAGTGCACCAGCCCCACGGATCCTGTAACGAACCAGGACTGGTGATTCTTTTCCTATATGATATTCTACATGTTTCCATGACATTCCCCCAATTGCTATTTGTGTGTTTGCTTTCATAGCGCATATATTAAAAAATTGGAATAATAATGAGAAGATTAGCATGACCCCTGCCCAAGGATGACACACAAATTTGTGAAGCCTTCCATATTTTTCTGTAACAACTTTGAGGGGTGGGACGGGAAGGATGGTGGCAAGGAGGTTCAAGAGCGGGGGACATAGGTATACCTATGGCTGATTCATGCTGATGTTTGGCCGAAACCAGTACAGTATTGTAAAGCAATTCCCCTTCAATTAAACATCAAGAAATTCAATTATAAAAACTATTATTGGGGATCATATAACAGGTTCAGATATCCATTGTATGACTAAAGAGGATCTGACTCTAAACTGATGATGTCAATTATCATTGGTTAGTGATTCATTAACTTTATAGTTGAATGAGAAAAGTAAACTAAAAAATACTATTGTCTGTGATTCAGTGCATAGCAAGCTATAATCTTTGTCTGTGTTTGCTTTTAGGTGGTATAGTGCCCAAACTTTGAAACTGAGGCTGTTCCCAGAAGCGCACAGTCGTGAGTCCTGCCCAGGGTTTTGGTTCCAGATGCTGGAGGCTTCTGTTCACTGGTCACTAAGGCCGAAATTTTCTCTGCTGAGCATTCTCGGGGTCTATCATGTGCACAAGGCTTTATATTTTGGTTTTCTAATTTGATTCTCTTATTCTTTTGATCAGACTACCAAGTCCCTTTACGATTTATTTTCAGACCCTTTTGTGCTTTGATCTCTGATGGTCACAGTGTATTTGCTTCCATGTCTACCTTTCTGAGTAGTTTTCAGCATCTACATAAACCCTACCCTATTCTCTTACTGTCTGGATTTTGGCGTTTAGCATCAGCATATTTTTATGAACTTCACTTTCCTTCTGGTGCAGTTTCTGGTACACAGTTTAAGCTGGTTGGCTCACATCTGGCTTGTCTGTTTTGTCTCCGAACAATTAGAGAACTCTGCTTTCTTTCTCGGCAATAGTGCACTTCATTTTGATACCATTGCTAATTCTCTGTGATTTCCCTTCCTGCCTCATAAGCTTTGTCTTTCTCAATCTACTGTACCCTGAGTACTATGTGCTGTATGTTGTTATTACTATTTTAAATCAATATCCACTAGTATAGCAGAGAATTAAAGGCAATAAAATTCCAATAGTATTAGTAATAATACATTCCCCAAAAATATAATCCAGTAATGCTCCCAGTTATAAATGACTTTCTATGCATGTATTATTGAGGTCCCCTACTCATTTTTCCATTCTAGGTGTTTCAATTTTGAAATAGAATGTAGAAAACAATGGAGTGGAAAATTCTGACAATCACCTTAGATTTTAGATGCCTCAAGATTAAGTATGCAATTATTAGTTTGTTATAGTTAATAAGGCTATTCTGAGCACATATAGCTCAGTGACGGGTGATTGCTATTGGATAAAGGATGTATCCTGTGAACTGCATCACCAAACAGATGACTGGAGATAAAGAAAACAATGCCAGGAAAACACAGGCTTTTGTTCTGGAAGGAAAAACTTACAGGGTCTGTCATCTACAGTCTACTCTTCAGATTTTTCAAAACACTTACTCTTCCTTTGCTCATTTAATAATTTGGGTTGTTTGATTTCTTTTCATACTGAATTGCATAAGTCTCTTATATATATTTGGATATGATGCCCTTAGCAAATATATGATTTGCAATTTTTTTTTCATTCCATAGGTTGTCATTTCATTTTATGGATGGCTTCTTTTACTATGCAGAAGGTTTTGAGTTTGATGTGGTCTCACTAGTTTATTTTTGCAATTCTTGCCTTTGCTTTTGATGACTGAGTTGTCTGAGCTGCTTGTATTTTGGAAAGCAATCCTTTATCAGTTGCTTTATTTGCTATTATCTTCTTCCATTCTTACCAAAAGACTCAGACTGGCTGAATGGATACAAAAACAAGACCCATATATATGCTGTCTACAAGAGACCCACTTCAGTCCTAGAGACACATACAGACTGAAAGTGAGTGGATGGAAAAAGATATTCCATGCAAATGGAAATCAAAAGAAAGCCAGATTTGCAATTCTCATATCAGAAAAAATAAACCTTAAAATCAAAACTATTATAAGTGATTAAGAAGGACACTACCAAATGATCAAGGGATCAGTCCAAGAAAAAGACATAACAATTTTAACTATTTTTGTACCCTACATAAGTGCACCTCAATACATAAGGTAAACATTAACTGACAAAAAAGGAGAAATTGACTGTAACACAATAATAGTTGGCATGATAACACCACACCTATACACGTGGACAGATCATCAGAACAGAAAGTTAATAAGGAAACATGGCGGATTCATTTTGATATTTGGCAAAACTAATACAATTATGTAAAGTTTAAAAATAAAATAAAATTTAAAAAAGGCTTATTCATTGAAAGATGATATTTTTTTCCTGATTAATAATTAATAAACAAAGGAATCAACAATTTAAAAAAAAAAAGGAAATATAAGCCTAAAAGAAAATATTAGAGCAAACAGACCTAAGTGATATCTTCAGCACATTCCACCCAAACGCAGAAGAGTACACTTTCTTCTCAAGTGCACATGGAACATTCTCCTCATTTGGGTCCTAAATCAAACCTCAATAAATTTAAGGAAATTGAATTGTATCAAGAATTTTCTCTGACCACAACACTATGATACTGCTACTGCTACTGCTGCTAAGTGGCTTCAGTTGTGTCTGACTCTGTGCGAGCCCATAGACACAGCCCACCAGGCTCCCCCGTCCCTGGGATTCTCCAGGCAAGAACACTGGAGTGGGTTGCCATTTCCTTCTCCAATACATGAAAGTGCAAAATGAAAGTGAAATCATTCAGTTGTGTCTGACTCTTTGCGACACCATGGACTGTAGCCTACCAGGTCCCACATCCATGGGATTTTCAAGGCAAGAGCACTATGATATGAGATATCAATTATAGGAAAAAAAAAAACTTTAAAGAACACAAACACATGGTGATTAAACACCACATTTCTAAATAATGAACAGTTTACTGAGGAAATAAGGGAAATCACAACATTCCTAGAAACAAAGAACAATGAAAACATGATGATCAGAAACCTAGAGGATGCAACAAAAGCAGTTCTAAGAGGGAAGTTTATAGAAATACAAATCCTACCTCAAGAAACACATTGAATAGATGACCTAACTTTACGTATCTTTAACTCTTTTTAAATTTCTCTTATCAGTGTCTTAAAGGTTTTGCTTAAAATCTTTCAACACCTTGATTGTTTATTTCTAAGTCTTTTATCTTTTTTTGATGCAACAGCAAATGGGATTGTTTGCTTATTCCACTTTCTGATAGCTTGTTGATATATAGGTAGACAACTGAGTTTCGTATATTGGAATATAGTAAACATAATGTATGCTCCATCTTTAAAGAATAGACATTTTTCCACAAATAAGACATATAGATGATCAAGAGGTATATGACAAGATGCTCAGTATCACTAGTAATCAAAAGAAATGCAGATCAAAAGCACAAAGGATATCTCCTCATACCTGTTTGAAAGGCTAGTACCAAAAATGTAAGAAATGACAAATATTCTTGAGGATGAGGAGAAAAAAGGAGTGCTTATGCACTGTTGGTAGGGATGTATACTGGTGCAACTCCCACGGAAACATATTGTGGAGGTTATTCAAGAAATTTAAAAGAGAACATTTATGTGATCCATTATCCCACTTCTGGATATATACTCAAAGGAAATGAAGTCATTGTCTCAAAGAGAGATCTGTATTCTCATGTTCATTGCAGCATTATTCACAGTAGCCTTGTTATAGAAACAACAATCTTTCAACAGGTGAATGGATTAAAACAATGTGATGTGACATATATAGGTAAATATTATTTAGCCATTAGAATTAGAAAGAAATCATTCCCTTTGTGGCAACATGGATGAAACTGGAGGGCATTACACTAAGTAAAATAAGTCACAGAAAGACAAATACCATAGGATCTCAACTATAAGGACTTTCAAAAAACAAAGGGAACTCAGAGTAGAAAAATGATTGCCAAAGACTGGAGAATAGGAAAACTGGGAGAGTTTTTTAAAAGTTGCATATTTTCATGTATAAAAAATTAATAAGGTGAGGATCTAAGTTTGAGCTTCATGATCTAATCATGAGACTGAACAAGCTCTGGGAGTCGGGATATACAGGGAAGCCTGGCATGCTACAGTCCCTGGGGTCGCACAGAGTTGGACACGACTGAATGACTGACTGAACTGAAGAGTGGAACTTACCTGTGTTCTCCTCAAAAATCAAAAGTTAAATATGTGTGGTGATGGCAATGTTACTTAATAGAAAGGGAAACTCTTTCTAATCCATGCACAAATGGGGGTGGACAAGATGATGGAGGTGTAGGTGGAAGTGGGGTACACCTCTCTCCACCGATGCATCAAGAACGTCTAAAGATGCAGCAGTTCTCACAGAAGACCAGGTGAATACTGGCAGGACTCCCTGACTACTGAGAAGGGATATCCGGATCCATACAGAACTTGGTAAGACAAAGGAAAGAAGGGACAAGGAGGAAGGGGAAAGAAGGAGGAGAGCAAGTGGGACCAGCCTGCACCTGTGGGAGAGGGAGCTGAAGCACAGGGGAGAGAGCCCCACATCCATGGCCATCCACTGGGACGGGGGAGGCATTTGAAGCTGTTGGGGAGTGAACTAACTACTCTGTGACAGTCTGAACAGAATGAGAACCACATAGACAAGCCATTCTGGAGCCTTTCATACCTTGGACAGAGTTGTAAGTCCAATGGTGTCCATGGAAGTTGGGAGCTGGAGCCATGGGGTTTGAGGAATGATCCCAGGGTGAGGACTCCTGTTGACTGTGGGGAGTCAGCCTGATGGGATGGGGTGGAGGAAATGTGCTGCATGGAATGCTTTAAGGAAAGCCATGAGGCCATAAAACTAGGGTTATACCGCCTGTGGAGTAGTGCTGTCTTACTCCATGCTGGTACCTGTAGGTTGAGCAATAGAAAAAGACTTCAGTGAGGGTGGTCCTTGAGTGCCTGATGCACTAATCAATGGAGAATTTTGTCTATATACCCCACCCTACACTATTCTCTGTCTAAATTTTAGGCTTTAGCATTGTAATGTTTTTATGAACTTAAATTTCTTCTGGTAGACTTTCTGGTTTACAAATTAAGCTAATTCCTGACAGCTGTCATGATCTTGGTGTTTCAGGAAACTCTGAGAACCTTCGTTCCTCTCAAGGCAATACTGCCCTTTACTTTACTACCATTGCTGACTTCCCATACTTTCACTTCTTGCCTAATATATTCTATCTCTTTCTCTATTTGCTATAACTTTAGTAGTATGTGTCCCTGTGTTTCAATTAATATTTATAATAAATTATTAATGGATGCAGTAGAGAACCAAAAGGACTATAGTTACAACAGTAGTAATAAATTACCCCCAAATTATAATCCATTAATGCTCCCATTTAAAACTGATTTTCTATCTATTTATTATTGAAGTCTCTTAACTCATTTTCCTTACTAGGTGGCTCAATTTTGAAATGAAATATAGAAAACAATGTAGTGGTAAACTGGAAAAACCTTCCTTTTGATATGCTTCATTAGTAAGGATTCAAATATTATGATATTTTTTCCCAGTGGTGCTGTTCTTAGTACATATTATAGCTCACTGTGGGGTGATTGCTATTGACTGAAGAATGTACACATTGAATTGAAATTGTCAAATAGGTGAGTGGAGATGAAGAAAGTAATGCCAGGAAGGCACAGGTTTTTATTGTTCTAGAAGGAAAACCTTACTGTGTCTCTCATCTACAGTCTAATCTTCAAATTTATTGAAAGTCTTATTATTCTTATGCTCCACTAAAAATTTGGATTATTTGTGTTTTTCTGCCCTTGAGTTGTATGTCTCATATATTTTTGGATATTAAGCCCTTATCAAATATATGATTTGGAATATCTTCTGTCAATCTGTAAATTGCCATTTGATTTTCTTGATGTTCCTTTCATTACAGTCTGATGTGGTTCCACTTGTTTATTTTGGCAGTTGTTGCCTTTGCTTTTGGTGTGAAACCCAAATACTCATTGCAAACACGGATCGAAAGAAGATTACCTAAATGTCTTCTTCTAAGAGTTTAATTGCTTAAAGTCTTATGTTCTAATTTTTAATCCATTTTTATGCACGGTAAAGACAGGGGTACAGTACCATTTTTTCACTGGACTATCCAGTTTCCCCAGTGCCATTTTTGACAATTTTGTCCTTTCCCCACTGGATAGTCTTAGCTCCATTTTCATAAGCTAATCAACAATATATGTATGTGTTTCTTTCTGGCTTCGCTATTCTGCTCTGTTGATCTATGTGTCTATTTTCATGCCAGAAGCAAAGCATTCTGTTTTGATTACTATATCTTTCTAATACAATTTGAAATCAGCAACCCTAGGCTTGAACTTTGTTCTTCTTTCTCAAGAAAACTTTTATCTTTCAGATCAGATCAGATCAGTCATTCAGTCGTGTCCGACTCTTTGCGACCCCATGAATCGCAGCACGCCAGGCCTCCCTGTCCATTACCAACTCCCGGAGTTCACTCAGACTCACGTCCATCTAGTCAGTGATGCCATCCAGCCAGCTCATCCTCTGTCGTCCCCTTCTCCTCCTGCCCCCAATCCCTCCCAGCCTCAGAGTCTTTTCCAATGAGTCAACTCTTCGCATGAGGTGGCCAAAGTACTGGAGTTTCAGCTTTAGCATCATTCCTTCCAAACAAATGCCAGGGCTGATCTCCTTCAGAATGGACTGGTTGGATCTCCTTGCAGTCCAAGGGACTCTCAAGAGTCTTCTCCAACACCACAGTTCAAAAGCATCAATTCTTCAGTGCTCAGCCTTCTTCACAGTCCAACTTTCACATCCATACATGACCATAGGAAAAACCATAGCCTTGACTAGACGAACCTTTGTTGGTAAAGTAATGTCTCTGCTTTTGAATATGCTATCTAGGTTGGTCATAACTTTCCTTCCAAGGACTAAGCGTCTTTTAATTTCATGGCTGCAGTCACCATCTGTAGTGATTTAATACAACAGAATAGACCAAGAAGAGATGGAAAAAGTACACAGAAGAACTATACAAAAAAATCTTAATGATCCAGATAATCACAATGGTGTAGTTTCTCACTCAGAGCCAGAAATCCTGGAATGTGAACTCCAGTGGGTCATAAAAAGCACTGCTGCCAACAAAGCTAGTGGAGGTGATAGAATTCCAGCAAAGCTATTTAAAATCCTGAAAGATGGTGCTATTAAAGTGTTTCACTTAATATGTCAGAAAATTTGGAAGAGCCAGCAGTGACCAGAGGACTGGAAAAAGTCAATCCTCATTCTAGTTCCCAAGAAGGACATTGTTAAAGAATTTTCAAGCCACTGAACAGGTGCACTCATCTCCAATGCTAGTAAGGTTATGCTCAAAATCTTCCAGGCTAGGCTTCAGCATTATGTGAACCTAGAACTTCCAGATGTTCAAGCTGGGTTTAGAAAAGGGAGATGAACCAGAGATCAAATTGGCAACATTTGCTGGAACATAGAGAAAGCAAGGGAATTCCAGAAAATCGTCTGCTTCATTGATCTCACTGAACAGTGTGGATCACAACAAAGTGGAAAATTATTAATGAGATGGGAATACCAGACGAACCTTACCTGTCTTCTGAGAAACTTGTATGCAGTTCAAAAAGCAAGAGTTAGAAGCAGAAAAGGAAAAATAAACTGGTTCAAAATTGGTGAAGGAGTCCGTCAAGGCTGAATATTGTCACCCTGCTGATTTATCTTATATGCAGAGCATGTCATGCAAAATGCTGGACTGGATGAGTCCTAAAGGCTGGACTCGAGATTGCTGGGAGAAATATCACAACCTCAGATTTGTGAATGATACAACATTAAAAGCAGAAAGTAAGAGGAACTAAAGAGCCTCTGATGAGGGTGAAAGAGGAGAGTGAAAAAGCTGGCTTAAAACTCAATATCAAAAGAGCTAAGATCATGGCATCTGGTCCCATCACTTACATGCAAATAGAAGGGGAAAAGGTGGAAGCAGTGACAGACTTCCGCTTCCTGGGCTCTGAAATCACTGTGGATGGTGACTGCAGCCTTGAAATTAGAAGACGATTGCTTCTTGGCAGGAAAGCTCTGACAAACCTAGTCAGTATGTTAAAAGTAAAAACATAACTTTGCCGACAGAGGTCTGTATAGTCAAGGCTAGGCTCTTTCCATTAGTCATGTACACATGTAAGAGCTGGACAGACAATAAAGAAGGCAGAGTGCTGAAGAACTGATGTTTTCGAACTGTGCTTGTGTAGAACACTCTTGAGAGTCCCTAGGGCACGAAGGAGTTCAAAACCAGTCAACCTAAAAGGAAATCAACCCCATATACTCTTCAGAAGGACTGATGCTGAAGCTGAAGCTCCAATACATTGGCCACCTAATGTGAATAGCTGACTCATTGGATAAGACCCTAATGCTGGGAAAGATTGAAGGCAGAAGAAAAAGAGGCTGACAGAATATGAGAATTGGTTGAATGGCATCACCAATTCAAAGGGCATGGACTTGGGCAAATTCTAGGAGATGGTAAGGGACAGGGAAATCTGGCGTGCTGCAGTATGGCGTCAGTAAGAATCAGACATGACCTGGGAACCGAACAACTACAACAGTTTTATACAAGTTGCAGAATTTTTTTTTCTGTTTTGTGAAAAATGCCTTGGTAAGTTGAAAGAGACTGCAGAGAACCTGTAGATAGCTGTGGGTAGAATGGATGTATTAACAATATTAATTCTTCCAGTCAATAAATATGAAATATGCTCCTTTTATCTGTTTTAAACATTTCCTTCATGAGTGTTGAATGTTTCATACATAGATCTTTCAACACCTTGCTTTAATTTATTTAAGTATTTTATTTTTTAATGCAATTGTAAATGTGATTATTTGTATTTCTGTAATGTGTTTTGGTGTGTGGATAGGTAACTGAGTTTTATATATTCAAATACAGTATACAAAATGCATGCTATTTTTTCCAGAATAGACAATTTTTCCCCTAAATAAAACAATTTTTTATCTGGGCAGTTTTTTATCTGTATCTTTCAAAACTCTGCAATCCCCTGGGTATATACTGGGAGAAATCTATAATTTCTTAGTCCTTGGATTCGTATCAGCACCACAGAGCATTCAGTATGGATGAGGCTTTGGCTTACCTTAGACAAGTCAGTCTCCTCGTTGGGTGCCATGATCTAATGCTTGTGTTCTCCCAAGATTCATATGTTGAAACCCTAATCCCCAAAGTGACGATTTTAGATGGTGGGACCATTGGAAAATAATTAGGTCATGAGTTCATAACCCACATGAAGGCAGAGCCCACATGAATGGGATTAGGGCTCTTGTGAAAGCCCTAGTTCACTGTATGCTGTGAGAGCAGCATCAAAAATTCATTGAAATTTTATTCTGCACAAATAAAAGTGTTTCATTGAGCAATAACAAAGGCCTGATGGATGCAAAGAATGGACAGCAGTGAAGAGCACACATGTGGACTTTATGAATTAGGACTTAAATTTTAACAGAAAAACAGAATGAGGTGAATTTCAAAGTTAAATGTTGCGCCACAACTGGGACACGTGTCAAGAGGGAAAAGCACAGAATGCCCTATGTCCTCATAACAAGGAGACCTGAGTTGTGTCAGAGTCAGGAAACGCTGTTTGGAGGAACTGGTTTTTACTGAGATCTGAAAGATGTGGAGGAGGTAATCATGTAAGAGAGAGAGGGTGTTCCAGGGAGAAGAAGGCATTTATAAAGAGCTTTAGCCATATGTGAGAATATAGAGTGAGAAGAACAGACATGCCAGGATTGACCCTTCAAGGAATTTAATTTGCTTGGTAAAACTTATGCTAACTGGACAATGAATACAAGGTGGAATATGATCAGTTCATGAAAGAGACAAGAGTCAAGTTTTGCAGAGCACAGGAGATATTTCCATTTGCGGGGTAATTCAGTAAAGATTCACTTAAACCTAGGAAACCTGGATTCTATTGCTACTTTTGCATCGAGTTTTACAAGTTTAGATAGTGACATAATCATTCTTGGATTTACTTATATATTCTTAATAATGGAGGATTGCCTAGATAATTTCCAAAGTCTCTTACTTTTCTGAATATCCAATGAATCCCACTGGTTATTATCTGGAATTAAAAAAAAAACAAACCCTTTACATACCAAGTGTAAAATCTGAAATTAATTATATAAAAATCATTGAAAATATTGCTATTTTTCTTTTTTCAGTTTTTTGTTTCTTTATTAAATTTAAATTTATTTATTTTAATTGGAGGCTAATACTTTAAAAATATATTTTCCAGATAAAATTGCAAGTATTTAAAGAATACATGACAATTTAAATAGGTATATATTATTAATGGTTCCCTCATTTATTTAATTAACATATCTATTAATATCACCTCACATATCTCCTTTCAAGATCTTTTTGGTGAGGACTTTTAAGTTTTACTCTCTTACATGTGTGCTAACTGAGTTCAGTCATGTCCAACTCTTTGTGACCCCATGGACTATATAGCCTGTCAGGCTCCTCTATCCATGGAGATTCTCCAGGAAAGAATGTTAAGGTGGGTTGCCATGCCCTCCTCCAGGAGATCTTCCTGACCCAGGGGTTCAACCCTTTATTCTTTATGTAATGTCCTCATATTCCTTTGTCTTTGGAAATTTTCTTTGCTCTCAACTCTACTTTATCTAACATTAACATATGCTTTTATCCTTTTATTTTCCAAATATCCATTGCATTATTGAGTTTCTTGGGCTTTCCTGGTAGCTCAGACAGTAAGGAATCCACTTGCCTTGTGAAGCCCTGGATTCAATCCCTGGGTTGGGAAGATCCCCTGGAGGAGGACATGGGAATCCATATTCTTGCCTGGACAATTTCGTAGACAGAGGAATCTGGTGGCCTCTATTCCATGGGTCACACAGAGTCAGGCACAGCTTAGCAACTAAAGCACCACCTGGTGTTACTTCACATTTGTTCCTTGGAAAGAACAGCCCTACTCAGGCTGCCTTCTGACGCTAGGTTGGAGGTAGGAATGCTGGTCCTGGCTTGTCTTCTCTTAGGTGCTGCTGTCTTGCTCTTCCATTCTTCAGGCCCTAATCTAGTTCACCTTCTTCTTGCCAACTATACAAGGTCTCCTTTGGTGGTCTCTTCTTTTTTCCAGAGCAGACAGAGGAGTGGGCACAAAGAGATCAATGTCATCTTGTCTGAACCAGAAGCCCAAGGTGTGTTTTATAACCTAGGGAAGAGATTTCATGGAGGGAAGTTGAGGAGGAAAGTGGAAAGGAGTCCTCAGTAGGCTGGAGATGAAAGTCGTGGGGTCCCTTTCTTTAGAAGTCATCAGAAGCTGAGAATGTATTTTTTCTAGGTGATATGTATATTCAGCTCTGAGTGAGTACACTTTCTGTTTCAGCAAACTGTAAGTCTGTATTTTTTCATTAATTTTCTTTACAAATGCATATATATAATGATATCCATATGACATTTTATTCATTCTTCTAGGCCATTGCTCTGCTTTTATTATGACTTGAGATTAAACCCTGAAAAAAAAAAAGATATCTATTGTAGAGTTTGGATTATTTACCAGTAGATGAATTGATGGATTAACAAAAGAACTAAAGATGATTACTTAATTGAGCTCACAAAATTTTATATATGCATATGAAGAGAGTTATTCATATATAATTGTATTCCTGGCCCCTTGTGGTATTCTGAGAACTTTGATTGAAACTATATGTAAAAGAAATTACTTTATCATGATAGTTAAATAACTGGTATAATTTGTGTGTACATTCATATCCATTAGTCCAGTGGCCATAAAAATGAGTGTCCTCATCCCCTGGGGAAGAAAATGTTACTATTTCCATTTCTATTTCTATTTATCTCAGTGTCATTTAGTTTATATTTTGTGTATATTTTTTAAATGTCATAATATATTAGAATACCAATGCATATATAATACTTTTACATAATATAATTACGTCACTGACAGTGTGTTGAAAAATGGAAATACTTTGGAGATTAGTTCTTCAGGAATCAGAAAATTATCAAAATTTGCTGCATAAAATGTTACTTAATTTGGGGGAGTTTACCAACAATTTTTTATGAAGCCAGTTCAACTGAAGAGAGGCAGAATGTTCAGAACATACATATTTGCATGAGTTTGCCTAGAGCCTCAAAATGGAAACATTTTTGAAGTTGGGTAGAAGACCATGAGACCTGCCTGGACAGGGGAAAACCTGAATCTTGAATGCAAGAGAGCATGTTTGCTCCCCTCAGTGTGGTCTAAGTTGTTTTTCTTTAAATCACCTCCCTTTCTTCACCTTTATTCCCTAAACCCCATACTCTGCTTTACTATTTCTTTTCCCATAGTACAGATCACTTGTTAACATACCATATAATGTACTTGGATTCATATTTATTGCAGATTATCTGTCTTCCCGCAGCTAGAATATCAGTTCCATGAGGATAAGTGTCTACCAGCTTTGTGTATTGATGTAAACAAAGCACCTATAAGAGTTTCTGAGTCAAGGAGGAATTAAGTCAATAATAAATGGGTTAAATGACCAATAGCAGTGTACTGGGCAGGCCTATAGGTTTCAAAATTTGTGATTTTAATTAGCTATTGTAAATAAGCTGTTCTGCAGTTAATGTTACAAGGTTAAGACATGTTTCTGTATCTATTATCAGCATAAACATAAACTACATTTAAAGAGGTTTTAAACCAAACATGATAGCCAAAATGCACATTTGAAAATAAAAAATTATACTAGTTTATGTGTTTTCTTTATGCAAAGTATAATTATATTCCTTTTCAAAAACTTTTCCTTACATAGGTGTGTGTACCTATACGTTTATATATATAAATACAATTCCATCTATTCAAAGCTATGGTTTTCCCAGTAGTCAGTATGGATGTGAGAGCTGGACCATAAGGAAACTGAGGACCAAGGAATTGATGCTTTTAAACTGCAGTGCTGGAGAAGACTCTTGAGAGTCCCTAGGACTGCAAGGAGATCAAACCGGTCCATACTAAAGGAAATCAGCCTTGAATATTCATTGAAAGGACTGATACTGAAGCTGAAGCTCCAATACTTTGGCCACCTGATGCAAGGAATTGACTCATTGGAAAAGACCCTGGTACTGAGAAAGATTGATGGCAGGAAGAGAAGATGATGGCAGAGGATGAAATGGTTGGATGGCATCACCGACTCGATGGGCATGAATTTGAGCAAGCTCCAGGAGATGGTGGAGGACAGGGGAGCCTGATGTGTTACAGTCCGTGGGGTCTCAAACAGTTGGATATGATTGAGTGACTGAAGTAAATTGAAGGTATGCATATGTGTTATGTCCATAACATAATGATTATATGATCATTATATTATATAAGTCATTATATAAGTCACAAAGACAAATATGCTATTTCAGTTTCAGGTATCAATATACATAGATAATATTGACATATAATGTTATTTTGGTTTCAGGTGTAAAACATAATTATTTGATATATATTGCGAAATGATCACCACAATAAGCTGGTGAACATCCCTCATTAAAAATAGTTACAATTTTCTCCTTGTGATGAAAACTTTTACTATCTCTTGGCAGTATTCATATAGGCAATAAGTATATTCACTTTTTGACTTAGTGCAGTTAAATGAGACAAGTGGCTCTGAGTCTTAGAATCAAAGAATCATATTGAATCAGTTGAGTTGAATCAAACTTCTCAGTGCCAACTCATATAGAGCTGTCTTGAAAACTCCATCCCTCATTAGGCCCACCTGGCTCCCATCACACATGGTATGGTGTGCAGGCATAGATCGGTGTTTAAGGCTTATGGCATCTTTTCCACTTGTCCATGCATTTCTTTCTCGACATCATTCAGTGCTTCATCCATCTCCTGTCTTCACTATCCAAAGAGGTTATAATTATGGCAGAAGATGTCTAAGTAGCTAGACTTGCAATTGCTGCCCACTGGGCATTTTGGAAACAGGCTGGGAAGGAGTCCTTCCAGTATTAGTGTTTTACTTTCAGGAGATTAGAAGAGTCCCTCAATACAAATATGTCTCAGGAGTGAACACTGTTTAATTATTTATTTGATTAGTGATTAGCTGACCATCGGCTGAGAGTAAGGCAATGAAGGGTTAGTAAACAAGGGAGGATTCAGGCAAAAGGAATGAGAAACTCTTCCAGAAAGTGGGCATATGATTAAGGAGACAATTACCTCTATTTGGTTTAGGTTTCAGGTTTTGTTTAGGCTGGCTCTTGGAAAAGGCAATGGCACCAACTCCAGTACTCTTGCCTGGAAAATCCCATGGACGGAGGACCCTGGAAGGCTGCAATACATGGGGTCACTGAGGATCGTACACGACTGCGCAATTTCACTTTTACTTTTCACTTTCATGCATTGGAGAAAGAAATGGCAACCCACTCCAGTGTTCTTGCCTGGAGAATCCCAGGGACGGAGAGCCTGGTGAGCTGCCGTCTATGGGATCACACAGACTTGGACACAACTGAAGTGACTTAGCAGGAGCAGCAACAGGCTGGGTCTGTAAAGGGATGGGTTGTTTCCATTTGATTTCCATTCATCCTCTATGATTTACAATATATGTCTTATTAATTGCTGAGAGTGACTAGTGACTTACTGCTTGTTATCACTGGGTAGTCCTGCTTTGGTTCTGGTATTCCATAGGGTCTAGCAGAGGCACCTTAGAGTACTTATTTCTTTCATTTGCTGCAGAACCTTAACATTTTTTGGTGATTTCTGGTACTAAGATGATGAAATACAGGAAAATAGAGCTCAGGTGCTTTTGGATAAAACCTTAATTTATCTCCCCCCTTCTCTCTGACTTTTCAGTCATTCATTGACTCAACTAGTCCCATATTGCTAGATGCCTTTTTTGACTCTTCTGTCTGCCTCATTCCTTGCATGTGGTCAAGGTCTATTTCATTTGCTGTATCTCTCACATGCTTTGTGTCTTTTCACATGGCAGAGCCCTCTTTGATTTTTAGTGTCATAATATTCCCAGCTCTTTCTGGTCTCTTTCTTTTTCTCTACCAGCCCCAACGGCCACAACTCCTCAATCCACATTAAAGTTTCTCTTATCTAATTCTGGACCTAGTGCTCTCTTGGACTGAATGTTCTTAGTTTCCTGTTGCATTGTAGAATAAAAACAAACTCTCCATTTTGCAATACATGATTCTCCCAAATGCATAAAAATCCATACAAGCATTTCCCCATTCTAACCCTACAATAATATATGCAGTATATCATGGGAGCATAACCATGAGAGATACAACATGAATGGTATAAAATGAACGTTTCTTGTGTTTTTGTCAGACTGGATTATTCACTGATACCTTATAATGCTATGTGTATTAATATCTCAGTTGCCTTGATCTAGGATGTCAGAGATCCTTACTTCATAAGATGATCATACATGAATTGACAGATATACTGTTGTCCTATTTTTGCACATCAATATCCCATCAACTTTTCAAACCTCCATCACAAAGCTATCCCATTTGAGTCATTCATATGACACACTCAGGTGGCTCCCAGCTGTACTTCAATCCACTGTAGCCCGTGGTGGCTCCACATCTTATTCTTCTTCACGCTGCCATGCAATATAGCAGTTTGTGTGTTTATATCACCCTCTCCTTCTCCACAACTTGCGGACCTGCTTTGGGAAAAGAGAGGTTTTTTAAAACCTCAGTTTAAGTCCTCATTGTATCCATGACATGTGATTTAATAATCTATAAGGTCAGTGAGCTTCATAGGTTCTTCATTTGTTTGTTTCCTTTCGGGAACCACTGCTACTATTCTTGATATAATAGGGCCATTTCTTCAAATGTAATCTTACGTGGAAATCTGTAAAAGTTGGGAAAATCAACGCTTTCTGCATGGCAAGCGAGTGATTGTTAAATCCTGTCCAAATATCCCTGCTTTGGCTATTCCTGACTGACTCTATAGTACATCTATGGCTCTGTTCAATATCGTCTGAAACCTACAGTATTCACTTTATATGTCACAGTCAAGCAAGGAGAGCGCTCTGAATGTCACCACCTCTGTTGTTGATCTAAAGTCCTAAATTTATGCTTGAAATAAATTTTATAAGAGACAAATACATGAGGAGGTGTGTGGTCTATTGGTGTGTATATATTTCCCCCAATTACATTTTCTCCCTTATTGCCCAATTTTCCCTCTAATAAATATCATCCTCTCTGCTGGAAATATTGAGACATTGAACGAAAGAACGTTAAGCAAGTAACAAAATAGAATTAGATGTTTAGGGCAGTAAATGACTTAGAAAGTGCTTACAAGGTTTTTTCATGGAAAGGGAATATGAGATAGTTGCTCTTAGGATATTAAAAAAAAAGCATATACATTTGGGTCCTTAAAAATAAAGTGTTCTAACAGCATTTCATGCTTCACTACCCAAGTCCTAGACTCACTTTCCCTTTGCTGCTTTTCCTTCCTTCTGTCTTTCTCTGCTTCCTTCTTACTCATCCCCCTTTCCCTTCTACCTTGTGATTTACCATTTTCTTTACCAGGAATTACTGCTAAAGCCGTAAAGATGCTGCCAAACCAGCCTCTTCTTAGGAAGAGCCACTATCTTCCTAAGTGACTGACTTCTAGGTCACTGACTTCTTAGGAGAGACAGTCAAGTGATTGGCCTCATCCCAGGTTGTTTGGAGGTTGAACAAGCTGAGCTACCTTAATCCAGTCACATTGCTCCAGTCTCAGTAGAGACTCAGTCTATTTGGAGAATTTTATAATTCAGGGACCTACTAGGGCATGTTTGTAAGGCCAAATAATTAATGACAAGGATAGTTACTCTAAAAGGAAGACAGAATTGTATCTCACTTTTCAGATAAATGTGTTTTTGAATCCAGCGTTCTGATCTACTCAGTGTCTATGTGACCAGTTGGACAATTGTCCAGAGGCCTCGGGCGGGGCACAGATGCACACCAGTATATCTGCCATTCAATTGTTCAGAGTGTTTATAATACATGGGGTTCCTGTGGCTCACTTAGTAGGCAGTTCACTGTGGGCTGCTTAATTTTCTCCAGATGGTGCTTGCAGAGAGGCTGTGGAGAATACTGCAGGTGGGGAGCTGTGGTTCCAGAACATTTCCCCTGATTAAAAAGGAAACCATGAATTTGGGGATCCCCAACTTGTGAATGTCCTGGAAAATCACCAGGATACCCCTCAAGAGAAACACTTGTTAGTCAGGGGGAATTTCAGATCAGTCCGTTTGGACCAAGGGAAGGCTACAAGGGCACCATGTAAGTCAGTGATGTCAGAACTTTCCCATCTCGTTACCATCTTCCCTGTTTCAACATGGCCCAAGGAATGAAGATCCAGAGAGGGAGAGAGAAGGAACCTTGCAGAAATGGACACATTTGCACTTCCTGGTAGGTCCCCAGGGCCTCAGCAGTGGAGAGGGAGACATTGAATAGGCTGAATATGAGATGGAGCTGACACCTGACTGACCTGGACTTGTGAAACCCTGAGTGATAGAATGTATGGAATGGCTGCAAGGTGATGCAGGAAATGAGGATGCAGTGGAGTGTGGGTGACAACAGCCACTGGAGGAGGAAGAGCCAGTTCACCTTTGTATCTGCTATGGTCTCAACCTTTGTGTCCCCCAGAAATTTCATATGATGAAATCCTGATTCCCGTGGTTATGACATCTATAGGTGGGGCCTTTGTGGGGTGATGGAGTTGTAAGGATGAAGCCTCTTCAATGAGATGAGTGCATTTATGTATAAGAGACACACAGATCTCCCGAGCCCTCCCCCCATGTGAGGATACAGTAAAAAGTTTGTGACCAGAAAGGACCCTGCATGACCATGCTGTGGAAATCCATTTCCATTGTTTTTAAGCCTGTGATATTTTGTTATAACAATCCAGAAGGACTAACACAGTATCCTAACAATCTTTAGACAGTTCAGTAAACCTCATTCTATTTACACAAAAGTGCAAAGCACTTATCTTGTCTGGTGTAACACTGTGGTAGTTGGCTGAAAGTCGTGGCCGGCTTTCATAAAGAATCCTGAGAATTCAGTCTTCTTGGTAGCATGACCAGAACCATGAACAATTGTCTAATTCTTTGATTCTAATAACTTGACCCAGAATCATTGGCTGTGATTCTTATGTAATCTCTTAATGGTCCTCATTGTAATGCCAGGTTCTGCTATTTGTGACTAATTTTAATAGGAGCTTCGTTCTCTCATTTGTAGAGGTGGATTTTCTTTTGATTTACTCTTAACTGAAGATAGGCAATGTTAACAATTTGCCTTCTTAGATTTGACATCTCTAAAACGTCTGTGTTTGTTTTTTTAAGAGGAGACCCATTACAGAGCATGCATTAAAAAGCTGTAAATTTCAAGTAGCCCGCTATGGGATAGATCATTATGACTATCTCAGAGCTGGATGGGATGGATGTGGATTAAGTATGTTTTGCGGGTTCGGCACGTCAGGATATTGATGTACATGTCAACACTATGTGAATCCCTGCGCAGGCAGTGGAACAGGTTATAAAATTCAGAAAGATGCCTATCTTCATCGCTGGACATCAGGGATGGGAATCCTGACCAGGTAGTGCGAGCCTCGTGTATCATCTGCAAGACTGGAACAATAATCTGAATACCCAAATGATAATGACTTCTTATGTGTTTTATTAGTATTTGCTTATCTTTTTTTCTTCTAATTATCAAATAAAGATTTGGGGAAGACATATGAATATAAAACTCTCTAGACATGGATTTTGAAACCAGCCTATGAGAAAACTATTAGAAATCTAAAAAGTAGAAATGGAACTCAAGTTTAGTTTTAACTTTCTCTTTTCTTCCTTTCCACTCCCATCTGTTGATTTGAGGAGAACAGAGAAAGCAAACAAGTGGAACTTCAATAGCAGATGTCCTGGGATACTTTGAAGAAAAATGCTGATCTTGGAAAGTCTGTTCTCTAGTACTATTACTCTTGAAAACATTACAACCACCAGTGCCCAGGAAGAGGCAAGCTTTTGGTGGAATGTGTGCAATGCAGGGAAGGCTGCATGTGTCAAAAGTTGCAGTGAAATTCTGACTCCTTTACAGTAGAATCTATCACTGTGAATGTCTAGGCTCCTGGTTTATGTAGTAGCCGTCTAGCGTATAGAAGTCATGAATCTTTTTTTTTACAAAACGAGATACTTACAAACTCCTAACGCATTACGGTGGTCACCTCTTTCATTCATGAGCAAAGCATGAAAGCCCTCTGCAGGGTGCTCACCTTCCTGAATTGACTCTCTATGAATGCTTGAAGTTTCTCTGACATTTTCTTATTCTCCATGGCACTTGATAAGAAAGCCTCTGAAACATTTTTATACTCCGAAGCTTCGTGACTAGATGATACAGAGGTTTATTCCAGGAGTACAGTAACACGAGTGTCCACTTAATAAGTTCTTCATTCTAAGCAACCAGAAGAAACGGTCTCATTAAAATAATCATAATTCAGTGGTTTTGGTAACATGTAATCTTTGCTCAGAGCAGCTGACCTAAAAACCTTTTGGTTATTCCTATGTGCATGCAGAGATTTTTGAAGGTAGTAAAAGTTGCAAAAGGATAAAATGTAAGCTATTAGTTCACACTTGGCTGATTTTTTTAAAAATCTAGGTTATTTTAGGAACTGATTCTTCTGATGTGTTCTCATTTATAACATGAAGAATTTTCTTTTTTCCTCAGAAATTCTACCACCACTCAGTGAGTTCTTTTGTGTTTGTATATTTGCCTGAGAGAATCTAAGCATTAATGCAAGTCAGTATGTGCTGCAGTGCCTGACCCAGGAAAGAGGGATTCCACCTGTGCCCACATCAGTGTCACCCAGTGATTCGTTCAAAATAATGAATCAGATGAGTCACTTGTATTGATTTTTGATTGGTAATTGTTTTATGATATTACAACAAAGACACATGGAGGAAGACACGACATTCCTAAACAGGCTTCTCTCCTCAGCTGATCCCAACATCAGCCCCCTGCTGACATCAGAAGAGTCTGTTTCGTTGACATGTCTCTGGGCAGAATTGGCACAGCATTGTTTTTAGTAACAGCATCAGTGGGATTCACAATGGAGAGTTTTGCCCCCTAGTTCACTACTACTAGCAGAATTGAGCATGAAAATCCCGGGAGCTGAGGATCTCTAGTTAATATGCTTGATTTCTTTACAGCCATGAACTGTTTTACTAGTAAAGAACAGAGAACTGAATAGGATTAAATATAGTAATGCACATAATGTGCTGAGTAAAATGTAAGGCCATGTAGTAACTCTCAATAAACTTTAAATTTAAGCTTATTGAAAATCCCTCCTCTTCTTCCTCTTTGTCCTTTTTCCTTTACTTGTTCACCCTCATTATTAATGAGCTTAACAGAGGCAAAGAATGCTGGTATCATTAAGAAGGTTGTAGAGAGAGAAGATAGTATTTTAAGGGGAGATGCATGTGAAAATACTTTTAAAAATGTTAGGAGGAAGGATAATGCAGGAAATCAGAAAGGAGAGACTATAACAGTGAAAATTTGGAGTTGCCATAAATGATTGAGGCTTGATATGTAAACTGTGTTGTCCTCTGAACAGAGGCAATTGTTGCCGCCATGAGAAGCAAAGCAATGTTTTATAGGCCATTGTGGGGGAGACTTACAACTTAAGAATAAAAGATGACACAGGAGTCGTTGAGAATGACGAATGAAGGAGGTATCAGAGAAGTAGAAGGAGACTCAGGAGAGCCTTGAAAGGCAGATGTGAGGCCTCAGGTGGTGCAGTACAGGATTCCCAAGTAGGAGTCACTAGTAACAGGGAGTACTCAAAACTGGGGTGTGTTTCTTACATATTCATGAATTTTGCAATCTTATATTTTATACATGGACGTTCCCATTCATTTCTTGTTTTCATACAGAATAATAGCTGCAATTCTGTGTCTAATGCATTGGTTGAACTAAAGTTGTCTGCATGGACAATTTATAGATCTGCTATTTATGTTGCTACTACAGATATTTAGTCATCCCTTGATTTCGCTCATGCTTCATCAGCTGCATAATATAGTTACTCTTCAATTGCTTATGGTTCCTCCACCTTTTTCTGCATGTACAGTTACCATTCCCTCTAATAATCTGAAGTCTGGTAACCTACATACTGTCTCATTTGATCTGGTGAAAAACCCAGGTGAAAGACTCACGTTCATCTGCTGGGCTTTATCTCTTTCTTCAGGAGTATGGAAGGAATTGGTGTGGCAGCTCTTGGTGGCATTGATATAGTACAGTTTGCCCTGGGCATATTTTTCATCCTGAAAGTGATCAGGCAATTAGGGTTGTTGGGCATTCAGTAGATGAAGCCATTAACAGAACACTAACATGTTTGTTAGACATGTATTTTTTTTAATGGGGGGCGGGGGGCCATCACAAAATTTGACAGTCATTCTTTTCCTACTTTTCAATACATTGTCTCTATAAAAATGATTTTACATCTAACGTTACTAAATTCAACCTTTTCCCTTCTCTGTTTTATTATTATCTTTATTTTTTTTTTTTTTTTTACTACTTGAACCAAATATAGTACCTACGTACCAATATTTGGTGCTTCCCAGGGGACGGTAGTGGGAAAGAATATTCCTGCCAGTGCAGAAGATATAACAAGACTCAGGTTTGATCCCTAGATGAGGACCATCCCTTGCAAGAGGGGACAGCAGCCTACTCCGGTATTCTTGCCTGGCCAATCCTATGGACAGAGGAGCCTGTTGGGCTACAGTCAGTAGGGTTGCCAATGTTGGACACAACTGAAGTGACTTAGAATGCATGCATGCACCTATATTTAACCATTTAATCTTTTGTTTACTTGGAAGAGTTGGGAAAAAAATGGACAGTCAAAATAGAGGATGTAAGAAGATCTAGTAAGTAAAAAGAACTACATGAATTTAATAGAAAACTTTAGCACCGCCTTTTATTATCTGTCTGTTCTACTGTGTTCTCCTTGATTGACCTGAAAGAATTAACATACAACTTTCAAATACCTTCCTCAGAAAGAGAATAATTGTTTCCAATTGTAAACACCCCTTCTACTGTAGCTCGAAACCTATTCACTGCAAATCTTAAAACAATAATTTGTAGCTTTAAAAAACTCCCAGTATTCGCTTTTGTGACTGGGATTCAGCTTTGTTTAACATGTTCCATCCACCCAGTTCACTGCGGAGCAGTTCTCATTTATTGGCTATTTACTCTGAGCCTGGAGAAGATAGCCCAGAGAGACACTGAAGGACCAGAAAAATCAACATGCTTCCTTTTCCCCAGTCCCATCTAAAAGTGCTTTGTGTCAGGTAGTATTATGGACTGAATGTGTATTCTTCAAGTTCATGTGTTAGAGCCCTAACTGCCAAAGTGCTGTGTTTTGAAAAGGGTTCCAACTTTTTGGGATCCCATGGTCTATAGCCCACCAGATTCCTCTGTCCATGGGATTTCTCAGGCAAGAATACTGGAGTACTTGCTGTTCCAGTCTCCAGGGAATCTTCTAGACCCAGGGATAGAACCCAAGTCTCTCACACTGCAGACAAATTTTTTACGATCTGAGCCACCAGCAAAGCCCATTAAGGTTAAATGAGCTCTTAGGTGGAACACTGGTTTAGTGTCTTCATGGAGCAAAACACCAGAGAATTCTCTTTGTGTCTCTGTGTCTTTTATTTTATCTCTCTTCCCCACCCCCACCCTTTGGGAGGAGTCACAGAGAAGCCAGCCTGGGAAGAAAGAGTTCTTACCAGAACCTTACCTTGCTGGCACCCTACAGACTCTGAGCAGACTCTGAGCAGCGAGGCCCTCTAGGAGTTTGTAATTTTTTTACTCTACATCGACTAATGCTTGCATTTTAGACACTGAAATGACAAGAAAAGTCCAGTTGATCTGTGTGGTTTACCATCACACTGGGATAAGAGTAAACACTTGACTGACTGATCACAACTATTGAGTACAGAGAGAATACTAAGAGAAAAAGGATACTGTACCTTGAATCTACTCACTCACCTTAGTAACCCCATGCATATCTTTGATACTTTCCAAAAGCTTTAAAACGTCTTAAAATTTGTGTTTCACAGGAACCCTGTGAAATAGCCTTAATCTTCACTATGATCATCAAGTTGTGTTAATGAAGATGAAATGACTTGGAGAGGGCAAGTAATTTTCCCCAGGTCCCATTATTAGCAGATGCAGGTGACTGGGCACCAGTACATCTGTTCATGCTGATGTTTGGCTGAAAGCAGGACAGTATTGTAAATCAATTACCCTTCAATTAACATCTATAAATTTAATTATTAAAACTGTTACTGGGGATCATATAACAGGTTCAGATATCCACTGTATGACTAAAAAGGATCTGACTGGAAACTGATGGTGTCAATTATCATTGGTTAGTGATTCATTAACTTTATAGTTGAATGAGAAAAGTAAACTCACAAACACTATTGTCTTGTTTCAGTGTCATAGCAAGCTATAATCCTTGTCTGCCTTCGCTTTTACGTGGTATAGTGCCCAAACTTTGAAACTGAGGCTGTTCCCAGAAGCACACAGTCATGAGTCCTGCCCAGAGTTTTTGTTCCTGATGCCGGAGGCTTCTGTTCGCTGGTCACTAAGGCCGAAATTTTCTCTCCTTTCTCTGGGTCTATCACGTGCACAAGTCTTTATATTTTGGTTTTCTAATTTGATTCTCTTATTCTTTTCATCAGACTACCAAGTCCCTTGATGATTTATTTTTCAGACCCTTTTGTGCTTTGATCTTTCTGATGCTCATTAGTGTATTTGCTTCAATGTCTACCGTCTGAGTAGTTTTCAGCATCTACATAAACCCTACCCTATTCTCTTACTGTCTGGATTTTGGTGTTTAGCATCAGCATATTTTTATGAATTTCATTTTCCTTCTGGTGTGGTTTCAGGTACACAGTTTAAGCTGGTTGGCTCACATCTGGCTTGTTCGTATTGTCTCCAAACAATTAGAGAACTCTGCTTTCTTTCTAGGCAATACTGCCCCTTGTTTTGATACCATTACTAATTTTCTGTGATTTCCCTTCCTGCCTCATAAGCTTTGTCTTTCTCAATCTACTTTAACTTGAGTACTATGTGTCTCTATGTTGGTATTACTATTTTATTTTATTTTGTTAATTTTAATTGGAGGCTAATTCCTTTACAATATTGTATTTGTTTTGCCATACATTGACAGAAACCCGCCATGAGTATACATGTGTTCCCCATCCTGAACACCCCTCTCACCTCCCTCCCCATCTCATCCCTGTGGGTCATCCCAGTGCACCAGCCCCAAGCATCCTGTATCATGCATCGAACTTGAACTGGAAATTCATTTCACATGTGATAATATACATGTTTCTATGCCATTCCCCCAAGTCATCCCACCCTCGCCCTCTCCCACAGAGTCCAAAAGACTGTTCTATATATCTGTGTCTCTTTTGCTGTCTCACATACAGGGTTATTGTTACCATCTTTCTATATTCCATATATATGCGTTAGTACACTGTATTGGTATTTCTGGCTTACTTTTAACTCTGTATAAAAGGCTCCAGTTTCATCCACCTCATTAGAACTGATTCAAAGTATTCTTTTTAATGGCTGAGTTAATTAATATTCCCTTGTGTATATGTACCACTGTTTTCTTAACCATTCTTCTGCTGATGGGCATCTAGGTTGCTTCCATGTCCTGGCTATTATAAACAGTGCTGCAATGAACATTGGGGTACACACATCTCTTTCAATTCTGGTTCCCTCGGTGTGTATGCCCAGCAGTGGGATTTCTGGGACATATGGCAGTTCTATTTATAGTTTTTAAGGAATCTCCACCCTGAACTCCCTAGTGACTGTATTACTATTTTAAATAAATATCAACCTAGTATAGCAGAGAATTAAAGGGAATAAAATTACAATAGTATTAGGAATAATACATTCCCCCAAATTATAATCCAGTAATGCTACCAGTTTTAAATGACTTTCTATCCCCTACTTTTCCTTACTAGGTGTTTCAATTTTGAAATAGAATGTAGAAACAATGGAGTGGAAATTCTGAAAATCACCTTGGATTTTAGATGTCTCAAGACTAAATATGTAATTATTAGTTTTTTATAGTCAGTAGGGCTATTCTTAGCACATATAGCTCAGTGTAGGGTGATTGCTATTGAGTGAAGGATGTATACTGTGAACTGCAATCACCAAACAGGATGCAATGCCAGAAAGACACGGGCTTTTGTTGTGAAAGGAAAAACTTACAGTGTCTGTCATCTACAGTCTAATCTTCAGATTTTTCAAACACTTACTCTTCCTTTGATAATGTAATAATTTGTTTTTTTTTTATTTCTTTTCATACTGAGTTGCATGAGTCTCTTATATATACTTGGATACAAAGCCCTTTCCAAATATGTGATTTGCAAATATTTTTTTTCATTCCATAGGTTTCCACTTCATTTTACTGATGGCTTTTTTTTACTATGCAGAATGTTTTGAGTTTGATGTGGTCTCACTAGTTTATTTTTGCAGTTCTTGCCTTTGCGTTTGATGACTGAGTTGTTTGAGCTGCTTGTATTTTGGAAAGCAATCCTTTATCAGTTGCTTTATTTGCTATTATCTTCTCCAATTCTTACCAAAAGACACAGACTGGCTGAATGGATACAAAAACAAGACCCATATATATGCTGTCTACAAGAGACCCACTTCAGTCCTAGAGACACATACAGACTGAAAGTGAGTGGATGGAAAAAGATATTCCATGCAAATGGAAATCAAAAGAAAACCATATTGGCAATTCTCATATCAGAAAAAATAGACCTTAAAATCAAAACTATTATAAGAAATAAAGAAGGACACTACCAAATGATCAAGGGATCAGTCCAAGAAAAAGACATAATAATTTTAACTGTTTATGTACCCAACATAAGAGCACCTCAATACATAAGGTAAACACTAACTGACAAAAAAGGAGAAATTGACCATAACACAAAAATAGTTGGCATGTTAACACCACACTTATACCAGTGGACAGATCAACAGAACAGAAAATTAGTATGGAAATATAAGCCTAAAAGGAACTATTGGATCAAACAGCACATTCCATCCAAATGCAGAAGAATACACTTTTTTCTCAAGTGCACATGGAACATTTTCCTCATCTTGGGTCACAAATCAAACTTCAGTAAATTAAGGAAATTGAAATTATATCAACCATTTTCTCTGACCACAACACTATAAGACTAGATATCATTTATAGAAAAAAAAAAAAAAAAAACTAAAGAACACAAACACATGGAGATTAAGCAACACATTTCTTTTTTTTTTTTTTTAAACTTTACAATATTGTATTAGTTTTGCCAAACATCTAAATGAATCCGCCACAGGTATACCCGGGCTCCCCATCCTGAACCCTCCTCCCTCCTCCCTCCCCATACCCTCCCTCTGGGTCGTCCCAGTGCAACAGCCCCAAGCATCCAGTATCGTGCATTGAACCTGGACTGGCGACTCATTTCATACATGATATTATACGTGTTTCGATGCCATTCTCCCAAATCTCCCCACCCTCTCCCTCTCCCACAGAGTCCATAAGACTGATCTATATATACATCAGTGTCTCTTTTGCTGTCTCATATACAGGGTTATTGTTACCATCTTTCTAAATTCCATATATATGTCTTAGTATACTGTATTGGTGTTTTTCTTTCTGGTTTACTTCACTCTGTATATTAGGTTCCAGTTTCATCCACCTCATTAGAACTGATTCAAATGTATTCTTTTTAATGGCTGAGTAATACTCCATTGTGTATATGTACCACAGCTTTCTTATCCATTCATCTGCTGATGGGCATCTAGGTTGCTTCCATGTCCTGGCTATTATAAACAGTGCTGCGATGAACATTGGGGTACACGTGTCTCTTTCCCTTCTGGTTTCCTCAGTGTGTATGCCCAGCAGTGGGATTGCTGGATCACAAGACACCTTATCTTTGACAAAGGAGGCAAGAATATACAATGGATTAAAGGCAATCTCTTTAACAAGTTGTGCTGGGAAAACTGGTCAACCACTTGTAAAAGAATGAAACTAGAACACTTTCTAACACCATACACAAAAATAAACTCAAAATGGATTAAAGATCTCAACGTAAGACCAGAAACTATAAAACTCCTAGAGGAGAACATAGGCAAAACACTCTCCGACATACATCACAGCAGGATCCTCTATGACCCACCTCCCAGAATATTGGAAATAAAAGCAAAAATAAGCAAATGGGACCATATAAACTTAAAAGCTTCTGCACAACACATTTCTAAATAATAAACAGGTTACTGAAGAAATAATGGAAATCAAAACATTCCTAGAAACAAAGAACAATGAAAACAGGATAATCTAAAACCTAGAGGATGCAACAAAAGCAGTTCTAAGAGGGAAGTTTATAGAAATACAAATCTTACCTCAAGAAACACATTGAATAGACAACCTAACTTTACATATCTTTAACTCTTTTAAAATTTCTCTTATCAAAGTCTTAAAGGTTTTCTATAAACCTTTCAACACCTTGCTTAAGTTTATTTCTAAGTGTTTTATCTTTTTTTGATGCAATAGTAAAGGTGATTTTTTTCTTTATTCCACTTTCTGATAGTTCGTTGTTGATATATAGGTAGGCAACTGAGTTTCATATATTGGAATATAGTAAACATAATGTATGCTACATCTTTAAAGAATAGACATTTTCCCACAAATAAGACATATAGATGATCAAGAGGTATATGACAAGATGCTCAGTATCACTAATAATCAAAGGAAATGCAGATCAAAAGCTCACGAGATATTACCTCATACTTATTTGAATGGCTAGTCCAAAAATGTAAAAAATGACAAATGTTAATGAGGATGTGGAGAAAAATGAGTGCTTATGCACTGTTGGTAGGGATGTATACCAGAGCAACTCCCATGGAAACATACTGCGGAGGTTCCTCAAGAAATTTAGAAGAGAACTGTTATGTGATGCATTATCCCACTTCTGGATATATAGTCAAAGGAAATGAGATCATTGTCTCAAAGAGAGATCTGTACTCCCATGTTCATTGCAGCATTATTCACAGTAGCCTTGGTATAGGAACAACCTGAGTATCTTTCAACATGTGAATGGATTAAAACAATATGATGTGACATATATAGGCAAATATTATTTAGCCATTAGAAAAAGAAACAAATCCTTTCATTTGTGGCAACATGGATGAAACTGGAGGGCATTACCCTAAATAAGCTAAGTCAGAGAAAGACAAATACCATATGATCTCAATTATAAAGAATCTCAAAATAAATAATCTCTGAGAGAGTGGACATCATCGAGTGGCCTACTGACTCAATGGACAAGAGTCTGAGTAAGCTCTGGGAGTCGGAGATGGACAGGTAAGCCTGGAGTGCAGTCCATGGTGTCCCAAAGAGTCGGACACCACTGAATGACTGACTCAACTGAAAAGAGTGGAACTTACCTTTGTTCTCCTCAAAAAGCAAAAGTTAAACAAGTGTGGTGATAGCAATGTTACTTAACGGAAAGGGAAACTCGTTTCAATACATGCACAAATGGGGGTGGACAAGATGACGGAGGGGTAGTTGGAAGTGGGGTACACCTCTCTCCACCGATGCATCAAGAACGTCTAAAGATGCAGCAGTTCTCACAGAAGACCAGGTGAATACTGGCAGGACTCCCTGACTACTGAGAAGGGATATCCGGATCCATACAGAACTTGGTAGGACAAAAGAAAGAAGGGACAAGGAGGAAGGGGAAAGAAGGAGGAGAGCAAAGGGGAACATTTTGCACCTGGGGCAGAGGGAGCTGAAGTGCGGGGGAGAGATACCCACGTCCACGGCCATCCACTGGGAAGGGGGAGGAATTTGAAGCAGTTGGGAATGAACTCACTAATCTGTGACAGTCTGAACAGAGTGAGAACCACATAGACAAGCCATGCCACAGCCTTTCATACCTTGGACAGGGTTGTAAGTCCACTGGTGTCCACAGAAGCTGGGAGCTGGAGCTATGGGGATTGCAGAATGATCCCAGGGTGAGGACTCCTGTTGATTGTGAGGAGTCTTCCAGATGGGAGGGGATGGAGGAAATCTGCTGCATGGAATGCTTCTTAAGGAAAGCCAGTAGGCCATAAAAGTAGGGTTCCACTGCCTGTGGAGTAGAGCTATCTCTTTCTCCATGCTGGTACCTGTAGGGTGAGCAATAGAGAAAGAATTCAGTGAGGTTGGTCCTTGACTGCCTAATGCACTAAGCAATGGAGAATTTTGAATGTTTATATACCCTACCCTACCCTATTCTCTGTCTAAATTTTGGGTTTTAAAATCATAATATTTTTATGAACTTAAATTTCTTCTGGTAGGGTTTCTGGTTTACAAATTAGGCTAATTCCTCACAACTGGCTTATTCTGGTGTTTCAAGAAACTTTGAGAACCTTCCTTCCTCTCAAGGCAATACTGCCCTTTACTTTACTACCATTGCTGACTTCCCATACTTTCACTTCTTGCCTAATATATTCTATGTCTTTCTCTATTCACTATAACTTTAGTAGTATGTGTCCCTGTGTTGGTATTAATATTTATAGTAAATTATTAATGGATGCAGTAGAGATCCAAAAGGACTACAGTTACAACAGTAGTAATAAATTACCCCCAAATTATAATCCATTAATGCTCCCATTTAAAACTGATTTTCTATCTATATATTATTGAGATCTTTACTCATTTTCCTTACTAAGTGGCTCAATTTTGAAATGAAAATGTAGAAAACATTTTCATGAGTGGTAAACTCTGAAAAATTACCTTCCTTTTGATATGCCTCATTAGTAAGTATGCAAATATTATTTTGTTGGGTTTTTTTTTCACCCCTCACCCCCTAACTGGGGCTGTTCTTAGTACACTGTGGGGTGATGGCTATTCATTGGACAATGTACACTGTGAACTGTAATTGTCAAACAAGTGAATGGAGATGAAGAAAGTAATGCCAGGAAGGCACAGGCTTTTGTTGATCTGAAGGAAAACCTTGCTGAGTCTCTCATGTACAGTCTAATCTTCAGATTTATGAAACTGTTACTTTTCTTATGCTCCATTAAAAATTTGGATTATTTGTGGGTTTTTGCCCTTGAGTTGTATGTCTCATGTATTTTTGGATATTAAGCCCTTATCAAATATATGATTTGGAAATATCTTCTTCAATCTCTAAATTGCCATTTGATTTTGCTGATGTTCCTTTGTTTGGAGTTTGATGTGGTCCCACTGGTTTGTTTTTGCAGTTGTTGCCTTTGCTTTTCTTGTGAAACCAAAAAACTCATTGCAAAGCCTGATGGCAAGAAGATTAACACAGTGTTTTCTTCTAGGGGTTTAATCACTTAAAGTCTTATGTTCAACTTTTTAATCCTTTTTAGTTGATTTTTGTGTATAGTAAAAGACAGGTACAGTTTCATTTTTTCATAGGACTATCCAGTTTTCCCAGTGCCATTTTTGAAAAGCTTGTCCTTTCCCCACTGGATATTCTTGGCTCATTTTTCATAAGCTAACCGACAATATATGGGTGTACATTTCTTTCCGGCTTTGTTGTTCTGTTCTGTTAATCTATGTGTCTATTTTCGTGCCAGAAGCAAATCATTCTGTTTTGATTACTATAGCTTTCTAATACAATTTGAAATCAGCAACTCTAGTCTCGAACTTTGTTCTTCTTTCCCAAGATCACTTTCACTCTTTGGTATTTTTTGATTTAATACAGCAGAATATGTTGGCGATTCGTCTCCGGGACTTGGAAACGGCGAACCTGAAAGAACAACACTTGGAGAGTCGCTGCAAGGACTGATAAGTTTATTTCTGCAGTCAAGCCTTTTTATAGGAGCAAGGAACAAAGAACTTAGAGCATACGGCCAGCAGAACACATACAAGGCCAGGATATGATCAGTAAAAGATACTTCAAGGACCAGCGCATTCTTAATGACCCATGTATTTATCCATGACCCATTTTCTCAAGCAATGTCTTTAATGTTTAATTGTTAAATCTAGGCGCCAAGCATAGCCAAAGGCAGGAAGTGTTCTTCAGCAATCAGTACACAATGCCTGGGTACTTCTGGCCCTTCGCCATTTTCCCATGGACCTTCTCCTTCAAGGCTATTTTGCACTGTGCCTCCCAACACATCCTCCTTTTGTTTTTAGTTTAAGCACAGCAGCTGTTAGTTGGACTCCGTCATAGGAGGCACGGAGTCTTGAGTAGAGACATCTGTATAGAACTGTGTAGTGCCATACCAGATAGGGTTCCTACTGTAACAGTAGATATTAGACTAAGAATACCAGCAATAATCCATCCTATTATGCACCTTGACCTGCTTAAGCCATATTTGAGCAAAACTGAGAGAAATACAGAGTTGGTCCATGGTTCTGTCAGGATAACAGGAAGCCACAAATCAGATCTTTGCTTGACTATTGCAATGTTGACATAATGATATGAAATAGTATGGTTTAAACATGTATACAAGGCACATGCTGTACAGTTAACAATCTTAGCAGAGTGAAGTAAGCCAGAAAGAAAAACACCAATACAGTATACTAACACATATATATGGAATTTAGAAAGATGGTAACAATAACCCTGTGTACGAGACAGCAAAAGAGACACTGATGTATAGAACAGTCTTATGGACTCTGTGAGAGAGGGAGAGGGTAGGAAGATTTGGGAGAATGGCATTGAAACATGTAAAATATCATGTATGAAACGAGTTGCCAGCCCAGGTTCGATGCACGATACTGGATGCTTGGGGCTGGTGCACTGGGACGACCCAGAGGGATGGAATGGGGAGGGAGGAGGGAGGAGGGGTCCTTCTCGGTAACAGACATGGCGAAGTGGAACCCAGATTTCTTCTCCATCTGCAACGACAAGACCAAAACCTCTGCCTAGGAGTCATAAGATTCCTGGCAACCATTGATTAAACTGCTTCTACCATATTGGTGTGTTGGCTTCTAACAGTTTTTTCTGTTTTCCTCTGCAAAATGTCTGTCTGCACGAGTATCAGAACTATCTTTTAGTAAATTAAAAAAATTTAAGGAATAAAGAGTTAAAGATAATAACAATTGAGGGTTCATAGGATAAGAAGTGTATCTCCTCTTCCGTATTCCCCCTTTCTGTTTTAACAAATGAGTTTTAAGAGTACGATGGGTTCTTTCGATAATTGCTTGACCCTGGGGATTGTAGGTTATCCCTATGATGCATGTTATATTCCATTCCATTAGAAATGAATGAAATGAGTGAGAGGTAAATGCAGGCCCATTATCTGTTTTTAAGACCGAAGGTATTCCCATAACAGGGATGGTGAGTAAAAGTGCGGAAATGGCGTGTTTGCTGGATTCTGAAGAGACAGGCATTGCCCATATAAAACCTGAAAATGTATCAACTGTGACAAAAAGCAAAGAAAACTTTCCCAAGGAGCAATGAGTGAAGTCAGATTGCCAAAGGGAGTTAGGCTGTTGCCCACGAGGATTAACTCCTGAAAGTGTGGTATGGAAGTGCAGAGGAGTGCAGACGTCACAGGATTTAATGATATGTTTCACTTCAGTGAGGGGAATATGGTATTTAGAGTGCAATCTTTTAGCATTGGTATGAAGATTGGCGTGTTCATCCATAGCAGATGTAAAGATAGGAGCTATGAACTTATCAACAGCATCATTCCCTGCTGCCAGGGGGCCAGGTAAACCTGAATGAGCATGTATATGTGAAATGAAAGGTTCTGTACATGATCGAATTAAGGCTTGAGTCTTTGAAAAGAGAATATATAATTCTTCATCTAGGTTGTATAAAAAGGTGGTAACAAAATCGGGGGAAAAAGGAAGCAAGGTATTTGGAATCAGTATAGACATTGAAGGATGATGGTTGAAGAGACAAAATAGCATATAAAGCATACAATTCAACTCTTTGTACTGAAGAATAGGTAGTGGATAATTTCTCTTTGATATCAGGGCCCACAATCCCAGCTATGCCTTTCTTGTTGCCATCAATGAAATAGGTAGGTGCATTTGAAATAGGCTGGGAGGCAATGATATTAGTTACTATAAATTTAGTAAATTGTAGGAAGTCCCATAATTTTCCTTTCGGCAAATGGAATGAGGTAACGTTCTGAAAGTCACTTAATGCTATTTTCATGGTCATGTTATACTGTAAGGCAATTTGTAATTCCTTTTTTGTCAAAGGGACATGTATTGCATATGGATCAAATCCAGTTAAGGTTTGTACACGGTTCCTTCCTGATACAATTAGCTGCCCTATTTTCTCAATGTATGATACGATTTTCTTTGACTGCTTAGTATGTAGATATACACATTTTATTGGGTTGTTTTGAGCTATGATTGCAGTAGGTGAATGTTTGGTGGGGAATATATATAAATAGATCCGTTGGGTATGGTCCAGCCGAGTTGAGAAAGATTGTTGAATGTGTTTTTCAACAAATTTTAATTCTTCTTTTGCTTTTTTCCTTAGCTGTCTAAGACTATCAGGGTCAGGAGGTCCCTCTAAAATTTTAAATAAATTTTGTAATGCGTAGGTGGGAATGCCAATAGATGACCAAAGCCAATTAATATCACCTATCAATTTTTGAAAATCATTTAATGTGCATAGAGAATGCACAGAGATTTGAGTTTTTTGAGGTTTTATCTTAGACTCTTCCATAACATGTCCTAGGTAATTAAAAGATGCTTTCAATTGAATTTTATCTGGCGCAACAAGTAGGCCATAATTTTGAAAAGTGGTGGTGACTTCGTCATATAACTGTTGTAAACAAAGTTCAGATTCCATGGAAAGGAGTATGTCATCCATATAATGAATTATGAAGGCAGTAGGATATTTATCTCTACTGGGTTGTAATAAAACAGATATGAGATATTGGCAAATGGTAGGAGAGTTCATCATCCCCTGAGGTAAAACCTTCCATTGACATCTTTTAACAGGAGCCATGTGATTTATAGAGAGAACCGAAAAAGCAAAACGTTTTCTATCTTTAGGATGCAAAGGTATAGTAAAAAAGCAGTCTTTTTTTTAATTTTATTTTATTTTTAAACTTTACATAATTGTATTAGTTTTGCCAAAAAAAAAAAAAAAAAGCAGTCTTGTAAATCAATAATAATTACAGGCCATCCTTTTGGCACCATGGAAGGGGAGGGCAATCCAGGTTGTAAGGGCCCCATAGAAATCGTAGTATTAACATTTCTTAAATCTATCAACATTTGCCATTTTCCTGATTTCTTTTTTATTACAAAAGCGGGAGAATTCCATGGGGAAAATGAAGGCTTTCTATGATTTTTCTGTAATTGCTCGTTTACTAATTGTGTGAGAGCTGCCAACTTTTCGTTAGTCAGGGGCCATTGAGGTGTCCATACTGGGGCATCAGATTCCCAATTGAGGGGCAGCGGTGTTAACTCAATGGCCCCCATCAAAAAGGCTCTTTTAGAGAGATCGTGGCTTTTGTTTGTTCAAGAAAATCCCTTCCCCACAAATTAATAGGGACACTGGTAATATATGGTTTGACGTAAGCTACAATTTGATCAGGACCATAAGCTTGTAAATAGGATGCACTGACGAAAGTTCGTGTAAGCATCAGCCTCGCCTACCCCTAACAGTCTGGAAGAAGCCACAGTCTTACCCCATTCAAGGGGCCATTCTTCAGTTCTAATAATGGAAATGTTGGCTCCTGTATCCAACATACCTGTGAAATTTTTTCCCCGTATCTTTAGAGTAAGCATAGGCTTTTGATGTTCCTTTAATAAGGTAGATAGTGGGGTGGTAAGATTGGTGCTACCAAAACCTCCCTGCCTAATTTTATCAGATGCCCTCATTGGTTTGACATATGGCAAAAGTAATAATTGTGCAAAGCGTTCCCCTTTTTGTAGATATACATTTCTTAATTTTACGACATTCACCATGACTTGTATCTCTCCTTCATAATCTTCATACACAACTCCAGTCAATAAACCTTTCATTGTACAGCTGCTACATCCCAAAATTAGTCCAGCTGTTCTGGGTGGGATTGGACCATAATATCCAGTGGGGATTTTATGAGGATTGTATAATACTATTAATTCCATATCACAAGGACTAGGTATATCAATGCAAGCACTCTTAGATGTAGCTGCTTGCAGTGTCATAATGTTGGGTCCTCCTTTTGTAGTGGGGCTAGAGGATAGCCCCTTTATTAGTTTCCCTGTTGTTTTTGTTGTGCCTCTGGTGTCAATGCATTTCTATCCTTATCGAATTTGGAACGACACTCATTCAACCAATGGAATCCCCTTTTACATTTTGGGCAAACTCCCGGGGGCCTTTTTTTATTAGAAGTAAGATTATTTTTAGCTGTTTACACTGGCATGTGGCATTGTTTTTTCATATGGCCGGCCTTCCCCACAGTTAAAACATTTAGCATTGGCAGCCTTTTGCACATTGAAAGTTTCTAGTGCCGCTAATTTTGCTCTATGGGACATAGATCTGATATCTCTACAAGCTTTCAAATATTCCATAAGAGAACCGGTTTCTCGAATTGGTCTAAGCATGGATCGACATTCCTCATTAGCATTTTCAAAGGCAAGTTGTTTTAAAATAATATTTTGTAAGGTTTCATCTCTGAAAGATTTTTCGATGGCATCCTTTAATTTTCCTACAAATTGGGCATATTCCTCCTCATGTCCTTGGGTAATCTTGACAAATGAACCATCAGAGTTAACATTTTCAACTTTTGCCCATGCTCTGCAAGAAATTTCTCTAATGAAATGCAACATCTGAAGGGTAATATTAGCTAATTGTGCAGTCATATCGGCCATGGCTCCCATTCCAGTGAGTATATCATAGGTTAAATTGGCAGGGTTACCACGAGATTGCTGGTCAATCATCATTTGTTGGGCCTCATCACCAACCCACATTTGCCACTGAAGTAATTGTTGAGGATTTAGAACCATCTTTGCTACTTGAAAAAAATCATATGGCATCCAATGATCAGCCCATCCTCTGAGGAATTCTACATAGTAAGGAGAAGTAGGTCCATACAGAGTGCATGCTTTCTTAAAGCTGGACAACATACTAAAATCTAGACCAGCCCAAGCATTCTGGCCTTGGGCAGGCTGATCAAACTGTATTGGGAAAGCGAAAGTGCAAGCAGGCATCTCCCGAGAAGGAGTGAAATGGTTAGTACGAGCAAAGTTAGCAACTGCTGTTACAGGCAGAGCAGAAGGAAAAACCTCATGTTTGGGCTGTCCGTTGAAAGAAATGACCTCTGCTCCAAGTGGCTTCAGTTTTGATGCATCCTGTATACATACGTCTCCAAGCTGTTTTTCCAGGGATTGTGTCTGAGTAAGCATAACATTCTTATATTTCAAAGCACCTTGCCTATCTTGTTCCTTAAGCTCATATTCATGTAAAGACCAAACACTTTCTACTTCCAAATCAACATTATGCCCTTCAATTTGTTCTATGACAGCCTGTATGAGTGACCATGTAACCCACCATTGAGGGGGAATATGGACTCCTTGCCGATATGTTCACAAAACATTATTCTTAACCCTTTTCCATATGTCTAGATCGAGCGTCCCCTCCTCTGGGAACCAAGGATTATGTTCCAGTAAAATATGATAGCAGTCATTCAACTGATCTCTTGAAACATTAACACCATTTTGTTTCAGAAAGTGATGCATTATAGAAATGAAAGGAATCTTACTGCTATGTTGTCCCACCCTGCTTCGCTCTTTCTGCAGGGCTTGCCACTTTGTTCAGTCTTCCTTCAAGTCCCTGTTCACGATGCCACTTGTTGGAGATACGTCTCTGGGACTTGGAAACGGCGAACCTGAAAGAACAACACTTGGACAGTCTCTGCAAGGACTGACAAGTTTATTTCTGCAGTCAAGCCTTTTTATAGGAGCAAGGAACAAAGAGCTTAGAACATACGGCCAGCAGAACACGTACAAGGCCAGGATACAATAGTAAAAGATGCTTCAAGGACCAGCGCATTCTTAACGACCCATGTATTTATCCATGACCCATTTTCTCAAGCAACGTCTTTAATGTTTAATTGTTAAATCTAGGCACCAAGCATAGCCAAAGGCAGGAAGTGTTCTTCAGCAATCAGTACACAATGCCTGGGTACTTCTGGCCCTTCGCCATTTTCCCATGGACCTTCTCCTTCAAGGTTACTTTGCACTCTGCCTCCCATCAGAATAGACCAAGAAGAGATGGAAAAAGTACACAGAACTATACAAAAAATATCTTAATGACCCAGATAATCACAATGGTGTAGTTTCTCACTCAGAGCCAGACATTCTGGAATGTGAAGTCAAGTGGGTCTTAAGAAGCACTGCTGCCCATAAAGCTAGTGGAGGTGATAGAATTCCAACAAAGCTATTTAAAATCCTAAAAGATGATGTTATTAAAGTGCTCCACTCAATATGTTAGAAAATTTGGAAAAGCCAGCAGGGGCCAGATGACAGGAAGAGCTCAATCCTCATCCCAATCCCCAAGAAGGGCAGTACTAAAGAACATTGAAGCCACTAGACAGTTGTACTCATCTCCCATGCTAGCAAGGTTATGCTCAATTCCTCCAGGTTAGGCTTCAGCATTAAGTGAACCTAGAACTTCCAGATGTTCAAGCTGGGTTTAGCAAAGGCAGAAGAACCAGAGATCAAATTGCCAACATTTGCTGGAACATAGAGAAAGTAAGGGAATTCCAGAAAATCATCTGCTTCATTGATCTCACCAAACTGTGTGGATCACAACAAGTGGAAAATTCTTAAGGAGATGGGAATACCAGACGAACCTTACCTGTCTTCTGAGAAACCTGTATGCAGTTTAAAAAGCAACAGTTAGAAGCAGACAAGGAATAATAAACTGGTTCAAAATTAGTGAAGGAGTCTGTCAAGGCTGAATATTGTCACCCTGCTGATTTAACTTATATGCAGAGAATGTCATGCTAAATGCTGGACTGGATGAGTCCTAAAAGCTGGAATCAACATTGCTGGGAGAAATATCAACAACCTCAGATATGTGAATGATACCATGTTAATGGCAGAAAGTGAAGAGGAACTACAGAGCACCCAATGAGAGTGAAAGAGGAGAGTGAACAAGCTGGCTTAAAACTCAATATCAAAAAAGCTAAGATCATGGCATCTGGTCCCGTCACTTACATGCAAATAGAAGGGGAAAAGGAGGAAGCAGTGACAGATTTCCTCTTCCTGGGCTCTAAATTCACTGTAGATGGTGACTGCAGCCATGAAATTAGAAGACAATTGCTTCTAGGCAGGAAAGCTATGACAAACCTAGACAGTGTGTTAAAAGCAAAAACACATCACTTGGCCGACAGAGGTCTGTATAGTCAAGGCTATGCTCTTTCCAGTAGTCATGCACACATGCAAGAGCTGGACAGACAATAAAGAAGGCAGAGTGCTGAAGAACTGATATTTTCCAACTCTGGTGCTGTAGAAGACTCAAGAGTCCCTTAGACAGCAAGGAAATCAACCAATCAACCTTAAAGGAAATCAACCACAAATACTCTTCAGAAGGACTGATGCTGAAGCTGAAGCTCCAATACTTTGGCCACCTAATGTGAATAGGTGACTCATTGGAAAAGACCCTGATGCTGGGAAAGATTGAAGACAGAAGAAAAAGAGGCTGACAGAGGATGAGATGGTTGGATGGCATCACCAATTCAATGGGCATGAACTTGGGCAAATTCTAGGAGATGGTAAGGGACAGGGAAGTCTGGCGTGTTGCAGGCTGTGGAGTCACAAAGAGTCAGATATGACCCAGCAACTGAACAACAACAGTTTTATACAAGTTGAAGAATTTTTTTTCTGTTTTTTAAAAAATGCCTTGGAATTTTGAAAGAGACTGCAGTGAATATGTAGATAGATTTGGGTAGTATGGATGTATTAACAACATTAATTCTTCCAGTCCATAAATATGAAATATGTTTCCTTTTGTGTATTTTAAACATTTCTTTCATGAGTGTCTTGAAGGTTTTCATACATTGATCTTTCAAAACCTTGCTTAAATTTATTTCTAACTATTTTATTTTTTTGGTGCAATTGTAAACAGAATTATTTGTATTTCTGTAATTTGTTTTGGTATATGGATAGGTAACTGAGTTTTATATATTCAAATACAGTATACAAATGCATGATACTTTTTACAGAATAGACAGTTCAGGCAGTTCAGTCGCTCAGCTGTGTCCTCTCTTTGCGACTCCATGAATTGCAGCATGCCAGGCCTCCCTGTCCATCACCAACTCCAGGAGTTCACTCAGACCCACTCCATCAAGTCAGTGATGCCATCCAGCCATCTCATCCTCTGTCGTCCCCTTCTCCTCCTGCCCCCCTCCCTCCCAGCATCAGAGTTTTTTCCAATGAGTCAACTCTTTGCATGATGTGGCCAAAGTACTGGAGTTTCAGCTTTAGCATCAGTCCTTCCAAAGAAATGCCAGGGCTGATCTCCTTCAGAAGGGACCTGTTGGATCTCCTTGCAGTCCAAGGGACTCTCAAGAGTCTTCTCCAATACCACAGTTCAAAAGCATCAATTCTTTGGTGCTCAGCCTTCTTCACAGTCCAACTCTCACATCCATACATGACCACAGGAAAAACCATAGCCTTGACTAGACGGACCTTTGTTGGCAAAGTAATGTCTCTGCTTTTGAATATGCTATCTAGGTTGGTCATAACTTTCCTTCCAAGGAGTAAGCATCTTTTAATTTCATGGCTGCAGTCACCATCTGCAGTGATTTTGGAGCCCAAAAAAATAAAGTCTGACACTGTTTCCTCTGTTTCCCCATCTATTTCCCATGAAGTGATGGGACCGGATGCCATGATCTTCGTTTTCTGAATGTTGAGCTTTAAGCCAACTTTTTCACTTTCCACTTTCACTTTCATCAAGAGGCTTTTGAGTTCCTCTTCACTTTCTGCCATAAGGGTGGTGTCATCTGCATATCTGAGGTTATTGATATTTCTCCCGGCAATCTTGATTCCAGCTTGTGTTTCTTCCAGTCCAGCATTTTCATAATGTACTCTGCATATAAGTTAAATATGAAGGGTGACAATATACAGCCTTGGCATACTCCTTTTCCTATTTGGAACCAGTCTGTTGTTCCATGTCCAGTTCTAACTGTTGCTTCCTGATCTGCATACAAATTTCTCAAGAGGCAGGTCAGGTGGTCTGGTATTCCCACCTCTTTCAGAATTTTCCAGTTTATTTTGATCCACACAGTCAAAGGCTTTGGCATAGTCGATAAAGCAGAAATAGATGTTTTTCTGGAACTCTCTTGCTTTCAATGATCCAGCGGATGTTGGCAATTTGATCTCTGGTTCCTCTGCCTTTTCTAAAACCAGATTGAACATCTGGAAGTTCATGGTTCACATATTGCTGAAGCCTGGCTTGGAGAATTTTGAGCATTACTTTACTAGCGTGTGAGATGAATGAAATCGTGCAGTAATTTGAGCATTCTTTGGCATTGCCTTTCTTTGGGATTGGAATGAAAACTGACCTTTTCCAGTCCTGTGGCCACTGCTGAGTTTTCCAAATTTGCTGACATATTGAGTGCAGCACTTTCACAGCATCATCTTTCAGGATTTGAAATAGCTCAACTGGTATCGCATCACCTCCACTAGCTTTCTTCATAGTGATGCTTTCTAAGCCCCACTTGACTTCACATTCCAGGATGTCTGGCTCTAGGTCAGTGATCACACCATCATGATTATCTGGGTCGTGAAGATCTTTTTTGTGCAGTTCTTCTGTGTATTCTTGCCACCTCTTCTTAATATCTTCTGCTTCTGTTAGGTCCATACTATTTCTGTCCTTTATCGAGCCCACCTTTGCATGAAATGTTCCCTTGGTATCTCTAATTTTCTTGAAGAGATTTCTAGTGTATCCCATTCTGTTGTTTTCCTCTATTTCTTTGCATTGATCACTGAGAAAGGCATTCTTATCTCTTCTTGCTATTCTTTGGAACTCTGCATTCAGACGCTTATATCTTTCCTTTTCTCCTTTGCTTTTCACTTCTCCTCTTTTCACAGCTATTTGTAAGGCCTCCCCAGACAGCCATTTTGCTTTTTTGCATTTCTTCTCCATGGGGATGGTCTTGATACCTGTTTTCTGTACAATGTCACAAACATCATTCCATAGTTCATCAGGCACTCTTATCCAGTAATCCAAGTCTATGCTCCACCCAATAATGCTGAAGAAGCTGAAGTTGAATGGTTCTATGAAGACCTACAAGACCTTTTAGAACTAACACCCAAAAAAGATGTCCTTTTCATTATAGGGAACTGGAATGCAAAAGTAGGAAGTCAAGGAACACCTGGAGCAACAGGCAAATTTGGCCTTGCAATACGGAATGAAGCAAGGCAAAGGCTAATAGAGTTTTGCCAAGAAAATGCACTGGTCATAACAAACACCCTCTTCCAAAAAAACAAGAAAAGACTCTACACATGGATGTCACCAGATGGTCAACACTGAAATCAGCTTGATTATATTATTTGCAGCCAAAGATGGAGAAGCTCTATACGGTCAATAAAAACAAGACCAGGAGCTGACTGTGGCTCAGATCATGAACTCCTTATTACCAAATTCAGACTTAAACTGAAGAAAGTAGGGAAAACTTCTAGACCACTCAGGTATGACCTAAATCAAATCCCTTATGTTTATACAGTGGAAGTGAGAAATAGATTTAAGGGCCTAGATCTGATAGGTAGAGTGCCTGATGAGCTATGGAATGAGGTTCGTGACAGAATAGACAACCCCCCACTCCAATAAGACATACAGAATGCCCAACAAATATATGACAAGATGCTCAACATCACTATCAAGGAATTACAAATCAAAAGTGCAACATATACCACCTCATTCCTGTTTAAATGACTTTTACCAAAATGTAAGAAATAAGTGTGATTGAGGATGTGTAGAAAATGGAGGTATTAATGGATTATTGGTAGGAATGTATATTGGTGCAACTCCCATGGAATAGCTTCTGGAAGTTTCACAAAGAACTGTTTTGTAGCCATTAATCCCACTTCTAGATATATATTTATTGCTGAATATATATTCAAAGGAAATGAAATAATTATCTCAAAGAGAAATCTGTACTCCCATATTCATTATATCAATAGTGATAATAGCCTGTTGCTGCTGCTAAGTCGCTTCAGTCGTGTCTGACACTGTGTGACCCCATAGACGGCAGCCCACCAGGCTCCCCCGTCCCTGGGATTCTCCAAGCAAGAACACTGGAGTAGGTTGTCATTTCCTTCTCCAATGCATGAAAGTGAAAAGTGAAAATGAAGTCACTCAGTCGTGTCTGATTCTAGTGAACCCGTGGACTGCAGCCTACCAGGCTCCTCTGTCCATGGGATTTTCCAGGCAAGAGTACTGGAGTGGGTTGCCATTTCCTTTTCCATAACAGAAGCCTAAAAACAACCTATTATAGGACAATCTAAGTATCTGTCAGCAGGTGAAGAGATTAAAATAATGCGATGTGATATATATATATATATATATATATATATATATATATATATGAATTTTATTTGGCCATTAATAAAGAAGCAAATTCTTCCATTTATGGCAGCATGGATGAAATTGGAGGGGCTCATGCTAAGTTAAATAAGTTAGAGAAAGACAGATACTGTATGATCTCAATTGTAAGGAATCTAAAAAAAAAAAAAGTGGAACTCAGAAACAGTGTAGGAAAGTGATTCCCAAGGCTTGGAGAGTGGAGGAAATAGGAATGTGTTTGTAAAAGTTGATACATTTTAACATATGAAAATTATAAGGTCTGAGGATCTAATGAGTATCATGATGACTATAACTGATAAAATTGTGTTGTATAATTGATGCTGTCTAAGACAGTGGACAGCTCAGCGCCAAAGAATTGACGCTTTTTTGTGGTGTTGGATAAGACTCTTTAGAGTCACTTGGACTGCAAGGAGATCCAACCAGTCCATTCTGAAGGAGATCAGCCCTGGGATTTCTTTGGAAGGAATGATGCTAAAGCTGAAACTCCAGTACTTTGGCCACCTCATGCGAAGAGTTGACTCATTGGAAAAGACTCTGATGCTGGGAGGCATTGGGGGCAGGAGGAGAAGGGGATGACAGAGGATGAGATGGCTGGATGGCATCACTGACTCGATGGACGTGAGTCTGAGTGAACTCCGGGAGTTGGTGATGGACAGGGAGGCCTGGCGTGCTGCAATTCATGGGGTTGCAAAGAGTCGGACACGACTGAGTGACTGATCTGATCTGATCTGAAGATAAAAACTTTAGACTGATCTTGTTGCCCTAACTCTCTTCTCTTCAGAGTAAAAGGTGAATAAAAAAAGTGAAAATCCCACACAAAACCTTCAAATCAGAAGATAATTTTAATGTTCCTCCTTCATTATCTGAAAATAAAAATATTCAACAAACATAAATACATAAACATCAATATATTCATACAGATACACATAAAGGGTAGCTGAAGGATCTTCTAACAAGGATGTCATTAACTTTGGTGTGGAAGGTCTGTGACAGTGTTATGATGACCAGTTACTGAAAGGTTTGACATTTTTCATGTGGCTGTAATATATATTTTCTTCTGGACACTTCAGAGCATAAAGCCTTTGTGGGGCTACACACAAAAACCGAGAAACTTGCTCTTGTTTTGCTATCACCACCTCTGATTTTTGAACCTCTGGGGGTGTATTAATAAAGAGAAGTCTCCTCTGAAATGGCTGCTGTTAAAATGTCCATGTGTTGCATTTGGAAAGATACTTTTATTATTTGTTACCATAATAGCTGGTTTGGCTACTTTTCCATTCTGTAGGAAATTTCACATCTTAAAATGTGAGCGTTTGTATTAAAGTTATAGGGACTTTGCATAAGAGTTTTAAAAAATTAGTGCTTTGATCAAATTTTGGAACTAGAAAATAGGATTGGGGTGACCTGATTTCTCTCAGTCCTTTTGCTTGGTTACAGAGTGGGAACCACATCAGTTGGTGACCATTCTGCTCCTTATACAATTCCTGGGAAGTCAGGCCACAGTCTCCTTTAATGACCCACCCCAGGACTCAACAACCCAGATTGTTGAAATTTCCTATTATATATACCTTGAAGCTTGAAATCGTTCCATGTTTTGTTTTCCATATTCCATGGAATTTGAAACCTCTCTAGTCTAATGATTCCTAATAAACTTTGGTGTGATTATTAAATGATCTTGAACCTAATTTTCTAAAGGTAACCCATCTTCAGCATTTAGAATTTCTCATGTCTTCTTTTGCACTCCATCTTTTGTATATTTTGGCATATGAATAAATAATCATGATTGAAATTTTTTAAAAGCTTCATTATTTACAAAGCAATTTTTATATCCATACTGGTTTTAGTCTCATTGTGATAAACAAAGAGACAAGGGTTTCATGCACTTAAGGAAGAAATATATCTGGGAAGGAAGGAAGTTAAAGTGATGTTTAATGAAGGGTTGAATAGAGCAGGAAATGGATGTAAGAACATGAAATAATGGGATGCTTACGTATTTCAGTGGCCAAACTATGTAAGATCGATGGGTCTGCCAAGAACAGTTGCCCTTTTCTGATTCACTAATTTTTGTAGCAAAATCAAAGCCTCATATTTTTTGCAGACTCTTCCCTGATTGAATCCCATCCTGACAAAGTTGGCACACAGATGCTCCACACACAGGTGTGTACACAGACCTTGACAAGTGAAATGAGCCAATTTGCATTCTGTCTACCAATGGCTCTTTGGTCTGCCCCTCTTTCTCTCCAATTTTCTGTACTCTTCATGCATGTTCTACCGGGTAGGATGTGGGAATGGGTAGCTCAAACACACACATTAAAAGCTGTAGGGATAAAGTTGACTCCATTACAGATTACAGTCACACCGCTGGTTCAGCAGTAAAGACCCCACCTGCCAATGCAGGGGACCCGGGTTCAATTTCCCGAGTGGTAAAGATCCCCTGGACAAGGAAATGGCAACCCACTCCAGTATTCATGCCAGGGAAATCCCATGGACAGAGGAGCCTGGTTGGTTACGGTCCAAGGGGTTGCAAAAGAATCAGGCACAAATTAGTGACTACATAGCAAAAACAGGGAAGTCTTTCCTCCATTATCCCCTCTTTCTGGCCACTGCTGAATATGATTTAAAAACTGGAGATTTGGAGTTGTAATTGAAAATCAGAAATAGATACTAATTTTCCAATTGAAGGAGGAATCTGTGAACTCAGTCCATGAATGTTTAAAATCTTAGAACTTCATTAAGTTGTGATGACTACAGTGAGACAGTCAAGGTTGAGACACGGAAGCTCAGCCTTCTCTCCCCAGCAAGACAGCTGCCAGACGACACTGTGCTCTGAGCTTGTACTCTTGGCATCTATCCTATTTGTCTCCTGCAGACAGAGCAAGAAAACTTAAAAAGCTATTAGGGTTTGGGGGTTCAGATACCCAATGGCAAAAATTTTCCCCAACCCCACAAAGAAAACTACCCTTTTTAACAAAAAAATTGGAAACTGTAAGGAAAGATTTATGGACCTTCAGGTTTATGAAACCATCTGGCGCTTCATAGTTTGCAGGCTGGTTGCTTTGAGAGCTCAAAGTTTGGGCTGACCACACCACTATTGTCACCACTCCCTCCTCCTTCTTGAATAGTTGAATTTAATTTCTACATTGATACCTAAGAAGCTAGTCTTTTAAACTTATTGGACAACTTGTAAAAACTAGTAGAATTTAGGAGAATGTACCTGTTGCTTTTTAAGGGCATTTTTACTGTTTGACTCTTGCTGCATTAAGGAGTCCAGTTGGTGACCTCTGAGTTTCCACTTAGCTTAGCTTCCTTGTGGAAGCATTGCGTAATTTGGATTTTGTTATAGCAGTTGGTGACTTTGACCCCTCTCAGTAAAGTGTTTAGGCTGAGGAGGACTGAAAAGAGCTTTCTGATGGGATATTTCCAACGTCTTCCAAGCTAGAGTAGTCTTCCTCTAAGCATAGCAAACCCTTATATAGAAATCATTTTCAGCCTCTATAGAGTGTTCTGGTGGAGCAACTCAGATCAAAGTCTTAATATTTGAAAAATGCACATTCATATTGCAGAGCAAAAAAAAAAATGTTATGCAAGTCCATAATATCACTTCAAAGTGACTCAAGTGTGTTCAAATTTCAAAAAAAAATGGAGAAAATGAGAACAGGTTGTATAAGTTTTCTCTGCCTAATTCTATTTGTAACTGAACTGAAATCTCAACTATCCCTTTACTGCTAGTTTCGGGTCCCCAAGGACTCTGGGTGTAGGGCAATCTGCTTATTAATTGTCTGTACCTGTGATAATCTTGTACACTTAGATTAAGGGTGACAAACTTTTATCCACCTCACACTTTTGGAATGCAAATTTTTTACACTTTATTTAAGGAATAGCATTTTAGGGAAGAATATAAAATGAGAAACAGAGATAATGTGGATTTGCCCTTTAGATACCTTTAGTCCCAGAAACGGAGAAGGCAATGGCACTCCACTCCCTTATTTTTGCCTGGAAAATCCTATGGACGGAGGAGCCTGGTAGGCTGCAGTCCATGGGGTCGCTAGAGTCAGACACAACGGAGCGACTTCACTTTCACTTTTCACTTTCATGCATTGGAGAAGGAAATGGAAACCCACTCCAGTGTTCTTGCCTGGAGAATCCCAGGGACGGGAAGCCTGGTGGGCTGCTGTCTATGGGGTCGCACAGAGTCAGATATGACTGAAGCGACGCAGCAGCAGCAGCAACAGTCCCAGAAAATTAGTTGTATTCGTTGGATTTTTTTCTATTGTTTTATAGTATTTGTTGAATACCCATTTTATGAGTGTCTGTCTTTCTCCTAGGTACAGTATAATTGTATCTTTAGATTACACAATATTTTAGGGATAGGGCTGTTTATTTTTTTCTTTGCATGTTCAACATGCTTTATGATAATATTAGAAAAAGTCTTCTGTGTGCATCTATGCATGCAAATATTTTAGTGTATTATATCGGTACTTACTTGACACATGTATCTTGCATACATTATGTGATTTGCTAGAAACCAAATATTAACCAGATTGTGATGAAAATTAACTCTCCCAACAACTCTTTTTCCCTGTATTCTTGCCTGAAATGATGATGGTGAACTATAATATTGTGGAAGTCTATGTTCAGAATGTAAAGCTCAAACCATGAGGCTCAGAGATTGAATGTTGAGATCTGATCTGTTCCTTAACTTTGCCTTAACCCATTAGACATTATGTCAGCAGTTAGGCAAGGCAATAGTTTTCCTTCTACAACAGTAGCTCTTATTTTGCTTCTCAACCTCTGATAAATCTACTTGTTTGCATCCTCTTTCCAACACAGTGGTAACATGTCGAAGTTCATATGTAGACTGAGATGAAAACTGAATTGTGGATCTTAAATGATACTACACAGTCATTTGTTTGGAAAATGGGGAGAGTCCTGATTGAGCAGATACGATACACAGATATTTGTCTAAACTGGTTCTGGATCTGATTCATCTGTGACTGAATCTTGGTTACCAGACCTGCATTTCATTTCTACGTAAGCTCCAAAAGTGCTTCAGAGATTTTGATCAGGTTCTTTTAATTTACTTTTAGATAATTCCCTTAAACACAGTTTATAGACTAAGGGGAACCTCCCAACACTTTGCAGAATGAAATTGCATCCCCTTAAATGGTTCCTCCTTGTATTGCTCAGTGACTGATTGGTGTAGGAAGGCAGGCTGATTTGGGTTGTTTTCTTTCCTACTGTTTTGTAGTCAGTAGAAAAGAAAAGGGATCTGTAAGCATATGAGTGAATACACAGCTAGAGGCTCAAGATTTTAGATCACCTTTTGCTTACTCACTTCTCCTTTCCTGACCCATATCACATCTGTCACCAGTTTTCTGAGTCAGTTCCTCCAGAGAGTGGGTGTTTCCACGTGCCTCTGATGTGAAATGCACTGAAAATAGTTTTGAGCTTTGACAGACATATCAACTTCAGTTTTTCTAACTAGTAGCACCAAATAAACTCTGACATGGGGATTACTGACCTCATGTCTGCCAATTGGGTTTGATTCATGGTTGCCATCTCCATTTAGAAAAGCACATTTGAAAAAATCACATGATGTAGGTTTCAGTTGCAAATTTTGGGAATCTTCAATCCATCTGTTGAGAAACTTAGAAAATGTCTGAAACCGTATATATGCAATTTTATATACTGTTTTATATACAGATATAATTTATGTATATTAACTTATATATGCCTATATATATATATATATATAAATTGCAAAGGATATTTGTATTAAGTACTTTTTACCTTTATCAAGAAAGGGCAGAACAAATTCAATCTTTCATGTTATTGTGTTTGGTCTTTCCTCTTAATCTTCTGAATCAGGTTCTAGTTTTAACTCTAAATTGAGTGGAATCCACACCAAGTTTGCTTTCAACCTAAGCTTATTAAATACTTCATCATGGGGTCATTGTCATGTATTTTCTGACCTCTAAATTTCACCAGAGAAAACCCACAGTTTGCCTCAAAACCATCCTAAGAGTCTGCCAGCCTTGGCCTCTTGATCATTTGTTTGAGATTTTTATACTAACCACGCATTTCTGGGTAAGTAGGCACACATATCCATGGTTTTCTGCAATATTATGGCAAAAGCCTTGGTCAGTGGTTTTCACAGGGAGTGGGGAAGCTATATTTTTAGTATTAGAGTTACCCCTGGGGCATGGGCAAAATGCAGACTGCAGAAAAGAAGACATGACCATTCAAAGAACTTTGGCCTTTGACCCAGAAATATATCCTAATGGGTCTCTGGCTGAATTTCCACAGTGATTCTTACCACAATAAAACTGACAAGCATGAGTTGTTCTGAAATGTTTACATTGTAGTTTCTTAACCATATGTGAACACCACTGATGCATTTATAAATAATCTTTGGATTCTCAAAGTTTACAAACATTTGTCTGACCTTGAAAAAGCCACAGGCATAGTATATGGAATTCTGAATCTGGAATAACTGAATTAAATGAGATAATGCATGTAATAATTCTCTGTGACTTGTAACTACAACACAAATGTTGATCATTGGTATGTACAGTTTGATTATTTTCTTTAGGTTCCATGGAATAAGATTTAGGTTAGGTCAGATTATTTGGTTGCTGTATGTGTCTTGCTGCTGCTAAGTCACTTCAGTCGTGTCCAACTCTGTGTGACCCCATAGACGGCAGCCCACCAGGCTCCTCCATCACTGGGATTCTCCAGGCAAGAACACTGGAGTGGGTTGCCATTTCCTTCTCCAATGCATGAAAAGTGAAAAGTGAAGTGAAGTCACTCAGTCGTGTCCAAATCTTTGTGACCGCATGGACTGCAGCCTACCAGGCTCCTCTATCCATGGGATTTTCCAGGCAAGAGTACTGCAGTGGGGTGCCATTGTATGTGTCTTAGTGAAACATAAATTGAATTAGGTTCAGATAACTGATTCTGTTCTTGCTTTGGTAAAGCAGTTGTCTGTTGGTTCTACACTCTTCTACTCCTATTTCTAAGAAATGTTTTTTTCTTCTGCTTTCTGTCTCTTTCTCTTAGAAATCATCTGTTGCCCACCTGAGTCTATGTTTTGGGGGTGGGGCTGACCCTATTTCCTCACTCCAGGGATAGAAAGCTGTCTTTATCTGAGCACTCAGGATTCACCTAATTTGTTCTTGGTGGGCTTGTGAGTAATGCTAACTTAACTATACTTGCCTCTGGGACTTTGCTAGAACTTTTGGGATGAGTAAAAATACAGCTTCTAGTAGTTGCATTTTCTGTCTGTGGGGACAGCCTGCCTGTCAACCTGGAGCTAAGGAGAGGGATGGAGAAAAGAGACACATTCCTGATAATAAAGGTTGGACTCTGCCTCCTCTCATTCTCCAAGTCAGTCCCTCTGAACTTCCCTGCTCTGTGGTCCAAAGAATGTCTCCATCTTTTTGTCTGTTTAATTTGCTTCAGAGAAGCTTCTGTTCCTGGCAATGGAATGTTCTGGTTTCTTCCCACCGTCGTTCACTGGCTGGCTACTGGTTGTGTTACCTTGAACTTGACAGCCGTGTTTCTTTAGGTTGAGTGATTTCATGTGTAAAATTAAATTGTAGCATTTAGAAATCAAACGGTATACAGAAGTGAAAATATTTCAGGAGTGTTATCAAGTTATGGGAGTTGGGTGCTATTAAATGAGTTGTTATCAGCCTAGATCCAAAGAAATGGGAGAAGGGGCATTGTCTTTAAACAGAGTCTTGCAGAGGAGGACACCTTGAAGAAACTGTGATTGTATCTAGGTAAATTTAAGAGGAGGGACCCAGGGGAATAGGTACACAGATCTCAATCTGTTTCCTTCCATCCATCTCCTGCCAGGGCTTCCCATTTGTTGATCCCAACAGGAAGACAGAATGTAAGGGGGCCTATTGATGTGGTCCCTAGGCCATCCCATAGAGGCCATAAACATGGTGGAGAAGGAAGAAAGTATATCCAGGAGGGCAAAGAGAAGGAATCTGGCATGGCAGATAATCTTGGACTTGTCTTTCAGTTCTAAAATTAAATGAGAATGAATAAAAATCTAGAATGATATGACATTGGGATTCGTTTGGATTAATGTACACATATGAGTGAGAAAATAGAAGGGAAATCTTACATTACTCCCCCCTCTTTTCTGCACATTTAATATCCCAGTTCATTAAAAGCATGCCTTATTAGGATAATGATGGTTTACTGTTTCAAATGACATGGCAGAAGAGTTAGGTAATTTATTACTTAAATTAGACAATAAATTGATTCAAATCATTCTTGAATGTTGATTTTAAAAATTAGAATAGTACTTTGAGTGTTGTTTTTGAAAACAGATTTAGAAAAGTACTTTTCTGTTGTATGCAGTAAAGTTAAATAGCTTTAAGTTACTCAACTAACATGTGCTTGAAAAAAAACATCAGAAAAGTAGACTCACAGATGTGGAGAATGAGCTAGTGGTTAGCAGTGGGTGGGGGGATATTTAGTGACGGCCAGTGTCCAAACTATTGGATATAAGATAGGCTGAGGGATATTTTGTACAACCTGGGTAATGTAGCCAACGTTTTGTAGTAAATGTAAGTCGAAAGCAACCTTTAAACATTGTATATATTATTTTAAAAAAGCAGAAGACAGACAAACATTTACTTTTAAAAACTAACCACTAGAGAGAGGCCTAGTGTTGCATCTGGTTTCTCCACTAAAGAGGTAGGAATTTGTCTAAATCCTTGAGAAAGCCTGACCATGTTAGGCTTATTGCAAGACCACAAAGTATGTATAAAACCACATATACCATTCTTTGTGGGTGATTTAAAGAATGTTCAAGAGCAAGTTTTTCTCCATACAAATTTTCCCCACTTATTTAATTCCTGCGTAACATAGAGCTCCATTGTAATGGCACAATACAATATTTAGAGTTGTTGTTGTTCAGTCCTAAATCGTGTCCAACTATTTGGGACTCTACAGACTGTAGCATGCAGACTTCCCTGTCTTTCAGAATATTCAGAGAGAATAATTCTGTATAAAGACATGGAGGTCTTACAAATTTAGAAAAAAAGCCCATTCAACTCTGATTCTTTTGTTAGAACTGCATCCTTGTAGCTACGAAGTCTAAATATATGTGTATTAACATATAATACAGAAACATCACCCTTTTCCTTGGTGATAGTGATGGTCTGTGTCTATAGTTCAGAAGTAAAACAGGCCTCTTCTGTTGTGGAATGGTTCTCCTGTGCCCTGCCCACCAGAGAGGTCTCTGTGTGGCCATCTCCATCTATGCGTACCTTGTCTGTGGATCAATCGCAGTTCTATAGAAAGAACTTTGCCAAGAACTTTGTCTTGGCCACTGGAGGTGCACTGCAGAGTCTCAAGATTGTATTCCATCCCAAAGGGTTTCATCAGAAAGGTATAACCCATAGCAGTAAAAACAGACTCCCTGGAAAAGAACACAAATTGTGATCAAGATCATGGTCTTGAACGTCTTCATAAATTTAAGAGAAACATCTCACCAAACTGATTGATATGTATTTTCAAATAACATTTTTTATTGGCTGCCAGCACATAAAGGTGAAGCATTCATAATCTGGAGGTCACAGTGTAGACTCTTTCCACATACACAGCCTCCTGCCACATTTCTTTCCATTTGCATTGGTGAACTGCAGTCTTTGCACCCAATGGTAGAGTGCAAAATAAGGGATTTGACCCAGAAATAAATTCAACTTCACATCACTTGTAAGAAGTGTGAATTGTTACTTCACTCTAAAGATAACCATTTTCAATCTTTTGAGTTTCTTCTATGCACTAGGCAGTATAAGAGATGCTAAATGTAGTCTACATTGTCACATTTATATTTTTTTTCACACGGTCATACATGGCAGGGATGACTCTCTAGTTATTTTATAGCTAGAGTACTTCTTTCTCTCTTACTTTGTTTATCCCTCCTACATATTAGACTTTGTTGTAAGTTTTAAACATTCTTTTACTTAAATCTTCTAAAGATTTCTTTTCTTTCCAGACCTTCTACCAGAAACTGCTCCATCAATCTCCTGGGTGATCTCCAGTCCCCAAATTAATATCCCTGGAATCTCCTTCTGCTCCCTTTAATACTGGCTCCATTCTTCAGCAGGACTTTGTTTTAAACATGGAAGTATAATTGTGTCTCTGCTCCCTAAACCCTTGGATGGCTACCCTTTTCCCTAGAGAGAGACTCCTTTTCTTCCCATTGTTCCTGGATCTCTCCTAGATCTGGCCCTTGCCTGGGCTTCAGCTCCACTCCTGCCCCGTCCTCTCCCCTCTCCAGTCCAGCTACACCAGACCTGACCAGTTCCCTGAACATACCATAGTCCTGCACTATCCTCCTTGCCTTGTTTTGCTCTGTCGAGAACTTTTTTTCCTATAGTTTGTTCAGCTTCGTCCCATGTATCATTTAGACTTTTAGCTTCTGTGTCAGTTCCTTGGACAGTGACTCCTAACCCTTTAAACGAGGTGCCGAGTTCCCTTGCTCTCTGCTCCCACAGTGTGAATCCTTCCTGTTTCCCCATCTCTTCATGTTTGCATTACTTGTTCAAATACCTGTCTTTTCCACTAGAAAATAATCTTAATGAAATCAGTGACCTCACCTGCCCCATTTATCAAAGTATTTTCTTTCTGTAATGTAGAATCTGGTGCTGGGGAGGCATTCAGTAAACAGTTGTCAAATACATTAAGATTTTTTTTTAATTTTTTTTTTTAATTTTACATAATTGTATTAGTTTTACAGAAAACTGGAGAGGTTGAATCTCCTGCCCTGAGTCATACAAGTTATACCTCTGGCCACACCTGGATTAGAACCCACATGTGTTTATCAAGAGAGTCCAGCTTTCCCTCCATTTGACTGCGACCTTGAGGAAGGGCTGGCATGACTAGAAAGGTTCATTTATACTTTTTCCTCTTTTCTGCCCTTGGAACAGTATTTTGATCCAGTTTTATATAATGGACAGTTCTAAGATCTTTGTGATAATAGAACATATATTTTAAGAGTATTTTAAAATTACAGATACCTGCTAGTGGTATTTCTACATGTTTCAGAAAGTTATATGATCTAGAACATTCTTGTGAAATCTATACATTAACTACTTTTAATTTTCATCTTGAATTTTATGTTAAAATTTAAAGTAATATTTTTTGTTTTGTTTTGTTTTATCATCTTCTAAGGGCTTCCCTGTTGGCTCAGATATTAAAGAATCCACTTGCATTGAACGAGACCTGAATTCGATACTTGGGTTGCAAAGATCTCATGCAGGAGAGCACGGCAACCCATTTCCGTATTCTTGCCTGGAGAATTCCATGGATGGAGGAGCCTGATGGGCTACAGGCCATAGAGTCGCAAGGAGTCGCATGTGACTGAATGAATAAGATACACATACCACTATCAACTATTTTTCACTGTAAGGGTTTGTAGGGTGTGGAGGTAACCCAAGTTTATACATCAGGATTATGCAGATACTTTTAATGTATTGGTTATGAACTAAGCATAAAGAAATCTCGCTATTTGCGATAACATGAATGAATCTTGAGCACATTATGCTATATGAAGTAAGTCGAGAAAGACAAATGCTGCATGACCACACTTAATTGTAGAATCAAACAACAACCACAAGGAACAAAACATAAATACAGAGAACAGATTGGTGGTTTCCAGACGTGGTGTTTGGGTGGGCAGCCAACATGGGTGAAGTGGGTTAAAAGGTACAATTTACAGTTATATGTAAGTCATGGGGATATAACACAGAGCGTGGTGACTCTAGTTAATGATAGGGTATCGCACACTTGAAAGTTGCAGAGAGTAGGTCTTAAAAGTTCTCACTACAAGAAAGAAATCATAATAATGTGTGATGATGGATGGTAACTAGATTTACTGTGGTGATTATTTTCCATCTGAGCCACCAGGGAAGCTCCTATTTGCAGTATATACAAATACCAAATCATTGTGTTGTACATCTAAAACTTGTGTGATGCTATATGTCATTATATTAATATCTCAATCTAAAAAATACACCATGAAAAAAAAGGAGAGAGAGACTTTGATCATATGCATTTCTATGTTCCTTATGGTCTTATTTCACTTATATTAATTGACCTAAGAATCTATGCCCAAATAGCCCTGAATAACATAATGACTTGAGAAATTTTACTGACAAGAAGAGAGAAAAGGAAAAGAGTCGAAGTTTTAATATTCATGCAACAGGCATTTGACCTTAGAAAGCAGAAAATAAGACTCCCCAGCTTTACTGATAAACCCTCTGCCCTTTGTCCCAGTGGTGAAAAATGAAAGTGAAAGCCGCTCAGTCATCTCTGACTCCTTTTGGCCCCATGGACTATATTCTCCAGGCCAGAATACTAGAGTGGGTAGCTGTTCCCTTCTCCAAGGAATCTTCCCCACCCAGGGATCAAACCCAGGTCCCCCGTATTGCTGGGGGATTCTTTACAAACTGAGCCACAAGGGAATATGCCAAGGAATGAGGAAATGCTCAGTTTTCCACTCTTCTTTAGTCAGGGTAAAGCAACCCAGGAATATGCTTGTGTATTCTGTGATGTGTTTCATTATTTATGTTATTTAATTTTTTTGCATTTTAATATATGTGGTATAATATAAGAGATGTGGTTACCTTATAGATGTGTACAATTCCTTGTAGTAATATGGTAATATATTGCATTTTTACCAAAGAAGGTAATTATGGTCTAATTCTGTCTTTTATACAAAGTAAAATTCCTATGTCTCACTGTAAGAAATAATTTCTGAAGGATATTGAAGACATATATATATCTATATAGTTGGTCGTGAGTGATGTTAAAAATGCAATTCATAAATACCCATTATCTCATCTACCACATATTTGACATTCATTCTAAATTGGACAATATTATTATACATTATTAGTGAAATGAAATGAAACATGTGAAATGAATGAGTTATATTTAAAGATGCAACTTCTTTGCAAGTGATGTATTTGTAACCCTATTTTATTATGTGTTTTCTGATATGAGCAAAATATAAATAGACATGTAGTGTTCTGAGGTGATTTAAATTTAGGAAGGATAAAGGAAATGGAATTTTTGATTGAGAGGAATACATTAAATAGATTGATTTTACTTTTGAATTTTCTTTATGTATAGACTTCATAATAGGGCTTCAACTATATAAAAGGGAACCATTAAATAAGATAGAGTTAGAAATTCATTTTAAATGTTGAATGATTTAATTGTTTTATTGGTGTCTCATCTTTTTTTTTTCCATGTTGGATAGCATTTTGGATATATTTGCATTGTATTTTTATAAACAGTGTATATATTCATTTCTTAAAATAATTTTTCACATAAACTGAAATGGCCAAGGAAAGAAATAGTAAGCAATTGTGAAGCATTAAAATCCACAAAATTTAGTCACTGCATTGCTTTTTTGATTTAAAAACCAATATAATATACAGTTTCTCTAGTAAAAATCATATTTGCTTCATATTTGTGGTCATATGATGTATGATCACACTTAAAATGTGGAATCAAACAACAACCACGAGGAACAAAATATAAATAAAAAGAACAGATTGGTGGTTTCCAGATGCAGGTTTGGGGTGTGTTTTTTAATATAATTGTAATGGTTTTGAGGGATTGGGGGCAGGAGGAGGAGGGGACAACAGAGGATGAGATTGCTGGATGGCATCCCTGACTCGATGGCCATGAGTCTGAGTGAACTCCGGGAGTTGGTGATGGACAGGGAGGCTCGGAGTGCTGCGATTCATGGGGTCACAAAGAGCTGGACACGACTGAGCAACTGAACTGAACTGAACTGAATGTTTTTTATGTAATCATAATGGGTTTTGCCAAAGTATAGCAACTGTTCCATGTCCCACCTCGCAGGCCAGGTGCAAATGATACTTGCTATTGCCCTGGACATTGGGAATCAAGTCCAGCAGAGCAGGTAGCAAAATGGTGTCAAGCAAACAGACAGGGAACAGTGAAAGAGTAAATTACACAAATTATACCACTATCAACAGTTTGTTCACCATGAGGGGTGAGTAGGGTGTGGAGCTAAGCAACATTATCCTCAGGATTATGCAAGTACTCTTAATGTATGTTATGGACTTACCATGAAGAAATCTTGCTCTCTGTTATAGCATGAATGAACCTTGAGGGCATTATGCTATGCAAAATAAGTCAGATAAAGACAAATGCTATATGAGCTCACTTAAATGAGGAATCAAAAACCAATAACCACAAAGAACAAAATATAAATACAGAGAGCAGTTTAGTGGTTTCCAGAGGCAGGGTTTGGGTGGGGGAGTCACAATGGGTGAAGTGGATACAGATTTCCCATTATAAACAAGTCACGGGGATATAATACAGAGAGTTAATAATAGTGTATTGTATATCTGAAAGTTGATAAGAGAGTAGATCTTGAAGTACTCACCACAAGAAAAATGTGAAGCAGTGTGTGATGATGGATCACACTAGTACATTAACACCAGAATAACTGTGGTCATAATTTTGCAATATATACAAATATCAAACCATTGTGTTGCCTATCTAAAATGTGCATCATGTTCTCTATCAATTAAAAGATAACCTACATCTTGGGGAAAAAGTAGAGGTAGACTTTGTCCATGTTTTTGTACTGTCCTTCATATTCCTATTTCACCTTTATTAACTAACATAAGAATCTAGGAGGATATAGCCCTGAATAATTTGATGACTTCTGAAATTTTCCTAACATAGAAGGGGAAAGAAAGAGAGTCTAGGTTGTAATACTTATTCAACAGGCATTTCCCTGGATAACAGAAAAAAAGATTCCCGAGACTTTCCGGATAAACCCTCTGCCTTTTGCCACACTTGGGACCAAGAGTAAAAAGTTACCTTGAATGTTAAATATAAACACTCAATATTTTTCAAGGATCTCTTTATGTTAAGACTTTTTAATTATAGATGAGTTTTTGAAATTATTCACATTTGCAAAATATTTAACTGATTTTGAGTTTACTACTTTACTCCTTTACATTAATAAAAATGTAATACTATCCTGAAATATAGCCTAATGCGTTTTGGCATGAGAAATGACCATGCCAATTTATCAATAACCAATTTATAAATAAATTGTGTATTTTGAGCATTTGTTCAACATACATTAATTGAATATTGGAAAGATTAGTGTTTAAATTTAATCTTGCTGGTCCCAAATTTTTCATGAGAAAGAGATAAATATGTGAATAATTAATTAATTCAGTTTTTGGGTTTTTTTTTTGTGAATGTAAGTAAAACTTAACATAGCAACCCAAAGGAGAGAAGAGCTGATTTGTCTGGAAAAGCTACAAGAATTTTCAAAAAGGAAGTGAAATAGGATCTGGAGGAGCTCCCCAGCAGTAGATGGGGACAGGACTCCAGGTTGAAGAAGAGCTTATAACAAGAAAGACATTTAAAATCCAAAGAGCACCACAGGTTTGGGGAAAGATGATGAATTCTATCGACTCTCTCCTATCTTTGGGAGGGCCAGGCAAAAACAGCAAAAGATCCCTAGCCTGTGACTCACGTATCTCACTTGCTCCCTGTGGTTTGTCCTACCTATGAGTGGACTTCCACGCAGACACATGGACTCATGAGCCTAGGAGCGAACCCTCCACTCCTGTCTGTCCTGGAGACAAGCCTCCTCACATGACCTTAGAGAGAGCACTGGGTTCTATAGGTAAGAACCCCTGCAGAAGGAAATGGCAACTTAATCCAATATTTTTTTTTCTGGAAAGTCCCATGGACAGTGGAGCCTGGTGGGCTACAGCCCAAGAGGTCCCAAAGATTTCAGACACGACTTAGCAACTAAATAGCAGCATCAATTATAAACTGGTAGTAACAACAAATCAAAGAATTGTGATTACATTGGGCCTTTTAATTGCACTGTGATTAGCCTTTATTACAACTCAGATTACTGAAGTTATTCTATATGTGTAATGTAAGACTGCCTATATTTCATAAATATTAAACTTCATATCCACACATGAGGCCTTGTTCTTCTTGTTGTTCAGTCACTAAGTCATATCTGACATTTGTGACCCCAAGGACTGCAGCACACCAGGCTTCACTGACCTTCACTATCTCCTGGAGTTTGCTCAAACTCATGTCCATCAGATTGGTGATACCATCCAAACATCCCATCCTCTGTCGCCCCCTTCTCCTCCTGCCCTCAATCTTTCCCAGCATTAGGGTCTTATACAATGAGTCAGCTCTTCGAATCAGGTGGCCAAATTATTGGAGCTTCAGCATTAGTACTTCCTTTGAATATTTAGGGTTGATTTCCTTTAGAATTGACTGGTTTCATCTTTACTCCAAGGGACTCTCAAGAGTACTTCCAACACCACTGTTTGAAAACATCAGTTCTTCATGCTCAGACTTCTTTATGGTACAACACTCATATCTGTACATGACTAATGGAAAAACCATACCTTTGAATATACAGTCATTCTTTTGGCAAAGTGATGTCTCTGCTCTTTAATATGCCATCTAATTTTTTCATAGCTTTTCTTCCAAGGAGCACACATCTTTTAATTTCATGGCTGCAGTCATCAACTGCACTGATGATTGTCCCAAGAAAATAAAACATGTGAGGCCTATCAAATACCTAACTCAAACTTTTCATCAAGATAAATGTGGTTAAAGAATTATATAGCCTTAGGATAGCTGCATTTTGACATTTTTTAACCAATTACCAAGTTTCTTTAATGATCCCGATTTATATCTCAAAGTTGTATTCTTTATCATAGAGCATGACTCAAATTTACACTGAACCTACTACATTCGCTAAGAAATCCTGTGGCTAATGACACAATAAGGGAACAAAAGTAAAACAAAAATTAGGTGGTTAAAGCTGACATTGGAGAAAAAGAAGAGAACCACAAATAAATGTAAAAATATGCAATGAATAAAGTTCTGGGTGGTAGGAAAGAATGGCCATTTGGGTCTTTAAGAACAACAGCCATATGGGGACACTTTTTATTAAGACAGGGTACTCATTTTTCCATAAAGCTTTTACCTTCTGGGGAGAGTGGGTATTCAGTTCAGTTCAGTTCAGTTCAGTCGCTTAGTCATGTTTAACCCTTTGCAACTCTTCCTGGGGACACTGGGTATTAAGAAATTAAAAATTAAAACTTACATTGCTACACGAAATTTAGTGAAGAAGATGATACATTGGGTGTGGTAGGGAAAAAGTCCGTTTTCTCAGCAAAAGACATTTTAACCTCAGGGCATATTCTACAGTAATCAAAGTAATTAAAAAGCAGCCAGCTGTCCCATCTTTAAGAAACAATTTCACATTGTTTCAGGGAAACAATTTTCAGACTCTCAACATTCATATGAATTCTTTTCTAAATTTTTCTCTCTGAGAAAGCATTTGTATCTGAAGGCTAAGATACTGGTCTTCTTTCCCACCTCCCATTTCAGAATTGCCCAGGCCCTCTTTGATAAAGAAAGGCATGCCTTTCACTTTCATCATCACTATTGTGTGATGTCCCAGGGTGTACAGATTTCTGGGATGCCAGACAAAAAGACCATTTGAAATGCTCCTGTGGCCTAAGCCTTCTTTGATCATGGCATCATGAGCTAATGGTAAGTCTTCATGTCTTTCTGTCTTTTATTTATTTCTGTTAAATGGATAGCAAGAAGTGTTAGTGTTGTATCCTTCTTAATTCATATATGCTGTGGAACAGAATGACAGGACTGGACAATATTGATTCAACAATCTTCTTTGGATGTGCACTTACATGTGAACATTTACTCCAAATGGAAATGGTGTTGGAACTTTCCCAGTTGTCCAGTGCTTAAGGATCCGTGCTCCTAATGCAGGGGGCCTGGGGTTCAATCCCTGCTTGCAGATCTAGATCCCACATGCCACAAGAGAGTTGGAAGATCTGGATGTGCAAAAATTAAGGAACACAACCAGGTAAATAAAAATGCTAGAAAAAGAAATGTTGGGATCTTTGCCACATAGTGGCTTTAAGTGTGAACCTTGGAGTCCTGTAGCCCTTGTACATACTCCCACTTCACCACTCACTAGCTCTCAATCTTTAGGCCAGCCTTAATTTACTTCTCTCCATAATGCCATTCAAACTAGGGTCCACCTCATGGAGCTGCATAAGAATTAATGAAGATAATGCAAGAAAAACATTTCAGAGAAAGACCAGAAGAAGATAAATGCTTGACCAATGTTTGTCCCTTCACATTTTCTTATTGTGGAGTTACAATTAAGGAGCCTCTTCAGGCAAATCCAGCCACCTGGCTGTGTAGTGAAGGGCTCAGCTCATCCAAATGGAAGTCTGGACTTTGCCCTTGTTTCCTGGGGGCTCCTCTCTAAAGCCTTAGGTTGTTTCCTCTGGGGAAGGGTGACTAAACGTATAAAAGGTTGACACTGAGAAAAGCGTTATTGTTTATGTGAGGGTCTTTGGCCAGCCTGATAAGGATATAAACAGTGTGATTTAGGGTAAAAACTTTTGGCCACAAGAATGATGTGATTCAGGATGCGGGTTTTGGTCACGCAGTATCAGCTGCACCTCTAGAGAGGTTTGAGCCTGATATCAGCTGTATGGACCATCATCATGCCTTGGTGATGGATCCCAGAAAAATCTCTGGACACGGAGCCTGGAGTGAGCTCCCACGTCTGCCAGTGCTCAATGCCAGCTCATCGGTGCTAGGAACACAAAGCTGCCCATGACACCCTGGGAAGAGAAAAGCAAAGTTCCATATTTCACACTTTTTTTGACTCTGCCCTATATGCCTTTTCCTGGGCAGTTTTTTTTATCTGTATGTTTTAAAAAGCTGCAATTCCCTGGATATATACCAGGAGAAATTCATAATTTATAAAGATACGTGCAACTCAGTGTTCCTTGCTTCATCTGGGCTTCCCTGGTGGGTCAGATGGTAAAGAATCTGCCTGCAGTGCGGGAGACCTGTGTTCAATCCCTGGGTTGGGAAGATCCCCTGGAGGAGGGGATGACAGCCCACTCCAATCTTCTTGCCTATTATTGTCTACAGGGACTATCCCCATGGACGGAGGTGTCTGGCAGGCTACAATCCATGGGGTCACAAAGAGTCGGACACGACTGAGTGAATAAGCACAGCAGTGTTCTTTGCAGGACTGTTCACAATAGCCAGAACATGGAAGCAACCTAAATGTCCATCAACAGAGAAATGGACAAAGAAGATGTAGTGCAGATATACAATGTATGTTACTCAGCCATAAGAAGGAACAATATGCTATCAGAAGCAATATGGATGGACCTGGATATTGTCATATCAAGTGAAGTAAGTCAGACAGAGAAAGATAAATGCATATGATATCACTGATATGTGGAATATTAAAAAATAGTATAAAAGAACTTATTTACAAACAGGAAGAGAGTCCCCTTGTAGAACATTACCTTATGGTTCCATGGGGAAGAAGGGAGGGATGCATTGTGACATTGGGATTGACGTGTACACACTAATATATATAAGATAGATAACTAATAAGGACCTACTGTATAGAACAGGAAACTCTACTCAACTCTCTGTAATGAGCTACTTGAGTTAAGTCAGTTCAGTTGCTCAGTCGTGTCCAAATCTTTGCGACCCCATGACCGCAGCACACCAGGCCTCCCTGTCCATCACCAACTCCTGGAGTCTACCCAAACTCATGTCCCTTGAGTCTGTGATGCCACCTAACCATCTCATCTTCTGTCATCCCCTTCTCCTCCTGCCTTCAATCTTTCCCAACATCAGGGTCTTTTCAAATGAGTCAGGTCTTCACATTAGGTGGCCAAAATATTGGAGTTTCAGCGTCAGCATCAGTCCTTCCAATGAACACCCAGAACTGATCTCCTTTAGGATGGACTGGTTGGATCTCCTTGCAGTCCAAGGGACTCTCAAGAGTCTTCTCTAACACCACAGTTCAAAAGCATCGATTCTTTGCTGCTCAGCTTTCTTTATAATCCAACTCTCACATCTACACATGACTACTGGAAAAAACAGCCTTGACTAGCCGGATCTTTATTGACAAAGTAATGTCTCTGCTTTATAATATGCTGTCTAGTTTGGTCATAACTTTCCTTCCAAGGAGTAAGCATTTTGTTTCCTGGCTGCAATCACCATCTGCAGTGATTTTGGAGCCCAAAACAATAAAGTCAGCCACTGTCCAGTTTCCCCATCTACTTGCCATGAAGTGATGGGACCAGATGCCATGATCTTAGTTTTCTGAATGTTAAGCTTTAAGCCAAAATTGTCACTCTCTTTTTTCACTTTCATCAAGAGGCTCTTTAGTTCTTCTTCACTTTCTGCCATAAGGGTGGTGTCATCTGCATATCTGAGGTTATTGATATTTCTCTAAGCAATCTTGACTCCAGCTTGTGCTTCATCCAGCCCAGTGTTTCTCATGATGTACTCTGCATATAAGTTAAATAAGCAGGGTGACAATATACAAACTTGACATACTCCTTTTCCTTTTTGGAACCTGTCTGTTGCTCCATTAGAAAAGAATCTAAATAAGAGTGGATATACGTATATTTATAACTTATTCACTGTTCAACAAAAACTGACATTTAGAGCATTGTAAATCAATTATACTGCACTAAAAATAAAAAATGAATTAAAAATAAGTCAACGATCTGGAATAACCATAACCATATGTATAACAGCTTTCAGTGAGCTCTTGGAGTACGAGATGATTATGGAACCCAAGAATGGTCTTGGGAGATCCCCAAACTTGTAATTGCTATCTGAAGTGAATAAAGTCTTGAGGACTTTCCACTCTGAAATTTTTATCTGTCAAAGGCCCTTTTCTTCATATGCATTTGCTGAGTCGCATCAGTCATGTCCGACTCTGTACAACCCCATAGACGGCAGCCCAACAGACTCCTCTGTCCCTGGGATTCTCCAAGGAAGAATACTGGAATGGGTTGCCATTTCCTTCTCCAATGCATTAAAGTGAAAAATGAAAGAGAAGTCGCTCAGTCGTGTCCGATTCTTAGCGACCCCATGGACTGTAGCCTACCAGGCTCCGTCCATGGAATTTTCCAGGCAAGAGTACTGGAGTGGGTTGATAATAGTCGTGATATTATCATGTTGGTCAAATGGTACTTTGTCTAAGAACTCAGTAATTAACTCATATTTCAAATAGTAACATCTAAAGGAGGGGGGAATTGCTCAATAACTGATAACCAAGGAAGACACCGTAAATGCTCATATATTGCTGTGAAATACATCAAGGAGTTTGCCATCTCAGACCCTCCACCTGGGGCTGCTGGTCCTGATTCAGCTTCCTTAGTCTTTGGCTTCCTATCAGCACCAAAGAGCATTCAGTATGGATGAAGCATTGGGTTATCTTAGACAAGTCAGTCTCCTCATTGGGTGCTATGGTCTAAATGCTTGTGTTCTCCCAAAATTCATATGTTGAAAACCTAATCCCAAATTGATGATTTTAGGAGGTGGGACATTGGAAAATGATTAGGTCATAAGTGCAGAACCCACATGAGGGCAGAGCCCACATGAATGGGATTAGGGCTCTTGTGAAAGAGGCCTGAAATACTTGCTCATCCCTTATATTTAGGGATATGTCCTGGAAGAGGCCCTCACTCACTCTACCATGCTGGCACCCTGATCTTGGACTTCTAGCCTCCAGAACTGTGATAAATAACGTGGTTTATAGAACACCCAGCCTCTGGCATTTTGTAACAGCAGCCTGCATGCACTAAAACACTGGACATGATTAAATGGGGAAAAAAAATTGTCAATCTTGTTTTCCCTTCCAAGGTCATGAATGTGAAAGAGGTAGCATAGATTTTCAATCCCTGTGGCACATGGTAACATACTCCATAGAATTGTACATTTCTTTCCAATTGTAGTTCTATGAGATGTTCAAATGGGAACATATTTTCTTAGAGGTAATTAACATTTAATCCTATAGATTGTGGATTTTATGTGATCAGTTGAGGGCCTTAAGAGCAAAGATAGAAGTTTTCCCCTAAAGAAAATTATCAATTGGTTGTGCAGCTTCCCTGTTTGGATCTCTTATACTTCTCATTTTCTGCTCTATCCCACAGTTTGTTTCTCTAGCTTAGCTTTAAGAAAAAATAATTGATAGAAATAATTCCTTGATTTATGGAATATTACTTTTATCTTTGATCTTCTATTGAAAAGCAGGAGTTGTAGTTAAGCACACTAGTGAAAGTAACTGTTTCTAAAAGTCAGGTTGTCAATGTGAGAAGTATACTGTGTGTAGTTGCTCAGTCGTGTCCAACACTTTACGACCCCATGGACTGACAACCCCTTGGACTGCAGCCTGCCACGCTCCTATGTCCATGGGGTTTCTCTAAGCAAGAATACTGGAGTGGTTTGATATGCCTTCTTCCAGGATCTTCCTGACTAGGTATGGAACCCAGGTCTCCTGTATGCAGGAGGACTTTTTACTGTCTGAGCTGCCAGCTCCTAATAAATGGGTCTTGACTATACAGAAGATGAGTGATTGTCTACTTTTGTTTCCTGCAACAGTGGGTTTTTTTCCAGCTAACATATCCGTCCCATTTCTATTTACCTGAAAACTATCTAGAATGCAAGTTCTCTCTAAAAGAAAGACATTAGCACAAAAGGAACTTTTATCTGGAATAGCAGTTAAGATTTTGTCCAGCTGTCAGTTTATCCAAAATACTGGAGGCTGGGTATTTGCTTTTAATTATAATATTTACCTTAGAAAGAACAAATGACTGGCCAGTTTCTGCCATGTTTGATACTCAATAAATAGTAACTTCAGGGCAGTTGGCGTACACTTATAGCCCCAGGGGAACTGAATTAAAGGAGTGGGGTTTGGTGTTGTTCAGATAATTAACTATAATATAAGTCAGAATGTGGTCAGTGAGATAAAAATTTTGAGAATGAAATTAAGAAGCCATAAGGAGGAAGATGGTACTTTCATCTGGGAAAAGTAGATAACAATTCATCAGGAGGTGAATATTTTGTACCTTCCAAGAGAGAGTAGGTGTTTGTGTACAATGTAAGAATATTTTATTTGTAGGCTCTCCTTAAAGTATTTTTATCTGTCAAGATCAGAGAGTGCAGCTAAGAAACTGAACTCCTCTAGTGAAGCTGAGAATCCTATGGTAAAAAGTAGACTCAAGTGGCAGGTTCAGAGCACTGTCTCTAGTTCTGTCCTATTCAGGCTTTTAGTCAGTGACTCGATTATCACAGTATCTTAGGACATGAAACTGTGAGGGCTAGTGTATGTGGAATAAAAGACCGAACATCCAGTGCTTCCCATCTAATAGGGTAACGATTAAAAGCAAATGCATCCACAGTTCTGTGAAAGAAAGTCGCTCAGTCGTGTCTGACTTGTGACCCCATGGACTATACAGTCTATGGAATTCTCCAGGCCAGAATACTGGAATGGGAAGCCTTTCCCTTCTCCAGGGACTCTTCCCAACCCAGGAATCAAATCCAGGCCTCCCACATTGCAGGCAGATTTTTTACCAGCTGAGCCATAAGGGAAGCCCCCACAGTTCTAGTTCTGTAATTATGTCCAAATTATCAGGGTATGAGGGTTTGGGTGGGGAGAAAAGACCTCAGTGGTTTTAGTTCACTGTATGCTGTGAGAGCAGCATCAATAATTCATTGGAATTTTACTCTGCACGAATATAAGTGTTTCATTGAACAAACACATAACGAAGGCCTATTGGATGCAAAGAATGTACAGCAGTGAAGAGCACACATGTGGACTTTGTGAATTAGGGCTTAATTTTAATAGAAAAACAGAAGTGAGGTGAATTTCAAAGTAAAACGTTGGACCACAACTGGGACACTTGTCGAGAGGGAAAAGCACGGAATGCCATATGTCCACATTAACAAGGAGACCTGAGCTGTGTCAGAATCAGGAACAGCTGCTTTGTGGAAGTGTTTTTTACTGAGATCTGAAAGATGTCAAGGAGGTAATCAGGTCAAAGTGAGAGGATCTTCCAGGGAGAAGAAATGGCATTGATAAAGAGCTTTAGACATATGTGAGAACATAGAGTGAGAAGAACAGACATGCCAGGATTGAACGTTCAAGGAATTTAATTTACTTGGTAAAACTTATGCTAACTGGACAATGAATAAAAGGCGGAATATCGTCACTTCTGTGAAAGAGAGAAGAATCAAGTTTTGCAGAGCATAGGAGATATTTCCATTTGCTGGGTAATTCAGTAAAGATTCATCTAAACATAGGAAACCTGATTTCTATTGCTACTTTTGCATCGAGTTTTATAAATTTAGATAAGTGACTTAATCATTCTTAGATTTACTTATATATCCTTAATATGGGAGGATTGTCTACATAATTTCCAAGGTTTCTTCCTTTTCTAAATATCCAGTGAATCCCACTGGTTATTATCTGGAATTAAAAAAAAACCCTTTTACATACCAAGAGTAATGGCTGAAATATCTACAATATTATATAAAAAGCATTGAAATTCTTGGTTTTTTTCTTTTTTCAGTTTTTTAAAATATAATTTCCAGATAAAACAGCAAGATACTTAAAGTATACATGACAATTTAAATAGGTATACATGATTAATGGATTCCCTCATTGATTTAATTAACATATCTATTAATATCACCTCACATATTTACCTTTCAAGATCTTTTTGGTGAGAACTTTTAAGTTTAACTCTCTTACATGTGTGCTAACTGACTTCAGTCATGTCTAACTCTTTGTGACCCCATGGATTATATAGCCTGCCAGGCTCCTCTGTCCATGGGGATTCTCCAGAAAAGAATACTAGAGTGGGTTGCCATGCCCTCCTCCAGGGGATCTTCCTGACCCAGGGATTCAACCCATGTCTCTTATGCATCCTGTACTGGCAGGAGGGGTCTTTACCACTAACAGCACCTGGGAAGCCCCACAAATGTCAATGCTGCTACTGCTGCTACGTCGCTTCAGTTGTGTCTGACTCTGTGTGACCCCATAGACGGCAGCCCACCAGGCTCCCCCATCCCTGGGATTCTCCAGCCAAGAACACTGCAGTGGGTTGCCATTTCCTTCTCTGATGCATGAAAGTGAAAAGTGAAAGTGAAGTCGCTCGGTCATGTCCAACTCTTCGTGACCCCATGGCCTTCAGCTTACAAGGCTCCTCCATCCATGGTATTTTCCAGGCAAGAGTACTGGAGTGGATTGCCATTGCCTTCTCCGACAAATGTCAATAACATATTACAAACCATAATCACCATGTTGCACATTAGATACTCAGACCTTATGCATCATCTTACAGCTTAAAATTTGTGCACTTTTACCAAATGCATTCTTAAATCATTGATTTCTCAGCACTTATTTTCACATGACCTGTGGCATGTTCTTGTATTTATGATTTTCGAGTCAGGAAAAAAGATGTCCCCCTCCTGTTGTAAGCAGTTTAGCATTAGATCTTTGAGGGACCATCTTTATCTAGCAGCTCCATAGCCAACCCTATCATTGTCAGAAATCAAGATGATTTACTCAGATAAGGAAAATAAAGAAAAGTGACTTCCCTGGTGGCTCAGATGGTAGAGAATCTGCCTGCAATGTGGGAGACCTGGGTTGCATCCCTGCGGCAGGGAAGATCCATGCAGGAGGGAATGGTTACCCACTCCAGCATTTTTTTTAATATAAATTTATTTATTTTAATTGGAGATTAATTACTTTACCATATTGTATTGGTTTTGCCATACATCAACATGAATCTGCCACAGGTATACACGTGTTCCCCTTCCTGAACCCGCCTGCCCTCTTCCCTCCCCGTACCATCCCTCTGCGTCATCCCAGTGCACCAGCCCCAAGCATCCAGTATCATGCATCGAACCTGGACTGGCGATGCATTTCACATATGATATTATACATGTTTCAATGCCATTCTTCCAAATCATCCCACCCTCGCCCTCTCCCACAGAGTCCAAAAGACTGTTCTATACATCAGTGTCTCTTTTGCTGTCTCGTATACAGGGTTATCGTTACCATCTTTCTAAATTCCATATATATGCTTTAGTATACTGTATTGATGTTTTTCTTTCTGACTTACTTCACTCTATATAATAGGCTCCAGTTTCATCCACCTCATTAGAACTGATTCAAATGCATTCTTTTTAATGACACCAGTAATACTCCATTGTGTATATGTACCACAGCTTATCCATTCGTCGGCTGATGGACATCTAGGTTGCTTCCATGTCCTGGCTATTATAAATAGTGCGGTGATGAACATTGGGGTACAAGTGTCTCTTTCAATTCTGGTTTCCTCAGTGTGTATGCCCAGCAGTGGGATTGCTGGATCATAAGGCAGTTCTATTTCCAGTTTTTTAAGGAATCTCCACACTGTTCTCCATAGTGGCTATACTAGTTTGCATTCCTACCAACAGTGTAATATGGTTCCCTTTTCTCCATACCCTCTCCAGCATTTATTGCTTGTAGACTTCTGGATCACAGCCATTCTGACTGGTGTGAAATGTTACCTCATTGTGGTTTTGATTTGCATTTTTCTGATAATGAGTGATGTTGAGCATCTTTTCATGTGTTTGTTAGCCATCTGTATGTCTTCTTCAGAGAAATGTCTATTTAGTTCTTTGGCCCATTTTTTGATTGGGTGGTTTATTTTTCTGGAATTGAGCTTCAGGAGATGCTTATATATTTTTGAGATTAGTTGCTTGTCAGTTGCTTCATTTGCTATTATTTTCTCCCATTCTGAAGGCTGTCTTTTCACCTTGCTTATAGTTTCCTTTGTTGTGCAGAAGCTTTTAAATTTAATTAGGTCCCATTTGTTTATTTTTGCTTTTATTTCCAGTATTCTGGAGGGTGGGTCATAGAGGATCCTGCTGTGATGTATGTCGAAGAGTGTTTTGCCTATGTTCTCCTCTAGGAGTTTTATAGTTTCTGGTCTTACGTTTAGATCTTTAATCCATTTTGAGTTTATTTTTGTGTATGGTTTTAGAAAGTGTTCTAGTTTCATTCTTTTACAAGTGGTTGACCAGTTTTCCCAGCACCACTTGTTAAAGAGATTGTCTCTAATCTATTGTATAATTTTTGCCTCCTTTGTCAAAGATAAGGTGTCCATAGGTGCGTGGATTTATCTCTGGGTTTTCTATTTTGTTCTATTGGATGTGAGGGCGATCTGGTTGCGACATCTGTCACCCCATTGATCGCCTGGGTTGATTTGGCTGATCTGGCTGGCTAGGCAGGTGTCCCCTTCCTCCCTCACCGCTCCATGTGCGTCCCTCCCGAAGCTGCGCGCTCGGTCGAAGAGGATGACCATCCCCGAGAGAGGAGGGCCAGTCTTCAGTCAAGGGTATATGAGTAGCTGCGCTCGTCTGCTAGAACCTCCAAACAAGCTCTCAAGATCCACTCCAGCATTCTTGTGTGAAGAATCCTTTGGACAGAGAAGCCTTGTAGGCTACAGTCCATGGGGATCACAAAAAGTCAGACATGCCTGAGCGCCTAACACACAATGAACTTTAAGGGTTTGGAAGCTGTATCAGAGCTAAGGATAGCTTAAAAGGAAAAGGAAAGCTGTTTTAGACAGGCAAGAACATGAATGCACGAATACTTATAGGGCAACAGGGCAAAGGAAGAGAATGGATATTGCAGTCTCTAAAGAGTCTTGTACATAGCTGCAGCTAAAAGCGAGGGCCTCTGACCAGAGCTCTGGGCTTCAGTGGAGAAAGCTGGCCACTTTCCAGCAAGAAAAGAGTCAGAGGAAAGAATCAATCCACTAATCTCTTTCTCCACTGACTCACCAAGCTCTTTTGGTCATCCCTGGCCAAACTCAAGTAGAAGTCAGAGGCCAAAAGAGCTGGTCTTCTCAGCCTCCAAATGTTCAAAACATAATAGAAAATGATCAACAGGTTTCCTGAGAGGCATATAAAGAATATCAAACACACTCACCATTTCTATGTAGTAGAAGTGTTTTCTTTATCTTATGAATCTAGTTGCAGTTAATTTTGCTAGGCATTTAGGATGACTGGGAAGGATTAACTTTAATGGGAGAAGTCAGTTTCTGATTTGACCTAGACTTGAGTATTTGTCACTGTATTTCTGGTATCAAAATATTATTACTGGGACCCTAACAGACTGTATCCTTGATTCACTTAAACCCTTTGAAGAAAAAGGTAATGGGACCAGACTTAGGAAGGGACCAGAAACTATCAAGAGATGGTTTTATACATTGTTGAATTCATTTGGTTGATTTGTATGTGTGAGAGTGAAAACTTTTAATTCCAAATTTGTGAGAGACGCTAGTCTGAAATTTCCTTTTGTACTGCCTTTGTCTGATTTTTATATAGAGAAATACTGGCCCCATCTAATTAGTTGGGAATGGTTTCCTACCCTTTCATTTTCTTGAAGAGATTATGTCAAATTGATCTTAGTTTTTTAAATATTTGTTAGAATTCTCTGATCAACCTATCTTGGATTGAAGATTTCCTTTTCCAAAGTTTTATGTCACAGTTTCAATCTCATTAAAGTTTATAGGAGTATTCATATGATGTGTCTATTTTTGCTTCAAGTATTTTGAGATTATGTTGTTTGATGTAAACATATTTAGGATTATTATGTATTCCTGCTGGATTGACTGTTTTTTCCTTATGTAATGTCCTTGTATTCCTTTCTTGTTAGATATTTTCTTTGCTCTAAAGTCTACTTTATCTAATATTAACAAATGTTTTTATACTTTTAATTTCCAAATATCCATGCCATTACTAAATTTCTCAGGCTTTCCTGGTGGCTCAGACAGTAAGGAATCCACTTGCCTTGTGAAGACCTGGATTCAATCCCTGGGTTGGGAAGATCTCTTGGAGGAGGACATGGGAATCTGTATTCTTGCCTGGAGAATTCCATTGACATAGGAACCTGGTGGGCTACAGTCCATGGGGTCACAAAGAGTGAGGCACAGCCTGGCAACTAAACCACTACCTGGTGTTACTTCACATGTATTCCTTGGGAGGAACAGCCCTACTCAGGCTGCCTTCTGATGCTAGGTTGGAGGTCAGGAATGCTGGGCCTGGGTTGTCTTCTCTTAGGTGCTGCTGTGTTGCTCTTCCATTCTTCAGGCCCTAATCTAATTCACCTTCTTCTTGCCAACTATAAAATGTCCCTGTAGTGGTCTCTTCCTATTTCCAGAATAAATAGAGGAGTGGGCACAAAAGATCAAGGCCATCTTGTCTGAACCAGAAGCCTAAAGTGTGTTTTATAATCTAGGGAAGAGATTTCATGAAGGGAAGTTGAGCAGAACTGTGGAAAGGAATCCACAGTAGGCTGGAGATGAAAGTAATGGAGTCCCTTTGTTTAGAAGTCATCAGAAGTGGAAAAAGTATTTTTGTAGATTATATGTATATTCAGCTCTGAGAAAGTACATCTTCTGGTTCAGCAAATGGTTAAGTCTTCTGTATTTTTCATTAATTTTCTTTACAAATGCATATATATATATATATATACATATATATAATGATATCCATATGACATTTTATTTATTCTAGACCATTTCAGTTTAGTTCAGTTCAGTCACTCAGTCGTGTCTGACTCTTTTCAACCCCATGAACTGCAGCACGCCAGGCCTCCCTGTCCATCACCAAATCTCAGAGTCCACCAAAACCCATGTCCATTGAGTAGGTGATGCCATCCAGCCATCTCATCCTCTATTGTCCCCTTCTCTGCCTGCCCTCAATTTCTCCCAGCATCACAGTCTTTTCAAATGAGTCAGCTCTTCGTATCAGGTGGCCAAAGTATTGGAGTTCAGCTTCAACATCAGTCCTTCCAGTGAACACTGAGGACTGATCTCCTTTAGGATGGACTGGTTGGACCTCCTTGCAGTCTAAGGGACTCTCAAGAGTCTTCCCCAACACCACAGTTCAAAGACATCGATTCTTCTGTGCTCAGCTTTCTTTATAGTCCAACTTTCACATCCATACATGACCACTGGAAAAACCATAGCCTTGACTAGATGGACCTTTTTGACAATGATGTCTCTGTTTTTTAATATGCTGATTAGGTTGGTCATAACTTTCTTCCAAGGAGTAAGTGTCTTTTAATTTTCAGCTTCAATCAACATCTGCAGTAATTTTGGAGCTCAGAAAAATACAGTCTGCCACTGTTTCCACTATTTCCCCATCTATTTGCCATGAAGTAATAGGATCAGATGCTGTGATTTTAGTTTTCTGAATGTTGAGCTTGAAGCCAACTTTTTCACTAGGCCATTTTTTTCAAGGCCATTGCTCTGCTTTTATTATGACTTGAAATTTAAACCCTGAAAAAAAGAAATCTATTGTAGAATTTGGATTGCTTACCAGTAGATGAATTGACATAATAACAATAGAACTTGAGATGATTACTTAATTGAGCTCAAAATTTTATATATGCATATGAAGAGAGTTATTCACATATAATTTTATTCTTGGGCCCTTGTGGTATTCTGAGAACTTTGATTGAATCTATATATAAAAGAAATTACATTATTATTATAGTTAAACAACTGGTATAATTATGTGTGTACATTCAGAATCCATTAGTCCAGTGGCCATAAAAATGAGTATCCTCATCCCCTGGGGAAGAAAATGTTAGCATTTCCATTTCTATTTATTTTTATCTCACTGACATTTAGTTTATATTTTGTATATATTTTTTAAATGTCATAATATATTAGAATAGCAATGCATATATACTATTTTTACATAATATAATTAGGTCACTGACAGTGTGTTGAAAATGGAAAATTATTTGGAGATTAGTTCTTCAGGAATCAGAAAATTATCAAATTTGCTGCATAAAATGTTACTTAATTTGGGGGAGTTTACCAACAATTTTTTATGAAACCAGTTCAACTGAAGAGAGGCAGAATGTTCAGAACATCCATGTTTGCATGAGTTTGCATAGAGCCTCAGAGATGGAAACATTTCTGAAGTTGGGTAGAAGACCTAGAGACCTGTCTGGACAGGGGTAAACTTGAATCTTGAATGCAAGAGAGCATGTTTGCTCCCCTCAGTGTGGTCTAAGTTGTTTTTCTTTAAACCACCTCCCTTTCTTCACCTTTATTCCCTAATCCCCATCCTCTGCTTTACTATTTCTTTTCCCATAGTACAGATCACCTGTTAACATACCATATAATGTACTTGGATTCATGTTTATTGCAGATTATTTTTCTTCCCCAGGCTGTAATATCAGTTCCATGAGAATAAGTGTCTGCCTGCTTAGTTTATTGATGTAAACTAAGCACTTATAAGAGTTTCTGAGTCAAGAGTAATTAAGTTAATGATCAATTGGTTAAATGACAAATAGCAGACTACTGGGCAGGCCTATAGGTTTCAAAATTTTGTGGTTTCGATTAGCTATTGTAAATAAGCTGTTCTGCAGCTAATGTTACAAGGTTAAGTCACGTTTCTGTTTCATCAGCATAAACATAACCTACATTTGAATATAAAGTTTTAGACCTAACATGATAGCTAAAATGAACATTTGCAAAAATATATATACAAGTTGATTTGTTTTCTTCATCCAAAACAGAATTATATTCCTTTCCAAAACTTTTCCTTACATAGCTGTGTGTACATATATGTTTATATATATAATAAAATTTCATCTAGTCAAAGCTATGGTTTTTCCAGCAGTCAGTATGGATGTGAGAGCTGGACCATAGGAAACTGAGCACTGAGGAACTGATGCTTTTAAACTGCGGTGTTGGAGAAGACTCTTTAGAGTCCCCTGGACTGCAAGGAGATCAAACCGGTCAATACTAAAGGAGATGAGCCCTGAATATTCATTGAAAGGACTGATACTGAAGCTGAAGCTCCAATAATTTTTTCTACCTGATGCAAAGAATTGACTCATTGGAAAAGACCCTGATGTTGGGAAAGGCAGATGGCAGAAGGAGAAGAAGATGGCAGAGAGGATGAGATGGTTGGATGGCATCACCGACTCGATGGACATGAGTTTGAGCAAGCTCCAGGAGATGGTGGAGGACAGGGGAGCCTGGTGACTGAACTTAACTGAAGGTATGCATATGTGTTATGTATATAACATAATGATTATATGATCATTATGCATAAGTCATATTGACAAATATGCTATTTCAGTTTCAGGTATTATTATACATAGATCATATTGACATATAATGCTATTTTGGTTTCAGGTGTACAACGTAATTATTTGATATATATTGCAAAATGATCACCGCAATAGATCTGGTGAACACCTGTCACTAGAAATAGTTACGATTTCCTTCTTGCGAGTCCTTGACACTTTCTCTTTGCTGCTTTTCCTTCCTTCTGTCTTTCTCTTCCTTCTCTCTTATTCATCCTCCTTTCCCTTCTACCTTTTGATTTCCCATTTTCTGTTTACTAGGAATTACTGCTGAAGCCCTAAAGATGGTACAAAACCAGCTCAGAAACATCACTGACTTCTTAGGAGAGCCAGTCAAGAGATTGGCCCTCATCCCAGTTTGTTTGGAGGCTGTTGAACAAGCTGAGTAGCCCCAATCCAGTCTCAGTAGAGACTCAGTCTATTTGGAGGATTTTATAATTCAGGGACCTATTAGGGCATGTTTGTAAGGCCAAATAATTAATGACAAGGATAGTTACTCTAAAAGGAAGAGAGAATGGTATCTCACTTCTCAGATAAATGTGTTTTTAAATCCAGCGTTCTGATCTACTCAGTGTCTATGTGACCAGTTGGACAATTGTCCAGAATCCCCAGGAGGTGGACAGATGCACACCAGTATTTCTGCCATTCAATTGTTCAGAGTGTTTATGATACATGGATTTCCTGTGGGTCAGCTAGTAAGCAGCTGACTGTGGGCTGCTTAATATTCTCCAAATGGTGCTTGCAGAGTGAGGGAAAAGAGAGGCTCTGGTGACTACTGCAGGTGGGGAGCTCTGGGTTCCACAACATTTCCCCTAATTAAAGGAAACTATGATGTTGGAGATCCTCAACTTGTGAATGTCCTGGAAAATCACCAGGGAATTCACCTGGTGATTCACCTGGAAAATCACCGCTCAAGGGAAACACTTGTCAGTCAGGGGGAATTTCAGATCAGTCCGTCTGGACCAAGAGGAGGCTACAACAGCACCATGTAAGTCAGTGATGTCAGAACTTCCCCATCTCGTTACCATCTACTCTGATCCAACATGGCCCAAGGAATGAAGATCCAGAGAGGGAGAGAGAAGGAACATTGCAGAAATGGACACATGTGCATTTCCTGGTAGGTCCCCTGGGCCTCAGCAGGGGAGAGGGAAACATTGCGTAGGCTGAATATGAGATGGAGCTAACACCTGACTGAGCTGGACTTGTGAAACCCAGAGTGATAGAATGTATGGAATGGATGCAAGGTGATGCAGGAAATGAGGATCAGTGGAGTGTGGGTGACGACAGCCACTGGAGGAGGAAGAGCCAGTTCACATTTGTATCTGCTATGGTCTCAGCCTTTGTGTCCCCCAGAAATTTCACATGATGAAAACCTGATTCTGATGGTTATGGTAACCCTAGGTGGTGCCTTTGTGAGGTGATGGAGTTATAATTATGAAGCCTCTTCAATGAGATGAGTGCTTTTATATATAAGCGACACACAAAGCTCCCAATCTCTCCCCCCATGTGAGGCTACAGTAAGAAGTGTGTGACCAAAAAGGACCCTATATGACCCCGCTGTGGAAATCCATTTCCATTGTTTTTAAGCCTGTGTTATAGCAATGCTGAAGGACTAAGACAGCATCCTAACAATCTTTAGACAGTTCAGTAAACCTCGTGCTATTTATACAAAGGTGCAAAGCACTTATATTATCTGATGTAAGACTGTGATAGTTGGGTGACAGTTCATGGCTGGCTTTTATAAAGAATCTTGAGAATTCAGTCTTCTTGGTAGTATGACCAGAACCATGAACAATTGTCTAATTCTTTGAGTCTAATAACTTGACCAGAATAGTTGGCTGTGATTCTTAAGTAATATCTTAATGGTCTTCTTTGTAATGCCAGGTTCTGCTATTTGTGACTAATTTTAATAGGAGCTTCATTCTCTCAATTGTAGGGGTGGATTTTCTTTTGATTTTCTATTAAAGGAAGATAAGAAATGTTAAGAAATTGCCCTCTTAGATTTTGACATCTCTGCAGAGTCTGTGTTTATTTTTTTTAAGAGGAGATCCATTTTACATAGCATACATTAAAAAGCTATAAATTTCAAACAAGCTTGCTATGGGATAGATCATTATGACCATCTCAGAGCTGGATGGGATGGATGTGGATTTAGCACGAGTTGGTGAGTCGGCATCCCAGGATCTTGGTGTACGTGTCAAGTTTACGTGAATCCCTATACAGGCACTTGAACAGCTTATAAAATTCAGAATGACGCACATCTTCATCGCTGGACTCCAGGGATGCGAGTCCACACCAGTAAATGCGAGCCTTCAACATCTTCTGCCTTACTGGAAAAATAATCTGAATACCCAAAAGATAATGACTTCTTATGTGTTTTATTAAGATTTGCTTTTTTTTTTTTGCTTCTAATTATCAAATTAAGATTTGGGGAAGACATACATATATAAAAATCTCTAGATATGGATTTGGAAGCCAGCCTATGAAAAAACAATTAGGAATCTAAAATGTAGAAACATAACTCAAGATTAGTTTTAACTTTCTCTTTTCTTCCTTCCCACTCTCATCCTTTGATTTGATGAGAACAGAGAAAGAAGACAAGTGGAACTTCAATAGCAGATGTCCTGGGTCACTTTGAAGAAAATGCTGATCTTGGAAATTCTGTTCTCTAGTTCTCTTACTCTTGAAAATATTTCAACCACCTGTGCCCAGGAAGAGGGAAGCTTTTGGTGGAATTGTGTGCATTGCAGGGAAGGCTACACATGTCAAAAACTGCAGTGAAATTCTGATTCCTTTACAGTAGAATCTAGCACTATGAATGACTAGGCTCTTGCTTTATGTAGTAGCAGTCAAGAATACAGAAGTCATGAATCTTTTTCTTACAAAATGAGGTAATTCCAAACACCTTACCTATTACAGCGGTGACCTCTTTCATTCATGAACAAAGCAAGAAAGCCCTCTGCAGGATGCTCACCTGGCAGAATTGCCTCTCTATGAGTGCTTGAAGTTCTAGTAGATTTTTCACACTCTCTCTGGCATTTGATTGGATAGAATCTGAGACTTCTTTCATACTCCGCAGGTCTGTGACTAGATGATACAGAGGTCTATTCCAGGAGTACAGTAACATGAGTATCCACTTACTAAGGTCTTCAATCTAACCAACCAGAAGAAATAGTCTCATTAAAATAATCATAATACAGTGGTTTTGGTAACATGTGATCTTTGCTCAGAGCTGCTGAACTAAAAAAAATTTTGGTTATTCCTATGTGTATGCAGAGATTTTTGAAGATAGTAAAAGTTGCAAAATTATAAAATGCAAGCTATTAGTTCACACTTTGCTGCATTATTAAAAATCTAGGTTATTTTAAGAACTAATTCTTCTGATGCATTCTAATTTATAACATAAAGAATTTTCTTTTTTCCTCTGAAATTCTACCACCACTCAGTGAGTTCTTCTATGTTTGTATATTTCCATGAGAGAATCGAAGCATTTACGCAAGTCAGTATGTGCTGCAGTGCCTGACCCAGGAAAGAGGGATTCCACCTGTGCCCACATCATTGTCACCCAGTGATTCATTTGTATTAATGAATCAGTTGAGTCCTTCGTATTGATGTTTGATTGGTAATTGTTTTATGATATTACAACAAAGAGACAATGAAAAGACATGATTTTCCTAAACAGGCTTTCTCTCCTCAGTTGATCCCAACACCAGCCCCCTGCTGACATCAGAACAGTCTGTTTTGTTGACATGTCTCCGGGCAGAAAATGGCACAGCATTGTCTTTAGTAACAGCATCAGTGGGATTCACAATGGAGGGTTCCCCCGCTCTAGTTCACTATTACTAGCAGAACTGAGCCTGAAAATCCCAGAGACTGAATATCTCTAGTTAATATGCTTGATTTCTTTACAGCCATGAACTGTTTTACTGGTAAAGAACAGAGAACTGAATAGGATTAAATACAGTAATGCACATAAAGTGCTTAGTAAAATGTATGGCCATGTAGTAACTCTCAGTAAACTTTAAATTTAGGCTTATTGAACAATCCCTCCTCTTCTTCCTCTTTGACCTTTTTCCTTTACTTGATCATCCTCATTACTAATGAGCTTAACAGAGGAAAAGAATGCTGGTATCATTAAGAAAGTTGTAGAGAGAGAAGATAGTATTATAAGCAGGGATGCATGTGAAAATATTTTAAATAATGTTAGGAGGAAAGATAATGCAGGAAATCAGAAAGGAGAGAATATAATGGTGAAAATTTGGAGTTGCCATAAATGATTGAGGCTTGATATGTAAACTGTTGTCCTCAGAAAAGAGGCAAATGTTGTGGCCATGAGAAGCAAAGCAATGTTTTATAGGCCATTGTGGGAGAGACTTACAAATTAAAAATAAAAGGTGACAGATGAGTCATTGAGAATGACAAATGAAGGTGGTGTCAGAGAAGTATAAGCAGAATCAGGAGAGCCTTGAAAGGCAGACGCAGTGGCTCGGGTGGTGCAGTATAGGACTCCCACATAGGAGTCACTAGTAACAGGGAGTACTCAAAACTGGGGTGTGTTTCTTACATATTCATGAATTTTGCAATCTTATATTTTACACATGGAAGCTCCCATTCATTTCATGTTTTCATACAGTACAATAGCTGCAATCCTGTGTCTAATGCATTGGTTGAACTAAAGTTGTCTACATGGACAATTTATAGATCTGTTATTTATGTTGCTACTGCAGATCTTTAGTCATCCCTTGATTTCGCTCATGCTTCATCAACTGCATAATATAATTTCTCCTCAGATGCTTACAGTTCCTCCACCTTTTTCTGCATGTACAGTTACCATTCCCTCTAATAATCTGAAGCCTGGTAAGCTACATACTGTCTCATTTGATCCAGTGAAAAACCCAGGTGAAAGACTCACGTTTGTCTCTAGGAATTTTTCTCCTTCTTCGGGAGTTTGGAGGGAATTGGTGTGGCAGCTGTTGGTGGCATTGATATAGTACACTTGGCCCTGGGCATATTTTACATCCTGAAAGTGATCAGGCAATTAGTTAGGGTTGTTGGGCATTCGGTAGATGAACCCATTACCAGAACATTAACATGTTTGACAGTCGTGTAATTTTTTTAACAAGCGGGCATCACAAAATTTGAAAGTCATCCTTTTCCTGCTTTACTATACATTGTCTCTATAGAAATGATTTTACATGTAACTTTTCTAAGTTCAACCTTTTCCCTTCTCTTTTTTATTATCTGTTTTTTTTGTTTGTTTTTGTTTTTGTTTTTTTAGTATTTGAACCAAATATAGTACTTTTGTACCTATACTTGGTGCTTCCCAGGTGACGGTAGTGGTAAAGAACATTCCTGCCAATGCAGGAGATATAACAAGACTCAGGTTTGATCCCTAGGTGAGGAACATCCCTTGCAAGAGGGTACAGCAGCCTACTCCCGTATTCTTGCCTGGCAAATCCCATGAACAGAGGAGCCTGTTGGATTACAGTCAGTAGGGTTGCAAAGAGTTGGACACAACTGATGTGACTTAGAATGCATGCATGCACCTATATTTAACCATTTAGTCTCTTGTTTACTGTGGGTTAGAGCAAATATATTCCCTTGCAAGGAATTATACAGTTATGACTCTGACTTATCTCTGAATCTGCAGACAAAGAAGCTTAGTGTTCCTCCCAGGTGCAGAATACAATGTTGTTTAGGTGACAAAATGGTACGGCAGAAATACATGGCATAAAGTTATAGGAAATACTAAACAATGGACTGAGAATAATAAGAGTAGAAAAATCTAGCTAACACATTGATAGAGAAAAAGTAATCTTTAGCAAAAGTTATGAACATTTCTTGGAAGATTACTTGGAAGAGTTGGAAAAAAAATGGACAGTCAAAAATGGAGGATGAAGCAAAAACTAGTGAGTAAAAAGAACAATGTGAATTTAATAGAAACCTTTAGCGCCGCTTTTTATTAGCTATCTACTCTACTGTGTGCTCCTTGATTGACCTAAAAGAATTAATACACAACTTTCAAGTACCTTCTTCAGAAAGAGAATAATTGTTTCCAATTGTAAAAACCCCTTCTATTGCAGCTCAAAACCTATTCACTGCAAATCTTAAAACAATAATTTGTACCTTTAAAAAAACTACAAATTATTCGTTTCTGTGACCGGGATTCAGCTTTGTTTAACATGTTCCATCCACCCAGTTCACTGCAGAGCAGTTCTCATGTATTGGCTATTTACTCTGAGCCTGGAGAAGAAAGCCCAGAGAGACACTGAAGGACCAGAAAATCAACACACTTCCTTTTCCCCAGTCCCACTGAAAGTGCTTTGTGTCAGGTAGTATTGTGGACTGAATCTGTGTTCTTCATGTGTTAGAGCCCTAACTGCCAAAGTGCTGTGTTTTGAAATGGACTGTAGCCCACCAGACTTCTCTGTCCATGGGATTTCTCAGGCAATATTACTGGAGTGGCTTGCCGTTCCCTTCTCCAGGGAATCTTCCAGACCCAGGGATAGAACCCAGGTCTCTTACATTGAGGGCAGATTCTTTACCATCTGAGCCACCAGGGGAGCCCAATTAAGGTTAACTGAGCTCTTAGGGTGGAACACTGATCCAATAGGTTTAGTGTCTTCTTGAAGCAAAACACCAGAGAATTACCTCTGTGTCTCTGTGTCTTTTCCTCTCTCTCTCTTCCCCACCCACCACCCTGTGTGAGGATGAATGGAGAATCCAGCGTGGGAGGAAAGAGTTCTTACCAGAACCTCACCTTGCTGGCACCCTGATATGGGACTTCTAGCCCTCAGAACTGTGAGGAAATAAATTTCTGTTGTTTATTCCACTGAGTCTATTGTATTCTTTTATGGCATTCTTGGCTGACAAATACAAAATCATTTATTTCAGAAATTTACAAAAAAAAAAATGAGTGAAAGGAAATTGAAAAAGTTATTGCACCTCTTAGGAATCTCTGAGATTTCACAAAACTGATCCTTTCTTTGTAGTCCACATCTTATGAGCTGATGGCTTCTTTGACCTAGAGACCGTGTTATTTGAAGTCTGGCTGACGCAGCCTTCTTGTTGAAAAGACAGTATAGCCCAGTCACTTATGCGAGGGTTCCATCTGTGAGCCTGGCGGGCTACAGTCCGTGGGGTCTCAAGAGTCAGACACGACTTAGCAACTAAACCACCACCACCACACAGTACTTACAAACTCATTCAACATTGTTCTGGAATGCTTAAGGATGTTGTGGGACAGCCTGGAGGCATTGAGTAACAGTACTGTTAGGGATTCCTGGGGGATGTCAATCACGGCAGGACAGGAGGACAGGCATGAGTTGCCTTGGCACAGTAGCAGATTTGACATGACCAGTAGCAGGAGCAGGCAGGACCCTGTTTAATTAAAAACATGAGCCATTCTGAGATGATGTAGTCACCTGAGGTTATCAGATCCATCCCGTGGAGGGAAGCCTTCTCTTTCCCTGTTGCTCTGAGCAGGAGTTGGTGCTGTAGTAGCTGGGTTGGGGAAGAAGGAGTGATTTCTGAGTCAATTTAAAAGGATGATGATATTGCACAGATAGAGAGTTGGAGAAGTAGGTTACTCCCTGTAATTTTGTATTGCACCCAGAAGTACTTCCGTGCTCTGCAAACATTTGGCACTTAATTCTGAGCCAGAGTTTTAGGCCATTTTTTTTTAAGACAGTTTAATGTTTGGACTCTGCAGACTGTGGCAGCGAGGCCCTGTAGGAGTTTGTAATTTTTTCACTCTACATTGACTAATGCTTGCATTTTAGACACTGAAATGACAAGAAAAGTTAGTTGATCTGTATGGTTTACCATCACGGTGGGCTTAGAATAAACACAGGACTGACTGATCACTACTATTGAGTACAAAGAGAATACTAGAGAAAAAGGATACTGTACCTTGGATCTGCTCGCTCACCTTAGTAACCCCATGCATGTTTTTGATACTTTCCCAAAAGCTTTAAAACATCTCAAAATTTGTGTTTCACAGGAACCCTGTGAGATAGCCTTAATCTTCACTATGATCATCAAGTTATGGTAATGAAGATGCCATGACTTGGAGAGGGCAAGTAATTTTCCCCAGGTCCCATTATTAGCAGATGCAGGTGACTGGGCACCAATACACTCATCTGTTCACCTCCTGATGTCACATCACACGTGCCTGTGGCCCTCGGTCTGCATGTGTGTAACCAGGACCACATCAGGAGCTGTGATGACTCTGCTTAAAGAGAAAAATATTTTGTCTTTCACTACAAAACAGCAGTGACCCTAGAACATTGGTTTTATCCACTTGTTGTGCTCTGTCTATAAAGTACTCACTGTTACAGTCTTTGACAATTATCAGTGTGGGGGCCTGGTTCTCCTGGCCAGCCTTTCTTCTAGGCACCTTGACAGCTCTTCTACTTTTATTCATCTTTAATCCTCTCTTTACATTTGTTTCTTCAAGAAAATAGCAAATAAATCTCCAAATGGTAATACAAGAATATTACCTGGTCAGCACCCAAGACAACATCATCGGCTTTGCAAACAAGGCCTGCCCTTTCCTGACTTTGACTCTTTAGGGACAAAATTTATCTGTCTGGTCGGGAGTACATCCTGACAACCCATGGGGCTTAGTTTTTGAACCCTCTCCAAACATCTCCTCTTTAACAGTAGAACTAGACCTTCATGCTTCCATTTTGTATGTAATATTTCAGAAATTATTCCTGGCCCTACCTTTGACCAACAGAAGCATAAAATCATAGACTCTTGCAAGCATGATTTTAATATTACTTTTCCTGTCTGTCCTTTGTAAGTAAGCAGAATTTAAGACTGAAGTGAGCAAGAATTGAGTTTGGACAAGAGAACTGATAAAATAGAGATTTTATCCTCCTGAATGAGATCTGAACATGATTCATTTTCCAATTTACCAAAGACTGGTAATTTAATTAAGGATAAGATATTAGCATTTACTAGGTTTTCTCTGCTGTTAGTTAGTATAAAGGGGCATGGTGTCTAAGAATAAACTGGTTAGTTAAAATTAGGTGATGAAAATAAAAAAAAGTGGTTCTCAAAAGGAAGACATATAAGTTGGAGAAATTTGTGAATATATCTCTCATCAACTAAAGAGCTTATTGTGACAGGCAAGGAGAATAATAGCTTGAATAACATAGACATATTTGTGTGCATCTATTTCTGTGCATGTATACATGTGTTATGCATAAATGTATGCTTAATTCCTTCTTGGAACTTTGGACCTTATAAAATTTGATTTTATTAGAGGTGGTAAATATAGCAGAATACCCTAATTCCTAATGTAATTGATCATTTATTGGTAGATTATTAACTATATGATTTTTTTCTATTAAAATGTTATTCACATGTTTGCTTTGGTAGCACATATATTAAATAATTGGAATAATACTGAGAAGATTAGCACAGCCCCTGCCCAAGGATGACACACAAATTTGTGAAGCCTTCCATATTTTTCTGTAACAACTTCGAGGGGTGGGATGGGAAGGAAGGTGGCAAGGAGGTTTAAGAGTGAGGGGGCATAGGTATACCTATGGCTGATTCATGTTGATGTTTGGCCAAAGGCACTATAGTATTGTAAAGCAATTACCCTTCAATTAAACATCAATAAATTTAATTATTAAAACTGTTATTGGGGATCATATAACAGGTTCAGATATCCATTGTATGACTAAAGAGGAACTGACTGGAAATTGATGGCGTCAATTATCATCGGTTAGTGATTCATTAACTTTATAGTTGCATGAGAAAAATAAACTAACAAACACTACTGTCTGTGATTCAGTGTCATAGCAAGCTATAATCCTTGTCTGTGTTCGCTTTTAGGTGGTATAGTGCCCAAACTTTGAAACTGAGGCTGTTCCCAGAAGCGCACAGTCATGAGTCCTGCCCAGGTTTTGTTCGTGATGCTGAAAGCTTCTGTTCGCTGGTCCACTAAGGCCAAAATTCTCTCTCCTGAGCATTTTCTGGGTCTAACATGTGCAGAAGTCTTTATATTTTGGTTTTCTAATTTGATTCTTTTATTCTTTTGATCAGACTACCAAGTCTCTTTATGATTTATTTTTCAGACCCTTTTGTGCTTTGATCTTTCTGATGCTCATTAGTGTATTTGCTTCCATGTCTGCCTCTCTGAGTAGTTTTCAGCATCTACATAAACCCTACCCTATTCTCTTACTGTCTGAATGTTGGCGTTTAGTATCAGCATATTTTATGAACTTCATTTTCCTTCTGGTGCAGTTTCTGGCACACAGCTTAAGCTGGTTGGCTCACAACTGGCTTGTTCCTGTTGTCTCAAAAAAATTAGAGAACTCTGCTTTCTTTCTAGGCAATACTCCCCTTGTTTTGTTACCATTGCTAATTTTCTGTGATTTCACTTCCTGCCTCATAAGCTTGTCTTTCTCAATCTACTGTAACTTGAATACTATGTATCTCTATGTTGGAATTACTATTTTAAATCAATATCAACCTACTGTACATGAGAAGTAAAGGGAATAAAATTGCAATAGTGTTAGCAATAATACATTCCCCAAAATTATAATACAGTAATGCTCCCAGTTTTAAATGACTTTCTATGCATGTATTGTTGAGGTCCCCTACTCATTTTTCCATACTAGTACTAGGTGTTTCAATTTTGAAATACAATGTAGAAAACAATGGAGTGGAAAATTCTGAAAATCACCTTGGATTTTAGATGCCTCAAGATTTAGTATGTAATTATTAGTTTTTTATAGTTAGTACGGTATTCTTAGCACATATAGTTCAGGGTAGGATGATTGCTATTTAGTGAAGGATGTATATTGTGAAGTGCAGTCACCAAACAGGTGATTGGAGATAAAGAAAGCAATGCCAGGAAGACACAAGCTTCTGTTTTGGAAGGAAAAACTTACAGTGTCTGTCATCTACAGTCTACTCTTCAGATTTTTCAAAACACTTACTCTTTCTTTGCTCATTTAATAATTTGGAATGTTTTGATTTATTTTCATACTGAGTTGCATGAGTCTCTTACATATACTTGGATACGAAGCCCTTACCAAATATGTGATTTGCAAATATTCTTTTTCATTCCATAGGTTGTCATTTCATTTTATGGATGGCTTCTTTTACTATGCAGAAGGTTTTGAGTTTGATGTGGTCTCACTGGTTTATTTTTGTAGTTCTTGCCTTTGCTTTTGATGACTGAGTTGTTTGAGCTGCTTGTATTTTGGAAAGCAATCTTTCATCAGTTGTTTTATTTGCTATTACCTTCTGCCATTCTTACCAAAACACATAGATTGGCTAAATGGATACAAAAGCAAGACCCATATATATGCTGTCTACAAGAGACCCACTTCAGTCCTAGAGACACATACAGACTGAAAGTGAGAGGATGGAAAAAGATATTCCATGCAAATGGAAAAAAAAAAGAAAGCTGGATTGGCAATTCTCCTATCAGAAAAAATAAACCTTAAAATCAAAACTATTATAAGAGATAAAGAAGGACACTACTAAGTGATCAAGGGATCAGTCCAAGAAAAAGAAATAACAATTTTAACTATTTATCTACCCAACATAAGAGCACCTCAATACATAAGGTAAACACTAACTGACACAAAAGGGGAAATTGACAGTAAAACAATAATAGTAGGCATGTTAACACCACACCTACACCAATGGACAGGTCAACAGAACAGAAAATTAATAAGGAAACATAAGCCTAAAAGGAAATATTAGAGCCAACAGAGTTAATTGATATCTTCTGCACATTCCATTCAAATGCAAAAGAGTACACTTTCTTCTCAAGTCTACATGGAGCATTATCCTCACCTTGGGTCACAATCAAACCTCAGTAAATTTAAGGAAATTGAAATTATTTCAAGCATTTTCTCTGACCCCAACACTATGAGACTAGATATCGATAATAGAAAAAAAAAAACTTTAACAAACACACACACATGGAGATTAAGCAACACATTTCTAAATAGTGAGCAGGTTGCTGAAGAAATAAGGGAAATCAGAGCATTCCTAGAAACAAAGAACAATGAAAACACAATGATCTAAAACCTAGAGGATGCAACAAAAGCAGTTCTAAGAGGGAAGTTTATAGCAATACAAATGCTACCTCAAGAAACACATTGAATTGAAAACCTAGCTTTACATATCTTTAATTCTTTTTAAAATTCTCTTACCATATCTTAAAGGTTTTGTATAAAATCTTTCAACACCTTGCTTAAGTTTATTTCTAAGTGTTTTATCTTTTTTTGGTGCAATAGTAAATGGGATTGTTTCCTTATTCCACTTTCTGATAGCTTGTTGTTGATATATAGGTAGGCAACTGAGTTTCGTATATTGGAATATAGTAAACATAATGTATGCTCCATCTTTAAAGAATAGACACTTTCCCACAAATAAGACATATAGATGATCAAGAGGTATATGACAAGATGCTCAGCATCACTAATAATCAAACGAAATGCAGATCAAAAGCACAAGAGATATCACCACATACCCGTTTGAAAGGCTAGTACCAAAAATGTAAAAAATGACAAATGTTATTGAGGATGTGGAGAAAAAGGAGTGCTTATGCACTGTTGGTAGGCATGGATACCAATGTAACTCTCATGGAAACATACTGTGGAGCTTCCTCAAGAAATTTAAAAGAACTGTTATGTGATGCATTATCCCACTTCTGGATATATAGTCAAAGGAAATGAAATCATTGTCTCAAAGAGAGATCTATATTCCCATGTTCATTGCAGCATTATTCACAGTAGCCTTGGTATAGGAACAACAATCTTTCAACAGGTGAATGGATTAAAACAATGTGATGTGACAAATATAGGTAAATATTATTTAGCCATTAGAAAAAGAAAGAAATCCTTCCATTTGTGGCAACATGGATGAAACTGGAGGGCATTACGCTAAGTGAACTAAGTCAGGAAAGACAAATACCATAAGCCTCAAGTATAAGGAGTTCCAAAAAAAAACAAAAGATGGAACTCAGAGTAGAAAAATGTTTGCCAAAGACTGGATGGTAGGACAAATAGGGAGAGATTTTTAAAGGTTACATATTTTCATGTATAAAAAATTAATAAGGTCTGAGGATCTAAGTTTGAGCTTCATGATCTAATCATGAGATCTAATCATGAGATTGAACAAGCTCTGGGAGTTGGTTATGGACAGGGAAGCCTGTGTTGCCACAGTCCCTGGGGTCACAAAGAGTCAGACACCACTGAATGACTGACTGAACCGAAGAGAGTGGAACTTATCTGTGTTCTCCTCAAAAAGCAAAAGTTAAACGTGTGTGGTGAAGACAATGTTACTTAATAGAAAAGGAAACTCGTTTCTAATACATGTACAAATGGGGGTGGACCAGATGACGGAGGGGTAGCTGGAAGTGGGGTACACCTCTCTCCACCGATGCATCAAAACATCTAAAGATGCAGCAGGTCTCACAGAAGAGCAGGTGAATACTGGCAGGACTCCCTGACTACTGAGAAGGAATATCCGGATCCATATAGAACTTGGTAGTACAAAGGAAAGAAGGGACAAGAAGGAAGGGGAAATAAGGAGGAGAGCAAGTGGGACAAGCCTGCACCTGGGAGAGATGGAGCTGAAGCACAGGGGAGAGATCCCTGCATCCATGGCCATCCACTGGGACGGGGGAGGCATTTGAAGCAGTTGCGGAGTGAACTCACTAATCTGTGACAGTCTCAACGGAGTGAGAACCACATAGACGAGCCATGCTGCAGCCTTTCATACCTCGGATAGGGTTGTAAGTCCACTGGTGTCCACGGAAGCTGGGAGCTGTAGCCATGGGTATTGTGGAATGATCCCAGGGTGAGGACTCCTGTTGACCACGGGGAGTCAGCCTAATGGGATGGGATGGAGGAAATCTGCTACATGGAATGCTTCTTAAAGAAAACCTTGAGGACATAGAAGTAGGGTTCCACTGCCTGTGGAGTAGTGCTGTCTCTTTCTCCATGCTGGTACCTGCAGGTTGAGCAATAGAGAAAGACTTTAGTGAGGGTGGTCCATGAGTGCCTGATGCACTAATTAATGGAGAACTTTGAATGTCTATATACTCGACCCAACCCTATTTTCCATCTAAATTTTGGGTTTTAGCATCGTAATGTTTTCATGAACTTAAATTTCTTCTGGTAGAGTTTCTGGTTTACAAATTAAGCTAATTCCTCACATCTGGCTCATTCTTGGTATTTCAAGAAACTTTGAGAACCTTCCTTCCTCTCAAGGCAATACTGCACTTTATGTTACTGCCATCGCTGACTTCCCATACTTTGACTTCTTGCCTTATATATTCTATGTCATTCTCTATTCACTATAACTTTAGTAGTATGTGTCCCTATGTTGCTATTAATATTTATAATTAATTATTATCCTGATGCTGTAGAGAACCAAAAGGATTACAGTTACAACAGTAGTAATAAATTACCCTCAAATTATAATCCATTAATGCTCCCATTTAAAACTGATTTTCTATCTATGTATGATTGAGGTCTCTTAACTCATTTTCCTTACTAGGTGGCTCAATTTTGAAATGAAACATAGAAAACAATGGAGTGGTAAACTTGGGAAATTACCTTCCTTTTGATATGCCTCATTCTTAAGTATGCAAGTATTAGTTGTTTTTTTCCCCCCCCCCAGTGGGGGTCTTCTTAGTACATATTATAGCCCACTGTGGGGTGATTGGTATTGACTGAAGAATGTACACATTGAACTGTAATTGTCAAACAAATGAGTGGAGATGAAGAAAGTAATGCCAGGAAGGCACAGGCTTTTGCTGTTCTAGAAGGAAAACCTTGCTGTGTCTCTCATCTACAGTCTAACCTTCAGATTTAGTGAAACTGTTCCTTTTCTTATGCTCCGTTAAAAATTTGGATTATTTGGGGGGTTTTTGCCCTTGAGTTGAATGTCTCATGTATTTTTGGATGTTAAGCCCTTATCAAATATATGATTGGGAAATATCTTCTGTCAATCTGTAAGTTGCCATTTGATTTTGCTGATGTTCCTTTGTTTGGAGTTGGATGTGGTCCCACTAGTTTGTTTTTGCAGTTGTTGCCTTTGCTTTTGGTGTGAAACCCAAAAATTCATTGCAAAGACCGATGGCAAGAAGATTACCTCAATGTATTCTTCTAGGGGTTTAATCGCTTTAAGTCTTATGTTCAAATTTTTAACCCCTTTTTAGTTGAATTTTGTGTATGGTAAAAGACAGGGGCACAGCTTTCAGTTTTTCAAAAGACTATCCAGTTTTCCCAGTGCCATTTTGAAAAGCTTGTCCTTTCCCCACTGGATATTCTTGGCTCCTTTTTCATAAGCTAACTGACAATATATGGGTATGATTTCTTTCTAGCTTCTCTGTTCTGTTTTGTTTATCAATATGTCTGTTTTTGTGCCAGAAGCAAATCATTCTGTTTTGATTACTATAGCTTTCTAATACAATTTGAAACCAGAAACCCTAGTCTCAAAATTTGTTCTTCTTTCCCAAGATCACTTTCACTTTTTGGTGTTTTGTGATTTAATACAGAAGAATAGACCAAGAAGAGATGGGAAAAAGACACAGAACAACTATACAAAAAAATATCTTAACGACCCAGATAATCACAATGGTGTAGTTTCTCACTCAGAGCCAGACAATCTGGAATGTGAAGTCAAGTGGGTCTTAAGAAGCACAGCTGCCCATAAAGCTAGTGGAAGTGATAGAATGCCAGCAAATCTATTTAAAATCCTAAAAGATGATGTTGTTAAAGTGCTCCGCTCAATATGTTAGAAAATTTGGAAAAGCCAGCAGGGGCCAGAGGACTGGAAAACATCAATCCTCATCCCAATTCCCACGAAGTGCAGTACTAAAGAATGTTCAAGCCACTGAATAGTTCAATTCATCTCCCATGCTAGTAAGGTTATGCTGCATTCCTCCAGGCTAGGCTTTAGCATTATGTGAACCTAGAACTTCCAGATGTTCAAGCTGCGTTTAGAAAAATCAGAGGAACCAGACGTCAAATTGCCAACAGCTGCTGGAACATAGAGAAAGTAAGGGAATTCCAGAAAAACATCTGCTTCATTGACCTCACCAAACTGTGGATCTCAACAACTTGGAAATTTTTTATGGATATGGGAATACCAGAACAACCTTACCTGTCTTCTGAGAAACCTGTATGCAGTTCAAAAAGCAACAGTTAGAGGCAGACAAGGAAAAATAAACTGGTTCAATATTAGTGAAGGAGTTCGCAAAGGCTGAATATTGTCACCCTGCTGATTTAACTTATATGCAGTGCATGTCATGCAAAATGCTGGACTAGATGAGTCCTAAAAGCTGGAATCAACATTGCTGGGAGAAATATCAGCAACCTCAGATGTGTGAATGATAGCACTCTAATGGCAGAAAGTGAAGAGGAACTAAAGAGCCTCTTGATGAGGGTGAAAGAGAGTGAAAAAGCTGGCTTAAAAGTCAATATCAAAAAAGCTAAGATCATTGTATCTGGTCCCATCACTTACATGGCAAATAGAAGGGGGAAAGGTGGAAGCAGTGACAGACTTCCTCTTCCTGGGCTCTAAAATCACTGTGGATGGTGACTGCAGCCACGAAATTAGAAGACGATTGCTTCTTGGCAGGAAAGCTCTGACAAACCTAGACAGTGTGCTAAAAGTAAAGACATCACTTTACTGATAGAGGTCTGTATAGTCAAGGCTAGGCTCTTTCCAGTAGTCATGTGCACATGTAAGAGCTGGACAGACAGTAAAGAAGGCAGAGTGCTGAAGAAGTGATGTTTTTGAACTGTGGTGCTGTAGAAGACTCTTGAGAGTCCCTGAGCACCAAGGAGATCAAACCAGTCAATCTTAAAGGAAATCAACCCCATTTACTCTTCAGAAGGACTGATGCTGAAGCTGAAGCTCCAATATTTTGGCCAACTAATGTGAATAGCTGACTCGTTGGAAAAGACCCTGATGCTGGAAAAGATTGAAGGAAGAAGAAAAAGAGGGTGACAGAGGATGAGATGGTTGGATGCCATCACCAATTCAATGGGCATGAACTTGGGCAAATTCTAGGAGATGGTAAGGGACAGGGAAGTCTGGCATGTTGCAGTCTGTGGAGTCACAAAGAATCAGGTATGACCTGGCAACTGAACTGCAACAAATGTTTTATACAAGTTGTAGAATTTTTTTTCTGTTTTGTGAAAAATGCCTTGGAATTTTGAAAGTTACTGCAATGAATAAGTAGATAGCTTTGGGTAGTACAGATGTATTAACAATATTAATTCCTCCAGTCAATAAATATGAAATATGTTTCCTTTTGTGTCTTTATACATTTCTTTCATAAGTGTCTTGAATGTTTTCATACATAGATCTTTCAACACCTTGCTTAAATATATTTCTAAGTATTTTATTTTTTGATGCAATTGTAAATGGAATTATTTTTATTTCTGTAATTTGTTTTGGTGTATGGATAGGTAACTGAGTTTTATATATTCAAATACAGTTTACTGCTATTTTTTAAGAATAGACAATTTCCCCTCCAAATAAGACATACAAAATGCCCAAGAAGTATATCACAAGATGCTGAACATCACTATCAGGGAAGTGAAATCAAAAGTACAACATACACCACCTCATTCCTGTTTAAATGGCTTTTACCAAAAAGTAAGAAATAAGTGTGGTTGAGGATGTCTAGAAAATGGAGGTCTTAATGGATTGTTGGTAGGAATGTATATTGGTGCAACTTCCATGGAATAACTTCTGGGAGTATTTCATGAAATTTCACAAGGAACGGTTATGCAGCCATTAATCCCACTTTTGTATATATATTCATTTCTGCATATATATTCAAAGGAAATGAAATAATTATCTCAAAGGAAATCTGTACTCCCATGTTCATTGCATAAATATTCACAGTAGCCTAGAAACAACCTATTATGGGAACAATCTAAGTATCTGTCAGCAGGTGAAGAGATTAAAACAATGCAATGTGATATATATATATATATATATATATATATATATATATATATAAGTTTAGGCTTATCTTGTTGCCCTAAATCTCTTCTTTTCAGAGTAAAATGTGAATAAAAAACGTGAAAATCCCACACAAAACCTTCAAATCAAAAGGGAATTTTAACGTTCCTCTTTCATTATCTTAAAATAAAAATATTCAACAAATATAAATACAAAGACATCAATATATTCATACAGATATACATAAAGGTTAGCTGAACGATCTTCTAACAAAGATGTCATTAACTTTAGTGTGGAAGGTCTCTGAGTGTGTTATGATGACCAGTCACTGAAAGGTTTGACATTTTTCATGGGGCTTAAATATATATATTTTCTTCTGGACACTTCAGATCATAAAGCCTTTGTGGGGCTACACGCAAAAACTGAGAAACTTGCTCTTGTTTTGCTATCACCACCTCTGATTTTTGAACCTCTGGGGGTGTCTTATAAACAGACGTCTCATCTGAAATGGCTGCTGTTAAAATGTCCATGCATTGCATTTGGAAAGATACTTTTATTATTTGTTACCATAATAGCTGGAATTTTCCACTACTTTGCCATTCTGTAGGAAGTTTTACATTTTAAAATGTGGGTGTTTGTATTAAAGTTATAGGGACCATAGCCAGTCCAGGTTCAATGCACCATACTGGATGCTTGGGGCTGGTGCACTGGGACGACCCAGAGGGATGGTATGGGGAGGGAGGAGGGAGGAGGGTTCAGGATGGGGAACACATGTATACCTGTGGCAGATTCATTTTGATATATGGCAAAACCAATACAATATTATAAAGTTAAATAAAATAAAATTTAAAAAAAAGTTATAGGGACTTTGCATAAGAGTTTTTAAAAATTAATGCTTTCATCAAATTTTGGAACTGGAAAATAGGATTGGGGTGACCTGATTTCTCTCAGTCCTTTTGCTTGGTTCCAGAGTGGGAACCACATCAGATGGTGACCATTCTGCTGCTTATACAATTCCTGGGAAGTCAGGCCACAGGCTCCTTTAATGACCCACCCCAGGACTCAACAACCCAGATTGTTGAAATTTCCTGTTATATATACCTTGAAGCTTGAAGTCATTCCATGTTTTCTTTTCCATTTTCCATGGAATTTGAAACCTCTCTAGTCTAATAATTCCTAATATACTTTGGTGTGATTATTAAATGATCTTAAGCATAATTTTCTAAGGGTAAGCCATCTTCAGCATTTAGCATTTCTCATGTCTTCCTTTCCACTCTATATTTTGTACATTTTGGCATATGAATAAATAATCATGATTGAAATTGTTTCAAAGCTTCAAAATTTACAAAGCAATTTTTATATCCATGCTGGTCTTGGTCTCATTGTGATAAACAAAGAGACAAGGGTTTCATGCACATAAGGAAGAAAGAAATCTGGGAAGGAAGGAAGGAAGTTAAGGTGATGTTTAATGAAGGGTTGAATAGAGCAGGAAATGCATGTAAGAACATGAAATAATGGGATGCTTACGTATTTCAGTGGCCAAACTATGTAAGATAGATGGGTCAGCCAAGAACAGTTGCCCTTTTCTGATTCACTAATTTTTGTAGCAAAATCAAAGCCTCATATTTTTTTGCAGTCTGTTGCCTGATTGAATCCCATCCTGACAAAGTTGACACACCTACACACACAGGTGTGTACACAGACCTTGACAAGTGAAATGAGCCAATTTGCATTCTGTCTACCAATGGCTCTTTGGTCTGCCCCTCTTTCCCTTCAATTTTTGTACTCTTCCTGCATGTTCTACCAGGTAGGATGTGGGAAATGGGTAGCTCAAACACACACATTAAAAGCTGTAGGGATAAAGTTGACTCCATTACAAATTACAGTCACACCGCTGGTTCAGCAGTAAAGACCCCACCTGCCGATGCAGGGGACCCGGGTTTGATTTCCCGAGTGGTGAAGATCCCCTGGACAAGGAAATGGCAACCCGCTCCAGTATTCATGCCAGGGAAATCCCATGGGCAGAGGAGCCTGGTTGGTTACGGTCCAAGGGGTTGCAAAAGAATCAGACACAAATTAGTGACTAAATACCAAAATCAGGGAAGTCTTTCCCCCATCATTCCCTCTTTCTGGGCACTGCTGAATATGATTTAAAAACTGGAGATTTGGAGTTGTAATTGAAAATCAGAAACATATATTACTTTTCCAATTGAAGGAGGAATCTGTAAACTCAGTCCGTGAATGTTTAAAATCTCAGAACTTCATTAAGTTGTGATGACTACAGTGAGACAGTCAAGGTTGAGAAATAGAAGCTCAGCCTTCTCTCCCCACCAGACAGCTGCCAGACGACGCTGTGCTCTGAGCTTGCTCTCTTGGCCTCTGTTCTGCTTGTCTCCTGCATGTAGAGCAAGAAAACTTAAAAAGCTATTAGGGTTTGGGGGTTCAGACACTCAATGGCAAACATTTTCCTCAACCCCACAAAGAAAACAATTTTTTTTTTAAACTGTAAGGAAAGATTTATGGACCTTCAGGTTTATAAAACCATCTGGTGCTTTATAGTTTGCAGGCTGGTTGCTTTGAGAGTTCAAAGTTTGGACTAACTACACCACTATTGTTACCACTCCCTACTTCTTGAATAGTTCAATTTAGTTTCTATAATGATACCTAAGAGTCTACTCTTTTAAATTTATTGGACAACTTGTAAAAGTCAGTAGGATTTAAGAAAATGTACCTGTTGCTTTTTAAGGCATTTTTACTGTTTGACTCTTGCTGCATTAAGGAGTCCAGTTGGTGACCTCTGAGTTTCCACTTAGCTTAGCTTCCTTGTGGAAGCATTGCGTAATTTGGGTTTTGTTATAGCAGTTGGTGACTTTGACCCTTCTCAGTTAAGTGTTCAGGCTGAGGATGACTGAAAAGAGCTTTCTGATGGGATATTTCCAACCTCTTTCAAGCTAGAGTAGTCTTTCCCTCAGCATAGCAAACCCTTATATAGAAATGGTTTTCAGCCTCTATTGAGTGTTCTGGTGGAGCAACTCAGATCAAAGGCTTGATATTTGAAAAATGCACATTCACATTGCAAAGCAAAAAAAAAAAAATGTTATGCAAGTCAATAATATCACTTCAAAGTGACTCAAGTGTGTTCTCAGTTTCAAAAGAAAATGGAGAAAATGAGAACAGGGTGTATAAATGTTCTCTGCCTAATTCTATTTGTAACTGAGCTGAAATCTCAACTATCCCTTTACTGCTAGTGAGGGGTCCCCAAGGACTCTGGTTGTAGGGCAATCTGCTTATTAATTACCTGTACCTGTGATAATCTTGTACACTTAGAATACAAGAGTGACAAACTTTTATCCACCTCACATTTTTGGAATGCAAATTAGCTACACTTTATTAAAGAAATAGCATTTTACAGAAGAATATAAATTGAGAAACAGATATAATGTGGATTAGCCCTTTAGATACCTTTAATGGAGATCAGTGAAAAAATAACTCCAGTAAGAATGAATGGGTGGAGCCAAAGCAAAAACAATACCCAGTTGTGGATGTGACTGGTGATAGAAGCAAGGTCCGATGCTGTAAAGAGCAATATTGCATAGGAACCTGGAATATTAGGTCCATGAATCAAGGCAAATTGGCAGTGGTCAAACAGGAGATGGCAATAGTGAACGTTGACATTCTAGGTATCAGCGAACTAAAATGGACTGGAATGGGGGAATTGAACTCAGATTACCATTATATCTACTACTGCACGCAGGAATCACTTAGAAGAATCGGAGTAGCCATCATGGTCAACAAAAGAGTCTGAAATGCAGTACTTGGATGCAATCTCAAAAACAACAGAATGATCTCTGTTCGTTTCCAAGGCAAACCATTCAATATCACAGTAATCCAAGTCTATGCCCCAACCAGTAATGCTGAAGAAGCTGAAGTTGAATGGTTCTATGAAGACCTACAAGACCTTTTAGAACTGATACCCCAAAAAGATGTCCTTTTCATTATAGGGGACTGGAATGCAAAAGTAGGAAGTCAAGAAACACCTGGAGTAACAGGCAAATTGGCCTTGGAATACGGAATAAAGCAGGGCAAAGGCTAATAGAGTTTGGTCAAGAGAACGCACTGACGCACTGGTCATAGCAAACACCCTCTTCCAACAACACAAGAGAAGACTCTACACATGAACATCACCAAAGGTCAACACCAAAATCAGATTGATTATATTCTTTGCAGCCAAAGATGGAGAAGCTCTATACAGTCAGCAAAAATAAGACTGGGAGCTGACTGTGGCTCAGATCATGAGCTCCTTATTGCCAAATTCAGACTGAAATTGAAGAAAGTAGGGAAAACCACTAGACCATTCAGGTATGACCTAAATCAAATCCCTTATGATTATACAGTGGAAGTGAGAAATAGATTTAAGGGACTAGATCTGATAGATAGAGTGCCCGATGAACTATGGACGGAGGTTCATGACATTGTACAGGAGACAGGGATAATGAACATCCCTATGTAAAAGAATGCACAAAAGCAAAATGGCTGTCTGGGGAGGCCTTAAAAATAGCTTTGAAAAGACGAGAAATGAAAAGCAAAGGAGAAGAGGAAAGATATAAGCATCTGAATGCAGAGTTCCAAAGAATAGCAAGAAGAGATAAGAAAGCCTTCCTCAGTGATCAATGTAAAGAAATAGGGGAAAACAACAGAATGGTGAGGACTAGAGATCTCTTAAGAAAATTAGGGATACCAAGGGAACATTTCATGCAAAGATGGGCTCGATAAAGAACAGAAATGGTATGGACCTAACAGAAGCAGAAGATATTAAGAAGAGGTGGCAAGAATATACAGAAGAACTGTACAAAAAAGACCTTCCTGACCCAGATAATCAAGATGGTAGGATCACTCACCTAGAGTCAGACATCCTGGAATGTGAAGTCAAGTGGGCCTTAGAAAGCATCACTATGAAGAAAGCTAGTGGAGGTGATGGAATTCCAGTTGAGCTATTTCAAATCCTGAAAGATGATGCTGTGAAAGTGCTGCACTCAATATGCCAGCAAATTTGGAAAACTCAGCAGTGGCCACAGGACCAGAAAAGGTCAGTCTTCATTCCAATCCCAAAGAAAGACAATGTCAAAGAATGCTCAAACTATGCACAATTGCACTCATCTCACACGCTAGTAAAGTAATGCTCAAAATTCTCCAAGCCAGGCTTCAGCAATACGTGAACCGTGAACTTCCAGATGTTCAAGCTGGTTTTAGAAAAGGCAGAGGAACCAGAGATCAAATTGCCAACATCTGCTGGATCATCAGAAAAGCAAGAGAGTTCCAGAAAAACATCTATTTCTGCTTTATTGACTATGCCAAAGCCTTTGACTGTGTGGATAACAATAAACTGTGGAAAATTCTTCAGGAGATTGGAATACCAGACCACCTGACCTACCTCTTGAGAAACCTATATGCAGGTCAGGAAGCAACAGTTAGAACTGGACATGGAACAACAGACTGGTTCCAAATAGGAAAAAGAGTACCTCAAGGCTGTATATTGTCACCCTGCTCATTTAACTTATATGCAGAGTACATCATGAGAAATGCTGGGCTGGAAGAAGCACAAGCTGGAATCAAGATTGCTGGGAGAAATATCAATAACCTCAGATATGCAGACAACACCACCCTTATGGCAGAAAGTGAAGAGAAACTAAAAAGCCTCTTGATGAAAGTGAAAGAGGAGAGTGAAAAAGTTGGCTTAAAGCTCAACATTCAGAAAAGGAAGATCATGTATCTGGTCCCATCACTTCATGGGAAATAGATGGGGAAACAGTGGAAGCCGTATCAGACTTTATTTTTTGGGGCTCCAAAATCACTGCAGATGGTGATTGCAGCCATGAAATTAAAAGATGCTTACTCCTTGGAAAGAAAGTTATGAGCAACCTAGATAGCATATTCAAAAGCAGAGACATTACTTTTCCAACAAAGATCCATCTAGTCAAGGCTATGGTTTTTCCAGTGGTCATGTATAGATGTGAGAGTTGGACTGTGAAGAAAGTTGAGCACTGAAGAATTGATGCTTTTGAACTGTGGTGTTGGAGAAGACTCCTGAGTTTCCCTTGGACTGCAAGGAGATCCAATCAGTCCATTCTAAAGGAGATCAGCCCTGGGTGTTCTTTGGAAGGAATGATGCTAAAGCTGAAACTCCAGTACTTTGGCCACCTCATGAGAAGAGTTGACTCATTGGAGAAGACTCTGATGCTGGGAGGGATTGGGGGCAGTAGAAGAAGGGGACGAGAGAGGATGAGATTGCTGGATGGCATCACCAACTTGATGGACGTGAGTTTGAGTGAACTCCAGGATTTGGTGATGGACAGGGAGGCCTGGCGTGCTGCGATTCATGGGCTTGCAAAGAGTCAGACATGACTGAGTTACTGAACTGAACTGAGTCCCAGAAAATTAGTTGTATTATCCGACTTTTTACTGTTGTCATTACAGTATTTGTGGATTACCCATTTTATGGGTGTCTGTCATTCTCCTAGGTAGAGTATAATTATATCTTCAGATTACACAACATTTTAGGGATAGGGCTCTTTATTATTTTTTGCATATTCAACATGCTTTATGATAACAATAGATAAAGTCTTCTCTGTGCATCTATGCATGCAAATGTTTTAATGTATTTTATCGGTGCTTACTTGACATATGTATCTTGCATACATTATCTGATTTGCTAGAAAATAAATATTAACCATATTGTGATGAAAATTAATTCTCCTAACAACTCTTTCTTTCCTCATATTCTTTTCTGAAATGATGTTGGTGCATTATAATATTGTGGAAGTCTATGTTCAGAATGTAAAGCTCAAAACATGAAACTCAGAGATTGAATGTTGAGGTCTGATCTGTTCCTTAACTTTGCCTTAACCCGTTAGACATTATGTCAGCAGTTTGGCAAGGCAATAGTTTTCCTTCCACAACAGTAGCTCTTATTTTGCTTCTCAACCTCTGATAAATCTACTTGTTTGCATCCCTCCAACACAGTGCTAACATGTCAAAGTTCATATGTAGACTGAGATAAAACTGAATTGTAGATCTTAAATGATACTACACAGTCATTTGTTTGGAAAATGGAGAGAATCCAGATTGAGCAGATATGATACACAGATATTTGTCTAAACTGGTTCTGGATCTGACTCATCTGTGACTGAATCTTGGTTACCAGACCTGCATTTCATTTCTACTTAAATTCCGAAAGTACTTAGGAGATTTTAATCAGGTTATTTTAATTTACTTTTAGTTAATCCCCTTAGACACAGTTTATAGACTAAGGGGAACCTCCCAACACTTTGCAGAATGAAATTGCATCCCCTAAAATGCTTACTTCTTGTATTTCTCAGTGACTGATTGGTGCAAGAAAGCAGGATGATTTGAGCTGTTTTCTTTCCTACTGTTTTGTAGTCAGTAGAAAAGCAAAGGGCTCTGTAAGCATAAAGCTCAAGATTTTAGAGTCACCTTTTGCTTACTTACTTCTCCTTTCCTGTCCTCATATCCCATCTGTCACCAGTTTTCTGAGACAGTTCCTCCAGAGAGTGGGAGTTTCCATCTGCCTCTGATGTGAAATGCACTGAAAATAGTTTTGAGCTGTGACGGACATATCAACTTCAGTTTTTCTAACTAGCAGCACCAAATAAACTCTGACATGGGAATACCAACTTCATGTCTGCCAACGGGTTGATCCATGGTTGCCATCACCATTTAGAACAGTACATTTGAAAATATCACATGATGTGAGTTTCAGTTGCAAATTTTGGGAATCTTCAATCCATCTGTTGTCATAACTGAGAAATTTAGAATATGTCTGAAACTGTATATATGCACTTTTATATATGTTTTATATATAGATATAATTTATGTATATAAACTTAAATAGGAAAAGGAGTTCGTCAAGGCTGTATATTGTCACCCTGTTTATTTAACTTATATGCAGAGTACATCATGAGAAACGCTGGACTGGAAGAAACACAAGCTGGAATCAAGATTGCCAGGAGAAATATCAATAACCTCAGATATGCAGATGACACCACCCTTATGGCAGAAAGTGAAGAGGAGCTCAAAAGCCTCTTGATGAAAGTGAAAGTGGAGAGTGAAAAAGTTGGCTTAAAGTTCAGCATTCAGAAAACGAAGATCATGGCATCCAGTCCCACTACTTCGTGGGAAATAGATGGGGAAACAGTGTCAGACTTTATTTTTCTGGGCTCCAAAATCACTACAGATGGTGACTGCAGCCATGAAATTAAAAGACGCTTACTCCTTGGAAGGAAAGTTATGACAAACCTAGATAGCATATTCAAAAGCAGAGACATTACTTTGCCAACAAAGGTCTGTCTAGTCAAGGCTATGGTTTTTCCTGTGATCATGTATGGATGTGAAAGTTGGACTGTGAGGAAGGCTGAGCACCGAAGAATTGATGCTTTTGAACCGTGGTGTTGGAGAGGACTCTTGAGAGTCCCTTGAACTGCAAGGAGATCCAACCAGTCCATTCTGAAGGAGATCAGCCCTGGGATTTCTTTTGAAGGAATGATGCTAAAGCTGAAACTCCAGTACTTTGGCCACCTCATGCGAAGAGTTGACTCATTGGAAAAGACTCTGATGCTGGGAGGGATTGGGGGCAGGAGGAGAAGGGGACGACAGAGGATGAGATGGCTGGATGGCATCACTGACTCGATGGACATGAGTCTGAGTGAACTCCGGGAGTTGGTGAAGGACAGGGAGGCCTGGCGTGCTGCGATTCATGGGGTTGCAAAGAGTCGGACACGACTGAGCGACTGATCTGATCTGATATATATATATATATATATATAAATTTCTAGGTTTATTGTATTAAATACTTTTTACCTGCTAGGTTTAGTGTATTAAATACTTTTTACCTTTATCATGAAAGGGCAAAACAAATTCATTCTTTCAAGTTATTGTCTTTCCTCTTAACCTTCTGAATCAAGTTCTAGTTTTCCCTCTAAATTGAGGGGAATCCACACCAAGTTTGTTTTCTACCCCAGCTTAAATACTTCATCATGGGGTCATTGTCATGTATTTTCTGACCTCTAAATTTCACCAGAGCAAACCCACAGTTTGCCCCAAAACCATCCTGAGAGTCTGCCAGCCTTGCCCTCTTGATCATTTGTTTGAGATTTTTACATTAACCACGCATTTCTGGGTAAGTAGGCACACATATCCATGGTTTTCTGCAATATTATGGCAAAAGCCTTGGTCAGTGGTTTTCACAGGGAGTGGGGAAGCTATACTTCTAGTATTAGAGTTACCCCTGGGGCATGGGCAAAATGCAGATTGCAGAAAAGAAGACATGACTATTCCAAGAACTTTGGCCTTTGACCCAGAAATATATCCTAATGGGTCTCTGGCTGAATTTCTACACTGATTCTTAGCACAATAAAACTGACAACCATGAATTCTTCTGAAATGTTACATTGTAGTTTCTTAACCACATGTGAACACCGTTCAAACATTTATAAATAATCTTTGGATTCTCGAAGTTCACAAACATTTGTCTGACCTTGAAAAAGGCCACAGGCAAAGTACATGGAATTCTGAATCTGGAATAATTGAATTAAATGAGATAATACATGTGATAATTCTCTGTGACTTGTAACTACAACACTAATATTAATCATTGATATGTACAGTTTGGTTATTTTCTTTAGGTTCCATGGAATAAGATTTAGGTTAGGTCAGATCATTTGGTTGCTGCATGTGTCATAGTGAAACATAAATTGAATTAGGTTCAGATAACTGATTCTGTTCTTGCTTTGGTATACCAGTTGTCTGTTGGTTCTACACTCCTTCTACTCCTATTTCTAAGAAATGTTTATTTCCTCTGCTTTCTGTCTGTCTCTTTCTCTTAGAAATCATCTGTTGCCCACCTGAATCTATGTTTTGGGGGTGGGGCTGACCGTGTTTCCTCACTCCAAGGATGGAAAGCTGTCTTGATCTGAGCACCAGGATTCACCTAATCTGTTCTTGGTGGGCTTATGAGTAGTGGTAACTTAACTATACTTGCCTCTGGCACTTTGCTAGAACTTTTGGGATGAGTAAAGATACAGCTTCTAATAGTTGCATTTTCTGTTCTGTGGTGACAGCCTGCTTGTCAACCTGGAGCTAAGGACAGGGATGGAGAAAAGAGACACATTCCTGATAATAAAGGTTGGACTCTGCCTCCTCCCATTCTCCAAGTCAGTCCCACTGAACTTCCCTGCTCTGTGGTCCAAAGAACGTCTCCATCTTTTTGTCTGTTTAATTTGCTTCAGAGAAGCTTCTGTTCCTGGCAATAGAATGTTCTGGTTTCTTCCCACCGTCATTCACTGGCTGGCTACTGGTTGTGTTACCTTGAACTTGACAGCTGTGTTTCTTCAGGCTGAGTGTTTTTATATGTAAAATTAAATTGTAGCATTTATAAATCAAACAAACAGTATACAGAAGTGAAAATATTCCAGGAGTGTTATCAGGTTATGGGAGTTGGGTGCTATTAAATGAGTTGTTATCAGCCTAGATCCAAAGAAATGGGAGAAGGGCGCATCTGTGGAACTTAAGCAGAGTCCTGCAGAGGAGGACACCTTGAAGAAACTGTGATTGTATCTGGGAAAATTTAAGAGGAGGGACCCAGGGGAATAGGTACACAGATCTCAATCTGTTTCCTTCCATCCATCTCCTGCCAGGGCTTCCCATTTGTTGATCCCAACAGGAAGACAGAATGTAAGGGGGCCTGTTGATGAGGTCCCTAGGCCATTCCACAGAGGCCATAAACATGATGGAGAAGGAAGAAAGTATATCCAGAAGGGCAAAGAGAAGGCATCTGGCATGGCAGATAATCTTGGACTTGTCTTTCAGTTCTAAATTTAAATGAGAATGAATAAAAATCTAGAATAATATGACATTGGGATTCATTTGGATAATGTACACGTATGAGTGAGAAAAGAGAAGGGAAATCTTACATTACTCCTCCCTCTTTTCTGCACATTTAATATCCCAGTTCATTAAAAGCATGCCTAATTAGGCCAATGATGTTTTACTATTTCAAATGGCATGGCAAAAGAGTTAGGTTATTTACTACATAAATTAGACAATAAATTGATTCAAATTATTCTTGAAAGTTGATTTTAAAAATTAGAATAGTACTCTGAGTGTTGATTTTTAAAACAGATTTAGAAAAGTACTTTTCTTTTCTATGCAGTAAAATTGAATAGCTTTAAGTTACTCAACTAACATGTGCTTAAAAAAACATCAGAAAAGTAGACTCACAGATGTGGAGAACGAACTAGTGGTTAGTAGTGGGTGGGGGGTTATTTAGTGATGGCCAGTGTCCAAACTATTGGATATAAGATAGGCTGAAGGATGTTTTATACAACATGGGTAATGTAGCCAACGTTTTGTAGTACATGTAAGTAGAAAGCAACCTTTAAACATTGTATATATTGTTTTTAAAAAGCAGAAGACAGACAATCATTTATTTAAAAAAACTAACCACTAAAGGGAGGCCTAGTGTTTCATCTGGTTTCTCCACTAAAGAGGTAGGAATTTGTCTAAATGCTTGACAAAGCCTGATCATGTTAGGCTTATTGCAAGACCACAAAGTATGTATAAAACCACATATACCATTCTTTGTGGGTGATTTAAAGAATGTTCAAGAGTAAGTTTTTCTCCATACAAATTTTCCCCACTTATTTAATTCCTGAGTAACATAGAGCTCCATTGTAATGGCACATTACAATATTTAGAGTTGTTGTTGTTCAGTCCTAAATTGTGTCCAGCTATTTGTGACCCTACAGACTGTAGCACGCAGACTTCCCTGTCTCTCAGAATATCAGAGAGAATAATTCTGTATAAAGACATGGAGGTCTTACAAATTTAGAAAAAAAGCCCATTCAACTCTGATTCTTTTGTTAGAATTGCATCCTAACAATGCAATTTTTGCATTTTAATATATGTGGTATAATATAAGAGATGTGGTTACCTTATAGATGTGTACAATTCCTTGTAGTAATATGGTAATATATTGCATTTTTACCAAAGAAGGTAATTATGGTCTAATTCTGTCTTTTATACAAAGTAAAATTCCTATGTCTCACTGTAAGAAATAATTTCTGAAAGATATTGAAGACATATATATATCTATATAGTTGGTCGTGAGTGATGTTAAAAATGCAATTCATAAATATCCATTATCTCATCTACCACATATTTGACATTCATTCTAAATTGGACAATATTATTATACATTATTAGTGAAATGAAATGAAACATGTGAAATGAATGAGTTATATTTAAAGATGCAACTTCTCTGCAAGTGATGCATTTGTAACCCTATTTCATTATGTGTTTTCTGATATGAGCAAAATATAAATAGAGATGTAGTGTTCTGAGGTGATTTAAATTTAGGAAGGATAAAGGAAATGGAATTTTTGATTGAGAGGAATACGTTAAATAGATTGATTTTACTTTTGAATTTTCTTTATGTATAGACTTCATAATAGGGCTTCAACTACATAAAAGGGAACCATTCATTAAGCTGGAGTTAGAAATTCATTTTAAATGTTGAATGATTTAATTAAGCTTTAATGGTGTCTCATTTTTTTTTTTTTTCCATTTTGGGTAGCGTCATGGGTAGATTTGCATTGTATTCTTATAAACAGAGAAATGTTCATTTCTTAAAATAATTTTTTTCAAATAAACTGAAATAGCCAAGGAAAGAAATAGTAAGCAATTGTGAAGCATTAGAATCCACAAAATTTAGTCATTGCATTGCTTTTTTGATTTAAAAATTGATATAGTTTCTCTAGTAAAAATTGTATTTGCTTCATATTTGTGATCATATGCTGTAAAATCACACTTAAAATGTGGAATCAAACAACAACCATGAAGAACAAAACATAAATAAAAAGAACAGATTGGTAGTTTCCAGATGTGGGCTTTGGGTGGGTTTTTTTTATATAATCATAATGGTTTTTATATAATTGTAATGGTTTTTTACAAAGTATAGCAACTGTTCCATGTCCCACCTCGCAGGCCAGGTGCAAATGATGCTTGCTATTGCCCTGGACATTGGGAATCAAGTCCAGCAGAGCAGGTAGCAAAATGGTGTCAAGCAAACAGACAGGGAACAATTAAAGGGTAAATTACACAAATTATACCACTATTACCAATTTGTTCACCATGAGGGGTGAATAAGGTGTGGAGCTAACCACAGGATTATTCTCAGGATTATGCAAGTATTCTTAATGTATTAGTTATGAATTTACCATGAAGAAATCTTGCTCTCTGTGATAGCATGAATGAACCTTGAGGGCATTATGCTATGCAAAATAAGTCAGATAAAGACAAATGCTATATGAACTCACTTAAATGAGGAATCAAAAACCAATAACCACAAAGAACAAAACATAAATACAGAAAACACTTTGGTGGTTTCCAGAGGCAGGGTTTGGGTGGGGGAGCCAGAATGGGTGAAGTGGATACAGAGTTCCAGTTATAAAGAAGTCACGGGGATATAATACAGAGTGTGGTGACTATAGTTAATAATAGTGTATTGTATACCTGAAAGTTGCTAAGAGAGTAGATCTCGAAGTACTCACCACAAGAAAAATGTGAAGCAGTGTGTGGTGATGGATCACACTAGTACATTAACACCAGAATAACTGTGGTCATAACTTTGCAATATATACAAATATCAAACCATTGTGTTGCATACCTATAATGTGTATGGTGTTATATGTCAGTTAAAAGATAGCCTACATCTTGGGGGAAAAGTAGAGGTAGACTTTTACCATATGTTTTTGTACTGTCCTTCATATTCCTATTTCACCTTTATTAACGTATATAAGAATCTAGGAGGATATAGCCCTGAATAACTTGATGACTTGTGAAGTTATCCTGACATAGGAGGAGAAAGAAAGAGAGTCTAGGTTGTAATACTTATTCAACAGGCATTTTCCCTGGAAAACAGAAAATAAGATGCCCCAGACTTCCCGGATTAAACGCTGTGCCTTTTAACACTTGGGATCAAGAGTAAAAAGTTACCTTGAATGTTAAATATAAACACTCAATATTTTTCAAGAATCCCTTTATGTTAAAAATTTGTATTTATACATGAGTTTTTGAAGTTATTCACTTTTGAAAAATATTTAACTGATTTTGAGTTTACTACTTTACTTATTTATGTTAATAAAAATGTAATACTATCCTGAAACATAGCCTAAGGCATTTTGGCATGAGAAATGACCATGCCAATTTATCAATAACCAATTCATTTAAAAATGTTGTATTTTGAGCATTTGTTCAACATACATTAATTGAATATTGGAGAGGTTAGTGTTTAAATTTAATCTTGCTGGTCCCAAATTTTTCATGAGAAAGAGATAAATATTTGAATAAATAATTAGTCCAGTTGTATTCATTTCTTTGGTGAATGTAAGTAAAACTTAACATAGCAACCCAAAGGAGAGAAGAGCTGATTTGTTTGGGAAAGTCACAAGAATTTTCAAAAAGGAAGTGAAATAGGATCTGGAGGAGCTCCCCAGCAGTAGATGGGGACAGGACTCCAGGTTGAAGAAGAGCTTATAAAAAGAAAGACATTTAAAATCCAAAGAGCACCACAGGTTTGGGGAAGGATGATGAATTCTATCGACTCTCTCCTATCTTTGGGAGGGCCAGGCAAAAACAGCAAAAGATCCCTAGCCTGTGACTCAAACATCTCACTTGCTCCCTGTAGCTGTGTCCTTCCTATGAGTGGACTTCCACGCAGACACATGGACACATGAGCCTAGGAGCGAACCCTCCACTCCTGTCTGTCCTGGAGACAAGCCTCCTCACATGACCTTTGGAGAGATCACTGGGTTCTATAGGTAAGATCCCCTGCAGAAGGAAATGGCAACCTAATCCAATAATTTTTTTTTTTTTTTTTGGGAAAATCCCATGGACAGAGGAGCCTGGGGGGCTACAGCCCAGGAGGTCCCAAAGATTTCAGACACAACTTAGCAACTAAATAGCAACATCAATTAGAAACTGGTAGTAACAACAAATCAAAGAATTGTGATTACATTGGGCCTTTTAATTGTGCTCTGATTAACCTTTATTACAACTCAGATTACTGAAGTTACTCTATATGTGTAATGTAAGACTGCTTGTATTTCATAAATATTAAACTTCATATCCACACATGAGGCCTTGTTCTCCTTGTTGTTCAGTCACTAAGTCATATCTGACATTTGTGACCCTGTGGACTGCAACACACCAGGCTTCACTGACCTTCACTATCTCCTGGAGTTTGCTCAAACTCATGTCCATCAGATCGGTGAAACCATCCAAACATCCCATCCTTTGTTGCCCCCTTCTCCTCCTGCCCTTAATGTTTCCCAGCATTAGGATCTTTTACAATGAGTCAGCTCTTTGAATCAGGTGGCCAAATTATTGGAGCTTCAGCATTAGTACTTCCTTTGAATATTCAGGGTTGATTTCCTTTAGAATTGACTGGTTTCATCTCGTTTACTCCAAGGGACTCCCAAGAGTACTTCCAGCACACTGTTTGAAAACATCAGTTCTTCATGCTCAGACTTCTTTATGGTACAACACTCATATCCATACATGACTACTGGAAAAACCATACCTTTGAATATACAGTCATTCTTTTGGCAAAGTGATGTCTCTGCTCTTTAATATGCCATCTAATTGTTTCATAGCTTTTCTTCCAAGGAGCACACATCTTTTAATTTCATGGCTGCAGCCATCAACTGCACTGATGATTGTCCCAAGAAAATAAAACATGTGAGGCCTATCAAATACCTAACTCAAACTTTTCATCAAGATAAATGTGGTTAAAGAATTATATAGCCTTAGGATAACCACATTTCAACATTTTTTAACCAATTACCATGTTTCTTTAATGATCCCGATTTATATCTCAAAGTTGTATTCTTTATCATAGAGCATGACTCAAATTTACACTGAACCTACTACATTCGCTAAGAAATCCTGTGGCTAATGACACAATAAGGGAACAAAAGTAAAACAAAAATTAGGTGGTTAAAGCTGACATTGGAGAAAAAGAAGAGAACCACAAATAAATGTAAAAATGTGCACTGAATAAAGTTCTGGGTGGTAGGAAAGAATGGCCACTTGGGTCTTTTAGAACAGTAGCCATACGGGGACACTTTGTATTAAGACTGCTGCTGCTGCTAAGTGGCTTCAGTCGTGTCCGACTCTGTGCGACCCCATAGATGGAAGCCCACCAGGCTCCCCCGTCCCTGGGATTCTCCAGGCAAGAACACTGGAGTGGGTTGCCATTTCCTTCTCCAATGCTTGAAAATGAAAAGTGAAAGGGAAGTCGCTCAGTTGTGTCCAACTCTTAGCAACCCCATGGACTACAGCCTACCAGGCTCCTCTATCCATGGGATTTTCCAGGCAAGAGTACTGGAGTGGGGTGCCATTGCCTTCTGCATTGTATTAAGATAGGGTACTCATTTTTCCATAAGGCTTCTACCTCCTGGGGACAGTGGGTATTCAGTTCAGTTCAGTTCAGTCACTTAGTCATGTTTAACTCTTTGCAACTCTTCCTGGGTACACCGGGTATTAAGAAATTAAAAATTAGAACTTTCATTGCTACACAAAATTTAGTGAAGAAGATGACACATTGGGTGTGGTAGGGAAAAAGTCCCTTTTCTCAGCAAAAGACATTTTAACCTCAGGGCATATTCTACAGTAATCAAGGTAATTAAAATGCAGGCAGCTGTCCCATCTTTAAAAAACAATTTCACAATTATCTGTCTCTAAACTTTACAGGCAGTATAAGAGAAGAACATCTGTATTTAATATTTCTTTAAAATCACGATTGTAACTGCTGTTTCCAAGGCCACCACTTGAGGGGTGGGAGACACAGTATTGTTATAAAAGTTGACTGTAGATGCAAATGGTAATTCCATGGCTTAGAGTCCCCAACTGGCTTCCTGGAAGGAGAGTGAACTCCTATCCTTCTTGGAGGAAATTTTCTCTCAGACAAAAGTAGAACTAAGAAGTAAGGGCTGGGGAGGCTATCAATATTTTCCCAACAGGAACACCTTGGGTTGCTTAGAACAGGTCTGTGTTGCTCCTCCATCGCTTGGTCATTTGTATGGCTGTTGCTGGTATCCTATTTTGGATACCATTGCCTACAGAGAGCTCGCTCTGTCTATAATGAAGGGCTGTGGGCTGAAACACTTCTGTCTTGTCACCAGAGCTTAGACTCCATCCTTTTCCCTGTCCTCAGTTGGTGCTCCTTCACATAGAAGGAGTGGGCTCCTTCACATAGAACCTTGAGGACCACATCTCACCAACCATTCCTCAGAGAAGTTAAAATCCTTTCTCCCACTGTGTATCGAACTCCCTTCACTTAGACTTCAGATTACATTTCTCATCTGTCCACTCCATTTTGAGGAACCCCATTCCAATTGATTTATCAGTTATCAACACCACTGGTCACATGGGAAGTTCATGAAAGCTTCACCCAAAATTAAGAAAATCATTAGAATATTGGATCATTCAGACTGTGTTACCAAAGCAGGGCATTCTGCAGTACACGAAGTTTTCCATGTCATATGCTCTTGGGGAAAGTTTTAAGGAAAACGATTTTCAGACTCTCAACATCCATATGAATTCTTTTCTAAATTTTTCTCTCTGAGAAAGCATTTGTATCTGAAGGCTAAGGTACTGGTCTTCTTTCCCACCTCCCATTTCAGAATTGCCCAGGCCCTCTTTGATAAAGAAAGGCATGCCTTTCACTTTCATCATCACTATTGTATGATGTCCCAGGGTGTACAGATTTCTGGGATGCCAGACAAAAAGATCATTTGAAATGCTCCTGTCGCCTAAGCCTTCTTTGATCATGGCATCATGCGCTTATGGTAAGTCTTCATGTCTTTCTGTCTTTTATTTATTTCTGTTAAATGGATAGCAAGAAGAGTTAGTGTTGTATCTTTCTTAATTCATATATGCTGTGGAGCAGAATGACAGGACTGGACAATATTGATTCAACAATCCTCTTTGAATTGCATGTTCACTTCTTTGAAGTCAATGTCCACTTGCATGTGAACATTTACTCCAAATGGAAATGGTGTTGGAACTTTCCCAGTTGTCCAGTGCTTAAGGATCCCTGCTCCTAATGCAGGGGGCCTGGGGCTAAATCCCTACTCGCGGATCTAGATCCCACATGCCATAAGAGAGTTGGAAGATCCAGATGTGCAAAAATTAAGGAACACAACCAAGTAAATAAAAAATGCTAAAAAGAAATGTTGGGATCTTCGCCACATAGTGGCTTTAAGTGTGAACCATGGAGTCCTATAGCCCTTGTACATACTCCCACTCCACCACTCACTAGCTCTGAATCTTTAAGCCAGCCTTAATTTACTTCTCTCCATAATGCCATTCAAACTAGGGTCCACCTCATGGAGTTGCATAAGGATTAATGAAGATAATGCAAGAAAAACATTTCAGAGAAAGACCAGAAGAAGATAAATGCTTGACCAGTGTTTGTCCCTTCACATTTTCTTAGTGTGAAGTTACAAAGAGGGAGACTTGTCAAGCAAATCCAGCCACAGGGCTGTGTAGTGAAGGGCTCAGCCTCATCCAAAGGAAGTCTGGACTTTGCCCTTGTTTCCTGGGAGCTCCTCTCTAAACCCTTAGGTTGTTTCCTCTGGGGAAGGGTGACTAAAGGTGTCTAAGGTTGACACTGAGAAAAATTCTATTGTTTCTGTGAGGGTCTTGAGCCTGATAGGGATATAAACAGCTTGATTTAGGGTAAAAAGTTTGGGCCACAAGAATGATGTGATTCAGGATGGGGGTTTTGGTCATGTAGTATCAGCTGCACCTTTAAAGAAGTTTGAGACTGAGATCAGCTGTATGGACCATCAGTCATGCCTTGGTGATGGAGTCCCAGAAAAATCTCTGGACATGGAGCCTAGAGTGAGCTCCCATGTCTGCCAGTGCTCAATGCAAGCTCATCGGAGCTACGAACACAAAGCTGCCCATGACACCCTGGGAAAAGAAAAGCAAAGTTCCATATTTCACACTTTCTTTGACTCTGCCCTCTATGCCTTTTCCTGGCAGTTTTTTTATCTGTATCTTTTAAAAAGTTGGACACAACTGAGCGAATAAGCACAGCAGCGTTCATTTCAGCACTGTTTACAATAGCCAGAACATGGAAGCAACCTAAATGTCCATCAACAGAGAAATGGACAAAAAAGATGTAGTGTAGATATACAATGTAATGCTACTAGGCCATAAGAAGGAACAAAATAATGCTATCAGAAGGAATATGGATGGACGTGAATATTGTCATACCAAGTGAAGTAAGTCAGACAAGAAAGACAAATGCATATGATATCACTAATATCTGGAATATTAAAAAATGGTATAAATGAACTTATTTACAAACAGGAAAAGAATCACAATGTAGAATATAATTTTATGGTTCCAGGGGGAAGAACAGAGGGATGCATGGTGACATTGGGATTGACATGTACACACTAATATATATAAGATAAATAACTAATAAGGACCTGCTGTATAGAACAGGAAACTCTACTCAACTCTCTGTAATGAGCTACTTGCATTCAGTTCAGTTCAGTCACTCAGTCATGTCCAACTCTTTGGGACCCCATGAAGTGCAGCATGCCAGGCCTCCCTCTTCATCACCAACTCTCAGACTCTACCCAAACTTATCTCCATTAAGTCAGTGATGCAAACTAACCATCTCATCCTCTGTCACCCCCTTGTTCTCCTGCCTTCAATCTTTCCCAACATCAGGGTCTTTTTAAGTGAGTCAGCTCTTCCTGTCAGGTGGCCAAAATATTGGAGTTTCAGCTTCAACATCAGTCTTTCTAATGAACACCCAGGACTGATCTCCTTTAGGATGCACTGGTTGGATCTCTTGCAGTCCAAGGGAATCTCAAGAGTCTTCACCAATGCCACAGTTCAAAAGCATCAATACTTTGGCGCTCAGCTTTCTTTATAGTCCAACTCTCACATCCACACATGACTACTGGAAAAAACATAGCCTTGACTAGATGGACCTTTGTGGACAAAGTAATGTCTCTGCTTTTTAATATGCTGTCTAGGTTGGTCATAACTTTCCTTCCAAGGAGTAAGCATCTTTTAATTTCATGGCTGCAATCACCTTCTGCAGTGAATTTGGAGCCCAAAACAATAAAGTCAGCCACTGTCCAGTTTCCCCATTTACTTACTATGAAGTGATGGGACCGGATACCATGATCTTAGTTTTCTGAATGTTGAGCTTTAAGCCAAGATTTTCGCTCTCCTCTTTCACTTTCATCAAGAGGCTCTTTAGTTCTTCTTCACTTTCTGCCATAAGGGTGGTGTCATCTGCATATCTGAGGTTGATGATATTTCTCTAAGCAATCTTGACTCCAGCTTGTGCTTCATCCAGCCCAGTGTTTCTCATGATGTACTCTGCATATAAGTTAAATAAGCAGGGTGACAATATACAACCTTGACATACTCCTTTTCCTTTTTTGAACCTGTCTGTTGCTCCATGAGAAAAGAATCTAATTAAGAGTGGAGAAATATCAATAACCTCAGATATACAGATGACACCACCCTTATGGCAGAAAGTGAAGAGGAACTAAAAAGGCTCTTGATGAAAGTGAAAGTGGAGAGTGAAAAAGCTGGCTTAAAGCTCAACATTCAGAAAACGAAGATCATGGCATCCAGTCCCATCACTTCATGGGAAATAGATGGGGAAACAGTGGAAACAGTGTCAGACTTTATTTTTCTGGGCTCCAAAATCACTGCAGATGGTGACTGCAGCCATGAAATTAAAAGACGCTTACTCCTTGGAAGGAAAGTTATGACCAACCTAGATAGCATATTCAAAACAGAGACATTACTTTGCCAACAAAGGTTCGTCTAGTCAAGGCTATGGTTTTTCCCGTGGTCATGTATGGATATGAGAGTTGGACTGTGAAGAAAGCTGAGCACCGAAGAATTGATGCTTTTGAACTGGGGTGTTGGAGAAGACTCTTGAGAGTCCCTTGGACTGCAAGGAGATCCAACCAGTCCATTCTAAAGGAGATCAGCCCTGGGATTTCTTTGGAAGGAATGATGCTAAAGCTGAAACTCCAGTACTTTGGCCACCTCATGCGAAGAGTTGACTCATTGGAAAAGACTCTGATGCTGGGAGGGATTGGGGGCAAGAGGAGAAGGGGACGACAGAGGATGAGATGGCTGGATGGCATCACTGACTCGATGGACGTGAGTCTGAGTGAACTCCAGGAGTTGGTGATGGACAGGGGGGCCTGGCATGCTGTGATTCATGGGGTCACAAAGAGTCGGACGACTGAGAGACTGATCTGATCTGATACATATATTTATAACTTATACACAGTTCAACAAAAACTGACATTTATAGCATTGTAAATCAATTATACTGCACTAAAAATAAAAAATGAATTAAAAATAAATCAAAATTATGGAATAAACCATAATCACATGTGTAACAGCTTTCAGTGAGCTCTTGGAGTACGAGCTGATTATGGAACCCAAGAATGGTCTTGGGAGATCCCCAAACTGTAACTGCTATCTGAAGTGAATAAAGTCCTGAGGACTTTCCACTCTGAAATTTGTATCTGTCAAAGGCCCCTTTCTTCATATGCATAGTCCTGATATTATCATGTTGGTCAAATTTTATTTTGTCTAAGAACTCAGTAATAAACTCATATTTCAAATAGGAACATCAATAGGAGGAGGGGATTGCTCAATGACTGATAACCAAGGAAGACGCTGGAAATACACATATATTGCTGTGAAATACATCAAGGAGTTTGCCATTTCAGACCCTCCACCTGGGTCTGCTGGTCCTGATTTAGCTTCCTTAGTCCTTGGCTTCCTATCAGCACTACAGAGTATTCAGTATGGATGAGGCATTGGGTTACCTTAGACAAGTCATTCTCCTCCTTGGATGCCTTGGTCTAAATCCTTGTGTTTTCCCAAAATTCATATGTTGAAAACCTAATGCCCAAATTGATGATTTTAGGAGGTGGGACCATTGGAAAATGATTAGGTCATGAGGGATGAGCCCACATGAATGAGTTTAGGACTCTTAGGAAAGAGGAAGAAATACTTTCTCGTCCCTTCTATTTAGGGATATGTCCTGGAAGAGGCCCTCACTCACTCAACCATGCTGGTACCCTGATCTTGCACTTCTAGCCTCCAGAACTGTGATAAATAATGTGGTTTATAAAACACCCAGCCTCTGGCATTTGTAACAGCAGCCTGCATGCCCTAAAATACTGGACATGATTAAATGGGGGAAAAAATTGTCAATCTTGTTTTCCCTTCCAAGGTCATGAATGTGAAAGAGGTAACATAGATATTCAATCCCTGTGGCACATGGTAATATACTCCATAGAATTGTACATTTCTTTCTAATTGTAGTTCTTTGACACACTCACGTGGGAACATATTTTCTTAGAGGTAATTAACATTTAAACCTATAGATTGTGGATTTTATGTGATCAGTTGAAGGCCTTAAAAGCAAAGATAGAAGTTTCTCAAAATAAAAGCAGTTCAGCCTGAAGACAGCACCATTACTGGTACCGCAGTCTCCAGCCTGTCAGCATAAAGATGAAGCAACTGGACCCCAGTCACTGGGCTCTCGTCAGAATCCTAACATAGCTACTCTTTGACTTGGAAAACCTATCTTCACTTCTCTAGGGCTTGGTTTTCTCAACTGGAAAAGGAAAATTAGAGTAGAAAATCCTTTACCTTTCCAAAAATTATGCAAATCTCTGTATAAAACATGATTCCAAACTGAGGTTTTTTCTTTTTCCCGAAAAGAAAATTATCAATTGGTTGTGCAGCTTCCGTGTTTGGATCTCTTATACTTCTCATTATCTGCTCTATCCCATGGTGTATTTCTCTAGCGTAGCTTTCAGAAAATACCTTGATAGAAATAATTACTTGACTGTTATGGAATATTACTTTTATCTTTAATCTTCCATGGAAAAGCAGGAGTTGTAGCTGAGCACACTAGTGAGAGAAACTGTTTCTAAAAGTCAGGATGTCAAAGTGAGAAATTTGCTGTTTAGTTGCTCAGTCGTGTCCAACATTTTACGACGCCATGAACTGATGACCCCTTGGACTGCAGCCTGCCAGGCTCCTCTGTCCATGGGGTTTCTCTAAGCAAGAATACTGGAGTGGTTTGACATGACCTCTTCCAGGGATCCTCCTGACCAGGGATGGAACCCAGGTCTCTTGTATACAGGAGGACTCTTTACTGTCTGAACTGCCAGCTCCTAATAAATGGGTCTTGACTATACAGGTGATGCATGATGCCTCCTTTTGTTTCCTGCAACAGTGGGTTTTTTTCCAGCTAACATATCAGTCCTATTTCTATTTACCTGAATGCTATCTAGAATGCAAGTTCTCCCTAAAAGATAGACATTACCACAAAAGGAACTTTTATCTGGAATAGCAGTTAAGATTTTGTCCAGTTGTCAGTTTATCCAAAATACCAGAGGCTGGGTATTTGCTTTTAATTATAATATTTACCTCAGAAAGAACAAATGGCTGGCCAGTTTCTGCCATGTTTGATACTCATTAAATAGTAACTTCAGGGCAGTTGGCATACCCTTGTAGCCCCATTGGACTGAATTAAAGGAGTGGGAATTGGTGTTGTTCAGATAATTAATTATAATATAAGTCAGAATTTGGTCAGACTCAATATGCCAGCAGATTTGGAAAACTCAGCAGTGGCCACAGGACTGTAAAAGGTCAGTTTTCATTCCAATCCCAAAGAAAGGCAATGCCAAAGAATGCTCAAACTACCGCACAATTGCACTCATCTCACATGCTACTAAAGTAATGCTCAAAATTCTCCAAGCCAGGCTTCAGCAATACGTGAACCGTGAACTTCCAGATGTTCAAGCTGGTTTTAGAAAAGGCAGAGGAACCAGAGATCAAATTGCCAACATCCACTGGATCATCAAAAAAGCAAGAGAGTTCCAGAAAAACATCTATTTCTGCTTTATTGACTATGCCAAAGCCTTTGACTGTGTGGATCACCATAAACTGCGGAAAATTCTTCAAGAGATGGGAATACCAGACCACCTGACCTGCCTCTTGAGAAACCTATATGCAGGTCATGAAGCAACAGTTAGAACTGGACATGGAACAACAGACTGGTTCCAAATAGGAAAAGGAATACGTAAAGGCTGTATATTGTCACCCTGCTTATTTAACTTATATGCAGAGTACATCATGAGAAACGCTGGGCTGGAAGAAGCACAAGCTGGAATCAAGATTGCCAGGAGAAATCTCAATAACCTCAGATTTGCAGACAACACCACCCTTATGGCAGAAAGTGAGGAGGAACTAAAAAGCCTCTTGATGAAAGTGAAAGAGGAGAGTGAAAAAGTTGGCTTAAAGCTCAACATTCAGAAAACGAAGATCATGGCATCCGGTCCCATCACTTCATGGGAAATAGATGGGGAAACAGTGAAAACAGTGTCAGACTTTATTTTTCTGGGCTCCAAAATCACTGCAGATGGTGACTGCAGCCATGAAATTAAAAGACGCTTACTCCTTGGAAGGAAAGTTATGACCAACCTAGATAGCATATTCAAAAGCAGAGACATTACTTTGCCAACAAAGGTCCGTCTAGTCAAGACTATTGTTTTTCTTGTGGTTATGTATGTATGTGAGAGTTGGACTGTGAAGAAAGTTGAGCACCGAAGAATTGATGCTTTTGAACTGTGGTGTTGGAGAAGACTCTTGAGAGTCCCTTGGACTGCATGGAGATCCAGCAAGTCCATTCTAAAGGAGATCAGCCCTGGGATTTCTTTGGAAGGAATGATGCTAAAACTGAAACTCCAGTACTTTGACCACCTCATGCGAAGAGTTGACTCATTGGAAAAGACTCTGATGCTGTGAGGGATTGGGGCCAGGAGGAGAAAGGGATAACAGAGGATGAGATGGCTGGATGGCATCACCGACTCGATGGACATGAGTTTTAGTGAACTTCAGGAGTTGGTGATGGACAGGGAGGCCTGCTGCTGCTGCTGCTAAGTCGCTTCAGTCATGTCCGAGTCTGTGCGAGCCCATAGGCGGCAGCCCACCAGGATCCCCCATCCCTCGGGTTCTGTAGGCAAGAACACTGGAGTGGGTTTCCATTTCCTTCTCCAATGCATGAAAGTGAAATGTGAAAGTGAAGTCACTCAGTTGTGTCCGACTTTTAGCCACCCCATGGACTGCAGCCTACCAGGCTCCTCTATCCATGGGATTTTCCAGGAAAGAGTACTCGAGTGGGGTGCCACTGCCTTCTCCGACAGGGAGGCCTGGCGTGCTGCAATTCATGGGGTCGCCAAGAGTCAGACACGACTGAGCGACTGAACTGAACTCAAGTGAACTTAGGGAGGAAGATCGTACGATCATCTAGGAAAAAGTAGATAACAATTCATCAGGAGGTGAATTTTTTTGTACCTTCCAAGAGAGAGTAGGTGTTTGTGTACAATGTAAGAATATTTTATTTGTAGGCTCTCCTTAAAGTATTTTCATCTGTCATGATCAGAAAGTACAGCTAAGAAACTGAACTCCTCTAGTGAAGCTGAGAATCCTATGGTAAAAAGTAGACTCAAGTGGCAGGTTCAGAGCACTGTCTCTAGTTCTGTCCTATTCAGCCTTTTAGTCAGTGACTCGATTATCACAGTATCTTACGACATGAACTGCAAGGGCTAGTGTATGTGGAATAAAAGACCGAACATCCAGTGCTTTCCATCTAATAGGGTAGCAATTAAAAGCAAATGCATCCACAGTTCTGTGAAAGAAAGTCTCTCAGTTGTGTCCTACTGTGACCCCATGGACTATACAGTCCATGGAGTCTCCAGGCCAGAAAACTGGAGTGGGTATCCTTTCCCTTCTCCAGGGAATCTTCCCAACCCAGGGATCAAACCCAGGCCTCCCACATTGCCTGGGAGGCAAACAGGCAAATGTTTTTCACCTGAGCCACAAGGGAAGATCCCACAGTTCTAGTTCTGTAATTATGTCCAAATAATCAGAGTATGAGGGTTTGGGTGGGGAGAGAAGACGTCAATGGTTTTAGTTCACTGTATGCTGTGGGAGCAGCATCAATAATTCATTGGAATTTTACTCGGCATGAATGAAAGTGTTTCATTGAGCACACAACGAAGGCCTATTGAATGCGAATAATGTACAGCAGTGAAGAGCACGCACGTGGACTTTGTAAATTAGGACTTAAATTTTAATAGAAAAACAGAAATGAGGTAAATTTCAAAGTTAAATGTTGCACCACAATTAGGACACATGTCGAAAGGGAAAAGCACAGAATGCCTTATGTCCACATATCAAGGAGAACTGAGCTGTGTCAGAGTCACGAAAGCCTGCTTTGTGGAAGTGGTTTTACTGAGATCTGAAAGATGGCAGGGAAGTCATGAGGTAAAAGAGAGAGTGTCTTCCAGGAAGAAGAAATGGCATTGATAAAGAGCTTTAGGCATATATGAGAATATAGAGTGAGAAGAACAGACATGCCAGGATTGAACATTCAAGGAATTTAACTTACTTGGCAAAACTTATGCTAACTGGACAATGAATACAAGGTGGAATATCATCACGTCTGTGAAAGAGATAAGAATCAAGTTTTGGAGAGCATAGCACATATTTCCATTTGCCGGGTAATTCCGTAAAGATTCATCTAAACGTAGGAAACCTAGTTTCTATTGCTACTTTTGCATCGAGTTTTATAAGTTTAGATAAGTGACTTAATCATTCTTGGATTTACCTATATATCCTTAATATGGGAGGATTGTCTAGAAAATTTCCAAGATTTCTTCCTTTTCTGAATATCCAGTGAATCCCACTGGTTATTATCTGGAATTAAAAAAAATCCTTTTACATACCAGAGTAATGGCTGAAATATCTACAATATTATATAAAATGCATTGAAATTCTTGTTTTTTTTTCTTTTTTCAGTTTTTTAAAATATAATTTCCATATAAAATGGCAAGATATTTAAAGTATACATGACAATTTAAATAGGTATACATGATGAATGGATTCCCTCATTAATTTAATTAACATACCTATTAATATCACCTCAGATATTTACCTTTCAAGATCTTTTTGGTGAGAACTTTTAAGTTTAACTCTCTTACATGTGTGCTAACTGACTTCAGTCATGTCCAACTCTTTTTTTTTTTTCAAATTGCCAACATCTTTTATTTATTTATTTATTTATTTTTAATTTTATGTTATTTTTAAACTTTACAAAATTGCATTAGTTTTGCCAAATATCAAAATGAATCCGCCACAGGTATACACGTGTTCCCCATCCTGAACCCTCCTCCCTCCTCCCTCCCCATACCATCCCTCTGGGTCGTTCCAGTGCACTAGCCCCAAGCATCCAGTATCGTGCATCGAACCTGAACTGGCAACTCGTTTCATACATGATATTTTACATGTTTCAATGCCATTCTCCCAAATCTTCCCACCCTCTCCCTCTCCCACAGAGTCCATAAGACTGTTCTATACATCAGTGTCTCTTTTGCTGTCTCGTACACAGGGTTATTGTTACCATCTTTCTAAATTCCATATATATGCGTTAGTATACTGTATTGATGTTTTTCTTTCTGGCTTACTTCACTCTGTATAATAGGCTCCAGTTTCATCCACCTCATTAGAACTGATGCAAATGTGTTCCTTTTAATGGCTGAGTAATACTCCATTGTGTATATGTACCACTGCTTTCTTATCCATTCATCTGCTGATGGACATCTAGGTTGCTTCCATGTCCTGGCTATTATAAACAGTGCTGTGATGAACATTGGGGTACACGTGTCTCTTTCCCTTCTGATTTCCTCAGTGTGTATGCCCAGCAGTGGGATTGCTGGATCATAAGGCAGTTCTATTTCCAGTTTTTTAAGGAATCTCCACACTGTTCTCCATAGTGGCTGTACTAGTTTGCATTCCCACCAACAGTGGAAGAGGGTTCCCTTTTCTCCACACCCTCTCCAGCATTTATTACTTGTAGACTTTTGGATCGCAGCCATTCTGACTGGTGTGAAATGGTACCGCATAGTGGTTTTGATTTGCATTTCTCTGATAATGAGTGATGTTGAGCATCTTTTCATGTGTTTGTTAGCCATCTGTATGTCTTCTTTGGAGAAATGTCTATTTAGTTCTTTGGCCCATTTTTTGATTGGGTCATTTATTTTTCTGGAGTTGAGCTGTAGGAGTTGCTTGTATATTTTTGAGATTAGTTGTTTGTCAGTTGCTTCATTTGCTATTATTTTCTCCCATTCTGAAGGCTGTCTTTTCACCTTGTTAATAGTTTCCTTTGATGTGCAGAAGCTTTTAAGTTTAATTAGGTCCCATTTGTTTATTTTTGCTTTTATTTCCAATATTCTGGGAGGTGGGTCATAGAGGATCCTGCTGTGATGTATGTCAGAGAGTGTTTTGCCTATGTTCTCCTCGAGGAGTTTTATAGTTTCTGGTCTTTACGTTGAGATCTTTAATCCATTTTGAGTTTATTTTTGTGTATGGTGTTAGAAAGTGTTCTAGTTTCATTCTTTTACAAGTGGTTGACCAGATTTCCCAGCACCACTTGTTAAAGAGATTGTCTTTAATCCATTGTATATTCTTGCCTCCTTTGTCAAAGATAAGGTGTCCATATGTGCATGGATTTATCTCTGGGCTTTCTATTTTGTTCCATTGATCTATATTTCTGTCTTTGTGCCAGTACCGTACTGTCTTGATAACTGTGGCTTTGTAGTAGAGCCTGAAGTCAGATAGGTTGATTCATGTCCAACTCTTTGTGACCCCATGGACTATATAGCCTGCCAGGCTCCTCTGTCCATGGGGATTCTCCAGGAAAGAACACTAGAGTGGGTTGCCATGCCCTCCTCCAGGGGATCTTCCTGACCCAGGGATTCAACTCATGTCTCTTATGCCTCATGCACTGGCAGGAGGGGTCTTTACCACGAACACCACCTGGGAAGCCCCACAAATGTCAATAACACATTACAAACCATAGTCACCATGTTGCACAGCAGATACTCAGACCTTATGTGTCATCTTACAGCTTAAAGTTTGTGCCCTTTTACCAAATTCATTCTTAAATCATTGATTTCTCAGCACTTATTTTTACATGACCTGTGACATGTTCTTGTATTTATGATTTTGGAGTCAAGAAAAAAGATGTCTCTCTCCTGTTGTAAGCAGTTTAGCATTAGATCTTTGAGGGATCATCTTTATCTAGCAGCTCCATAGCCACCCCTATCATTGTCAGAAATCAAGATGATTTACACAGATAAGGTAAATAAAGAAAAGTGGCTTCCCTGGTGGTTCAGATGGTAGAGAATCTGCTGTAATGTAGGAGACCTGGGTTGCACCCCTGGGTCAGGGAAGACCCATGCAGAAGGGAATGGTTACCCATTCCAGTATTCTTGTCTGAAGAATCCTTTGGACAGAGAATCCTCATAGGCTAAAGTCCATGGGGATCACAAAAAGGCAGACATGCCTGAGAGACTAACACACAATGAACTTTAAGGGTTTGGAACCTGTATCAGAGCTAAGGATAGCTTAAAAGGAAAAGGAAAGCTGTTTGATACAGGTAAGATCATGGATGCATGAACACTTATAGGGCAACAGGGCAAAGGAAGAGAATGGATATTGCAGTCTCTAAAGGGTCTTGTACATATCTGCAGCTAAAAGAGAGGGCCTCTGACCAGAACTCTGGGCTCAGTGGAGAAACTTCGCCACTTCCCAGCAGGAAAGGAGCCAGAAGAAATAATCAATCCACTAATCTCTTTCTCCACTGACTCACCAATCTTTTTTCTACCACTGGCCAAACTCAAGTAGAAGTCAGAGGCCAGAAGAACTGGAGGTATAAAGTATGGTCTTCTCAGCCTCCAAAGGTTCATAATATAATAGAAAATGATCAACAGGGTTCCCGAGGGGCATATAAAGAATATCAAACACACCCACCATTTCTATGTAGTAGCTATGTTTTCTTTATCTTATGAATCTAAGTTGCAGTTATTTTTGCTAGGCATTTAGGATGACTGGTATGATTAACTTTAATGGGATAAGTCAGTTTCTGATTTGACCTACTCGAGTATTTGTCACTGTATTTCTGGTATGATAATATTATTACTGGGACCCTAACTGACTGTATCCTTGATTCACTTAAACCCTTTGAAGAGATAGGTAATGGGACCAGACTTAGGAAGGGACCAGAAACTATCAAGAGATGGTTTTATACATTGTTGAATTCATTTGGTTGATTCATATGTGTGAGAGTGAAAACTTTTAATTCCAAATTTGTGAGAGACGTTAGTCTGAAATTTCCTTTTGTACTGCCTTTGTCTGATTTTGACATAGAGCAATACTATGCTATGCTAAGTCACTTCAGTAGTGTCCGACTCTGTGCAACCCCATAGACAGCAGCCCATCAGGCTCCCCCATCCCTGGGATTCTCCAGGCAAGAACACTGGAGTGGGTTGCCATTTCCTTCTCCAATGCATGAAAGTGAAAAGTGAAAGTGAAGTCGCTCAGTCGTGTCCGACTCTTAGCGACCCCATGGACTGCGGCCCACCAGGCTCCTCCGTCCATGGGACTTTCCAGGCAAGAGTGCTGGAGTGGGGTGCCATTGCCTTCTCCGAGAGCAATACTGGCCCCATCTAATTAGTTGGGAATGGTTTCCTACTCTTTCATTTTCTTGAAGAGATTATGTCAAATTGATCTTAATTTTTTAAATATTTGTTGGAATTCTCTGGTCAATCTATCTTGGATTGATGATTTCTTTTTCAAAAGTTTTATGTCACAGTTTCAATCTCATTATTCATATGATGTATCTATTTTTGCTCCTGTATTTTGTGATAATGTTGTTTGATATATACATATTTAGGATTATTATGTATTCCTGCTGAATTGACTCTTTTTTCCTTATGTAATATCCTTGTATTCCTTTGTCCTTAGATATTTTCTTTGCTCTAAAGTCTACTTTATCAAATATTAACAAAAGTTTTTATCCTTTTAATTTCCAAATATCCATGCCATTATTAAATTTCTCGGGCTTTCCTGGTAGCTCAGACAGTAAGGAATCCACTTGCCTTGCGAAGACCTGGATTCAATCCCTAGATTGGGAAGATCTCTTGGAGGAGGATATGTGAATCCATATTCTTGCCTGGAGAATTTCATGGACAGAGGAACATGGTGGGCTATAGTCCATAGGGTCCTAAAGAGTCAGGCACAGCCTGTCAACTAAAGCACCACCTGGTGTTCCTTCACATTTATTCCTTGGAAGAACAGCCCTACTCAGGCTGCCTTCTGACGATAGGTTGGAGGTCAGGAATGCCGGGCCTGGCTTTTCTTCTCTTAGGTGCTGCTGTGTTGCTCTTCCATTCTTCAGGCCCTAATCTAGTTCACCTTCTTCTTGCCAAATATACAAGGTCTCCTTTAGTGGTCTCTCCTTACCAGAACAAACAGAGGAGTGGGCACAAAAATATCAAGGTCATCTTGTCTGAACCAGAAGCCCAAAATGTGTTTTATAACCTAGAGAAGAGATTTCATGAAGGGAAGGTGAGCAGAAAATTGGAAAGGAGTCCACAGAAGGCTGGAGATGAAAGTTATGAGTCCCTTTCTTTAGAAGTCATCAGAAGTGGAAAAAGTATTTTTTCTAGATTATATGTATATTCAGCTCTGAGTGAGTACAGTTTCTGGTTCAGCAAATGGTAAGTCTTATGTATTTTTCCATTAATTTTCTTTACAATGCATTTATAGATATAATAATATCGATACGACATTTTATTTATTTTTCTAGGCCATTTCTGTTCCTTTCGGTTCAGTCGCTCAGTCATGTCCGACTCTTTGCAACCCCATGAATTGCACCACACTAGGCCTCCCTGTCCATCATCAAATCTTGGAGTCCACCAAAACCCATGTCCGTTGAGTCAGTGATGTCATCCAACCATCTCATCCTCTGTTGTCCCCTTCTCCTCCTGCCCTCAATTTCCCCCAGCATCACAGTCTTTTCAAATGAGTCAGGTCTTCACATCAGGTGGCCAAAGTATTGGAGTTCAGCTTTAGCATCATTCCTTCCAAAGAAATCCCAGGGCTGATCTCCTTCAGAATGGACTGGTTAGATTTCCCTGCAGTCCAAGGGACTCTCAAGAGTCTGCTCCAACAGCAGAGTTCAAAAGCATCAATTCTTCGGTGCTCAGCTTTCTTTATAGTCCAACTCTCACATCCATACATGACCACTGGAAAAACCATAGCTTTGACTAGACAGACCTTCTAGACAAAGTAATGTTTCTGCTTTTTAATATGCAGTCTACGTTGGTCATAACTTTCCTTTCAAGCAGTTAATGTCTTTTAATTTTTGGCTCAATCAACATCTGCAGTGATTTTGGAGCCCAGAAAAATAAAGTCAGCCACTGTTTCCACTGTTTCCCCATCTATTTGCCATGAAGTGATGGGACCGGATGCCGTGATTTTAGTTTTCTGAATGTTGAGCTTTAAGCCAAATTTTTCACTAGGCCATTTTTTTCAAGGCCATTACTCTCCTTTTATTATGATTTGAAATTTAAACCCTGAAAAAAAGAAATCTATTGTAGAGTTTAGATTATTTACCAGTAGATGAATTGATGGAATAACAAAAGAACTTAAGATGATTACTTAATTGAGCTCAAAATTTATATATGCATCTGAAGAGAGTTATTCACATATAATTTTATTCTTGGGCCCTTGTGGTTTTCTGAGAACTTTGACTGAAGCTATACATAAAAGAAATTACATTATTATTATAGTTAAACAACTGATATAATTATGTGTGAACATTCAGAATCCATTAGTCCAGTGGCCATAGAAATGAGTGTCCTCATCCCCTGGGGAAGAAAATGTTACCATTTCCATTTCTATTTATTTTTATCTCACTGTCATTTAGTTTATATTTTGTGTATATTTTTTAAATGTCATAATATATTAGAATAGCAATGCATATATAATATTTTTACATAATATAATTAGGTCACTGACAGTGTGTTGAAAAATGGAAAATAAGTTGGAGATTAGTTCTTCAGGAAACAGAAAATTATCAAAATTTGCTGCATAAAATGTTGCTTAATTTGGGGAAGTTTACCAAAAATTTTTTTTATGAAACCAGTTCAACTGAAGAGAGGCAGAATGTTCAGAACATCCATGTTTGCATGAATTTGCATAGAGCCTCAGAGACGGAAACATTTTTGAAATTGGGTAGAAGACCTAGAGACCTGCCTGGACAGGGGAAAACTTGAATCTTGAATGCAAGATAGCATGTTTGCTCCCCTCAGTGTGGTCTAAGTTGTATTTCTTTAAATCACATCCCTTGCTTCACATTCATTCCCAAAACCCCATCCTCTGCTTTACTATTTCTTTTCCCAGGGTACAGATACCCTGTTAACATATCATATAATGTACTTGAATTCATGTTTATTGCAGATTATCTGTCTTCCCCCAGCTGGAATATCAGTTCCATGAGGATAAGTGTCTGCTTGCTTTATTTATTGATGTAAACTAAGCACCTATAAGAGTTTTGAGTCAAGGAGGAATTAAGTCAATGATCACTTGGTTAAATGACAAATAGCAGAATACTGGGCAGGCCTATAGGTTTCAAAATTTTGTGGTTTCGATTAGCTATTGTAAATAAGCTGTTCTGCAGCTAATGTTACAAGGTTAAGTCACATTTCTGTTTCATCAGCATAAACATAACCTACCTTTGAAGATAAAGTTTTAGACTCAACATGATAGCTAAAATGCACATTTGAAAAAATATATACTAGTTGATTTGTTTTCTTCATCCAAAATAGAATTATATTCCTTTTCAAAACTTTTCCTTACATAGCTATGTGTACATATATGTTTATATATATAAATAAAATTTTATCTAGTTAAATCTATGGTTTTTCTAGTAGTCATGTATGGATGTGAAAGATGGACCATAAGGAAACTGAGCACCGAGGAACTGATGCTTTTGAACTGCAGTGTTGGAAAATACTATTGAGAGTCCCCTGGACTGCAAGGAGATCAAACTGGTCAATACTAAAGGAAATCAGCCCTGAATATTCATTGAAAGGACTGATACTGAAGCTGAAGCTCCAAAAATTTTTCTACCTGATGCAAAGAACTGACTCATTGGAAAAGACCCTGATGCTGGGAAAGACAGATGGCAGGAGGAGAAGATAACAGAGGATGAGATGGTTGGATGGCATCATCGACTCGATGGACATGAGTTTGAGCAAGCTCCAGGAGATGGTGGAGGACAGGGGAGCATGATGTCCATGGGGTCTCAAAGAGTTGTATATGACTGAGTGACTGAACTTAACTGAAGATATGCATATGTGTTATGTATATACCATAATGAATATATGATCATTATACATAGGTCACATTGGCAAATATGCTATTTCAGTTTCAGATATCATTATAAATAGATAATATTGACATATAATGTTATTTTGGTTTCAGGTGTACAACATAAGTATTTGATATATATTGCAAAATGATCACCACAATAAGTCTGGTGAACATCCATCACTAGAAATAGTTACAATTTTCTTCTTGTGATAAGAACTTTTATAATCTCTTAGCAGTGTTCAAATAGGCAATAAGTATATTCCCTTTTTGACCTAGTGCAGTTAAATGAGATAAGTGGCTCTGAGTCTTAGAATCAAAGAATCATGTTGAAACAGTTGAAATGAATCAAACTTCTCAGTGCCAACTCATATAGAACTTTCTTGAAAAATCCATCTGATTAGGCCCACCTGGCTCCCACCACACATGCTATGATGTGCAGGCATAGATCGGTGTTTAAGGCTTATTGTAACTTTTCCACTTGTCCGTGCATTTCTTTCTTGACATCTTTCAGTGCTTCATCCGTCTCCTGTCTTCACTATTCAAACAGGTTATAATTATGGCAAAACATGTCTAAGTAGCTAGACTCGAAATTGCTGCCCACTGGGCATTTTGGAAAGAGGCTGGGAAGGAGTCCTTCCAGTTTTAGAGTTTTACATTCAGGGGATTAGAAAGCTTTTCAGTTTGAAGAGTCCATCAGTACAAATATATCTCAGGAGTGAACACTGTTTAATTATTTATTTGATTAGTGATTAGCTGACCATCTGCTGAGAGTAAGGCAATGAAGGGTTAGTAAACAAGGGAGGATCCAGGCAAAAGGAATGATAAACTCTTGGAGAAAGTGGACACATGATTAAGGAGACCATTACCTCTAGTTTGTTTGGGTTTTAGGTTTTGTTTAGGCTGGCTCTGTAAAGGTATGGGTTGTTTCCATTTGATTTCTATTCATCCTCTATGCTTTACAATGTATGTCTAATTTAAGTGTTGAAAGTGACTAGAGACTACTGCTTCTTATCACTGGGTAGTTGTGCTTTGGTTCTGGTATTCCATAGGGTCTAGCAGAGGCTCTGTAGAATATTTATTTCTATCATTTGCTGAAGAACCTTAATTTTTTGATTTCTGGTACTAAGTTGATGAAATACAGGAAAATAGAGCTCAGATGCTTTTGGATAAAACCTTAATTTATTTCCTCCCTTCACTCTGACTTTTCAGTCATTTATTTACCCAACTAGCCCCATATTGCTGGGTACCTTTTTTGGCTCTTCTGTCTGCCTCATTCCTTGCATGTGGTCAAGGTCTATTTCATCTCCTGTATCTCTCACATCCTTTGTGTCTTTTCACTTGGCAGAGCCCTCTTTGATTTTTAGTGTCGTAATATTCCCAGCTCTTTCTGGTCTCTTTCTCTTTCTCTATCAGCCCCAGCAGCCACAACTCCTCTATCCACATTAAAGTTTCTCTTTTCTAATTCTGAACATTTTTCTCTCTTGGACTTAATGTTCTTGGTTTCCTGTTGCTTTGTAGAATAAAGACAAACTCTCCAAATTGGCATATATGATTCTCCCTAATGCATAAAAATGCATACAAGTATTTCCCCATTCTAACCCTACAATAATATTTACAGTATATCATGGGAGCATAATCATGAGAGATACAACATGTATGGTAAAAAATGAACATTTCTTGTGTTTTTGTCAGACTTGATTATTCACTGATACCTTTTAAGGCTATATGTATTAATATATCAGTTGCCTTGATCTAGGATGTCAGAGATCCTTACTTCATAAGATGATCCTAAATGAATTGACAGATATACTGTTTTCCTATTTTTCCACATCAATATCCCATCAACCTTTCAAAACTCCATCATAAAGCCATCCCATTTATGTCACTCCTGTGACACATTCAGATGGTTCCTAGCTGTACTTCAATCTACTGTAGCCCCGTGGTGGCTTCATATCTTATTCTTCTTCATGCTACCATGCCATATAGCAGTTTGTGCGTTTATCACCCTCTCCTTCTCCACAAATGGAGGGTCTGCTTCTGGAAAATAGAGACTTTTTTAAACCTCAGTTTAAGTCCTCACTGTATCCATGACATGTGACTTACTAATCTATAAGGTCAGTGAACTTCAAAGGTTCTTCATTTGTTTGTTTCCATTCTGTAACCACTGCTACTATTCTTGATATAGCAGGGTTATTTCTTCAAATGTAATCTTACATGGAAATCTGTAAAAGAGGGGAAAATCAACACTTTCTGGATGGCAAGGGAGTGATTGTTAAGTCCTGTCCAAATATACCCCCTTTGGCTATCCCTGACTGACTCTATAGAATATCTATGGTTCTGTTCAATATTGTCTGAAATCTACAATATTCACTTTATATGTCACAGTAGTGCTCTCAATGGCACCACTTCTGTTCTTGATGTAAAGTCTGAAATTCATACTTGAAATAAATTTTATAAGAGACAAATACATAAAGATGTGTGTGGTCTATTGGGGAGTGTATGCTATGCTAAATCACTTCAGGTGTGTGACACAATAAGGGAACAAAAGTAAAACAAAAATTAGGTGGTTAAAGCTGGCATTGGAGAAAAAGAAGAGAACCACAAATAAATGTAAAAATGTGCACTGAATAAAGTTCTGGGTGGTAGGAAAGAATGGCCACTTGGGTCTTTTAGAACAGTAGCCATACGGGGACACTTTGTATTAAGGCTGCTGCTGCTGCTAAGTCGCTTCAGTCGTGTCCGACTCTGTGCGACCCCATAGACGGCAGCCCACCAGGCTCCCCCGTCCCTGGGATTCTCCAGGCAAGAACACTGGAGTGGGCTGCCATTTCTTTCTCCAATGCATGAAAGTGAAAAGTGAAAGTGAAGTCGCTCAGTCGTGCCCGACTCTTAGCAACCCCATGGACAGGCTCCTCCATCCATGGGATTTTCTAAGCAAGAGTACTGGAGTGGGGTGCCATTGCCTTCTCCAATTGGGAAGTGTATGTTTCCCCAATTGCATTGTCCCCCTTATTGCCAAATTTTCACTCTAATAAACACCATCCTCTCTGCTGGAAATATCTAGACATTGAAGGAAAGAAAGTTAAGCAAGTAACACAATACAATTAGATGTTTTTGGCAGTAAATGACTTAGAAAGTGCTTACAGGGTTTTTTTCATGGTCTTTTATCTTTTGGAAGAAGAAAGTGAAAATACAAGAAAGCTGACACTTTTACATGCATGAAGGAGCCAAAGGAGGGATTGATAGATTGCTTTGGGTCAGAGTATTCTGTCATGTTCTGAAAGGTTTGGGTCATCCCAGGTAGAGGCAGGGGCAGGGCTCAGACAAGAATAACCCTATCTATGATGGAAGATGTTGGTTTTGAGGACAGTGTTCCTGGTTTTGCTGGACACTGTTCCTGTTTCGCTCAACACCTTTGCTGGAAAGGTATCTTTGCCTAAAAGAAGATAATTGGGCTGGATTCTGTCCTAAAGAGTTGCCAGTCTTTGTTCATCTCCAGAACTATGGCTTATAGTAACAACAAAAGAATACTCCTAATATAAAGGACAATTTCAGAAAAAAGAGGAGAAAAGAGAAAATGAAATAAAAGGGAATATGAGATATTTGCTCTTAGGATATTTTAAAAAGCATATATATTTGGGTGCTTGAAAATAAAGTATTCTAACATCTTTTCATCCTTCACTACCCAAGTCCTAGACACACTTTCCCTTTGCTTCTTTTCCTTCCTTCTGTCTTTCTCTTCCTTCTCTGTTATTCATCCCCCTTTCCCTTCTACCTTCTGATTTCCCATTTTCGGTTTTCCAGGAATTACTGCTAAACACCTAAAGATGCTGCAATCCAGCCCAACAACATCACTGACTTCTTAGGAGAGCCAGTCAAGAGATCGGCCCTCATCCCAGGTTGTTTGGAGGCTGTTGAACAAGCTGAGCATCCCTAATCCAGTCACATTGCTCCAGTCTCAGTAGAAACTCAGTCTATTTGGAGGATTTTATAATTCAAGGACCTACTAAGGCATGTTTGTAATCCAAATAATTACTGAGAATGATAGTTACACTAAAAGGAAGAGAGAATGGTATCTCACTTCTCAGATAAATGTGTTTTTGAATCCAGCGTTCTGATCTACTGAGTGTCTATGTGACCAGTTGGACAATTGTCCAGAATCCACAGTGGTGGACAGATGCACACCAGTATTTCTGCCATTCAATTGTTTGGAGTGTTTATCATACATGGGGTTCCTGTGGGTCAGCTAGTAGGCAGCTGACTGTGGGCTGCTTAATTTTCTCCAGATGGTGCTTGCAGAGTGAGGGAAAGAGGGAATCTTTGGTGACTACTGCAGGTGGGGAGCTGTTGTTCCAGAACATTTCTCCTGATTAAAAAGGAAACTATGACATTGAGGATCCCCAAATTGTGAATGTCCTGGAAAATCACAAGGATACCCCACAAGGGAAATGCTTGTCAGTCAGGGGGAATTTCAGATCAGTCCGTCTGGACCAAGAGAAGGCTACAACAACACCATGTAAGTCAGTGATGTCAGAGTTTTCCATCTTGTTACCATCGCCCCTGTTCCAACATGGCCCAAGGAATGAAGATCCAGAGAGGGAGAAAGAAGGAACCTTGCAGAAATGGACACATCTGCACTTCCGGGTAGGTTCCCTGGGCCTCAGCAGGGGAGAGGGAGACATTGAATAGGCTGAGTATGAGATGAAGCTGACACTTGACTGACCTGGACTTGTGAAACCCAGAGTGATAGAATGTATGGAATGGCTGCAAGGTGATGCAGGAAATGAGGATCAGTGGAGTGTGGGTGACGACAGCCACTGCAGGAGGATGAGCCAGTTCACCTTTGTATCTGCTACGGTCTCAGCCTTGCATCCCCCAGAAATTTCATATGATGAAATCCTGATCCCCATTATTTTGGTAGCCCTAGGTGGGACTTTTTGAGGTGATGGAGTTATAAGGATGGACCCTCTTCAATGAGATGAGTGCTTTTACATATAAAAAATGCACAGAACTCCCGAGCCTTCCCCCCGTGTGAGGATACAGTAAGAAGTGTGTGACCAGAAAGGACCCTGCATGACCACACTGTGGAAATCCATTTCCATTGTTTTTAAGCCTCTGCTTTTTGTTATAGCAACCCAGAAGGACTAAGACAGCATCCTAACAATCTTAACACAGTTCAGTAAACATCATGCTATTTACACAAAAGTGCAAAGCACTTATCTTGTCTGGTGTAACACTGTGATAGTTGGCTGACAGTTTGTGGCTCCTTTCATAAAGAATCCTGAGAATTCAGTCTTCTTGGTAGCATGACCAGAACCACGAACAATTGTCTAATGCTTTGGGGGTTTTTTTGTTTTTTTTTTTTTAATTTTATTTTTAACCCTGAAACACTGTATTAGTTTTGCCAAACATCAAAACAAATCCGCCACAGGTATACATGTGCTCCCCATCCTGAACCCTCCTCCCTCCTCCCTCCCCACACCATCCCTCTGGGTCATCCCAGTGCACCAGCCCCAAGCATCCAGTATCGTGCATTGAACCTGGACTGGCAACTCGTTTCATACATGATATTACACATGTTTCAATGCCATTCTCCCAAATCTTCCCACCCTCTCCCTCTCCAACAGAGTCCATAAGACTTTGATTCTAATAACTTGACCCAGAATAATTGGCTGTGATTCTTACATAATCTCTTAATGGTCTTCTTTGTAATGCCAGCTTCTGCTATTTGTGACTAATTTTAATAGGAGCTTCATTCTCTCAATTGTCGGGGTTGATTTTCTTTTGATTTTCTATTAATTGAAGATAAGAAATGTTAAGGAATTGCCCTCTTAGATTTTGACATCTCTACAGAGTCTGTGTTTATTTTTTTAAGAGGAGACCCATTTCACAGAGCATGCATAAAAAGCTATAAATTTCCAAGAAGCTTGCTGTGGGATATATCATCATGACCACCTCAGAGCTGGATGGGATGGATATGGATTTAGCACGTGTTGGTGATTCGGCACGCCAAGATCTTGGTGTACATGTCAAGTTTACGTGAATCCCTATACAGGCACATGAACAGCTTGTAAAATGCAGAATGACGCACATCTTCATCGTTGGACACCAGGGATGCGAGTCCTGACCAGTAAATGCGAGCCTTGAATATTGTCCGTATTACTGGATAAATAACCTGAATACCCAAAAAATAATGAGTTCTTATGTGTTTTATTAGTATTTGCATATCTTTTTCCTTATAATTATCAAATTAAGATTTGGAGAAGACATATGAATATAAAACACTCTAGATATGGATTTTGAAGCCAGCCTATGAGAAAACTATTAGGAATCTAAAATGTAGAAACATAACTCAAGATTAGTTTTAACTTTCTCTTTTCTTCCTTCCTACTCTCATCTTTTGATTTGAGGAGAACAGAAAAAGAAGACAAGTGGAATTTCAATAGCATATGTCCTGGGTTACTTTGAAGAAAATGCTGATCTTGGAAATTCTGTTCTCTAGTTCTCTTACTCTTGAAAATATTTCAACCACCTGTGCCAAGGAAGAGACAAGCTTTTGGTGGAATTGCGTGCGTGCAGGGTAGGCTGCACATGTCAAAAACTGCAGTGAAATTCTGATTCCTTTACAGTAGAATCTATCACCATGAATGACTAGGCTCCTGCTTTATGTAGTAGCAGTCTAGAATATACAAGTCATGAACCTTTTTCTTACAAAAGGATATATTTCAAAACACCATGCGCATTACAGAGGTGACCTCTTTCATTCATGAACAAAGCAAGAAAGCCCTCTGCAGGATGCTCACCTGGCTGAATTGCCTCTCTATGAATGCTTGAAGTTCTTCTATTTTTCTCATGTTCTCTTTGGCACTTGATAGGATAGTATCTGAGACTTCTTTCATACTCTTCAGGTACTTGACTAGAAGATACAGAGGTCTATGCCAGGAGTACAGTAACATGAGTATCCACTTACTAAGGTCTTCATTCTAAGCAACCAGAAGAAACGATCTGATTAAAATAAACATAATTCAGTGGTTTTGGTAACATGTGATCTTTGCTCAGAGCAGCTGACCTAAAAAACTCTTGGTTATTCCTATGTGCACGCAGAGATTTTTGAAGGTAGTAAAAGTTGCAGAAGTATAAAATGTAAGCTATTAGTTCACACTATGCTAAATTATTAAAAATCTAGGTTATTTTAGGAACTAATTCTTCTAATGCATTCTAATTTATGAAGAATTTTCTTTTTTCCTCTGAAATTCTACCACCACTCAGTGAGTTCTTTTGTGTTTGTATATTTCCGTGAGAGTATCTTAGCATTTACACAAGTCAGTACGTGCTGCAGGGCCTGACCTGGGAAAGAGGGATTTCACCTGTGCCCACATCATTGTCACCCAGTGATTCATTCGTATTAATGAATCAGATGAGTCCTTTGTATTGATTTTTGATCGATAATTTGTTTCATGATATTAAAACAAAGAGACAAGGAAGAAGACATGACATTCCTAAACAGACTTCTCTCCTCAGCTGATCCCACACCAGCCCCCTGCTGATATCAGAAGAGTCTGTTTTGTTGACAAGTGTCCGGGCAGAAAATGGCACAGTGTTGTCTTTAGTAACAGCATCAGTGGGATTCACAATGGAGGGTTTCCCCCCCTAGTTCACTACTACTAGCAGAATTGAGCATGAAAATCCCAGGGGCTGAAAATCTCTAGTTAATATGCTTGATTTTTTTACAGCCATGAACTGTTTTACAGGTAAAGAACAGACAACTGAATAGGATTAAATATAGTAATGCACATAAAGTGCTGAGTAAAATGTATGGCCATGTAGTAACTCTCAGTAAACTTTAAATTTAGGCTTATTGAACAATCCCTCCTCTTCTTCCTCTTTGTCCTTTTTCCTTTACTTGTTCACCCTCATTATTAATGAGCTTAACAGAGGCAAAGAATGCTGGTATCATTAAGAAGGTTGTAAAGAGAGAAGATAGTATTTTAAGGGGGGATGCATGTGAAAATATTTTAAATAATGTTAGGACAAAAGATAATGCAGGAAATCAGAAAGGAGAGATTATAACAGTGAAAATTTGGAGCTGCCATAAATGATTGAGGGTTGATATGTAAACTGTGTTGTCCTCAGAACAGAGACAATTGTGGCCATGAAAAGCAAAGCAATGTTTTATAGGCCATTGTGGGGGAGACTTACAAATTAAAAATAAAACGTGACAGAAGAGTCATTGAGAATGACGAATGAAGGAGGTGTCAGAGAAGTAAAAGCAGAATCAGGAGAGCCTTGAAAGGCAGACGCGGTGGCTCGGGTGGTGCAGTATAGGACTCCCACGTAGGAGTCACTAGTAACAGGGAGTACTCAAAACTGCGGTGTGTTTCTTACATATTCATAAATTTTGCAATCTTATATTTTACACATGGAAGTTCCCATTCATTTCCTGTTTTTGTACGGTATAATAGCTGCAATCCTGTGTCTAATGCATTGGTTGAACTAAAGTTGTCTTCATGGACAATTTATGGATCTGTTATTTATGTTGCTACTATAGATCTTTAGTCATCCCTTGATTTCTCTCATGCTTCATCAACTGCATAATATAATTTCTCTTCAGTTGCTTACAGTTCCTCCACCTTTTTCTGCATGTACAGTTACCATTCCCTCTAATATTATGAAGCCTGGTAAACTATATACTGTCTCATTTGATCTGGTGAAAAACCCAGGTGAAAGACTCACGTTCATCCTTAGGGCTTCTTCTCTTTGTTGGGGAGTATGGAGGGAATTGGTATGGCAGCTTTTCGTGGCATTGATAGTGTACGGTTGGTTCTGGGCATATTTTTCATCCTGAAAGTGATCAGGCAATTAGTTAGGGCTCTTGAGCATTCGGTAGATGAACCCATTACCAGAACATTAACATGTTTAACAGCCTTGTATTTTTTTTTTTTATGGGGGGGATCACAAAATTTGAAAGTCATTCTTTTCATACTTTTTCTATACATTGTCTCTATAGAATTGATTTTACATCTAACTTTTCTAAGTTCAACCTTTTCCCTTCTATTGCCTTCTCCAATTTTATTATCTTTTTTTTTTTTTTTTTTAGTATTTGAACCAAATATAGCACTTTTGTACCAATACTTGGTGCTTCCCAGGTGACGATAGCGGTAAAGAACATTCCTGCCAATGCAAGAGATATAAGAAGACTCAAGTTTGATCCCTAGGTGAGGAGCATCCCTTGCAAGAGGGTACAGCAGCCTACTCCAGTTTCCTTGCCTGGCAAATCCTATGAACAGAGGAGCCTGTTGGATTACAGTCAGTAGGGTTGCAAAGAGTTGGACACAACTGATATGACTTAGAATGCATGCATGCACCTATATTTAACCATTTAATCTCTTGTTTACTGTGGGTTAGAGCCAATATATTCCCTTGCAAGGAGTTATAAGTTATGACTCGGACTTATCTCTCAATCCGCACACCAAAAAGCTTAGTGTTCATCCCAGGTGCAGAATACAATGTTGTTTATGGTGACAAAATGGTACGGTGGAAAAACATGGCATAAAGTTATAGGAAATACTAAGCAATGGACTGAGAATAATAAGAGTAGAAAAATCTAGCTAACACATTGATAGAGAAAAACTAATCTTTAGAAAACTTATGAACATTTCGAGAGATTACTTGGAAGAGTTGGAAAAAAAATGGACAGTCAAAAATGGAGGATGAAAAAAACTAGTGAGTAAAAAGAACTACATGAATTTAATAGAAACCTTTAACACCGCCTTTTATTAGCTGTCTGCTCAACTGTGTGCTCCTTGATTGACCTAAAAGAATTAACATACAACTTTCAAATACTTTCTTCAGAAAGAGAATAATTGTTTCCAATTGTAAATTCCCTTTCTATTGCAGCTCTAAAGCTATTCACTGCAAATCTTAAAATAATAATTTGTAGCCTTAATAAAACTACCATTATTTGATTTTGTGACCGGGATTTAGCTTTGTTTAACATGTTCCATCCACCCAGTTCACTGTAGAGCAGTTCTCATTTATTGGCTATTTACTCTGAGCCTGGAGAAGAAAGCCCAGAGAGACACTGAAGGACTAGAAAATCAACATGCTTCCTTTTACCCAGTCCCACCTAAAAGTGCTTTGTGTCAGGTAATATTGTGGGCTGAATGAATGTTCTTCAAGTTCATGTGTTAGAGACCTAACTGCCAAAGTACTGTGTTTTGAAAAGGGTTCCAACTTTTTGGGATCCCATGGACTGTAGCCCACCAGACTCTTCTGTCCATGGGATTTCTCAGGCAAGATTACTAGAGTGGCTTGCCGTTCCCTTCTCCAGGGAATCTTCCAGACTCAGGGATAGAACCCAGGTCTCTTACATTGAGGGCAGATTCTTTACCATCTGAGCCACCAGGGAAGCCCATTAAGGTTAACTGAGCTCTTAGGGTGGAACACTGATCCAATAGATTTAGTGTCTTCATGAAGCAAAACACCAGAGAATTACCTCTGTGTCTTTTCCTCTCTCTCTCTTCCCCACCCCCCACCCTGTGTGAGGATGAACGGAGAATCCAGCATGGGAGGAAAGAGTTCTTACCAGAACCTCACCTTGCTGGCCCCCTGATCTGGGACTTCTAGCCCCCAGAACTGTGAGCAAATAAAATTCTGTTGTTTATTCCACTGAGTCTATGGTATTATTTTATGGCATTCTTGGCTGACAAATACAAAAATCATTTATTTTAAAAATTTACAAAAGAAAATGAATGAAAGGAAATTGAAAAAGTTATTGCATTTCTAAGGAATCTTAGGGATTTCACAAAACTGATCCTTTTTTCGATTTCCACATCTTATGAGCTGATGGCTTCTTTGACTTAGAGACTCTGTTATTTGAAGTTTGGCTGATGCAGCCTTCTTGTTGTAAGGACAGTATAGCCCAACACTTATGGGAAGGTTCCATCTGGGAGCCTGGAGGGCTACAGACCATGGAGTCGCAAGAGTCGGACATGACTTAGCAACTAAACCACCACCACCAGAGTACTTACAAACTCATGGAACATTATGGTGGTATGGTTAACGATATCATGTGACAGCCTGGAGGCATTGAGAAACAGGTGTGTAAGAGATTCCAGGGGGATGTCAAACACGTCAGGACAGCAGGACGGGCATGAGTTGCCTTGGCACAGCAGCAGATTTGACATGACCAGCAGCAGGAGCAGACAGGACCCTGTTTAAATAAAAACATGAACCATTCTGAGATGATCTAGTCACCTGAGGTTATCAAATCCATCCGGTGGAGGGAAGGCTTCTCTTTCCCTGTTGCTCTGAGCAGGAGTTGGTGCTATAGTAGCCGGGATGGGGAAGAAGGATTGCATTCTGTGTCAATTTAAATGGATGATAATATTTGCACAGATAGAGAGTTGGAGAAGTAGGTTACTCCCTGTAATTTTGTATTGCTCCCAGAAGTACTTCTGTGCTCTGCAAACATTTGGAACTTAATTCTGAGCCAGAGTGTTTAGGCCATTTTTTTAAGACAGTTTAGTGTTGGGACTCTGCAGACTCTGGCAACAAGACCCTCTAGGAGTTTGTAATTTTTCACTCTACATTGACTAATGCTTACATATTAGACACTGAAATGACAAGAAAAGTCCAGTTGATCTGTGTGGTTTACCATCACGCTGGGGTAAGAGTAAACACATGACTGACTGATCGCTACTTTTGAGTACAAAGAGAATACCAAGAGAAAAAGGATACTGTACCTTGGATCTGCTCACTCACCTTAGTAACCCCATGCATGTCTTTGATAATTTCCCGAAAGCTTTAAAACATCTTAAAATTTGTGTTTCACAGGAACCCTGTGAGATAGCCTTAATCTTCACTATGATCATCAAGTTCTGTTAATGAAGATGTGATGACTTGGAGAGGGCAAGTAATTTCCCCCAGGTCCCATTATTAGCAGATGCAGGTGACTGGGCACCAATACACTCCTCTGTTCACTTCCTGATGTCACATCACACATGCCTGTGGCCCTCGGTCTGCATGTGTGTAACCAGGACCTCATCAGGAGCTATGATGACTCTGCTTAAAGAGAAAAATATTTTGTCTTTGACTGCAAAACAGCAGTGACCTTAGAACACTGGTTTTTTCCACTTGTTCTGCTCTGTCTATAAAACATGCACTGTTACAGTCTTTGACAATTATCAGTGTGGGGGCCTGGTTCTCCTGGCTAGCTTTTCTTCCAGGCACTTTGACAGCTCTTCTACTTTTATGCATCTTTAATCCTCTCGTTACGTTTGTTTCTTCGAGAAAGTAGTAACTAAATCTCCAAATGGTAATACAAGAATATTACCTGGTCAGCACCCAAGACAACGTCATCGACTCTGCGAACAAGGCCTGCCCTTTCCTGACTTTGACTTTTTAGGGACAAAATTTATCTGTCTGATCGGGGGTACATCCTGACAACCCAAGGGGCTTAGTTTTTGAACCATCTCCAAGCATCTCCTCTTTGATAATAGAACTAGACTTCATGCTTCCATGATGTATGTAATATTTCAGAAATTATTCCTGGCCCTACCTTTGGCTAACAGAAGCATAAAATCATAGACTCTTGCACGTGTGATTTTAATATTACTTTTCCTGTGCATCCTTTGTATGCAAACAGAATTTAAGACTGAAATGAGCAAGAATTGAGGTTGGACAAGAGAACTGATAAAATAGAGATTTTATCCTCCTGAATGAGATCTGAACATGATTCTTTTTCCAATTTACCAGAAGAGTGGTAATTTAATTAAGGATAACATATCTGCATTTATTAGGTTTTCTCTGCTCTTAGTTAGTTTAAAGGGGCATGGTATCTGAGAATAAAATGGTTAGTTAAAATTAGGTGATGAAAATAAAAGAAGAAGTTCTCAAAGGAAGACATATAAGTTGGAGAAATTTGGGACTATATCTTTCATCAACTAAAGACCTTATTGTGACAGGCTAGGAGAATAATAGCTTGTATAACATAGATGTATTTGTGTGCATATATTTATGTTCATGTATACATATGTTATGCATAAAAATATGTTTATTTCATTCATGGAACTTTGAACCTTAAAAAAATTCGATTTTATAATAGCTGGTAAATATAACAGAATACCCACATTCCTAATGTAATTGATCATTTATTGGTAGATGACTATATGTGTTTTTTTTCTATTAAAATATTATTCATGTGTTTGCTTTGGTAGCACATATATTAAAAAATTGGGATAATACTGAGAAGATTAGCATGGCCCCTACCCAAGGATGACACACAAATTTGTGAAGCCTTCCATATTTTTCTGTAACAACTTTGAGGGATGGGATGGGAAAGACGGCAGGAAGGAGGTTCAAGAGCGAGGAGACATAGGTATACCTATGGCTGATTCATGTTGATGTTTGCTGGAAAGCAGTACAGTATTGTAAAGCAATTACCCTTCAATTAAACATCAATAAACTTAATTATTAAAACTGTTATTGGCGATCATATAAGAGGTTCATATATCCATTGTATGACTAAAGACTATCTGACTGGAAACTGATGGTGTCAATTATCATTGGTTAGTGATTCATTAACTTTATAATTGAATGAGAAAAATAAACTAACAAACACTATTGTCTTGATTCAGTGTCATAGCAAGCTATAAGCCTTGTCTGCCTTCGCTTTTAGGTGGTATAGTGCCCAAACTTTGAAACTGAGGCTGTTTCCAGAAGCGCACAGTCGTGAGTCCTGCCCAGGGTTTTTGTTCCTGATGCTGGAGGCTTCTGTTCACTGGTCCATTGAGGCTGAAATCTTCTCTGCTGAGCATTCTCTGGGCCTATCACGTGCACAAGTCTTTATATTTTGGTTTTCTAATTTGATTCTCTTATTCTTTTAATTAGACTACCAAGTCCCTTTACGATTTATTTTCAGACCCTTTTGTGCTTTGATCTTTCTGATACTCATTAGTGTATTTGCTTCCATGTCTATCTCTCTGAGTAGTTTTCAGCATCTACATAAACCCTACCCTATTCTCTTACCGTCTGGATTTTGGCGTTTAGCATCAGCATATTTTTATGAACTTCATTTTCCTTCTGGTGTGGTTTCTGGTACACAGCTTAAGCTTGTTGGCTCCCATCTGGCTTGTTCCTGTTGTCTCCAAAAAATTAGAGAACTCTGCTTTCTTTCGAGGCAGTACTGCCACTTGTTTTGCTACCATTGCTAATTTTCCATGATTTCACTTCCTGCCACATAAGCTTTGTCTTAACCTACTGTAACTTGAGTACCATGTGCCTCTATGTTGGTATTACTATTTTAAATCAATATCAACCTAGTATAGCAGAGAATTAAAGGGAAGAAAATTACAGTAGTATTAGTAATAATACATTCCCCCAAATTATAATACAGTAATGCTCCCAGTTTTAAATGACTTTCTATGCATGTATTACTGAGGTCCCCTACTCATTTTTCTGTACTAGGTGTTTCAATTTTGAAATAGAATGTAGAAAACAATGGAGTGGAAAATTCTGAAAATCACCTTGGATTTTAGATGCCTCAAGATTAAGTATATAATTATTAGTTTTTATAATTAGTAGGGTGTTCTTAGCACATACAGCTCAGTGTCAGGTGATTGCTAGTGAGTGAAGGATGTATACTGTGAACTGCAATCACCAAACAGGTGGTTGGAGATAAAGAATGCAATGCCAGGAAGAAACAGGCTTTTGTTCTGGAAGGAAAACCTTACAGTGTCTGTCATCTACAGTCTACTCTTCAGATTTTTCAAAACATTTACTCTTCCTTTGCTCATTTAATAATTTGGAGTGTTTTGATTTCTTTTCCTACTGAGTTGCATGAGTCTCTTATATATACTTGGATACGAAGCCCTTACCAAATATGTGATTTGCAATTTTTTTTTTATTCCATAGGTTGTCATTTCATTTTACTGATGGCTTCTTTTACTATGCAGAAGGTTTTGAATTTGATGTGGTCTCACTAGTTTATTTTTGCAGTTCTTGCCCTTGCTTTTGATGACTGAGTTGTTTGAGCTGCTTGTATTTTGGAAAGCAATCCTTTATCAATTGCTTTATTTGCTATTATCTTCTTCCATTCTTACCAAAACACACAGACTGGCTGAGTGGATACAAAACCAAGACCCATATATATTCTGTCTACAAGAAACCCACTTCAATCCTAGAAACACATACAGACTGAAAGTGAGTGGATGGAAAAAGATATTCCATGCTAATGGAGAAAAAAAGAAAGCCAGATTGGGAATTCTCATATCAGAAAAAATAGACCTTAAAATCAAAACTATTATAAAAGATTAAGAAGGACACTACCAAATGATCAAGGGATCAGTCCAAGAAAAAGACATAATAATTTTAACTATTTATGTACCCTACATAAGAGCACCTCAATACATAAGGTAAACACTAACTGACATTAAAGGGGAAATTGACAGTAACACAATAATAGTAGGCATGTTAACACCACACCTATACCAATGGACAGATCAACAAAATAGAAAAGTAATAAGGAAACATAAGCCTAAAAGTCAATGTTAGAGCAAACAGACCTAATTGATATCTTCAGCACATTCCATCCAAATGCAGAAGAATACAATTTCTTCTCAAGTGCACATGGAACATTTTTCAAATCTTGGGTCACAAATCAAACCTCAGTAAATTTAAGGAAATTGAAATTATTTCAAGCATTTTCTCTGACCTCAACACTATGAGACTCAATATCGATCATAGGAAAAAAACGACAACTGTAAAGAACACAAACACATGGAGATTAAACAAAAAATTTCTAAATAATGAAAAGGTTACTGAAGAAATAAGGGAAATCAGAACATTCCTAGAAACAAAGAACAATGAAAACATGATGATCAAAAACCTATAGGATGCAACAAAAGCAATTCTAAGACGGAAGTTTATAGTAATAGAAATCCTACCTCAAGAAACACATAAATAGATAACCTAACTTTGCAGATCTTTAACTCTTTTTAAATTTCTCTTATCAATGTCTTAAAGATTTTCTATAAAATTTTTCAACACCTTGCTTAAGGTTATTTCTAAGTGTCTTATCTTTTTTTTGATGCAATAGTAAATGGGATTGTTTTCTTTATTCCACTTTCTGATAGCTTGTTGTTGATATATAGGTAGGCAACTGAGTTTTTTATATTGGAATATAGTAAACATAATGTATGCTCCATCTTTAAAGAATAGACATTTTCCCATAAATAAGACATACAGATGATTTAGAGGTATATGACAAGCTGCTCAGCATAAGTAATAATCAAACGAAATGAGGATCAAAAGCACAAGAGATATCACCTCATACCCCTTTGAAAGTCTAGTACCAAAAATGTAAGAAATGACAGATGTTATTGAGGATGTGGAGAAAAAGGAATGCTTATGCAATGTTGGTACGGACGTATACCGGTGCAACTCCCACAGAAACATACTGTGAAGTTTCCTCAAGAAATTTAAAAGAGAACAGTTATGTGATCTGTTATCCCACTTCTGGATATATAATCAAAGGAAATGAAATCATTGTCTCAAAGAGAGATCTGTATTCCCATGTTCATTGCAGCATTATTCACAGTAGCCTTGTTATAGAAACAACAATCTTTCAACAGGTGAATGGATTAAAACTATCTGATGTGACATATATAGGTAAATATTATTTAGCCATTAGAAAAAAAAAAAGAAATCCTTCCATTTGTGGCAACATGGATGAAACTGGACAGCATTATGCTAAGTGAACTAAGTTAGAGAAAGACAAATACCATATAATTATAAGCAGTTAAAAAAAAAAAAAGATAGAACTCAGAGTAGAAAAATGTTTGCCAAAGACTGGAGGGTAGGACAAATAGGGAGAGATTTTTAAAGGTTACATATTTTCATGTATAAAAAATTAATAAGGTCTGAGGATCTAAGTTTGAGCTTCATGATCTAATCATGAGATCTAATCATGAGATTGAACAAGCTCTGGGAGTTGGTTATGGACAGGGAAGCCTGTGTTGCCACTGTCCCTGGGGTCACAAAGAGTCGGACACCACTGAATGACTGACTGAACTGAAGAGAGTGGAACTTACCTGTGTTCTCCTCAAAAAGCAAAAGTTAAACATGTGTGGCGATGGCAATGTTACTTAATAGAAAGGGAAACTAGTTTCTAATACATGTACAAATGGGGGTGGACAAGATGATGGAGGGGTAGCTGGAAGTGGGTACACCTCTTTCCACTGATGCATCAGGAACGTCCAAAGACGCAGCAGTTCTCACAGAAGACCAGGTGAATACTGGCAGGACTCCCTGACTACTGAGAAGGAATATCTGGATCCATACAGAACTCAGTTGGACAAAGGAAAGAAGGGACAAGGAGGAAGGGGAAAGAAGGAGCAGAGCAAGTGGAACCAGCCTGCACCTGGGGGAGAGGGAGCTGAAGCACAGGAGAGAGATCCCCGCATCCATGGAAGTCCACTGGGACGGGGGAGTCATTTGAAGCTGTTGGGGAGTGAACTCACTAATCTGTGACAGTCTGAACGGAATGAGAACCACATAGACGAGCCATGTTGCAGCCTTTCATACCTCGGACAGGGTTGTAAGTCCACTGGTGTCCACAGAAGCTGGGAGCTGGAGCCATGGGGATTGCAGAATGATCCCAGGGTGAGGACTCCTGTTGACCGTGGGGAGTCAGCCAGATGGGATGGGATGGGATCGAAGAAATGTGCTGCATGGAATGCTTCTTAAGGAAAGCCATGAGGCCATAAAAGTAGGGTTCAACTGCCTGTGGAGTAGAGCTATCTCTTTCTCCATGCTGGTACCTGCAGGTTGAGCAATAGATAAAGACTTCAATGAGGGTGGTCCTTGAGTGCCTGATGTACTAAGCAATGGAGAACTTTGAATGTCTATATACCCGACTCTACCCTATTCTTTGTCTAAATTTTGGGTTTTAGCATTGTAATATTTTTATGAACTTAAATTTCTTCTGGTAGAGTTTCTGGTTTCCAAATTAAGCTAATTCCTCACAGCTGACTCATTCTTGCTATTTCAAGAAACTTTGAGAACCTTCCTTCCTCTCAAGGCAATATTGCCCTTTCCTTTACTACCACTGCTGGCTTCCCATACTTTGACTTCTTGCCTGATATATTCTATGTCTTTCTCTAGTCACTATAAATTTAGTAGTATGTGTCCCTATGTTGCTATTAATATTTATAATTAATTATTATCCTGATGCAATCAATAACCAAAAGGACTACAGTTACAACAGTAGTAATAAATTGCCCCCAAATTATAAACCATTAATGCTCCCATTTAAAACTGATTTTATTTTTTTCCCTTTTTTAAATTTATTTATTTTAATTGGAGGCTAATTACTTTACAATATTGTGTTGGTTTTGCCATACATCAACATGAATCCACCATGGGTGTACACGTGTTCCCAATCCTGAACCCACCTCCCACCTCCCTCCCCATACCATCCCTCTGGGTCATCCCAGTGCACCAGCCCCAAGCATACTGTACCCTGCATCGAACCTGGACTGGCAATTCGTTTCTTATATGATATTATACATGTTACAATGCCATTCTTCCAAATCATCCCACGGTCTCCCTCTCCCACAGAGTCCAAAACACTGTTCTATACATCTGTGTCTCTTTTGCTGTCTCGCATACAGGGTTATCGTTACCATCTTTCTAAATTCCATATATATGTGTTAGTATACTGTATTGGTGTTTTTCTTTCTGACTTACTTCACCCTGTATCTATATATTATTGAGGTCTCTTAGCTAATTTTCCTTACTAGGTGGCTCAATTTTGAAATGAAACATAGAAAACAATGGAGTGGTAAACTTGGGAAATTATCTTCCTTTTGATATTCCTCATTTGTAAGTATGCAAATGTTAGTTCCCCTCCCCTCATTGGGGCTGTTCTTAGTATACATTATAGCTCACTGTGGGATGATTGTTATTGACTGAAGAATGTACTCAGTGAACTGTAATTGTCAAACAAGTGAGTGGAAATGAAGAAAGTAATGCCAGGAAGGCACAGGCTTTTGTTGTTCTGGAAGGAAAACCTTGCTGTGTCTCTCATCTACAGTCTAATCTTCAGGTTTAGTGAAACTGTTCCTTTTCTTATGCTCCATTAAAAATTTGGATTATTTGTGGTTTTTTGCCTTGAGATGTATGTCTCATGTCTTTTTGGATATTAAGCCCTTATCAAATATATGATTTGAAAATATCTTCTGTCAATCTGTAAATTGCCATTTGATTTTGTTGATGTTCCTTTGTTTGGAGTTTGATGTGGTCTCACTTGTAGGTTTTGCCATTGTTGCCTTTGCTTTTGGTGTGAAACCCAAAAACTCATTGCAAAGACTGATGGCAAGAAGATTACCTTGATGTTTTCTTCTAGGGGTTTAATCGCTTAAGGTCTTTTGTTCAACTTTTTAATCCCTTTTTAGTTGATTTTTGTGTATGGTAAAAGACAGGGACACAGTTTCATTTTTTCATAGGACTATCCAGTTTTCCCAGTGCCATTTTTGAAAAGCTTGTCCTTCCCCCACTGGATATTCTTGGCTCCTTTTTCATAAGCTAACCGACAATATATGGGTGTGCGTTTCTTTCTAGCTTCTATGTTCTTCTCTGTTGAAATTAGAAGACAATTGCTTCCTGGCAGGAAAGCTATGACAAACCTAGACAGTGTGTTAAAAGCAAAGACATCACTTTACCGACAGAGGTCTGTATAGTCAAGGCTATGCTCTTTCCAGTAGTCATGTACACATGTAAGAGCTGGACAGACGATAAAGAAGGCAGAGTGCTAAAGAACTGATGTTTTTGAACTGTGGTGCTGTAGAAGACTCTTGAGAGTCCCTGGGCGCCAAGGAGATAAAACCAGTCAATCTTAAAGGAAATCAACCCCAAATACTCTTCAGAAGGACTGATGCTGAAGCTGAAGCTCCAATACTTTGGCCACCTAATGTGAATAGCTGACTCATTGGAAAAGACCCTGATGCTGGGAAAGATTGAAGACAGAAGAAAAAGAGGCTGACAGAGGATGAGATGGTTGGATGCCATCACCAATTCAACGGGCATGAACTTGGGCAAATTCTAGGAGATGGTAAGGGACAGGGAAGTCTGGCGTGTTGCAGGCTGTGGAGTCACAAAGAGACAGACAGGACCTGGCAACTGAACAACAACAACAGTTTTATACAAGTTGTAGAAGTTTTTTTGTTTTTTGTTTTTTGTTTTTTTCTGTTTTGTGAAAAATGCCTTGGAATTTTGAAAGAGACTGCAGTGAATATGTAGATAGCTTTGGGTAGTATGGATGTATTAAAAATGTTAATTCTTCCAGTCCATAAATATGAAATATGTTTCCTTTTGTGTCTTTTAAACAGTTCTTTCATGAGTGTCTTGAATGTTTTCATACATAGATCTTTCAACACCCTGCTTAAATATATTTCTAAGTATTTTATTTTATTTTATTTTTAAACTTTACATAATTGTATTAGTTTTGCCAAATATCAAAATGAATCCACCACAGGTATACATATGCAATTGTAAATGGATTATTTGTATTTCTGTAATTTGTTTTGATGTATGGATAGGTAACTGAGTTTTATATATTCAAATACAGTATACAAAATGCATGCTATTTTTTACAGAATAAACAATTTCCCCCCCCAAATAAGACATACAGAATGCCCAAGAAGTATATGACAAGATGCTAAAATATCACTATCAGGGAAGTGCAAATCAAAAGTACAACATACACCACCTCATTCCTGTTTAAATGGCTTTTACCAAAAAGTAAGAAATAAGTGTGGTTAAGGATGTGTAGAAAATGGAGGTCTTAATGGATTATTGGTGGGAATGTATACTGGTGCAACTCCCATGGAATACCTTCTGGAAGTTTCTCACAAAATTCCACAAAGAACTGTCATGCACCCATTAATCCCACTTCCGGATATATATTCATTTCTGCATATATAGTCAAAGGAAATGAAATAATTATCTCAAAGAGAAATCTGCACTCCCATGTTCATTGCATCAATATTCACAGTAGCCTAGAAACAATTTATTATGGGAACAGTCTAAGTATCTGTCAGCAGGTGAAGTGATTACAACAATGCGATGTGATATATATATGTGTGTGTAAGTGTGTGTGTGTGTGTGTCTGTGTATTGTATTTACCCATTAAAAAAAAGTCCTCCATTTGTGGCAGCATGAATGAAATTGGAGGGCCTAATGCTAAGTGAAACAAGTTACTGTGTGATCTCAATTGTAAGGAAACTAAAAAGAAAAAAAAAAAAAAAAGTGGAATTCAGAAACAGCGTAGGTAAGTGATTGCCAGGGCTTGGAGAGTGGGGGAAATAGGGATGGGTTTGTAAAAGGTTATACATTTTAACATATGAAAATTATAAGGTCTGAGGATCTAATGAATAGCATGATGACTATAAGTGATAAAATTGTGTTGTATGATTGATGCTGTCTAAGAGAGTGGTCATGTATGGATGTGAGAGTTGGACTGTGAAGAAAGCTGAGTGCCAAAGAATTGATGCTTTTGAACTATGGTGTTGGAGAAGACTCTTGAGAGTCCCTTGGACTGCAAGGAGATCCAACCAGTCCATTCTAAAGGAGATCAGCCCTGGGTGTTCCTTGGAAGGGATGATGCTAAAGCTGAAACTCCAGTACTTTGGCCACTTCATGTGAAGAGTTGACTGATTGGAAAAGACTCTGATGCTGGGAGTGATTGGGGGCAGTAGAAGAAGGGGACGAGCGAGGATGAGATTGCTGGATGGCATCACCAACTTGATGGACGTGAGCTTGAGTGAACTCTGGGAGATGGTGATGGACAGGGAGGCCTAGCGTACTGCAATTCATAGGGTCGTAAAGAGTTGGACACAACTGAGTGACTGAACTGAACTGAACTGAAGAGACTGGAACTTACCTGTGTTCTCTTCAAAAAATAAAAGGTAAACATGTCAGATGACAGTAATGTGACTTAGTAATACACAGGGAAAGTCTTTTCTAATACATATGTAAATGAGGGTCGGCACTATTTCAGAAGGGTAGGTGGAAATGGCAATATACTGGAGCGGGTTGCCATTTCCTCCTCCAGAGGAGCTTCCTGACCGAGGGATTGAACCATCTCCTATGTCGCCTGCATTGCAGGCATATTCTTTAGCTGCTGAGCCATCAGGGAAGTCCTAACAAAATTGCCATATATCCTAAAAATTCTACTATTGGGCATATACCCTGAGAAAACCATGGTTCAAAAAGACATGTGTACCCAAAATTCATTGCAACAGTGATTACAATAGCCAGGACATGGACGCAATCTAGAAATGCATTGAGAGAGAAATGGATAAAGAAGGTGTGGTACATCTATACAAGGGAATTTTAGCTAACCTGAAAAAGAAGCGAATTTGGGTCACTTGAGCTGAGGTGGATGACCCTACAGCCTGTTATGTAGAGTGAAGTAAGTCAGAAAGAGAAAAACAAATATTGTATATTAATGTGTGTACATGGAATCTAGAAAAATGGCACCAGTTAACCTATTTTCAGGGTAGGAAGAGACACAGAGAACAGATTTGTGGATACAATGTGGGAAGGAGAGGGCAAGTTGAATCGAGAGAGTAGCGTTGACACGTAGTACATTACCATATGTAAAATGTTAATAGATGGCAGGTGGGAAGTGGCTGTGTGACACAGGAAGCTTACCCATTGCTCTCTGACAACCTGGAGAAGTGGGATGGGGTGCAGGTGGGGGATTCAAGAGGGAGGGGATACATGTATACTTATGGCTGATTCACATCATTGTACAGCAGAAACCAACACATTGCAAAGAAATTATACTCCAATTAAAAGTAAATTTAAAAAATACATACATATATCAAATTATCATGTTATATACTTTAAACATCTTACAGTTTTATTTGCCAATTCTGTCTCAAAAAATACTCTGCTTGCTAGTCACTATTCATGACATTTGGTTTATATATGTTGGTGACTACATAGGAAAAAGAAAAACTTTGCAGTATCTACTGAGAAAGGCAAAACGGAGATTTTTTTGATACTTAAATATCACTTAAGCAAAAGGATTAATAATTAAGTAGTTCTCAGTGGATGAATAGCCCCTCAGTCTCTGGCCTCACTTTTATTAGTGAAGACCCTGCTTCTCCTCTTTCTAGTGCTTTGGTGGGTTCCTTATCTTTGAGGGCAAATTTAACAAGTCAGCTTCCATACAAATGTTATAACTGGGTGCTTAGTCCCCAGAGGTGACAAAGAACCTAATCACTTGAACCTGCCTGTGTGAAATAAAGCCTCCCCCATATCATTTGTGTTTTGAAGGAGATCCAAGAAGCTGAGGGAAGCACTAAGGGGGAGGTTCTGTTTTCCAAGCTGGATCCTCTTGTCAGGACTAGATCAGGGGTGTGTGAAATTTTTCAGGCTGCTTGAGCAGCATTAGCTGTCTTATGCTTGCATACATATGCCCATCACACACACACACACACACACACACACCACACACACACACACCACACACACAACACCCCATATAATAAATGACCAGCATGAAACCAAAGTCAGGTTTCCATTTTCCAGTGACTGAAAATAAAAAATTTAGACTTATCTTGTTGCCCTTATTCTCTTCTTTTCAGGGTAAAATGTGAATGAAAAACATGAAAATCCCACACAAACGTTCAATTCAGAAGAGAATTTTAATTTTACTCCTTCATTTTCTTTAAATAAAAATATTCAACAAATATAAATACAAAGACATCAATATATTCATACAGATATACATAAAGGGTAGCTGAATGATCTTCTAACAAAGATGTCATTAACTTTAGTGTGGAAGGTCTGAGTGTGTTATGATGACCAGTCACTGAAAGGTTTGACATTTTTCATGGGGCTGAAATATATTTTTTTTCTGGACACTTCAGATCATAAAGCCTTTGTAGAGCTACATGCAAAAACTGAGAAACTTGCTCTTGTTTTGCTATCACCACTCTGATTTTTGAACCTCTGGGGGTGTCTTATAAACAGAAGTCTCATATGAAATGGCTGCTATTAAAATGAACATGTGTTGTATACTGCATGTTTTATTTGAAAAGATATTTTTATTATTTGTTACCATAATAGCTGGAATTTTCAACTACGTTTCCATTCTGTAGGTAGTTTTACATTTCAAAATGTGGATGTTTGTATTAAAGTTATAGGGACTTTGCATAAGAGTTTTGAAAAATTAATGCTTTGATCAAATTTTGGAACTGGAAAATAGGATTGGGGTGACCTGATTTCTCTCAGTCCTTTTGCTTGGTTACAGAGTGGGAACCACATCAGATGGTGACCATTCTGCTCCTTATACAATTCCTGAGAAGTCAGGCCACAGTCTTCTTTAATGATCCACCTCAGGACTCAACAACCCAGATTGTTGAAATTTCCTGTTATATATACCTTGAAGCTTGAAGTCATTCCATGTTTTCTTTTCCATTTTCCATGGAATTTGAAACCTCTCTAGTCTAATAATTCCTAATACACTTTGATGTGATTATTAAATGATCTTAAGCATAATTTTCTAAGGGTAAGCCATCTTCAGCATTTAGCATTTCTCATGTCTTCCTTTCCACTCTATATTTTGTATATTTTGGCATATGAATAAATAATCAAGATTGAAATTGTTTCAAAACTTCATAATTTATAAAGCAATTTTTATATCCATGCTGATCTTAGTCTCATTGTGATATACAAGGAGACAAGGGTTTCATGCACTTAAGGAAGAAAGAAATCTGGGAAGGAAGGAAGGAAGTTAAGGTGATGTTTAATGAAAGGTTGAATAGAGCAGGAAATGGATGTAAGAACATGAAATAATGGGATGCTTACGTATTTCAGTGGCCAAACTATGTAAGATAGATGGGTCAGCCAAGAACAGTTGCCCTTTTCTGATTCACTAATTTTTGTAGCAAAATCAAAGCCTCATATTTTTTTGCAGTCTGTTGCCTGATTGAATCCCATCCTGACAAAGTTGACACACCTACACACACAGGTGTGTACACAGACCTTGACAAGTGAAATGAGCCAATTTGCATTGTGGCTACCAATGGCTCTTTGGTCTGCCCCTCTTTCTCTCCAATTTTCTGTACTCTTCATGCATGTTCTACCGGGTAGGATGTGGGAATGGATAGCTCAAACACACACATTAAAAGTTGTAGGGATCAAGTTGACTCCATTACAGATTACAGTCACACCGCTGGTTCAGCAGTAAAGACCCCACCTGCCAATGCAGGGGACCCAGGTTCGAGTTCCCGAGTGGTGAAGATCCCCTGGAGAAGGAAATGGCAACCCGCTCCAGTATTCATGCCAGGGAAATCCCGTGGACACAGGAGCCTGGTTGGTTACGGTCCAAGGGGTTGCAAAAGAATCAGACACAAATTAGTGACTAATAACAAAATCAGGGAAGTCTTTCCCCCATCATTCCCTCTTTCTGGCCACTGCTGAATATGATTTAAAAACTGGAGATTTGGAGTTGTAATTGAAAATCAGAAATATATATTACTTTTCCAATTGAAGGAGGAATCTGTAAACTCAGTCCGTGAATGTTTAAAATCTCAGAACTTCATTAAGTTGTGATGACTACAGTGAGACAGTCAAGGTTGAGAAATAGAAGCTCAGCCTTCTCTCCCCACCAGACAGCTGCCAGACGACGCTGTGCTCTGAGCTTGCTCTCTTGGCCTCTGTTCTGCTTGTCTCCTGCATGTAGAGCAAGAAAACTTAAAAAGCTATTTGGGTTTGGGGGGCTCAGATACTCAATGGCAAACATTTTCCTCAATCCCACAAAGAAAACAACTTTTTTTTTTTTGAAAACTTAAGGAAAGATTTATAGACCTTCAGGTTTATAAAACCATCTGGTGCTTTGTAGTTTGCAGGCTGGTTGCTTTGAGAGTTCAAAGTTTAGACTGACCACACCACTATTGTTACCACTCCCTCCTTCTTGAATAGTTCAATTTACTTTCTATAATGATACCTAAGAGTCTAGTTTTTAAACTTATCGGACAACTTGTAAAAATCAGTAGGATTTAGGAGAATGTACCTGTTGCTTTTTAAGGGCATTTTTACTGTTTGACCCTTGTTGCACTAAGGAGTCCAGTTGGTGACCTCTGAGTTTCCACTTAGCTTAGCTTCCTTGTGGAAGCATTGCGTAATTTGGGTTCTGTTCTAGCTGTTTGACCCCTCTCAGTAAAGTGTTTAGGCTGAGGAGGACTGAAAAGAGCTTTCTGATGGGATATTTCCAACCTCTTCCAAGCTAGAGTAGTCTTCCTCTCAGCATAGCAAAGCCTTATATAGAAATGGTTTCCATTCTCTATAGAGTGTTCTGATGGAGCAACTCAGATCAAAGGCTTGATATTTGAAAAACGCACATTCACATTGCAGAGCAAAAAAAAAAAAAATGTTATGCAAGTCAATAATATCACTTCAAAGTAACTCAAGTGTGTTCTCAATTTCAAAAGAAAATGGAGAAAATGAGAACAGGTGTATAAATATTCTCTGCCTAATTCTATTTGTAACTGACCTGAAATCTCAACTATCTCTTTACTGCTAGTGACAGGTCCCCAAGGTCTGGGTGTAAGGCAATCTGCTTATAAATTGCCTGTACTTGTGATAATCTTTTACACTTACATTACAAGGGTGACAAACTTTGATCCACCTCACACTTTTGGAATGCAAATTAGTTGCACTTTATTAAAGGAATAGCATTTTAGGGAAGAATATAAAGTGAGAAACAAAGATAATGTGGATTCACCTTTAGATACCTTTAGTCCCAGAAAATTAGTTGTATTCATAGGAAGTTTTACTGTTGTTGTTATAGTATTTGTGGATTACCCATTTTATGGGTGTCTGTCATTCTCCTATGTAGAGTATAATTGTATCTTCAGATTACACAACATTTTAGGAATAAGGCTCTTTATTTTTTTCTTTGCATGTTCAACATGCTTTATGATAACAATAGAAAAGTCTTCTCTGTGCATTTACACATGCAAATGTTTTAATGTATTATATCGGTGCTTACTTGACATATGTATCTTGCATACATTATCTGATTTGCTAGAAAATAAATATTAACCATATTGTGACGAAAATTAACTCTCCTGACAACTCTTTCTTTCCCCATATTCTTTCCTGAAATGATGATGATGAACTATAATATTGTGGAAGTCTATGTTCAGAATGTAAAGCTCAAAACACGAGGCTCAGAGATTGAAACTTGAGATCTGATCTGTTCCTTAACTTTGCCTTAACCCGTTAGACATTATGTCAGCAGTTTGGCAAGGCAATATTTTTCCTTCCACAACAGTAGCTCTTATTTTTCTTCTCAACCTCTGACAAATCTATTTGTTTGCATCGTCTTTCCAACATAGTGCTAACATGTCAAAGTTCATATGTAGACTGAGTTGTGGATCTTAAAGGATATCACAGAGTCATTTTTTTTGGAAAATGGGGAGACTCCAGATTGAGCAGTACGATGCACAGGTATTTGTCTAAACTGGTTCTGGATCTGACTCATCTGTGACTGAATCTTGGTTACCAGACCTGCATTTCATTTCTACTTAAATTCTGAAAGTGCTTAGGAGATTTTGATCAGGTTCTTTTGAATTTACTTTTGGTTAATCCCCTTAGACACAGTTTATAGACTAAGGGGAACCTCCCAACACTTTGCAGAATGAAATTGCATCCCCTAAAGTGCTTACTTCTTGTATTGCTCAGTGACTGGTGTAAGAAAGCAGGCTGACTTCAGCTGTTTTCTTTCCTACTGTTTTGTAGTCAGTATAAAAGCAAAGGGCTCTGTAAGCATAGTTGAATGAATACACAGCTAGAGGCTCAAGATTTTAGATCACCTTTTGCTTACTGACTTCTCCCTTCCTGTCCTCATATCACATCTGTCACCAGTTTCTTGAGACAGTTTCTCCAGAGAGTGGGCGTTTCCCCCTGCCTCTGATGTGAAATGCACTGAATATAGTTTTGAGCTTTGACAGACATATCAACTTCAGTTTTTCTAACTAGCAGCACCAAAGAAACTCTGACATGGGGATTACTGACCTCATGTCTGCCAACTGGGGTTGATCCCATGGTTGCCATCACCATTTAGAAAAGTACATTTGAAAATATCACATGATGTGAGTTTCAGCTGCAAATTTTGGAAGTCTTCAATCCATCTGTTGTCATAAATGAGAAATTTAGAAAATGTCTGAAACTGTATATATGCACTTTTATATACTGTTTTATATATAGATATAATTTATGTATATAAACTTAAATATGCTTATATATATTTATATATATATTTAAATTGAAAAGGTTATTTGTATTAAATACAAATTTACCTTTTTACCTTTATCAAGAAAGGGCAAAACAAATTCATTCTTTCATCTTATTGTGTTTTGTCATTCTTCCTAGTCTTCTGAATCAAGTTCTAGTTTTCACTCTAAATTGAGTGGAATCCACACCAAGTTTGTTTTCTTCCCCAGCTTATTAAATACTTCATCATGGGGTCAACTTCATGTATTTTCTGACCTCTAAAATTTCACCAGAGCAAACCCGCAGTTTACCTCAAAACCATCATGAGAGTCTGCCAGCCTTGGCATCTTGATTTTTATACTAACCACGCATTTCTGCGTAAGTTGACATATCCATGCTTTTCTGCAATATTATGTCAAAAGCCTTGGTCAGTGGTTTTCACGGGGAGTGGGGGAGCTACATTTTTAGTATTAGAGTTACACCTGGGGCCTGGGCAAAATGCAGTGTGCAGAAAAGAAGACATGACCATTCCAAGAACTTTGGCCTTTGACCCAGAAATATATCCTAATGGGTCTCTGGCTGAATTTCCACACTGATTCTTAGCACAATAAAACTGACAAGCATGAGTTCTTATGAAATGTGTACACTGTAGTTTCTTAACCACATGTGAACACCATTGAAGCATTTATAAATAATCTTTGGATTCTCAAAGTTCACAAACATTTGTCTGACCTTGAAAAAGGTCAAGGGAAAAGTATATGGAATTCCGAATCTGGAATAACTGAATAAATGAGATAATGTATCTGATAATTTTCTCTGACTTGTAACTATAAGACTAATGTTGATCATTGGTATGTACAGTTCGATTATTTTCTTTAAGTTCTATGGAATAAGATTTAGGTTTGTCAGATTATTTGGTTTCTGTATGTGTCATAGTGAAACATAAATTGAATTAGGTTCAGATAACTGATTCCGGTCTTGCTTTGGTATACCAGTTGTCTGTTGGTTCTACACACCTTTTATTCCTATCTCTAAGGAATATTTTTTTCTTCTGTTTTCTGCCTATCTCTTTCTCTTAGAAATCACCTATTCCCCACCTGAGTCTATGTTTTGTCGGTGGGGCTGACCCTGTTTCCTTACTCCAGGAATTGCCAGCTGTCTTGATCAGAGCACTCAGGTTTCATCTAATTTGTTCATGGTGGGCTTTGAGTAATGCTAACTTAAAATACTTTCTTCTGGGACTTTGCTAGAACTTTTGGGATGAGTAAAGACACAGCTTCTAGTAGTTGCATTTCCTGTCCTGTGGGGACAGCCTTCCTGTCAACTGGGAGCTAAGGAGAGGGATGGAGAAAAGAGACACATTCCTGATTATAAAGGTTGGACTCTGCCTCCTCCCATTCTCCAAGTCAGTCCCACTGAATCTCCCTGCTCTGTGGTCCAAAGAACATCTCCATCTTTTTGTCTGTTTAATTTGCTTCAGAGAAGCTTCTGTTCCTGGCAATGGAACGTTCTGGTTTCTTCCCAACGTCATTCACAGGCTGCCTAGTGGTTGTCTTACCTGGAACTTGGCAGCCATCTTTCCTCAGTTTCAGTGTTTTCATGTGTAAAATCATTTTGATATTTGGCAAAACTAATACAATTATGTAAAGTTTAAAAATAAAATAAAATTAAAAAAATTGTAGCATTTAGAATTCAAACAAACAGTATACAGAAATGAAAATATTTCAGGAGTGTTATCAAGTTATGGGAGTTGGGTGCTATTAAATGTGTTGTTTTTAGCCTAGATCCAAAGAAATGGGAGAAGGGGGCATCTCTGGAACTTAGAGTCCTGCAGAGGAGGACACCTTGAAGAAACTGTGATTGTATCTGGGAAAATTTAAGAGGAGGGAGCCAGGGGAATAAGTTCACAGATCTCATTCTGTTTCCTTCCATCCATCTCCTGCCAGGGCTTCCCATTTGTCGATCCCAACAGTAAGACAGAAACTAAGGGGGCCTATTGATGTGGTCCCTAGGCCATCCCACAGAGGCCATAAACATGGTGGAGAAGGAAGAAAATATATCCAGAAGGGCAAAGAGAAGGAATCTGGCATGGCAGATAATCTTGGACTAGTTTTTCAGTTCTAAAATTAAATGAGAATGAATAAAAGGCTAGAAGGACGTGACTTTGGGATTCATTTGGATTAATGTACACATATGAGTGAGAAAAGAGGAGGGAAATCTTACATTACTCCCCCCTCTTTTCTGCACATTTAATATTCCAGTTCATTAAAAGGATGACTAATTAATTAGGCCAATGATGTTTACTGTTTCAAATGACCTCGCAAAAGAGTTAGGTAATTTACTAGTTAAATTAGACAATAAATTGATTCAAATTATTCTTCAAAGTTGATTTTTAAAATTAGAACGGTATTTTGAGTGTTGATTTTGAAAAGAGATTTAGAAAAGTATGTTTCTTTTGTATGCAGTAGAGTTGAATAGCTTTAACTTACTCAACTAACATGTGCTTGAACATAAATCAGAAAAGTAGACTCACAGATGTGCAAAACGAACTAGCGGTGAGTAGTGGGTAGGGGGTACAAACTATTGGATATAAGAAAGGCTGAAGGATGTTTTGTATGACATGGGTAATGTAGCCAATGTTTTGTTGTAAATATAAGTAGAAAGCAACATTTAAACATTGTATATATTGTTTTAAAAAAGCAGAAGACAGACAAACATTTATTTTTTAAAACTAACCACTAAAGAGAGGCCTAGTGTTGCATCTGGTTTCTCCACTAAAGAGGTAGAAATTTGTCTAAATGCTTGACAAAGCCTGACCATGTTAGGCTTATTGCAAGATCACAAAGTACATATAAAACCACATATACCATTCTTTGTGGGTGATTTAAAGAATGTTCAAGAGTAAGTTTTTCTCCACACAAATTTCCCCACTTATTTAATTCCTGAGTAACATAGAGTTCCATTGTAATGGCACAATAGAATATTTAGAGTTGTTGTTCAGTCCTAAATTATGTCCAACTGTTTGCGAATCTACATACTATAGCACACCGACTCCCCTGTCCTTCAGAATATTCAGAGAGAATAATTCTTTATAAAGATATGAAGGTCTTAAAAATTTATAAAAAAGCCCGTTCAACTCCCATTCTTTTGTTAGAACTGCATGCTCGTAGATATGAAGTCTAAATGTATGTGTATTAACCTAAAATACAGAAACACCACCTTCCTCCTTGGTGATAGTGATGGTCGGTGTCTATAGCTAGGGAAGTCAAACAGGCTACTTCTGTTGTGGGATGGTTCTCCTGTGCCCTGCCCACCAGAGAGGTCTCTGTGTGGCCATCTCCATGTATGTGTACCTTGTGTGTGGATAAACTGCAGTTCTATAGCACCCCTGCCAAGAACTTTGTCTTGGCCACTGGAGGTGCAAACTGCAGAGTCTCAAGATTTTATTCCATCCCAAAGGGTTTCATCAGAAAGGTATAACCCATAGGAGTAAAAACAGACTCCCTGGAAAAGAACACAAACTGTGATCAAGATCATGGTCTTGAACGTCTTCATAAATTTAAGAGAAAAATCTCACCAAACGGATTGACATATATTTTCAAATAACATTTTTTTATTGGCTGCCAGCATGTAAAGGTGCAGCATTCATAATCTGGAGGTCACAGTGTAGACTCTTTCCACATACACAGCCTCCTGCCACATTCCTTTCACTTTGCATTGGTGAACTGCAGTCTTTGCACCCAATGGTAGAGTGCAAAATACAGGATTTGACCCAGAAATAAATTCAACCTCACATCACTTGTAAGAAGTGTGAATTGTTACTTCACTCTAAAGATAATCATTTTCAGTCTTTTGAGTTTCTTCTATGCACTAGGCAGTATGCTGCTGCTGCTAAGTTGCTTCAGTCGTGTCTGACTCTGTGCGACCCCAGAGATGACAGCCCACCAGGCTCCCCCATCCCTGGGATTTTCCAGGCAAGAACACTGGAGTGGGTTGCCATTTCCTTCTCCAATGCATGAAAGTGAAAAGTGAAAGTGAAGTCGCTCAGTCGTGTCTGACTCCTAGCGACCCCATGGACTGCAGCCCACCAGGCTCCTCTGTCCATGGGATTTTCCAGGCAAGAGTACTGGAGTGGGGTGCCATTGCCTTCTCCAACTAGGCAGTATGCTGCTGCTGCTAAGTCGCTTCAGTCGTGTCCGACTCTGTGCGATCCCGTAGACGGCAGCCCACCAGGCTCCCCCGTCCCTGGAATTCTCCAGGCAAGAACACTGGAGTGGGTTGCCATTTCCTTCTCCAATGCATGAAAGTGAAAAGTGCAAGTGAAGTCTCTCAGTCGTGCCCGACTCTTAGCACCCCCATGGACTGCAGCCTACCAGGCTCCTCCATCCATGGGGTTTTCCAGGCAAGAGTACTGGAGTGGGGTGCTATTGCCTTCTCAGAGATGCTAAATGTAGTCTACATTGTCACATTTATATTTTTATTCAAACTATCATACATGGCAGGGGTGATTCTCTAGTTATTTTACAGCTAGAAAACTTCTTTCTCTCTTACTTTGCTTATCCCTCCTACATATTAGACTTTGTTGTAAGTTTTAAACATTCTTTTACTTAAATCTTTTAAAGATTTCTTTTCTTTCCAGACCTTCTACCACAAACTGCTCCAACAATCTCCAGGGTAATCCCAGTCCCTGAATTAATATCCCTGAAACCCCTTCTGCTCCCTCTAATACTGGCTCCATTCTTCAGCGGGGTTTTGTTTTAAACATAGATGTATAATCGTATCTCTGCTCACTAAACCCTTGGATGGCTACCCTTTTCCCTAGAGAGAGCCTCCTTTTCTTCCCGCTGTTCCTGGGTCTCTCCTAGATCTGGCCCTTGCCTGGGCTTCAGCTCCACTCCTGCTCCGTCCTCTCCTCTCTCCAGTCCAGCTACACCAGACCTGACCAGTTCCCTGAACATACCATGGTCCTGCACTATCTTCCTTGCCTTGTTTTGCTCTGCCGAGAACGTTTTTTCCTACAGTTTGTTCAGCTTCCTCCCATGTATCTTTTAGATTTTTAGCTTCTGTGTCAGTTCCTTGGACAGTGACTCCTAACCCTTTAGACTAGGGGCCGAGTTCCCTTGCTCTCTGCTCCCACAGTGTGAATCCTTCCTGTTTCCCCATCTCTTCATGCTTGGATTACTTGTTCAAATACCTGTCTTTTCCACTAGAATATAATCTTAATGAAATCAGTGACCTCACCTGTCCCATTTATCAAAGTATTTTCTTTCTGTAATGTAGAATCTGGTGCTGGGGAGGCATTCAGTAAACCGTTGTTAAATACATTAAGATTTTTAAGAAAACAGAAAACTGGAGAGGTTGAATCTCCTGCCCTGAGTCATACAAGTTATACCTCTGGCCACACCTGGATTAGAACCCACGTGTGTTTATCAAGAGTGTCCAGCTTTCCTCCATTTGACTGCTACCTTGGGGAAGGGCTGGTGTGACTGGAAATGTTCATTTATAGTGTTTCCTGTTTTCTGCCCTTGGAACAGTATTTTGGATCCAGTTTTATATAATTGATGGTTCTAAGATATTTGTGATAATAGAACATATACTTTAAAAGAGTATTTTGAAATTATAGATGCCTGCTTAGTGATATTTCTACATGTTTCAGAAAGTTATATGATCTAGAATGTTCTTGTGACATCTATCATTAACTACTTTTAATTTTCATCTTGAATTTTATGTTAAAATTTAAAGTAAGTATTTTTTTTTTGTAATCGTCTTCTAAGGTTTTCCCTTAGTTAGAACTGGACATGGAACAACAGACTGGCTCCAAACAGGAAAAGGAGTACGTCAAGGCTGTATATTGTCACCCTGCTTATTTAACATATATGCAGAGTACATCATGAGAAACGCTGGACTGGAAGAAGAACAAGCTGGAACCAAGATTGCCGGGAGAAATAACAATAACCTCAGATATGCAGATGACACCACCCTTATGGCAGAAAGTGAAGAGGAACTAAAAAGCCTCTTAATGAAAGTGAAAGTGGAGAGTGAAAAAGTTGACTTAAAGCTCAACATTCAGAAAACTAAGATCATGGCATCGGTCCCATCACTTCATGGCAAATAGATGGGGAAATTGGAAACAGTGGCTGACTTTATTTTGTTGAGCTCCCAAATCACTGCAGATGGTGACTGCAGCCATGAAATTAAAAGATGCTTACTCCTTGGAAGGAAAGTTATGTCCAAACTAGATAGCATATTCAAAAGCAGAGACAGGACTTTGCCAACAAAGGTCCGTCTAGTCAAGGCTATGGTTTTTCCTGTGGTCATGTATGGATGTGAGAGTTGGACTGTGAAGAAGGCTGAGCACTGAGGAATTGACACTCTTGAACTGTGGTGTTGGAGAAGACTCCTGAGTTTCCCTTGGACTGCAAGGAGATCCAACCAGTCCATTCTGAAGGAGGTCAGCCCTGGCATTTCTTTGGAAGGAATGATGCTAAAGCTGAAACTCCAGTACTCTGGCCTCCTCATGCGAAGAGTTGACTCATTGGAAAAGACTCTGATGCTGGGAGGGATTGGGGGCAGGATGAGAAGGGAACGACAGAGGATGAGATGGCTGGATGGCATCACTGACTCGATGGACGTGAGTCTGAGTAAACTCTGGGAGTTGGTGATGGACAGGGAGGCCTGGCGTGCTGCTATTCATGGAGTCACAAAGAGTCGGACACGACTGAGCGACTGAACTGAACTGAACTGAAGGTCTTCCCAGGTGGCTCAGATGTTAAAGAATCCACTTGCAATGATTGAGACCTGAGTTCGATCCCTGGGTTGGGAAGATCTCCTGCAGGAGGGCATGGCAACCCACTTCCATATTCTTGCCTGGAGAATTCCATGGATGGAGGAGCCTGATGGGCTATAGGCCATGGAGTCACAAGGAGTCAAACATGACTGAGCAAATAAGATACACATACCACTATCAACTATTTTTCACTATAAGGGCTTGTAGGATGTGGAGATACCCCAAATTATACATCAGGATTATGCAGATACTTTTAATGTATTGGTTATGGACTAAGCATAAAGAAATCTTGCTGTTTGGGATAACATGAATGAATCTTGAGGGCATTATGCTATACGAAATAAATTCGAGAAAGACAAATGCTGCGTGATCACACTTAAATGTAGAATCAAACAACAACCATGAGGAACGGAACATAAATCAGAAAACAGATTGGTAGTTTCCAGATGCGGGGTTTGGGTGGGCAGCCAACATGGGTGAAGTGGGTTAAAAGGTACAATTTACAGTTATATGTAAGTCATGGGGATATAACACAGAGCGTGGTGACTCTAGTTAATGATAGTGTATCACACACTTGAAAGTTGCAGAGAGTAGATCTTAAAAGTTCTCACCACAAGAAAGAAATCATAACAATGTGTGATGATGGATGGTAACTAGATTTACTGTGGTGATTATTTTCCATCTGAGCCACCAGGGAAGCTCCTATTTGCAGTATATACAAATACCAAATCATTGTGTTGTACATCTAAAACTTGTGTGATGCTATATGTCAATTATATTAATATCTCAATCTAAAAAATACACCATGAAAAAAATGGAGAGAGAGACTTTGATCATATGTATTTCTATGTTCCTTATGGTCTTATTTCACCTATATTAATTGACCTAAGAATCTATGCCCACATAACCCTGAATAACATGATGACTTGAGATATTTTACTGACAAGAAGAGAGAAAAGGAAGAGAGTCTGTTTTAATATTCATGCAACAGGCATTTGACCTTAGAAAGAAGAGAATAAGACTCCCCAGGTTTTATTGATAAACCCTCTGCCCTTTGTCCCAGTGGTAAAAAATGAAAGTGAAAACCGCTCAGTCATCTCTGACTCCTTTTGGCCCCATGGACTATATTCTCCAGGACAGAATACTAGAGTGGGTAGCTGTTCCCTTCTCCAGTGAATCTTCCACGCTCAGGGATCGAACCCAGGTCCCCCTTATTGCTGGTGGATTCTTTACAAGCTGAGCCACAAGGGAATATGCCAAGGAATGAGGAAATGCTCAGTTTTCCACTCTTCTTTAGTCAGGGTAAAGCAACCTAGGAATATGTTTGTGTATTCTGTGATGTGTTTCATTACTTATGTTATTTATTAATTTTTTTGAATTTTAATATATGTGGTATAAGAGATGTGGTTACCTTATAGATGTGTACAATTCCTTGTAGTAATATGGTAATATATTGCATTTTTACCAAAGAAGATAATTATGGTCTAATTCTGTCTTTTATACAAAGTAAAATTCCTATGTCTCACTGTAAGAAATAATTTCTGAAGGACATTGTAGACATATATATCTATATAGTTGGTCAAGAGTGATGTTAAAAATACAGTTTGTAAATATCCATTATCTCATCTACCACATATTGGACATTCATTCTAAATTGGACAATATTATTATACATTATTAGTGAAATGAAATGAAGCATGTGAAATGAATGAGTTATATTTAAAGATGCAACTACTGTACAATTGATGCATTTGTAACCCTATTTTATTATGTGTTTTCTGATATGAGCAAAATATAAATAGAGATGTAGTGTTCTGAGGTGATTTAAATTTAGGAAGGATAAAGGAAATGGAATTTTTGATTGAGAGGAATACATTAAATAGATTGATTTTACTTTTGAATTTTCTTTATGTATAGACTTCATAATAGGGCTTCAATTACATAAAAGGGAACCATTCAATAAGCTAGAGTTAGAAATTCATTTTAAATGTTGAATGATTTAATTAAGTTTTATTGGTGTCTCATCTTTTTTTTTTTCATGTTGGATAGCATTTTGGATATATTTGCATTGTATTTTTATAAACAGTGTATATATTCATTTCTTAAAATAATTTTTTCACATAAACTGAAATGGCCAAGGAAAGAAATAGTAAGCAATTACGAAGCATTAAAATCCACAAAATTTAGTCACTGCATTGCTTTTTTGTTTTAAAAACCAATATATTATACAGTTTCTCTAGTAAAAATTGTATTTGCTTCACTCCAGTTTTATTTTTATATAGTCGTAATGGATTTTGCCAAAGTATAGCAACTGTTCCATGTCCCGCCTCTGAGGCCAAGTGCAAATGATGCTTGCTATTGCACTGGACATTGGGAATCAAGTCCAAGGGGGCAGGTAGCAAAATGGTGTCAAGCAAACAGACAGGGAACAATTAAAGGGTAAATTACACGAATTATACCACTATCAACAGTTTGTTCACCATGAGAGGTGAGTAGGGTGTGGAGTTAACCAACATTATCCTCAGGATTATGCAAGTACTCTTAATGTATTAGTTATGGACTTACCATGAAGAAATCTTGCTCTCTGTGATAGCATGAATGAAACTTGAGGGCATTATGCTATGTGAAATAAGTCAGATAAAGACAAATGCTATATGAGCTCACTTAAGTGACGAATCAAAAACCAATAATCACAAAGAACAAAATATAAATACACAACAGTTAGGTGGTTTCCAGAGTCAGGGTTTGGGTGGGGGAGCTAGAATGGGAGAAGTGGATACAGATTTCCTGTTACAAATAAGTCACAGGGATATAATACAGAGCGTGGTGACTATAGTTAATAACAGTGTATTGTATACCTGAAAGTTGCTAAGAGAGTAGATCTTGAAGTACTCACCACAGGAAAAATTTGAAAATTTGAAGCAGTGTGTGATGATGGATCACACTAGTAAATTAACACTAGAATAACTGTGGTGATAATTTTGCAATATATACAAATATCAAACCATTGTGTTGCATATCTAAAATGTGTATGGTGTTATATGTCAGTTAAAAGATAACCTACATCTTGGGGAAAAAAAGTAGAGGAAAACTTTGACCATATGTTTTTCTATGGTCCTTCATATTCCTATTTCACCTTTATTAACTTATATAAGAATCTAGGAGGATATAGCCCTGAATAACTTGATGACTTGTGAAATTTTCCTGACATCGGAGGAGAAAGAAAGAGAATCTAGCTTGCAATACTTATTCAACAGGCATTTGACCCTGGATAACAAAAACTAAGATTCCCCAGACTTTCCTGATAAACCCTGATTTTGAGTTTACTACTTTACTCCTTTACATTAATAAAAATGTAATACTATCCTGAAACATAGCCTAAGGCATTTTGGCATGAGAAATGACCATAGAAATTCATAAATAACCAATTTATAAATAAATAATGTATTTTGAGCATTTGTTCAACTTACATTTATTAAATATTATAAAGGGTTAGTGTTTGAATTTAATCTTGCTGGTCCCAAATTTTTCATGAGAAAGAGATAAATATGTGAATAAATAATTAGTCCAGTTGTATTCATCTTTTTGGTGAATGTAAGTAAAACTTAACATAGCAACCCAAAGGAGAGAAGAGCTGATTTGTCTGGAAAAGCTACAAGAATTTTCAAAAAGGAAGTGAAATAGGATCTGGAGGAGCTCCCCAGGAGTAAAAGGGGACGGGACTCCAGGTTGTTAAAGAGCTTATAAAAAGAATGACATTTAAAATCCAAAGAGCACGGAAGGTTTGAGGAAAGATGATGAATTCTATCGACTCTCTCCTATCTTTGGGAGGGCCAGGCAAAAACAGCAAAAGATCCCTAGCCTGTGACTCACGTCTCACTTGCTCCCTGTAGCTGTGTCCTTCCTATGAGTGGATTTCCGGGCAGACACATGGACTCATGAGCCTAGGAGCGAACCCTCCACTCCTGTCTGTCCTGGAGACAAGCCTCCTCGCATGACCTTGGGAGAAAGCACTGGGTTCTATAGGTAAGATACCCTGAAGAAGGAAATGGCAACCCAATCCAATATTTTTTCCTGGAAAATCCCATGGACAGAGGAGCCCGGTGGGCTACAGCCCAAGAAGTTCCAAAAGTTTCAGACACACTTAGCAACTGAAGAGCAACAATTAGAAACTGGTAGTGACAACAAATCAAAGAATTGTGATTACATTGGGCCTTTTAATTGTGCTGTGATTAGCCTTTATTACAACTCAGATTACTGAAGTTATTCTGTATGTGTAATGTAAGACTGCTTATATTTCATAAATATTAAACTTCATATCCACACATTAGGCCTTGTTCTTCTTGTTGTTCAGGCACTAAGTCATATCTGACATTTGTGACCCCATAGACTGCAGCACACCAGGCTTCACTGACCTTCACTATCTCCTGAAGTTTGCTCAAACTCATATCCATCAGATCAGTGATACCGTCCAACCATCTCATCCTCTGTCACCCCCTTCTCCTCCTGCCCTCAATCTTACCCAGCATTAGGGTCTTTTACAAAGAGTCAGCTTTTCGAATCGGGTGGGCAAAATACTGGAGCTTCGGCATCAGACTTCCTTTGAATATTCAAGTTTGATTTCTTTTAGAATTGACTGACTTCATCTCCTTTAATCCAAGGGACTCTCAACAGTACTTCCAGCACCACTGTTTGAAAACATTAGTTTTCCAATGCTCAGACTTCTTTTATGGTACAACACTCGTATCTATACATGACTACTGGAAAAACCATACCTTTGAATATACAGTCATTCTTTTGGCAAAGTGATGACTCTGCTTTTTAGTATGCTGTCTAGTTTTTTAATAGCTTTTCTTTCAAGGAGCAAGCAGCTTTTAATTTCATGGCTGCAGCCATCATCTGCACTGATTCTGGAGCCCAAGAAAATAAAGCATGTGAGGCCTATCAAATACCTAACTCAAACTTCTCATCAAGATAAATGTGGTTAAAGTATTATATAGTCCTAGGATAACCACATTTTGACTTTTTTTAACCAATTAAAATGTTTCTTTAATGATTCTGATTTATATCTCAAAGTTGTATTCTTTTTCATAGAGAATGACTCAAATTTACACTGAATCTACTATGTTCGCTAAGAAATCCTGTTCACTAAGAAATCCTGTGGCTAATGACATAATAGGGGAACAAAAGTAAAACAAAAAATTAGGTGGTTAATGCTGACATTGGAGAAAAAGAAGAGAACCATAAATTAATGTAAAAATGTGCACTGAATAAAGTTCTGGGTGGTAGGAAAGAGTGCCATTTGGGTCTTTAAGAACAGTAGCCACATGGGGACACGATATTAAGAGAGGATACTCAATTTTCCATAAAGCTTCTACTTCCTGGGGACAGTGGGTATTCAGTTCAGTTCAGTTCAGTTTAGTCGCTTAGTCATGTCCAACTCTTTGCAACTCTTCCTGGGGACACTGGGTATTAAGAAATTGAAAGTTAAAACTTACATTGCTATAAGAAATTTAGTGAAGAAGATGACACATTGGTGTGGTAGGGACAAGGTCACTTTTCTCAGCAAAAGACATTTTAACCTCAGGGCATATTCTAGCGTAATCAAGGTAATTAAAAAGCAGGCAACTGTCCCACCTTTGAAAAACGATTTCACAATTACCTGTTTCTAAACTTTACAGGCAGTACAAGAGAAGAACATCTGTATTTAATATTTCTTTAAAATCACGATTGTAACTGCTGTTTCCAAGGCCACCCACTTGAGGGGTGGGAGACACAGTATTGTTATAAAAGTTGACTGTAGATACAAATGGTAATTCCATGGCTTAGAGTCCCCAACTGGCTTCCTGGAAGGAGAGTGAACTCCTATCCTTCTTGGAGGAAATTTTCTCTCAGACAAAAGTAGAACTAAGAAGTAAGGGGTGGTGAGGCCATCAGTATTTTCCCACTAGGAACACCTTGGGTTGCTTAGAACAGGTCTGTGTTGCTCCTCCATTGCTTGGTCATTTGTATCGCTGTTGCTGGTATCCTATTTTGGATACCGTTGCCTACAGAGAGCTCGCTCTGTCTATAATGAAGGGCTGTGGGCTGAAACACTTCTGTCTTGCCACCAGAGCTTAGACTCCATCCTTTTCCCTGTCCTCAGTTGGTGCTCCTTCACATAGAAGGAGTGGGCTCCTTCACATAGAACCTTGAGGACCACATCTCACCAACCATTCCTCAGAGAAGTTAAAATCCTTTCTCCCACTGTGTATCGAACTCCCTTCACTTAGACTTCAGATTACATTTCTCATCTGTCCACCCCATTTTCAGGAACCCCATTCCAATTGATTTATCACTTATCAACACCACTGGTCACATGGGAAGTTCATGAAAGCTTCACCCAAAATTAAGAAAATCATTAGAATATTGGATCATTCACACTGTGTTACCAAAGCAGGGTATTCTGGGGTACACGAAGTTTTCCATGTCATATGCTCATGGGGAGAGATTTACGGTTAACAATTTTCACACTCTCAACACTCATATGAATTTTTTTTCTAAATTTATCTCTCTGAGAAAGCATTTGTATCTGAAGGCATAAATACCGGTCTTCTTTCCCACCCCCCATTTCAGAATTGCTCTGGCCCTCTTTGATAAAGAAAGACATGCCTTTCACTATCTGGAATCTTATTGTACTATTATGCCCCACGGTGTACTGATTTCTGGGATGCCAAATAAAAAGACCATTTGAAATGCTCCTGTCACATAAGCCTTCTTTGATCATGGCATCATGAGCATATGGGAAATCTTCATGTCTTTCTGTCTTTTTTTTATCTCTGTTAAATGGATAACAAGAAGAGTTAATGTTGTAACTTCATTAATTCATATATACTGTGGAACAGAATGACAGGACTGGACAATATTGATTCAACAATCCTCTTTGGATGTGCACTTGCATGTGAAACTTTCCTCCGAATGGAAATGGTGTTGGAACTTTCCCCATTGTCCAGTGCTTAAGGATCCGTGTTCCTAATGCAGGGGGCCTGGGGTTCAATCCCTGCTCTCAGATCTAGATCCCACATGCCACAAGAGAGTTGGAAGATCTGGATATGCTACAATTAAGACACAACACAACCAAATAAATAAAAAGGTTAAAAAAAGAAATGTTGGGATCTTTGCCACATAGTGGCTTTAAGTATGAACCTTGGAGTCCTGTAGCCTTTGTACATACTCCCACTCCACCACTCACTAGCTCTGAATCTTTAGGCCAGCCTTAATTTACTTCTCTCCATAATGCCATTCAAACTATCGTCCACATCATGGAGTTGTATAAGAATTAATGAAGATATGCAAGAAAAACATTTCAGAGAAAGACCAGAAGAAGATAAATGCTTGACCAATGTTTGTCACTTCACATTTTCTTAGTGTGAAGTTAAAGAGGGAGCCTTGTCAAGCAAATCCAGCCACAGGGCTGTGTAGTAAAGGGCTCAGCCTCATCCAAAGGGAAGTCTGGACTTTGCCCTTGTTTCCTGGGAGCTCCCTTAGGTTGTTAAACCCTTAGGTTGTTTCCTCTGGGGAAGGGTGACTAAAGGTGTAAAAGGCTGACACGGAGGAAAGTGCTACTGTTTATGTGAGGGTCTTTGGCCAGACTGATAGGGATGTAAACAGCATGGTTTAGAGCAAAAACTTTTGGCCACAAGAATGATGTGATTCAGGATAGGGGTTTTGATCATGCAGTATCAGCTGCACCTCTAGAGAGGTTTGAGCCTGAGATCAGCTGTATGGACCATCAATCATGCTTACAAGATGGAGCCCTAGTAAAAGCTCTGGACATGGACCCTGGAGTGAGCTCCCATGTCTGCAAGTGCTCAATGCCAGCACATCGGTGCTGGGAGCACAAAGCTACCCATGACACCCTGGGAAGAGAAAAGCAAAGTTCCATGTTTCACACTTTCTTTGAGTCTGCCATATATGCCTTTTCCTGGGCAGTTTTTTATCTGTATCTTTTAAAAAGCTGCAATCCCCTAGATATATACCAGGAGAAAATCATACTTTGTAAAGATACGTGCACCTCAGTGTTCCTTCTTCATCAGGGCTTCCCTGGTGGCTCAGATGGTAAAGAATCTGCCTGCAATGCAGGAGACCTGGATTTGATCCCTGGGTTGGGAAGATCCCCTGCAGGAGGGGATGGCAACCCACTCCAATCTTCTTGCCTATTATTTTCCACAGGGACAATCCCCATGGACAGAGGTGCCTGGCAGGTTACAAACCATGGGCTCGCAAAGAGTCAGACATGACTGATCGACTAAGCACAGAAGTGTTCATTGCAGCACTGTTTACAATAGCCAGAACATGTAAGCAACCTAAATGTCCATCAACAGAGAAAGGGACAAAGAAGATGTAGTGCAGATATACAATGTATGTTACTCAGCCATAAGAAGGAACAAAATAATGCTATCAGAAGCAATATGGATGGACCTGGATATTGTCATACCAAGTGAAGTAAGTCAGAGAAAGACAAATTCATATGATATCAGTGATATGTGGAATATTAAAAAATGGTATAAATGAACTTATTTACAAACAGGAAGAAAGTCACAATGTAGAATATAATCTTACGGTTCCATGGGGAAGAAGAGAGGGATGAATTATGGCATTGGGATTGACATGTACACACTAATATATATATATATATAAGATAGATAACTAATAAGGACCTACTGTATAGAAAGGGAAATTCTACTCAACTCTCTGTAATGACCTACATGAGTTCAGTTCAGTTCAGTCGCACAGTCATGTCCGACTCTTTGTGACCCCATGAACTGAAGCATGCCAGGCCTCCCTGTTCATCACCAACTCCCGAGTCTACACAAACATATGTCCATTGAGTCAGTGATGACACCTAACCATCCCATCCTCTGTTGTCCCTTTCTTCTCTTGCCCTCAATCTTTCCCAACATCAGGGTCTTTTCAAATGAGTCAGCACTTCACATCAGGTGGCCAAAATATTGGAGTTTCAGCTTCAACATCAGTCCTTCCAATGAACACCCAGAACTGATCTCCTTTAGGATGGACTGGTTGGATCACCTTGCAATCCAAGGGACTCTCAAGAGTCTTCTCTAACACCACAGTTCAAAAGCATCAATTCTTCGGCCCTCAGCTTTCTTTATAGTCCAAGTCTCACATCCACACATGACTACTGGAAAAATCATAGCCTTGACTAGATGGACATTTGTTGACAAAGTAATGTCACTGCTTTTTAATATGCTGTCTAGGTTGGTCATAACTTTCCTTCCAAGGAGTAAGCATCTTTTAATTTCATGGCTGCAATCACCATCTGCAGTGATTTTGGAGCTCAAAAAAATAAAGTCAGCCACTGTTTCCAGTTTCCCCATCATTTGCCATGAAGTGATGGGACCGATGCCATGATCTTAGTTTCCTGAATGTTGAACTTTAAGCCAACTTTTTCACTCTTCTCTTTCACTTTCGTCAAGAGGCTCTTTAGGTCATCTTCACTTTCTGCCATAAGGGTGGTGTCATCTGCATATCTGAGGTTATTGATATTTCTCCTGGCAATCTTGATTCCAGCTTGTGCTTCATGCAGCCCATCGTTTCTCATGATGTATTCTGCATATAAGTTAAATAAGCAGGGTGACCATATACAACATTGACATACTCCTTTTCCTATTTGGAACCCATCTGTTGCTCCATAAGGAAAGAATCTAAATAAGAGTAGATATATGTATGTGTATAACTTATTCACTGTTCAAAAAAAACTGACATTTATAGCATTGTAAATCAATTACAGTACACTAAAATTAAAAAGTAATTAAAAATAAATCAAAGATCTGGAATAAACCATAACCAGATGTTTAACAGCTTTCAGTGAGCTCTTGTAGTCCTAGCTGATTATGGAAACCAAGAAAGATCTTGAGAGATCCCCAAACTTGTAATTGCTATCTGAAGTGAATAAAGTCTTGAGGACTTTCCACTATGAAATTTGCAACTGTCTAAGGCCCTTTTCTTCATATGCATAGCCGTGATGATTCCATGTTGGTCAACTGGTACTTTGTCTAAGAAATCAGTAATTAACTCATATTTCGAATAGGAACATGTATATTACAGGGGATTTCTCAATGACTGATAACCAAGGAAGACCCTGGAGACACTCATATATTATTGTGAAATCCATCAAGGAGTTTGCCATCTCAGACCCTCCACCAGGGGATGCTGGTCCTTATCCAGCTTCCTTAGTCCTTGGCTTCCTATCAGCACCACAGAGCATTCAGTATGGATGAGACATTGGGTTAGCTTAGAAAAGTCAGTCTCCCTGATGGGTGTGATGATCTAAATGCTTGTGTTCTCCCAATATTCATATGTTGAAAACCTAATTCCCAAAGTAATGATTTTAGGAGGGGGGACCATTGGAAAATGATTAGGTCATGAGGGCAGAGCCCACTTGAATGGGATTAGGGCTCTTGTGAAAGAGGCCTGAAATACTTTCTCATCCCTTCTATTTACGGATATGTCCTGGAAGAGGCCCTCACTCACTCAACCATGCTGGCACCCTGATCTTAGACTTCTAGCCTCCAGAACTGTGAGAAATAATGTGGTTTATAGACCACCCAGCCTCTGGCATTTTGTAACAGCAGCCTGCATGCACTAAAACACTGGACACGATTAAATGGGAAAATATTGTCACTTTTGTTTTCCCTTCCTAAGCCATGAATGTAGAACAGGTAGCATAGATATTCAATTCCTGAGGCACATGGTAACATACTCCATAGAATTGTACATTTCTTTCTAATTGTAGTTCTTTGACATGCCCACCTGGGAAGATATTTTCTTAGAGGTAATTAACATTTAAACCAATAGATTTTGGATTTTATGCTATCAGTTGAGGGCCTTAAGAGCAAAGAGAGAGGTTTCCCAAAAATCAAAACAATTCAGCCTGAAGACAGCACCATTACTGGTACCCCAATTTCCAGCCTATCAGCCTAAAGAAGCACTTGGATCCTAAGGCTTGTCACTGGGCTCTCATCAGAATCCTAACATAACTGCTCTTTGACTTGGAAAACTTATCTTTACTTCTCTAGGCCTGGTTTTCTCAACTGGAAAAGGAAAATTAGAGTAGAAAATCCTTTACATTTCCCAAGATTATGCAAATCTCTGTATAAAACATGATTCCAAACTGAGGTTTTATTCTTTTTCCCCTAAAGAAAATTCTCAATTGGTTGTGCGGCTTCCCTGTTTGGATCTCTTATACTTCTCATTATCTGCTCTATCTCACAATGTATTTCTCTAGCTTAGCTTTAAGAAAAAATCCTTGATAGAAATAATTACTTGACTGTTACAGAATATTACTTTTATTTTTGATCTTCCACTGAAAAGCATGAGTTGCAGTTAAGCACACTAGTGAGAGAAACTGTTTCTAAATGTCAGGATGTCACCTAGAGAAGTTTGCTGTGCGTAATTGCTCAGTCGTGTCCAACACTTTACAACCCCATGGACTGACTACCCCTTAAACTGCAACCCGCCAGGCTCCTCTGTCCATGGGAATTCTCTAGGTGACAATACTAGAATGGTTTGAAATGCCCTCTTCCAGGGATCTTCCTGACCAGGGATGGAACCCAGGTCTCCTGTATGCAGGCGGACTCTTTACTGTCTGAGCTGCCAACTCCTAATAAAATGGGTCTTGAAGTATACAGAAGATGCCTGATTTGTCTACTTTTGTATCCTGCAACAGTGTGTTTTTTTTTTTCCTAATTAACTTATCAATCCCATTTGTATTTACCTAAACGTTATCTAGAATGAACTCTCTCTAAAAGAAAAAAGTTAAAACAAAAGGAACTTTTATCTGGAATAGCAGTTAGTTTTGTCCAGTTGTCAGTTTATCCAAAATACCAAAGGCTGGGTATTTGCTTTTAATTACAATAGTTCATCAAGGTTGTATATTGTCACCCTGTTTATTTAACTTCTATGCAGAGTACATCATGAGAAACACTGGACTGGAAGACACAAGCTGGAATCAAGATTGCAGGGAGAAATATCAATAACCTCAGAGATGCAGATGACACCACCCTTATGGCAGAAAGTGAAGAGGAACTAAAAAGCCTCTTGATGAAAGTGAAAGTGGAGAGTGAAAAAGTTGGCTTAAAGCTCAACATTCAGAAAATGAAGATCATGGCATCTGGTCCCCTCACTTCACGGGAAATAGATGGGGAAACAGTGGAAACAGTGTCAGACTTTATTTTTCTGGGCTCCCAAATCACTGCAGATGGTGACTGCAGCCATGAAATTAAAAGACGCTTACTCCTTGGAAGGAAAGTTATGACCAACCTAGATAGCATATTCAAAAGCAGAGACATTACTTTGCCAACAAAGTTCCGTCTAGTCAAGGCTATGGTTTTTCCTGTGGTCATGCATGGATGTGAGAGTTGGACTGTGAAGAAGGCTGAGCGCCGAAGAATTGATGCTTTTGAACTGTGGTGTTAGAGAAGACTCTTGAGAGTCCCTTGGAATGCAAGGAGATCCAACCAGTCCATTCTGAAGGAGGTCAGCCCTGGCATTTCTTTGGAAGGAATGATGCTAAAGCTGAAACTCCAGTACTTGGGCCACCTCATGCGAAGAATTGACTCCTTGGAAAAGACTCTGATGCTGGGAGGGATTGGGGGCAAGAGGAGAGGGGACGACAGAGGATGAGATGGCTGGATGGCATCACTGACTCGATGGACGTGAGTCTGGGTGAACTCTGGGAGTTGGTGATGGACAGGGAGGCCTGGTGTGCTGCGATTCATGGGGTCACAAAGAGTTGGACACGACTGAGCGACTGATCTGATCTGATCTGACAATATTTACCTCAGAAAGAACAAATGGCTGGCCAGTTTCTGCCATGTTTGATACTCAGTAAAGAGCAACTTCAAGGCAGTTGGCATACCCTTGTAGTCCCAATGGAACTGAATTAAAGGAGGGGGAGTTGGTGTTGTTCAGATAATTACTATAAGTCAGAAAATGGTCAATGAGAATAAATGGTGAGAATGACATTAGGAAGCCATAAGGAGGAAGATGACACTTTCATCTAGGAAAAGTAGGTAACAATTCAACTAGGAGGTAAATTTCTTTTGAACCTTCAAAGAGAGATTAGGTGTTTGTGTACAATGTAAGAATATTTCATTTGTAGGCTCTGCTTAAAGTATTTTTATCTGTCATGATCCGAGAGTACAGCTAAGAAACTGAACTCCTCTAGTGAAGCTGAGAATCCTATGGTAAAAACTAGACTGAAGCGGCAGGTTCAGAGCACTGTCTCTCAGTTCAGTTCAGTTCAGTCGCTCAGTCATGTACTACTCTTTGCAACCCCATGAATCGCAGCACACCAGGCCTCCCTGTCCATCACCAACTCCCAGAGTTCACCCAGACTCACGTCCATCGAGTCAGTGATGCCATCCAGCCATCTCATCCTCTGTCGTCCCCTTCTCCTCCTGTCCCCAATCCCTCCCAGCATCAGAGTCTTTTCCAGCGAGTCAACTCTTTGCATGAGGTGGCCAAAGTACTGGAGTTTAAGCTTTAGCATCATTCCTTCCAAAGAAATGCCAGGGCTGATCTCCTTCAGAATGGACTGGTTGGATCTCCTTGCAGTCCAAGGGACTCTCAAGAGTCTTCTCCAACACCACAGTTCAAAAGCATCAATTCTTAGGCGCTCAGCCTTCTTCACAGTCCAACTCTCACATCCATGCATGACCACAGGAAAAACCATAGCCTTGACTAGATGAACCTTTGTTGGCAAAGTACTGTCTTTGCTTTTGAATATGCTATCTAGGTTGGTCATAACTTTCCTTCCAAGGAGTAAGCGTCTTTTAATTTCATGGCTGCAGTCACCATCTGCAGTGATTTGGGAGCCCCCCCAAAAAATAAAGTCTGACACTGTTTCCACTGTTTCCTCATCTATTTCCCATGAAGTGATGGGACCGGATGCCATGATATTCGTTTTCTGAATGTTGAGCTTTAAGCCAACTTTTTCACTCTCCACTTTCACTTTCATCAAGAGGCTTTTTAGTTCCTCTTCACTTTCTGCGATAAGGGTGGTGTCATCTGCATATCTGAGGTTATTGATATTTCTCCCGGCATGTCCTATTCAGCCTTTTAGTCCGTGAGTGGATTATCACATTATCTTAGGACATGAACTGCATGGGCTAGTGTATGCAGAATAAAAGACTGAACATCCAGTGTTTTCCATCTAATAGGTTAACAATTAAAAGCAAATGCATCCACAGTTCTGTGAAAGTGAAAGTCGCTCAGTCGTGTCTCACTCTTTGTGACTCCATAGACTATACAGTCCATGGAATTCTGAAGACCAGAATACTGGAGTGGGTAGCCTTTCCCTTCTCCAGGGACTATCCCAACCCAGGGATCAAATCCAGGCCTCCCTCCCACATTGCAGGCAGATATTTCACCAGCTGAGCCAAAAGGGAACCCCCACAGTTCTAGTTCTGTAATTATGTCCAAATAATCAGGGTACGAGGTTTTGGGTGGGAAGAAAAGACCTCAATGGTTTTAGTTCACTGTATGCCATGATAGCAGCATCAAAAATTCATTGAAATTTTATTCTGCACGAACAAAAATGTTTCATTGAACAAACACACAACGAAGACCTGTGGGATGCAAAGAATGGACAGCAGTGAAGAGCACACATGTGGACTTTGTAAATTAGGACTTAAATTTTAATAGAAAAACAGAAAGAGGTGAATTTCAAAGTTAAATGTTGCACCACAATTGGGGCACGTGTCGAGAGGGAAAAGCACAGAATGCCATATGTCCACATAACAAGGAGAGCTGAGCTCTGTCAGAATCAGGAACAGTTGCTTTGGGGAAGTGGGTTTTACTGAGATCTGAAAGATGTCCGGGAAGTCAGGAGGTAAAAGAGAGAGGGTCTTCCAGGGAGAAGGAATGGCTTTTATAAAAAGTTAGCCATATGGGCGGAGAAGGCAATGGCAACCCACTCCAGTACTCTTGCCTGGCAAATCCCATGGACGGAGGAGCCTGGTAGGCTGCAGTCCATGGGGTCGCTAGGAGTCAGACACGACTGAGTGACTTCACTTTCACTTTTCACTTTCATGCATTGGAGAAGGAAATGGCAACCCACTCCAGTGTTCTTGCTTGGAGAATCCCAGGGATGGGGGAGCCTGGTGGGCTGCTGTCTATGGGGTCGCGCAGAGTTGGACACGACTGAAGCGACTTAGCAGCAGCAGCAGCAGAAGCAGCCATATGTGAGAATATAGAGTGAGAAGAACAGACATGCCAGGATTGAACCTTGAAGGAACTCAATTTACTTCATAGAACTTAGGCTAACTGGACAATGAATACAAGGTGGAATATGTTCAGTTCTGTGAAAGAGATAAGAATCAAGTTTTGCAGAGCATAAGAGATACTTCCATTTGCCGGGTAATTCGGTAAAGATTCACTTAAACCTTGGAAACCTGGTTTCTACTGCTACTTTTGCATTGAGTTTTATAAGTTTAGATAAGTGACTTAATCATTCTTGGATTTACTTATGTATTCTTAATAATTGGATTTACTTATATATTACTTATATAATTGCCTAGGTAATTTCCAAAGTTTCTTCCTTTTCTGAATACCCAGTAAATCCCACTGGTGATTATCTGGAATTAAAAAAACCCTTTTACATACCAAGTGTAAATGGCTGAAATATCTACAATATTATATAAAAAGCATTGAAATTCTTCTTTTTTTTTCTTTTTTCAGTTTTTTAAAATATAATTTCCAGATAAAATGGCAAGATATTTAAATTATACATTTAATATATGTATTAAATATATTTAAACAGACAGCACTGTTTATAATAGCCAGGACATGGAAGCAACCTAGATGCCCATCAACAGATAAATGGATAAGAAAGCTGTGGTACATATACACAATGGAGTATTACTCAGCCATTAAAAAGAATATATTTGAATCAGTTCTAATGAGGTGGATGAAACTGGAGCCTATTATACAGAGTGAAGTAAGCCAGAAAGAAAAACACCAATACAGTATACTAACGTATATATAGAGAATTTAGAAAGATTATAATGATAACCCTGTATGTGAGACAGCAAAAGAGACACAGATGTATAGAACAGTCTTTTGGACTCTATGGGAGAGGGAGAGGGTGGGATGATTTGGGAGAATGTCATTGAAACATGTATAATATCATATATGAAATGAATCACCAGTCCAGGTTTGATGCAGGATACAGGATGCTTGGGGCTGAGGCACTGGGATGACCCTGAGGGATGGGATGGGGAGGGAGTTGGGAGGGGGGTTCAGGATGGGGAACATGTGTACACCTGTGGTGGATTCATGTTGATGTATGGCAAAACCAATACAATATTGTAAAGTAATTAGCCTCCAGTTAAAATAAATAAATTTATATTTTAAATAAATAGATAAACATGATTAATGGATTCCCTCACTGATTTAATTAACGTATCTATTAATATCACCTCACATATTTACCTTCCAAGATCTTTTTGGTGAGAACTTTTAAGTTTTCTCTCTTACATGTCTGCTAAGTGACGTCAGTCATGTCCAACTCTTTGTGACCCCATGGACTTTATAGCCTGCCAAGCTCCTCTGTCCATGGGGATTCTCCAGGCAAGAACACTAGAGTGGGTTGCCATGCCCTCCTCCAGGGGATCTTCCTGACCCAGGGATTCAACCCATGTCTCTTATGCATCCTGCTCTGGCAGGAAGGGTCTTTACCACGAACACCACCTGGGAAGCCCCACAAATGTCAGTAACACATTACAAACCATAGTCACCATGTTGCACACCAGATACTCAGACCTTATTCATCATCTTTATAGCTTAAAATTTGTGCTGTTTTAAAAATTCATTCTTAAATCATTGATTTCTCAGCACTTATTTTTACATGATCTGTGACATGTTCTTGTATTTATGGTTTTGGAGTCAGGAAAAAAGAAGTCCCCCTCCTGTTGTAAGCAGTTTAGCATTAGATCTTTGAGGGACCATCTTTATCTAGCAGCTCCGTAGCCACCTATCATTGTCAGAAATCAAGATGATTTACACAGATAAGGATAATAAAGAAAAGTGGTTTCCCTTGTGGCTCAGATGGTACAGAATTTGCCTGCAAAGTGGGAGACCTGGGTTGCACCCTTGGGTTAGGGAAGACCCATGCAGAAGGAAATTGTTACCCACTCCAGTATTTTTGTCTGAAGAATTCTTTGGACAGAGAAGCCTTGTAGGCTACAGTCCATGGGATTCACAAAAAGTCAGACATGCCTGAGTGACTAACACACAATGAACTTAAGGATTTGGAAGCCATATCAGAGCTAAGGATAGCTTAAAAGGAAAAGCAAAACTCTTTGAGACAGGCTAGAAGAGGGGTACATGAGCACTTTTAGGCCCACAGGGCAAAGAAGGGAATGGATATTGCAGCCTAAAAGAGTCTTGTACATAGCTACAGCTAAAAGTGAGGGCCTCTGACCAGAGCTCTGGGCTTCAGTGGAGAAGCTTGGCTACTTCCCAAAAAGAAAGGAGCCAGAGGAAATAATCAATCTCTTTCTCTACTGACTCACCAAGCTCTTTTGGCCATCCCTGGCCAAACTCAAGTAGAAGTCAGAGGCCAGAAGAGCTGGAGGTATAAAGTATGGTCTTCTCAGCCTCCAAAGGTTCATAATATAATAGAAAATGATCAACAGGGTTCCCGAGGGGCATATAAAGAATATCAAACACACCCACCATTTCTATGTAGTAGATATGTTTTCTTTATCTTATGAATCTAGTTGCAGTTATTTTTGCTAGGCATTTAGGATGACTGGTATGATTAACTTTAATGGGAGAAGTCAGTTTCTGGTTTGACCTAGACTTGAGTATTTGTCACTGTATTTCTGGTATCAAAATATTATTACTGGGACCCTAACAGACTATATCCTTGATTCACTTAAACCCTTTGAAGAGATAGGTAATGGCACCAGACTTATGAAGGACCAGAAACTATCAAGAGATGTTTTTATACATTGTTGAATTCATTTGGTTGATTTGTATGTATGAGAGTGAAAACTTTTAATTCCAAATTTGTGAGAGACGTTAGTCTGAAATTTCCTTTTGTACTGCCTTTGTCTAATTTTTATATAGAGCAATACTGGCCCCATCTAATTAGTTGGGAATGGTTTCCTACTCTTTCATTTTCTTGAAGAGATTATGTCAAATTGATCTTAATTTTTTAAATATTTATTAGAATTCTCTGGTCAATCTATCTTGGATTGATGATTTCTTTTTCAAAAGTTTTATGTCACAGTTTCAATCTCATTAAAGTTTATAGGAGTATTTAGATGATGTATATATTTTTGCTTCAAGTATTTTGAGATTTTGCTTCAAGAGATTTTGAGATTTGAGTTGTTTGATGTATACATATTTAGGATTATTATGTATTCCTGCTGGATTGACTGTTTTTTCCTTATGTAATGTCCTTGTCTTCCTTTGTCTTTCAAAATTTTCTTTGCTCTAAAATCCACTTTATCTATTATTAATATATGTTTTTATCCCTTAATTTTCCAAGTATCCATGCCATTATTGAGTTTCTTGGAGTTTCCTGGTGGCTCAGCATGTAAGGAATCCACTTGCCTTGTGAAGACCTGGATTCAGTCCTTGGGTTGGGAAGATCCCCTGGAGGAGGACATGGGAATCTGTATTCTTGCCTGGAGAATTCCATGGATAGAGGAACCTGGTGGGCTACATTCCATGGGTTCACAAAGAGTCAGGCACAGCTTAGCAACTAAACCACCACCTGGTGTTCCTTCACATGTATTCCTTGGGAGGAACAGCCCTACTCAGGTTGCCTTCTGATGCTAGGTTGGAGGTCAGGAATGCTGGGCCTGGCTTGTCTTCTCTTAGGTGCTGCTGTGTTGCTCTTCCATTCTTCAGTCTTGATCTAGTTCACCTTCTTTTTGCAAGCTATAAAATGTTTCCTTTAGTGGTCTCTTTTTTCCAGAACAAACAGAGGAGTGGGCACAAAGAGATTAATGCCGTCTTGCCTGAACCAGAAGCCCAAGGTGTGTTTTATAACCTAGGGAAGAGATTTCATGGAGGGAAGTTGAGGAGGAAAGTGGAAAGGAGTCCACAGTAGGCTGGAGATGAAAGTCATGGAGTCTCCTTCTTTAGAAGTCATCCGAAGCTGAGAAACTATTTTTTCTAAATGATGTGTATATTCAGCTCTGAGTGAGTACACTTTCTGTTTCAGCAAACTGTAAGTCTTCTGTATTATTTCTATAATTTTCTTTACAAATGCACATATATAATGATATCCATATGACATTTTATTTATTCTTCTAGGCCATTGCTCCACTTTTATTCTGACTTGAGATTTAAACCCTTGAAAAAAAGAAATCTATTGTAGATTTTGGATTATTTACCAGTAGATGAATTGATGGAATAACAAAAGAACTAAAGATGATTACTTAGTTGAGCTCACAAAATTTTATATATGCATATGAAGAGAGTTTTTCACATATAATTTATTCTTGGCCCCTTGTGATATTCTGAGAACTTTGATTGAAGCTATATGTTAAAGAAATTACTTTATTATTATAGTTAAATAACTGGTATAATTATGTGTGTACATTCAGAATCCGTTAGTCCAGTGGCCAAAAAAATCAGTGTCTTCATCACCCAGGGAAGAAAATATTAGCATTTCCTTTTCTATTTGTTATTATCTCACTGTCATTTAGTATATTTTGTGTATATTTTTTAAATGTCATAATATATTATAATAGCAATGAATATATAATATTTTTACATAATATAATTAGGTCACTGACAGTGTGTTGAAAAATGGAAAATAATTTGGAGATTAGTTCTTCAGGAAACAGAAAATTATCAAAATTTGCTGCATAAATGTTACTTACTTTGGGGTAGTTTACCAAAAATTTTTTATGAAACCATTTCAACTAAAGAGGCAGCATGTTCAGAACATCCATGTTTGCATGAGTTTGCATAGAGCCTCAGAGATGGAAACATTTCTGAAATTGGGTAGAAGACCAAGAGACCTGCCTGGACAGGGGAAAACTTGAATCTTGAATGCAAGAGAGCATGTTTGCTCCCCTCAGTTTATTCTAAGTTGTTTTTCTCTAAGTCACCTCTCTTTCTTCACCTTTATTCCCTAAACGCCATCCTCTGATTATTATTTCTTCTCCCATAGTACAGATCACCTGTTAACATACCATAAAATGTACTTGGATTCATGTTTTTGCAGATTATCTGTCTTCTCCCAGCTGGAATATCAGTCACATGAGAATAAGTGTCTGCCTGCTTTGTTTATTGATGTAAACTAATGCAAACATGGGCTCGATAAAGGATAGAAATGGTATGGACCTAATGGAAGCAGAAGATATTAAGAAGATGTAGCAAGAATACACAGTAGAACTGTACAAAAAAGATCTTCACAACCATGATGGTGTGATCACTGACCTAGAGCCAGACATCCTGGATGTGAAGTCAAGTGGGCCTTAGAAAGCATCACTATGAACAAAGCTAGTGGAGGTATGGAATTCCAGTTGAGCTCTTTCAAATCCTGAAAGATGATGCTGTGAAAGTGCTGCACTCAATATGCCAGCAAATTTGGAAATCTTAGCAGTGGCCACAGGACTGGAAAAGGTCAATTTTCATTCCAATCCCAAAGAAAGGCAATGCCAAAGAATGCTCAAACTACCACACAATTGCACTCATCTCACATGCTAGTGAAGTAATGCTCAAAATTCTCCAAGCCAGGCTTGAGCAATACGTGAACTGTGAACTTCCAGATGTTCAAGCTGATTTTAGAAAGGGCAGAGGAACCAGAGATCAAATTACCAACATCTGCTGGATCATGGAAAAAGCAAGAGAGTTCCAGAAAAACATATATTTCTGCTTTATTGACTATGCCAAAACCCTTGACTGTGTGGATCACAATAAACTGTGGAAAATTCTTCAAGAGATGGGAATACAAGACCACCTGACCTGCCTCTTGAGAAACCTATATGCAGGTCAGGAAGCAACAGTTAGAACTGGACATGGAACAACAGACTGGTTCCAAATAGGAAAAGGAGGACATCAAGGCTGTATATTGTCACCCTGCTTATTTAACTTCTATGCAGAGTACATCATGAGAAACGCTGGACTGGAAGAAACACAAGCTGGAATCAAGATTGCTAGGAGAAATATCAATAACCTCAGATATGCAGATGACACTACCCTCATGGCAGAAAGTGAAGAGGAACTAAAAAGCCTCTTGATGAAAGTGAAAATGGAGAGTAAAAATATTGACTTCAAGCTCAACATTCAGAAAACGAAGATCATGGCATCTGGTCCCATCACTTCATGGGAAATAGATGGGGAAACAGTGGAAACAGTGTCACACTTTATTTTGGGGGGCTCCAAAATCACTGCAGATGGTGACTGCAGCCATGAAATTAAACGACGCTTACTCCTTGGAAGGAAAGTTATGACCAACCTAGATAGCATGTTCAAAAGCAGAGACATTACTTTGCCAACAAAGATTCGTCTAGTCAAGGCTATGGTTTTTCCTGTGGTCATGTATGGATGTGAGAGTTGGACGGTGAAAAAGGCTTGAGCGCCGAAGAATTGACACTTTTGAACTGTGGTGTTGGAGAAGACTCTTGAGAGTCCCTTGGACTGCAAGGAAATCCAACCAGTCCATTCTGAAGGAGATCAGCCCTGGCATTTCTTTGGAAGGAATGATGCTAAAGCTGAAACTCCAGTACTTTGGCCACCTCATGTGAAGAATGACTCCTTGGAAAAGACTCTGATGCTGGGAGGGATTGGGAGCAGGAGGAGAAGGGGATGACAGAAGATGACATGGATGGATGGCATCACTGACTCGATGGACGTGAGTCTGGGTGAACTCCAGGAGTTGGTGATGGACAGGGAGGCCTGGCGTGCTGCGATTCATGGGGTCACAAAGAGTCAGACACGACTGAGCGACTGAACTGAACTGAAGCACCTATAAGAATTTCTGAGTCAGGGAGGAATTAAGTCAATGATCAATTGGTTAAATGACCAATAGCAGAGTACTGGGCAGGCCAATAAGTTTCACAATTTTGTGGTTTCTATTAGCTGTTCTGCAGTTAATGTTACAAGGCTAAGACACGCTTCTCTTTCTTTAATCAGCATAAACATAAACAACATTTGAAGATATGGTTTAGACCCAACAGGATAGCTAAAATGCACATTTGGAAAACAAAGTTATATTCAATTTGTTTTCTTTTCCAAAATGTAATCATATTCCATTTCAAAAACTTTTCCTTACATAGGTGTGTGTACATATATGTTTATATATATAAATAAAATTCAATCTAGTCAAAGGTGTGGTTTTTCCAGTAGTTATGTATGGATGTGAGAACTGGACCATAAGGAAATTGAGCACTAAGAAATGATGCTTTTGAACTGCGGTATTGGAGAAGACTCTTGAGAATCCCTTGGACTGCAAGGAGATCAAACTGGTCAATACTAAAGGAAATCAGCCCTGAATATTCATTGAAAGGACTGATACTGAAGCTAAAGCTCCAATACTTTTTCCACCTGATGCAAAGTACTAACTCATTGGAAAAGACCCTGATGCTGGGAAAGATTGAAGGCAGGAGGAGAAGGAGATAGCAGAGGATGAGGTGGTTGGATGCCATCACCGAGTTGATGGACATGAGTTTGAGCAAGCTCTAGGAGATGGTGGATGACAGGGGAGCCTGATGTGCTGCATTCCATGGGGTCTCAAAAAGTTGGATATGACTGAGTGACTGAACTTAACTGAAGGTATGCATATGTGTTATGTATATAAAATAATGATTATATGATCATTATACATAGGTCATATTGACAAATATGCTATTTCAGTTTCAGGTATCATTATACATAGATAATATTGAATATACTGTTATTTTGGTTTCAGGTGTACAACGTAATTATTTTATATATATTGCAAAATGATAACCGCAATAAGTCTGGTGAACATCTGTCACTAGAAATAGTACAATTTTCTTCTTGTGATGAGAACTTTTATAATCTCTTAGCAGTGTTCAAATAGGCAATAAGTATATTCCCTTTTTCACTTAGTGCAGTTAAATGAGACAAGTGGCTTAGAGTCTTAGAATCAAAGAATCATGTTAAAACAGTTGAGTTGAATCAGGTTTCTCAGTGCCAACTCATATAGAGCTTTCTTGAAAAATCCATCCCTGATTAGGCCCACTTGCCTCCCATCACACATGGTATGGTGTGCAGGCAGAGATTGGTGTTTACAGCTTATGGTATCTTTTCCACTTGTCCATGCATTTCTTTCTTGACATTGTTCAGTTCCTCATCCATTTCCTGTCTTCACTATCCAAACAGGTTATACTTACAGCAGAAGACATCTAAGTAGCTAGACTCGCAATTGCTGCCCACTGGGCATTTTGGAAAGAGGCTGGGAAGGAGTCCTTCCAATATTAGAGTTTTACTTTCAGGGGATTAGGAAGCTTTTCAGTTTGAAGAGTCCATCAATACAAATATATATTAGGAGTGAACACTGTTTAATTATTTATTTTGAGATTATCTGACCATCTGCTGAGAGTAAGGCAATGAAGGGTTAATAAAGAAGGGAAAATTCAGACAAAAGGAATGAGAAACTCTTGGAGAAAGTGGACACATGATTAAGGAGACCATTACCTCTAGTTTATTTGGGTTTTAGGTATTGTTTAGGCTGGCTCTGTAATGGTATGGGTTGTTTCCATTTTATTTCCATTCATCCTCTATGCTTTACAATGTATGTCTTATTTAACTGTTGAAAGTGACTAGTGACTTGCTGCTTGTTATCACTGGGTAGTCATGCTTTGGTTCTGGTGTTCCATAGGGTCTAGCAGAGGCTCTTTAAAGTACTTATTTCTATAATTTGCTGCAGAACCTTAACATTTTTTGGTAATTTCTGGTACTAAGTTGATGAAATACAGGAAAATATAGCTCAGATGCTTTTGGATAAAACCTTAATTTATCTCCTCCCTTCTCTCTAACTTTTCAGTTATTTATTTACTCAACTAGTTCCATATTGTCGGATGACTTTTTTGACTCTTATGTCTCCCTCATTCCTTGCATGTGGTCAGGGTCTATTTCATTTCCTGTATCTCTCACATCCTTTGTGCCTTTTCACTTGGCAGAGCCCTCTTTGATTTTTAGTGTCATAATATCCCCAGCTCTTTCTGGTCTCTTTTTCTTTCTCTACCAGCCCCAAGAGCCACAACTCCTCAATCCAATTAAAGTTTCTCTTTTCTAATTCTGGACATTCTGCTCTCTTGGACTAAATATTCTTGGTTTCCTGTTGTTTTGTAGAATAAAGACAAACTCTCCAAATTGGCATATATGATTCCCCCTAATGCATAAAAATCCATACAAGTATTTCTCCATTCTAACCCTACAATAATATATACAGTATATCATGGGAGCACAATCATGAGAGATAAAACATGAATGGTAAGAAATGAACATTTCTTGTGTTTTTGTCAGACTTGATTATTCACTGATACCTTATAATGCTATACATTTTAATATCTCAACTGCCTTGATCTAGGATGTCAGAGATCCTTACTTCATAAGATAATCCTAACTGAATTGACAGATCGACTGTTTTCCTAATTTTTGCACTCAATATCCCAGCAACCTTTCAAAACTCCATCATAAAGCCAACTTATTTGTGTCACTCCTATGACTATTCAGATGGCTCCTAGCTTTATTTCAATCCACTGTAGCACCGTGTTGACCTCACATCTTATTCTTCTTCACTCTACCATGTAATATAACAATTTGTGTGTTTATATCACCCTCTCCTTCTCCACAACATGAAGGCCTATTTCTGGAAAATAAAGATTTTTTTAAACCTCAGTTTAAGTCCTCACTGTATCCATGACATGTGATTTACTAATCTATAAGGTCAGTGAACTTCAAAGGTTCTTCATTTTTTTCCATTTGGTAACCACTGCTACTATTCTTGATATAGCAGGGCCATTTCTTCAAATGTAATCTTACATGGAAACCTGTAAAAGAGGGGAAAATATATGCTTTCTGGATAGCAAGGGAGTGATTGTTAAATTCTGTCCAAATATCCCCACTTTGACTATCCCTGATTGACTCTATAGAATATCTATGGCTCTGTTCAATATTGTCTGAAATCTACAGTATTCAGTTTTGCCGGGGACCAGCCCCGGCTGATCCAGGGTATTCGAAGGAGAGACGGCTAGGCGACCTATTCAAATGTTAATTAGAGATAATAAAGAGGAATAGAATGAGGATAGCTCAGTAGGAAAATTCAGTGGAGAAAAGAAGCTGAGTGGCTTGGTTTACGCAGAAAATCAATATAACCCGTGACACCAGGTTAGCTCTGACCACGGAGGCTGCAGGCGCCCTCTGGAATAGCGGAAGGTGCCCCACCTTAGACACCTTCTCGAGTGGGTCTTAGAAGCCCAGGCAAATAAATGGTCGCAGAGGATATCCACGCTCCAGATGGACACTCAGCTAGAAGTTAAAGGGAAGAATGACATGGGGAGACCAAGCGTTGGTGAGCAAGGCCCATAGCTTTATTTTCAACAGGGGCTTTTATACCCTAAGTTACACATAGAGGATAATAGGGGATGCAAAATCAGCAGTCTTTGATGCTTATCAAAAACCAGGGTTTCTTTCCTGCAGATTTATCGTATACAAATGGTTTAGGTGATTTACATCATCTTCTGGCCAGAGGCCTATTAACATTTTATGACTCTTGACAAGCACTTATCAACAAAGACTTATTTTCTCTAAGAGTAATTATTTTAAGGTTTGGCGCCATCTTCCGAAGATAAGATTACGTTCCTATAGGGTGGATGTGTAATGGGTTTACAAAGGAAAGAATTTACTACCTTAAGGGTCTAAAGTTACTAACACCAGGCCACTACTAATTTTTTCTACATACCAACTATATTAATTAATGCACATTCAAGGATACAATTCAGGGGATGTGAAAACTTGGCAACAAACATTGGCTCATCAATGAAATCTTTTACTAGTTTTATTCTGACAGTTTCTAATTCTCTGAGAGGCTCTAAGCTATTTGAATATCTTAAGCTTCCCGTGCCTCTGGAGGCTGGGAGACTGTAAACAATCGTATGCATAGCTGTAGGAGTCCGGGTAAACTTGTCAGGCGAGTTAGAGAGCCATCTGAGGGGTTTGGATTTAAACACTCCTAATTGCCCAGGAACTTTATTAATTGGAGCGGTAAGTTAACTCTTTGACAGAGAGAGTGAGATGGTGGTGGGGGACAGCCCCCAGTAAAGTCAGAGGTGAGAGCACAAAGCAATAAAGTAGGCAGACTCTGGTTTTTTGGGGGGTAGATGCTCGAGAATATCCGGGGGCACTCCCGAGGCTCGATCCCGCCTTTGCGTATGCTGAGCCCCCTTCCTCATGATCTTTGTCACGAGTGGAATGTCTCTCGCCGGCTCCCGGCACAGTTTATATGTCACAGTCAAGCAAGGAGAGCACTCCCAATGTCACCACCTCTGTTCTTGATGTAAAGTCTTAAATATATGGTTGAAATAAATTTTATGAGACAAATACATGAAGAAGTGTGTGGTCTATTGGTGAGTATATGTTTCTTCAAATTGCATTGTTCCCATTATTGCCAAATTTTCCCTCTAATAAATACCATCCTCTGCTGGAAATATCTAGACATTGAAGGAAAGAAAGTTAAGCAAGTAACACAATACAATTAGATGTTTTGGTCAGTAAATGACTTAGAAAGTGCTTACAAGGTTTTTTCATGGTCTTTTACCTTCTGGAAGAAGAAAGTGAAAATTCAAGAAAGCTGACACTTTACATGCATGAAGGAGCCAAAGGAGGGATTGATAGATTGCTTTGGGTCAGAGTATTCTGTCATGTTCTGAAAGGTTTGGGTCATCCCAGGTAGAGGCAGGGGCAGGACTCAGGCAAGAATAACCCTGGCTATGAGGGAAGAGATTGGTTTTGCTGGACAGTGTTCCTGTATGTGGGTGAAAGGTGTCCTTGCCTAAAAGAAGATAATTTGGCTGGATTCTGCCCTGAAGATTTGCCAAGCTTTGTTCATCTCTAGAACTATGGCCATTAGTAAAAACAAAGGGATACTCCTAATATAAAGAACAATTTCAGAAAAAAAGAGGAGAGAAGGGAAAATGGAAATAAAAGGGAATATGAGATATTTGCTCTTAGGATATTAAAAAAACATTATATATTAGGGTCCTTAAAAATAAATTGTTCTAACAACATTTCATCCTTCACTACCCAAGTCCTAGATTCACTTTCCCTTTGCTGCTTTTCCTTCCTTCTGTTTTCTCTTCCTTCTCTCTTATTCATCCCCCTTTCCCTTCTACCTTGTGATTTCCCATTTTCTTTACCAAGAATTACTGCTAAAGCCCTAAAGATGCTGCAACACCAGCCCAGCAACATAGCTGACTTCTTAGCAGAGCCAGTCAAGAGATTGGCCCTCATCCCAGGTTGTTTGGAGGCTGTTGAACAAGCTGAGCATCCCTAATCCAGTCACACTGCTCCAGTCTCAGTAGAGACTCAGTCTATTTGATTTTATAATTCAGTCTATTGATTTTATAATTCAGGTACCTACTAGGGCATGTTTATAAAGGCATATAATTAATGACAAGAATAGTTACACTGAAAGGAAGAAAGAATGGTATCTCACTTCTCAGATAAATGTGTTTTAAATCTGGCTTTCTGGTCTACTCGGTGTCTAGGTGACCAGTAGGACAATTGTCCATAGGCCTCAGGTGGGGGACAGATGAACACCAGTATATCTGCCATTCAATTGTTCAGAATGTTTATGATACATGGGGTTCCTGTGGGTCAGTTAGTAGGCAGCTGACTGTGGGCTGCTTAATTTTCTCCAGATGGTGCTTGCAGAGTGAGGGGAACAGAGAGGCTGTGGTGACTACTGCAGGTGGGGAGCTGTGGTTCCAGAACATTTCCCTTGATTAAAAGGGAAACTATGAATTTGGGGACCCCCAAATTGTGAATGTCCCAGAAAATCACAAGGATACCCCACAAGGGAAACACTTGTCAGTCAGGGGGAATTTCTGATCAGTCCGTCTGGACCAAGAGAAGGCTACAACAGCACCATGTAAGTCAGTGATGTCAGAACTTTCCCATCTCATTACCATCGCCCCTGTTCCAACATGGCCCAAGGAATGAAGATCCAGAGAGGGAGAGAGAAGAAACCTTGCAAAAATGGAGACATCTACGTTTCCTGGTAGGTCCCCTGGGCCTCAGCAGGGGAGAGGGAAACATTGAATAGACTGAATATGAGATGAAGTTGACACTTGACTGACCTGGACTTGTGAAATTCAGAGTGATAGAATGTATGGAATGGCTGCAAGGTGATGCAGGAAATGAGGATGCAGTGGAGTGTGGGTGACGACAGCCACTGCAGGAGGAAGAGCCAGTTCACATTTGTATCTGCTATGGTCTCAACATTTGTGTCCCCCAGAAACTTCATATGATGTAATTCTGATTCCCATGGTATGGCATCCATAGACGGTGCCTTTGTGAAATGAAGGAGTTATAAGAATGGAGCCTCTTCAATGAGATGAGTGCTTTTACATATAAGAGACACACAGAGCTCCCGAGCCCTCCCCCCATGTGAGGATACAGAAGAAGTGTGTGACCAGAAAGGACCCTACATGACCATGCTGTGGAAATCCATTTGCATTGTTTTTAAGCCTGTGATATTTTGTTATAGCAAGCCAGAAGGACTAAGACAGCATCCTAACAATCTTTAGACAGTTCAGTAAACCTCATGCTATTTATACAAAGGTGCAAAGCACTTATCTTGTCTGGTGTAACACTGTGATAGTTGGCTGACAGTTCATGGCTGGCTTTCATCAAGAAACCTGAGTATTCAGTCTTCTTAGTAGCATCACCAGAACCATGAACAATTATCTAAATCTTTGATTCTAATAACTTGACCCAGAATAACTGGCTGTGATTCTTACATAATCTCTTAATGGTCTTCTTTTTAATGCCAGGTTCTGCTATTTATGACTAACTTTAATAGGAGCTTCATTCTGTCAATTGTAGGGGTGGATTTTCTTTTGATTTTCTATTAAATGAAGAAAAGAAATGTTAACAAATTGCCGTGTTAGATTTTGACCTCTCTATAGGGTCTGTGTTTATTTTTTTAAGAGGCGACCCATTTCACAGAGCATGCATTAAAATGCTTAAATTTCAAAGAAGCTTGCTATGGGATAGATCATTATGACTGCCTCAGAGCTGGATGGAATGGACTTGGATTTAGCACGTGTTGGTGATTCGGCACATCAGGATCTTGGTGTAAATGTCAATTTTACGTGTATCTCCTCACAGGCACCGGAACAGGATATAAAATACAAAAGGACTCCTTTCTTCATCTCTGAAATTCAGGATTGGAAGTTTTGCCCAGTAAGTGCGAGCTTCCAACATCTTTCACTTGACTGGAAAAATAACCTGAATACCCAATAGATAATGACCTCTTAATTCATTTTATAAGTATTTGCTTTTTTTTGTCCCTTCTAATTATCAAATTAAAATTTGGGGAAGACATATGAATAATTAAACTCTATAGATATGGATTTTGGAGCCAGCCTATGAGAAAACTCTTAGGAATCTAAAAAGTAGAAACATAACTCTAGTTTAAACTTTCTCTTTTCTTCCTTCCCACTCTCATCCGTTGATTTGAGGAGAACAGAGAAAGAAGACAAGTGGACCTTCAATAGCAGATGTCCTGGGATACTTTGAAGAAAATGCTGATCTTGGAAATTCTGTTCTCTAGTTCTCTTACTCTTGAAAATATTTCAACCACGTGTGCCCAGGAAGAGGCAAGCTTTTGGTGGAATTGTGTGCAATGCAGGGAAGGCTGCCCATGTCAAAAATTGCAGTAAAATTCTTATTCCTTTACAGGAGAATCTATCACTATGAATGACTAGGCTCCTGCTTTATGTAGTAGCACTCTAGAATATAGAAGTCATGAACCTTTTTCTTACACAATGAGATATTTCCTAACTCCTTACGCATTACAGAGGTCACCTTTTTCATTCATGAACAAAGCAAGAAAGCCCTCTGCAGCATGCTCGCCTGGCTGAATTGCCTCTCTATGAGTGCTTGACGTTTGTATGATTTTTTAATATTGTCTCTGGCGCTTCATAGGATAGCATCTGAGACTTCTTTCACACACTACAGGCCCTTGACTAGATGATTCAGAGAATATTCCAGGAGTTATTTTAGGAACTAATTCTTCTGATGCATTCCAACTTATAACATAAAGAATTTTCTTTTTTCCTCTGAAATTTTACCACCCACTCACTGAGTTCTTTTATGTTGTGTATATTTGCATGAGAGAATCTAAGTATTTATGGCAAGTCAGTATGTGCTGCAGTGCCTGACCCAGGAAAGAGGGATTCCACCTGTGCCCACATCATTGTCACCCAGTGATTCATTCGTATTAATGAATCAGATGAGTCATTCGTATTGATTTTTGGTCAGTAATTTGTTTTATGATATTACAACAAAGAGACAATGAAAAGACGTGACTTTCCTAAACAGTCTTCTCTCCTCAGCTGATCCCACACCAGCCCCCTGCTGATATCAGAAGAGTCTGTTTTGTTGACATGTGTCCAGGCAGAAAATGGCACAGCGTTGTCTTTAGTAACAGCATCAGTGGGATTCACAATGGAGGGTTTCCCCCTCTAGTTCACTACTACTAGCAGAATTAAGCATGAAAATCCCAGGGGCTGAAAATCTCTAGTTAATATGCTTGATTTCTTTACAGCCATGAACTGTTTTAGTGGTACAGAACAGAGAACTGAGTAGGATTAAATATACTAATGCACATAAAGTGCTGAGTAAAATGTATGGTCATGTAGTAACTCAATAAACTTTAAATTTAAGCTTATTGAAAAATCCCTCCTCCTCCTCCTTTTTGACCTTATCCTCATTACTAATGAGCTTAACAGAGGAAAAGAATGCTGGTAACATTAAGAAAGTTGTAGAGAGAGAAGAGAGTATTTTAATGGGGGATGCATGTGAATATATTTTAAATAATGTTAGAACGAAGGATAATGCAGGAAATCAGAAAGGAGAGATTATAATGGTGAAAATTTGGAGCTGCCATAAATGATTGAGGCTTGATACGTAAACTGTGTTGTCCTCAGAACAGAGGCAATTGTTGTGGCCATGAGAAGCAAAGCAATGTTTTATAGGCCATTGTGGGGGGAACTTACAAGTTAAGAATAAAAAGTGACAGAAGAGTCATTGCAAATGACGAGTGAAGGAGGTATCAGAGAAGTAGAAGCAGAATCAGGAGAGCCTTGAAAGGCAGACGTGGTGGTTCGGGTGGTGCAGTATAGGACTCCCACGTACGAGTCACTAGTAACAGGGAGTACTCAAAATGGGGTGTGTTTCTTACATATTCATGAATTTTGCAATCTTATATTTTACACATGGAAGTTCCCATTCATTTCTTATTTTTGTACAGTATAATAGCTGAAATCCTGTGTCTAATGCACTGGTTGAACTAAAGTTGTCTGCATGGACAATTTATAGATTACAATATAACAGATCTTTAGTCATCCCTTGATTTCACTCATGCTTCATCAACTGCATAATATAATTTCTCTTCAACTACTTACGGTTCCTCCACCTTTTTCTGCATGTACAGTTACCATACCTCTAACAATCTGAGGCCTGGTAAACTACATACTGTCTCATTTGATCTGGTGAAAAACCCAGGGGAAAGACTCATGTTCATCTGTTGGGCTTTTTCTCTTTCTTCAGGAGTATGGAGGGAATTGGTGTGGCAGTGTTGCATTGGTTGCATTGCATTTGCAACCAATGCATTGCAATTGGTTGCATTGATATACTCCAGTTTGCCCTGGGCATATTTTTCATCCTGAAAGTGATCAGGCAATTAGTTATGGTTGTTGGGTATTCAGTAGATGAACCCATTACCAGAACATTAACATGTTTGATAGACTGTAATTTTTTAATGGGGGGGAGGGGGGCATCACAAAATTTGAAAGTCATTCTTTTCCTACTTTTTCTATGCATTGTCTCTATAAAAATGGTTTTACATCTAACTTTGCTAAGTTCAATCTTTTCCCTTCTCTATTTAATCATTATCTTTTTTTTTTATTTTTTTGTATTTGAATCAAATATAGTACATTTTTACCAATACTTGGTGCTTCCCAGATGACAGTAATGGTAAAGAACACCTGCCAATGCTGGAGATATAAGAAGACTCAGGTTTGATCCCTAGGTGAGGAGCATCCCTTGCAAGAGGGTACAGCAGCATACTCCAGTATTCTTCTCCTGGTGAATCCAGGAGAGGAGCCTGTTGGGCTACAGTCAGTAGGGTTGCAAAGAGTTGGACACAACTGAGGTGACTTAGAATGCATGCATGCACCTATATTTAACCATTTAATATCTTGTTTACTGTGGGTTAGAGACAATATATTGCCTTATAAGGAGTAATACAGTTATGACTCTGACTTATCTCTGAATCCATACACCAAGAAGCTTAGTGTTCATCCCAGGTGTAGAATACAATGTTGTTTATGGCGACAAAATGGTACATCAGAAAAACATGGCATAAAGCTATAGGAAGTACTAGCAATGGACTGAGAATAATAAGAGTAGAAAAATCTAGCTAACACATTGATAGAGAAAAACTAATCTTTAGTGAAAGTTATGAACATTTCAAGAGATTACTTGAAAGAGTTATAAAAAAAATGGACAGTCAAAAATGGAGGATGAAGCAAAAACTAGTGAGTAAAAGAACAATGTGAATTTAATAGAAACCTTTAGCTCTGCTTTTTATTAGCTGTCTACTCTACTGTGTGCTCCTTGATTGACCTAAAAGAATTAACATACAACTTTCAAATACTTTCCGCAGAAAGAGAATAATTGTTTCCAATTAGCATACTGTATTGGTGTTTTTCTTTCTGGCTTACTTCACTCTGTATAATAGGCTCCAGTTTCATCCACCTCATTAGAACTGATTCAAATGTATTCTTTTTAATGGCTGAGTAATACTCCATTGTGTATATGTACCACAGCTTTCTTATCCATTCATCTGGTGATGGGCATCTAGGTTGCTTCCATGTCCTGGCTATTATAAACAGTGCTGCGATGAACACTGGGGTACATGTGTCTCTTTCAGTTCAGGTTTCCTCAGTGTGTATGCCCAGCAGTGGGATTGTTGGGTCATATGGCAGTTCTATTTCCAGTTTTTACTGAATCTCCACCCTGTTCTCCATAGTGGCTCTATTACTATTTTAATAAATATCAACCTAGTATACCAGAGAATTAAAGGGAATAAAATTACAATAGTATTAGTAATAATGCATTCCCCCAAATTATAATCCAGTAATGCTCCCAGTTTAAAATGACTTCCTATCCATGTAATTGAGGTCCCCTACTCATTTTTCCTTACTAGTTGTTTCAATTTTGAAATAGAATGTAGAAAACAATGCAGTGGAAAATTCTGAAAATCAACTTGGATTTTAGATGCCTCAAGATTAAGTATGTAATTACTAGTTTTTTACAGTTATTAGGGCTATTCTTCGAAGAAGGCAATGGCAACCCACTCCAGTACTCTTGCCTGGGAAATCCCATAGACAGAGGAGCCTGGTGGCTACAGTCCATGGGGTGGCGAAGAGTCAGAGACGACTGAGCGACTTCACTTTCATTTTTCATTTTCATGCACTGGAGAAGGAAATGGCAACCCACTCCAGTGTTCTTGCCTGGAGAATCCCAGGGATGGGAGCCTGGTGGGCTGCCATCTATGGGGTTGTACAGAGTCAGACATGACTGACATGACTTAGCAGTAGCAGCAGGACTATTTTTAGCACATATAGCTCAGTATAGGGTGATTGCTATTGAGTGAAGGATGTATACTGTGAACTGCAATCACCAAACAGGTGATTGGAAATTAAGAATGTAATGCCAGGAAGACACAGGCTTTTGTTCTGGAAGGAAAAACTTACAGTGTCTGTCATCTACAGTCTAATCTTCAGATTTTTCAAACACTTACTCTTTCTTTGCTCATTTAATAATTTGGGTTGCTTGATTTATTTTCCTACTGAGTTGCATGAGTCTATTATATGAACTTGGATATGAAACCCTTGCCAAATATGTGAATTGCAAATATCTTTTTTTCACTTCATATGTTGCCATTTCATTTTATTGATGGCTTCTTTTACTATGCAGAAGGCTTTGAGTTTGATGTGGTCTCACTAGTTTATTTTTGCAGTTCTTGCCTTTGCTTTTGATGACTGAGTTGTTTGAGATGCTTGTATTTTGGAAAGCAATCCTTTATCAGTTGTTTTATTTGCTATTATCTTCTGCCATTCTTACCAAAAGAGACAGACTGGCTGAATGGATACAAAAACAAGACCTATATATACGCTGTCTACAAGAGACCCACTTTAGTCCTAGACACATACAGACTGAAAGTGAGAGGATGGAAAAAGATATTCCATGCAAATGGAAATCAAAAGAAAGCCACATTAGCAATTCTTATATCAGAAAAAAATAAACCTTAAAATCAAAACAATTATAAGAGATAAAGAAGGACACTACCAAATAATCAAGGGATCAGTCCAAAAAAAAGACATAACAATTTTAACTATTTATGTACCCAACATAGGACCACCTCAATACATAAGTTAAACACAAACTGACTCAAAGGGTAAATTGATGGTAACACAATAATAGTAGGGCATGTTAACACCACACCTCTACAAATGGACAGATCAACAAAACAGAAAATTCATAAGGAAACATAAGCCTGTGGCTGCTGCTAAGTCGCTTCAGTCGTGTCCGACTCTGTGCGACCCCATAGATGGCAGCCCACCAGGCTCCCTAGTCCTGGGATTCTCCAGGCAAGAACACTGGAGTGGGTTGCCATTTCCCTCTCCAATGCATGAAAGTGAAAAGTGAAAGTGAAGTCACTCAGTTGTGTCCAACTCCTCGCGACCCCATGGACTGCGGCCCACCAGGCTCCTCCATCCATGGGATTTTCCAGGCAAGAGTACTGGAGTGGGGTACCATTGCCTTCTCCAACATAAGCCTAAAAGGAAATATTAGAGCAAACAGACCTAATGGATATCTTCAGTACATTCCATCCAAATGCAGAATATATTTTCTTCTCAAGTGCACATAGAACATTTTCTTCATCTTGGGTCACAATCAAACCTCAGTAAATTTAAAGAAATTGAAATTATATCAAGAATTTTCTCTGACCATAGCACTATGAGACTAGATATCAATTATAGGAAAAAAACAGCTTTAAGGAACACACACACATGGTGACTAAACAACACATTTCTAAATAATGAAAAGGTTACTGAAGAAATAAGGGAAATCAAAACATTCCTAGAAACAAAGAACAATGAAAACACGATGATCTAAAACCTATAGGATGCAACAAAAGCAGTTATAAGAGGGAAGTTTAAAGTAATTGAAATCCTACCTTAAGAAACACATTGAATAGACAACCTAACTTTACATATCTTTAACTCTTTTAAAATTTCTCTTATCAATGTCTTAAAGGTTTTGCATAAAATCTTTCAACACCTTGCTTGTTTATTTCTAACTGTTTTATCTTTTTCTGATGCAATAGTAAATGGGATTGTTTTCTTTATTCCACTTTCTGATAGTTTGTTGTTGATATATAGGTAGGCAACTGAGTTTCATATATTGGAATATAGTAAACATAATGTATGCTACATCTTTAAAGAATAGACATTTTCCCACAAATAAGACATATAGATGATCAAGAGGTATATGACAAGATGCTCAGCATCACTAATAATCAAAGGAAATGCAGATCAAAAGCACAAGGGATATCACTTCATACCTGTTTGAATGGCTAGTACCACAAATGTAAGAAATGACAGATGTTATTGAGGATGTGGAGAAAAAGGAGTGCTTATGCAATGTTGGTAGGGATGTATACCAGTGCAACTCCCATGGAAACATACTGTGGAGGTTATTCAAGAAATTTAGAAGAGAACTGTTATGTGATTCATTATCCCACTTCTAGATATATAGTCAAAGGAAATGAAATCATTGTCTCAAAGAGAGATCTGTATTCCCATGTTCATTGCAGCATTATTCACAGTAGCCTTGATATAGGAAGAACCTGAGTATCTTTCAACAGGTGAATGGATTAAAACAATTTGATGTGACATATATTGGTAAATATTATTTATCCATTAGAAAAAGAAAGAAATCCTTACATTTGTGGCAACATGGATGAAACTAGAGGGCATTAAGCTAAATAAACTAAGTCAGAGAAAGACAAATACCATGAGATCTCAATTATAAGGAGTCACAAAAAAAAAAAATCTGAGAGAGTGGACATCATCTACTGGCATACCAGCTCAATGGATATGAGTTTGAGTAAGCTCTGGGAGTCAGGATGGATAGGGAAGCCTGGCGTGCTGCAGTCCATGGGGTCTCAAAGAGTCAGACGGTACAGAATGACTAACTCAACTGAAGAGAGTGGAACTTACCTGTGTTCTCCTCAAAAAGCAAAAATTAAACATGTGTGATGATGGAAAGGTTAGTTAATAGAAAGGGAAACTCATTTCTAATACATGCACAAATGGGGGTGGACAAGATGACGGAGGGGTAGTTGGAAGTGGGGTACACCTTTCTCCACCAATGCATCAAGAATGTCTAAACATGCAGCAGTTCTCATAGAAGACCAGGTGAATACTGGCAGGACTCCCTGCCTACTGAGAAGGAATATCCGGATGCATATAGAACTCTGTAGGACAAAAGGAAAGAAGGGACAAGGAGGAAGGGGAAAGAAGGAGGAGAGCAAGTGGGACCAGCCTGCACCTTGGAGAGAGGGAGCTGAAGCACAGGGGAGAGATCCCTGTATCCATGGCCATCCACTGGGATGGGGGAGTCATTTGAAGCTGTTGGGGAGTGAACTAACTAATCTGTGACAGTCTGAACGGAGTGAGAACCACATAGACAAGCCATGCTGCAGCCTTTCATACCTCAGACAGGGTTGTAAGTCCACTGGTGTCCACGGAAGCTGGGAGCTGGAGCCATGGGGATTGCATAATGATCCCAGGATGAGGACTCCTGTGGACCGAAGGGAGTCAGCCAGGAGGGATGGGATGGAGGAAATCTGATGCATGGAATGCTTCTTAAGAAAAGCCAAGAGGCCATAAAAGTAGGGTTCCAAAGCCTGTGGAGTAGAGCTATCTCTTTCTCCATGCTGGTACCTGTAGGTTGAGCAATAGAGAAAGACTTCACTGAGGGTGGTCCTTGAGTGCCTGATGCACTAAGCAATGGAGAATTTTGAATGTCTACATACCCTGCTGCTACTGCTGCTAAGTTGCTTCAGTCGTGTCCAATTCTGTGCGACCCCATAGACGGTAGCCCACCAGGCTCCCCGTACCTGGGATTTTCCAGGCATGAACACTGGAGTGGGTTGCCATTTCCTTCTCCAATGCGTGAAAGTGAAAAGTGAAAGTGAAAGTGAAGTCACTGAGTCATGTCTGACTCTTTGTGACCCCATGGACTGTAGCCTACCAGGCTCCTCTCTCCATGGGATTTTCCAGGCAAGAGTCCTGGGGTGAGGTGCCATTGCCTTCCCTACCCTATTCAACTACCGCACAATTGGACTCATCTCACATTCTAGTAAATTAATGCTCAAAATTCTGAAGCCAGGCTTCAGCAATATGTGAACCGTGAAATTCCAGATGTTCATGATGGTTTTAGAAAAGAAAGAAGAACCAGAGATCGAATTGCTAACATCCACTGGATCATGGAAAAAGTAAGAGAGTTCCAGAAAAACATCTATTTCTGCTTTGACTATGCCAAAGCCTTTGACTGTGTGATTCACAATAAACTGTGGAAAATTCTGAAAGAGATGGGAATACCAGACCACCTGGCCTGCCTCTTGAGAAACCTATATACAGGTCAGGAAGCAACAGTTAGAACTGGATATGGAACAACAGACTGGTTCCAAATAGGAAAAGGAGTTCGTCAAGGCTGTATATTGTCACCCTGCTTATTTAATTTATATGCAGAGTACATCATGAGAAACGCTGGGCTGGAAGAAACACAAGCTGGAATCAAGATTGCCGGGAGAAATATCAATAATCTCAGATATGCAGACGACACCACCTTATGACAGAAAGTGAAGAAGAACTAAAAAGCCTCTTGATGAAAGCGAAAGAGGAGAGTGAAAAGGTTAGCTTAAAGCTCAACATTCAGAAAATGAAGATCATGGCATCTGGTCCCATCACCTCATGGGAAATAGATGGGGAAACAATGGAATCAGTGTCACACTTTATTTTGGGGGGCTCCCAAATCACTGCAGATGGTGCTTGCAGCCATGAAATTAAAAGAAGCTTACTCCTTGGAAGGAAAGTTATGACCAACCTAGATAGCATATTCAAAAGCAGAGATATTAATTTCCCAACAAAGGTCTGTCTACCCAAGGCTATGGTTTTTCCAGTAGTCATGTATGGATGTGATAGTTGGACTGTGAAGAAAGATGAGCACTGAAGAATTGATGCTTTTGAACTGTGGTGTTGGAGAATATCTTGAGAGTCCCTTGGACTGCAAGGAGATCCAAGCAGTCTATCCTAAAGGAGATCAATCCTGGATGTTCATTGGAAGGACTGACGTTGAAGCTGAAACTCCAATACTTTGGCCACCTCATGGGAAAAGTTGACACATTGGAGAATACCCTGATGCTGGGAGGGATTAGGGGAAGAAGGAGAAGGGGACAACAGAGGATGAGATGGCTGGATGGCATCACCGACTCGATGGACATGAGTTTGGGTAAACCCTGGGAGTTGGCAATGGACAGGGAGTCCTGGCGTGCTGCAGTTCATGGGATTGCAAAGAATCAGACAGGAATGAGTGACTGAACTGAACTGAAAAATCAAATATGAATTAAAAATAAATCAAAGATCTGGAATAAACCATAACCACATGTATAACAGCTTTCAGTGAGATCTTGGAGTTCTAGCTGATTATGGAATCTAAGAATGGTCTTGGGAGATCCCCAAACTTGTAATTGCTGTCTGAAGTGAATGAAGTCTTGAGTACTTTCCACAGTTAAATTTGTATCCCTCTAAGGCCCTTTTTTTTCATATGCATAGCCGTGATGTTTCCATGTTGTTCAACTGGTACTTATCTAAGAAATCAGTAATTAACTCATATTTCAAATAGGAACATGTATAGGAGGGAGGGGATTGCTCAATGACTGATAACCCAGGAAGACTCAAGATACTCATATACTGTTGTGAAATCCATCAAGGAGTTTGCCATCTCAGACCCTCCACCTGGGGCTGCTTCCTTAGTCCTTGGCTTCCTATCAGCACCACAGAGCATTCAGTATGGATGAAGCATTGAGCTATCTTAGACGAGTCAGTCTCCTCATTGGGTGCCATGGTCTAAATGCTTGTTCTCCCAAAATTCATATGTTGAAAGTCTAATCCCCAAAGTGATGATTTTAGGAGGTGGGGAGGAGGGCGGGCATTGGAAAATGATTAGGTCATGAGGACAGAGCCCACATGAGTGAGATTAGGGCTCTTGTGAAAGAGGCCTGAAATACTTGTTCATCCCTTCTATTTAGGGATATGTCCTGGAAGAGGCCCTCACTCATTTGACTATGCTGGCACCCTGATCTTGGACTTCTAGCCTCCAGAACTGCGATATATTACATGGTTTCTAAACCACCCAGCCTCTGGCATTTTGTAACAGCAGCCTGCATGCACTAAAACACTGGACATGATTAAATGGGGGAAAAAATTGTCAATCTTGTTTTCCCTTCCAAGGTCATGAATGTGAAACAGGTAGCATAGATATACAATTCCAAATAAAGTGGCACATGGTAACTTACTCCATAGAATTGTACATTTCTTTCCAATTGTAGTTCTTTGACATGCCCACCTGGGAAGATATTTTCTTAGAGGTAATTAACATTTAAACCAATAGACTGTGGATTTTATGCAATCAGTTGAGGACCTTAAGTGCAAAGATAGAAGTTTCCCAAAATCAAAGCAATTCAGCCTGAAGATGGCACCATTAACTGGTACCCCAAACTTCAGCCTATCAGCCTAAAGATGAAGCAACTGGACACTAAGGCCTGTCACTGGGTTCTCATCAGATTCCTAACATAACTGCTCTTTGACTTCTAAACTTATCTTCACTTCTCTAGGCCTTGGATTTCTCAACTGGAAAAGGAAATTAGAGTAGAAAATCATTTACATTTCCAAAGATTATGCAAATCTCAGTATAAAACATGATTCCAAACTGAGGTTTTATTCTTTTTCCCAAAAAGAAGAGTATCGATTGGTTAGGCAGCTTCCCTGTTTGGATCTCTTTATCTGCTCTATCCCACAGTGTATTTCTCTAGCTTAGCTTTAAGAAAAAATCATTTTATTTCCAATATTCTGGGAGGTAGGTCATAGAGGATCCTGCTGTGATTTATGTCGGAGAGTGTTTGGGCTATGTTCTCCTCTAGCAGTTTTATAGTTTTTGGTCTTACGTTTAGAGCCTTAATCCATTTTGAGTTTATTTTGGTGTATGGTGTTAGAAAGTGTTCTAGTTTCATTCTTTTACAAGTGGTTGACCAGTTTTCCCAGCACCACTTCTTAAAGAGATTGTCTTTTCTCCATTGTATATTTTTGCCTGCTTTTTCAAAAATAAGGTGCCCATAGGTGTGTGGATTTATCTCTGGGCTTTCTATTTTGTTCCATTGATCTATATTTCTGTCTTTGTGCCAGTACCATACTGTCTTGCTGACTGTGGCTTTGTAGTAGAGCCTGAAGTCAGGCAGGTTGATTCCTCCAGTTTCATTCTTCTTTCTCAAGATTGCTTTAGCTATTCGAGGTTTTTTGTATTTCCACAAAAATTGTGAAATTATTTGTTCTAGCTCTGTGAAAAATACCATTGGTAGCTTGATAGGAATTGCATTGAATCTATAGATTGCTTTGCGCAGTATACTCATATTCACTATATTGATTCTTCCAATCCATGAACATGGTATATTTCTCCATCTATTAGTGTCCTCTTTGATTTCTTTCACTAGTGTTTTATAGTTTTCTACATATTAAAAATTAAAAGATTCTGCACAACAAAGGAAACTATAAGCAAGGTGAAAAGACAGCCTTCAGAATGGGAGAAAACAATAGCAAATGAAGCAACTGACAAGCAACTAATCTCAAAAATATACAAACAACACCTGCAGCTCAATTCCAGAAAAATAAACGACCCAATCAAAAAATGGGCCAAAGAACTAAATAGACATTTCTCCAAAGAAGACATATAGATGGCTAACAAACACATGAAAAGATGCTCAACATCACTCATTATCAGAGAAATGCAAATCAAAACCACAATGAGGTACCATTTCACACCAGTCAGAATGGCTGCGATCCAAAAGTCTACAAGTAATAAATGCTGGAGAGGGTGTGGAGAAAACGGAACCCTCTTACACTGTTGGTGGGAATGCAAACTAGTACAGCCACTATGGAGAACAGTGTGGAGATTCCTTAAAAAACTGGAAATAGAACTGCCTTATGATCCAGCAATCCCACTGCTGGGCATACACACTGAGGAAACCAGAAGGGAAAGAGACACGAGTACCCCAATGTTCATCACAGCACTGTTTATAATAGCCAGGACATGGAAGCAACCTAGATGTCCATCAGCAGATGAATGGATAAGAAAGCAGTGGTACAGATACACAATGGAGTATTACTCAGCCATTAAAAAGAACACATTTGAATCAGTTCTAATGAGGTGGATGAAACTGGAGCCTATTATACAGAGTGAAGTAAGCCAGAAAGAAAAACACCAATACAGTATACTAACGCATATATATGGAATTTAGAAAGATGGTAACAATAACCCTGTGTACGAGACAGCAAAAGAGACACTGATATATAGAACAGTCTTATGGACTCTGTGGGAGAGGGAGAGGGTAGGAAGATTGGGAGAATGGCATTGAAACATGTAAAATATCATGTATGAAACGAGTTGCCAGTCCAGGTTCGATGCACGATACTGGATGCTTGGGGCTGGTGCACTGGGACGACCCAGAGGGAGGGTATGGGGAGGGAGGAGGGAGGAGTGTTCAGGATGGGGAACACATGTATACCTGTGGCGGATTCATTTTGATGTTTGGCAAAACTAATACAATTATGTAAAGTTTAAAAATAAAATAAAATTAAAAAGAAAGCCACTTGAAAAAAAAAGAAAAAAAAAAGAAATAATTACTTGACTTATGAAATATTACTTTTATCTTTGATCTTTCATTGAAAAGCAGGAGTTGTAGTTAAGCACACTAGTGATAGAAACTGTTTCTAAATGTCAGTATGTCACCTTGAGAAGTTTGCTGTGCATAGTTGCTCAGTCATGTCAAACACTTTACAACCCCATGGACTGATGACCCCTTGGACTGCAGGCCGCCAGGCTCCTCCGTCCATGGGGATTCTCTAGGCAATAATACTGGAGTGGTTTGAATGCCCTCTTCCAGGGATTTTCATGACCAGGGATGGAACACAGTTCTCCCATACTGCAAGCAGACACTTTACTGTCTGAGATGCCAGCTCCCAATAAAATGGGTCTTGAAGTATATAGAAGATGCATGATTTATATACTTTTGTATCCTTCAACAGTGGTGGTTTTTTTTTTTTTGGTAATTAACTTATCAGTCCAGTTTCTATTTATTTGAATGTTACCTAGAATGAGGCTCTCTCTAAAAGAAAAAATTTAACACAAAAGGAAATTTTATCTGTAATAGCAGTTAAGGTTTTGTTCTGTTGTCAGTTTATCCAAAATACCAGAGGCTGGGTATTTACTTTTAATTATAATATTTACGTCAGAAAGAACAAATAGCTGGCCAGTTTCTGCCATGTTTGATACTCAATAAATAGTAATTTCAGGGCAGTTGGCATACCCCTGTAGCCCCAATGGAACTGAATGAAAGGAGTGAGAATTGGTGTTGTTCATATAATTAGCTATAATATAAGTCAGAAAGTAGTGAGTGAGATAAAAATGGTGAGAATGACATTAGGAAGCCATAAGGAGGAAGATGGCACTTTCATCTAGGAAAAGTAGGTAACAATTCATCAAAGAGGTGAATTTCTTTTGACCTTGGAAGAGAGAGTAGGTGTTTGTGTACAATGTAAGAATATTTTATTTATAGGCTCTCCTTAAAGTATTTTTATCTGTCATGATCAGAGAGTACAGCTAAGAAAGTGAACTCCTCCAGTGAAGTTGAGAATCCCATGGTAAAATATAGACTCAAGTGGAAGGTTCCGAGCACTGTCTCTGCTGCTGCTGCTGCTAAGTCGCTTCAGTCATGTCCAACTCTGTGCGACCCCATAGATGGCAGCCCACCAGGCTCCACTGTCCCTGGGATTCTCCAGGCAAGAACACTGGACTGGGTTGCCATTTCCATCTCCAATGCATGAAAGTGAAAAGTGAAAGTGAAGTCACACAGTTGTGTCCGACTCTCTGTGACCCCATGGACTGCGGCCTACCAGGCTCCTCCATCCATGGGATTTTCCAGGCAAGAGTACTGGAGTGGGGTGCCATCGCCTTCTCTGGCACTGTCTCTAGTTCTGTCCTATTCACTCTTTCAGTCAGTGATTCGATTATCACATTATCTTAGGTCATGAACTGTGAGGGCTAGTGTATGTGGAATAAAAGACCGAACATCCAGTGCTTTCCATATACTAGGGTAACAATTAAAAGCAAATGCATCCACAGTTCTGTGAAAGTGAAAGTCACTCGGTCGTGTCCGACTCTTTGCGACCCCATGGACTAAACAGTCCATGGAATTCTTCAGGTCAGAATACTGGAGTGGGTAGCCTTTCCCTTCTCCAGGGAATCTTCCCAACCCAGGGATCAAACCCAGGCCTCCCACATTGCAGGCAGATTTTTTACCAGCTGAGCCACAAGGGAAGCTCCCACAGTTCTAGTTCTGTAATTATGTCCAAATAATCAGGATATGAGGGCTTGGGTGGGAAGAAAAGACCTCAATGGTTTTAGTTTACTTTATGCCATGAGAGCAGCATCAAAAATTCATTTAAATTTTATTCTGCACAAATAAAAATGTTTCATTGAACAAACACATAACGAAGGCCTGCTGGATGCAAAGAATGTACAGCAGTGAAGAGCACACATGTGGACTTTGTGAATTAGGGCTTATATTTTAACAGAAAAACAGAAGTGAGGTAAATTTCAAAGTTAAATGTTGCACCACAATTGGGACACAAGTCGAGAGGGCAAAGCACAGAATGCCATATGTCCAGATAACAAGGAGACCTGACCTCTGCCAGAGTCATGAAAGGCTGCTTTGTGGAAGTGGTTTTTACTGAGATCTGAAAGATGTCCGGGAAGTCATGAGGTAAAAGACAGAAGGTCTTCCAGGGAGAAGAAATGGCATTGATAAAGAGCTTTAGGCATATGTGAGAATATAGAGTGAGAAGAACAGACATGCCAAGATTGAACCTTCAAGAAATTTAATTTACTTGGTAAAACTTAGGCTAACTGGACAATGAATATAAGGCGGAATATCATCACTTCTGTGAAAGAGATAAGAATCAGGTTTTTCAGAGCATAGGAGATATTTCCATTTGCCGGGTAATTCGGTAAAGAGTCACCTAAACCTAGGAAACCTGGTTTCTATTGCTACTTTTGCATCGAGTTTTATAAGCTTAGATAAGTGACTTAATCATTCTTGGATTTACTTATATACCCTTAATATGGGAGGATTGTCTAGATAATTTCCAACATTTCTTCCTTTTCTGAATATCCAGTGAATCCCACTGGTGATTATCTGGAATTAAAAAAACCCCTTGTACATACCAAGAGTAATGGCTGAAATATCTACAATATTATATAAAAAGCATTGAAATTCTTGGTTATTCTCCTTTTTCAGTTTTTTAAAATATAATTTCCAGATTAAATGGCAAGATATTTAAAGTATATATGACAATTTAAATAGGCATACATGATTAATGGATTCCCTCATTGATTTAATTAACATATCTATTAATATCACCTCACATATTTACCTTCCAAGATCTTTTTGGTGAGAACTTTTAAGTTTTCCTCTCTTACATGTGTGCTAACTGACTTCAGTCATGTCCAAGTCTTTGTGACCCCATGGACTATATAGCCTGCCAGGGTCCTCTGTCCATAGGAATCCTCCAGTAAAGTATACTAGAGTGGGTTGCCATGCCTTCCTCCAGGGGATCTTCCTGACCCAGGGATTCAACCCATGTCTCTTATGCATCCTGCACTGGCAGGAGGGGTCTTTACCACTAACAGCACCTGGGAAGCTCCACAAATGTCAATAACACATTACAAACCATAATCACCATGTTACACATTAGATCCTCAGACCTTATTCATCATCTTACAGCTTAATGTTTGTGCACTTTTAAAAATTCATTCTTAGATAATTGATTTCTCAGCACTTATTTTTACATGACCTGTGACATGTTCTTGTATTTATGGTTTTGGAGTCAGGAAAAAAGATGTCTGCCCCCCGCCCCCGCCTCCATTGTAAGCAGTTTAGCATTAGATCTTTGAGGGACCATCTTTATCTAGCAGCTCCATAGCCACCCCTATCATAGTCAGAAATCAAGGTGATTTACAAAGATAAGGAAAATAAAGAAAACTGGCTTCCCTGGTGGCTCAGATGATAGAGAATCTGCCTGCAATGTGGGAGACCTGGGTTGCACCCCAGGGGCAGGGAAGATCAATGCAGGAGGGAATGGTTACCCACTCCAGCATTCTTGTCTGAAGAATCCTTTGGACAGAGAAGCCTCATAGGCTAAAGTCCATGGGGGTCACAAAAAGTCAGACATGCCTGAGAGACTAACACACAATGAACATTAAGGATTTGGAAGCTGTATCAGAGCTAAGGATACCTTAAAAGGAAAAGCAAAACTCTTTGAGAGAGGCAAGACATGGATGCATCAACACTTTTAGGCCAACAGGGCAAAGGAAGAGAATGGATATTGCAGTCTCTAAAGAGTCTTGTACATAGCTGCAGCTAGAAGTGAGGGCCTCTGACCAGAACTCTGGGGTTCAGTGGAGAAACTTGGCCACTTCTCATCAAGAAAGGAGTCAGAGGAAAGAATCAATCCACTAATCTCTTTCTCCACTGACTCACCAGGATTATTATGTATTCCTGCTGGATTGACTCTTTTTCCTTATGTAATGTCCTGGTATTCCTTTGTCCTTAGATATTTTCTTTGCTCTAAAGCCTAATTTATCTAATATTAACATATATTTTTATCCTATTTTCCAAATATCCATGCCATTATTGAGTTTTTTTGGGCTTTCCTGGTAACTCAGACAGTAAGGAATCCACTTGCCTTGTCAAGACCTGGATTCAGCCCCTGGGTTGGGAGGATACCCAGGAGGAAGACATGGGAATCCATGTTCTTGCCTGGAGAATTCCATGGACAGAGAAACCTGGTGCCCTCTATTCCATGGGTCACACAGAGTCAGGCACAGCTTAGCAACTAAACCACCACCTGGTGTTCTTTCACTTTTATTCCTTGGGAGGAACAGCCCTACTCAGGTTGCCTTCTGACGATAGGTTGGAGGTCAGGAATGCTGGGCCTGGGTTGTCTTGTCTTAGGTGCTGCTGTGTTGCTCTTCCATTCTTCAGGTCCTAATCTAGTTCACCTTCTTCTTGCCAAATATACATGGTCTCCTTTAGTGGTCTCTTCTTATTTCCAGAACAAACAGAGGAGTGGGCACAAAGAGGTCAAGACCATCTTGTCTGAACCAGAAGCCCAAGGTGTGTTTTATAACCTAGGGAAGAGATTTCATGGAGGGAAGTGGAGGAGGAAAGTGGAAAGGAGTCCACAGTAGGCTGGAGATGAAAGTCGTAGAGTCCTTTCTTTAGAAGTCATGGGAAGCTGAGAAAGTAGTTTTTCTAGGTGAGTGTATATTCAGCTTTAAGTGAATACACTTTCTGTTTCAGCAAACTAAGTCTTCTGTATTTTTCATTAATTTCCTTTAAAAATGCATGTATATAATGATATCCATATGACATTTTATTTATTCTTCTAGGCCATTTCAGTTCAGTTCAGTTAAGGCACTCAGGCATGTCTGACTCTTTGCGACCCCATGAACTGCAGCACGCAAGGCCTCCCTGTCCATCACCAACTCCCACAATCCAAACCCATGTCCATCGAGTCAGTGATACCATCCAGCCATCTCATCCTCTGTCGTCCCCTTCTCCTCCTGCCTTCAATCTTTCCTAGCATCAGGGTCTTTTCAAAAGAGTCACCACTTCGCATCAGGTGGCCAAAGTATTTAGAGTTTCAGCTTCAACATCAGTCCTTCCAATGAAGACCAAGGACTGATCTCCTTTAGGATAGACTGGTTGGATCTCCTTGCAGTCCAAGGGACTCTCAAGAGTCTTCTCCAACACCACAGTTCAAAAGCATCAATTCTTTGGTGCTGATTCAGCTTTCTTTATAGTCCAACTCTCACATCCACACATGACCACTGGACAGACCTTTTTGACAAAGTAATGTTTTTGCCCTTTAATATGCTGTCTAGGTTGGTCATAACTTTCCTTCCAAGGAGTAAGCGTCTTTAAATTTCATGGCTGCAATCACCATCTGCACTGATTTTAGATCCCAGGAAAAAGCTGGCCACTGTTTCCACTGTTTCCACTGTTTCCTCATGTATTTGCCATGAACTTATGGCAATGCATGCCATGATTTTAGTTTTCTGAATGCTGAGCTTTAAGCCAACTTTTTCACTAGTCCATTTTTTTCAAAGCCATTGCTCTGCTTTTATTATGATTTGAGATTTAAACCCTGAAAAAAAGAAATCTATTGTAGACTTTGGATTATTTCCCAGTAGATGAATTGATGATATACAATAGAACTAAAGATGTTTACTTTATTGAACTCACAAAATTTTATATATGCATATGAAGAGAGTTATCCACATATAATTTTATTCTTGGCCCCTTGTGGTATTCTAAGAACTTTGATTGAAGCTATATATAAGAAATTACATTATTATTATAGTTAAACTACTGGTATAATTATATGTGTACATTCAGAATCCATAAGCCAGTGGCCATAAAGATGAGTGTCCTCATCACCTAGGGAAGAAAATGATAGCAATTCCATTTCTATTTATTTTTATCTCACTGTCATTTAATTTATACTCTGTGTATATTTTTAAATGTCATAATATATTAGAATAGCAATGCATATATATTTTTACTTAATATAATTAGATCACTGACAGTGTGTTGAAAAATGGAAAATAATTTGGAGATTAGTTCTTCAGGAAACAGAAAATTATCAGAATTTGCTGCATAAAATGTTACTTAATTTGGGGGAATTTACCAATAATTTTGTATGAAACCAGTTCAACTGAAGAGAGGCAGAATGTTCAGAACATCCATGTTTGCATGAGTTTGCATAGAGCCTCAGAGACGGAAACATTTCTGAAGTTGGGTAGAAGACCAAGAGACCTGCCTGGACAGGGGAAATCTTGAATCTTGAATGCAAGAAAGCATGTTTGCTCCCCTCAGTGTGGTCTAAGTTGTTTTTCTTTAAATCACCTCCCTTTCTTCACCTTCATTCCCTAAACCCTGTCCTCTGCTTTACTATTTCTTTTCCCATAGATCACCTGTTAACATATAATATAATATAATATACTTGGATTCATGTTTATTGCAGATTATGTCTTCCACCAGCTGTAATATCAGTTCCATGAGAATAAGTGTCTGCCTGCTTAGTTTACTGATGTAGACTAAGCACCTATGAGAGTTTCTGAGTCAGGGAGGCATTAAGTCAATGATCAGTTGGTTAAATGACCAATAGCAAGAGTACTGGGCAGGCCTATAGGCTTCAACATTTTTTGGTCTTAATTAGCTATTGTAAATAAGCTGTTCTCCAGTTAATGTTACAAGGTTAAGACATGTTTCTGTATCTTTTATCAGCATAAACATAAACTACATTTGAAGATAAGGTTTTAGGCCCAACATGATAGCTAAAATGCACATTTGGAGAAAATATATATACTATTTGATTTGTTTTCTTTATCCAAAATATAATTATATTCCTTTTCAAAAACTTTTCCTTACATAGGTGTGTGTACATATATGTTTATATATATAAATAAAATTCCATCTAGTCAAAGCTATGGTTTTTCCATTAGTCAGTATGGATGTGAGAGCTGGACCATAAGGAAACTGAGCACCAAGGAATTGATGCTTTTGAACTGTGATGTTGGAGAAGATTCTTGAGAGTCCCTTGGACTGCAAGGAGATCAAACCTGTCAATACTAAAGGAAATCAGCCCTGAATATTCATTGAAAGGACTGATACTGAAGCTGAAGCTCCAATACTTTTTCCATGTGATGCAAAGAACTGACTCATTGGAAAAGATCCTGATGCAGGAAAGATTGAAGGCAGGAGGAGAAGGAGATGGCAGAGGATGAAATGGTTGGATGGTATCACCGACTTGATGGACATGAGTTTGATCAAGCTCCAGGAGATGGTGAAGGACAGGGGAGCCTGATGCTGAGTCCATAGGGTCTCAAAGAGTTGGATATGACTGAGTGACTGAACTTAACTGAAGGTATGCATATGTGTTATGTATATAACATAATGATTATATGATCATTATATATTGGTCACATTGACATAGATGCTGTTTTAGTTTCAGGTATCGTTACACATAGATAATATTGATATATAATTAAACTTTGGATTCAGGTGTACAACGTAATTCTTTGATATATATTGCAAAATGATCACCATAATAAGTCTGGTGAACATCTGTTACTAGAAATAGTTACAATTTTTTTCTTGCAATGAGAACTTAAAAGATCTCTTCAGTTCAGTTCAGTTCCATTGCTCAGTCATGTCCGACTCTTTGCGACACCATGAATCGCAGCACGCCAGGCCTCCCTGTCCATCACCAACTCCCGGAATTTATCCAAACTCATGTCCATCGAGTCGTTGATGCCATCCAGCCATCTCATCCTCTGTCGTCCCTGTCTCCTCCAGCCTTCAATCCCTCCCAGCATCAGGGTATTTTCTAATGAGTCAACTCTTCCCATGAGGTGGCCAAGGTATTGGAGTTTCAGCTTCAGCATCAGTCCTTCCAATGAACACCAAGGACTGATCTCCTTTAAGATGGACTGCTTGGATCTCCTTGCAGTCCAAGGGACTCTCAGGAGTCTTCTCCAACACCACAGTTCAAAAGCATCAATTCTTTGGTGCTCAGCTTTCTTCACAGTTCAACTCTAACATCCATACATGACCACTGGAAAAACCATAGCCTTGACTAGATGGACCTTTGTTGGCAAAGTAATATCTCTGCTTTTGAATATGCTATCTAGGTTGCTCATAACTTTCCTTCCAAGGAGTAAGCTTCTTTTAATTTCATGGCTGCAATCACCATCTGCAGTGATTTTGGAGCCCCCCAAAATAAAGTCTGACACTGTTGCCACTGTTTCCCCATCTATTTCCCATGAGGTGATGGGACCAGATGCCATAATCTTCGTTTTCTGAATGTGGAGCTTTAAGCCAACTTTTTGCACTCTCCTCTTTCACTTTCATCAAGAGGCTTTTGAGTTCCTCTTCACTTTCTGCCATAAGGGTGGTGTCATCTGCATATCTGAGGTTATTGATATTTCTCCCTGCAATCTTGATTCCAGCTTGTGTTTCTTCCAGTCCAGCGTTTCTCATGAGGTACCCTGCATATAAGTTAATAAGGGATGACAATATACAGCCTTGACGTCCTCCTTTTCTTATTTGGAACCAGTCTGTTATTCCATGTCCAGTTCTAATTGTTGCTGCCTGACCTGCATATAAGTTTCTCAAGAGGTAGGTCAGGTGGTCTGGTGTTCCTATCTCTTTCAGAATTTTCCACAGTTTATTGTGATCCACACAGTCAAAGCCTTTGGCATAGTCAATAAAGCAGAAATAGATGTTTTTCTGGAACTCTCTTGCTTTTTCTATGATGCAGAGGATGTTGGCAATTTGATCTCTGGTTCCTCTGCCTTTTCTAAAACCTTCATGAACATGTGGAAGTTCACAGTTCATGTATTGCTGAAGCCTCTCTTGGAGAATTTTGAGCATTACTTTATTAGCGTGTGAGATGAGTGGAATTGTGCGACTCCTTAGAGTACTTATTTCTATCATTTGCTACAGAACCTTAACATTTTTGGATGATTTCTGGTACTAAGTTGATGAAATACAGGAAAACAGAGCTCAGATGCTTTTGGTTAAAACCTTAATTTATCTCTTCCCTTCTCTCTGACTTTTCAGTCATTTATTGACTCAACTAGTCCCATATTGTTGGATGTCTTTTTTGACTCTTATGTTTGCCTCATTCCTTGCATGTGGTCAGGGTCTATTTCATTTCCTTTATCTCTCAAATCCTTAGAGTCTCTTCACTAGGCAGAGCCCTCTTTGATTTTAAGTGTCATAATATTCCCAGCTCTTTCTGATCTCTTTTTCTTTCTCCACCAGCCCCAACAGCCACAAATCCTCAATCCACATTAAAGTTTCTCTTTTCTCATTCTGGACATTCTGCTCTTTTGGACTAAATGTTCTTTGTTTCCTGTTGCTTTGTAGAATAAAGACAAACTCTCCAAAGTGGCATGATTCTCCCTAATGCATAAAAATCCATGCAAGTATTTCTCCATTCTAACCCTACAATAATATACACTGTATATCATGGGAGAATAATCATGAGAGATACAACATGTATGGTAAGAAATGAACTTTTTTTGTGTTTTTGTCAGATGTGATTATTCACTGATACCTTATAATGCTATACATATTAATATCTCAGTTGCCTTGATATAGGATGTCAGACATCCTTACTTCATAAGATGATCCTAAATGAATTGACAGATATACTGTTTTACTCTTTTTGCACATCAATATCCCAGCAGCCTTTCAAAAGTCCATCATAAAGCCAACTTATTTGTGTCACTCCTATGACTATTCAGGTGACTCCTAGCTTTACTTCAATCTGCTGTAGCACCGTGTTGGCATACATCTTGTTCTTCTTCACACTACCACGTAATATAGTAATTTCTGTGTTTATATCACCCTCTCCTTCTCCGCAACTTGAGGGCTTACTTCTGGACAATAGAGACTTTTTTAAATCTCAGTTTAAGTGCTCATTGTATCCATGACATGTGACTTACTCATCTATAAGGTCAGTGAACATCAAAGGTTCTTCATTTGTTTGTTTCCTTTCGGTAACCACTCTGGCTATTCTTTCTTTCTTTCTTTTTTATAAAAGAATACTATTTTTATTTTTTTATTTTATTTTTAAACTTTACTATATTGTATTGGTTTTGCCATATATCAACATGAATCCAATCCAGTATACTAACACATATATATGGAATTTAGAAAGATGGTAACAATAACCCTGTATATGAGACAGCAAAAGAGACACTGATGTATAGAACACTCTGGCTATTCTTGATATAGCAGGGCCATTTCTTCAAATTTAATCTTACATGGAAATCTGTAAAAATGGGGGATTCTTTTCCATCCAAAAAAGAAATGAATGCTTTGTGGATGGCAAGGGAGTGATTGTTAAATCCTGTCCAAATATTCCCTCTTTGGCTATTCCTGACTGACTCTATAGTATATCTATGGCTCTGTTCATCATTGTCTGAAATCTACAGTATTCACTTTAATTGTCACAGTCAAGCAAGGAGAGCACTCTCAATGTCACCGCCTCTGTTCTTGATCTAAAGTCCTAAATTTATGCTTGAAATAAATTTTATAAGAGACAAATACACGAAGATTTGTGTGGTCTGTTGGTGAGTGTATGTTTTCTCCAATTGCATTGTCTCTGGGATGACCCAGAGGGATGGTACAGGTAGCGAGGTGGGAGGGGGGTTCAGGATTGGGAGCACGTGTACACCCATGGTGGATTCATGTTGATGTATGGCAAAACCAATACAATATTGTAAAGTAATTAGCCTCCAATTAAATAAATAAATTTAAATAAAAAAATATCATCCTCTCTGTGGAAATATCTAGACATTGAAGGAAAGAAAGTTAAGCAAGTAACAAAATAGTTTGGCTGGATTCTGCTCTGAAGAGTTGCGAATCTTTGTTCATCTATAAAACTATGGCCTTTAGTAACAACAAAAAATTCTCCTAATATAAAGGACAATTTCAGAAAAGAGAGGAGAGAAAAGAAAATGGAAATAAAAGGGAATATGAGATATTTGCTCTTAAGATATTAAAAAAGCATATATATTTGGGTCCTTAAAAATAAAGTGTTCTAACAGCATTGCATCCTTCACTACCCAAGTCCTTAATTCACTTTCCCTTTGCTGCTTTTCCTTCCTTCTGTCTTTCTCTTCCTTCTCTCTTATTCATCCCCCTTTCCCTTCTACCTTGTGATTTCCCATTTTCTGTTTACTACAATCACTGCTAGAGCCCTAAAGATGCTGCAAAACCAGCCCAGCAACATCACTGACTTCTTGGGAGAGCCAGTCAAGAGATTGGCCCTCATCGAGGTTGTTTGGAGGCTGTTGAACAAGCTGAGCATCCCTAATCCAGTCACATTGATCCAATCTCAGTAGAGACTCAGTCTATTTAGAAGATTTTATAATTCAGGGACCTAGAGCATGATTGTAAGGCCATATAATTACTGACAAGGATAGTTACTCTAAAAGGAAGAGAGAATGGCATCTCACTTCTCAGATAAATGTGTTTTAAATCTGGCTTTCTTATCTACTTGGTGTCTATGTGACCAGTTGGACAATTGTCCAGAGGCCCCAGGCGGTAGACAGATGGACACCAGTATATCTGCCATTCAATTGTTCCAAGTGTTTATGATACATGGGGTTCCTGTGGGTCAGCTAGTAGGCAGCTGACTATGGGCTGCTTAATTTTCTCCAGATGATGCTTGCAGAGTGAGGGAAACAGAGAGGCTGTGGTGACTACTGCAGGTGGGGAGCTGTGGTTCCAGAACATTTCCCCTGATTAAAAAGGAAACTATGAATTTGGGGACCCCCAACTTGTGAATGTCCTGGAAAATCACCAAGATACCCCTCAAGGGAAACACTTGTCAGTCAGGGGTAATTTCTAATCAGTCCACCTGCACCAAGAGGAGGCTACAACAGCATCATGTAAGTCAGTGATGTCAGAACTTTCCCATCTCATTACCATCTACCTTGTTCCAACATGGCCCAAGGAATGAAGATCCAGAGAGGGAGAGAGAAGGAACCTTGCAAAAATGGAGACATCTACATTTCCCAGTAGGTTCCCTGGGCCTCAGCAGGGGAGAGGGAGACATTGAATAGGCTGAATATGAGATGGAGCTGACACTTGACTGACCTGGACTTGTGAAACCTAGAGTGATAGAATGTATGGAATGGCTGCAAGGTGATGCAGGAAATGAGGATGCAGTGGAGTGTGGGTGACAACAGCCACTGGAGGAGGATGGAGACACATTTATATCTGCTATGGTCTCAGCCTTTGTGTCCCCAGAAATTTCATATGATGAAATCCTGATCCTCATGATTTTGGTAACCCTAGGTGGGGCCTTTGTGAGGTGATGGAGTTATAAGGATGGAGCCTCCTCAATGAGATGAGTGCTTTTATGTATAAGAGATGCACAGAGCTCCTGAGCTCACCCCCATATGAGGATACAGTAAGAAGTGTGTGACCAGAATGGACCCTGCATGACCACGCTGTGGAAATCCATTTGCATTGTTTTTAAGCCTGTGATATTTTGTTATAGCAACCCAGAAGGACTAAGACAGCATCCTAACAATCTTTAGACAGTTCAGTAAAACTCATGCTATTTACACAAAAGTGCAAAGCACTTATCTTGTCAGGTGTAACACTGTGATAGTTGGCTGAAAGTCGTGGCTGGCTTTCATAAAGAATCCTGAGAATTCAGTCTTCTTGGTAGCATGACCAGAACCATGAACAATTATCTAATTCATTGATTCTAATACTGTGACCCAATAATTGGCTGTGATTCTTATGGAATCTCTTTATGGTCTTCTTTGTAATGCCAGCTTCTGCTATTTGTGACTAATTTTAATCAGAGTTTCATTCTCTCAATTGTAGGTGTGGATTTTCTTTTGATTTTCTATTAAATTAAGATAAGAAATGTTAACAAATTTCCCTTTTAGCTTTTGACATCTCTACAGAGTCTGTGTTTATTTTTTTAAGAGGAGACCCATTTCACAGAGCATGCATTAAAAAGCTGTAAATTTCAAAGAAGCTTGCTATGGGATAGATCATTATGACCACCTCAGAGCTGGATGGGATGGATGTGGACTTAGCACGTTTTGCAGATTTGACACTCCAGGATCTTAGTGTACATGTCAAGTGTACGTGAATCCCTGCTCAGGCATTTGAACAGATTATCAAATGCAGAATGACACACATCTTCATCTCTGGACATCAGGAATGGGAGTCTGACCAGTAAATGTGAGCCTTGTACATCTTCCACCTTACTGGAAAAATAATCTGAATACCCAAAAGATAATGACTTCTTATGTGTTTTAGTAGGATTTGCTTACCTTTTATGCTTCTAATTATCAAATTAAGATTTGGGGACAACATACCAATATAAAACTCTCTAGATATGGATTTTGAAGCCAGCCTATGAGAAAACTATTAGGAATCTAAAATGTAGGAACATAACTCAAGTTTAACTTTCTCTTTTCTTCCTTCGCACTCTCATCCTTTGATTTGAGGAGAACAGAGAAAGAAGACAAGTGGAACTACAATAGCAAATATCCTGTGATACTTGAAGAAAATGCTGATCTTGGAATTTTTGTTTTCTAGTTCTCTTACTCTTGAAAATATTTCAACTACCTGTGCCCAGGAAGAGGCAAGCTTTTGATGGAATTGTGTGCAATGCAGGGAAGGCTGCCCATGTCAAAAATTGCAGTGAAATTCTGATTCCTTTACAGTAGAATCTAGCACTATGAATGTCTAGGTTCCTGCTTTATGTAGTAGCAGTCTAGAATATAGAAGTCATGAATCTTTTACTTACAAAATGAGATAATTCCAAACTCCTTACGCATTACAGAGGGCACCTCTTTCATTCCTGAACAAAGCAAGAAATCTCTCTGCAGGATGCTGACCTGGCTGGTATGCCTCTCTATGAATGCTTGAAGTTCTTGTATTTTTTTCACATTCTCTCTGTCACTTGATAGGATAGCATCTGAGACTTCTTTCATATTCCGCAGTATCATGACTAGATGATACAGAGGTCTATGCCAGGAGTACAGTAACATGAGTATCCACTTACTAAGGTCATCATTCTAAGCAACCATAAGAAACAGTCTCATTAAAATAATCATAATTCAGTGGTTTTGGTAACATGTAATCTTTGCTCAGAGAAGCTGACCTAAAGAATGTTTGGTTATTCCTATGTGTATCCAGAGATTTTTGGAGGTAGTAAAAGTTGCAAAAATATAAAATGTAAGCTATAAGTTCACACTTCACAGAATCATCAAAAATATAGGTTATTTTAGGAACTAATTCTTCTGATGCATTCTAATTCATAACATGAAGAATTTTCTTTTTCCTCTGAAATTCTACCACCACTCAGTGAGTTCTTTTGTGTTTGTATATTTGCGTGAGAGAATCTTAGCATTTACACAAGTCAGTATGTGCTGCAGGGCCTGACCCAGGAAAGAGGGATTCCTCCTGTGCCCACATCAGTGTCACCCAGTGATTCGTTCGTATTAATGAATCAGATGAGTCACTTGTATTGATTTTTGATTGGTAATTGTTTTATGATATTACATCAAAGAGACAATGAAAAGACATGATTTTCCTAAACAGGCTTCTCTCCTCAGCTGATCCCAACTCCAGCCCCCTGCTGACATCAGAGCAGTCTGTTTGTCGACATGTGTCCAGGCAGAAAATGGCACAGCGTTGTCTTTAGTAACAGCATCAGTGGGATTCACAATGGAGGGTTTCCCCACTAGTTCACTACTACTAGCAGAATTGAGCATGAAAATCCTGGGGGCCGAAGATCTTTAGCTCATATGCTTGATTTCTTTACAGCCATGAACTGTTTTACTGATAAAGAACAGAAGACTGAGTAGGATTAAATATAGTAATGCACATTAAGTGCTGAGTAAAATGTATGGCCATGTAGTAACCTTCAATAAATTTTAAATTTAAGCTTATTGAAAAATCCTTCCTACTCTTCTTCTTTGACCTTTTTCCTTTACTTGATAATCCTCATTATTAACGAGCTTAACAGAGGAAAAGAATGCTGGTATCATTAAGAAAGTTGTAGAGAGAGAAGATAGTATTTTAAGGGGGGGGGGTGCATGTGAATATATTTTAAATAATGTTAGGATGAAGAATAATGCAGGTAATCAGAAAGGAGATATCATAATGATGAAAACTTGTAGCTGCCATAAATGACTGAGGCTTGATATGTAAACTGTGTTCTTCTCGAGAACAGAGGCAATTGTTGCGGCCATGAAAAGCAAAGCAATGTTAGATCGGCCATTGTGGGGAAGACTTACAAATTAAGTCTAAAAGGTGACAGAAGAGTCATCGAGAATGACGAATGTAGGAGGTGTCAGAGAAGTAGAAGCAGAATCAGGAGAGCCTTGAAAGGCAGACGTGGTGGCTCAGGTGGTGCAGTATAGGACTCCCAAGTACTAGTCACTAGTAACAGGGAGTACTCAAAACTGGGGTGTATTTCTTACATATTCATGAATTTTGCAATCTTATATTTTACTTATATTTTTCACATTCATTTCCTGTTTTTGTACAGTATAATAGCTGCAATCCTGTGTCTAATGCATTGGTTGAACTAAAGTTGTCTACATGGACAATTTATAGATCTGTTATTTATGTTGCTACTACAGATCTTTAGTCACCCCTTGATTTCTCTCATGCTTCATCAACTGCATAATATAATTTCTTTTCAATTGTTTACCATTCCTCCACCTTTGTCTGCATGTACAGTTACCATTACCTCTAATAATCTGAAGCCTGGTAAGCTATTTACTGTCTCATTTGATCTGGTGAAAAACCCAGGTGAAAGACTCACGTTCATCTGTTGGGCTTTTTCTCTTTCTTCGGGAGTATAGAGGGACTTGGTATAGCAGCTCTTGGTGGCATTGATATAGTACTGTTTTCCCTGGGCATATTTTTCATCCTGAAAGTGATCAGGCGATTAGTTATGGTTGTTGGGTATTCAGTAGATGAACCCATTACCAGAACATTAACATGTGTGATAGATGTGTAATTTTTTTGACAGGGCGTGGGGGGCATCACAAAATTTGAAAGTCATTCTTTTCCTACTTTTTCTATACATTGTCTCTACGAAAATTATTTTACACCTAACTTTTCTAAGTTCAACCTTTTCCCTTCTCTATTTTATTATCTGGTTTTTTTTTATTTTTTAGTATTTGAACCAAATATAATACTTTTGTACCAATACTTGGTGCTTCCCAGGTGACGTTAGTGGTAAAGAACATTTCTGCCAATGCAGGAGATATAAGAAGACTCAGGTTTGATCCCTAGGTGAGGAGCATCCCTTGCAAGAGGGTATATTAGCATATTCCAGTATTCTTGCCTGGTGAATGCTATGGACAGATGAGCCTGTTGGGCTACAGTCAGTAGGGTTGCAAAGAGTTGAACACAACTGAAGTGACTTAGAATGCATGCATGCACCTGTATTTAACAATTTAATCTCTTGTTAACTGTAGGTTAGAGACAATATATTGCCTTATAAGGACTTATAGAGTTATGACTTTGACTTATCTCTGAATCTGAACACCAAAAACCTTAGTGTTCATCCCAGGTACAGAATACAATGTTGTTTATGGTGACAAAATGGTACGGCAGAAAAACATGGCATTAAGTTATAGGAAATACTAAGCAATGGACTGAGAATAATAAGAGTAGAAAAATCTAGCTAACACATTGATAGAGAAAAACTAATCTTTAGCGAAAGTTTGAACATTTCAAGAGGTTACTTGGAAGAGTTGGAAAAAAAAAATGGACAGTCAAAATGGAGGATGAAGCAAAAACAGTGAGTAAAAAGAACTACGCAAATTTAATAGAAACCTTTAGCACCACTTTTTATTAGCTGTCTGCTCTACTGTGTGCTCCTTGACTGACCTAAAAGAATTAACACATAACTTTCAAATACCTTCCTCAGAACGAGAATAATTGTTTCCAATTGTAAACTCCCCTTCTACTGGAGCTTTAAAGCTATTCACTGCAAATCTTAAAACAATAATTTGTAGCATTAAAAAAAACTACAAAGTATTCGTTTCTGTGACCAGGATTCAGCTTTGTTTAACATGTTCCATCCACACAGTTCACTGCAGAGCAGTTCTCATTTATTGGCTATTTACTCTGAGCCTGGAGAAGAAAGCCCAGAGAGACACTGAAGGACCAGAAAATTAACACGCTTCCTTTCCCCAGTCCCACCTGAAAGTGCTTTGTGTCAGGTAGTATTGTGGACTGAATGTGTGTTCTTCAAATTCATGTGTTAGAGCCCTAACTGCCAAAGTACTGTGTTTTGAAAAGGGTTCTGACTTTTTGGGACCCCATGGACTATAGCTCACCAGACTCCTCTGTCCATGGGATTGCTCAGGCAAGAATACTGGAGTGGCTTGCCATTGCCTTCTCCAGGGAATCTTCCAGACCCAGGGATAGAACCCAGGTCTCTCACACTGAGGGCAGATTCCTTACCATCTGAGCCACCAGTGCGGCCCAGTAAGGTTAGATCAGCCCTTAGGGTGGAACACTCATCCAATAAGTTTAGTGTCTTCATGAAGTGAAACACCAGAGAATTTTCTCTGTGTCTCTGTGTCTTTTCCTCTCTCTCTCTCTTCCCCACCCCCCACCCTGTGTGAGGATGCACGGAGAATCCAACCTGGGAGGAAAGAATTCTTACCAGAACCTCACCTTCCTGGCGCTCTGATCTGGGACTTCTAGCTCCCAGAACTGTAAGGAAATAAATTTCTGTTGTTGATTCCACTGAGTCTATTGTGTTCTTTTATGGCATTCTTGGCTGATAAATACAAAATAATTTACTTTGAAAATTTACAAAAGAAAATGAATGAGTGGAAATTGAAAAAGTTATAGCGCTTCTTAGAAATCTTTGAGAGTTCACAAAACTGATCCTTTCTTCGATTTTCACATCTTATTAGCTGACGGCTTCTTTGACCTAGAGACTCTGCTATTTGAAATTTGGCTGAAGCAGCCTTCTTGTTTAAAGTATAGTATAGCCCAGTCACTTACGCGAAGGTACCTTCTGGGAGCCTGGTGGGCTACAGTCCATGGGGTCGCAAGAGTCGGACACGACTTAGCAACTAACCACCACCACAGTACTTACAAACTCATTGAACATTATGATGGAATGGTTATGGATGTCGTGGGACAGCCTGGCAGCATCGATAAACAGGTCTGTAAGGGAATCCAGGGGGAAGTCAAACACGTCAGGACAGCAGATCGGGCATAATTTGCCTTGGCACAGGAACAGATTAGACATGACCAGCAAATGGAGCAGGCAGGACCTTGCTAAAATAAAAACATGAGCCATTCTGAGATGATCTAGTCACCTGAGGTTATCAAATCCATCCTGTGGAGGGAAGCCTCTTTCCCTGTCGCTCTGAGCAGGAGTTGGTGCTGTAGTAGCTGGGTTGGGGAAGAAGGAGCGCCTTCTGTGTAAATTTAGATGGATGATGATATTTGCACAGAGAGAGAGTTGGAGAAGTAGGTTACTCCCTGTAATTTTGAATTGCTCCCAGAAGTACTTCAGTGCTCTGCAAACATTTGGCACTTAATTCTGAGCCAAAGTGTCTAGGCCATTTTTTTAAGACAGTTTAGTGTTCGGACTCTGCAGACTCTGGCAGTGAGGCCCTCTAGGGGTTTGTAATTTTTTCACTCTACATTGACTAATGCTTGAATTTTAGACACTGAAATGACAAGAAAAGTCCAGTTGATCTGTGTGGTTTACCATCACGCTGGGGTAAGAGTAAACACATGACTGATCACTACTATTGAGTACAAAGAGAATATTAAGAGAAAAAGGATACTGTACCTTGGATCTGCTCACTCACCTTCATAACCCCATGCATGTCTTTGATACTTTCCCAAAAGCTTTAAAACATCTTAAAATTTGTGTTTCACAGGAGCCCTGTGAGATAGCCTTAATTTTCACTATGATCATCAAGTTATGTTAATGAAGATGCAATGACTTGGACAGGGCAAGTAATTTTCCCCAGGTCCCATTATTAGCAGATGCAGGTGACTGGGCACCAATACACTCATGTGTTCACTTCCTGATGTCACATCACACGTGCCTGTGGCCCTCGGTCTGCATGTGTGTAACCAGGACTACATCAGGAGCTGTGATGACTCTGCTTTAAGAGAAAAATATTTTGTCTTGGGCTGCAAAACAGCAGTGACCCTAGAACATTGGTTTTTATCCACTTGTTCTGCTCTGTCTATAAAACACTCACTGTTAAAGTCTTTGACAACTGGCTAGCCTTTCTTCTAGGCACCTTGACAGCTCTTCTACTTTTATGCATCTTTAATCTTCTCATTACATTTGTTTCTTCAAGAAAATAGCAAATATCCCTACAAATGGTAATACAAGAATATTACCTGGTCAGCACCCAAGACAACATCATTGGCTCTGCAAACAAGGCCTGCCCTTTCCTGACTTGGACTTTTTAGGGACAAAGTTTATCTGTCTGATGTGGAGTACATCCTGACAACCCATAGAGCTTAGTTTTTGAACCATCTCCAAACATCTCTTTGATAGGAGAACTAGACTTTGCATGCTTCCGTGATGTATTATAATATTTCAGAAATAATTCTTCACCCTACCTTTGGCCAACAGAAGCTTAAAATCATAGACTCTTGCATGCATGATTTTAATATTACTCTTCCTGTCCATCCTTTGTAAGTAAGCAGAATTAAAGACTAAAGTGAGCAAGAATTGAGTTTGGACAAGAGAACTGATAAAATAGAGATTTTATCCTCCTGAATGACATATGAGCATGATTCTTTTTCCAACTTCCCAGAAGAGTGGTAATTTAATTAAGGATAAGATATCAGCATTTACTAGGTTTTCTCTGTTCTTATTTAGTTTAAAGGGGCATAGTATTTAAGAATAAAATGGTTATTTAAAATTAGGTGATGAAAATAAAAGAAGTGGTTCTCAAAAAGAAGACATATAAGTTGGAGAAATTTGGGACTATCTCTGTCATCAACTAGAGAGCTTATTGCGACAGGCAAGGAGAATAATGGCTTGTATAACATAGACGTATTTGTGTGCATATATTTCTGTGCATGTATACATGTGCTATGCATAAATATATGCTTAATTCCATCATGGAACTTGGACATTATAAAATTCGATTTTATAAGAGGAGGTAAATATGTTGGTAGATGACTAACTATATGATTTTTTTTTCTGTTAAATTATTATTCGTATGTTTGCTTTGGTAGCACATATATTAAAAAATTGCAATAATACCTAGAAAATTAGCATGGCCCCTGCCCAAGGATGACACACAAATTTGTGAAGCCTTCCATATTTTTCTGTAATAACTTCGAGGGGTGGGGTGGGAAGAAAGGTGGGAAGGAGGTTCAAGAGCAGGGGGACATAGGTATACCTATGGCTGATTCATATTGATGTTTGGCCAAAACCAGTACAGTATTGTAAAGCAATTACCCTTCAATTAAACATCAATAAATTTAATTATTAAAACTGTTATTGGGGATCATATAACAGGTTTAGATATCCAACGTATGACTAAAGAGGATCTGACTGGAAACTGATGGTGTCAATTATCATTGGTTAGTGATTCATTCAGAGAAGGCAATGGCACCCCACTCGAGTACTTTTGCCTGGAAAATCCCATGGACGGAGAAGCCTGGTAGGCTGCAGTCCATGAGGTTGCTACAGTCGGACACAACTGAGCATCTTCACTTTCACTTTTCACTTTCATGCATTGGAGAAGGAAATGGCAACCCACTCCAGTGTTCTTGCCTGGAGAATCCCAGGGACGGGGAAGCCTGGTGGGCTGCCGTCTATGGGATCGCACAGAGTCAGACAGGACTGAAGCGACTTAGCAGCAGCAGCAGCAGTGATTCATTAACTTCATAGATGAATGAGAAAAGTAAACTAACAAACACTATTGTCTGTGATTCAGTGTCATAGCAAGCTATAATCCTTGTCTGCATTCGCTTTTAGGTGATATAGTGCCCAAACTTTGAAACTGAGGCTGTTCCCAGAAGCGCACAGTCCTGCTCAGGGTTTTTGTTCCTGATGCTGGAGCTTCTGTTTGCTGGTCCAGTAAGGCTGAAATTTTCTCTCCTGAGCATTCTCTGGTTCTATCATGTGCACAAGTCTTTATATTTTGTTTTTATAATGTGATTCTCTTATTTTTTTTATCAGACTACTCAGTCTCTTTACAATTTATTTTTCAGACCCTTTTGTGCTTTGATCTTTCTGATGCTTATTAGTGTATTTGCTTCCATGTCTACCTTTCTAAGTAGTTTTCAGTATCTACATAAACCCTACCCTATTTTCCTACTGCCTGGATTTTGGCGTTTAGCATCAGAATATTTTATGAACTTCATTTTCCTTCTGGTGCAGTTTCTGGTACACAGCTTAAGCTAGTTCACACACATCAGGCTTGTTCGTGTTGTCTCCAAAAAATTAGAGAACTCTGCTTTCTTTCTAGGCAATACTCCCCTTGTTTTGATACCATTGCTGATTTTCTGTGATTTCACTTCCTGCCTCATAAGCTTTGTCTTTCTCAATCTACTGTAACTTGAGTACTATGTGTCTCTATGTTAGTATTAATATTTTAAATAAATATCAACCTAGTTTGCCTGAGAAGTAAAAGGAATAAAATTACAATAGTGTTAGTAATAATACATCCCCTAAATTATAATCCAGTAATTCTCTCAGTTTTAAATGACTTTCTAATCATGTATTGTGGAGGTCTCCTACTCATTTTTCCTTACTAGTTGTTTCAATTTTGAAATAGAATGTAGAAAACAAAGGAGTGGAAAATCCTAAAAATTACCTTGGATTTTAGATGCCTCAAGATTAAGTATGTGATCATTAGTTTTTTACAGTTAGTAGAGTATTCTTAGCACATATAGCTCAGTGTAGGGTGATTGCTATTGAGTGAAGGATGTGTACTGAGAACTGCAATCACAAAACAGGTGACTGGAGATAAAGAAAGCAATGCCAGGAAGACACAGGCTTCTGTTTTGGAAGGAAAAACTTACAGTGTCTGTCATCTACAGTCTACTCTTCAGATTTTTAAAAACACTTACTCTTCCTTTGCCCATTTAATAATTTGGGTTGTTTGATTTCTTTTCCTACTGAGTTGCATGAGTCTCTTATATGTACTTGGATGTGGAGCAATTACCAAATACATGATTTGAAAATATCTTTTTTTTCATTCCATAGGTTGTCATTTCATTTTATTGATGGCTTCTTTTACTATGCAGAAGGTTTTGAGTTTGATGTGGTCTCACTAGTTTATTTTTGCAGTTCTTGCCTTTGCTTTTGATGACTGAGTTGTTTGAGCTGCTTGTATTTTGGAAAGCGATCTTTTATCAGTTGTTTTATTCACTATTATCTTCTGCCATTCTTACCAAAAGACACAGACTGGCTGAGTGGATACAAAAACAAGACCCATATATATGCTGTCTACAAGAGACCCTCTTCAGTCCTAGAGATACATACAGACTGAAAGTGAGAGGATGGAAAAAGATATTCCATGCAAATGGAAATCAAGCTGGATTGGAAATTCTCATATCAGAAAAAATAGACCTTAAAATCAAAACTATTATAAGAAGTAAAGAATGATCAAATGATCAAGGGATCAGTCCAAGAAAAGACATAACAATTTTTACTATTTATGTACCCAACATAAGAACACCTCAATACATAAGGTAAACACTAACTGACAAAAAAGGAGAAATTGACCCTAACACAAAAATAGTAGGCATGTTAACACCGCACCTATACCAGTGGACAGATCAACAGAACAGAAAGTTAATAAGGAAAAGGATATTTCCTGAAAGGAAATATTAGAGCAAACAAACCTAATTGATATCTCAGCACATTCCATTCACATGCAGAAGAATACACTTTATTCTCAAGTGCACATGAAACATTTTCCTCGTCTTGGATCACAAATCAAAATTTAAGGAAATTTAAATAATTTCCCTAAATAATTTCCTCAGTAAATTTAAGGAAATTGAAATAATATCAAGCATTTTCTCTGACCACAGCACTGTGAACTAGATATCATTTGTAGGGAAAAAAAATTTAAACAAAACAAACACATGGAGATTAAACAACACATTTCTAAATAATAAACAAGTTACTGAAGAAATAAGGGAAATCAGAACATTCCTAGAACAAAAGACAATGAAAACATGATGATCTAAAACCTATAGGATGTAATAAAAGCAGTTCTAAGAAAGAAGTTTATAGTAATAGAAATCCTACCTCAAGAAACACTTTGAATAGACAATCTAACTTTACATATCTTTGACTCTTTTTAAATTTCTCTTATCAATGTCTTAAAGGTTTTGCATAAAATCTTTCAACACCTTGCTTAAGTTTATTTCTAAGTCTTTTATCTTTTTTTTGATGCAATAGTAAATGGGATTGTTTTCTTTATTCCACTTTCTAATAGTTAATTCCTTATGATTATACAGTGGAAGTGAGAAATAGATTTAAGGGACTAGATCTGACAGATAGAATGCCTGATGAACTATGGACGGAGATTTGTGACATTGTACAGGAGACAGGAATCAAGACCATCCCCATGGAAAAGAAATGCAAAAAAGCAAAATGACTGTCTGGGGAGGCCTTACAAATAGCTGTGAAGAAAAAAGAAGCATAAAACAAAGGAGAAAAGGAAAGATATAAGCATCTGAATGCAGAGTTCCAAAGAATAGAAAGGAGAGATAAGAAAGCCTTCCTCAGCAAGCAATGCAAAGAAATAGAGGAAAGCAACAGAATGGGAAAGACTAGAAATCTCTTCAAGAAAATTAGAGATACCAAGGGAACATTTCATGCAAAGATGGGCTCAATAAAGGACAGAAATGGTATGGACCTAACAGAAGCAGAAGATATTAAGAAGAGGTGGCAAGAATACATAGAAGAACTGTACAAAAAAGAACTTCACGACCCAGATAATCACGATAGTGTGATCACTCAGCTAGAGCCAGACATCCTGGAAGTCAAGTGGGCCTTAGAAAGCATCACTACAAACAAAGCTAGAGGAGGTGATGGAATTCCAGTTGAGCTATTTCAAATCCTAGAAGATGATGCCATGAAAGTGTTGCACTCAATATGCCAGCAAGTCTGTAAAACTCAGCAGTGGCCACAGGACTGGAAAAGGTCAGTTTTCATTCCAATCCCAAAGAAAGGCAATGCCAAAGAATGCTTAAACTACCACACAATTGCACTCATCTCACATGCTAGTAAATTAATGCTCAAAGTTCTCCAAGCCAGGCTTTAGCAATACCTGAACCATGAACTTCCAGATGTTCAAGTTGGTTTTAGAAAAGGTAGAGGAACCAGAGATCAAATTGCCAACATCCGCTGGATCATGGAAAAAGCAAGAGAGTTCCAGAAAAACATCTATTTCTGCTTTATTGACTATGCCAAAGGCTTTGACTGTGTGGATCACAATAAACTGTGGAAAATTCTGAAAGAGATAGGAATACCAGACCACCTCACCTGCCTCTTGAGAAACCTATATGCAGGTCAGGAAGCAACAATTAGAACTAGACATGGAACAACAGACTGGTTCCAAATAGGAAAAGGATTATTTCAAGTCTCTATATTGTTACCCTGCTTATTTAATTTATATGCAGAGTACATCATGAGAAATGTTGGGCTGGAAGAAGCACAAGCTGGATTCAAGATTGCCAGGATAAATATCAGTAACCTCAGATATGCATATGACAACACCCTTATGGCAGAAACAGAAGAGGAACTAAAAGTCCTCTTGATAAAAGTGAAAGAGGAGAGTTAAAAAGTTGGCTTAAAACTCAACATTCAGAAAACTGAAGATCATGGCATCTGGTCCCATTACTTCATGGAAAATAGATGGGGAAACAGTGGAAACAGTCTAAGACTTTATTTTGGGGGGCTCCAAAATCACTGCAGATGGTGATTGCATCCATGAAATTAAAAGACACCTACTCCTTGTAAGGAAAGTTATGACCAACCTAGATAGCATATTCAAAAGCAGAGACCTTACTTTGCCAACAAAGGTCTGTCTAGTCAAGGGTATGGTTTTTCCAGTAGTCATGTATGGATGTGAGAGTTGGACTGTGAAGAAAGCTGAGCACAGAAGAATTGATGCTTTTTGAACTGTGGTGTTGGAGAAGACTCTTGAGAATCCCTTGGACTGTAAGGAGATCCAACCAGACCATTCTAAAGGAGATCAGTCCTGGGTGTTCTTTGGAAGGACTGATGCTAAAGCTGAAACTCCAGTACTTTGGCCACCACATGCAAAGAGTTGACTCATTGGAAAAGACCCTGATGATGGAGGGATTGGAGGCAGGAGGAGAAGGGGACGACAGAGGATGAGATGGTTGGATGGCATCACCAACTCAATGGACTTGAGTCTGAGTGAACTCCGGGAGTTGGTGATGGACAGGGAGGCCTGGGGTGCTGCTATTCATGGGGTCACAAAGAGTCAGACATGACTGAGTGACTGAACTGAACTGAACTGAACTGAATAGTTCAGTTGATATATAATATCAAAGTTGATAATATTGTTGATATATAGGTAGGCAACTGAGTTTCGTATATTGGAATATAGTAAACATAATGTATGCTACTTCTTTAAAGAATAGACATTTTCCCACAAATAAGACATATAGACGATCAAGAGGTATATGACAAGATGCTTAGCATCACTAATAATCAAAGGAAATGCAAATCAAAACACAAGGGATATCATCTCATACATGTTTGAATGGCTAGTACCAAAAATATAAGAAATGACAAATATTATTGAGGATGTGGAGAAAAGGAGTGCTTATGCACTGTTGGTAGGGATGTATACCAGTGCAACTCCCATGGAAAAATACTGTGGAGGATCCTTAAGAAATTTAAAAGAGAACAGTTATGTGATCCATTATCCCAATTCTGGATATAGAGTCAATGGAAATGAAATCATTGCCTCAAAGAGAGATCTGTATTCCCATGTTCATTGCAGCATTATTCACAGTAGCCTTGTTATAGAAACAATCTTTCAACAGGTGAATGGATTAAAACAATGTGATGTGACATATATAGGTAAATATTATTTATCCATTAGAAAAAGAAAGAAATCCTTCCATTTGTGGCAACATGGATGAAACTGGAGGGCATTACCCTAAATAAGCTAAGTCAGAGAAAGACAAATACCACATGATCTCAATTATAAGGAGTTTCAAAAAAAAAAAAAATGATGGAACTCAGACTAGAAAAATGATTGCCCAAGACTGGAGGGTAGGGCAAATAGGGAGAGATTTTTTAAAAGTTACATATTTTCATGCATAAAAAATTAATAAGGTCTGAGGATCTAAGTTTGAGCTTCATGATCTAATCATGAAATTGATCAAGGTCTGGGAGTTGGCTATGGACAGGGAACCCCTGTTGCCACAACCCATGGGGTCACTAAGAGTCGGACACCTCTGAATGACTGAACTGAAGAGAGTGGAACTTACAAGTGTTCTTCTCAAAAAGCCAAAGATAAACGTGTGTGCTGCTGCTAATGCTGCTGCTGCTCCAAGTCGCTTCAGTCGTGTCTGACTCTGTGCGACCCCATATTCGGCAGCCCACCAGGTCCCCCATCCCTGGGATTCTCCAGGCAAGAACACTGGAGTGGGTTGCCTTTTCCTTCTCCAATGCGTCAAAGTGAAAGTGAAGTCTCTCAGTAGTGTCCTACTCTTAGCGACCCCATGAACTGCAGCCCACCAGGCTCCTCCATCCATGGGATTTTCCAGGCAAGAGTACTGGACTGGGGTGCCATTGCCTTCTCCAACTTAACAGAAAGAGAAACTCATCTCTAATACATGCATAAATCGGGGTGGACAAGATGACGGAGGGGGATATGGAAGTGGGGTATACCATCTCCACCCATGCATCAAGAATGTCTAAAGACGCAGCAGTTCTCACAGAAGACCAGGTGAATACTGGCAGGACTCCCTGACTACTGAGAAGGAACATCCGGATCCATACAGAACTTGGTAGGACAAAGGAAAGAAGGGACAAGAAGGAAGGGGAAAAAGGAGCAGAGCAAATGAGACCAGGCTGCACCTGGGGATGAGGGAGCTGAAGCACAGGGGAGAGATCTCTGCTCCATGGCCGTCCAGTGGGACGGGAGAGTCATTTGAAGCAGTTGGGGAGTGAACTAACAAATCTATGACAGCCCGAATGGAGTGAGAACCACATAGACAAACCATGCTGCAGCCTTTCATACCTCGGACAGGGTTGTAAGTCCCTGGTGTCCACTGAAACTGGGAACTGGACCCATGGGGACTGCAGAATTATCCCAGGGTGAGGATGCCTGCTGACCATGGGGAGTCAGCTAAATGGGATGGGATGGCCGAAATCTGCTTAATGGAATGCTTCTTAAAGCCATGAGGCCATAAAAGTAGGGTTCAACTGCCTGTGGAGCAGAGCTATCTCTTTCTCCATGCTGGTACCTGCAGGTTGAGCAATAGACAAAAACTTCAGTGAGGGTGGTCCTTGATTGCCTGATACCCTAAGCAATGGAGAATTGTGAATGTGTCTATACCTTACCCTACCCTATTCTCTGTCTAAATTTTGGGTTTTAGCATCGTAATGTTTTTATGAACTTAAATTTCTTCTGGTAGGGCTTCTGGTTTACAAATTAAGCTAATTCCTCACAACTGGCTTGTTCTTGCTGTTTCAAGAAACTTTGAGAACCTTCCTTCCTTCCTCAAGGCAATACTGCCCTTTACTTTACTATCATTGCTGACTTCCCATACTTTGACTTCTAGCCTAATATATTCTATGTCTTTCTCTATTCACTATAACTTTAGTAGTATGTGTCCCTATGTTGCTATTAATATTTATAATAAATTATTAACCTGATGCAGTAGAGAATCAAAAGGACTACAGTTATAACAGTAGTAATAAATTACTCCCAAATTATAATCCATTAATGCTCCCATTAAAACTGATTTTATATATATATATATATATATATATATAATTGAGGTCTCTTAACTCATTTTCCTTACTAGGTGGCTCAGTTTTTAAATGAAATATAGAAAACTATGAAGTGGTAAACTCTGGAAATTACCTTCCTTTTGATATGTCTCATTAGTAAGTATGCAAATATTAGGGTATTTCCGCCCCCCACCCCACCCCCACCCAGTGGGGCTGTTCTTAGTACATATTATAGCTCACTGTGGGTTGATTAGTATTGACTGGAGAATGTACACTGTGAACTGTAATTGTCAAACAAGTGAGTGGAGATGAAGAAAGTAATGCCAAGAAGGCACAGGCTTTTACTGTTCTAGAAAGAAAACCTTGCTGTGTCTCTCATCTACAGTCTAATCTTCAGATTTAGTGAAACTGTTCCTTTTCTTATGCTTCATTAAAATTTTGGATTATTTGGGCATTTTTGCTCTTGAGTTGTATGTCTCATGTATTTTCAGGTATTAAGCCCTTATCAAATATATGATTTGGAAATATCTTCTGTCAGTCTGTAAGTTGCCATTTGATTTTGTTGACATTCCTTTGTTTGGAGTTTGATGTGGTCCCACTTGTTCGTTTTGGCAGTTGTTGCCTTTGCTTTTGGTATGAAACCCAAAAACTCATTGCAAAGACCGATGGCAAGAAGATAACCTCAATGTCTTCTTCTAGGCATTTAATCGCTTAAAGTCTTTTGTTCAACATTTTAATCCCTTTTTAGTTGATTTTTGTGTATGGTAAAAGACAGGGGCACAGTTTCATTTTTTCATAGGACTATCCAGTTTTCCCAGTGCCATTTTTGAAAAGCTTGTCCTTTCCCCACTGGATATTCTTGGCTCCTTTTTCATAAGCTAACTGACAATATATGGGTGTGCATTTCTTTCTGGCTTTGTTGTTCTGTTCTGTTAATCTATGTGTCTATTTTCGTGCCAGAAGCAAATCATTCTGTTTTGATTACTATAACTTTCTAATACAATTTGAAATCAGCAACCCTAGTCTCAAAATTTGTTCTTCTTTCCCAAGATCACTTTAACTCTTTGGTGTTTTGTGATTTAATACAGCAGAATAGACCAAGAAGAGATGGGAAAAGTACACAGAACAACTATACAAAAAAATATCTTAATGACCCAGATAATCACAATGGTGTAGTTTCTCACTCAGAGCCAGACAATCTGGAATGTGAAGTCAAGTGGGTCTTAAGAAGCACAGCTGCCCATAAAGCTAGTGGAGGTGATAGAATGCCAGCAGAGCTATTTAAAATCCTAAGAGATGATGCTATGAAAGTACAGCATGCAATAAGTCAGAAAATTTGGAAAAGCCAGCAGTGGCCAGAGGACAGGAAGAGGTCAATCCTAGTTCCAATTCCCAAGTAGGGCAGTACTAAAGAATGCTCAAGCCACTGAACAGTTGCACTCATCTCCCATGCTATTAAGGTTATGCTCAATTCCTCCAGGCTACGCTTCAGTATTATGTGAACCCAGAAGTTCCAGATGTTCATGCTGCATTTAGAAAAGGCAGAGGAACCAGAGATCAAATTGGCAACATTTGCTGGAACATAGAGAAAGCAGGGAAATTCCAGAAAAACTTCTGCTTCATTGACCTCACCAAACTGTGTGGATCACAACAAAGTGGAAAATTCTTTAGGAGATGGGCATACCAGATCAACATTACCCGTCTTCTGAGAAACTGGTATGCAGTTCAAAAAGCAACAGTTAGAAGCAGACAAGGAACAATAAACTGGTTCAAAATTAGTGAAGGAGTCCTTCAAGGCTGAATATTGTCACCCTGCTGATTTAACTTATATGCAGACTATGTCATGTGAAATGCTGGACTCAATGAGTCCTAAAGGCTGGAATCAACATTGCTGGGAGAAATATCAACAACCTCAGATATGTGAATGATAAAACTCTAATGGCAGAAAGTGAAGAGGAACTAAATGGCCTCTTGAGGAGGGTGAAAAAGGAGAGTGAAAAGGCTGGCTTAAAACTCAATATCAAAAAAGCTAACATCATGGCATCTGGTCCCATCACTTACATGGCAAATAGAAGGGGAAAAGGTGGAAGCAGTGACAGATTTCCTCTTCCTGGGCTCTAAAGTCACTGTGGATGGTGACTGCAGCCATGAAATTAGAAGACGATTGCCTCTTGGCTGGAAAGCTAAGACAAACCTAGACAGTTTGTTAAAAGCAAAGACATCACTTTGCCGACAGAGGTCTGTATAGTCAAGGCTATGCTCTTTCCAGTAGTCATGTACACATGTAAGAGCTGAACAGACAATAAAGAAGGTAGAGTGCTGAAAAAGTGATGTCTTCGAACTGTGGTGCTGTAGAAGACTCTTGAGAGTCCCTGGGCACCAAGAAGATCAAACCAGTCAACCTTAAAGGAAATCAACCCCAAACACTCTTCTAAAGGACTGATGCTGAAGCTGAAGCTCCAATACTTTGGCCACCTAATGTGAATAGCTGACTCATTGGAAAAAACCCTGATGCTGGGATAGATTGAAGGCAGAATATAAAGGGGTAACAAAGGATGAGATGGTTGGATGGCATCACCAATTCAAAGGGCATGAACTTGGGCAAATTCTAGGAGATGATAAGGGACAGGGAAGTCTGGCTTGTTGCAGGCTGTGGAGTCACAAAGAGACAGACATGACCTGGCAACTGAACAACAACAACAGTTTTATACGAGTTGTAGAATTTTTTTTTCTGTTTTGTCAAAAATGCCTTGGAATTTTGAAAGAGACTGCAGTGAATATGTAGATAGCTGTGGGTAGTATGGATGTATTAACAATGTTAATTCTTCCAGTCAATAAATATGAAATATGTTTCCTTTTGTGTCTTTTAAACTTTTCTTCATGAGTGCCTTGAATGTTTTTATACATAGATCTTTCAACACCTTGCTTAAATATATTTCTAAGTATTTTATTTTTTGATGCAATTCTAAATGGGATTATTTGTGTTTCTGTAAATTGTTTTGGTGTATGGATAGGTAACTGAGTTTTATATATTCAAATACAGTATACAAAATGCAAGCTATTTTTTACAAAATAGACAAATTTCCCCCAAAGTAAAACATACAGATGCCCAAGAGGTATATGACAAGATGCTCAGCATCACTATAAGGGAAGTGCAAATCAAAAGTACAACATATACCACCTCATTCCTGTTTAAATGGCTTTTACCAAAAAGTAAGAAATAAGTGTGGTTGAGGATGTGTAGAAAATGGAGGTCTTAATGGACAGGAAAAGGTCAGTTTTCATTCCAAACCAAAAGAAAGGCAATGCTAAAGAATGCTCAAACTAGTGCACAATTGCACTCGTCTCACACGCTAGTAAAGTAATGCTCAAAATTCTCCAGGCCAGGCTTCAGCAGTACGTGATCCATGAAATTCTAGATGTTCAAGCTGGCTTTAGAAAAGGCAGAGGAATCAGAGATCAAATTGCCAACATCCGCTGGATCATCGAAAAAGCAAGAGAGTTCCAGAAAAACATCTATTTCTGCTTTATTGACTACGCCAAAGCTTTTGACCGTGTGAATCATAATAAACTGGAAAATTCTGAAAGAGATGTGAATACCAGACCACCTGACCTGCCTCTTGAGAAACGTATATGCAGGTCAGGAAGCAACAGTTAGAACTGGACATGGAACAACAGACTGGTTCCAAATAGGAAAAGGAGTATGTCAAGGCTGTATATTGTCACCCTGCTTACTTAACTTATATGCAGAGTACATCATGAGAAATGCTGGGCTGAAAGAAGCACAAGCTGGAATCAAGATTGCTGTAAGAAGTATCAATAACCTCAGATATGCAGATGACACCACCCTTATGGCAGAAAGTGAAGAGGAACTCAAAAGCCTCTTGATGAAAGTGAAAGAGGAGAGTGAAAAAGTTGGCTTAAAACTCAACATTCAGAAAATAAAGATCATGGCATCTGGTCCCATCACTTCATGGGAAATAGATGGGGAAACAGGGGAAACAGTCTAAGACTTTATTTTTGGGGGCTCCAAAATCACTGCAGATGGTGACTGCAGCCATGAAATTAAATGACGCTTACTCCTTGGAAGGAAAGTTATGTCCAAACTAGATAGCATATTCAAAAGCAGAGACATTACTTTGCCAACAAAGGTCCATCTAGTCAAGGCTATGGTTTTTCCCATGGTCATATATGGATATGAGAGTTGGACTGTGAAGAAGGCTGAGCGCCGAAGAATTGATGCTTTTGAACTGTGATGTTGGAGAAGACTCTTGAGAGTCCCTTGGACTGCAAGGAGATCCAACCACTCCATTCTGAAGGAGATCAGCCCTGGGATTTCTTTGGAAGGAATGATGCTAAAGCTGAAACTCCAGTACTTTGGCCACCTCATGCGAAGAGTTGACTCATTGGAAAAGACTCTGATGCTGGGAGGGATTGGGGGCCAGGAGGAGAAGGGGATGAAGAGGATGAGATGGCTGGATGGCATCACTGACTCGATGGACGTGAGTTTGAGTGAACTCCGGGAGTTGGTGATGGATAGGGAGGCCTGGCGTGCTGCGATTCATGGGGTCGCAAAGAGTAGGACACAACTGAGGGACTGAACTGAACTGAACTGAATGCTAAGTGAAACATGTTAGAGAAAGACAGTTTCTGTATTATCTCAATTGTAAGGAATCTAAAAAAAAAAGTGGAACTCAGAAACAGCGTAGTTAAGTGATTGCCAAGGATTGGAGAGTGGGGGAAATAGGGACGGGTTTGTTGAAGGTTCTACATTTTAACATATGAAATTATAAGGTCTGAGGATCTAATGAATAGCATGATGAATATAACTGATATTGTGTTGTATAATTGATGCTGTCTAAGAGAGTGGAACTTACCTGTGTTCTCTTCAAAAAATAAAAGCTAAACATGTCAGATGACAGCAATGTTACTTAAGTTAATAGAAAGGGAAAATCTTTTCTAATACATACGTAAATGAGGGTCAGCACTGTGGTAGAGGGCTAGGTGGAAATGGCAAGTATACTGGAGTGGGTTGCCATTTCCTCCTCCAGAGGAGCTTCCGGACCTAGGGATTGAACCATCTCCTGTGTCTCCTGCATTACAGGCAGATTCTTTAGCTGCTGAGCCATCAGGGAAGTCCTAACAAAATTACCATATGTCCTAGAAATTCTACTATTGGAAATATACCCTGAGAAAACCATAATTCAAAAAGACACGTGTACCCCAAAATTCATTTGCAACAGTGTTTACAAAAGCCAGGACATGGAAGCAATCTAGATGTGCATTGAGAGAGGAATGGATAAAGAAGGTGTGGTACATCTATACAAGGGAATTTTAATTAACCTTAAAAAGATGTGAACTTGGGTCACTTGAGCTGAGGTAGATGACCCTACAGCCTGTTATATAGAGTGAAGTAAGTCAGAAAAGGAAAACCAAATACTGCATATTAATGTATATATGGAATTGGAAAAATGGCACTGGTTAACCTATTTTCAGGGAAGGAAGAGAGACACAGACAGAGAACATGTTTGTGGACACAATGGGGAAGGAGAGGGCAAGTTGAGTTGAGAGAGTAGCGTTGACACATAGTACATTACCATCTGTAAAATGTTAATAGATGGCCAGTGAGAAGTGGCTGTGTGACACAGGAAGCTTACCCAGTGCTCTGTGACAACCTGGAGAAGTGGGATGGGGTGCAGGTGGGGGATTCAAGAGGGAGGGGATACATGTATACTTATAGCTGATGCACGTCATTGTACAGCAAAAACCAACACATTGTAAAGCAATTATACTCCAATTAAAAGTAAATTTAAAAAATAATATATACATATATCAAATTATCATGTTATATACTTTAAATATCTTACAGTTTTATTTGCCAATTCCGTCTCAAAAAATACTCTGCTTGCTAGTCACTATTCATGACATTTGATTTATATATGTCGGTGTCTACAAAGGAAAAAGAAAAACTTTGCAGTATCTACTGAGAAAGTCAAAATGGAGACTTTTTTGATGCTTAAATATCACTTATGCAAAAGGATTAATAATTAAGTAGTTCTCAGTGGATGAATAGCCCCTCAGCCTCTGGCCTCACTTTATTAAGTGAGGACCCTGCTTCTCCTCTTTCTAGTGCTTTGGTGGGCTCCTTATCTTTGAGGGCAAATTTAACAAGTCAGCTTCTATACAAATGTTATAACTGGGTGCTTAGTCCCCAGAGGTGACAAAGAACCTAATCACTTGAACCTGCCTGTGTGAAATAAAGCCTCCCCTGTATCATTTGTGTTTTGAAGGAGATCCAAGAGGCTGAGGGTAGCATTGAGGGGGAGGTTCTGTTTTCCAAGCAGGATCCTCTTGACAAGACTAAATTGGGGGTGTGTGAAATTTTTCAGGCTGCTTGAGCAGCAGTGGCTGTCTTATGCTTGCATACATATGCCCATCACACACACACACACACACACACACACACACACACACACACTCCCCACATAACAAATGACTGGCATGAAAGGAAAGTCAGGTTTCCATTTTACAGTGACTGAAGATAAAACATTTAGACTTATCCTGTTGCCCTAATTCTCTTCTTCTCAGAGTAAAACGTGAATAAAAAATGTGAAAATCCCACACAAAACCTTCAAATCAGAAGAGAATTTTAACATTCCTCCTTCATTTTCTTAAAAATATTCAACAAATATAAATACATAGACATCAATATATTCATACAGATATACATAAAGGGTAGCGGAAGGATCTTCTGACAAGGATGTCATTAACTTTGGTGTGGAAGGTCTCTGACAGTGTTATGATGACCAGTCACTGAAAGGTTTGACATTTTTCATGGGCCTGAAATACATTTTTTCTTCTGGATAATTTAGATGATAAAGACTTTGTAGAGCTACATGCAAAAACCAAAAAACTTGCTCTTGTTTTACTATCACCACCTCTGATTTTTGAACCTCTGGGGGTGTCTTATAAACAGAAGTCTCCTCTGAAATGGCTGCTGTTAAAACGTCCATGTGTTGCATTTGAAAAGATATTTTTGTTATTTGTTACCATAATAGCTGGAATTTTAAACTACTTTTCCATTCTGTAGGAAATTTTACTTTTTAAAATATGAGTGTTTGTATTAAAGTTATAGGGACTTTGCATAAGGCTTTTAAAAAATTAATGCTTTGATCAAATTTTGGAACTAGAAAAAGGATTGGGGTGACCTGATTTCTCTCAGTCCTTTTGCTTGGTTCCAGAGTGGGAACCACATCAGATGGTGACCATTCTGCTCCTTATACAATTCCTGGGAAGTCAGGCCACAGTCTCCTTTAATGATCCACCCCAGGACTCAACAACCCAGATTGCTGAAATTTCCTATTATATATACCTTGAAGCTTGAAGTCATTCCATGTTTTCTTTTCCATTTTCCATGGAATTTGAAACCTCTCTAGTCTAATAATTCCTAATATACTCTGATGTGATTATTAAATGATATTGAACATAATTTTCTAAGGGTAAGCCATCTTCAGCATTTAGCATTTCTCATGTCTTCCTTTGCACTCTATCTTTTGTATATTTTGGCATATGAATAAATATCAAGATTGAAATTGTTTCAAAGCTTCATAATTTACAAAGCAATTTTTATATCCATGCTGGTCTTAGTCTCATTGTGATAAACAAGGAGAGAAGGGTTTCATGCACTTAAGGAAGAAAAAAACCTGGGAAGGAAGGAAGGAAGTTAAGGTGATGTGTAATGAAGGGTTGAGTAGAGCAGGAAATGGATGTAAGAACATGATATAATGGGATGCTTGTGTATTTCAGTGGCCAAACTATGTAAGATAGATGGGTCTGCCAAGAACAGTTGCCCTTTTCTGATTCACTAATTTTTGTAGCAAAATCAAAGCTTCATATTTTTTGCAGACTCTTGCCTGATTGAATCCCATCCTGACAAAGTTGGAACACAGATGCTCCGTACACAGGTGTGTACACAGACCTTGACAAGTGAAATGAGTCGATTTGCGTTGTGGCTGCCAATCGCTCTTTGGTCTGCCCCTCTTTCCCTCTGATTTTCTATACTCTTCCTGCATGCTCTACTGGGAGGGATGTGGGAAATGGGTAGCTCAAACACACACATTAAAAGTTGTAGGGATAAAGTTGACTCTATTACAAATTAAATTTACACTACTGGTTCAGCAGTAAAGATCCCACCTGCCGATGCAGGAGACCTGGGTTCAATTTCCCGAGTGGTGAAGATCCCCTGGACAAGGAAATGGCAACCCGCTCCAGTATTCATGCCAGGGAAATCCCATGGACAGAGGAGCCTGGTTGGTTACGGTCCAAGGGGGTGCAAAAGAATAAGACACAAATTAGTGACTAAATACCAAAATCAGGGAAGTCTTTCCCCCATCATTCCCTCTTTCTGGCCACTGCTGAATATGATTTAAAAACTGGAGATTTGGAGTTATAGTTCAAAATCAGAAACATATATTACTTTTCCAATTGAAGGAGGAATCTGTAACTCAGTCCATGAATGTTTAAAATCTCAGAACTTCATTAAGTTGTGATGACTACAGTGAGACAGTCAAGGTTGAGAAATAGAATCTCAGCCTTCTCTCCCCAGCAAGACAGCTGCCAGACGACGCTGTGCTCTGAGCTTGTTCTCTTGGCCTCTGTTCTGCTTGTCTCCTGCATATAGAGCAAGAACACATAAAAAGCTATTAGGGTTTGGGGGGCTCAGATACACAATGTCAAAAATTTTCCCCAATCCCAGAAAGAAAACAACTCTTCTTTTTTTTTTTTTTTTTAATTTTAAGAAAATATTTATGGACTTTCAGGTTTATAAAACCATCTGATGCTTCATAGTTTCCAGGCCAGTTGCTTTGAGAGTTCAAAGTTTGGACTGACCCACACCACTATGGTTACGAGTCCCTCCTTCTTGAGTAGTTCAATTTAGTTTCTACATTGATACTTGAGAAGCTAGTCTTTTAAAATGTTGGACAACTTGTAAAAATCCGTAGGATTTAGGAGAATGTACCTGTTGCTTTTTAAAACCATTTTTACTGTTTGACCCTTGCTGCTTTCAGGAGTCCAGTTGGTGACCTTTGAGTTTCCACTTAGCTTAGCTTCCTTGTGGAAACACTGCATAATTTTTGTTTTGTTTTAGCAGTTGGTGACCTTAGACCCCTCTCAGTAAAGTGTTTAAGCTGAGGAGGACTGAAAAAAGCTTTCTGATGGGATATTTCCTAGCTTTCAGATGGGATATTTCCTAGAGTAGTCTTCCTGTCAGCATAGCAAACCCTTATATAGAAATGGCTTCCATGAATCGCCAGTCCAGGTTCGATGCATGATACTGGATGCTTGGGGCTGGTGCACTGAGACAACCCAGAAGGATGGTACCGGGAGGGAGGTGAGAAGGGGGGTCAGGATGGCGAACACGTGTATACCCGTGGCGAATTCATGTTGATGTATGGCAAAACCAATACAATATTGTAAAGTAATTAGCCTCCAATTAAAATAAATAAATTTATATTAAAAATTTTAAAAAAAGAGAAATGGTTTCCAGCCTCTATAGAGGGTTATGGTGGAGCAACTCAGATCAAAGGCTTGATATTTGAAATATGCACATTCACATTGCAAAGCAAAAAAAAAAAAATGGTATGCAAGTCAATAATATCACTTCAAAGTGACTCAAATGTATTCTCAATTTCAAAAGAAAATGAAGAAAATGAGAACAGAGTGTATAAGTTTTCTGTGCCTAATTCTATTTGTAAATGAGATGAAATTCAACCATGCCTTAACTACTACTGATGGGTCCCCAAGGGCTCTGGGTATAGGGCAATCCATTTATTAACTGCCTGTACCTGTGATAATCTTGTAAACTTAGATTACAAGGGTGACAAACTTTGATCCACCTCACACTTTTGGAATGCAAATTAGTAACATTTTATTAAAGGAATAGCATTTTAGGGAAGAATATAAAGTGAGAAACAGAGATAATGTGGGTTCACCCTTTAGATATCTTTAGTCCCAGAAAATTAGTTGTATTCATAGGATTTTTTACTGTTGTTGTTATAGTATTTGTAGATTACCCATTTTATGGGTGTCTGTCATTCTCCTAGGTAGAGTATAATTGTATCTTCAGATTACACAACATTTTAAGGATAGGGCTCTTTATTTTTTTCTTTGCATGTTCAACATGCTTTATGATAACAATAGAAAAGTCTTCTGTGTGCATCTATGCATGCAAATATTTCAACATATTATATCGGTGCTTAGTTGACATATGTATCTTGCATACATTATCTGATTTGCTAGAAACTAAGTGAATTGCCATTTCTTTCACCAAAATATTAACCATATTGTAATGAAAAGTAACTCTCCTGACAACTCTTTCTTTCCCCATATTCTTTTCTGAAATGATGATGGTGAACTATAATATTGTGGAAGTCTATGTTCAGAGTGTAAAGCTCAAAGCATGAGACTCAGAGATTGAATCTTGAGGTCTGATCTGTTCCTTAACTTTTCCTTAACCCGTTAGACATTATGTCAGCAGTTAGGCAAGGCAGTATTTTTCCTTCTACAACAGTAGCTCTTATTTTTCTTCTCAACCTCTGACAAATCTATTTGTTTGCATCCTCTTTCCAACACAGTGCTAACATGTCAAAGTTCATATGTAGACTGCGATGAAACTGAATTGTGGATTTTAAATGATACTACACAGTCATTTGTTTGGAAAATGGGGAGACTCCAGATTGAGCAGTACAATGCACAGATATTTGTCTAAACCGGTTCTGGATCTGACTCATCTAGACTGAATCTTGGTTACCAGACCTGCATTTCATTTCTACTTAAATTCCGAAAGTGCTTAGGAGATTTTGATCAGGTTCTTTTGAATTTACTTTTAGTTAATCACCTTAGACACAGTTTATAGACTAAGGGGAACCTCCTAACACTTTGCAGAATGAAATTGTATCCCCTAAAATGCTTACTTCTTGTATTGCTCAGTGACTGATTGGTGTAAGAAAGCAGGCTGACTTCGGCTGTTTTCTTTCCTACTGTTTTGTAGTCAGTAGAAAAGCAAAGGGCTCTGTAAGCATAGTTGAATGAATACACAGCTAGAGGCTCAAGATTTTACAGTCACCTTTTGCTTACTGACTTCTCCCTTCCTGTCCTCATATCACTTCTGTCACCAGTTTTCTGAGACGGTTCCTAAAGAGAGTGGGCGTTTCCCCCTGCCTCTGATGTGAAATTCACTGAATACAGTTTTGAGCTTTGACAGACATATCAACCTCAGTTTCTCTAACTAGCAGCACCAAATAAACTCTGACATGGGGATTACTGACCTCATGTCTAGCAATGGGTTGATCCATGGTTGCCATCACCATTTAGAAAAGTACATTTGAAAATATCACATGATGTGAGTTTCAGTTGCAAATTTTGGAAATTTCAATCCATCTGTTGTCATAACTAAGAAATTTAGAAAATGTCTGAAACTGTATGTGTGCACTTTTACATACTATTTTATCAGATCAGATGAGTTCAGTCACTCAGTCGTGTCTGACTCTTTGCGACCCCATGAATCGCAGCACGCCAGGCCTCCCTGTCCATCACCAACTCCCAGAGTTCACTCAGACTCACGTCCATCGAGTCAGTGATGTGCCATCCAGCCATCATCCTCTGTCGTCCCCTTCTCCTCCTGCCCCTAATCCCTCCCAGCATCAGAGTCTTTTCCAATGAGTCAACTCTTCACATGAGGTGGCCAAAGTACCGGAGTTTCAGCTTTAGCCTCATTCCTTCCAAAGAAATCCCAGGGCTGATCTCCTTCAGAATGGACTGGTTGGATCTCCTTGCAGTCCAAGGGACTCTCAAGAGTCTTCTCCAACACCACAGTTCAAAAGCACCAATTCTTCAGCGCTCAGCCTTCTTCACAGTCCAACTCTTAAATCCATACATGACCACAGGAAAAACCATAGCCTTGACTAGACAAGCCGTTGTTGGCAAAGCAATGTCTCTGCTTTTGAATATGCTATCTAGGTTGGTCATAACTTTCCTTCCAAGGAGTAAGCGTCTTTTAATTTCATGGCTGCAGTCACCATCTGCAGTGATTTTGGAGCCCAGAAAAATAAAGTCTGACACTGTTTCCACTGTTTCCCCATCTATTTCCCATGAAGTGGTGGGACCGGATGCCATGATCTTCATTTTCCGAATGTTGAGCTTTAAGCCAACTTTTTCACTCTCCACTTTCACTTTCATCAAGAGGCTTTTGAGTTCCTCTTCACTTTCTGCCATAAGGGTGGTGTCATCTGCATATCTGAGGTTATTGATATTTCTCCAGGCAATCTTGATTCTAGCTTGTGTTTCTTCCAGTCTAGCATTTCTCATGATGTACTCTGCATAGAAGTTATTTAAACAGGGTGACAATATACAGCCTTGACGAACTCCTTTTCCTATTTGGAACCAGTCTATTGTTCCATGTCCAGTTCTAACTGTTGCTTCCTGACCTGCATACAAATTTCTCAAGAGGCAGATCAGTATTATTTATGTATATAAGCTTAAATATGCATATATTTATGTATATATTGCAAAAGTTATTTGTATTAAATACTTTTTACCTTTATCAAGAAAGGGCAAAACAAATTCATTCTTTCGTTATTGTGTTTGGTCTTTCCTCTTAACCTTCAGAATCAAGTTCTAGTTTTCCCTCTTTAATTGAGTGGAATCCACACCAAATTTGCTTTCTCCCTAAGCTTATTAAATACTTCATCATGGGGTCAACTTCATATATATTCTGACCTCTAAATTTCACCAGAGCAAATCCACAGTTTGCCTCAAAACCATCATGAGAGTCTGCCAGCCTTGGCCTCTTGATCATTTGTTTGAGATTTTTACACTAACCACACATTTCTGGGTAAGTAGGCACACATATCCATGCTTTTCTGCAATATTATGGCAAAAGCCTTGGTCGGTAGTTTTCACAGGGAGGGAGGAAGCTATATTTTTAGTATTAGAGTGAACCCTGGGGCATGGGCACAATGCAGATTGCAGAAAAGAAGACATGACCATCCCAAGAACTTTGGCCTTTGACCCAGAAATATATCCTAGTGGGTCTCTGGCTGAATTTCCACACTGATTCTTAGCACAATAAAACTGACAAGCATCAGTTCTTCTGAAATGTTTACATTGTAGTTTCTTAACCACATGTGAACACCATTGAAGCATTTATAAATAATCTTTGGATTCTCAAAGTTCATAAACATTTGTCTGACCTTGAAAAAGGCCACAGGCAAAGTATATGGAATTCCAAATCTGGAATAACTGAATTAATGAGATATTGTATGTGACAAATCTCTGTGACTTGTAACTATAAGACTAATGTTGATCATTGGTATGTACAGTTTGATTATTTTTTTTAGGTTCCATGGAATAAGATTTAGGTTTGTCAGATTATTTGATTCCTGTATGTGTCATAGTGAAACATAAATTGAATTAGGTTCAGATAACTGATTCTGGTCTTGCTTTGGTATACCAGTTGTCTGTGGTTCTACACCTCTTCTATTCCTATTTCTAGGGAATGTTTCTTTCCTCTTCTTTCTCTCTCTTGTCTTAAAAATCATCTATTCTCCACTTGAGTCTATGTTTTGGGGGTGGGGCTGACCCTATTTCCTCACTCCAGAGATGGCCAGCTGTCTTTATCTGACCACTCAGGATTCACTTAATTTGTTCATGGTGGGCTTGTGAGTAATGCTAACTTAACTATACTTGCCTCTGGGGCTTTGCTAGAACTTTTGGGATGAGTAAAGATACAACTTCTAGTAGTTGCATTTTCTGTCCTGTGGGGACAGCCTACCTGTCAACTGGGAGCTAAGGAGAGGGATGGAGAAAAGAGACACATTCCTGATAATAAAGGTTTGACTCTGCCTCCTCCAATTCTCCAAGTCAGTCCCACTGAACTTACTGTTCTGTGGTCCAAAGAACGTCTCCATCTTTTTGTCTGTTTAATTTGCTTCAGAGAAGCTTCTGTTCCTGGCAATGGAATGTTCTGGTTTCTTCCCACCATCATTCACTGACTGGCTAGTGGTTGTGTTACCTTGAACTTGACAGTCATGTTTTCTCAGGTTCAGTGTTTTCATGTGTAAAATTAAATTGTAGCATTTAGAAATCAAACAAACAGTATACAGAAATGAAAATATTTCAGGAGTGTTATCAAGTTATGGGAGTTGTGTGCTATTAAATGAGTTGTTATCAGCTAAGATCCAAAGAAATGGGAAAAGGGGGCATTGTGGAACTTAAGCAGAGTCCTGCAGAGGAGGACACCTTGAAGAAACTGTGATTGTATCTGGGAAAATTTAAGAGGAGGGAGCCAGGGGAATAAGTTCACGGATCTCATTCTGTTTCCTTCCATCCATCTCCTACCAGGGCTTCCCATTTGTCGATCCCAGCAGTAAGACAGAAAGTAAGGGGGCCTGTTGATGTGGTCCCTAGGCCATCCCACAGAAGCCATAAACATGGTCAAGAAGGAAGAAAGTATATACAGAAGGGCAAAGAGAAGATATCTGGCATGGCAGATAATCCTGGACTTGTCTTTCAGTTCTACAATTAAATGAGAATGAATAAAAGTCTAGAACAACATGACATTGGAATTCGTTTGGATTAATGTACACATATGAGTGAGAAAAGAGGAGGGAAATCTTACATTACTCCCCCTGTCTTTTCTGCACATTTAATATTCTAGTTCATTAAAAGGATGACTAATTAGGCCAATGATGTTTTACTGTTTCAAATGACATGGCAAAAGAGTTAGGTAATTTACTAGTTAAATTAGACAATAAATTGATTCGAATTATTCTTGAAAGTTGATTTTACCATACACAAAAATTAACTCAAAATGGATTAAAGATCTAAACGTAAGACCAGAAAATATAAAACTCCTAGAGGAGAACATAGGCAAAACACTCTCCGACATACATCACAGCAGGATCCTCTATGACCCACCTCCCAGAATATTGGAAATAAAAGCAAAATAAACAAATGGGACCTAATTAAAATTAAAAGCTTCTGCACAACAAAGGAAACTATAAGCAAGGTGAAAAGACAGCCTTCAGAATGGGAGAAACAAATGAAGCAACTGACAAACAACTAATCTCAAAAATATACAAGCGACTCCTACAGCTCAAATCCAGAAAAATAAATGACCCAATCAAAAACCGGGCCAAAGAACTAAATAGACATTTATCCAAAGAAGACATACAGATGGCTAAAAAACACATGAAAAGATGCTCAACATCACTTATTATCAGAGAAATGCAAATCAAAACCACTATGAGGTACCATTTCATGCCAGTCAGAATGGCTGCAATCCAAAAGTCTACAAGCAATAAATGCTGGAGAGGGTGTGGAGAAAAGGGAACCCTCTTACACTGTTGGTGGGAATGCAAACTAGTACAGCCACTATGGAGAACAGTGTGGAGATTCCTTAAAAAACTGGAAATAGAACTGCCTTATGATCCAGCAATCCCACTGCTGGGCATACACACCGAGGAAACCAGAATTGAAAGAGACACTTGTACCCCAATGTTCATCGCAGCACTGTTTATAATAGCCAGGACAGGGAAGCAACCTAGATGTCCACCAGCAGATGAATGGATAAGAAAGCAGTGGTACATATACACAATGGAGTATTACTCAGCCATCAAAAAGAATACATTTGAATCAGTTCTAATGAGGTGGATGAAACTGGAGCCTATTATACAGAGTGAAGTAAGCCAGAAAGAAAAACACCAATACAGTATACTAAAGCATATATATGGAATTTAGAAAGATGGTAACAATAACCCTGTATACGAGACAGCAAAAGAGACACTGATGTATAGAACAGTCTTTTGGACTCTGTGGGAGAGGGCGAGGGTGGGATGATTTGGGAGAATGGCATTGAAATATTTATAATATCATATATGAAATGAGTTGCCAGTCCAGGTTCGATGCAGATACAGGATGCTTGGGGCTGGTGCACTGGCATGACCCAGAGGGATGGTATGGGGAGTGAGGAGGGATGAGGGTTCAGATTGGGGAACACATGTATATCTGTGGCAGATTCATTTTGATATATGGCAAAACCAATACAATATTGTAAAGTTAAAAAATAAAATTAAAAAAAATTAGAATATGACTTTGAGTGTTGATTTTGAAAATAGATTTAGAAAAGTCCTTTTCTTTTGTGTGTGTGTGTGTGAGTGTGTGTGAGATTTTTTTTTAATTTTTTTTTAAATTTTATTTTATTTAACTTTACAATATTGTATTGGTTTTGCCATACATCAATATGCATCCGCCATGGGTGTACATGTGTTCCCCATCCTGAACCCCCCTCCCACCACCCTCCCCATACCATCCCTCTGGGTCATCCCAGTGTACCAGCCCCAAGCTTCCTGCATCCTGCATCAAACGTGGACTGGCGATTCGTTTCTTCTATTGTATTATACATGTGTTAATGTCATTCTCCCAAATCATCCCCCCTCCTCCCTCTCCCACAGAGTCCAAAAGACTGTTCTATACATCTGTGTCTCTTTTGCTGTCTCACATACAGGGTTGTCGTTACCACCTTTCTAAATTCCATATATATGCATTAGTATACTGTATTGGTGTTTTTCTTTCTGGCTTACTTCACTCTGTATAATAGGCTCCAGTTTCATCCACCTCATTAGAATGGATTCAAATGCATTCTTTTTAATGGCTGAGTAATACTCCATTGTGTGTATGTACCACAGCTTTCTTATCCATTCGTCTGCTGATGGGCATCTAGGTTGCTTCCATGTCCTGGCTATTATAAACAGTGCTGTGATGAACATTGGGGTACAAGTGTCTCTTTCAATTCTGGTTTCCTCGGTGTGTATGCCCAGCAGTGGGATTGCTGGATCATAAGGCAGTACTATTTCTAGTTTTTTAAGGAATCTCCACACTGTTCTCCATAGTGGCTGTACTAGTTTGCATTCCCACCAACAGTATAAGATGGTTCCCTTTTCTCCACACCCTATCCAGCATTTATTGCTTGTAGACTTTTGGATCACAGCCATTCTGACTGGCGTGAAATGGTACCTCATTGTGGCTTTGATTTGCATTTCTCTGATAATAAGTGATGTTGAGCATCTTTTCATGTGTTTGTTAGCCATCTATATGTTCAAGCTGGTTTTAGAAAAGGCAGAGGAACCAGAGATCAAATTGCCAACATCTGCTGGATCATGGAAGAGCAAGAGAGTTCCAGAAAAACTTCTATTTCTGCTTTATTGACTATTCCAAAGCCTTTGACTCTGTGGATCACAATAAACTGTGGAAAATTCTTCAAGAGATGGGAATACCAGACCACGTGATCGGTCTCTTGAGAAATTTGTATGCAAGTCAGGAAGCAACATTTAGAACTGGACATGGAACAACACACTGGTTCCAAATAGAAAAAGGAGTTTGTCAAGGCTGTTTTTTTCATCCTGTTTATTGAACTTATATGCAGAGTACATCATGAGAAACGCTGGACTGGAAGAAACACAAGCTGGAATCAAGATTGCCGGGAGAAATATCAATAACCTCAGATATGCAGATGACACCACCCTTATGGCAGAAAGTGAAGAGGAACTCAAAAGCCTCTTGATGAAAGTGAAAGTGGAGAGTGAAAAAGTTGGCTTAAAGCTCAACATTCAGAAAATGAAGATCATGGCATCCGGTCCCACCACTTCATGGGAAATAGATGGGGAAACAGTGGAAACAGTGTCAGACTTTATTTTTCCAGGGCTCCAAAATCACTACAGATGGTGACTGCAGCCATGAAATTAAAAGACGCTTACTCCTTGGAAGGAAAGTTATGACCAACCTAGATAGCATATTCAAAAGCAGAGACATTACTTTGCCAACAAAGGTTCGTCTAGTCAAGGTTATGGTTTTTCCTGTGGTCATATATGGATGTGAGAGTTGGACTGTGAAGAAGGCTGAGCGCCTTCTTGATGCTTTTGAACTGTGGTGTTGGAGAAGACTCTTGAGAGTCCCTTGGACTGCATGGAGATCCAACCAGTCCATTCTGAAGGAGATCAGCCCTGGGATTTCTTTGGAAGGAATGATGCTAAAGCTGAAACTCCAGTACTTTGGCCACCTCATGCAAAGAGTTGACTCATTGGAAAAGACTCTGATGCTGGGAGGGATTGGGGGCAGGAGGAGAAGGGGATGCCAGAGGATGAGATGGCTGGATGGCATCACTGACTCGATGGGCATGAGTATGGGTGAACTCCGGGAGTTGGTGATGGACAGGGAGGCCTGGCGTGCTGCGATTCATGGGGTCGCAAAGAGTCGGACACGACTGAGCGACTAATCTGATCTGATCTGATGTCTTCTTTGGAGAAATGTCTATTTAGTTCTTTGGACCATTTTTTGATTAGGTCGTTTATTTTTCTGGAATTGGGCTTCAGGAGTTGCTTGTATATTTTTGAGATTAGTTGTTTGTCAGTTGTTTCATTTGCTATTATTTCCTCCCATTCTGAAGGCTGTCTTTTCACCTTGCTTATAGTTTCTTTTGTTGTGCAGAAGCTTTTAATTTTAATTATATCCCATTTGTTTATTTTTGCTTTTATTACCAATATTCTGGGAGGTGGGTCATAGAGGATCCTGCTGTGATGTATGTTGGAGAGTTTTGCCTATGTTCTCCTCTAGGAGTTTTATATTTTCTGGTCTTACATTTAGATCTTTAATCCATTTTGAGTTTATTTTTGTGTATGGTGTTAGAAAGTGTTCTAGTTTCATTCTTTTACAAGTGGTTGACCAGTTTTCCCAGCACCACTTCTTAAAGAGATTGTCTTTTCTCCATTGTATATCCTTGCCTCCTTTGTCAAGGATAAGTTGTCCATAGGTGCGTGGATTTATCTCTGGGCTTTCTATTTTGTTCCATTGATCTATATTTCTGTCTTTGCGCCAGTACCATACTGTCTTGATGACTGTGGCTTTGTAGTAGAGCCTGAAGTCAGGCAGGTTGATTCCTCCAGTTCCATTCTTCTTTCTCAAGATTGCTTTGGCTATTCGAGGTTTTTTGTATTTCCATACAAATTGTGAAATTATTTGTTCTAGCTCTGTGAAAAATACCATTGGTAGCTTGATACGGATTGCATTGAATCTATAGATTGCTTTGCGTAGTATACTCATTTTCACTATATTGATTCTTCCGATCCATGAACCTGGTATATTTCTCCATCTATTAGTGTCCTCTTTGATTTCGTTCATCAGTGTTTTATAGTTTTCTATATATAGGTCTTTAGTTTCCTTAGGTAGATATATTCCTAGGTATTTTATTCTTTTCATTGCAATGGTGAATGGAATTGTTTCCTTAATTTCTCTTTCTATTTTCTCATTATTAGTGTATAGGAATGCAAGTGATTTCTGTGTGTTGATTTTATATCCTGCAACTTTACTATATTCATTGATTAGCTCTAGTAATTTTCTTATACAAAGTAAAACTATGTTTCACTGTAAGAAATAATTTCTGAAGGACATTGTAGACATATATATCTATACAGTTGGTCGTGTGTGATTTTTAAAAATGCAGTTCATAAATATCCACCTACCACATATTTGACATTCATTCTAAATTGGACAATATTATTACACATTATTAGTGAAATGAAATGAAACATGTGAAATGAATGAGTTATATTTAAAGATGCAACTACTTTACAAGTGATGCATTTATAACCCTATGTTAAAATGTGTTTTCTGATATGAGCAAAATATAAATAGAGATGTAGTGTTCTGAGGTGATTTAAATTTAGGAAGGATAAAGGAAATGGAATTTTTGATTGAGAAGAATACATTAAATAGATTGATTTTATTTTTGAATTTTCTTTATGTATAGACTTCATCATAGGGTTTCAACTAGATAAAAGGGAACCATTAAATAAGCTTTAGTTAGAAATTCATTTTAATATTGAATATTTTAATCAAGTTTTATTAGTTTCTAATCTTTTTTTGTCCATGTTGAGTAGCATCATAGATAGATTTGCATTGTATTTTTATAAACAGTGATAAATGTTCATTTCTTAATATAATTTTTTTCACATAAACTGAAATGGCCAAGGAAAGAAATAGTAAACAATTGTGAAGCATTAAAATCCACAAAATTTAGTCACTGAATTACTTTTTTTATTTAAAAACTGATATATTTTACAGTTTCTCTAGTAAAAAATGTATTTGCTTTACTCCAGTTTTATTTTTATATAGTCATAATGGTTTTTGCCAAAGTATAACAACTGTTCCATGTCCCACCTCTCAGGCCAGATGCAAATGATGCTTGCTATTGCACTGGACATTGGGAATCAAGTCCAAGGGGGCAAGTAGCAAAATGGTGTCAAGCAAACAGACAGGGAACAATTAAAGAGTAAATTACATGAATTATACCACTATCAACAGTTTGTTCACCATAAGGGGTGAGTAGGGTATGGAGCTAACCAACATTATCCTCAGGATTATGCAAATACTATTAATGTATTAGTTATGGACTTACCATGAAGAAATCTTGCTCTCTGTGATAGCATGAATGAACCTTGAGGGCATTATGCTATGTGATATAAGTCAGATAAAGACAAATGCTATATGAGCTCACTTAAATGAGGAATCAAAAACCAATAACCACAAAGAACAAAATATAAATAGAGAACACTTTGGTGGTTTCCAGAGGCAGGGTTTGGGTGGGGGAGCCAGAATGGGTGAAGTGGATACAGATTTCCCGTTATAAATAAGTCACAGGGATATAATACAGAGGGTGGTGACTATAGTTAATAACAGTGTATTGTATACCTGAAAGTTGCTAAGAGAGTAGATCTTGAAGTACTCACCACAGGAAAAATTTGAAAATTTGAAGCAGTGTGTGATGATGGATCACACTAGTAAATTAACACTAGAATAACTGGTGATAATTTTGCAATATATACAAATATCAAACCATTGTGTTGCCTACCTAAAATGTGTATGGTGTTATATTTCAATCAAAAAATAACCTACATCTTGGGGAAAAAAGTAGATGTAGACTTTTACCATATGTTTTTCTGCTGTCCTTCATATTCCTATTTCACCTTATTAACTGATATAAGAATCTAGGAGGATATAGCCCTGAATAACTTGATGACTTGTGAAGTTTTCCTGACATAGGAGGGGAAAGAAAGAGAGTCTAGGTTGTAATACTTACTCAACAGCCATTTGACCCTGGATAACAAAAAAATAAGATTCCCCAGACTTTCCTGATAAACCCTGTGCCTTTTAACACTTGGGATCAAGAGTAAAAAGTTACCTTGAAGGTTAAGTATAAAAACTCAATATTTTCCTTTTTTTTTAATTTTATTTTATTTTTAAACTTTACAAAATTGTATTAGTTTTGCCAAATATCAAAATGAATCCGCCACAGATATACATGTGTTCCCCATCCTGAACCCTCCTCCCTCCTACCTCCCCATACCATCCCTCTGGGTCGTCCCAGTGCACCAGCCCCAAGCATCCAGTATTGTGCATCGAATCTGGACTGGCAACTCATTTCATACATGATATTTTACATGTTTCAATGCCATTCTCCCAAATCTTCCCACCCTCTCCCTCTCCCACAGAGTCCATAAGACTGTTCTATACATCAGTGTCTCTTTTGCTGTCTCGTACACAGGGTTATTGTAATATTTTCAAGGATCCCTTTATATTAAGAATTTGTATTTATACATGAGTGTTTGAAATTATTCACATTTGCAAAATATTTAACTGATTTTGAGTTTACTACTGTACTCCTTTACATTAATAAAAATGTAATACTATCCTGAAACACAGCCTAAGGCATTCTGGCATGAGAAATAGCCATGCCAATTTATCAATCACCAATTTATAAATAGATGATGTATTTTGAGCATTTGTTCAACATACATTAATTGAATATTTTAGGGGTTAGTGTTTAAATTTAAACTTGCTGGTCCCAAATTTTTCATGAGAAAGAGATAAATATGTGAATAAATAATTAGTCCAGTTGTATTCATTTCCTTGGTGAATGTAAGTAAAACTTAACATAGCAACCCAAGGAGAGAAGAGCTGATTTGTCTGGAAAAGTCACAGGAATTTTCAAAAAGCAAGTGAAATAGGATTTGGAGGAGCTCCCCAGGAGTAGATAGGGATGGGACTCCAGGTTGGAGAAGAGCTTATAAAAAAGAAAGACATTTAAAATCCAAAGAGTACCACGGGTTTGGGGAAGGGCGCCGCACATTTGGGGAAGGATGCTGAATTCTATCAGCTCTCTCCTATCTTTGGGAGGGCCAGGCAAAAACAGCAAAAGATCCCTAGCCTGTGACTCACATATCTCACTTGCTCCCTGTAGTTTGTCCTTCCTATGAGTGGACTTCCTGTTGGGCACATGGACTCATGAGCCGAGGAACAAACCCTCAACTCCTGTCTGTCCTGGAGACAAGCCTCCTCACATGACCTTAGGAGAGAGCACTGGGTTCTATAGGTAAGATCCCCTGCAAAAGAAAATGGCATCCTAATCCAGTATTATTTTCTGGAAAATCCCACAGACAGAGGAGCCTGGTGGGCTACAGCCCATGAGATCCCAAAAGATTCAGACACGACTTAGCAACTAAACAGCAACAACAGTTAGAAACTGGTAGTAACAACAAATCAAAGAATTGTGATTACATTGGGCCTTTTAATTGTGCTGTGATTAGCCTTTATTACAACTCAGATTACTGAAGTTATTCTGTATATGTAATATAAGACTGCTTATATTTCATAAATATTAAACTTCATATCCACATGTAAGGCCTTGTTGTTCTGGTTGTTCAGTCATTAAGTCATATCTGACATTTGTGACCCCATGGACTGCAGCACACCAGGCTTCCCTGACCTTCACAATCTCCTGGAGTTTGCTCAAACTCATGTCCATCGGGTCAGTGATACCATCCAACCATCTCATCCTCTGTTGGCCCCTTCACCTCCTGCCCTCAAATTTTCCCAGCATCAGGGTCCTTTACAATGAGTCAGCTCTTCGAATCAGGTGCCCAAGTATTGGAACTTCAACATTAGTACTTGCCTTTGAATATTCAGGGTTGATTTCCTTTAGGATTGACTGGTTTCATCTCCTTTAATCCAAAGGACTCTCAAGAGTACTTCCAGCACCACTGTTCAAAAACATCAGTGCTTCAGTGCTCAGACTTCTTTATGGTACAACACTCATATCCATACATGACTACTGGAAAAAGCATACTTTTGAATATACAGTCATTCCTTTGGCAAAGTTATGTCTCTGCTTTTTAATATGCTGTCTAGTTTTCTCATAGCTTTTCTTCCAAGGAACAAGCAGCTTTTAATTTCATGGCTGCAGTCATCATCTGCCCTGATTATGGACCCCAAGAAAATAAAACATGTGAGGCCTATCAAATACCTAACTCAAAATTTTCATCAAGATATATGTGGTTAAAAATTATATAGCCTTTGAATAACCACATTTTGACTTTTTTTAACCAATTACCATGTTTCTTTAATGATTCTGATTTATATATCAAAGTTTTATTCTTTATCATAGAGCATGACTCAAATTTACATTGAATCTACTATGTTCGCTAAGAAATCCTGTGGCTAATGTCACAATAGGGGAACAAAATTAAAAATTAGGTGGTTAAACCTGACATTGGAGAAAAAGAAGAGAACCATAAATAAATGTAAAATATGCACTGAATAAAGTTTAAGGTGGTAGGGAAAATGGCCATTTGAGTCTTTAAGAACAGTAGCCATATGGGGACACTTTATATTAAGACAGGGTACTCATTTTTCCATAAAGCTTTTACTTCCTGGGGACAGTGGGTATTCAGTTCAGTTCAGTGCAGCTCAGTCTCTTAGTAATATCTGACTCTTTGCAACTCTTACTTGGGACAGTAGGTATTAAGAAATTGAAAATTAAAACTTTACATTGCTACAGGAAATTTAGTGAAGAAGATGACATATTGGGTGTGGTAGGGACAAGGTCACTTTTCTCAGCAAAAGACATTTTAACCTCAGGACATATTCTAGAGTAATCAAGGTAATTAAAAAGCAGGCAGCTGTCCCATCTTTTAAAAACAATTTCACAATCACCTGTTTCTAAAATTTACAGGCAGTACAAGAGAAGAACATCTGTATTTAATATTTCTTTAAAATCACGATTGTAACTTCTATTTCAAGGCCACCCCCTTGAGAGGTGGGAGACACAGTATTGTTATAAAACTGACTGTAGATACAAATGGTAAGTCCATGGCTTAGAGTCCTCAATTGGCTTCCTGGAAGGAGTGTGAACTCCTACCCTTCTTGGAGGATCTTTTCTCTCAGACAAAAGTAGAACTAAGAAGTAAGGGCTGGGGAGGCCATCAGTATTTTCCCACTAGGAACACCTTGGGTTGCTTAGAACAGGTCTGTGTTGCTCCTCCATCGCTTGGTCATTTGTATCGCTGTTGCTGGTATCCTATTTTGGATACCGTTGCCTACAGAGAGCTCGCTCTGTCTATAATGAAGGGCTGTGGGCTGAAACACTTCTGTCTTGCCACCAGAGCTTAGACTCCATCCTTTCCCCTGTCCTCAGTTGATGCAGGGAGTGGGCTCCTCCACATAGAACCTTGAGGACCACATCTCACCAACCACCATTCCTCAGAGAAGTTAAAATCCTTTCTCCCACTGTGTATCGAACTCCCTTCACTTAGACTTCAGATTACATTTCTCATCTGTCCACTCCATTTTCAGGAACCCCATTCCAATTGATTTATCAATTAGCAACACCATTGGTCACATGGAAAGTTCATGAAAGCTTCACCCAAAATTAAGAAAATCATTAAAATACTGGATCAGTCAGATTGTATTAACAAACCACGGCATTCTGGGGTACACAAAGTTCTTCATGTCGTATGTTCATGGAGAGAGTTTTAAGAGAAGCAATTTTCAGACTCTCTACATTCATATGAATTCTTTTCTAAATTTTTCTCTCTGAGAAAGCATTTGTATCTGAAGGCTTAAATACTGGTCTTATTTCCCACCTCGCATTTCAGAATTGCCCTGGCCCTCTTTGATAAAGAAAGGCATGCCTTTCATTATCTGGAATATTATTATTGTGTGATGCCCCAGGGTGTACAGAATTCTGAGATGCCAGACAAAAGACCATTTGAAATGCTTCTGTCGCCTAAACCTTCTTTGATCATGGCATCATGCGCTTCTGGTAAGTCTTCACATCTTTCTGTCTTTTATTTATTTCTGTTAAATGGATAGCAAGAAGAGTTAATGTTGTAACTTCATTAATTCATATATACTGTGGAACAGAATGACAGGACTGGACAATACTGATTCAACAATCCTCTTTGAATATGCACTTGCATGTGAACATTTACTCCAAATGGAAATGGTGTTGGAACTTTTCCCATTGTCCAGTGCTAAAGGATCCATGCTCCTAATGCAGGTGGCCTGGGGTTCAATCCCTGCTCGGGGATCTAGATCCCACATGCCACAAAGGAGGTGGAAGATCTGGATGTGCTACAATTAAAACCCATCGCAACCAAATAAATAAAAAAGTGAAAAAAAAGAAATGTTGGGGTCTTTGCTGCATAGTGGCTTTAAGTATGAACCTTGGAGTCCTGTAGCCCTTGACATACTCCCACTTAAATAAGTAGGGTGACAATATACAGCCTTGAGGTCATCCTTTTCCTATTTGGAACCAGTCTGTTGTTCCATGTCCAGTTCTAACTGTTGCTTCCTGACCTGCATACAGGTTTCCCAAGAGGCAGATCAGGTGGTCTGGTATTCCCATCTCTTTCAGAATTTTCCACAGTTTATTGTGATCCACACAGTCAAAGCCTTTGGCATAGTCAATAAAGCAGAAATAGATGTTTTTCTGGAACTCTCTTCCTTTTTCAATGATCCTGCGCATGTTGGCAATTTGGTCTCTGGTTCCTCTGCCTTTTCTAAAACCAGCTTGGACATCTGGAAATTCATGATTCACGTATTGCTGGAGCCTGGCTTGGAGAATTTTGAGCATTACTTTACTAGCTTTGTACAACAAAAACTGACATTTATAGCATTGTATATCAATTATATTGCACTAAAAATAAAAAATGAATTAAAAATAAATCAAAGATCTGGAATAAACCATAACCACATGCATAACACCTTTCAGTGAGCTCTTGGAATCCTAGCTGATAATGGAATCCAAGAATGGTCTTGGGAAATCCCCAAACTTATAATTGCTATCTAAAGTGAATAAAGCTTGAGGATGTTCCACTCTGAAATTTGTTTCTGTCTAAGGCCCTTTTCTCCATATGCATGGCTGTGATGTTTTCATGTTGGTCAACTGGAACTTTGTCTAAGAACACAGTAATTAACTCATATTTCAGATAGGAACATGAATAGCAGGGCGGGGGGATTGCTCAATGACTGATAACCAAGGAAAACCCTGGAGATACTCATATACTGTTGTGAAATCCATCAAGGAGTTTTCCATCTCAGACCCTCCACCAGGGGCTGCTGGTCCTTATTCAGCTTCCTTAGTCCTTGGCTTCTTATCAGCACCACAGAGCATTCAGTATGGATGAGGCACGGAGTTACCTTACAAGTCAGTCTCCTTGATGGGTGCCATGGTCTAACTTCTTGTGTTCTCCCAAAATTCATATGTTGAAAATCTAATCCCCAAAGTGATGATTTGAGGAGGGGGGACCATTGGAAAATGATTAGGTCATGAGGGCAGAGCCCACATAAATGGGATTAGAGCTCTTGTGAAAGAAGCCTGAAATACTTGCTCATCCCTTCTATTTAGGGAGATGTCCTGAAAGAGGCCCTCACTCACTCTACCGTGCTGGTACCCTGATCTTGGAATTCTTGCCCGCAGAACTATGATAAATAAAGTGATTTATAAACCACCCATCCTCTGGCATTTTGTAATAGCAGCATGCATGCAATAAAACACTGGACATGATTAAATGGAAAACAAAAAAATTGTCAATCTTGTTTTCCCTTCCAAGGTCATGAATGTGAAACAGGTAGCATAGATATACAATTCCAAATAAAGTGGTACATGGTAACATACTCCATAGAATTGTACATTTCTTTCTAATTGTAGTTCTTTGACATGCTCACCTGGGAAGATATTTTCTTAGAGGTAATTAACATTTAAACCAATAGACTGTGGATTTTATGCAATCAGTTGAGGGCCTTAAGAGCATAGATAGAGGCTTCCCAAAATCAAAGCAATTCAGCCTGAAGATGGCACCATTAACTGGTACCCCAGTCTCCAGCCTGTCAGCCTAAAGATGAAGCTATTGGACCCTAAGGCCTGTCACTGGGCTCTCATCAGAATCCTAACGTATCTGTACTTTGACTTGAAAACTCATCTTCACTTCTCTAGGCCTTGGTTTTCTCAACTGGAAAAGGAAAATTAGAGTAGAAAATCCTTTACATTTCCAAAGATTATGCAAATCTCTGTATAAAACATGATTCCAAACAGGTTTTATTCTTTTTCCAGAAAAGAAAATTATCGATTGGTTGTGCAGCTTCCATGTTTGGATCTCTTATACTTCTCATTATCTGCTCTATCCCACAGTGTATTTCTCTAGCTTAGCTTTAAGAAAAAATCCTTGATAGAAATAATTACTTGACTGTTATGGAATATTACTTTTATCTTTGATCTTCCATTGAATAGCAGGAGTTGTAGTTAAGCACACTAGTGAGAGAAACTGTTTCTAAATGTCAGGATGTCACCTTGAGAAGTTTGCTGTGCGTAGTTGCTCAGTCGTGTCCAACACTTTATGACCCCATGGACTGACGACCCCCTGTACTGCAGGCTGCGAGGCTCCTCTGTCCATGGGGATTCTCTAGACAAGAATACTGGAGTGGTTTGAAATGCCCTCTTCCAGGGATCTTCCTGACAAGGGATGGAACCCAGTTCTCCCATACTTCAGGCAGACTCTTTTGTCTGAGCTGCCAGCTCCCAACAAAATGGGTCTTGAAGTATACAGAAGATGCATGATATGTCTACTTTTGTATCCTGCAACAGTGTTTTTTTTTTTTTTTTAACTTATCAGTCAGTCCTGTTTCTATTCACCCGAATGCTATCTAGAACGAGGCTCTCTAAAAGAACAAAGTTAACACAAAAGGAACTTTTATCTGGAATAGCAGTTAAGGTTTTGTCTGGTTGTCAGTTTATCCAAAATACCAGAGGCTGGGTATTTGCTTTTAATTATAATATTTACCTCAGAAAGAACAAATGGCTGGACAGTTTCTGCCATGGTTGATATTCAGTAAACAGTAACTTCAGGGCAGTTGGCATAGCCTTTGTAGCCCCAAGGGAACTGAATTAAAGGAGTGGGAATTTGTGTTGTTCAGATAATTAACTATAAGACAGAATGTGGTCAGTGAGATAAAAATGGTAAGAATGAAATTAGGAAGCCATAAGGAAGAAGATGGTACTTTCATCTGGGAAAAGTAGGTAACAACTCATCAAGGAGGTGAATTTCTTTTGAACCTTCAAAGAGAGAGTAGGTGTTTGTGTACAATGTAAGAATATTTGATTTGTGGACTCTCCTTAAAGTATTTTCATCTGTCAAGATCAGAGAGTACAGCTAAGAAACTGAACTCCTCTAGTGAAGCTGAGAATCCTATGGTAAAAAGTAGACTCAAGTGGCAGGTTCAGAGCACTGTCTCTAGTTCTGTCCTGTTCAGGCTTTTAGTCAGTGATTCGATTATCACATTATCTTAGGACATGAAACTGTGAGGGCTAGTGTATGTGGAATAAAAGACTGAACATCCAGTGCTTTCTATCTAATAGGGTAACAATTAAAAGCAAATGCATCCACAGTTCTGTGAAAGTGAAAGTCACTCAGTCGTGTCCGACTCTTTGTGACCCCATGGACTATACAGTCCATGGAATTCTCCAGGCCAGAATACTGGAGTGGGTAGCCTTTCCCTTCTCCAGGGAATCTTCCCAACCCAGGGATCAAACCCAGGCCTCCCACACTGCAGGCAGATTTTTTACCAGCTGAGTCACAAGGGAAGCCCCCACAGTTCTAGTTCTGTAATTATGTCCAAATAATCAGGATATGAGGGCTTGGGTGGGAAGAAAAGACCTCAATGGTTTTAGTTCACTGTATGCCATGAGAGCAGCATCAATATTCATTGATATTTTATTCTGCATGAATAAAAATGTTTCATTGAACAAACACATAATGAAGGCCTGCTGGATGCAAAGAATGGACAGCAGTGAAGAGCAGACATGTGGACTTTGTGAATTAGGACTTAAATTTTAACGGAAAAACAGAAAGAGGTGAATTTCAAAGTTAAATGTTGCACCACAATTGGGACACGTGTCAAGAGGGAAAAACACAGAATGCCATATGTCCACATAACAAGGAGACCTGAGCTGTGTCAGAGTCACAAAAGGCTGCTTTGAGGAAGTGGTTTTTATTGAGATCTGAAAGATGTTGAGGAGGTAATCAGGTAAAAGCGAGAGGGTCTTCCAGGGAGAAGAAATGGCATTTATAAAGAGTTTTAGCCATATCTGAGATTGTAGAGTGAGAACAGAGAGGCCAGGATTGAACCCTCAAGGAATTTAATTACTTGGTAAAACTTATGAAAACTGGCCAGTGAATACAAGGTGGAATATTATCAGTTCTGTGAAAGAGATAAAAATCAAGTTTTGCAGAGCATAGGAGATATTTCCGTTTGCCGATAATTAGGTAAAGATTCAGTTAAACTTAGGAAACTTGGTTTATATTGTTACTTTTACATCGAGTTTTATAGGTTTAGATATGTGATTTAAACATTCTTGGATTTACTAATATATCTATAATTTGGGAGGATTGTCTTGATAATTTCCAAGGATTCTTCCTTTTCTGAATGCCCAGTGGTAAATATCTGGAATTTAAAAAGTCTTTTACATGCCAAGTGTAATAGCTGAAATATCTACAAACTTATATAAAAAAGCATTGAAATTATTGCTTTTTTTCTTTTTTTAGTTTCTTTGAAATATAATTTCCAGATAAAATGGCAAGATATTTAAAGTATACATGATAATTTAAATAAGTGTACATTATTAAAGGATTCCCGCATTGATTTTATTAACATATCTATTAATATCACCTCACATATTTACCTTTTAAAGATCTTTTTTGGTAAGAACTTTTAAGTTTTAATCTCTTAAATGTGTGCTAAGTCACTTCAGTCATGTACAACTCTTTATGACCCCATGGATTTTATAGCCTGCCAGGCTCCTCTGTCCATGGGGATTCTCCTGGAAAGAACACTAGATTGGGTTGCCATGCCCTCCTCCAGGGGATCTTCCTGAGCCAGGGATTCAACACACGTCTCATATGCATCCTGCACTGGCAGGAGGGGTCTTTACCATGAACACCACCTGGGAAGCCCCACAAATATCAATAACACATTACAAACCATAGTCACCACATTATATGTTAGATCCTCAGACCTTATTCATCATCTTACAGCTTAAAGTTTGTGCACTTTTACCAAATTCATATTTAAATCATTGATTTCTCAGCACTTATTTTTACATGACCTGTGACATGTTTTGTATTTATGATTTTGGAGTCAGGAAGAAAGATGTCCCCCTCCTGTTGTAAGCAGTTTACTATAGTTCTTTGAGGGACCATAGCTCCATAGCTACCCCTATCATTGTCAGAAATCAAGATGATTTACACAGGTAAGGAAAATAAAGAAAACTGGCTTCTCTGGTGGTTCAAATGGTAGAGAATCTGCCTGCAATGTTGGAGATCTGGGTTGGACCCTTGGTCAGGAAAGATCCCTGCAGAAGGGAGTAGCTACCCACTCCAATATTCTTGTCTGAAGAATCCTTTGGACAGAGTAGCCTGGCAGGCTACAGTCCATGGGGGTCACAAAAAGTCAGACATGCCTGAGCGACTAACACACAATGAACATTAAGGATTTGGAAGCTGTATCAGAGCTAAGGACAACTTAAAAGGAAAAGCAAAACTCTTTGAGACAGGCAAAAACATGGATATATACATGAACATTTTAGGCCCACAGGGCAAAGGAAGAAAGTGGATATTGCAGTTTCTAGAGAGACTTGTACATACCTGCAGATAAATTTGAGGGCCTCTGACCAGAGTTCTGGGCTTCAGTGAAGAAACTTGGCCACTTTCCAGCAAGAAAGGAGTCAGAAGAAAGAATCAATCCACTAATCTCTTTCTCCACTGACTCACCAATCTCTTTTGTCAACCCCTGGCCAAACTCAAGTAGAAGCCAGAGGCCAGGAGAGCTAGAGGGATAAAGTCTGGTCTTCTTAGCCTTCAAAGGTTCATAACATAATAGAAAATGATCAACAGGGTTCCCCAAGGGCATATAAAGAATATCAAACACACCCACCATTTCTATATAGTAGCTATGTTTTCTTTATCTTATGAATCTAGTTGTAGTTGTTTTTGCTAGACATTTAGGATGACTGGTATGATTAACTTTAATGGGAGAAGTCAGTTTCTGATTTGACCTAGACTTGAGCATTTGTCACTGTTTCTTGTATGATAATATTATTACTGGGACCCTAACTGCTTATATCCTTGATTCACTTAAACCCTTTGAAGAGATAGGTAATGTGACCAGACTTAGGAAAGGACCAAAAACTATCAAGAGACAGATTTATACATTGTTGGATTCATTTGGCTGATTTGTATGTGTTGGAGTGAAAACATTCAATTCCAAATTGTGAGAGACATTAGTCTGAAATTTGCCTTTTTTATACTGCCTTTATCTGATTTTGGTATAGAGCAATACTGGCCCCATCAAATTAGTTGGGAATGTTGTCCTACTCTTTTATTTTCTATAGGAGATTATGTCAAATTATTCTTAATTTTTAAAATATTTGTTATAATTCTATCATGGATTGATGATTTTTTTTCCCAAAAGTTTTATATTACATTTTCAACCTTTTTAATTGTTATAGGACTATTCAGAAGATGTATATAATTTGGCTTCAAGTATTTTGAGATTATATTGTTTGGTGCATATATATTTAGGATTATTATGTATTCCTGCTGGATTGATTCTTTTTCCTTATGTAATGTCCTTGTATTCCTTTGTTGTTAGAAATTTTCTTTGTTCTAAAGTCTACTTTATCTGATTTTAACATATTTTTTATCCTTTTATTTTCCAAATATCCTTGCCATTAATGAGTTTCTTGGGCTTTCCTAGTGGCTCAGATGGTAAGAAATCTGCCTGCAATGCAAAGACCTGGGTTTGATCCCTCGGTTGGGGAGATCCCCTGGAGGAGGGCATGGGACCCCACTCCAGTATTCTTGCATGGAGAATTCCATGGACAGAGGAACCTGGTGGGCTACAGTCCATGGGGTCACAAAGAGTCAGGCACAGCTTAGCCACTAAACCATCACCTAGTGTTCCTTCACATTTATTCCTTGGGAGGAACAGCCCTACTCGGTTGCCTTCTGATGCTAGGTTGGAGGTCAGGAATGCTGGGCCTGGGTTGTCTTCTCTTAGGTGCTGCTGTGTTGCTCTTCCATTCTTCAGGTCCTAATCTAGTTCACCTTCTTGCCAAATATACAAGGTCTCCTTTAGTGGTCTTTTCTTATTTCAAGAAGAAACAGAGAAGAGGGCACAAGAGATCAAGGCCATCTTGTCTGAACCGGAAGCCTAAGGTATGTTTTATAACCAAGGGAAGAGATTTCATAGAGGGAAGTTGAGGAGGAAAGTGGAAAGGAGTCCACAGTAGGCTGGAGATGCAAGTCATGGAGTCCTTTCTTTAGAAGTCATGGGAAGCTGAAAAAGTATTTTTTCTAGGTGATATGTATATTCAATTCTGAGTGAGTACACTTTCTGTGTCAGCAAACTGTAAGTCTTCTGTATGTTTTCATTAATTTTCCTTACAAATGGATATGTACAATGATATCCATATGACATTTTATTTATTCTTCTAGGTCATTGCTCTGCTTTTATTATGCCTTGAGATTTATACCCTTGGAAAAAAGAAATCTATTGTAGAGTTTGGATTATTTACCAGTAGATGAATTGATGGAATAATAAAAGAACTAAAGATGATTACTTAATTGAGCTCACAAAATTTTATATATGCATATGAAGAGAGTTATTCACATATAACTGTATTCTCGGCCCTTTGAGACATTCTGAGAACTTTGATTGAAGGTATATGTAGAAGAAGTTACTTTATTATGATAGTTAAATATCTGTGGGATAATTATGTGTGTACATTCTGAATCCATTAGTCCACTGGCAATAGAAATGAGTGTCCTCATTCCCTAGGGAAAAAAATGTTAGCATTTCCATTTCTATTTATTTTTATTTCACTGTCATTTAATTTATATTTTGTGCATATTTTTAAATGTCATAATATATGAAAATAGCAATGCATATATAATATTTTGCATAATGTTATTAAGCCACTGATAGTGTGTTAAAAAATGGAAAATAATTTGGAGATTAGTTCTTCAGGAAACAAAATTATCAAAACTTGCTGCATAAAATGTTACTTGATTTGGGGGAGTTTACCAAAAATTTTTTATGAAACCAATTCAACTGAAGAGAGGCAGACTGTTCAGAGCATCCATGTTTGCATGAGTTTGCATAGAGTCTCAGAGATGGAAACATTTTTGAAATTGGGTCGAAGACCAAGAGACCTGACTGGACAGAGCAAAACTTGAATCTTGAATGCAAGAAAGCATGTTTTCTCCCCTCAGTGTGGTCTAAGTTGTTTTTCTTTAAATCACCTCCCTTTCTTCACCTTTATTCCCTAATCCCCATATTCTGCTTTACTATTTCTTTTCCCATAGTATAAATCACCTGTTAACATATTATATAATGTACTTGGATTCATGTTTATTGGAGATTATCTGTCTTCCCCTAGCTAGAATATAAGTTCCATGAGGACAAGTGTCTGTCAGCTTTGTTTACTTATGTAAACTAAGCACCTATAAGAGTTTCTGAGTCAAGGAGGAATTAAGTCAATGATCAACTGGTTAAATGACCAGTAGCAGAGCACTGGGCAGGGCTTCAGATTTAAAAATTTTGTGGTTTTGAATAGCTATTGTAAATAAGCTGTTCTGCAATTACCGTTACAAGGTTAAGACACATTTCTGTTTCCTTTATCAGCATAAACATTAACTACATTTGAAGATAAGGTTTTAGACCTAACATGATAGCTAAAATATACATTTGAAAAAAAAATTATACTAGTTGATTTGTTTTCTTTTCCAAAATATAATCATATTCGTGTTTCAAAACTTTTCCTTACATAGGTGTGTGTACATATATGTTTATATATATAAATAAAATTCAATCTAGTCAAAGCTATGGTTTTTCCAGTAATCATGTATGGATGTGAGAGCTGGACCATAAGGAAACTGAGCATCGAGGAATTGTTAACTGCAGTGTTGGAGGAGACTCTTGAGAGTCCCTTGGAGTGCAAGGAGATCAAACCAGTCAATAATAAAGGAAATCAGCTTTGAATATAAATTGAAAGGACTTCTGCTGAGCCTGAAGCTCCAATACTTTGACCAAATGATGCAAAGAAATGACTCACTGGAAAAAACACTGATGCTGGGAAAGATTGAAGTCAGGAGGAGAAGGAAATGGCAGAGGATGAGATGGTTGGATGGCATCACCGACTCGAGGAACATGAGTTTGAACAAGCTCCAGGAGACGGTGGAGGACAGGGAAGCCTGATGTGCTGCAGTCCATAGGGTCTCAAAGAGTTGGATATGACTGAGTGACTGAATTTAACTGAAAGTATGCATATGTGTTATGTATATAACATAATGATAATATATATATATATATAGGTCACATTGACAAATAATGCTATTTTAGTTTCAGGTATCATTATACATAGATCATATTGACTTATAATGTTATTTTGGTTTTAGGTGTACAACATAGTTATTTGCCATATATTGCAAATGATCACCGCAATAAGTCTGGTGAACATCCATCACTAGAAATAGTTACAATTTTCTTCTTGCAATCAGAACTTTTAAGATCTCTTCAGTTCAGTTCAGTCGCTCAGTCATGTCTGACTCTTTGCGACCCCATGAATTGCAGCACGCCAGGCCTTCCTGTCCATCACCAACTCCTGGAGTTCTCTCAAACTCATGTCCATCGAGTCAGTAATGCCATCCAGCCATCTCATCCTCTGTCGTCCGCTTCTCCTCCTGCCCTCAATCCCTCCCAGCATCAGAGTCTTTTCCAATGAGTCAACTCTTCACATGAGGTGGCCAAAGCATTGGAGTTTTAGCTTTAGCATCAGTCCTTCCAAAGAACACCCAGGACTGATCTCTGTTAGAATGGACTGGTTGGGTCTCCTTGCACTCCAAGGGACTCTCAAGAGTCTTCTCCAACACCACAGTTCAAAAGCATCAATTCTTCAGCCCACAGCTTTCCTCACAGTCCAACTCTCACATCCATACATGCCTACTGGAAACACCATAGCCTTGACTAGACAGACCTTTATCGGCAAAGTAATGTCTCTGCTTTTGAATATGCTATCTAGTTTGGTCATAACTTTCCTTCCAGGGAGTAAGCGTCTTTTAATTTCATGGCTGCAATCACCATCTGCAGTGATTTTGGAGCCCAAAAATGACACTATTTCCACTGTCTCCCCATCTATTGCCCATGAAGTAATGGGAGCAGATCCCATGATCTTAGTTTTCTGAATGTTGAGCTTTAAGCCAACTTTTTCACTCTCCACTTTCACTTTCATCAAGAGGCTTTTGAGTTCCTCTTCACTTTCTGCCATAAGGGTGGTGTCATCTGATTATCTGAGGTTATTGATATTTCTCCCAGCAATCTTGATTCCAGCTTGTGCTTCTTCCATCCCAGCATTCCTCATGATGTACTCTGCATATAAGTTATATAAGCAGGGTGATAATATACAGCCTTGATGCACTCCTTTTCCTATTTGGAACAAGACTGTTGTTCCATGTCCAGTTCTAACGGTAGCTTCCTGACCTTCATATAGGTTTCTCAAGAGGCAGGTCACATTGTCCGGTATTCCCATCTCTTTCAGAATTTTCCACAGTTTATTGTGATCCAAACAGTCAAAGGCTTTGGCATAGTCAATAAAGCAGAAATAGATGTTTTTCTGGAACTCTCTTGCTTTTTCCATGATCCAGCAGATGTTGCCAATTTGATCTCTGGTTCCTCTACCTTTTCTAAAACCAGCTTGAACATCTGGAAGTTCATGGTTCACGTATTGCTGAAGCCTGGCTTGGAGAATTTTGAGCATTACTTTACTAATGTGTGAGATGAGTACAATTGTGTGGTAGTTTGAGCATTCTTTGGCATTGCCTTTCTTTGGGATTGGAATGAAAACTGACCTTTTCTAGTCCTGTGGCCACTGCTGAGTTTTCCAAATTTGCTGGCTTATTGAGTGCAGCACTTTCACAGCATCATCTTTCAGGATTTGAAAGAGCTCAACTGGAATTCCATCACCTCCACTAGCTTTGTTCATGTGATGCTTTCTAAGGCCCACTTGACTTCACATTCTAGGATGTCTGGCTCTAGGTGAGTGATCACACCATCATGATTATCTTGGTCATGAAGATCTTTTTTGTACAGCTCTTCTGTGTGTTCTTGCCCCCTCTTCTTAATATCTTCTGCTTCTGTTAGGTCCATACCATTTTTGTCCTTAATTGAACCCATCTTTGCATGAAATGTTCCCTTGGTATCTCTAATTTTCTTGAAGAGATCTCTAGTCTTTCCCATTCTGTTGTTTTCCTCTATTTCTTTGCATTGATCTCTTAGCAGTGTTAGGATTGCTAAGAGTGCTAAGATCTCTTAGCAGTGCTCAAATAGGCAATAAATATATTCCCTTTTTGACTTAGTGCAGTTAAATGAGACAAGTGGCTTAGATTCTTAGAATCAAAGAATCCTCTTGAAACAGTGGAGCTGAATAAAACTTCTCAGTGCCAATTCATATAGAGCTTTCTTGAAAAAACCACCCCTGATTAGGCCCACCTGGCTCCCATGACACACGATATGGTGTGCAGGCAGAGATCTGTGTTTAGGGCTTATGCTCTCTTTTCCTCTTCTCCATGCTTGTCTTTCTCAGCATCTTTCATTGCCTCATCCATCTCCTGTCTTCACTATCCAAATAGGTTATAACAGAAGATATCTAAGTAGCTAGAGTCGCAACTGCTGCCCACTGGGCATTTTGGAAAGATGCTGGAAAGGAGTCCTTCCAGTATGAGAGTTTTACTTTCAGGGGATTAGAAAGCTTTTCAGTTTGAACAGTCCATCAATACAAATATTATCTCAAGAGTGAACATTTTAAAATTATTTATTTCATTAATGATTAGTTGACCATCTGCTGAGAGTAAGGCAATGAAGGGATAATAAACAAGGGAGGATTCAGGCAAAAGGAATGAAACACTCTTGGAGGAAGTAGACACATGATTAAGGAGAACATGACCTCTATTTTGTTTAGTTTTAGGTTTTGTTTAGGCTGGCTCTGTAAAATTCTGGGTTGTTTCCATTTTATTTTCATTCATCCTCTATGCTTTACAATGTATGTCTTATTTAAGTGTTGAAAGTGATTAGTGACTTACTGCTTGTTATCAGTGGGTAGTCGTGCTTTGGTTCTGGTATTCCATAGGGTCTAGCAGAGGTTCCTTGGAGTCCTTATTTCTATCATTTGCTGCAAACTAAACATTTTTTAGTGATTTCTGGTACTAAGTCAATGAAATACCGGAAAATAGAGTTCAGATGCTTTTGGATAAAACCTTAATTTATCTCCCCCCTTCTCTCTGACTTTTCACTCTTTTATTGACCAACTAGTCCCATATTGTTGGATGCCTTTTCTGACGCTTATGTCTGCCTCATTCCTTGCATGTGGTCAAGGTCTATTTAATTTCCTGTATCTCTCATATCCTTTGCTTCTTTTAACCTGGCAGAGCCCTCTTTGACTTTTAGTGTCGTAATATTCCCAGCTCTTTTGGGTCTGCTTCTTTTTATCTACCAGCCCCAACAGCCACAACTCCTCAAACAGGTTAATGTTTCTCTTTCTAATTCTGGACATATTGCTCTCTTGCACTAAAATTTTTTATGTTCTTGTTGCTTTGTAGAATAAAGACAAACTCTCAAAATTGGCATAAATAATTCTCCCTAATGCATAAAAAAATCCATACAAGCATTTCTCCACTCTGACCCTACAATCATATATATAGCATATCATGGGAGCATAATCATGAGAGATACAACATTTATGTTAAAAATGAATATTTCTTGTGTTTTTGTCAGACTTGATTATTCACTGATACCTTATAATGCTATATGTATTAATATCTCAGTTTCCTTGATCTAAGATGTCAGAGATACTTACTTCATAAGATGATCTTAAATGAATTGACAAATATACTATCTTCCTATTTTTGCACATCAATATCCCATCAACCATTCAAAACTCCATCATGAAACCATCCCAGTTATGTCACTCTTATGTCAAACTCAGATGGCTTCTATCTGTATTTCAATCCACTATAGCACTCCAGTACTTTGCCTGGAAAATCCCATGGACGGAGGAGCCTGGTAGGCTGCAGTCCATCAGGTCTCTGAGAGTCGGACACGACTGAGTGAATTCACTTTCACTTTCCACTTTCATGCCTTGGAGAAGGAAATGGCAACCCACTTCAGTGTTCTTGCCTGGAGAATCCCAGGGACAGGGGAGCCTGGTGGCTGCCATCTATGGGGTCACACAGAGTCGGACAGGGCTGAAGTGATTTAGCAGCAGCATAGCACCGTGTTGGCATCACCTCCTATCCTTACTTTACTCTACCATATAATACAGTAATTTCTGTGTTTATATCACCCTCACCTTCTCCACATCTTGAGAGCCTACTTATGGGAAACAGAGATTTAAAAAAAAAACAAAACCTCGGTTTAAGTCCTCATTGTATCCAAGATGTGATTTACTAATCTGCAAGATCAGTGAACTTCAAAGGTACTTCATTTGTTTGTTTCCATTCAGTAACCACCGCTGCTATTCTTGATATAGCAGGGCCATTTCTTCAAATGTAATCTTACATGGAAATAAGTAAAAGAGCGAAAAATCGACGCATTCTGGATAGCAAAGGAGTGATTGTTAAATCCTGTCAAAATATCCCCTCTTTGGCTGTTCCTGGATGACTCAATAGAATATATATGGCTCTGTTCAATATTATATGAAATCCACAGTATTCAGTTTATATGTCACAGTCAAGTAAGGCGAGAGCTTTCAGTGTCTACACCTCTGTTGTTGATCTAAAGTCCGAAATTTATGCTTGAAATAAATTTTCTAAGAGGAAAATACATGAAGATGTATGTGGTCTATTGGTGAGTGTATGTTTCCTCCAATTGCATTGTCCCCCTTATTGCCAAATTTCCCCTCTAATAAATATCATCTTCTCTGCTGGAAATATCTAAACATTGAAGGAAAGAAAGTTGAGTGAGTAACACAATAGAATTTGATGTTTCTGGCAGTAAATGACATAGAAAGTGCTTACAGGATTTTTTCATGGTCTTTTTCTTTTTGAAAGAAGAAAGTGGTAATACAAGAAAGCTGACACTTTACATGCATGAAAGAGCCAAAGGAATATCAATAACCTCAGATATGCAGATGACACCATCCTTATGGCAGAAAGTGAAGAGGAACTAAAAACCCTCTTGATGAAAGTGAAAGAGGAGAGTGAAAAAGTTGGCTTAAAGCTCAACATTCAGAAAACTAAGATCATGGCATCCAGTCCCATCACTTCAGGGAAACAGTGGAAACAGTGTCAGACTTTATTTTGGGGGGCTCCAAAATCACTGCAAATGGTAACTGCAGCCATAAAATTAAAAGACACTTACTCCTTGGAAGGAAAGTTATTACCAAACTAGATAGCATATTCAAAAGCAGAGACATTACTTTGCCAACAAAGGTCCAAGTAGTCAAGGCTGTGGTTTTTCCTGTGGTCATGTATGGATGTGAGAGTTGGACTGTGAGGAAAGCTGAGCGCTGAAGAATTGATGCTTTTGAACTGTGGTGTTGGAGAAGACTCTTGAGAGTCCCTTGGACTGCAAAGAGATCCAACCAGTCCATTCTGAAGGATACCAGCCCTGGGATTTCTTTGGAAGGAATCATGCTAAAGCTGAAACTCCAGTACTTTGGCCACCTCATGCAAAGAGTTGACTCATTGGAAAAGACTCTGATGCTGGGGGGGATTGGGGGCAGAAGGAGAAGGGGACGTCAGAGGATGAGATGGCTGGATGGCATCACTGACTCGATGGACGTGAGTCTGAGTGAACTCCAGGAGTTGGTGATGGACAGGGAGGCCTGGCGTGCTGCGATTCATGGGGTTGCAAAGAGTCGGACACAACTGAGCGACTGTACTGATATGAACTTAACTGATTCGGTCATGTTCTGAAAGGTTTAGGTCATCCCAGGTAGAAGCAGGGGCAGGACTCAGGCAAGAATAACCCTGACTTATGAGGGAAGAGGTTGGTTTTGCTGGACAGTGTTCCTATATGTAGGTGAAAGGTATCTTTGCCTAAAAGAAGATAATTTGGCTGGATTGTGCCCTGAAGAGTTGCCAAGTTTTGTTTATCTCTAGAACTATGATGACTCAATTAGTAGCAACAAAGAATACTCCTGATATAAAGGACAACTTCAGAAAAAAATAGGAGAGAAAAGAAAATGGAAATAAAAGGGAATATGAGATATTTGCTCATAGGATACTAAAAAAAAGCATATATATATATATATATATATATATATATATTTCTCTCCTCAAAAATAAAGTGTTCTAACAGCATTTCATCCTTCACTACTCAAGTCCTTGACTCACTTTCCCTTTGCTGTTTTTCCTTCCTTCTGTCTTTCTCTTCCTTCTTTCTTCTTCATCCCCCCTCCCTTCCTTTTGATTTCCCATTTTCTATTTACTAGGAATTATTGCTAAATCCCTAAAGATGCTGCAAAACCAGCCCCGCAACATCACTGACTTAAGAGAGCCAATCAAGGGATTGGCCCTCATCCAGGTTGTCTGGAGGCAGTTGAATAAGTTGAGCAACCTGAATCCCGTCAAATTGCTCCAGTCTCAATAGAGACTTAGTCTATTTGGAGGATTTTATAATTCAGGGACCTACTAGGGCACGTTTGTAAGGCCAAATAATTAATGACAAGGATAGTTACCCTAAAAGGAAGAGAGAATGGTATCTCACTTCTCAGATAAATGTGTTTTTAAATCCAGCTTTCTGATCTATTCAGTGTGTATGTGACCAGTTGAACAATTGTCCAGAGGGCCCAGGTGGGGGACAGTTGACTCTTAACTAAGCTAGACTTGTAAAACCCAGAGTGATAGAATGTATGGAGTTTTTGCAAGATGATGCAGGAAATGAGGATGCAGTGGAGTGTGGGTGAAGACAGCCACTGGAGGAGGATAGAGCCCGTTTACGTTTGTACCTTCTTTGGTCTCAATCTTTGTGCAGCCCAGAAATTTCATATGTTGAAATCCTGACTCCCATGGTGATCGTGTTTCATAGGTGGGGCCTTTGGGAGGTGATGAAGCTATGGAGGTGATGAAGGATGGAGCCTCCTGGATGAGATGACTGCTTTTATATCTAAGAGACACACAGAGTTCTCTAGCCTTTTCCCAATGTGAGGATACAATCAGAAGTGTGTGACCGGAAGAGGGCCTTATCTGATCACACTGTGAAAATCCATTTCTATTGTTTATAATTCTATGATATTTTGTTACAGCAGCCCAGGACTAAGACAACATCCTAACAATTTTTAGGCAGTTCAGTAAACCTCATGCTATTTAGGTAGCCACATGCAAAACACTTATATTGTCTGTTGTAACACTGTGACAATATAAGAATCAGCTGACAGTTTGTGGCTTGCTTTCATAAAGAATTCTCAGAATTCAGTCTTCTTGGTTGCTTGACCAGCACCATGAATAATTATCTAATTCATTGATTCTTATAACTTGACCCAGGATAATTTCATGTGATTCTCTAGTAAGCTCTTTAATGGTCTTTGGCAAGTCAGTTCCTTCTTTTGATTTTCTATTAAATGAAGATAAAAACATTGACAAATTTCCTTCTTAGATTTTGACATCTCTACAGAGTCTGTGTTTATTTTGTTTCAGATGACATCCATTACACCCAAACATGCATTTAAAAGCTATAAAACTCAAAGAAGCTTGCCACAGGATGGATCATCACTAACCATATCAGGATTGGCTGGGATAGTTGTGGGCTTAGCAAGGGACAAATTGGCACTTCAGCAGCTAGAGGTAGATGTCAATCTTTCTTGCATCCCTATGCAGGCAGTTGAACATTTTATAAAAAGCACTTTGGTGCACATCTTCATCGCCTGCTGTCAGGGAGGAGATTTCTGACCACACTGGATAGGAGGTCTCCTTCTCCTGGTCTTCAGGATGAATCTAAATACCCAAAAGATAATGAGTTATTATGAGTTTTATTAGTATTTGCTTTTCTTTGTTCCTTCTTATTATCAAATTAAGGTTGAGGAAGACTTATGAAACTCTCTAGACATGGATTCGGAGCCAGTGTTTTGGAAGTCTATTAGCAATCTAAAATCAAGAAGCAGAACTCAAGTATGAGTTTGGTTTTGACTTTCTCTTTTCTTCCTTCCCACTCTCATCCTTTGGTTTGAAGAGGACAAAGAGAGAATACCAGCAGAAGTTCAGTAGCAGTTGACCTGGACTACTTTGAAGAAAACATTGATCTTGCAAATTCTATTCTCCAGTTACCTTACCCATGAAAGTGTTTCAACCACATGTGCCCAGAAAGAGGCTAGCTTTTAGTGGGATTGTGTGAAATGCAGGGAATGCTGTACCTGTCAAAAACTGTAGTTGATATTCTGGTGGGTGGAGCTGGATTTCTTCTCTCTGGAGTGCAATGAAGTGTCCAGTAATGAGTTGTGAGATGTCAATGGGTTTGGTGTGACTTTGGGCAGCCTGCATATTGAAGCTCAGAGCTATATTCCTGTGTTGCTGGAGAATTTGTGTGGTATGTCTTGCTCTGGAACTTGTTGGCCCTTGGGTGGTGCTTGATTTCAGTGTAGGTATGGAGGTGTTTGATGAGCTCCTATTAATTAATGTTCCCTGGAGTCAGGAATTCTCTGGTGTTCTCAGGATTTGGACTTAAGCCCCCTGCCTCTGGTTTTCAGTCTTATTCTTACAGTAGCCTCAAGACTTCTCCATCTATAGAGCACTGATGATAAAACATCTAGGTTAAAGATGAAAAGTTTCTCCACAGTGAGGGATGCTTAGAGAGGTTCACAGAGTTACATGGAGAAGAGAAGAGGGAGGAGGGAGATAGAGGTGACCAGGAGGAGAAGAGGGGGAATCAAAAGAGAAGAGAGCAAGCTAGCCACTAACCACTTCCTTATGTGCTCTCCACAGTCTGGATCCCTCAGAGATGTTCACAGAGTTACATAGAGAAGAGAAGAGGGAGGAAGAAGACAGAGTTGGCCAGGAGGATAAAGGTGGGAATCAAAAGGAGAGAGACAGATCCAGCCAGTAATCAGTTCCCTAAGTGTTCTCCACAGTCTGGAACACACAAAGAGATTCACAGAGTTGGGTAGAGAAGTGAAGGGGGAGGTAGGAGATAGAGGTGACCTGATGGAGAAAAAGGAGAGTCCAATGAGGGAGAGAGCAGTCAAACCAGTAATCTCGCTCCCAAGTAAAAATGGGTACTGAAGATTGGGTTCTTAAAGGTACAAAATTGATAACAAATACCAAAAAGCAAATATTAAAAATCTAGAGTAGAGGTTGGATTCTCAAAAATACAATATTAAAGAAAAAAAAAAAACAAAGTCACAAAAATTAGAACTGCCATACAACCCAGCAATCCCACTGCTGGGCATATACACTGAGGAAACCAGAATTGAAAGACACACATGTACTCCAATGTTCATTGTAGCACTGTTTATAATAGCCAGGACATGGAAGCAACCTAGATGCCCATCAGCAGACAAATGGATAAGAAAGCTGTGGTACATATACACAATGGAGTATTACTCAGCCATTAAAAAGAATACATTTGAATCAGTTCTAATGAGGTGGATGAAACTGGAACCTATTATACAGAGTGAAGTAAGCCAGAAAGAAAAACACCAATACAGTATAATAATGCATATATGTGGAATTTAGAAAGATGGTAATGATAACCCTGTATGCGAGACAGCAAAAGAGACACAGATGTATAAAACAGTCTTTTGGACTCTGTGGGAGAGGGCAAGGGTGGGATGATTTGGGAGAATGGCATTGAAACATGTATATTATCACATGTGAAACGAATCACCAGTCCAGGTTCGACGCATGATACAGGAGGCTCGGGGCTGGTGCACTGGGATGACCCAGAGGGACGGGATGGGGAGGGAGGTCGGAGTGGTGTTCAAGATGGGGAACACATGTACACCCATGGCAGATTCATGTCAGTGTATGGCAAAACCAATACAATAAGGTAAAGTAATTAGCCTCCAAATAAATTAAAAAAAATTGTAGTTGAATTCTAATTCACTTACAATAGAATCAATAATTATAAATGGTTAGGCTCTCACTTTATGTAACAGGGATTAGAATATAGAAGGCCTGAATCTTGTCCTTATAAAGTGAGATGTTTCAAAACTCATTCCTCAATACGGAGGTAATCTCTTTCATTCGGAAAAAAGCAAAGAAGCCTTCAGGATATGGCTCACCTCTTTTTGTATCTGCTCTGCACCTTCTAGAAGTACTTTGGTCTTTTCCTCAATCTCTGCGGCCTTTGACAAGAGATCGGTGAGGCATCTTTCATGCCCTGCAGCTCTGTGACTGGGTGGTGCAGAGGTTCATCCCAGGAGAGCAGCAAACTGAGTACCAGCCTAATAAGGATTTCGTCCTAAGCAACCATAGGAAACAATCTCATTAAAATAAACAAAATTCAGTGGGCTTGGTAACATGTGATTTTTGCTCAGATAGGCTGAGCAAATTTAAGAAACCCTTTATTACTCCTATGAATATGTGAAAATTTTTAAAGGTGGTATAGATGTAAAATTATAAAATGTATGCTATTAGTTTATACTTTGCTGAAATTTTTTTTTAAAAACTGACACTTAAATAATCCTTTTGATGAGTTCTAATTTAGAACATGAAATATTTTCTTTTCCCCTCTGAAATTAGACCATCTGCTCAGTGAGTTCTTTTATATTTGAATGCTTTGCTTGTCCAGGGAGAAAAATCTAAATATTTTGTTGGAACTCAATATGTGCCTAGAGTACCTGGCCCAGGAAACATGGATCCTACCCATGCCCACATCATTTTCACCCGATGATTCATTTGTATTAATGAATCAAATCCTTCATTAATGTATTCATTTTCTGATCGGTAGTTTGTTTTATGATATTTGAACAAAGAGATAATGAAAAAGACATTAAACACATTTTCCTCAACCCATACCAACACCAGTCCCATTTGCTATCAGAGCAGTCTTTTCTGTTTACATGTGTAGGGGCAGAAAATGGCACAGTGTTGTCTTTAGTAACAGCATCAGTGGGATTCACAATGGAGGGTTTTCCCCCTGGTTCACTACTACCAGGATTGGGCATGAAACTCCCAGGGGCTGAGCATCTCTAATTAAAAGGCTTGATTTGTTGATGGCCATGAAATACTTTTGTGGTACAGGAAATAAGAGCAGAGAAGAATTGAATAGACATTGCAATAGAAACATAACAGGAGACTGAGAAGCTATAATGAAATTCAGACACTAGGGTGAGACCTTGACAATGGCAACCCACTCCAGTACTCTTGCCTGGAAAATCCCATGGACGGAGGAACCTGGTAGGCTGCAGTCCATGGGGTCCCAGAGAGTCGGACATGACTGAAGCGACTTAGCAGTAGCAGGGTGAGACCAGCATAGTTTTCAAGGGGGCTTTGTAGCTTAAAGATGAAGAGTGAGTGCTCTGAGTTGGATGAAACCTAGACTCACTGCTTATTATCTGTGTGATGGGTGCAAATCTCATAAATTTTCTGAGCCTTGGTTTCCTCATCTCAGAATGTGTAGCAACAGTCATTGTGCTACAGGATTTTTTGTGAGGATTAAACATATCAATGAACACTGAGCACTTTGTAAATGGCAACGTACTAGCTCTCAATAAATTTTAAGTTTATTTTAAATTCATTTAAAAAATCCTCCTCCTCCTTCTCCTTGACCTTCTTCCTTCATTTTATCATCTCCATTATTTAGATGCTGAGCAGATAGAAAGAATGTTGATATTATTAACAAAGTTTTAGTAAGAGAACAGATTGTATTTAAGAGGAGATGCATGTGAAAATATTTTAAATAATGATAGGATTGTGGTTAATATGGGAATCAGAAAGGAGCAATTATAATGAAAAACAGTTGAGGCTGGGATAAATGATTGAGGCTTGATTTGTAGACTGTGTTTTCATCAGAACAGAGCAATTGTTGCAACCATGAAGAGCAAAACGTAATATTTTATAGGACATTTGGGGAGGAGACTCATAATTAAGAATAAAAGTGACAGAGGAGTCATTGAAAATGATAATGAAGTAGGTTTCAGAGAAGCAGAAGAATCAGGAGAGCCTTGAAAGTCAGAAGCAATGTCTCAAATGGTGCAGTGTAGGAGTGACTCTCACGTCGGTGTCACTGGTCACAGGGAATACTCAAAACTGTGGTTGTGTTTCTTATATATCCATGAATTCTACCAAGCTTATATTTTACACATAGAATTTCCAGTCAGCCCGTGCTTTCATACATTCTAGTAGCTGCGATCCTGGGCCTAATGCATTGATAAACTAAGGTTATCTGCATGGGAATTTATAGATCTGTTATTTGTTTTGCTACTACAGATCTTTAGTCATCACTTGATTCTATTCATACATATCAACAGTATAAGGTAATTTCTCTTTGATTGCTTAGTACTCCTCCACATTTCTCTGTATGTGCAGTTACCATTACTCTAATAATCTGAAGCCTAGTAACATGAGTGCACTGTCTCAGCTGGCTCAGGTGAAAAACCCAGAAAAAATCCTCACCTGTGTATGTTCAGCTTCGTCTCTGTTATCAGGGGTAATGATGGATTCGGTGTGGCAGCTGTTGAGGACCTTGGAAATGAAGTTTTTGCCCTGGCCAAACTGTTTATCCTGGGAGTGATCAAGCACATTCAATTCTTTAAGGTTATTTTGGCATTCAATAAATGAACTCACTACCAGAATCTTAATACAGCTGATAGATGTATAATTTTTTTAATGAGGGTTATATAAATATTGAATATCATTCTTTTTCCTATTTCTTCCCATTATCTCTATAAACAACTGTTTTTCATCTAACTTTTCTAAACTTGAAACTCTTCCCTTCTTTGCTCTTCCCTTGCTTAATTTCATTCTTTCTACAGTTAATATTGGGACAACAAACACTAAAATTACCACAGATATCAAATATTCAATGTTTTATTAAGTATCTTTTTTTTTTTTAGTATTTGAAACTAATATAATGCATATATACCTGCTGCTGCTGCTACTAAGTCACTTCAGTTGTGTCCGACTCTGTGCAACACCATAGACAGCAGCCCATCCCTGGGATTCTCCAGGCAAGAACACTGGAGTGGGTTGCCATTTCCTTCTCCAATGCATGCAAGTGAAAAGTGAAAGTGAAGTCGCTCAGTCATGCCCGACTCTTAGCGACCCCATGGACTGCAGTCTACCAGGCTCCTCCGTCCATGGGATTTTCCAGGCAAGAGTACTGGAGTGGGGTGCCATTGCCTTCTCTGCATATATACCTAGATGTAGCCATTTAGTCTCTTATTTACTGTGGGTTGGAACCAATATACTCCCTTAATAGGGGTTTTAAAATCATAACTTTCTCTTATTAATCTCTGAATCCACACACCTATAGCTTAGTGTTCACCATAGATGCAGAATACAATGTTGTTGATGATGATAAAATGTTAATTTAGAAAACATGGCATAAAATTCTAGGAAATACTAAGCAATGGGCTTAGAATAAGAACAGCAAAAACCCAGCTAACACATGGATAGAGAAAAACTAATCTTTAGAGTTTGTTGTGAATATTTAAAGAGATTACTTGAAAGTTTGGGGGAAAAAAACAGCAGTCAAAAATTGAGGATGACAGAAAAACTACTGAGTAAAAAGAACTACATGAATTTAATAGAAACATGGAGCAAAAATTTGTTATCAGTGTCTGCTCTACAGTGGGCTCCTCGAGTAACCTAAAAGAGCTAACATACAACTTCCATACTTTCATCAGAAAGAGAATTATTGGTTCCAATTCTAAGCCAATCCTTCTATTGTACTCTAACCTATTCATTGCCAATCTTAGAAAAATGTTTAGCAGCATTTTAAAAACTATCATCATTTTTTTTCATGATAAGTATTCAGTATGTACTGTGTTTGGAAAAGGGCCTTTATGAATATTAATTAAGGTTAAATGAGCTCATAGGGTGGGACACTGATCAAGTAGGATTAGTGTTTTTATGAGGAGAAACACCAGAGAGATTTCTATTTTGTCTCTGTGTCTCTGTCTCTCTTCTCCACCCCCTCAACCTGTGAGGACACAGGGAGAAGCCAGCCTGGGAAGAGAGAGTTCTTACCAGAACCTGACCTTGCTGGCACCCTGATCTGGGACTTCTAGCCCCCAGAACTGTGAGGAAATATTTTTCTGTTGTTTAATGCATTGATCCTATGGCATTCTTTTAAGGAACTCCAAGCTTCCCTGGTAGCTCAGATGGTAAACAGTCTGCCTGCAAACAGGAGACATGGGTTTGATCCCTGGGATGGGAAGATCCCCTGGAGAAGAGCATGGTAAGCCACTGGAGTATTCTTGCCAGGAGTGCTACAGTCCATGGGGTCACAAAGAGTAGGACATGACTAAGTGACTAACACATACCTTCATGATGACAAATACAGGTGCTTTAAATTTATTTTGGAAATTCCAGGCAGGAATACTGGAGTGGGTGGCTGTTCCCTTCTCTAGGCGATTTTCCCAGCCCAGGAATCGAGCCCAGGTCTCCCATGTTGCAAGCTGATTCTTCACCATCTGAGCCACCAGGAAAGCCCATATCTAATGAGGTGTTATATCCAATATATATGAGGAATTCATACAACCTAATAGCAAGAATACAATGCAGTTTAAAAATGGGCAAAGATTATAGATTGGAAGACTCAATAATGTGAAAGATGTCAATTCTTCCATAACTGATTGATTAAATTCTAGAAATTCCCTGTTAAACTCTGAACACTATTTTCAGTGTTTCCAAATGAGAAGAAAGTAAAATGTCTATTAACACTGGAATGGATAATTAACTGTGGTGTACTCATACAAAGGAATACTACTCTGTGATAAAAATGAATACAGCTTCACACAAAGTTTTATGAATCTCACAAACATCACATAGAATGAAAGGAGCAAGGCATGTTAAAAATGCTATATGATCACATGTATATGGAGTTCAAAAAACAAAATGAGGCAAAACTAAAGTAGAGTTTGGAGATGTACACTTAGGTCACCAAACCATGGAGAAAACCAAGGATACGGGTTCTACATGGAGGGAGAAGACCATGTTTGGGAGAGTTCATGAGGAGGGCTTTTCAGGTGCTCCCAGTGTTCTGTTTCTTGACCAAGGGAGCAATTACATGGTGCTCATTTTGTTATAAATTATCATTTTACATCCTTACTTTGTATACAACTTTTCTAAATCTATGTTACATTCTACACTTAAAAGAAAAAGATTAAAAATTTAAAAAAATTAAAATTAATGAAAGGAAATTGAATCAGATATTTCACTCTAAGAATCTTTGAGATTTTGTGAAACTGATCTTTTCTTTGATTTATACATCTTATGAGTTGATGCCTTGTTTGACTTAGAAAATGTGTTATTTGAAGTTTGGTTGATGCAGCCTTCTTGTTTAAAGGATAAAATAGTCCAGTCACTTTCACCAAGGTTCTTTATGGAAATAAGCAAGAAGTACTGCTGCTGCTACTGCTGCTAAGTCGCTTCAGTCATGTCCGACTCTGTGCGACCCCAGAGACGGCAGACCACCAGGCTTCATCATCCCTGGGATTCTCCAGGCAAGAACACTGGAGTGGGTTGCCATTTCCTTCTCCAATGCATGAAAGTGAAAAGTGAAAGTGAAGTCGCTCAGTCGTGTCCGACTCTTAGCCACCCCACGGACTGCAGCCCACCAGGCTCCTGCGTCCATGGGATTCTTTAGGCAAGAGTACTGGAGTGGGTTGCCATTGCCTTCTCCAAGCAAGAAGTACAGTACTTATAAATTCACTGAACATTTCTCAGGCAAGCCTATAGTTGTGGTTAGCCACCGTGGTTGCTGTGTCAAACAGGTTTTGAAGGGGCATCTGGCACTTGCCAGATGGGTTTTGACAGAGAGGTGCAGAGACCACACCCTGGCACAAGAGTAGGTTTGACACCACAAGCAGCAGGAGCAGGCGGGACTCTGCATAAATAAAAACAAGAGCCACTCAGAAATGATGTATTAGCCCGAGGTTAGCAAAAGCCATCCTGTCCAGGAAAGCCTCATCTCTCCCTGTTGCCCTGAGCAGGATTTGGTAAGGTAGTAGCTGGGGTGAGGAAGAAGCAACATCTTCCACTGTGTAAATATAAATAGATGATGATATTTGCACAGATGTAGTTGTAGTAGATTACTCCCTGCATTTTTGTACTGCTCCCAGAAGTGCTCCTTTGCTCTGCAAACATTTGGAGCTTAAGTTAATTCTGAGCCAGTGTTTAGGTCATTCTCTAAAGATAGTTGAATGTCTTGGGACTTTCTGTAGACTCTTAGCAGCGAACTCCTCTAGGAGTTTGTAACTTTTTCACTCTATGTTGACTAATGCTTGCATTTTAGATACTGAAATGGCAAGAATAGTACAGTTGATCTGTGTGGTTTACCATCACGCTGGGGAAGAGTAACCACATGAATGCTTGATTGCTACTCTTGAGTGCAAAGAGAATACTAAGAGAAAAGGATAGTGTCGCTTGAATCTGCTAACCCACCTTAATAACCCCATGGATTTCCTTGATACTTTGCCAAAAGTTTGAAAAATTTTGTAAAATTTGTGCTTTACAATGATCCTGTAAGATAGGCTTGACATTATTATCACCAAATTATACTAATGAAACAATAAGACTTAGAGTGAGTAAGTGATTTTCCTAAGTCTCATTATCAGCAGATGGAGGTGACTGGGCACCATAATGTCATCTTTTCACTTCCTCATGTCATATCACACAACCTTGTGGGCTTTTGGTCTACAATGCGGTAGAGACCTGGGTTTGATGCCTGGGTTGGGAATATCCTCTGGAAAAGGGAAAGGCTACCCACTCCAGTGTTCTGACCTGGAGAATTCCATGGACTGTATAGACCATGGGGTCACAAACAGGTCATGACTGAGCTGGTGATGGTATTGGTGGTGGACAGGGAAGTTGGTGATTGAAATGGAGGCCTGGCTTGCTGTAGTCCATGTGGTCACAAAGAGTCAGACGTAACTGAGAGACTGAACTGACCTTTAGGATAGCAGAATATCATAAATTTGAACTTAATTGATCATTTATTGGTAGATGGATAGCTATATGAATTATTTGGGCTAAGATATATGACTGAAGAGGATCTCGGTGAGTCATCCATACTGTAAACTGAAGGAATCAATTATCAATGGATAACTATGCATTAACCTTGTAGTTTAATGGGCAAAATAAACTGATAAACACCATTGTCCTTTTCTCAGTGTAATAGCAAGCTATAATCCCTGCCTGTAACAATTTTAGATGCTATAGTGCCCAAGCATTGAAATTGCGGCTGTTTCTGGAAATGCGTAGATGTGAGCCCTGCTCCAGAGTTCTTGTTCTTGATGCCGGTGTCTTCTGTTCTCTGGTTCACTAAGTCCCAGGCTTTCTCTCCTGAGCATCATCTGGTTCTCCTGTTTACACAAGTGTTTGTACTTTGGTTCTCCTGCTCTTCTGATCAGGCTACCCAGCCTCTTGATGATTTATTTCTTACACCCTTTGTGCTTTGTTTTCCTGATGCTTCTTAGTGTATTTGCTTTCATATCTACCTCTATTCCTGAATTTCAGTATCTACAGCTGCCCTACCTTATCCTCTTGCTGTCTAAATTTTGGCTTTTAGCATCATCATATTTTTATGAACTTCATTTTCCTTTTGGTCCAGTTTCTGGTATTCAAATTAAGCTGGGTTCACACATATGGCTGTTCTCGGCACCTCAAGCAACTTTGAGAAGTTGGCTTTCTCTGTATGCAATACTGCCCCTTAATTTGATACCATTGTAGACTTTCTATAATTTCACTTCCTGCCTCATATTTTATCTTTGTCTTTTTCTAGCTGCTATAAATTCAGTACTATGTGTCCTTATGTTGGTATTAATATTTAAAATAAATCCCTAACCTGATGGAGCAGATAATTAAAAGGAATACAATCAAAGTAGTAATAATAAATCCCCCCAAATTAATATCCATACATGCTCCCATTTTTAAAAGATTTTCCATCCAAATATTATAATAATATTAGTGGAATTTATTTTTCTTTTACCTGCATCCATTTGGTAACTTTGCATGGACACTTGATGATTTACAAATTAATTTAGGCCCCCACGATGTACAGTGTGTGGTGTTTATTGTGTAAGGGTTGCAGTGACAATCTTTGAAGATTTGTTGTTTGATAGTGAATATTCAGCCCCAGGCCACTTCTCTTTGCTTATCCAACTGACTAGTTATGACTGCATTTGTAAACATGAGTGAGTTCAGAGGTTTCTTCAATCTCTCACTAACTCCTAAGAAAGATTTTTTTTTAGGTACTGACTGTATAACTAGACATTTGAGAAATGCTGCAATGTTTTAAATGACTCATGAAAGCAGAAGAAGATTTTCTGTTGAAGTTCACCTGGAAGATGAACTTGATTTTGATTCTCAGCAATGGAATATTAAACTTTTGAGGTATTCAATGAAATCCTCTAAGAAAAAATAACTGTATAAGACTTTTTTCTTTCATTAATTTATATCTTTTGATGTTTTAGAACTAGGAGGAATATTCTTTAGGGGGGAAAAGCCACTGGAAGTGACAATTTCACTAAGCAATCAAGAGTTAGCCTATTTTCAATTAAATGAAAAATGCTGCATGCAATGCTCTTTACAGAGACTCTTGGTATGTTTCATAATTCGGTTCTTAAAAAGTAAAACTATTTTTTCAAAAACCAGGGAAAATTCTAAACTGTGAATGCCAACTGCCTGGAACAAATGCTCACTGTGTTTCCACTGCATCTACTAGTAATATCTACTGATGTTACTCATAAGAATTATCGGATGTGCCCTACCTGTAATAGACAGCATTGTGTTTGAACCAAATCTGCCCTTTGTGGAAATCTGACAGTGAAGAGACAGAACAAAGGGTGTGTGTGAGTTAATCAAGAAAAGGATAATTGGAGCTATGAAGTTATTCATTGATCATCTTTTATGACAGCCACTTAACCAGTTTTTCTCAGTATACTTTCCTGTAGATATGGAAATGAAAATTTTTCATGCTACCACATATGGGGCAACTCTATACTGCTTCCTACCCGCATTTGAAACAGAAGATCCACAATTCTTGAGCAGGAGTGGCAAAAACAACTCACCACTAGATTCTTGATTATTATTTAGGCTTTAATTAGGTAGCATATTTTCTGCCATCACTGTGTAAGTGCCAGACATGTTGGAAATTTCTTTTGAACTCAGGCAGATGCTTATCAAGAAATCATTCATTTCTACCTGAACACTTTTAGGTGACAGATCAGTGCTTCCGATGATACCAGAAGCAGTACTTTTACCAAATCCTAACAGTTAGCTTATATTTCATTATAAATTGGAAAGTGCCCTGAAGTTTCCCAACCCAATCCATGTCATAATTGATAAAAAGCAACATCAAATTGGGATAACTGAGAACAGCCTTCAGATGGCTGAACACTGAGAAAAAACTGTGACTGGGATTATCTTATATTAAAGACATTTTTGTCTATATCACTCATGCTATAACACAGGAGGTAATTTATAATGTTTAAATATACGCTGCAAACACCTTTTTGGATAGAACATTGCAATATTTAGTCCATGGGATACAAACAAGTGAAACACATATATTCTACCCTAAAAGGCTCTGTAATCTTCTTGAGAATACAGCATATATAATGAGGAAGAAAAAAAAACTTCATAAAATATATTCTTAATGATCACAGATGGTTTTAGATTTGAAAGAGACTTTTGATCTTTGTTTTTTATATAGCATAATTTACTTATTTTTGTCTGTGCCATGTCTTCATTGCTGCATGGGCTTCTCTCCAGTTGTGGTGAGTAGGGACTACTCTGGGTTCTGGAATAAAGACTTCTATGGACTGTATAGTCCATGGGGACACAAAGAGTCAGACACGACTAAGCGACTGTACTGAACTGTATGACATGTGAGTATGATGGGAGCTATTTCAATAAAAACAAAAAAGAAAAATTTTGGTAAGACCCTTGAGCCTAAAAATGTTACTATCCAATTAGGAATGATCTCCAACATGTAAACAGATAAAAATTAAAGCTTAGGCATCTGTATTCTTTTTTTTTTAATATTTTTTGTATATTTTATTTTAAAAAATTGAATGTAGTAATTATAGATAATGTGTGATAATTTTGACTTTTGAACAAAAAGTCTATACCCACTCTACTAAATGGACATAGCCAAAAGAGGCCATGGCCACATATGAAGAGACGCATGAGAAAATAAATATATCTGAAGGACTTTTCCATTTAACAAAGAAACTCCTGGTGCCAATCCTTTGGTTAAGGAGGATTCTATCACTGACTGTAGCTTTCTTTTGGATAATCAGAATGTTTGACTGCATAGTCCACGATCTGATAACTTCTGCTGCAGACTGTTCTTCTCTGAGACATTTCTTCTACTCTCAAAGGTTTCTGTTGCTTTCTCTGCAAGAGAACCCAAGAATGTATTGAGAAGATTAAGAAAAGGCAGGTTTAAAACAAGCTGTTGCATGCTCCGTTTCTTCAGTCATGTTCAACCGTTTTTGACCATATGGACCACCAGGCTGCTCTGTCCATGGGATTCTCCAGGCAAGAATACTCCAGTGGGTTGTCATTTCCTTCTCTAGGGATCTTCCCAATACAGGGATCTTACCTGCATTTCCTGCATCTCCTGCATTACAGGCAGATTCTATAACAAGCTTTCAAGTGGCTTAAAATATTGGATTGACAGGAAAGGTCATCTGGGTTTTGCATAAGATCGAACAGAAAAAAACATTAGAACTTTTTGGCCAACATAATATAATACAACCTGGAGAAGAGCAAAGCCAGATTGAGATGAGAGGCCGCTTGCAGCGCCAGCACGGAGGGTCAGGCAGGCTCAAGTGAGGGACTAGTCCTGGGAGGCCACGTTGAGATGCTGAAAAGATGTCAGGGACAATGGGCAAACTTGGGTGATTGTAAACTGATTCCAGTGTTCGATTCAGGCAACAGACTGGATGGTAAGAGAAGATGATAGTCAGATGAAAGAGAAGTGAGGTCAGCGGCTTTAAAGTAGAATGTTCAGGTTTGTGCTCAAGACTAAGGATTCCAAAGCCTTTCTGCCATTCTAAGGGTATTTGAGAGTTGCAAAGGGAGAAAAGATCATGGTTTTCTAGACTATGGGTCCAGCAAGTATAATAATTATTTTTTCCTGCTAAAGCTGAATAATACTAGTTTTAGTGCAGTGCATGCATGCTCAATTGCTAAATCGTGTCTTGAGTCTTCTGCGACCCCATGGATTGTAACCCACCAGGCTTCTCTGTCCATGGGATTTCCCAGGCACGAATACAGGAGTGGAATGCCATTTCCTTCTCCAGGGGATCTTGTCAACCTAAGGACTAAAGCCGCATCTCCTGCATTGGCAGGTAGATTCTTTACCACCTAGACTCCTGGGAACCCCAATTTTAGTGTAGTTCATGCCAACAAACGAGCAAGCACTCAGTCTTCCATTATTGTTTGGTAACACAGTTAAGCAACCCAAGAGTATATTTGCATTTTTTGTAATGTGTTTGATTATTTATTGGTATTTATTATTTTGGTGGATTTTAATATATGTAGTGTAATATAGGAGATTTGGTTTTCCTATGGGTATATTCAAATCCATGTGGTAATAGTCTGAATATTGCATTTTCATCAAAGAAAGTAATTATGTATCAAATTCTGTCTTTCTTACTAAGGCAAATTCCTATGTCTCACTGTAAGACATGTTTTTCTGAAGGATATTGAAGACTTACATACCTCTATATAGTTGGTTGTGAGTGATATAAAAATGGAGTTAGTAAATATCCATTATCTCATCTTCCAGAAATTTGACTTTCATTGTAAATTGAACAATATTATTATACATCATTAGTGAAATGAAATGAAACATGTGAAATGAAAGAGTTATATTTAAAGGTTCAACCACTTTGTAGGTGATGTATTTGTAACAGTGTTTTATTATGTGTTTCCTGATGTGAGGGAAATATAAACTGAGATATAGTGTTATAAGATGATTTAAATTTTGGAAAGATACATGAAATTTTCAGTTGAGATGAACACATTAAATAGTTTGTTTTCACATTGGAATTTCTTTATGTATAGGCTTCATAATAGGCCTTTAAATACATAAAAATGAACCATCCAATAAACTAGAGTTAGAAATTAAATATTTAATAACTTAATTAAGATTTATTAGTGTGATATCAGAGAAGGCAATGGCACCCCACTCCAGGACTCTTGCCTGGCAAATCCCATTGACGGAGGAGCCTGGAAGTCTGCAGTCCATGGGGTCGCACAGAGTCAGACACGACTGAAGCGACTTAGCAGCAGCAGCAGCAGTGTGATATGGGCTTCCCTCATAGCTTAGTTGGTAAAAAATCTGCCTGCAATGCAGGAGACCCAGGTTCAATTCCTGGGTTGAGAAGATCCCCTGGAGAAGGAAATGGCAACCCACTCCAGTATTCTTGTGTGGAGAATCCCATGGACAGAGGAGTCTGGCAGGCTACAGTCCATGGGGTTGCAAGAGTTGGACACAACTTAGGGATGAGAGAAAGAGAGTGTAATACTCTTTGCTTTGCCAATTAAAATTTGACAAGAGTCTCACCTGTTTCCTTTTTATCTTTCCATTTTGAAAAGCATCTTGGATCTATTTGATATTTTTTTTGTAAAGAGATAATATTTATTTCTTAAAGTATTTTTTTTTCACAACTGAAATTGCCAAGAAAAGAAATAGTAAACAATTGTGAAGAATCAAAATCCACAAAATTTATTCATTGCACTGCTCTTTTGATTTAAAAACGGATACACTCTTTTGTGAATATTCTGTTTGTTTTGCTCCAGTTTTATCGTTATAGTAATAGATTTTGCAAAAGTACAGCAAATATTTCATGTCCCATCTCAGGCCAGGTGCAAATGATGCTTGCTATTGTGCTAGACCTTGGGTCTCAGGTGGGACTGAAGCAAAATTGTGGTTAATCAAACTGACGGCGAAGAAGAGTGAACAGTAAATTACATGAATTATACCTAGTACCTCAGATGATAAAGCATCCGCCTGCATTGCAGGAGACCTGGGTTCAATCCCTGGATCAAGAAGATCCCCTAAAGAAGGAAATAGCAACCCACTTCAGTATTCTTGCCTGGAGAATTCCACAGATGGAGGAGCCTGATGGGCTACCGTGCATGGAGTGGCAAGGAGTCACACACGACAGAGCAACTAACACACACATACCACTATCAACAATTTATTCACTATAAGGGTGTGTAGGGTGTGGAGGTACCCCAAGTTTATACATCAGGATTATGGAGATACTTTTAATGTATTGGTTATGGACTAACCATAAAGAAAGCTTGCTATTTGCAATAACATGAATGGATCTTGAGCATGTTATGCTATATGAAATAAGTCAGAGAAAGACAAATGCTGTATGATCACACTTAAATGTGGACTCTAAAAACAACCATGATGGACAAAACATAAATACAGAGAATAGATTGTTGGTTTCCAGACGCAGGGTTTGGGTGGGCAGCCAACATGGGCGAAGTGGGTTAAAAGGTACAAATGTACAGTTACATATAAGTCATGGGGATATAACACAGGCCCTGGTGACTCTAGTTAATAATAGTGTATCACACAGTTGAAAGTTGCAAAGAGAGTAGATCTTAAAAGTTCTCACCTCAAGAAAGAAATCATAATGTGATGATGGATGTTAATTAGATTTACTGTGGTGATTATTTTCCATCTGAGCCACCAGGGAAGCCCCTATATGCAGTATATACAAATACCAAATCATTGTGTTGTACATGTAAAACTTGTATGATGTTATAGTAAATTAAATTAATATCTCAATTTAAAAAATACACCTTGGAAAAAAAGGAAGGAGAGACTTTGATCATATGCATTTCTATGTTCCTTACGCTCCTATTTCACCCATATTAATTGACCTAAGAATCTATGCCCACATAGCCTTGAATAACGTGATGACTTGAAAAACTTCACTGACAAGAAGAGTTAAAAGGTAGAGAGTCTAGGTTGTAATATTCATGCAACAGGCCTTTGACCTTGGAAAGGAGAAAATAAGACTCCTCAGATTTTACTGATAAACCCTCTGCCCTTGTCCAGGTGGTGAAAAGTGAAAGTGAAACCCACTCAGTCATCTCCGACGCTTTGTGACACATGAACTGTATTCTCCAGGCCAGAATACTGGAGTGGGTAGCTGTTCCCTTCTCCAGGGGATCTTCCCAACCCAGGGATTGAGCCAAAGTCTCCCACATTGCAGGCAGATTCTTTACCAGCTGAGCCACAAGGGAAAATGCCAAGAAATGAGGAAATGCTCAGTCTTCTACTTTTATTTGGTCAGGGTAAAGCAACCAAGGAATATGCTTATGTATTTTGTGATGTGTTTGGTTACTTATGAATGTTATTTTTTTTTTTAATTTTAATGTATGTAGTATAATATAAGAGATGTGGTTACCTTATACATGTGTACAAATCCATATAGTAATATGGTAATACATTGTATTTTTACCAAATAAGGCAATTATGTACTTACCTTCATTTCAATTATGAAATGAAATTTTCTATTAAGAGGAATACATTAAATAGTTTGGTTTTACATTGGAATTTCTTTATGTATAGACTTCATATAGAGCTTCAACTACATAAGAGGGAGCCATTAAATAAGCAAGAGTGAGAAATTCATTTTAAATATGAATGATTTAATTAACTTTTATTAGTGTCTCATATTTTTTTTCCACTTTGGATAGCATCTTGGATATATTTGTTTTATATTTTTATAAAAAGTGATAAATACTCATTTCTTAAAATGATTTTTTTCACATGAACTGAAATGGCCAAGGAAAGAAATAGCAAGCAATTGTGAAGCATTAAAATCCACAAAATTTACTGACTGCATTTCTCTTTTGATTTACAAACTGATATACAGTTTCTCTAGTAAAAATTGTATTTGCTTCACTCCAGTTTTATTTTTATATAGTCATAATGGATTTTGCCAAAGTATAGCAGCTATTCCATGTCCCACCTCGCAGGCCAGGTGCAAATGATGCTTGCTATTGCACTGGACGTTGGGACTCAGGTCCAGAGGGCAGGTAGCAAAATGGCATCAAGCAAACAGACAGGGAGCAATTAAAGAGTAAATTACATGAATTATACCACTATCAATAGTTTGTTCACCATGAGGGGTGAGTAGGGTATGGAGCTAACCAACATTATCCTCAGGATTATGCACGTACCCTTAATGTATTAGTTATGGACTTACCATGAAGAAATCTTGCTCTCTGTGATAGCATGAATGAACCTTGAGGGCATTATGCTATGCAAAATAAGTCAGATAAAGACAAATGCTATATGATCTCACTTAAATGAGAAATCAAAGACCAATACCACAAAGAACAAATATAAACACAGAGAACAGTTTGGTGGTTTCCAGAGGCAGGGTTTGGGTGGGGGAGCCAGAATGGGTGAAGTGGATACAGATTTCCCGTTACAAATAAGTCACGGGGATATCATACAGGGCGTGGTGACTGTAGTTAATAATAGTGTATTGTATACTTGAAAGTTGCTAAGAGAGCAAATCTTAAAGTTCTCACCACAAGAAAAAATTGAAACTGTGTGTGATGATGGATCACAATAGTAAATTCACACTAGAATCACAGTGGTCATAATTTTGCAATATACACAAGTAACAAACCATTGTGTTGCATGTCTAAAATGTGTATGATGTCATGTGTCATAAAAAAAATAACCTACATCTTGGAAAAAAAAAGTAGAGGGAGACTTTGACCATATGTTTTTGGATGGTCCTTCAGATTCCTATTTCACCTGTATTAAGTGACATAAGAATCTATGAACATGTAGCCCTGAGTAACTTGATGACTTCTGGAATTTTCCTGACATAGGAGGGGAAAGAAAGAGAGTCTAGGTTGTAATATTTACTCAACAGGCATTTGACCCTAGATAACAGAAAATAAGTTTCCCTGACTTCCCAAATAAACCCTCTGCCCTTTTGCCTTTGCCACAGTGGGGATCAATAGTAAAAATTACCTTGAATGTTAAGTATAATAACTCTTAATATTTTTCCAGGATTTCTTTATCTTGAGAATTTGTATTTATAGATGAGATTTTGAAATTATTCATGTTTTTAAAATATTTAACTGATTTTGAGTTTACTACTTTACTCCTTTACATTAATAAAAACTTAATATTATCCTGAAACATAGTCTAAGGCATTTTGGCATGAGAAATGACCATACCAAATTACAAATAACCAATTTATAAATAAAAAATGTATTTTGAGCATTTGTTCAACATACGTTTATTAAATTTATGTTTATTAAATATTATGAAGTGTTAGTGTTTGAATTTAATCTTGCTGGTCCCAAATTTTTCATGAGAAAGAGATAAATACATGAATAAATAATTAGTCCAGTTGTATTCATTTCTTTGGTGAATGTAAGTAAACCTACCATAGTAATACAAAGGAGAGAAGAGCTGATTTGTCTGGAAAAGCCTCAAGAATTTTCAAAAAGGAAGTGAAATAAGATTTGGAGGAGCTCCCCAGGAGTAGAAGGGGATGGGACTCCAGATTGGAGAAGAGCTTATAAAAAGAAAGACATTTAAAATCCGAAGAGCACTGCAGGTTTGGGGAAAGATGATGAATTATATTGACTTTCCCCTATCTTTGGGAGGGCCAGGCAAAAACAACAAAAGATCCCTAGCCTGTGACTCACATGTCTCACTTGCTCCCTGTAGCTGTGTCCTTCCTATAAGTGGATTTCTGGGCAGACACATGGACTCATGAGCCTAGGAGCGAACCCTCCACTCGTGTCTGTCTTGGAGACAAGCCTCCTCACCTGACCTTGGGAGAGAGCACTGGGTTCCATAGGTAAGATCCCCTGGAGAAGGAAATTGCAACCTAATCCAGTATTATTTTCTAGAAAATCCCATGGACAGAGGAGCCTGACAGGCTACAGCTCATGAGGTCCTAAAAAATTCAGACACAACTTAGCAACTAAACACCACCAACAATTAGAAACCAGCAGTATCAACAAATCAAAGAATTGTGATTACATTGGGCCTTTTAACTGTGCTGTGATTAACCTTTATTACAACTCACATGTACTGAAATTATTCTATATGTGTAATATGACTGCTTATATTTCATAAATATTAAACTTCATGTCCACACGTGAGACCTTGCTCTTCTTGTTGTTCAGTCACTAAGTCATACCTGACATTTGTGACCCCATGGATTGCAGCACACCAGCCTTCCCTGTCCTTCATTATCTCCTGGAGTTTGCTCAATCTCGTGTCCATCGAGTTGGTGATGCCAATCAACCATCTCATTCTCTGTTGCCCCTTCTCCTCCTGCCCTCAATCTTTCCCAGCATTAGGGTCTTTTACAATAAGTTGGCTCTTTGCATCAGGTTGCCAAAGTATTGGACCTTCAGCATTAGTACTTTGAATATTAAGGGTTGATTTCCTTTAGGACTGGCAGGTTTCATCTCCTTGTAATCCAAGGGACTCTCAAGAATCCTCTCCAACATCACTGTTCGATGACATCAGTTCTTCTGTGCTCAGGCATCTTTATGATACGACACTCACATCCATACATGACTACTGGAAAAACTAAAGTTTTGAATATACAGTCATTTTTCTGGCAAAGTGATGTCTCTGCTTTTTAATATGCTGTCTAGTTTTTTCATAGATATTTTTCCAAGGAGCAAGCATCTTTTAATTTCATGGCTGCAGTCATCATCTGCAGTGATTATGGAGCCCAAGAAAATAAAACATGTGAGGCTTATCAAATACCTAACACTTATCATCAAGATAAATGTTGTGGTTAAAGTATTGTATAGCCTTAGGATAACCATATTCCAACTTTTTTTTAACCAATTACCATTTTTAAATGATTCTGATTTATATCTCAAAGTAGTATTCTTTATCATAGAACATGACTCAAATTTACCCTGAATCTAATATGTTTGCTAAGAAATTCTGTGGCTAATGACACAATAATGGAATAAAATGAAAACAAAAATTAGGTCGTTAAAGCTGAAACTGGAGAAAAAGAAGATAACCACAAATAAATGTAAAATGCAAAAAAAATGTAAAAGTGTGCACTGAATGAAGTTCTGGGTGGTAAAAGAGAATGGCCAATTGGGTTTTAAGAACAGTAGCCATATGGGGACACTTTATATTAAGACAGGGTACTCATTTTTCCATAAAGCTTCTACTTCCTGGGCACAATGGGTATTAAGAAATCAAAAATGAGAACTTATATTGCTAAAAGAAATTTAGTGAAGAAGATGATACATTGCGTGTGGTAGGGAAAAAGTCACTTTTCTCGGAAAAAGTCACTTTTCTCAGCAAAAGACATTTTAACCTCAGGGCATATTCTAGAATAATCAGGGTAATTAAAAAGCAGGCAGCTGTCCCATCTTTGAAAAACAATTTCACAATTACCTGTTTCTAAGATTTACAGGCAGTACAAGAGAAGAACATCTGTATTTAATATTTCTTTAAAATCACGATTGTAACTGCTGTTTCCTAGGCCACCTACCTGAGGGATGGGAGACACAGTATGATTATAAAACTGACTCTAGATCCAAAAGGTAATTCCATGGCTTAGGCTTCCCAATGGCTTCCTGGAAGGAGAGTGAACTCCTATCCTCCTTGGAGAAACTTTTCTCTCAGACAAAAGTAGAACTAAGAAGTAGGGGCTGGGGAGGCCATCAGTATTTTCCCACTAGGAACACCTTGGGTTGCTTAGAACAGGTCTGTGTTGCTCCTCCATTGCTTGGTCATTTGTATGGCTGTTGCTGGTATCCTATTTTGGATACCGTTGCCTACAGAGAGCTCGCTCTGTCTATAATGAAGGGCTGTGGGCTGAAACACTTCTGTCTTGCCACCAGAGCTTAGACTCCATCCTTTTCCCTGTCCTCAGTTGGTGCTCCTTCACATAGAAGGAGTGGGCTCCTTCACATAGAACCTTGAGGACCACATCTCACCAACCACCATTCCTCAGAGAAGTTAAAATCCTTTCTCCCACTGTGTATCGAACTCCCTTCACTTAGACTTCAGGTTGCACTTCTCATCTGTCCACTCCATTTTCAGGAACCCCATTCCAATTGATTTATCAGTTATCAACACCATTGGTCACATGGGAAGTTCATGAAAGCTTCACCCAAAATTAAGAAAAGCATTAAAATACTGGATCAGTCAGATTGTGTTACCTAACTAGGGTATTCTGGGTTACACGAAGTTTTCCATGTCATATGCTCCTGGGGAGAGTTTTAAGGGAAACAATTTTCAAACTCTCAACATTCATATGTTTTCTTTTCTAAATTTTTCTCTCTGAGAAAGCATTTGTATTTGAAGGCTTAAATACTGGGCTTCGTTCCCACCTCCGATTTCAGAATTGCCCTGGCCCTGTTTTATAAAGAAAGGCATGCCTTTCACTATCTGGAAACTTATTATTGTGTGATACACACAATAATAGGGTGTACAGATTTCTGGCATACCAGACAAAAAGATTTATTGAAATGCTCCTGTCGCCTAAGCCTTCCTTGATCATGGCATCACGAGCTTATGGTAAGTTCATGTCTTTCTGTCTTTTATTTATTTCTGTTAAATGGATAGCAAGAAGAGTTTCATGTTGTTACTTTCTTAATTAATATATATTGTGGAATAGAATGGCAGGACTAAACAGTATTGGTTCAACAAACTTCTTTGGCTGTGCACTTGCATGTGAACATTTACTCCAAATGGAAATGGTGTTGGCACTTTCTCAGTGGTCCAGTGGTTAAGACTCTGTGCTCCCAATCCAGGAGGCCTGGGGTTCAATCCCTGCTTGCAGATCTAGATCCCACATGCCACAACAGAGGTGAAAGATCCAGATGTGCTACAATTAAGACACACACAACCAAATAAATAAAAATGCTAAAAAAAGAAATGTTTGGATCTTCGCCACATAGTGGCTTTAAGTGTGAACCTTCGAGTCCTATATCCCTTGTACATACTCCCACTCCACCATTCACTAGCTCTGAATCTTTAGGCCAGCCTTAATTTACTTCTCTCCTTAATGCCATTCAAACTAGAGTCCACCTCATGGAGTTGCATAAGAATTAATGAAGATATGCAAGAAAAACATTTCAGAGAAAGACCAGAAGGAGATAAATGCTTGACCGATGTTTGTCACTTCACATTTTCTTATTGTGGGGTTACAATTAAGGAGCCTCCTCAGGCAAATCCAGCCACCTGGCTATGTAGTGAAGGGCTCAACCTCATCCAAAGGGAAGTCTGGACTTTGCCCTTATTTCCTGGGAGCTCCTCTCTAAACCCTTAGGTGGTTTTCTCTGAGAAAGGATGACTAAAGGTGTCAAAGGTTGACACTGAGAAAAGTGCTATTGTTTATGTGAGGGTGTTGGGCCAGCCTGATAGATGTGTACTGTTCATGGGGTTCTCAAGGCAAGAATACTGAAGTGGTTTGCCATTCCCTTCTCTGGTGGACCACATTCTTTCAGACCTCTCCACCATGGCCGGTCCATCTTGGGGGGCCCCACACAGCATGGCTTAGTTTCATTGAGTTAGACAAGCTGTGGTCCGTGTGATCAGATTGGCTAGTTGTCTCTGATTGTGTTTTCAGTGTGTCTGCCCTCTGATGCCCTCTCTCAGCACCTACCATCTTACTTGGGTTTCTCTTACCTTGCACATGGTGTATCTCTTCACGGCTGCTCCAGCAAAGTGCAGCCACTGCTCCTTACGTTGGATGTGGGGTAGTGGCTCTCGGCCGCCACCCCTGATCTTGGACAAGGGGTAGCTCTTCTCAGCCTCTTAGGGGCCAAGCAGCCGCTGCCACTCCAATGCTGCTTCAGTGACTGACTGTATTTTTGGGGGGCTGCAAAATCACTACCACAAATGGTGACTGCAGCCATGAAATTAAAAGACGCTTATTCTTTGATAGGAAAGTTATGACCAACCTAGATAGCATATTAAAAAGCAGAGACATTACTTTGTCAACAAGGGTCAGTCTAGTTGAGGCTATGGTTTTTACAGTAGTCATGTGTGGATGTGAGAGTTGGACTATAAAAAAATCTGAGCACCATAGAATTGATTCTTTTGAACTCTGGTGTTGAGAAGACTCTTGAGAATCCTTTGGACTGCAAGGAAATCCAACCAGTCCATACTAAAGGAGATCAGTCCTGAATATTCATTGGAAGGACTGATGTTGAAGCTGAAATTCCAATATTTTGGACACCTAAAGCAAAGAGCTGACTCATTTGAAAAGACCCTGATGCTGGGAAAAATTGAGGGCAGGAGGAGAAGGGGAGGACAGAGGATGAGATGGTTGGATGGCATCACTGACTCATTGGCCATGAGTTTGGGCAAACTCCAGGAGTTGGTGATGGATAGGGAGGCCTGGCGTGCTGCAGTTCATGGGGTCACAAAGAGTCAGACATGACTGAGCGACTGAACTGAACTGATAGGTATATAAACAATGTGATTTAGAGTTAAAACTTTGGGCCATAAGAATGCTGTGATTTATGATGGGGGTTTTGATCATGCAGTATCAGCTGCACCTCTAGAAAAGTTTGAGGCTGAGATCAGCTATATGGACAGTCAATTATATCTAGGTGATGGAGCCCCGGTAAAAACTCCGGACATGGAGCCTGGAGTGAGCTCCCGTGTCTGCAAGTGCTCAATGCCGGCACATCAGTGCTGGGAAGATAAAGCTGCCTGTGACGCCCTGGGAAGAATCAACCAAAAGCTCCATATTTCACACTTTCTTTGACTCTGCCCTATATGCCTTTTTCCTGGGCAGCTTTTAATCTGTATCTTTTAAAAAGCTGCAATACCCTGAGTATATACCAGGAGAAAATCATACTTTGAAAAGATACATGCACCTCAGTGTCCGTTGCTTCACCAGGGCTTCCCAGGTGGCTCAAACAGTAAAGAATCTGCCTGCAATGCGGGAGACTGGGGTTCAATCCCTGGGTTGGGACAATCCCCTGGAAGAGGGGATGGTAACCCACTCCAATATTCTTGCCTGGTGAATCCCCGTGAACAGAGGAGCCTGGCAGGCTACAATCTATTGGGTAGCAAAGAGTGGACACAACTTAGCCACTAAGTACAGCAGTGTTCATTGCAGCACTGTTTACAATAGCCAAAACATGGAAGCAACCTAAATGTATATCAAGAGATGGATAAACAAGATGTAGTGCACATATATAATGTAATATTACTCAGCCATAAGAAGGAACAAAATAATGCTATGAGAAGCAATATGGATGGACCTGGATATTCTCATACCAAGTGAAGTAAATCAGACAGAGAAAGGCAAATACATATGATATTACTTATATATGGAATATTAAAGGATGGTACAAATGAACTAACCTACAAATAGAGTCATGATGTAGAAAATAATCTTACGGTTCCAGGGGGAAGAAGGGAAGGATAAACTGTGATATTGGGATTGACATATACACACTACTAAATATAAGATAGATAACTAATAAGGACCTACTGTGTAGAAAAGGATAATCTTCTCAATGATCTGTAATGACCTCCATTGGAGGAGAATCTAAAAAAGAGTGAATACATTGTATATGTATAACTTATTCACTGTTCAACAAAAACTGACATTTATAGCATTGTAAACCAATTACACTGCACTAAAAATTAAAAAATGAATTAAAAATAAATCAAAGATCTGCAATAAACCATCAGATCAGTCTCTCAGTCATGTCCGACTCTTTGCGACCCCATGAATCGCAGCACACCAGGCCTCCCTATTCATCACCAGCTCCCGGAGTTCACTCAGACTCATGTCCATTGAGTCAGTGATGCCATCCAGCCATGTCATCCTCTGTCGTCCCCTTCTCCTCCTGCCCCCAATCCCTCCCAGCATCAGAGTCTTTTCCAATGAGTCAACTCTTCGCATGAGGTGGCCAAAGTACTGGAGTTTCAGCTTTAGCATCATTCCTTCCAAAGAAATCCCAGGGCTGATCTCCTTAGCCATATCTATAATAGCTTTCAGTGAGTTCTTGAATTCCTAGCTGGTTATGGAACCCAAGAATGGAAGTGAATAAAGTCTTGGGGACTTTCCACTGTAAAATCTGTGTCTGTCAAAGGCCCTTTTCTTTATATGCATAGCTGTGATATTTTCATGTTGGTTAATTGGTACTTTGTCTAAGAACTCAGTAATTAACTCATATTTCAAATAGGAACATTGAAGTGGTGGATTACTCAATAAATAACCAACGAAGACCCTGGAGATACTCATATATTGTGAAATCCATCAAGAAGTTTGCCATCTCAGACCCTCCACCTGGGGCTGCTGGTCCTTATTCAGCTTTCTTAGTCCTTGGCTTCCTATCAGCACCAAGAGCATTCAGTATGGATGAGGCTTTGGGTTAGCTTAGACAAGTCAGTCTCCTCATTGGGTGCTATGGTCTAAATGCTTGTGTTCTCCCAAAATTCATATGTTGAAAACCTAATCCCAAATTGATGATTTTAGGAGGTGGGACATTGGTAAATGATTAGGTCATAAGTGCAGAACCCACATGAGGGCAGAGCCCACATGAATGGGATTAGGGCTCTTGTGAAAGAGGCCTGAAATACTTGTTCATCCCTTCCATTTAGGGATATGTCCTGGAAGAGGCCCTCACTCACTCTACCATGCTGGCACCCTGATCTTGGACTTCTAGCCTCCAGAACTGTGATAAATAATGCAGTTTATAAACCACCCAGCCTCTGTCATTTTGTAATAGCAGCCTGCATGCACTAAAACACTGGACATGATTAAATGGGGGAAAAATTGTCAAGCGTGTTTTCCCTTCCAAGGTCATGAATGTGGAACAGGTAGCATAGATGTTCAATTCCAAATACACATGGTAACATACTCCATAGAATTGTACAGGAAGATATTTTCTTAGAGGTAATTAACATTTAAACCAATAGATTGTGAATAAAATAAATTACCTTCTATATGTGGGTAGATTTTATGCAATCAGTTGAGGACCTTTTCACAGCTATTTGTAAGGCGCTTACTCCTTGGAAGGAAAGTTATGACCAACCTAGATAGCATATTCAAAAGCAGAGACATTACTTTGCCAACAAAGGTGCGTCTAGTCAAGGCTATGGTTTTTCCTGTGGTCATGTATGGATGTGAAAGTTGGATTGTGAAGAAGGCTGAGCGCCGAAGAATTGATGCTTTTGAACTGTGGTGTTGGAGAAGACTCTTGAGAGTCCCTTGGACTGCAAGGAGATCCAACCACTCCATTCTGAAGGAGATCAGCCCTGGGATTTCTTTGGAAGGAATGATGCTAAAGCTGAAACTCCAGTACTTTGGCCACCTCATGTGAAGAGTTGACTCATTGGAAAAGACTCTGATGCTGGGAGGGATTGGAGGCAGGAGGAGAAGGGGGTGACAGAGGATGAGATGGCTGGATGGCATCACTGACTCGATGGACGTGAGTCTGAGTGAACTCCGGGAGTTGGGGATGGACAGGGAGGCCTGGCGTGCTGCGTTTCATGGGGTCACAAAGAGTCAGACAGGACTGAGTGACTGAACTGAACTGAGGACCTTAGGAGCAAAGATTGAGGTTTTTCAAAATAAAAGCAATTCAGCCTTAAGACTGCACCACTAACTCCAGCCTTTCAGCCTTAAGATGAAGCAACTGGACCCTAAGGCTGTTACTGGGCTCTAATCAGAGTCCTAACATAACTGCTCTTTCACTTAGAAAACTTATCTTCACTTCTCTAGGCCTTGGTTTTCTCAACTAAGCAAGGAAATTAGAGTAGAAAATCCTTTACATTTCCAAAGATTATGCAAGTCTCTGTATACAACATGATCCCAAACTGAGGTATTTTTCCTTTTCCCAAAAAGAAAATTATTTGTTGTGCAGCTTCCCTGGTTGGATCTCTTATATATTATAATGGACTTATAATGAGGACTTATTATAGTCCTCATTATCTGCTCTATCTCACAGTGTACTTCTCTGGTTTAGCTTTAAGAAAAATTCCTTGATAGAAATAATTACTTGATTGTTATTAAATAATACTTTTATCTTTGGTCTTATGATGAAAAGCAGGAGTTATAGTTAAGCATGCTATTGAGAGAAACTGTTTGTAAATGTCAATATGTCACCTTGAAGAAGTTTGCTGTGCTTAGTTGCTCAGTCGTGCTCAGCTGTTTACTACCCCTGGACTGCAGCCCACCAGGCTCCTCTGTCCATGGGGATCCAGGCATGAATACTGGAATAGGTTGTCTTGCCCTCTTTCAAGGATCTTTCTGACCCAGGGATCGAACCCAGGTCTTCTGCATTACAGGTGGACTCTTTACTGTCTGAGCTGCCAGCTCCCAATAAAATGGATCTTGACATATTCAGAAGATGTGTGATTTGTCTACTTTTGTTTCCTGCAACCATGTTTTGTTTGGGGTTTTTTTCCAGTTAATATATCAGTCCCATAACTGAAAGCTATCAAGAATGCAAGCTCAAGCTCTATTTGAAAGGAAATATTTAAAAAAAAAAAAAGCAAACGTATCTGGAATAGCAGTTAAGATTTTGTTCAGTTGTCATTTTATCCAAAATACCTGGGTATTTGCTTTTAATTATAGTATTTACCTCAAAAAGAACAAATAAGCTGGTCTGTGAAAATACTAGTTTCTGGCATGGTTGATACTCAGTAAATAGTAACTTCAGGGCAGTTGGCATAGCCTTTGTACCCCCAAGGAAACTGAATTAAAGAAGTGGGAATTGGTGTGTTCAGATAATTAACTATAATACAAGTCAGAATGTGGTCAATGAAATAAAAATGGTGAGAGTGAAATTAGGAAGCCATAAGGAGGAAGATGGTACTTTCCTCTAGGAAAAGTAGGTAACAATTCATCAAGGAGGTGAATTTCTTTTGTACCTTCAAAGAGAGAGTAGGGATTTGTGTACAATGTAAGAATATTTGATTTGTAGACTCTCCTTAAAGTATTTTCATCTGTCAAGATCAGAGAGTACAGCTAAGAAACTGAACTCTAGTGAAGCTGAAAATCCTATGGTAAAAAGTAGACTCAAGTGGCAGGTTCAGAGCACTGTCTCTAGTTCTGTCCTATTGAGCCTTTTTGTCAGTGACTCTATTATCACATTATCTTAGGACATGAAATTGCGAGGGGTAGTGTATGTGGAATAACAGACTGCAAATCGAGTGGTTTCTATCTAATAAGGTGATGATTAAAAACAAATGCATCCACAGTTGTGTGAAAGTAAGAGTCGCTCAGTCATGTCCAAATCTTTGTGACCCCGTGGACTATACAGACCATGGAATTCTCCAGGCCAGAGTACTGGAGTGGGTACCTTTCTCTTCTCCAGGGAATCTTCCCAACCCAGGGATCAAACCCAGGCCTCCCACATTGCAGGCAGATTTTTCACCAGCTGAGCCACAAGGGAAGCCCCCACAGTTCTAGTTCTGTAATTATGTCCAAATAATCAGGGTATGAGGGTTTGGGTCGGGGGAAAAGACCTCAGTGGTTTTAGTTCACTGTATGCCGTGAGAGCAGCATCAAAAATTCACTGGAATTTTACTCTTCACGAATGAAAGTGTTTCATTGAACAAACACATAACGAAGGCCTGCTGGATGCAAAGAATGGACATCAGTGAAGAGCACACATGTGGACTTTGTGAATTAGGACTTAAATTTTAATAGAAAAACAGAAGTGAGGTGAATTTCAAAGTTAAATGTTGCACCACAATTGGGACACATGTCGAGAGGGAAAAGCACAGAATGCCATATGTCCACATAACAAGGAGACCTGAGCTGTGTCAGAGTCACGAAAGGCTGCTTTGTGGAAGTGGTCTTTACTGAGATCTGAAAGATGTCATGGAAGTCATGAGGTAAAAGAGAGAGGGTCTTCCAGGGAGAAGGAATGGCATTGATAAAGAGCTTTAGCCATATGTGAGAATATAGAGTGAGAAGAACAGACATGCCAGGATTGAACCTTCAAGGAATTTAATTTACTTGGTAAAACTTATGCAAACTAGACAAGGAATACAAGGTGGAATATGATCAGTTCTGTGAAAGAGATAAGAATCAAGTTTGCAGAGCATGGGAGATATTTCCATTTGCTGGGTAATTCGGTAAAGATTCACTTAAACTTAGGAAATGTGGTTTCTATTGCTACATTTGCATCGAGTTTTATAAGTTTAGATAAGTGACTTAATCAATCTTGGATTTACTAATATATCTTTAATATGGGAGGATTGTCTAGATAATTTCCAAAGTTTATTCCTTTTCTAAATATCCAGTGAATCCCACTGGTTATTGTCTGGAATTAAATCCTTTTACAAGCCAAGAGTAATGGCTGAAATATCTACAAAATTATATTAAAAAGCATTGAAATTTTTTTCTCTTCTTTCAGTTTTTTATTTTTTTTTGTTTTTTTTTTGTTTATTTGTTTTGTTTTTATTTTATTTTATTTTTAAACTTTACATAATTGTATTAGTTTTGCCAAATATCAAAATGAATCCACCACAGGTATACATGTGTTCCCCATCCTGAACCCTCCTCCCTCCTCCCTCCCCATACCATCCAGTTTTTTAAAAATAAAATTTCCAGATAAAATGGCAAGATATTTAAAGTATACATGACAATTTAAATAGGTATACATTACTAATGGATTCCCTCATTGATTTAATTAACATATCTATTAATATCACCTCACATATTTACCTTTCAAGATCTTTTTGGTGAGGACTTTTAAGTTTTACTCTCTTACATGTGTGCTAAGTCCCTTCAGTCATGTCCAACTCTTTGTGACTCCATGGACTATATAGCCTGCCAAGATCCTCTGTCCATGGGGATTCTCCAGGAAAGAACACTAGAGTGGGATGCCATGCCCTCCTCCAGGGGATCTTCCTGACCCAGGGATTCAACCCATGTCTCTTATGCATCCTGCACTGACAGGAGGGGTCTTTACCATGAACACCACCTGGGAAGCCCCACAAATGTCAATAACACATTACAAATCACAGTCACCATGTTACACATTAGATCCTCAGACCTTATTCATTATCTTACAGCTTAAAGTTCGTGCACTTTTACCAAATTCATTCTTAAATCATTGATTTCTCAGCACTTATTTTTACATGACCTGTGACATGTTCTTGTATTTATGATTTTGGAGTCAGGAAGAATGATGTCCCGCTCCTGTTGTAAGCAGTTTAGTGATAGATCTTTAAGGGACGCTCTTTAACTAGCAGATCCAAAGCCACCCCTATTATTGTCAGAAATCAAGATGATTTACACAAGTAAGGAAAATAAAGAGAACTGGCTTCCCTGGTGGCTCAGATGATAAAGAATCTGCCTGCAATGTGGGAGACCTTGGTTGCACCCCTGGGTCAGGGAAGATCCCTGCAGAAGGGAATGGCTATTCACTCCAGTAATCTTTGTCTGAAGAATCCTTTGGACAGAGTAGCCTGGCAGGCTACAGTCCATGGGGGTCATAAAAAGTCAGACATGCCCGAGTGACTAACAGACAATAAACTTTAAGGATTAAAGTTTATTGCTTTAAAGGAATTAAAAGGAATTCCTTAAAAAGAATAGTAAAACTGTTTGAGACAGGCAAGAACAGGATACATGAACACTTTCAGGCCCACAGGGCAAAGAAAAAAAATGGATATTGCAGTCTCTAGAGAGACTTGTACATACCTGCAGGTAAACTTGAGGGCTTCTGACCAGAGATCTGGCTTTCAGTGGAGAAACTTGGTCACCTCCCAGCAGGAAAGGAGTCTGGAAAGAATCAATCCACTAATCTCTTTCTCCACTGACTCACCAATCTCTTTTGTACACCACTGGCCAAACTCAAGTAGAAGTCAGAGGCCAGGAGAGCTAGAGGGATAAAGTCTGGTCTTCTCAGCCTCTAAATGTTCATAACATAATAGAAAATGATCAACAGGGTTCCTGAGGGTCATATAAAGAATATCAAACACACCCACCACTTCTTGGTAGAAATGCTTTCTTTATCTTAATGTAGTAGTAGTAATTTTTGCTAGACTTTTAGAAACACTGGGTATGATTAACTTTAGTGGGAGAAGTTAGTTTCTGATTTTCCCTAGTTTGAGCATTTGTCGCTGCATTTCTGGTATGATATTATTACTGGGACCCTAACTAACTGTACCCTTGATTCACATAAACCCATTGAAGAGAAAGGTAATATGACCAGACTTACAAAGGGACCAGAAACTATCAAGAGATGTTTTTGTACATTGCTGGATTCATTTGGCTCATTTGTATGTGTAAGAGTAAAGACTTTTAATTCCAAATTTATGAGAGGTGTTTGTCTGAAATTTCCCTTTTTTGTACTGCCTTTGTCTGATTTTGGTATAGGGCAATACTGGCCCCATCAAATTAGTTGGTAATAGTTTCCTACTCTTTTATTTTCTTGAAGAGATTATGTCAAATTGATCTTAATTTTTAAAATATTTGTTAGAATTCTCTGGTCAAACTATCATGAATTGATGATTTCTTTTTCAAAAGTTTTATATTACATTTTCAATGTCTTTAAATGTTATAGGACTATTCAGATTATCTATTTTTGCTTCAAATATTTTGAGACTGTGTTTATTGGTGTACATATATTTAGGATTATTATGTATTCTATCTGGATTGATTCTTTTATCCTCATATAATGCCCTTGCATTCCTTTGTCTTCAGAAATTTTCTTTGCTCTAAAGTCTAATTTACCTGATATTATCATATTTTTTATCCTTTTATTTTCTACATATCCTTGCCATTAATGAGTTTCTTGGGCTTCCGTGGTGTCTCAGATCATAAAGAACCCACCTGCAATTTGAAGACCTGGGTTTGATCCCTGTATTGGGAACAGCCTCTGGAGGAGGGCATGGCAATACACTCCAATATACTTACCTGGAGAATCTACTTGGATACAGGAGTCTGGCAGGCTACAGTCTATGAGGTCGCAAAGAGTCAGACATGGCTGAACAGCTAAGCACAGCACACAGCACACTGAGTTTCTTTGAAAGAACATATAGTGTTTCGTGTTGTTTTTGTTTTTTTTTAATTCACTCTGACAACTCTGTCTTTTGATCAATATATTTAGACCATTTGTAGGTTAGGTGATTAATGATATGTTATTGCTTAAGTCAAGCTTCCCAGATGGTGCTAGTGGTTAACAACCCACCTGTCAATGAGGAAGTGTAAGAGATGAGGCTTTGATCCCTGAGTGAGGAAGGTTCCCTGGAGGAGGGCATGAGAACCCACTCTAGCATCCTTGCCTGGAGAATCCCATGGACAGAAGAAGCTGGTGGGCTACAATACATGGTGTCATAAAAAGTCAGACACGACTTAGGAACTAAACGACCACCAGTATTTCTTTACCTTTATTCCTGGGGAGGAATGGCCCTACTCAGGTTGTCTTCTGATGGTAGGTTGGAGATCAGAAATGGTGGGTCTGTGTTGCCTTCTTCTGTTAGGTGCTGCTGTCTGGCTCTTCCAGTTCAGTTCAGCTCAGTTGTTTAGTCGTGTCCAACTCTTTGTGACCCCATGAACTGAAGCCCTCCAGGCCTCCCTGTCCATCACCAACTCCTGGAGTTTTCTCAAACTCATGTCCGTTGAGTCCATGATGCCAACCAAACATCTTATCTTCTGTCATCCCCTTCTTCTCCTGCCTTTAATCTTTCCCAGCATCAGGGTCTTTTCAAATGAGTCAGTTCTTCGCATCTGGTAGCCAAAGCATTGGAGTTTCAGCTTCAGAATCAGTCCCTCCAATGAATATTCAGGACTGATTTCCTGTAGGATGGACTGGTTGGATCTCCTTGTAGTCCAAGGAACTCTTAAGTGTCTTCTCCAACACCACAATTCAAAAGCATCAATTCTTTGGCACTCAACTTTCTTTATAGTCCAACTCTCACATACATGCATGACTACTGGAAAAAGATAGACTTTTGTTGGCAAAGTAATGCCTCTGCCTTTTAATATGTTGTCTAGGTTGGTCATAACTTTTCTTCCAGGGGACAAGTGTCTTTTAATTTCAGGGCTGCAGTCAGCATCTGCAGTGATTTTGGAGCCCAAGAAAATAAAATCTGCCACTGTTTCCCCATCTATTTGCCATGAAGTGATGTCACCATATGCCATTATCTGTTTTCTGAATGTTGAGTTTTAAGCCAACTTTTTCACTCTCCTCTTTCATTTTCATCAAGAGGCTCTTCCAGTCTTCAGGCTCTAAACTAGTTCACCTTCCTCTTGCCAACCATAAATGGTCTCCTTTAGTGGTCTCTTCTTATTTCCAGAACAAACAGAGGAGTGGGCACAAAGAGATCAAAACCATCTTGTCTGAACCAGAAGCCCAAGGTGTGTTTTATAACCTAGGGAAGAGATTTCATGGAGGGAAGTTGAGGAGGAAACTGGAAAGGAGTCCATAGCAGGCTGGAGATGAAAGTCGTGGAGTCCCTTTCTTTAGAAGTCATGGGAAGCTGAGAAAGTATTTATTCTAGGTGACATGTATATTCAGCTCTGAATGAATACACTTTCTCTTTCAGCAAACTGTAAGTCTTTGTATTTTTTCATTAATTTTCCTTGCAAATGGATATGTATAATGATATCCACACAACATTATATTTATTCTTCTAGGCCATTGTTCTGCTTTTATTATGACTTGAGATTTAAACCTTTGTAAAAAAGAAATCTATTGTAGAGTTTGAATTATGTAACAGTAGATGAATTGATGGAATAATAAAAGAACTAATGATGATTACTTAACTGAGCTTACAAAATTTTATATATGCATATGAAAATTTATTCACATATAATTTTATTCTTGGCCCTTTGTGGTATTCTGAGAGCTTTGGTTGAAGTTATATGTAAAAGAAATTTCTTTATTATGATAGTTAAATAACTGTGGGTAATTATGTGTGTACATTCAGAATCCATTAGTCCAGTGGCCATAAAGATAAGTGTCCTTATGCCCTGGGGAAGAAAATGTTAGCCTTTCTATTTCTATTTATTTTTTAAATTTATTTATTTATTTTAATTGGAGGCTAATTACTTTACAATATTGTAGTGTTTTTGTTTTTGGTTTTGGTTTTTTTTGCCATACATTGACATGAATCGGCCATAGATGTACATGTATCCCTCATCCTGAAACCCCCTCCCAACTCCCTCCCCATCCCATCCCTCAGGATTGTCCTAGTGCACCAGCTTTGAGTGCCCTGTTTTATGCATTGAACTTGGACTGGTGATCTATTTCACATATGGTAATATACATGTTCAATGCTATTCTCTCAAATCATCCTACCCTCACCTTCTCCCACAGAGTCCAAAAGTCTGTTCTTTCTCTCTGTGTCTTTTGCTCTCTCTCATATAGTGTCATCATTACCATCTTTCTAAATTCCATATATATGTGTTATATATATGGCTTCCCAAAGTCATGCCACACCCATAGACATCCCAAAACCCACTACTGGACACTTCATTGCACTCCAGAGAGAAAAAGATCCAGCTCTACCCACCAGAACACAGATGCAAGCTTCCTTAACCAAGAAACCTGAAAGCTATTAGTCCAACCCCACCCACAGGGAGCAACCTCCACAATAAAAAGGAACCACAAACTTCCAGCCTACAGAAAGGCCACCCCAAACACAGCAATATAAACAAAATGAAAAGGCAGAGACATATTTAGCAGGTAAAGGAACATGATAAATGCCCACCAAACCAAACAAAAGAGGAAGAGATAAGAAGTCTACCTGAAAAAGAATTCAGAATAATGATAGTAAAGATGATCCAAATCCTGAAAACAAACTGGGGCTATACATAAAAGACTAGAGAAAACGATTGAGAATATGCAAGAAAAGTTTAACAAGGACCTAGAAGAAATAAAAAAGAGTCAATCAATAATGAATAATGAAGTAAATAAGATCAAAAGCACTCTGGAGGAAACCAACAGTAGAATGACTGAGGCAGAAGATAGGATAAGTGACGTGGAAGATAGAATAGTGGAAATGAAGAAGAGAGGAAAAAAGAAAAAGAATTTAAAGAACTGAGAACAACCTCAGAGACATCTGGGACAATGTTAAATGTCCCAACATTTGAATCATAGGAGTCCCATAAGAAATAGACCAAAAAAAGGACATGAGAAAATATTTGAGGAGATAATAGTTGAAAACTTCCCTAAAATGGGAAAGGAAATAGCCACCCAAGTCCAAGAAACTTAGAGAGTCCCAAACAGATTAAACTCAAGGCAAAACACCCCAAAACACATAGTAATCAAACTAATGAAGATGAAACACAGAGAGAAAAATATTAAAAGCAACAAGGGAAAAGCAACCAATAACACACAAAGGAATCCCTACAAGGATAACTGCTGATCTTTCAATAGAAACTCTTCAGGCCAGAAGGGAATGGCATTACATACTCAAAGTGATGAAAGAGGAAAAGCTACAACCCAGATTACTATACCCAGCAAGGATCTTATTTAAATATGGAGGAGAAATCAAAAGCTTTACAGACAAGCAAAAGCTGAGAGAATTCAGCAACACCAAACCAGCTCTTCAACAAATGCTAAAGGATCTCTAGACAGGAAACACAGAAAGGGTGTATAAACTTGAACCCAAAACAACAAAGTAAATGGCAACAGGATCATACTTATCAATAATTACCTTAAATGTAAATGGGTTGAATGCCCCAACCAAAAGACAAAGACTGGCTGAATGGATACAAAAACAAGACCCCTATATATGCTATCTACAAGAGATCCACCTCAAAAAAAGGAACACATACAGACTGAAAGTGAAGGGCTGGAAAAAGATATTTCATGCAAATTGAGACTAAAAGAAAGAAGGACTAGCAATACTCATATCAGATAAAATAGACTTTGAAATAAAGGCCATGAAAAGAGACAAAGAAGCACAGTACATAATGATCAAAGGATCAACCTAAGAAGAAGATATAAACATTATAAACAGATATGCAACCAACATAGGAGCACTGCAATATGTAAGGCAAATGCTAACAATTATGAAAGGGGAAATTAACGGCAACACAATAATAGTGGGAGACTTTAATACCCCACTCACACCTATGGATAGATCAACCAAACACAAAATTAGCAAGGAAACACAAACTTTAAATGAAACAATTGACCGATCAGACCTAATTAATACCAATAGGACCCCAAAACAATGAATTTCATCAAGTTCTCAAGTGCACATGGAACATTCTCCAGGATAGATCACATCCTGGGCCATAAATATAGCCTTCGTAAATTCAAAAAAATTGAAATCATTTCAAGCGTCTTTTCTGATCACATTGCAGTAAGATTAGATATCATTAAAAAGTGAAAGTGAAGTCGCTCAGTTGTGCTCAACTGTTTGCAACCCCATGGACTGTAGCCTACCAGCCTTCTCCATCCATGGGATTTTCCAGGCGAGAATACTGGAGTGGGTTGCCATGGGGGGAAAAAAAAAACTATTAAAAATACAAACACACGGAGGCTAAAAAACATGCTTCTGAATAACCAGCAAATTGCAGAAGAAATCAAAAAAGAAATCAAAATATGCATAGAAACAAATGAAAATGAAAACATGACAATGCAAAACCTATATGGAATTCAGTAAAAGCAGTGCTAAGGGGAAGGTTCATAGCAATACAACCTTACCACAAGAAACAAGAGAAAAATCAAATAAATGACCTAACTTTATACCTAAAGTAACTAGAAAAAGAAGAAATGAAGAACCCCAAAGCTAGAAGAAGGAAAGAAATCATAAAAATTAGGGCAGAAATAAATGAAAAAGAAACAAAGGAGTCTATAGCAAAAATCAACAAAACTAAAAGCTGGTTCTTTGAGAAGATAAATAAAATAGACAAACCACTAGCCAGACTCACCTAGAAAAAAAAAAAAAAGAAGTATCAAATCAACAAAACTAGAAATGAAAATGGAGAAATCACAACAGATGACACAGAAATACAAAGGATCATAAGAGACTACTATCAGTAACTATATGACAATATAATGGACAACTTGGAAGAAATGGACAAATTCTTTGAAAAGTATAACCTTTCAAAACTGAACTATGAAGAAACAGAAAATCTTAACAGACTCATCACAAGTGCAGAAATTGAAAATGTCATAAAAAATCTTCCAACAAACAAAAGCCCAGGACCAGATGGCTTCACAGGTGAATTCTACCAAAAATTTAGAGAAGAGCTAACACCAATCCTACTCGAACTCTTCCAGAAAATTGCAGAGGAAGGTAAACTGCCAAACTCATTCTATGAGGTCACCATCACCCTAATACCAAAAGCAGACAAAGATGCCACAATAAAAGAAAACTACAAGCCAATATCACTGATGAACATAGATGCAAAAGTCCTCAACAAAATTCTAGCAAACATAATCCAACAACATATCAAAATGATCATACATCATGAACAAGTGGGCTTTATCACAGGGATGCAAGGATTCAATATTCACAAATCAATCAATATGATACACCACATTAACAAATTGAAAGATAAAAACCATATGATTATCTTAATAGATGCAGAGAAAGCCTTTGACAAAATTCAACATCCTTTTATGATAAAATCCCTCCATAAATCAGGCATAGAAGGAACATGCCTCAACATAATAAAAGCCATATGTGATAAACCAACAGCAAATATTATCCTCAATGGTGAAAAATTGAAAGCATTTCCCCTTTCAAGTCAGCAACAAGACAAGGGTGTCCACTCTCACCACTACTATTCAACATAGTTTTGTTAGTTTTAGCCACAGCAATCAGAGAAGAAAAAGAAATAAAAGGAATCCAGATTGGAAGAGAAGTAAAACTCTCACAGTTTGCATATGATATGATCCTCTACATAGAAAATCCTAAAGACACCACCAGAAAACTACTAGAGCTAATCAATGAATATAGTAAATTTACAGGATATAAAATTAACACACATAAATATCTTGCAATCCTATACACTAACAATGAGAAAACAGAAAGAGAAATTAAGGAAACAATTCCATTCACCATTGCAACAAAAATAATAAAATACTTAGGAATAAATCTACCTAAAGAAACCAAGACCTATATATAGAACTATAGAACACTGATGAAAGAAATCAAAGATGACACAAATAAATGGAGAAATATACCATGTTTATGGATCAGAAGAATTAATATAGTGAAAATGAGTATACTACCCAAAGCAATCTATAGATTCAATACAATCCCTATCAAGGTATCAACAGTAATTTTCATAGAACTAGAACAAATAATTTCATAATTTTATGGAAATAAAACAAACCTCGAATAGCCAAAGCAATCTTGAGAAAGAAGAATGGAGTGGGAGGATCAACCTGCCTGACTTCAGATTATACTACAAAGTTACAGTCTTCAAGACAGTGTACTGGCACAAAGACAGAAATATAGATCAATGGAACAAAATGGAAAGCCCAGAGATAAATCCATGCACCTATGGACACTTATCTTTGACAAAGGAGGCAAGTATATACAATAGAGAAAAGACAATCTCTTTAACAAATGGTGCTGGGAAAACTGGTTTACCACCTGTAAAAGAATGAAACTAAAACAATTTCTAACAACATACACAAGGATAAACTCAAAATAAATTAAAGATCTAAATGTAAGACCAGAAACTATAAAACTCCTAGAGGAAAACATAGGCAAAACACTCTCCTACATAAATCACAGCAGGATCCTTTATGACTGACCTCCCAGAGTATTGAATATATGAGCAAAAATAAACAAATGAGACCTAATTAAACCTTAAAACTTTTGCACAGCAAAGGAAACTATAAGCAAGGTGAAAAGAAAGCCTTCAGAATGGGAGAAAATAATAGCAAACCAAGCAACTGACAAAGAATCAATCTCAAAAATACACAAGCAGCTCATGCAGCTCAATAACAGAAAAATAAACGACCCGATCAAAAAATGGGCCAAAGGACTAAACAGACATTTCTCCAAAAAGGCATACAGATGGCTAACAAAGACATGAAAAGATGCTCAACATCACTCATTATCAGAGAAATGCAAACCAAAACCACAATGAGGTACCATCTCATGCTGGTTAGAATGGCTGCTATCAAAAAGTCCGCAAACAATAAATGTTGGAGAGGGTGCAGAGAAAAGACAACCCTCTTACACTGTTGGTGGGAATGCAAACTAGTACAGCCACTAAGGAGAACAGTATGGAGATTCCTTTAAAAACTGAAATAGAGATGCCATATAGCCCAGCAGAGGATGTGACGGTTGGATGGCATCTGACTCAATGGACACAAGTTTGAGTAATCTCCGGTTGGTGATGGACAGGGAGGCCTGGCATGCTGCAGTCCACAGGGTCACAAAGAGTCAGACAGGACTGAGCAACTGAACTGAACTGACAACCCAGCAATCCCACTGCTGGGCATACACAGTGAGGAAACCAGAATTGAAAGAGACACGTGTACCCCAATGTTCATCACACCACTGTCTACAATAGCTAGGACATGGAAGCAACCTAGATGTCCACTGGGAGATAAATGGATAAGAAAGTTGTGGTACATATGCACAATGGAATGCTACTCAGCTATTAAGAACATATTTGAATCAGTTCTAATGTGATGGATGAAACTGGAGTGTACTATACAGAGTGAAGTAAGTCAGAAAGAAAAATACCAATACAGTATATTAATGCATATATATATATATGGACTTTAGAAAGATGGTAATGATGACCCTATAAGTGAGACAGCAAAAGAGATACAAAGAACAGACTTTTGGACTCTGTGGGAGAAGGCGAGGGTGGGATGATTTGAGAGAATCGCATTGAAATATATATATTACCATGTGTGAAATAGATCACCGGTCCAAGTTCGATGCATGAAACAGGACACTCAAAGCCAGTGCACTGGGACAACCTGAGGGATGGGATGGGGAGTGAGTTGGGAGAGGGTTTCAGGGTGGGGGACACATGTACATCCATGGCTGATTCATGTCAATGTACTGCAAAAACCACTACAAACTACTGCAAAAACAATACTACAGTATTGTAAAGTAATTAGCCTCCAATTAATATAAGTAAATTAATTTAAAAAATAGACATATCTGAGTCTTCAATTTCCCTTAGAAAACATTTCTTACCATGAGGCATAGGAATTTGCCTTTGTAAGAAAGACAAAATTAAATACATAATTACTTTCTTTGATACAAATGTAATATTCAGAATATAACCACATGGATTTGAATATACCTATAGGAAGACCATATCTCACAAATATACTTTTGGGTTGCTTAACCGTGGCCAAACAAGAATGGAATATAGCGCTCGTTCATTTGTTGGCATGTACTACACTAAAACTGGATTTCCCAGGGGGCTAAGTGGTAAAGAATTTGCCTTCCAATGAAGGAGATGCAGCTTCAGTCCCTAGGTTGGTAAGATCCCCTGGAGAAGGAAATGGCAACCCACTCCAATATTCTTGCCTGGGAAATCCCATGGACATAGAAGCCTGGTGGGTTACAGTCCATCAGGTCGAAGAGTCAAACATGACTGAAGAAACAGAGCACACAACAGCTTGTTTTAAACCTGCCTTTTCTTAATCTTGATATTCTTGGGTTCGCTTGCAGAGAAAGCAACAGGAACTTTTGAGAGAAGAAATGTCCCGGAGCATAATAGTTTGCTGCAGAAGTTTTCAGATCCTGAACTATGCAAACAAACATTCTGATTATCCCAGAGGATGCAACGGTTAGCAGTAGAATCCTCCTTAACCAAAGGATTGCACCAGTAGATTTTTGTTGTTGTTAAATGAAAGTCCTTTAGATATATTTATTTTCTGATGTGTCTCTTCCGTGTGGCCATGGCCTCTTTTGGTTATGCCCATTTAGTAGTTTCTAATCCCCTCCTCTTTCTTTTTGTTCAAAAGTCAAAATTATCACACATCGTCTATAATTACTACATTCAATTTTGTAAAATAAAATAGTACATAAACACTGGGGGAAAAAATGAGTACAGACGCTAAGCTTTAATTTTTTTTTTCTGTTTACATGTCATAGATCATTCCTAATTGGATAGTAATGTTTTTAGACTCAAGGGTCTTACCAATATTTTTCATTTTTGTTTTTATTGAAATTGCTCCCATCACACTCACATGTCATTCATTTCAGTTCAGTCACTCAGTCATGTTTGACTCTTTGCAACCTCATGAACTGCATCATGGCAGTCTTCCTTGTCCATCACCAACTTCCCTGTGCATCACCAACACCATCACCAGCTCAGTCATGCCTGACTCTTTGTGACCCCACGGACTATACAGTCCTTGGAATTCTCCAGGCCAGAATACTAGAGTTGGTAACATTTCCCTTCTCCACGGGATTTTCCCAACCCAGGGATCACACCCGGGTCTCCCACATTTCAGGCGGATTCTTTACCACCTGAGCCATAAGGGAAGCCCAAGAACACTGGAGTAGGTAGCCTGTCCCTTCTCCGTGGATTTTCCTGACCCAGGAATCAAACTGGGGTCTTCTGCAATGCAAGCAGATTGTTATTATCCACACGTCATTAGGATCATTACATTACATAATTATAATAGCAAGCACCATGGGCATTAACAGGTATGAGGACTAACAAAACAGTCTCTTCTGAGTGTTAACTCACTTGAAGGGAGCTGCAAGGAGCCAGTTGCAGCGGGCCCCCAGCCCTGGGGTCACTACTCAGCCAGCTGTTGGCACCGATATTGATGTTTTATAAGAGAAAAAGGCATTCCTACAGGAGTTAATTAAGTGGGAATAATTTGGGTAAAAGTTCATATGTGCCAATGTTCCATGAAAGACATTGCAGAGGACCTTGATTTGAAAGATCACAGGGCTCCCTTGTGGCACAGTGGTAAAGAATCTGCCACTGATGCAGGAGACACAGGTTTGATCCCTGGTCTGGGAAGATCCCACGTGGCAAGGAGCAATGATAAGCCCTTGTGCCACAACAGTTGAGCCTGTATTCTAGAGCCCTGGAACTGCAACTACTGAAGCCCACAAGCTTAGAACCTGTGCTCCACAACAAGAGAAACCACTGCCATGAGAAGCCTGCACACTGCAACCAAGAGTAGCCCCTACTCATCACAACTAGAAAGAAGCCCAAGCAGCAATGAAGACATAGCACAGACAAAAATAAATCAATAATGTTATAAAAAAAGATTATAAAGTCTCTTTCAAATCTAAAATCATCTGTGATTGTTAACAATACATTCTGTGAAGGTTTTTTTTTTTTTTCATTATATGTGGTGTTTTCTCAAAAAGACTACAGAGCCTTTTAGGGTAGAATATATATGTTTCACTTATTTGTATCCCATGGACTAAATATTGCAATGTTCTATCAAAGAGGTGTTTGCAGCATATATTTAAACATTATTAATTACCCCCTGTGTTATAGCATGAGTGATATAGACAAAAATGTCTTTAATATAAGATGATCCCAGTCACAGTATTTTCTCAGTGTTTAGCCATCTGAAGGCTGTTCTCAGTTATCCCAATTTGATGTTGCTTTTTATCAATTATCATGACATGGAACAGTTTGGGAAACTTCAAGGCACTTTCCCATTTATAATGAAATATAAGCTAACTGTTAGGATTTGGTAAAAGTACTGCTTCTGGTATCATTGGAAGCACTGATCTGTCACCTAAAAGTGTTTAGGTAGAAATGAATGATTTCTTGATAAGAATCTGCCTGAGTTCAAAAGAAATTTGCAACACGTGAGGCACTTACACAGCGATGGCAGAAAATATGCTACCTAATGAAAGCCTAAATAATAATCAAGAATCTAGTGGTGAGTTTTCTTGCCACTTCTGCTCAAGAATTGTGGATCTTCTGTTTCAAATGAGGGTAGGAAGCAGTATAGAGTTGCCCCATATGTGGTAGCATGAAAAATTTTCATTTCTATATCTACAGGAAAGTATATTGAGAAAAACTGGTTAAGTGGCTGTCATAAAAGATGATCACTGAATAACTTCATAGCTCTGATTATCCTTTTCTTGATCAACTCACACACACCCTTTGTTCTGTCTCCACCGTCAGATTTCCACAAAGGGCAGATTTGGTTCAAACACAATGCTGCCTATTACAGGGTGCACACATCCGATAATTCTTATGAGTAACATCATTTGTCCACTGAACAAATTAAGGATATTAAGAAACCTGATGCAGTAGAAACATCGTATTTGTTCCAGGCAGTTGGCATTCACAGTTTAGAAATTTCCCTGTTTTCTTTTAAATAATTATACTTTTTAAGAACCGAATTATGAAACATACCAAGAGTCTCTATAAAGAGCATTGCATGCAGCATTTTCATTTAATTGAAAATAAGCAAACTCTTGATTGCTTAGTGAAATTGTCACTTCCAGTGGCTTTTCTCCCCTGAAGAATATTCCTCCTAGTACTAAAATTGCAAAAGATATAAATTGATGAAAGAAAAAAAGTCTTACACAGTTATTCTGTCTTAGAGAATCTCATTGAGTACCTCAAAGGTTTAATATTCCATTGCTAATGGTCAAAATCAAGTTCATCTCTCAGGTGAACGTCAACAGAAAATCTTCTTCTGGCTTCATAATTCATTTAAAACATTGTAGTATTTCTCAAATGTCTAGTTATGCAATCAGTATCTAAAAAAATTCTTTCTTAAGAGTTAGTGAGAGATTGAAGAAACCTCTGAACTCACTCATGTTTACAAATGCAGTCATAACTAGTCAGTTTATTAAGCAAAGAGAAGTGGCCCAGGGCTGAGTATTCACAATCAAACAACAAACCTTCAAAGATTGTCGCTGCTACCCTTACACAATAAACACCACACACTGTACATCGTGGGGGCCTGAATTAATTTGGAAATCATAAAATGTCCATGCAAAGTTACAAAATGGATGCAGGTAACAAGAAAAATACATTCCACTAATATTCCAGTTGTGTTGGAAAGAAGATCTCCACAGCTGCTGTTTTTCAAACTTTCACCAATAAGAAAGCAAGGTTCATGGGATTCCAAAAGGTCTTGCTGTCCCCAAATCTCCCTCCAGAGTAAAACTGGCACCAAATAGAAGCAGGTAAGCACCAGGCAACACATACCAAAAATCAATGACTCCTGAAAATTTAAAGCAAACTTAAATACCTACTCACCCACAATAAGCCAGTCATAGATCTTTGTTTCTGTGTCTTCAGTAAACTCTCATCTCATTAGAGATGCCTGAAAAAGTCTGGAAGGAGAAATGAAGGGATGTGTGTACATCCCTCATCATCTTTGGTTTCAGGCAATCTGTAATCATTGTAAATTGCTAACAACTAAAAAGGTGTTTACAAATATCAACAGAAATAACCTAAACAAAATCAGAGCCAAGGTTTGCACTTCTATTACTTACCACTGTTTGGACTGGGAATTATTAAATGTCATAGATTAAATAATCACTGACAATCAGAAACTAGATTCACCTTCCACATACGAAAAGCTTGCCAACAAATGAATTTCTCCCCTTATTGACAAAAACAGATACGGCTATCTATATGGCAGCAACTTATCTCTATCCTCTTGGCATTGCATACATAATCCCCAAGTAATATGATTTATAAGACACCTGTCAGGGAAAACTTAAGGAAGATTAGAAGATGATAAAAAGATAACTTTAAATTTTAGCACTAAATTCAAGATCAAAATTGAATTAGTTTATGATAGATTTCACAAGAACATTCTAGATTATATAAATTTTCAAAACATGCAGATATATCACTAAGCAGTCACTTATAATTTTCAAAATACTGTTTTAAAGTATATGTTCTATTATCAAAAGGAATTTGGAACCTTCTATTATCTAAAACTGGATCCAAAATACTATTCCTAGGGCATAAAAGAGGAAAAAGCAAGAATGAACCTTTTGAGTCACACCAGCCCTTCCCCAAGGTAGCAGTAAAATGGAGTGAAAACTGGACTCTCTTGATGAACACACATGGGCTCTAATCCAGGTGTGGCCAGAGGTATAACTTGCATGACTCAGGGCAGGAGATTCAACCTCTCTGGTTTTCTGTGTTTTTTGTTGTTGTTGTTGTTGTTGTTGTTGTTTTTTGTTTGTTAGTTTGTTTTAATTCCTTTTGTATTTGACAACTGTTTACTGAATGATTCATCAGCACCAGATTCTTCATTACAGGATGAACATACTTAAATAAACAGGACAGGCGAGCCACTGATTTCAGTAAGTTTATATTCTAGCAGAAAATACAGATACTTGAACACGAAACAGCAATCTGGAAGAAATGTTGAAATAGAAAGGATTGACATTGTGAGAGCACAGAGAAGGGAAACTAGGTCAAAGGAACTTGGCTCCTAGTCCAACAGTTAGGAATCACTGTCCAAAGAACTGATGCAGAAGCTAAAAATCTAAAAGATACATGGGAGGAAGCTGAGGAAATTATAGGAAGAAACATTCTAGGCAAAAAAACAAAAGAGGGAAGACGGTGGAGGATGATGGTGTTTTCGGGGAACAGGTAAGGTCTGGTGTAGCTGGACTGGAGAGAGAAGAGAGAAGACAGGCCAGGAGTGAAGCTGAAGCCCAGACAAGGGCAAGATCTAGGAGAGACCCAAGAAGAGTGAGAAAGAAAGTAGACTTTCTTCTAAAGACAAGAGTCACCCATCCAAGGGTTTAAGGAGCAGAAACAAAACTATAATTGCATTTTTAAAGAAAAGTCTGGCTGAAGAACAGAGCCAGTATTAGACAGAACTAAAGGGGATCCCAGGGATATTAGGGGAGTGGGGCTCTTCCAGGAGATGGACAGAGCAGTTTGTGATAGAAGGTCTGGAAAGAAAAGGACAGCTCACTAAAAGATTTAGGAAAAATAATGGTTAAAATCTACATCAAAATCTAATATGTAGGAAGTGTATGGAAAGCAAGAGAGAAAGTTCTCTACCTTCAAAATAATGATATTTATCCCTGCCATGTATGGTTGTGACATACATTTATAAAAATATAAATGTGACAGTGCATATAACATTAGGTGTCTTATACTGCCTAATGCACAGTACAGTAGAAACTAAAAAATATATATATATTTTCAAAGTGAAAAGAAATTTCTTGCTTCTCACAAGCAAGAGAGCTGAATTTTTTTCTGGGTCAAATCCCTTATCTTTGACTCTTTCATTGCATGCAAACACTGTTGCCCATCAATGCAACGGGAAAAGAATGTGACAAGATATTGTCTTGATGTGGAAAGAGCCTGTATGGACTCCTGCAGATATGAATGCTCCAGCTTTACAACTTGGCAGCCAATAAAAAATTTATTTGAGAATATATCTGAATGAGTTTGGTGAGATTTATCACTTAAATTTATGAAGATGGTAAAGACTATGAGTTTGTATTCTTTTCTATGCAGTCTGTTTTTATTCTTAAGGGTTGCGCCTTCCTGATAAAACCCACTGGGACTGAGTAAAAAGTCTTGAGACACTGAACAGTTTGCATCTCCAGTGGCTAAGACAAAATTCTTTGTGACGATGCTGCAGAATTGCAGCAGACCCTCACACAAGGTATACATAGATGGAGTTGGCCACCCACTGACCTCCCTGAACAGAAGGGTACAGGAAATCCATCCCAGGGCAGAGGAAGCCTGTCCTAGTTCTTTAACCGTAGACATAGACCACCACTACCACTGAGGAAGAGTGTGGTTTTTCTGTAATAAACGTTAACACACATAAATTTAGAGGTTAAATTTTAACACAAGTCAAAATTGAGATAGTAAGAGAATAGGATAGGTAGGGTAGCCTATATATAGGCTTCCCAGGTGGTACTGGTGGTAAAGAACCCACCTGTCAATGCAGGAGAGGTAAGAGACACCGGTTTGATCCCTGAGTAGGGAAGACCCCCTGGAGGAGGGCATAGCAACCCATTCCAGTATTCTTGCCTGGCAAATCCTCCTGAACAGAGGAGCCTGGTTTCTACAGTCCATAGGGTCTCAAAGAGTTGAATACACCTGAAACAACTTAGCACGCCCGCATAGGGTGTGTACAGATACTGAAATTTTCTATTGCACAGTGCACTGGTCACTTGAAGGCCACCATCGCTGTGATCTTTCCCTATTGCTCTTATGCAGGCACCAGCATTGATAAGAGAGAATAAGGTAAGAGAGAAGCAGTGAAAACTCCACCCCCAGGGTGTGCCTAGTCAGTAGCACCCTATTTCTATGGTTACCAGGTTTTCCTCCTTAGGCATTCCCCAGCACAGATTTCCTCCATTCTGTCCTGTTGGGCCATCTCCCATCAGCAGCAGTCCTCATCCTGGGATTTCTCTCCAATCCTCATGGCTCCAGCATCCAGCCACCGTGGTCATCAGTGGCTTTGCGACCTTGTTCGAGGTATATAAGCCTATGGCATAGATTATCTGTGTGGTTCCACTCCATCTGGACTGTCACAGATCAGCTACTTCACTCTCCAAAAGCCTCAAATGCCTCCCTTCTGCCCAACCAATTGCCCCGAATGCTGGGATCTCTCCCCTGCTTCAGCTCCCTGACCCCCTGGTGCAAATTGATTCTGCTTGCTTTCCCTCCTCCTTCTATCCTTCAGCCTATTGAGTTTTGCATGAATCTATGATTTCGTTTCCAGTGGTCAGGAACTCCTGATATATCCCTAGAGGTACTAAAATGTGCATTAATTTCTTTTTTTCACACCATCCTTGTAGAGAAGGGGGACAAGAAGAAGCAAATGTAGAAAAATATGGAAACCTATTGAAAATGTGTTCATTTCTTATTTCCCCAGTATCTGTCGACTCCCCCATCCTGCAACACAAATTAATGCAGCTGACGTTTTCCTAGACTTTTCTCTAGGTACAGAGAGTGGGGGACAGTCTCTAGGTGCAGCATACAGGGCTTCTCATTGTGGTGGCTTTTCTTGTTACAGAGTACAGGCTCTAGGTACACAGGCTTCAGTAGTTGTGATATGGGGCTCAGTACTTACAGTTCCTAGGCTCTAAAGCACAGGCTCAATAGTTGTGGTGCATGGAACTAGTTGCTCTGTGACATGGGAGATCCTCCCAGATCAAGAATTGAACTCATGCCTTCTACATTGGCAGGCTGATTCTTTACCACTGAGCTTCCAGGAAAACCCTGTACATGAATTCTAGATGCATCCATGGAGAGAGATGTACTCCATGTCCACTTACTCCTCCACCATCTTGTTGACCCCAATGTATGTATGTCTTAGAAAATATTTTCCTTTTCTATTGAGTTCAGTAACAAACTCATCACCTCACAGGTTTACTGTTTATTTTTTTTGTAAAGAACATATAAGCTCCATTGTCTTAGGCAATTTCAATTATACAGCACAATCTTATCCCTTATAGTCACCACGCTCTACATTAGAGCTTCAGACCTCATTAAATGAGAATGTGTAACCTTTTAGAAATCTCTCCTTATTTTCTGCACCCTCCAGCTCTTGGCAATCACTTTCCTGTTCTGTTTCTGAGTTCCAATTCTTTTTAGATTCCAGATAATTGAGATCATATGGTATTTCTCTTTCTCTGACTTATTTCACTTAGCATCAGGCTCTCCAGTTTTATCCATTTGCCACAAACGGTATAATTTCTCCCTTTTTTAAATGGCTAAATAATATTCATGCACACACACATATATACCATATCATTTTATTTTAATCTGTTCACCTGTTGACAGTATTGAGATTGTTCCTCTATCTTGGCTACTGTGAATAATGCTTCAGTGAACATGGGAGTACAAATATCTCTTTAAGATAATGATTTCACTTCCTTTGAATATATATCCAGAAGTAGGATTGTGGTTTCATTTTAGTCATTAAGTTGTGTCCAACTCTTGTGACATCATGGACTGTAGCCTGCCAGGCTTCTCTGTCCATGGGATTCTCCAGGCAAGAATACTGGAGTGGGTTGCCACTTCCTTCTCCAGGGGACCTTACCAACCCAGGAATCGAACCTGGGTCTTTGAGGTAAGCTTTGAGCTTTGAAGTAAGCCAGAAGTAGGATTAATGGATCATATAACATTACTCTTTTAAATTTCTTGAGGAATCTGCACAGTTGCTTTCCATGGGAGTTGCACCAATTCACACTCCCAGCAACAGTGCACAAGACCTACTGCTCTCCATACCCTCATCAACACATGTTATTAATATTTCTTACCTTTTTGCTAATGGCCACTCTAACAAGTATGGGGTAATATCGCTTGTGCTTTTGATTTGCATTTTCCTGGTAATTATTGATGTTGAGCACCTAGTCATATACCTCTTGGCCATCTGTATGTCTTATTTGGGGGAAAAATGTCTATTCCATAAAGCTGTAGCATATATTTTGTTTACTGTATTCCAATATGCAAAACTCAGTTGCCTATCCATACACCAATAGCAAACTATCTGAAAGAGAAATAAAGAAAACTATAAATATATAAATTAATTTAAAAAATGACATTTGCATCATAACATATACACAGGTCAACAAGCCAGAACAGAGAATCCAGAAAGAAGCACTCACCCATGTATTGTCAATTAATGTATGACAAAGGAACCAAGAATATCCAATGGGAAACGATGGTCTCAATAAATGGTAATGGGAAAACAGGATAGTTGTATGCAAAAAAATTAAACTGTACCAAAAACTGATTTAAAAGTTTAACATAAGACCTTAAACCATGAAACTCCTAGAAGAAAACATTGAGAGAATCTCCTTGACATATGTCTTTGAAATATTTTTTTTTGTTTCACACAAAAACCAAAGGCAGCAACTGAAAAAATAAACAAGTGGGACCACATCAAACTCAGAGGCTTCTGCACAGAAAAGGAACCCATCAACAAATCAAATGGCAACCTATAGAATGAAAGGAAATATTTGCAAATCACATATTTGATAAGGTCTTAATATCCAAAAATATATGAGATTCATACAACCGAAGAGCAGAAAACATAAATAAACCCAATTTTTTAATTTTATTTTATTTTTAAACTTTACATAACCGTATTAGTTTTGCCAAATATCAAAATGAATCCACCACATGTAAACCCAAATTTTTAAAAAATCAAAGGAAGAATAAGGGTTTTGTTAAATCTGGAGATTAGACTGTAGATGAGAGACACAGCAAGCTTTTCCTACCAGAACAACAAAAGCCTATGTCTTCCTTGCATTGCTTCCTTTCATGTCCACTCATCTTTTTGGCGATTATAGGTCTCAGTTCACATACTTCATCAAAAGCAATCACCCCACAGGGAGCTCTAATATGTGCTAGGAATAGCTCTAATATGTGCTAGCTTTTGTGCTACTGTACAAAAACTAACATTTACACAGTTACTAATTAGAAGCACAAGCTGGAATCAGGATTGCCAGGACAAATATCAATAACCTCAGATATGCAGACGACACCACCCTTATGGCAAAACTGAAGAGGAACTAAAAAGCCTCTTGATGAAAGTGAAAGAGGAGAGGGAAAAAGTTGGCTTAAAGCTCAACATTCAGAAAACGAAGATCATGGCATCTGGTCCCATCACTTCATGGGAAATGGATGGGGAAACAGTGGAAACAGTGTCAGACTTTATTTTTGGTGGCTCCAAAATCACTGCAGATGGTGATTGCAGCCATGAAATTAAAAGATGCTTACTCCTTGGAAGGAAAGTTATGACCAACCTATATAGCATATTGAAAAGCAGAGACATTACTTTGCCAACAAAGGTCCCTCTAGTCAAGGCTATGGTTTCTCCTGTGGTCAAGTATGCATGTGAGAGTTGGACTGTGAAGAAAGCTGAGCGCCAAAGAATCGATGCTTTTGAACTGTGGTGTTGGTGAAGACTCTTGAGAGTCCCTTGGACTGCAAGGAGATCCAACAAGTCCATTCTAAAGGAGATCAGTCCTGGGTGTTCTTTGAAGGACTGATGCTAAAGCTGAAACTCCAGTACTTTGGCCACCTCATGTGAAGAGTTGACTCATTGGAAAAGACTTTGAGGCTGGGAGGGATTGGGGGCAGGAGGAGAAGGGGACGACAGAGGATGAGATGGCTGGATGGCATCACCAACTCAATGGACATCAGTTTGGGTGAACTCCAGGAGTTGGTGATGGACAGGGAGGCCTGGCGTGCTGCAATTCGTGGTGTCACAAAAAGTCAGACATGACTGAGTGACTGAACTGAACTGAACTGAATGAGACAAATAAAGAGCAAGGTAATTAATTGTCAGTGTTTACCACTCCATTGTTCTCTATATTCTGTCTCAAAATTGAACCAGTTAGTAATGAAACATGAGTTAGGGTGTCTCAATAATATTTGGATAGAATATCTTTTAAAAATGGGAGCATTTATGGATATTAATTTGGGGGGATTTATTATTACTATTTTGATTGTATTCCTTTTAATTATATGCTACATCAAGTTAACAATTTACTATAAATATTAATACCAATGCAAAGACACATAGTACTGAAGTTACAGCAGCTATAAAAGGACAAAGACAAAATATGAGGCAGGAAGTGAAATTATAGAAAGTCAGCAATGGTATCAAAATAAGAGGCAGTATTGCATAGAGAGAAAGCTAACTTCTCAAAGTTGCTTGAGGCACCAAGAACAGCCAGATGTAAAAATCCAGATTAATTTGAATACCAGAAACTGGACCAAAAGGAAAATGAAGTTCAGAAAAATATGGTGTTGCTAAAAGCCAATATTTAGATAGCAAGAGGATAGGGTAGGACATCTGTAGATACTGAAATTCAGGAATATATGAAAGCAAATACATTAACAAGAATCAGGAAAAACAAAGAAGAAAAGGGTCTGAAAAATAAACCATCAAGAGGTTGGGTAGCCTGATCAAAAGAACAAGAGAATTGATAGGAAAACCAAAATACAAACACTTGTGTAAACAGGAGAACCAGATGATGCTCAGGAGAGAAAGCCTGGGACTTAGTGGACCAGAGAACAGAAGATTCCAGCATCAAGAACACAAACTCTGGAGCAGGGCTCATATCTATGAATTTCTGGGAAGAGCCCCAGTTTCAATGCTTGGGCACAATAGCACCTAAGATTGTTATAGGCAGAGAGTATAGCTTACTGGGAAACAGTGGATGACTATTTTGGGAGGCTCCAATATCACTACAGATAGTGACTGCAGCCATGAAATTAAAAGACGTTTACTCCTTGGAAGGAAAGTTATGACCCAACCTAGACAGCATATTAAAAAGCAGAGACATTACTTTGTCAAAAAGGTCCGCCTAGTCAAGGTTATGGTTTTTCCAGTGATCATGTATGGATGTGAGAGTTGGACTATCAAGAAACCTGAGCACCAAAGAATTGATGCTTTTGAACTGTGATGTCCGAGAAGATTCTTGAGAGTCCCTTGGACTGCAAGGAGATCCAACCAGTCCATCCTAAAGGAGATCCGTCCTGGGTGTTCATTGGAAGGACTGATGTTGAAGCTGAAACTCCAATACTTGGGCCACCCGATGCTGATTCACTTGAAAAGACCCTGATGCTGGGAGAGATTGAAGGCAGGAGAAAGGGACGACAGAGGATGAGACTCTGTCATCACCGACTCAATGGACATGAGTTTGGGTGCACCCCTGGGAGTTGGTGATGGACAGGGAGGCCTGGCATGCTGCAGTTCATGGGGTCACAAAGAGTCAGACATGACTGAGCAACTGAACTGAACTGAACACTGAGAAAAGGACAAAAGTGTTTATCAGTTTATTTTGCTCATTAAACTACAAAGTTAATGCATAGTTATCCATTGATAATTGATTCCTTCAGTTTACAGTGTGGATAACACACTGAGATCCTCTTCAGCCATATATTGGATATTTAGATCTGTTATATGATCACCAAAGTATACTTTAATAGAAAAAAATCCATATAGTTAGCTGTCTTCCAATAAATGATCAATTACATTCGGATTTATGATATTCTGCTATCCTTCAGTTCAATCTCTCAGTTGTGTCCAACTCTTTGCAACCGCATAAACTGCAGCATGCCAGGCTTCCCTGTCCATCACCAACTCCTGAAGTTTGCTCAAACTCATCTCCACTGATTCAGTGAGACCATCCAACCATCTCATCCTCTGTTGTCCCCTTCTCTACCTGCCTTCAATCTTGTCCAGCATCAGGGTCTTTTCCAATGAGTCAGTTCTTTGCATCAGGTGGCCACAGTATTGGAGCTTCAGCTTCAGCAACAGTCCTTCCAATGAATATTCAGGACTGATTTCCTTTAGGATTGACGGGTTTGATCTCCTTGCAGTCTGAGAGACTCTCAAAAGTCTTCTCCAACACCACAGTTCAAAAGCATCAATTCTTCAGTGCTCAGCTTTCTTTATGGTCCATTTCTCACATCCATACATGACTATTGGAACAACCACAGCTATACTTACTGCCTCCTATATAGTTTAATTTTTAAAAAGCACAAAGTTCCATGTAGGAATTAAGTGCATATTTCTCTTTATGCATAACACATGCATATACACACAGAAATATATATACACAAATATGCCTATGTTATATGAACTATTATTCTCCTTGCTTGTCCCAATAAGCTTAGATGTTCAGAGATACAGTCCCACAATTCTCAACTTAATTCTGCTTTTTGAGAGTCACTTCTTTTACTTTCATCACTTAATTTTAAATAACAATTTTATTCTTAGATACCATGGCAATATACAACTAAGAGAGGAAAAAACCTTAAAAATTCTAATGTTCTTCTTTTTCAGTCCCTAAGTCATGTCCAACTCTCTGTAACCCCATGGACTGCAGTATGCCAGGCTTCCCTGTCCTTCACTATCTCCTGGAGTTTGCTCAAACTCTTGTCCGTTATGTTGGTAATGCCATCCAACCATCTCATTCTTTGTTGCCCCAATCTCTTCCTGCCCTCAATCTTCCCTAGCATCAGGGTCTTTTCCAATAAGTTGGCTCATTGGATCAAATTCTGCTCAGGGCAACAGGGAGAGATGAGGCTTCCCTGGACAGGATGGCTTTTGCTAACCTCAGACTAACACATTATCTCAGAGTGGCTCATGTTTTTATTTATGCAGGGTTCTGCCTGCTCCTGCTGCTGGTGGTGTCAAATCTACTCTTGTGCCAGGGTGTGGAGGATTATGCACCATACTGTAAAAACCAACCTGGCAACTGCCGGATTCCCCTTCAAAGCCTGTTTGAGAGAGCAACATTGGTGGCTAACAACAACTATAGGCTTGCCAGGGAAATCTTCAATGAATTTGTAAGTACTGTACTTCTTGCTTATTTCCATAAGAAATCTTGGTGAAAGTGAGTGGGGTATATTATCCTTTAAACAAAAAGGCTGCATCAGCCAGACTTCAAATAACACACTTCCTAAGATGTGTAAATCGAAGAAAGGATCAATTTCATGAAATCTCAAAGATTCTTAAAGAGTGAAATATCTGCTTCAATTTTCTTTCAGTCATTTTAATTTTAAAATTTTCAAATAAATCTAAAGCACCTGTGTTCGTCATCTTGAAGGTGTGTGTTAGTCGCTCAGTCATGTCCTACTCTTTGCGACCCCATGGATTGTGGCATTCCAGGCAAGAATACTGGAGTGGCTTATCATGCTCTTCTCCAGGGGATCTTCCCAACCCAGGGATTGAACCCATGTCTCCTGCATTGCAGGCAGACTCTTTACCATCTGAGCCACCAGGGAATTTTGGAGTCCCATTAAATAATACCACTGACTCAGTGGATTAAACAACAGAAACCTATTTCCTCACAGTTCTGGGGACTAGAAGTCCTAGATCAGGGTGCCAGCAAGGTCCGGTTCTGGTAAGAACTCTCTCTTCCCAGGTTGGCTTCTTCCTGTGTCCTCACAGGTTGAGGGAGTGGAGAAGAGAGACAGAGGCAGAGACACAGAGACAGAAGAGAAATCTCTCTGGTGTTTCTCCTCATAAAGACACTAATCCTACTTGATCAGTGTCCCACCCTATGAGCTCATTTAAACTTAATTAATCTTCATAAAGGCCCTTTTCCAACCACAGTACATACTGAATCCATGTCAGGAAAACAAAATGATGATAGTTTTTTAAATGCTACTAAACATTGTTTTGTCTTCCCTGATAGCTCAGATGGTAAAGAATCCACCTGCAATGTGGGAGACCCTGGTTCGATTCTTGGGTAGGGAATATCCCCTGGAGAAGTGATAGGCTACCCACTCCAGTGTTCTTTGGCTTTCCTTGTGGCTCAACTGGTAAAGAATTTGCCTGCAATGCAGGAGACCTGGGTTTGATCCCTGGGTTGGGAAGATCCCCTGGAGAATGGAAAGGCTACCCACTCCAGTATTCTGGACTGGATTATTCCATGGACAACTCCATGGGGTTGCAAAGAGTTGGGCACAACTGAGCGACTTTCACTTCAAACATTGTTCTAAGATTGGCAATGAATAGGTTTAGAAGTACAATGGAAGGATTGGTTTAGAATTGGAATCAATTTTTCTCTTTCTGATGAAAGTACTTTGGAAGTTGTCTTTTAGATTGCTCAAGTAGCCCACTGTAGAGCAGACACTGATAAAAAATTGTGCTCATGTTGCTATTTGTGGTAATTTTAGCATTTGCTGTCCTACTATTAACTGGAAAGGATGAAATTAAACCTGGGAAGAGCAAAGAAGGGAAGAGTTTCAAGTTTAGAAAAATTAGGTGAAAAACAATTGTTTATAGTGATAATGGGAAAAAATAGGAAAAAGAATGATGTTTAATTGTTATGTAACCCTCATTAAAAAAATTATACATCTATCAGCTGTGTTAATATTCTGGTAATGAATTCATTTATTGAATGCCAAAATAACCCTAAGGAATTGAATGTGCTTGATCACTCCCAGAATACACAGTTTGGCAAGGGCAAAAACTTCACTTCCAAGGTCATCAACAGCTGCCACACCAAATCCATCACTACCCGTGATAACAAAGAAGCAGCTGCAAATACAGAGGTGAGGATTTTATCTGGGTTTTTCACTCGAGCAACTGAGACAGTGCACTCGTGTTACTAGGCTTTAGATTATTAGAGTAATGGTAACTGCACATGCAGAGAAATGTGGAGGAATACTAAGCAATCAAAGAGAAAATTACATTATGCAGTTGATAACATATGAATAGAATCAAGTGATGACTAAAGATCTATAGTAACAACAACAAAAAAAAAAAAAAACAGATCTATAAGTTCCCATGCAGATAACCTTAGTTTAACCAATGCATTAGGCCCAGGATTGCAGCTATTATACTGTATGAAAGCATGGGTTGGACGAAAATTCTATTTGTAAAATATATAAGGTTGGCAGAATTCATGGAAATATAAGAAACACAACCACAGTTTTGATTATTCCCTGTAACCAGTGATGCCTACACAGGAGTCACTGCTACACTGCACCATTTGAGACATTGCTTCTGACTTTCAAGGCTCTCCTGATTCTTCTGCTTCTCTGAAACCTACTTCATTATCATTCTCAATGACTCTTCTGTCACTTTTATTCTTAATTATGAGTCTCCTCCCCAAATGTCCTATAAAATATCATGTTTTGCTTCTCATGGTTGCAATAATTGTCTCTGTTCTGATGAAAACACAGTCTACAAATCAAGCCTCAATCATTTATCCCAGCCTCAACTGTTTTTCATTATAATTGCTCCTTTCTGATTCCCATATTAACCACAATCCTATCATTATTTAAAATATTTTCACATGCATCTCCTCTTAAATACAATCTGTTCTCTTACTAAAACTTTGTTAATAATATCAACATTCTTTCCATCAGCTTGGTATCTTAATAATGGAAATGATAAAATGAAGGAAGAAGGTCAAGGAGAAGGAGGATGTTTTTAATGAATTTAAAATAAATTTAAAATTTACTGAGGGCTATTACACTGCCATACAATTTATAAAGTGCTCTGTGTTCATTACTATGCTTAATCCTCACAAACAATCCTGTAGCACAGTAACTGTTATTACACTTCCTGAGATGAAGAAACCAAGGCTCAGAAAAGTTAAGGGATTCGCACCCATCACACAGGTAATAAGCAGTGAGTCTAGCTTTCATCCAACTCAGAGCTCTCACTCTTCATCTTTAAGCTACAAAACCCCCTTGAAAACTATGCTGCTCTCTGTATTTCATTACAGCTCCTTAGTCTCCCATTATATTTCTATTGCAATGTCTATTCACTTCTTCTCTGTCATTTCCTGTACCACTAAAGTATTTCATGCCCATCAAGAAATCAAGACTTTTAATTAGAGATATTCAGCCCCTGGGAGTTTCATGCCCAATCCTGGTAGTAGTGGACTGAGTGGAGGGGACCTTCCATTGTGAATCCCACTGATGCTGTTACTAAAGACAACACTGTGCCATTTTCTGCCCCTACACATGTCAATAGAAATACTGCTCTGATAGCAAATAGGACTGGTGTTGGTATGGACTGAGGAAAATGTGTTTAAGAATTTCATGTCTTCTTCATTATCTCTTTGTTCAAATATCATAAAACTACCAATCAGAAAATGAATACATTAAAGAATGATTTGATTCATTAATACAAATGAATCATCAGGTGAAAATGATGTGGGAATGGGTAGGATCCATGTTTCCTGGGTCAGGTACTCTAGGCCCATATTGAGTTCCAACAAAATATTTAGATTTCTCTCCCTGGACAAGCGAAGCATTCAAATATAAAAAAATTCACTGAGCAGATGGTCTAATTTCAGAGGGGAAAAGAAAATATTTCATGTTCTAAATTAGAACTCATCAAAAGGATGATTTAAGTGACAGTTTTTTTTTAAAGAATTTCAACAAAGTATAAACTAATAATATACATTTTATAATTTTATATCCTTAACATCTTTAAATTTTTTTGCATACACAGAGGAATAATAAACGGTTTTTTTATATGCTCAGCCTCCCTGAGCAAAAATCACATGTTACCAAGCCCACTGAATTTTGTTTATTTTAATGAGATTGTTTCCTGTGATTGTTTAGGACGAAGTCCTGTTTAGGTTGGTTATCAGTTTGCTCCACTCGTGGGATGAACCTCTGCATCAGGCAGTCACAGAGCTGCTGCGCTCGGAAGGAGCCTCACCTGATATCTTGGCAAGAGCTAAAGAGATTGGGGACAAGGCCAAAGTACTTCTAAAAGGTGTGGAAGAGATACAAAAAAGGGTGAGCCATCTCCTGAAGCCTTCTTTGATTTCCTTATGAAGGAAAGAAGATGACCTCTGAATTGAGGAATGAGTTTTGAAACATCTCACTTTGTAAGGACAAGATTCAGGCCTTCTATATTCTAATTGCTGTTATATAAAGCGAGAACCTAATCATTCATAATGCTAGATTCTATTGTAAGTGAATTAGAATTCAACTACAATTTTTGACAGGTGCAGCGTTCCCTGCATTGCACACAATTCCACCAAAAGCTAGCCTCTTGCTGGGCACATGTGGTTGAAATACTTTCATGGGTAATAGAACTGGAGCATAGAATTTATAAGAGTAATGTTTTCTTAAAAGCAGCCCAGGTGATCTGCTACTGAATGTCTGCTCATATTCTTTCTTTGTCCTCTTCAAAGTAAAGGATGAGAGTGGAAAGGAAGGGAAGAGAAAGTCAAAACCAAACTCATACTTGAGTTCTGCTTCTTGATTTTAGGTTGCTAATAGATTTTCCATACACTGGCTCCAAATTCATGTCTAGGGAGTTTCGTAAGTCTTCCCCAATCTTAATTTGATAATAAGAAGGAAGAAAGAAGAGCAAATACTAATAAAACTCATAAAATTCATTATCTTTTGGGTGCTTAGGTTCATCCTAGAGAGAAGAAGAACAAGATCTATCCAGTGTGGTCAGAAAAGTCCTCCCTGACAGCGGACGATGAGGATGTGCGCCAAACTGCCTTATATAGAATGTTCCACTGCCTACACAGGGATTCAAGTAAAATTAGCACCTACATCAATTTGCTTAAGTGCCGATTCACCCCATGCTAAGCCCACAATTAACCCAACCAATCCTGAGATGGTTAGTGATGATCCATCCCGTCAAAAGCTTCTTTGAGCTTTATAGCTATTTAATGCATGTTTGGGTGTAATGGGTCTCATCTGAAACAAAATAAACACAGATTCTGTAGAGATGTCAAAATCTAAGAAGGAAATTTGTCAATGTCTTTATCATCACTTAATAGAAAATCAAAATAAAATCCATCCCTACTTCTGAGAGAAAGAATTTTCCTATTAAAATTGGTCACAAATAGCAGGAACTGACATGACAAAGACCATTAAAGAGCTTACTAGAGAATCACACAAAATTATTCTGGGTCAAGTTATAAGAATCAAAGAATTAGATAATTACTCATTGTGCTGGTCATGCTACCAAGAAGACTGAATTCTGAGAATTCTTTATGAAAGCAAGCCACAAACTGTCAGCTGATTCTTATATTGTCACAGTGTTACAACAGACAATATAAGTGCTTTTCACATGGCAACCTAAATAGCATGAGGTTTACTGAACTGCCTAAAAATTGTTAGAATGCTGTCTTAATCCTTCTGGGCTGCTGTAACAAAATATCATAGAATTATAAACAGTAGAAATGGATTTTCGCAGTGTGATCAGATAAGGCCCTCTTTCCGTCTCACACTTCTTACTATATCCTCACATCAGGGAAAGGGCTAGAGAAACTCCATGTGTCTATTATATATAAAAGCAGTCATCTCATCCAGGAGGTTCCATCCTTCATCACCTCCATAGCTTCATCACCTCCCAAAGGCTCCACCTATGAAATACCATCACCATGGGAGTCAGGATTTCAACATATGAAGTTTCTGGGCGACACAAAGGTTGAAACCATAGCAGACACAAAGGTGAACTGGCTCTATCCTCCTCCAGTGGCTATCTTCACCCACACTCCACTGCAACCTCATTTCCTGCATCATCTTGCAAAAATTCCATACGTTCTATCACTCTGGGTTTAACAAGTCTAGCTTAGTTAAGTGTCAATTGTCCCCCACCTAGGGAGTCTGGACGATTGTCCAACTGATCACATAGAAACCAAGTAGCTAAGAAAGCTGGATTCATAAACACATTTATCTGAGAAGTGAGATACGATTCTGTCTTACTTTTAAAATAACTATCCTTGTCATTAATTATTTGGCCTTACACACATGCCCTAATAGGTCCCCAAATTATAAAATCATCCAAACAGACTGAGTCTCTACTGAGACTGAAGCAATGTGACTTGATTAGGGTTGCTCTGCTTATTCAGTTGCCTCCAAACAACCTGGTATGAGGGCCAATCTCTTGACTGGCTCTCCTAAGATTCAGTGATGTTGCTGGGCTGGTTTACAGCATCTTAGGGCTTTAGCAGTAATTCCTAGTAAACAGAAAATGGGAAATAAAAAGGTAGAAGGGAAAGGGGGGGTGAATAAGAGAGAAAGAAGAGAAAGAAGGAAGAAAAAGCAGCAAAAGGAAAGTGAGTCAAGGACTTGGGTAGTGAAGGATGAAATGCTGTTAGAACACTTTATTTTTAAGGAAGCAAATATATATGCATTTTTTTTAATGTCCTAAAAGCAAATATCTCATATTCCTTTTTATTTCCATTTTATCTTATTACCTCTTTTTTCTGAAATTGTCCTTTATATTCAATTCAGTTCAGCCACTCAGTCGTGTCCAACTCTTTGCAACGCCATGAATCGCAACACACCAGGCCTCCCTGTCCATCACCAACTCCCGGAGTTCACTCAGACTCACGTCCATTGAGTCAGTGATGCCATCCAGCCATCTCATCCTCTGTCGTCCCCTTCTCCTCCTGCCCCTAATCCCTCCCAGCATCAGAGTCTTTTCCAATGAGTCAACACTTCGCATGAGGTGGCCAAAGTACTGGAGTTTCAGCTTTAGCATCATTCCTTCCAAAGAAATCCCAGGGCTGATCTCCTTCAGATGGACTGGTTGGATCTCCTTGCAGTCCAGGGGACTCTCAAGAGTCTTCTCCAACACCACAGTTCAAAAGCATCAATTCTTCAGGGCTCAGCCTTCTTCACAATCCAACTCTCACATCCATACATGACCACAGGAAAAACCATAGCCTGGACTAGACGAGCCTTTGTTGGCAAAGTAATGTCTCTGCTTTTGAATATGCTATCTAGGTTGGTCATAACTTTCCTTCAAGGAGTAAGCATCTTTTAATTTCATGGCTGCATTCACCATCTACAGTGATTTTGGAGCCCCCAAAAATAAAGTCTGACACTGTTTCCACTGTTTCCCCATCTATTTCCCATGAAGTGATGGGACTGGATGCCATGATCTTCTTTTTCTGAATGTTGAGCTTTAAGCCAACTTTTTCACTCTCCACTTTCACTTTCATCAAGAGGCTTTTTAGTTCCTCTTCAGTTTTGCCATAAGGGTGGTGTCATCTGCATATCTGAGGTTATTGATATTTCTCCTAGCAATCTTGATTCCAGCTTGTGTTTCTTCCAGTCCAGCGTTTCTCATGATGTACTCTGCATAGAAGTTAAATAAGCAGGCTGACAATATACAGCCTTGACATACTCCTTTTCCTATTTGGAACCAGTCTGTTGTTCCATGTCCAGTTCTAACTGTTGCTTCCTGACCTGCATACAAATTTCTCAAGAGGCAGGTCAGGTGGTCTGATATTCCCATCTCTTGAAGAATTTTCCACAGTTTATTGTGATCCACACAGTCAAAGGCTTTGGCATAGTCAGTAAAGCAGAAATAGATGTTTTTCTGGAACTCTTTTGCTTTTTCCATGATCCAGAAAATGTTGGCAGTTTGATCCCTGGTTCCTTTGCCTTTTTTAAAACCAGCTTGAACATCTGGAAGTTCATGGCTCACGTATTGCTGAAGCCTGACTTGGAGAATTTTGAGCATTACTTTACTAGCGTGTGAGATGAGTGCAATTGTGCGGTAGTTTGAGCATTCTTTGGCATTGCCTTTCTTTGGGATTGGAATGAAAACTGACCTTTTCCAGTCCTGTGGCCACTGCTGAGTTTTCCAAATGTGCTGGCATATTGAGTGCAGCACTTTCACAGCATCATCTTTCAGGATTTGAAATAGCTCAACTGGAATTCCATCACCTCCACTAATTTTCTTTGTAATGATGTTTTCTAAGGCCCACTTGACTTCGCATTCCACTGGCTCTAGGTCAGTGATCACACCATCGTGATTATCTTGGTCGTGAACATCTTTTTTGTACTGTTCTATGTATTCTTGCCTCCTCTTCTTAATATCTTCTGCTTCTGTTAGGTCCATACCATTTCTGTCCTTTATTGAGCCCATCTTTGCATGAAATGTTCCCTTGGTATCTCTAGTTTTCTTGAAGAGATCTCTAGTCTTTCCCATTCTGTTGTTTTCCTCTATTTCTGTGCATTGATCGCTGAGGAAGGCTTTCTATTCTCTTCTTGCTATTCTTTGGAACTCTTTATTCAGAGGCTTGTATCTTTCCTTTTCCCCTTTGCTTTTTGCTTCTCTTCTTTTCACAGCTATTTGTAAGGCCTCCTCAGACAGCCATTTTGCTTTTTCGCATTTCTTTTCCATTGGGATGATCTTGATCCCCGTCTCCTATACAATGTCACAAACCTCCATCCATAGTTCATCAGGCACTCTATCAGATCTAGTCCCTTAAATCTATTTCTCACTTCCACTGTATAATCATAAGGGATTTGATTTAGGTCATACCTGAATGGTCTAGTGGTTTTCCCTACTTTCTTCAATTTCAATCTGAATTTGGCAATAAGGAGTTCATGATCTGAGCCACAGTCAGTTCCCAGTCTTGTTTTTGTTGACTGTATAGAGCTTCTCCCTCTTTGGCTGCAAAGAATATAATCAATCTGATTTTGGTGTTGACCATCTGGTGATGTCCATGTATAGAGTCTTCTCTTGCATTGTTGGAAGAGGATGTTTGCTATGACCAGTGCATTTTCTTAGCAAAACTCTATTAGCCTTTGCCCTGCTTCATTCCGTATTCCAAGGCCAAATTTGCCTGTTACTCCAGGCATTTCTTGACTTCCTACTTTTGCATTCCAGTCCCCTATAATGAAAAGGACATCTTTTTGGGGTGTTAGTTCTAAAAGGTCTTGTAGGTCTTCATCGAACCGTTCAACTTCAGCTTCTTCAGCATTACTGGTTGGGGCTTAGGCTTGGATTACTGTGATTATTGAATGGTTTGCCTTGGAAACAAACACAGATCATTCTGTCGTTTTTGAGATTGCATCCAAGTACTGCATTTCGGACTCTTTTGTTGACCATGATGGCTACTTCATTTCTTCTGAGGGATTCCTGCCCGCAGTAGTAGATATAATGGTCATCTGATTTAAATTCACCCTTTCCAGTCCATTTTAGTTCTCTGATTCCTAGAATGTCGACGTTCACTCTTGCCATCTCTTGTTTGACCACTTCCAATTTGCCTTGATTCATGGACCTGACATTCCAAGTTCCTATGCAATATTGCTCTTTACAGCATCAGACCTTGCTTCTATCACCAGTCACAATCACAACTTGGTATTGTTTTTGCTTTGGCTCCATCCCTTCATCCTTTCTGGAGTTATTTCTCCACTGATCTCCAGTAGCATATTGGGCACCTACTGACCTGGGGAGTTCCTCTTTCAGTATCCTATCATTTTGCCTTTTCATACTGTTCATGGGATTCTCAAGACAAGAATACTGAAGTGGTTTGCCATTCCCTTCTCCAGTGGACCACATTCTGTCAGACCTCTCCACCATGACCCGCCCATCTTGGGTGGACCCACGGGCATGGCTTAGTTTCATTGAGTTAGACAAGGCTGTGGTCCTAGTGTGATTACCATACTGTCTTTAGCACGGACAGCTGCAAATGGTGCATTTAGCATGGGCGGCTACGACCAGCGCATTTAAGGCAGTGGAGAGGAGCTACCCCACATCCAAGGTCAGGGGCAGAAGCCGGGAGGACCCCATGCCCAAGGGGAGGCAGCCAAGAGGATTTACCCCACGTCCAAGGTCAGGGGTGGTGGCCAAGAGGAGCTACCCAGCGTCCAAGGCCAGGGGCGGCAGCCTGGAGGACCTACCCCACCCCAGAGGCTAGGGGCCATGGCCGGCAGGAGCAACCCCACCCCAAGGAGCGGTGGCTGCACCGGCGCAGGAAGGCCTAGAGGAGCTATTCCACGTTCAAGGTCAGAAGGGGTGGGAGTAAGGAGATATCCCTCGTCCAAGGTAAGGAGTAGCGGCTGCGCTTTGCTGGAGCAGCCGTGAAGAGATACCCCACATCCAAGGTAAGAGAAACCCAAGTAAGATGGTAGGTGTTGCAAGAGGGCATCAGAGGACAGACACACTGAAACCATACTCACAGAAAACTAGTTAATCTAATCACACTAGGGCCACAGCCTTGTCTAACTCAATGAAGCTAAGCCATGCTGGGTCATAAGTCAGTTCTATTTCCAGTTTTTTAAAGAATCTCCACACTGTTCTCCATAGTGGCTGTACTACTTTGCATTCCCACCAACAGTGTAAGAGGGTTCCCTCAGTTCTAATGAGGTGGATGAAACTGGAGCCTATTATACAGAGTGAAGTGAACCAGAAAGAAAAACACCAATACAGTATACTAATGCATATATATGGAATTTAGAAAGATGGTAATGATAACCCTGTATGTGAGACAGCAAAAGAGACACAGATGTATAGAACAGTCTTTTGGACTCTGTGGGAGAGGGGCGGGGGGATGATTTGGGAGAATGGCATTGAAACATGTATAATATCATATATGAAACGAATTGCCAGTCCAGGTTCAATGCAGGATACAGGATGCCTGGGTCTGGTACACTGGGATGACCCAGAGGGATGGTACGGGGAGGGAGGTGGGAGGAGGGTTCAGGATGGGGAACACGTGTACACGCATGGTGGATTCATGTTGATGTATGGCAAAACCAATACAACATTGTAAAGTAATTAACCTCCAATTATGATAAATAAATTTATATTAAAAAAATATAAACTGAGATATAATATTCTGAGGTGATTTAAATTTTGGAAAGGTAAATGAAATTTTCGATTGAGAGGAATACATTAAATAGTTTGGTTTTACATTAGAATTTCTTTATGTATATATTTCATAATAGGGTTTCAAATACGTAAAAAGGAACCATTCAATAAGCTAGAGTTCAAAGTTCATTTTAAATATTTAATGATTTAATGAAGTTTTATTAGTGATATGGGCTTCCCTCATACCTCAGTTGGTAAAAAAAATCTGCCTGCAACGCAGGAGACCCAGGTTCAATTCCTGGGTCAAGAAGATGCCCTGAAGAAGAAAATGGCTGCTGACTCCAGTATTCTTGCCTGGAGAATCCCATGGACAGAGGAGCCTGGAAGGCTACAGTCCATGGAGTCTCAATAATTGAACACAACTTTGCGACTAAAGAGAGAAAGAGAGTGTAATATTCTTTGCTTTGTCGATTAAAATTTGACAAAATTCTCATCTGTTTTCTCTTTTCTCTTTCTATTTTGAAAAGCATCTTGGATTTTTTATATATATATATACATATACTACTTATTTCTTAAGGTATTTTTGTCACAACTGAAATTGCCAAGAAAAGAAATAGTAAACAATTGTGATGCATCAAAATCCACAAAATTTATTCACTGCATTTCTCTTTTGATTTAAAAACTGACATACTGTCTCTAGTGAAAATTTTGTTTGCTTTGCTCCACTTTTATCATTATAGTAATCAGTTCAGTTCAGCTCAGTCATTCAGTCGTGTCCAACTCTTTGCGACCCCATGACTGCAGCACGCCAGGCCACCCTGTCCATCACCAACTCCCGGAGTCTACCCAAACTCATGTCCATTGAGTCAGTTATAGTAATAGTCTTTGCCAAAGTACAGCAACTGTTTCATGCCCCTTCTCTGAGGCCAGGTGCAAATGATGCTTGCTATTGTGCTAGACCTTGGGTCTCAGGTAGGACTGAAGCAGAATTGTGGTTAATCAAACTGACAGTGAAGAAGAAGAGTAAAAAGTAAATTACATCAATTATACCTAGTAGTTCAGATGGTAAAACATCCACCTGCAATGCAAGAGTCCCGGGTTCATTCCCTGGGTTAGGAAGATCCCCTGGAGAAGGAAATAGCAACCCACTTCTGTATTCTTGCCTGGAAAATTCCATGGATGGAGAAGCCTGATGGGCTACAGTCCGTGGAGTCACAAGGAGTCACACATGACTAATCAACTAAGACACACATACCACTATCAACTATTTATTCACTATAAGGGTGTGGAGGGTGTGGAGGTACCCCCAGTTTATACATTAGGATTATGAAGGTACTTTTAATGTATTGGTTATGGACTTACCATAAAGAAATCTTACTATTTGCAATAACATGAATGAATCTTGAGCACATTATGCAATATGAAATAAGTCAGAGAAAGACAAATGCTGTATGATCACACTTAAATGTGGAATCAAACAATAACCATGATGAACAAAAAATAAATACAGAGAACAGATTGTTGGCTTCCAGATGTGGGGTTTGGGTGGGCAGCCAACATGGGTGAAGTGGGTTAAAAGGTACAAATGTACAGTTACATATAAGTCATGGGCATATAACACACAGCATGGTGGTGACTATAGTAAATAATAGTGTATTGCACACTTGAAAGTTGTAGAGACTAGATCTTAAAAGTTCTCACCTCAAGAAAGAAATCATAACGAAGTGTGATGATGGGTGATAACTAGATTTACTGTGGTGATTATTTTCCATCTGAGCCACCAGGGAAGCCCTTATTTACAATATATACAAATACCAAATCATTGTGTTGTACATCTAAAACTTGTATGATGCTATATGTCAATTATATTTAAAAATATACCTTAAATAAAAAAGGAGAGAGAGACTTTGATTGTATGAATTTCTATGTTTTTTTATGTTCCTATTTCAGCTATATTAATTGACCTAAGAATCTATGCCCACATAGCCCTAAATAACACGATGACTTGAGAAATTTTACTGAAAAGAAGAGAGAAAAGTAAGAGAGTCTAGGTTGTAATATTCATGAGACAGGCATTTGACCTGGAAAGCAGAATAAAACTCCCCAGATTTTACTGATAAACCCTCTGCCCTTTGTCCCAGTGGTGAAAAATGAACGTGAAAGCTGCTTAGTCATCTCTGACTCTTTTTGATCCCACGGTCTGTATTCTCCAGGCAAGAATACTGGAGTGGGTAGCTGTTCCCTTCTCCAGATCTTCCCAACCCAGGGATCCAACCCAGGCCTCCTGCATTGCAAGCAGATACTTTACCAGCTGAGCCATGCTTCTGCTGCTAAGTCACTTCAGTCATGTCTGACTCTGTGTGACCCCATAGACAGCAGCCCACCAGGCTCCCTCATCCCTGGGATTCTCCAGGCAAGAATACTGGAGTGGGTTGCCATTTCCTTCCAATGAATGAAAGTGAAAAGTGAAAGTGAAGTCGCTTCCTCATGTCAGACTCTAGAGACCCCATGGACTGCAACCTACTAGGCTCCTCCCTCCATGGGATTTTCCGGGCAAGAGTACTGGAGTGGGGTGCCATTGCCTTCTCCGCTGAGCCATGAACCATGAGCCATGAGCCATGAGGGAAGCCCAAGAATACTGGAATGGGTAGCCTATCCCTGTCTAACGTATCTTGCCAACCTGGGAATTATACTGGGGTCTCCTGAATTGCAGGCATATTCTTTACCAGCTCAACTACTAGGGAAGTCCCAGTTGTGATCAATAGTAAAAAGTTACCTTTGTGTTGTTGTTCTTCTGTCCTTTATTTAATTGGGGGTACTTTCACAAACCACTTGAGGAACCAATACTTGTATTTTCCTAATAGCTTAAATAAAATATATGCAACACAGAGACAAATGTCAAGTTTAAGTGGACACAGTGTCTGTATTACATTGAACCTAGATTAAAACTATTGCTAAACATCATCAATATATTATAGAATTAGGGGAAATACATATGTGTACAGCAGAGCCATAAGGAGAAAATAGGTCACCCAAAGTAATAGCAGCCAGAGATTAAAAAGACAAACACAATTGCTTTTCAAAAGTTACCTTTGAATGTCAAGTACAACTGTCAGTTTTTTCCAAGGATTGCATTATCTTAAGAATTTGTCTTTATAGATGAAATTTTTAAAAGTATTCACATTTGGAAAATATTTGAACTGATTTTGAGTTTACTGTTTTATTCCTTTATATTCATAAAAATTTAACATTATCCTGAGCTGTGGCCTAAAGAATTTTGACGTGAGCAATGACCTTGATAATCAATTTATAAATAAATAATATATTTTACACATTTTATTCAACACACTTTTATTAAATATTTATGAATGGCTAGTGTTTGAATTTAAGTCTTCCTGGTCCCATTTTTCATGAGGAGATAAATATGTGAATAAATAATTAGTCAGTTGTATTAATTTCTATGATAAGTATAAGTAAAACCTAGTATAGTAACCAAAAGGACAGAAGAGCTGATTTGCCCAGAAAAGTCATGAGAATTTTCAAAAAGGAAGTGAAGTTGAATCTGGTGGAGCTCTCCAGGAGTGGAAGGGGACAGGACTCCAAGGTGTAGAAGAGCTTATACAAAGAAAGACATTTAAACCTAAAAGAGCACTGCAGGTTTGGGGAAAGATGATGACTTCCATCAGCTCTTTCCTGTCTTTTAGAAGGACAGGCAAAAGCAGCAACGGAGCCCTAGCTTGGGACTTACACATCCTCACTTGCTTCCTGTGGTTGTGTCCCTACTATGAGTGGACTTCTGGGCAGACACACTGACACATGAGCTTAGGAGTGAACCCTCCATTACCATCATCCCAGAGACAAGCCTCCTCATATGGCCTTGGGAGAGAGTGTCTGGCTTAGTAGGCAGAAAATTCCAGCGTTTCAGTGATTTAGGTCTAGAAAAATGGAAACAAAGATCCTGAGAAGAAACATCCTCTTGGTCTAGGGGAGAAGGCCTGAGTGGGGCTTTCTACTGCTATGTCCAGGTCAGAGGTCATGTGCCAGGTCTAAGGATGGAGCTCAAGTTCCTTATGGCTCATAGATAGATTGCTTAGAGTTGGGTGGGCATGGAAGATGAAACTGGACATTTGGATTAGAATCAACTGAGATTAGATTAAAAAAAAAAAAAAAAAAACCTGACATCCAGCAATGTCAGACCATTGCTCTGACAATATAATTTGTGCATCTAATTTTTTCATGTAGGATCAAAAAGTTAAACCAGAAGATTGCCACTGCTCAGTTATGACATAGTTGTAAGTGAATTTTGATTTTCATTTTCAAAGAAGCGGAATACAGGAACTATTCTCAAGTCAAAAGTTGTGTTAGATATAATTTTTTTTTTTCTCTCCAAATTTCACTGTTGCTAGCATTTATAAATTTACAATGATTCAAAAAAAATTTTAAGCATAGTTTATTAGATACTGGTGGGCTTCCCTGGTGCTCAGTGGTAAAGAATCTACCTGCCAATGCAAGGGACATGGGTTCTACCCTGAGTGGGAAAGATCCCCTGGAGAAGAAAAAGGCAACCCACTCCAGTATTCTTGTTTGGGAAATTCCATGGACAGAGGATCCTGGTGAGCTACAGTCCATAGGGTCCCAAAACCATTGTACAGGACTTAGTGACTAAATGACAACAATGAACTAGTTATTGTTTTTCAGTCATTAAGTTGTGTCCAACTCTTTCCAACCCCATGGACTGCAGCACACTAGGCTTTCCTGTCCTTCACCATCTCCACCAGTTTGCTCAAACTCATGTCCATTGAGTTGATGATGCCATTCAACCATCTCATTCTCTGTCGTCCTCTTCTCCTCCTGCCTTCAACCTTTCCCCATCAACAAATGAAAGGATTGTGATTACATTGGGCCTTTTAATTGTCCTGGGATTAGCCTTTATTATAATTCATATGTATTGAAGTTATTCTATATGTGTAATGTAAGAGTCGGAGAAGGCAACGGCAACCCACTCCAGTACTCTTGCCTGTAAAATCCCGTGGACAGAGGAGCCTGGTAGGCTGCAGTCCATGGGATCGCTGAGGGTCTGACATGACTGAGCGACTTCACTTTCACTTTTCACTTTCATGCATTGGAGAAGGAAATGGCAACCCACTCCAGTGTTCTTCCCTGGAGAATCTCAGGGACAGCAGAGCCTGGTGAGCTGCCCTCTGTGGGGTCGCACAGAGTCGGACATGACTGAAGCGACTTAGCAGCAATGTAAGAGTGCTTGTATCTCATAAATATTAAACTTCATACCCATAGGTGAGGCCTACCAAATATGTAACTAAAACTTTCCATCAAGGTAAATATTGTGGTTAAAGAACTATATAGCCTTAGGATAACCATATCCCAAGAGTTTTTAACTGTTTGTTTTTTTTTTAACACCAATTACCATGTTTCTTTTAATAATTCTGATTTATACATCTAAATATTTTTTCTCATGGAACATGACTCAAATTTATAATGAATCTAATATATTTGCTAAGAAATCTTGTGGCTAATGACACAATAGGGGAATAAAATGGAAAAAAAATAATAAGGTGGTTAAAGCTGAAACAGGAGAAAAAGAAGAGGAGAAAAAGAAGAGAACAAAAAGACATTTAAAGCTATGCATTGGATAAAGTTCTGGGTGGTAGGTGAGAACAGTCAGTTGCCTCTTTATGAATAGTAGCCATGTGTAGACACCTCATATTAAGATAGGGTATCAATTTTTATATAAAGCTTACACTTGCTGGGGACAGTGAGTATTAAGAAATTAAAAATTAGAACTTATTTCCCTAGAGTAAATTTAGTAAAGAAGAGATACATTGGGTGTAGTAGGAAAAAAGTCACTCTTCTTAGCAAAAGACATATCTCAGGGCATATTCTAGAATAATCAAGGTTATTAAAAAACAGGCAGCTGTACTATCTTTTTAAAAAAATGAAATAAAAGAATTTAATCAGTACAGACTCGAAATCTTTAGTGTTAGGTAGATGGAACATCCAGATACTATATAAAAATCAGCTTTGTTAGATGGCCAGCTATTTAGGCAAAATATGTAAAAGTCTTAATTCCACAAAGAATAAGTAAGATGTCAGAATTTTTTCTGCTAAATTAATAAATACTTCCTAGATACCTGGCTAAAACATTAAAATTTTTGTTTAAAAAGTATTGATTTTGCTTTTCAAATATAGGAAAAATTTAAATGTTTTCTATTGGGGTCGATATACTTTGTATGTGTTTGGTCATGCCATGAAGCTTGAAGGATCTTAGTTTCCCAACCAGGGATTGAACCTGGGCCCCCCACTGTGAAAAAGTGGAGTCCTAACTCCTGGACCACTAGGGAATTCCCAGTGTCAATCTGTTCTTAATTTGTTGGGACATATCATATAAAAACTAAAATAATAATAACAATAATAATTATAATTACACTTAGAGGGAAAAAAAGCTATCCAGAACAAAAGCCATTTCTCTAGTGATATGATAATATTCTACAATTATGGAGTTCCCTGCATTTTTCAAAGCTTCCGTATATATTTTCTCATTTAATTCCCCAAATATTTTTTTGAGAAATTTAAATCACATCTCCTTGCTTTATTCCCTATGCATGCCCTTGTACTCTGACTGAGCTTACTTATATGATTGCTTTGGCCCCTCAAACAGCAGCAAATGTGGTGCAAACAGATCCTTGCTAAGGGTTGTGCACTGCACTTACCCTTTCTTCCTGCTGGAAATCCATCTGCCTGAAGGTGAAGAGACCTGGGCTGGCCTCCTAGAGGCCCAGACAAGGCCTAAGACATGCGATAAGGTGGTCCTATATCAACCAGTTCCAGCAAGCCACTCGAAGGGATAGGACCACGAGATAACCCATATAATTGTGCACCAGTGATTGTTGGTTTTTCCTGTAGTCCTGTATGGATGTGAGAGTTGGACTGTGAAGAAGGCTGAGCGCCGAAGAATTGATGCTTTTGAACTGTGGTGTTGGAGAAGACTCTTGAGAGTCCCTTGGACTGCAAGGAGATCCAACCAGTCCATTCTAAAGGAGATCAGCCCTGGGTGTTCTTTGGATGGAATGATGCTAAAGCTGAAACTCCAGTACTTTGGCCACCTCATGTGAACAGTTGACTCATTGGAAAAGACTCTGATGCTGGGAGGGATTGGGGGCAGGAGGAGAAGGGAACGACAGAGGATGAGATGGCTGGATGGCATCACTGACTCGATGGACTTGAGCCTGAGTGAACTCTGGGAGTTGGTGATGGACAGGGAGGCCTGGTGTGCTGCGATTCATGGGTTCACAAAGAGTCAGACATGACTGAGCAACTGATCTGATCTGATCTGATTGTTGTTTTATGGTACTGAGTTTTGGGGTGATTTGTTAAACTGCTGCTGTCAAGGCACTAAGTCGTGTCCAACTTTTTGCAACTTCATAGCCTGTAGCCCACCAGGCTCCATTGTCCTTGGGATTTTTCAGGCAAGAATACTGCAGTGGGTTGCCATTTCTTTCTCCAGGGGATCTTCTCAACCCAGGGATCGAACTTGCATCTCCTGCTTAGCAGGTGGATTCTTTACCACTGATTCACCTGGAAAGCTCAGTAAATACTAGTTTATAAACCTAGCATCAGAAGCAGGAAGACACAGGACCAAAACCCATATCTTCATGGTTCAATTTCAGCAATCCTTGGGAAATCCTAGGAAGGAGTGGGTGTTTTACTCATATGATGACTAAAATTGGTCTATAGGTTTTAAAAATTGAAAAGAGAGAAATCAAATCCCTTCACAGCGATATCAGAGGCTTTATTTTGGTTTACTTTTACAAAATTCTTTTATCTTTTCAGTTAAATAGCTGTCATCTACAGGCTCTCTTTTGTTCTACTTTTAGAGTTGCTCTGCAATCTGTGGCATTATGGTATGTGTCTTTTATTATGGGTTAAATTTTCTAATAAAAATGTAAGATACAATCATTCAGGTTTATTCATTTATTGTCTTGACATATTTGTAATTCATGGTGTATGTATTTTACCTTCTACAGGCCTATGGAGTTGAATAAAATAAACAAGGTAATATAAAATATCATTCTTTATCTTCCAAACTTCTTTTGCAGTGGTTTTGCACAGTCATATCAGGCATTCATAACTACCTTGCAAAAAAATGTTATTTTTGCTGTTGTTTCTTTAAATGACACCCAAAGTCTTGTACAATGCAGAATATCCAATATTTTCAGTATTTATTGTCTTTGTTGTTGCTTTGGTGAATTTCCTTCAACTCTTCATCAAGTTTCTTCTGTTGTTTTGGTACCAAGATTGATCATTTTCAAGCCCCATGTGATTTTTAAAAAATTAAGATTTCATTCCAATGGGGATGGGGGAAATGTAACACAATGGCTTTTCCAGTGAAGCTGGAAGCAACTTTGAAGTCCAGACCTGTAGCTATGGCTTCAGAATGACCCACTAGGAAAAAAAAAAAATCCCACAGAAAAGTAAACATTCTGACAAGGATCTAGACATTAATTGGAGCTTATCCAGTACTAAACAGAAACACGTGCTTTGTTCAAGGCATTTGCAGAAACAAAACCATCCTGCCTTCTTTAATTAATTATTTAAGTTCAAATCTATTTATGCCATGTTATGGCTAAAGGTGAGCGCCGAAAAATTGATGCTTTTGAATGTGGTGTTGGAGAAGACTCTTGAGAGTCCCCTGGACTGCAAGGAGATCCAACCAGTCCACTCTAAAGGAGATCAGCCCTGGGATTTCTTTGGAAGGAATGATGCTAAAGCTGAAACTCCAGTACTTTGGCCACCTCATGAGAAGAGTTGACTCATTGGAAAAGACTCTGATGCTGGGAGGGATTGGGGGCAGGAGGAAAAGGGGACAACAGAGGATGAGATGGCTGGATGGCATCACTGACTCGATGGACGTGAGTCTGAGTGAACTCTGGGAGTTGGTGATGGACAGGGAGGCCTGGCGTGCTGCGATTCATGGGGTCACAAAGAGTCGGACACGACTGAGCGACTAAAATGAACTGAACTGATGGCTAAAGGAGTCCATGGAATTGGAAACAAAGGCAAATTCTTTCAACTAAAGGTGAAACCCTCCCACTCTCCCTGCCCCAGAGCCTTTTTCCTTGACCTATCCAAGACCTATTTTCTTCCCATCCTGCCCTACCTTACTCCTCCATGAATACTATCAAAGCACTTTACTCAAGTATTAATTATAAATGCAAATAAAAAGAAAGCTGGATACACACCCATGCTATGAGTCAATCCTTTTTTGTTTGTTTATTTTATATCCTACCTTATGTAGCTATAATTGCTGGTGCTGGAAGTTTCCAATTCTGGAAACAGGGAGCCCACTTCATCCTTTAAACTAAAAATTTGAAAAGTTACCTCAAATAATCCACAAATTTGAAGAACTATGATGTATTACATAGCATGTGTGTTCAGTTGCTCAGGGGCATCCAACTGTGACCACATGGACTACAGCCTGCCAGGCTCTGCCTATGGGATTCTCCAGGCAAGAATAATGAAATGGGTAACCATTCCCTTTTCCAGTGGGTCTACCTGACCCAGGGATTGACCCAGGATCTCTTTTATTGCAGGCAGATTCTTTTATCTCCTGAGCCCCCAGGGAAGCTCATTAAGTAACAATAATAGTCAACACAAAGTAAAACTAGATTGTCAATCCAATAGGATAAACCACCATAAAGCCGAAGCAAATGCCCCCCACATCCAGTATAGTTTTGGTTTTTTTAGTAAGAATGGTACAATTGGTTGATTAAAATTTTTCACTTTTCAACTCATTATGTTGATGTGAATGTGGTGCCTTTCTTGTTTTATTAAGAACACAGCTTTGGAGTATTTGCAGAGTGTCATTACAATGAACTGCTGACAACGTTTTGGCCAAATTTGTTTAAGGGTCATTTATTTTCTAATCAGCGTAAAATAATCCTCTGAATAAGGCAGTTTTACATATGAAATCTCACAATTACCTATTTATAAAATTTAAAGGCAGTAAATAGAAGAACATCTGTATTTAGTATTTCTTTAAAATCACAATTGTAACTGCTGTTTCCAAGGCCACCCATCTGAGGGGTGGGAGACACAATATCCTCATAAAAAGGACTCTAGACCCAGATTGAAATTCCGTGGCTCAGGCTCCCCAGTTGGCTTCCTGGAAGGAGTTTGAGCTCCTATCCTTCTTCTTCCAGGAATCTTTCTCTGAGACAAAGGTAGAACTATGAGTGTGTGTTGGGGGCAGGGGAGGGGGGGGTGTAGTCATCGATGTTTTCCCATTAAAAGCAGCTTTTGTTGCTTAGAACTGGTCTGTGGTGCTCTTCCATCGCTGTGTCATTTGTATTATTGCTGATATTCTATTTTGAACACCACTGGCTACAAAAGATCACTGTCATTAATGAAGGTCTGTGGGCTGAAACACTCCTCTATCATGCTACCACAGCTTAGACTCCATCATTTAGTAGTATGACTACATCTTTTAGATTAGCTGAACTTCTGCTGAGAGTAAGAAAATGCAGGGATAGTAAATAAGGGTGGATTTGGGCAAAGGAATGAGAAACTCTTGGAGGAAGTGGACACATGTTTAAGGAGAGCATTACTTACGTTTTGTTTAGGCTTTGGCTCAGGCTGGCTCTGTAAAGGAATGGATCATTTTTACTTTATTTCCATTCATCCTCTATACTATACAGTGTATGACTTATTTAAGTGTTGAAAGTGACCAGAGACTGACTGCTTGTAATCACTGAGTAGTGATGCTTTGGTTCTGGTATTTGATAAAGTCTAGCAGAGGCTCTTGAGTGCACTTATTTCTGTGATTTGCTTCAGTAACTTAACTTTTATTTTTTTAATGTTTTCTGGTATAAAGTCAATGAAATACAGGAAAATGATGCTTGTGGCCAAAACCTTAATTTATCTCTTTCTTTTTCTCTGACTTTTCGGTCATTTACTTACTCATCTAGTCCCACTTTTTTTGATGCCTTTTTGACTCATGTCTACCTCATTCCACCTGTGTGGTCAAGGCCTATTTCTTTTCCTGTATCTTTCACATTCTTTGCTTCTTTTTGCTTGGCAGAGCCATCTTTGATTTTCTTTTAGTGTCATAATATTCCAAGCTGTTTCTGGACTGCTTCTTTTTCTCTATAAGCCCCAACATCCACAACTTCTCAATACAGAAAAAACATTTCTTGTGTTTTGGTTAAGCTTGATTATTCACTGGTAACTTACAATGCTATATGCATTAAGATCTCAGTTCCCTTGGTCCGGGATGTATGAAATATTTACTTCATAAGATGATCCTAAATGAATTAACAGATATATTTTCTTCCTATTTTTGCATATCAGTATCCCATCAGCCTTTCAAAACTCCATCATAAAGCCATCACTCTTTGTTACTCAAAAAAATCCTGTTCTCACATCCAGATAGCTCCTAGCTGTACTTCAATCTACTCTAGCACCCTGTTTCACCTGTTATTCTTACTTTGCTCTTCCAAATAATATAGCAATTTGCACGTTTATGTGATTTTCTGTTGTTCCACAACTTGAGAACCAATTTATGGAAAATAGAATTTTTTTTTTAAACCTACATCCTTCCCAAATATTCTCTTTTCAACTACCCCTTGCTGATTCTACAAAACGCATATGACTTTGCTCAAAATTGTCTGGAATCTACAGTATTCAGTTTACATGTCATGGTTAAGCTGGGAGAGGCCTTGCAATGTCAGCATCTCTGTTGATCTAAAGTCCTAAATTATGCTTAGAATAAACTTTATAAGAGACAAATGGGAGATGATGTGTGTGAGCTAGTGGTGAGTATATATTTCCTACTATTGCATTGCCCCCTTATTGCCAAATTCCCCTCTAATAAATATCCAACGACAAAGAACGAAATAGTTGGGTAGCAACACTGACTCAATAGACATGAGTTTGAGCAAGTTCCGGGAGATGGTGAAGGACAGGGAAGCCTGGTGTGCTTCAGTCCATGGAGTCACAAAGAGTGGGACACGACTGAGTAACTGAACAACAACCTTGTTTGGAAATATATAGGCACTGAAGGAAAGCAAGTTAAGCAGGTAACACAATTGAATTAGCTGTTTCAGGCAATAAATAACTTAGATAGAGAGTGTATACAGCTCTTTTCATGGTCTTCTGCCTTTTAAAAGAAGAGGTGAAAATCCTAGAATAATGACTTTTTGCATGCATTCTGGAGCCAAAAGAGAGACAGACAGATTGTTTTGGGGCAGAGTATTCTGTCATGTTCTGTAAGGCTGGGGTCATCATAGCTAAAGGCATGAGCAAGACAGGCAAAAATAACTCTGTCTATGAGAGAACAGGTTGGTTTTGCTGGAAAGTGTTCTTGTATGTGTGAAATGTGTCTTTGTGTAACAGAAGAAAATTGCCTTGAATTCTGAGCCGAAGAGTTGACAAGTTTTGTTCACTTGTAGAATCATCACACTCAGTAAGTAGCAACAAAAGAATATTCCTAAACAAAGGAAAATTTCAGAAAAAGAGAAGAGAAAATAGAAGGAAAAGGAGAATATGAGATGCCGTATAGTCAAAGCTATGAGTTTTCCAGTAGTCAAGTATGGTGTGAGAGTTGGATCACAAAGAAAGCTAAGCACCAAAGAATTGATGCTTTTAAATTGTAGGACTGGAGAGGACTCCCAAGAGTCTTCTTGTCTGCAAGGAGATCAAACCAGTCAATCCTAAAGGAAGTCAACCTTGAATTTTCATTGGAAAGACTGATGCTGAAAGTCCAATAATTTGTCCACCTGATACAAGAGCCAATTCATTGAAAAGGGCTCTGATGCTTGGAAAGATTGAAGGCAAAAGAAGAAGTGAGTGGCAGAGGATGAGATGCTTAATGCTATCTAACTATCTCATGGACATGACTGAATGGACATGAATTTGAACAAAGTCTGGGAAATAGCAGAGGACAGAGGATTCTGGTGTGCTGCAGTATCTGGGGTCACAAGAGTAGGACATGACTTAGTGACTGAATGACAACAAAAATGAGATGACATTTGCTCATAGAATATAAAATTGAAATCCTATGTGTCTGCATCGTGTCCAACTCTTTGCAAACCTATGGACTATATAGCCTGCCAGGTTCCTCTGTCCTACGAAATTAACCAGGCAATAATACTGGAGTGGGTTTCTATGCCTTTCTCCAGGGGATCTTTCCAACCCAGTGACTGAACCCATGTCTCTTATGTCTCTTGCACTGGCAGACAGGTTCTTTACTGCTAGCGCCACCAGGGGAGCCCATATGTATTTGAGAGTTTACTAAATAGAGTGTTTTAATAGCATTTCATCCTTCACAAGTTTTCACTCACTTTCTATCTTTCTCTTCTTTCTTTCATCTTTATCCACCTTCCCATCTACCTTTTTATTTCATTTCTCCCAGGATATTGGATGGAATATTTCCCATTGTCTGTTGTCTAGGAATTCTTGCTAAAGCCCAAATTATGCTACAAAACCAGCCCAGCAACATCACTGCCTTCTTCAGGAGAGCTCGGCCCTCATTGCAGGTTATCTGAAAGCAGTTGAACAAGCTGAACAACCCTAATCCAGTCACTTCTCTCCAGTCTCTATAGAGGCTTAGCCTATTTGGAGGGTTTTGAAATTCAGGGACCTAATAGGGGAGGTTTGATCATTGACAAAGATAGTTTAAAAGAAGAGAATGGTATTTCACTTCCCAGTTTTTTATGAATCCAACTTCCTGATCTACTCTGTGTCTATGTGACCAGGCAGAGAATTGTCCCGAGACCCCAAGAGGGGATCAGATGCACACCAGTATTTTTGCCATTCGGTTGTTTGGAGTGTTGATGATACATGGGTTTCTGGTGCATCAGCTAGTAGGCAGCTGACCTTAAGCCAATTAATTTTCTCCAGATGGTGTTTGCAGAGTGAGGGAAACAGAGGCTGTGAAGAATACTGCAAGTGGGGAGTTGTGGGTGCTAGAACATTTCCCCGGGTTAAAAAAGAAACTGTGCTGCCGAGTATCCGCAACTTATGAATGTCCTGGAAAATCACAAGGGTGCCCCACAAGACAGATGTTTGTCAGTCAAGGGGAATTGCAGATCAGTCTCTTTTAACCATGAGAAGGCTACATCAGCACCACATAAATCAGTGATGTCAGAACTTTCTCATTTTATCACCCCTTGCCTACTTCCAACATGGCCCAAAGAATGAAGATCTAGAGAGGGAGAGAAGGAACCTTGCAGAAATGGACATATCTGCTTTCCCTGGTAGCTCTCCCAGGGCCTCAGCATGGGAGAGAGAAACATTTAAATAAGCTGAATACGAGATGGAGTTGACACTTAACTGAGCTGGACTTGTTAAACCCAGAGTGATAGAATGTATGGAATGCTGCAAAATGATGCAGGAAATGAGGATGCAGTGGAGTGTGGGGGAAGACATCCCCTGGAGGAGGATGGAGCCAGTTCACCTTTGTATCTGCTCCGGTCCCAACCTTTGTGTCCCCCAGAAATTTCATAGGTTGAAATCCTGACTCCCATGGTGATGGTGTTTCATAGGTGGGGCCTTTGGGTAGTGAAGTTATGGAGGTGATGAAGGATGGAGCCTCCTGGATGAGATGACTGCTTTTATATATAAGAGACACACGGAGTTCTCTAGCCCTTCCCCGACGTGAGGATACAGTAAGAAGTGTGTGACCAGAAGAGGGCCCCACCTGACCATGCAGTGGAAATCCATTTCCATTGTTTTTAAATGTTTTTAAGTCTGTGATATTTTGTTATAGCAGCCCAAAAGGACTAACACAGCATTATAACAATCTTTAGACAGTTCAGTAAACCTCATGCTCTTTGAGTACACTAGTTTCATAGCATTTACATTGTCTGTTATAATTCTGTGAAAGTTGGCTGACTTTCATAAAAAAATCCTGAGAATTCAGTCTTCTTGGTAGCATGACCAACACAATGAATGTTTATCTAATTCTTTAATTCTAATAACTTGACCCAGAATAATTTGCAGTGGTTCTAAAGTAAGTTGTTAATGGTCTTCTTTGTAATGTCAGTTTCTGCTATTTGTGACAAATTTTAATCAGAACTTCTTTCTCTCAATCATAAGGAAGGATTTTCATTTGATTGTCTATTAAATTAAGATAAGAAACATTGACAAAATTGCAGTCTTAGATTTTGACATCTCTACAGAGTCTGTTTTTATTTAAGATGAAACCCATTAGAGCCAAGCATGCATTACAAAGCTATAAAGCTCAGAGAAGTTTGCAGGGAATGGATCATTAAGAACCATCTCAGAAATGGATAGGATGAATGTGGGCTTAGCAGTTGTTGTTGTAGATGATTCTGCAATTCAGGAGCTTAAGGTAAGTGTCAATCTTGCTTGAATCCCTGCGCAGGCAGTGGAGCAGGTTATAAAAAGCAGAATAACGCGCCTCTTCATCCTTAGTTTGCAGGGATGGGAGTCCTGACCACACAGGGTAGGGCTCAGTCTCTTTGGCTCCAGGAATAACCTAAACATCCAAAAGATAATGAGTTATTATGAGTTTTAGTAGTATTTGCTCATCTTTGTTCTTTCTAATTATCAAATTAAAAATTAGGGAAGATACATGAAAGTCTCTACACTTGGATTTTGGAGCCAGTGTATCAGATATCTGTTAGTAATTTATTAATAAAAACTAAAAGCAGAACTCAAGTATTTGGTTTTGACCTTCTCTTTTCTTTCTTCTTACTCGCATCCTATGGTTTGAGGAGAACAGAGAAAGAATACAAGCTGAATTTCAGTAGAGGATATCTTGGGATATTTTGAAGAAAACATTTATCTTGCAAATTGTATTCTCTAGTTCTCTTATCCTTGAAAATATTTCAGCCATCTGTACCCAGGAAAAGGCAAGATTTTGGTGTAACAGTGCAATTCAAGAAAGACTATACCTGTGAAAAATTGCTGTGGAATTCTAATTCACTTACAATAGAATCTATCACTATGAATGAACAGGTTCTTGATTTATGTAATACTGTTCTAGAAAAAGAAGGCCTGAATTGTGTTCTTGAACAGTGAGATAGTTCAAAACTCATTCCTCATTACAGAAATTACCTCTCTCATTCATGAGAATAGCAAGGAAGCTTTCATGGGGCTGCTCACCTGGCCAAATATCATCTCCATGCCTTCCAGAAGTCGTTTGTTTTCTTCCTCAATCTCTATGGCCCTCGATAGGATAGCATCTGGGGCTCCTTTCATACCCCGCACCTCTGTGACTAGGTGATACAGAGGGTCATTCCAGGAGCGCAGCAACCCAAGAATCAAGCTCATAAGGACTTCATGCTGAACAACCACAGGAAACAATCTCATTAAAATAAGCATAATTCAGTGGATTTGGTAACATGTAATTTTTGCTCAGAGTGACTGACCTAAAAAACTCCTGGGTTTTCCTATATGTATTGAAAATTTTTTGAAGGTTGCAAAATTATAAAATGTAAGCTATCGGTTTATACTTTGCTGAAATACTTAAAAATCTGGCTTATTTTAGTAACCAATGTTTCTGATTAGTTCTAATTTATAACATAAAAATTTTCTTTTTCCCTCTGAAATTCTGCCATCCACTCAGTGAGTTCTTTTATATTTGAATGCTTTGCTTGTCTGGGGAGAGAAATCTAAGTATTTTGTTGGAACTCAGTATGTGCCTGGAGTACCTGACCCAGGAAGGAAGGACTCCACCTGTGCCCACCTCATTTTCACCCTGAGATTCATTCATATTAATGAATCAATGTATTCATTAATGTATTTTTATTTTTGATTGGTAGTTCCTTTTATGATATCAGAACAAAGAGGCAATGCAGAAGATATGACATTCCTAACCACACTTTCCTCAGTCCATCCCAACATCAGCCCCCAAGCTGATATCAGAGCAGTCTATTTTGTTGACATGTGTCTGGGCAGAAAATGGCACAGTGTTGTCTTTATTAGCAGCATCAGTGGGATTCACAATGGAGGGTTTTGCCCCCTAGTTCACTACTACCAGGACTGGACATGAAACTCCCAGGGGCTGAGCATCTCTGACTAAAATGCTTGATTTCTTGATGTAGCCATGAACTACTTTAATGGTACAGAAAATGAACAGCAGAGAAGAATCAAACAGACATTGCAATAGAAACATGATGGGATGTGAGAGTAAGGGAGCTGAAATGAAATTCAGACTTAAGGGTGAGTGGCAGCATGGTTTTCCTGGGGGCATTGTAGCTTAAAGAGGAAGAGTGAGAGCTCTGAGTTGGAAGAAATCCAGAATCACTGCTTACTACCTATGTGACTGGTGCAAATTCCACAATTTTTCTGAGTCTTGGTTTCCATATTACAGGAAGTATAATAACAGTCACTGTGCTACAGGAATTTTTGTGAGGATTAAACATAGTAATGAAAACAAACCACTTTGTAAATTGTATGGCAAGGTAATAGCTCTCAATAAATTTTAAATTTATTTTAAACTTATTTTAAAAGTCCTTTTTCTTCTTGACCTTCTTCCTTCATTTTATCATCCTCCTTATTAAGAAGATTAGCAGATGAAAAAAAATGCTGGCATCACTAACAAAGCTGAAGCAAGAGAACAGATTGTACTTAAGGGGAGGTGCATGTGGAAATATTTTAAATAATGCTAGCACTGTGCCTAGCTCAGGGAATCAGAAAGGAGCGATTATAATGATAAAAATTTGGATCTGGGATACACGATTGAGGCTTATCGGTAGATGTGTGGTCATCAGAACAAAGGCAATCATCACAGCCAGGAGAAGCAAAACATAATATTTTTTAGGACCCATTTTTGGGGGGAGATTTATAATTAAAAATAAGATGTGATAGAGGAGTCAGTCAAGAATGAGGTAGGTGTCAGAGAAGTAAAAGAATCAGGTGAGCCTTGAAAGGCAGAATTAGTGGCTTAAGTAGCGCAGTGTAGAAGAGACTCCCATGTAGGAGTCACTAGTACAGGGAATACTCAAAACTGGGGTTATGTTTCTTACATATCCATGGATTTTTTAAATCTATATTTTAAACATGGACATTCCATTCATTTCATGTTTTCATACAGTATAATGGCTGCAACCTTGGATCTAATGCATTGGTTGAACTTATGTTGTCTGTATGGACAATTCATAGATCTGTTATTTATTTTGCTGCTACAGATCTTTATAGTCATCCCTTGATTCTACTCATATTTCACCAACTGCATAATGCAATTCCTCTTTGATTATTTACTGTTTCTCCGCCTTTCTCTGCATGTCCAGTTACCATGACCTCTAATAACCTGAAGCCTGGTAACACCAGTGCACTTTCTCACTTGTTCTGGTGAAAACCCGGATAAAAGACTCACGTGGGTCTGTTGGGCTTGTTCTTTGTCTTCAGGGGTAGGAAGGGAGGAGGTATGGCAGCTGTTGAGGGCCATGGTAATGAACCCTTTGCCCTGGGCATACCGTTTATCCTGGAAGCGACCAAGCAAATTCAATTTGTTAGGGTTGTTTGGGCATTCAATAAATGAACCTTTAGCAGAATATTAACACGTTCCATAGATGAATAATTTTTTAATGAGGGTCACATAAAAATTGAAAGTAATTCTTTTTCCTACTTTTTCTTTCCATTATCTCTGAAAACAGTTGCTTGTCATCTGAATTCCAACCTCTTTCCTTCTTTTTTTTCCCTTGTTTCATTTCATCCTTCCCATAGTTACTATTTGGATAGCAAACACTAAAAATAACCCAAATATGAAATATTAACTGCTTTATTAAGTATCATCTTTTTTTAGTATTTGAACCAAATATAGTGCATATGTATGATACCTATATAGACATTTAATCTCTTGTTTACTTTGGGTTGGAATCAATATACTCCCTTAAAAGAAGATATATAATTATAACTTTTCTTTGACTAATCTGAATCCACAAACCTATAGCTTAGTATGCTTCACAGATGCAGAATACAGTATTGTTGATGATGAGAAAATGGTAAGTCAGAAAAACATGGCATAAAATTTTTGAAAATAGTAAGCAATGGACTGAGAAGGAGAGTCGAAATAACTAGCTAACACGGTGATAAAGAAAACCTAATCTTTAGCAAAAGTTGTGAGCATTTAAAGAGATTACTTCAAAGATCTGGAAAAAAGATGACAGTCAAAAATGGAAGATGAAAGGAAAACTAGTGAATAAAAAGAACTATATGAATTTAATAGAAACTTTGAGCACCATTTTTTATCAGTTGTGTGCTCTACTATGAGCTCCTTGATTGACATAAACGAGTATGCAACTTTAAAAGTAATTTCATCAGAAAGAGAATAATTTTGTTTCCAATTATAAACCAAGAATTCTATTGTAGTTATAAACCCATATATTGCACATCTTAGAACAGTAATTTGTAGCATTTAAAAAACTATCATTATTTGTTTTCATTACAGGAATTCAGCTCTGTCTAATATGTTCCATCCACCCAGTTCACTGAAGTGCAGTTCCCATTGATTGGCTATTTACTGTGTGCTGGGTGAAGAATGCCCAGAGGGACACTGAAGGACCAGAAAATCAAGATGCTTCTTTTTCCCAGCCCCACCTAAGAGTGCTTTTTGTCAGGTACTGTTATGAACTGAATGCTGCTGCTGCTGCTAAGTCGCTTCAGTCGTGTCCGACTCTGTGCAACCCCATAGATGGCAGCCCACCAGGCTCCCCCGTCCCTGGGATTCTCCAGGCAAGAACACTGGAGTGGGTTGCCATTTCCTTCTCCCCCAAATTCATGTGTTGAAGCAAAAATCTCCAAAGTACTGTGTTTGGAAAAGGGCCTTTATGAAGACTGTGTGCAAGCTACGCTTCAGTTGTACACTGCTATTTGCAACCCTGTGGACTATAGCCCTCCAGGCTCCTCTGTCCATGGAGATTCTCCAGGCAAGAATACTGGAGTGGGTTGTCATGCCCTCCTCCAGGGCATCTTCCTGACCCAGGGATTGCACCTGCATCTTTTATGTCTCCTGCATTGGCAGGAGGGTTCTTCCCCACGAGCACCACCTAGGAAGCCCTTATGAAGATTGGCAATGAAAGTGAAAATCGCTCATTTGTGTCCCACTCTTAGCGAGTCCATGGACTATACAGTCCATGGAATTCTCCAGACCAGAATACTGGAGTGGGTAGCCTTTCCCTTATCCAGGGGATCTTCCCAACCCAGGGATTGAACCCAGGTCTCCCACATTGCCGGCAGATTCTTTACCAGCTGAGCGACAAGGGAAGCTCAGAAGATTATGAGGATTAATTAAAGTTAAATGAGCTTGTAGGGTGGAACACTGATCCAACATGTTAGAGTCTTTATGAAGAGAAACACCAGAGAGTTTTCTTTTGTCTCTGTGCCTTTCCTCTGTTTCTCTTCCCTGCCCCCAACCCTGCATGGACACAGGGAGAAGCCAACCTGGGTAGACAGAGCCCTTACCAGAAACTGACCTTGCTGGCACCCTGATCCGGGACCTCCAGCCCCCAGAAGTGCGAGGAAATAAAGTTATGTTGTTTAATCTACTGAGTCTATGGTATTCTGCTATGAGAGTCCAAGCTGACAAATACAGGTGCTTTAAATTTATTTTGGAAATTTAACAAATAAAAGCAAATTGAAACAGGTATGTCACTGCTTAAGAATCATTGAGATTTCATGAAACATCTTTTCTTCAGTTACCACATCTTATGAGCTAATGTCTTATTTGACCTAGAAAGTGTGTTCTTTGAAGTTTGGCTGATGCAGCCTTCTTGTTTAAAGGATAGTATAGCCCAGTCACTTACGCAAAGGTTTCTTCTGGAAATAAGCAAGAAATACAGTACTTACAAATTCGTTGAACATTTCCGAGGAGAGGTCATGGATGTAGTGGGACACCATGACTGCCCGGTCAAACAGGTCTCGAAGGGACACCTGGCAGTTGCCAGGCCCATTGGGACAGACGGGGGTGGAGACCACACCCTGGCACAAGAGTAGATTTGACACCACCAGCAGCAGGAGCAGGCAGGACCCTGCTTAAATAAAAACATGAGCCGCTCTGAGATGATGTATTAGCCCAAGGTTAGCAAAAGCCATCCTGTCCAGGGAGGCCTCATCTCTCCCCGTTGCCCTGAGCAGGATCTGGTGCTGTAGCAGCTGGGGTGGGGAAGAAGCAACACCTTCCACTGTGTAAATTTAGATGGATGATGATATTTGCACAGATATATAGTTGCAGAAGTAGGTTACTCCATGCATTTTTGTATTGCTCCCAGAAGTGCTCCTGTGTTCTGCAAACATTTGGAATTTAGATTAATGTGAGTCAGCATGTTTAGGTCATTCTCCTACGATAGTTTAAAGTCTTGGGATTCTCTGCAGATCCTCAGCAGCTTGTAGGAGTTTGTAATTTTTTCACTGTTACTGACTAATGCTTGCATTTTAGACACTGAAATGGCAAGAACAGCACAGTTGATCTGTATGGTTTACCATCACGGTGGGTAAGAAGAATCACATGACTTCGTGAACCCTATTATTGAACACAAAGAGAATTCTAAGAGAAAAAGGATACTGCATCTTGGATCTGCTAACCCCATCCATTTCCTTAATACTTTGCTAAAAGCTTTTAAAAATGTGTAAAATTTGTGTTTCATGATAATCCTCTGAGATAGCCTTGGCCTTCACTGTATTATTGTTGTGCATAACTAAGTCCGGTCTCTTTGTCACCCATAGACTGCAGCACTCTAGGCTTCCCTTCATTCATTATATCCTGGAGTTCACTCAAATTCATGTCTGTTGAGTCAATGATACTATTTAACCATTTCATCCTCTCTTGCCCACTTCTTGTATTGCCTTCAATCTTTCGCAGCATCAGGGCTCTTTCCAGTGATCTCCATTATTATCATCAGATTTTATTAATAAACAATGACTTAGGGCAAGTGATTTTCCCCCAAGTCCCATGATTAGCAGATGGAGGTGACTGGGGACCACACTGTCATCTTTTCACTTTCTCATGTCACAACACACAGGCAGTTGGGCTCTTGGGTTGCATGTGTGTAACAGGGACCACATCAGTAGCTGTGATGACCCGTGCTTGCAGCGATCATTGCCATTACTAGTAGAGAAAAATATTTTGTCTTTGCATGACAGCAGTGACCCTAGAAAGACGATTTTATCCACTCATTCTGCTCTGTCTATAAAACATTCATTTTTAAAGTCCTTTACAATTAGCAGAGACAATGTAGTCACCAATTTACTATCTCAGCAGATGGACCGATATGAACCACTAACATATCAGTAACTTACACTTTCAAAAGAAAAAAAGCGATGATGTAAATCATATTTAAGTTCAAATTGCTCCAAATAAAACAAAGAATGTAGAAATGTGTTTACCAAAAAACTCCTTTCCTCTGGAATCTTGAATAAATGTAATTGGAAAGTGTCCAAAACAAAATGAGGCAAGGGCTAAAGATTTAGGGTGAAAAAATACCTAACCCTCAACACCTGAAAATATCTAAAAGACTATTTAGTATAGAATGTAGTATAGAATGAACAACCTTTTAGTTGCAAAATAAAAGTATCAATATTGTGAGATAATTCATATAACAGTCTTTTAATTTTTCAAAGGCATATTTCCAAAGAGATTATTTTAGGTACTTTACAGTCATGTAACACAGCTGATTAACTGTTTCATCTACAAGTATAAATAAAAAGTACTTTACAGATAGAGAAATTGGAATATTGGTTCTAGGAAATTCATAACTGGATAGATATTCTTTAACTCTGACTACATTTATCTGAACCTTTATCATCTGAAGGACTTTTTTCCACAGCCTAAGATGAGATAAAAAAGAAATGTTTTTGTTGTTTCATAAGATAAATTTTGTAATTAATTTCTTTGTCTTACAATTTCTTTTGTTAAATTAATTTTTATCGGAATATAATTGCTTTAGAATATTATGCTAGTTTCTGCTGTGTAGCAAAGTGAATTAGCTATACGTATACATATATACCCTCTTTTTTGAATTTCCTTCCCAGTTAGGTCACCAGAGAGCACTGAGTAGATTTGTCCATGCTATACAGTAAGTTCTCATTAGTTATCTGCAATTTCTTTTTCTAGCGAATGTCAACCAAGAAAGTAAAGGCGATTATTGTTACTAGCCTGTGTTTTCTTCTAAGATATTTGGATTAAACCCAGTCAACAAAGTATTGTAGGAGACAACTCTGCTGTCACTGTCTGTATTATAACTTCAGAGTTAAAAGTTTCATCAGACTGACTCATCTTAGCCACACCACATAAGAATCTTGGTAACTAGAAAATGTTTGTTTCTACCTTCTGGAGTTGTGATAAATTGTACTCAGAGACATTTTTGGTCTTATTCCAGTCTAAGGTTTCTCAACTTTGACATGATTGGCACCCTGAGCTGGATAAGTACTTGTTCTGGGGGCTAACTTATGCATTGTAGTATGCTTAGCAACATCTCTGATCTCTGCCCCCTGGGTACCAGTTGCACCCCTGCCCCTTATTAAGACAACTAAAACCATCTCCAGACATTAACCAAATGTCTCTGGAAGACAGTCCTCCATTCAAGAACCACTGTCCTATTGTGCCCCTATACAATTGACTTCTAGAGCAGGATTAGCTAGTTCTTCTAAACTCTGTAATCCTGAAACCTAAGAGAATATTTCCTCAAATTTCAAATTAATTCCCCCATTGGAACATCGATAAAACCCAACAACTCCACAAGCTGCTGTACATACCTTTCTGTGACGAACCTTTGCTGTCCATGGTGGTGATGATTTCAAGAAACACACTTCACCAGGAAGCTCTCGTCCTATGGCTTTCTCTTCCCCAAATGTTGGCTTTATAAGGCTTTGACATCTTCATGAATATATTTAATCAGGCATTCCCTTCCCTTTTGCCAGTCATCTATTTCCGTCATTGAGATTACCCCCATAATTTCAAACATTGAATGGTATTCTATTTCTTATTCATATTCAGGAAGACATACTGACCAGAAATGAACATCTAGGAAGGATTTTGATTAATTAGACTGAAAGGAAATGAGAGAGATAATGATGGTGAGATCTGGAGACTAGTTTGAGTTAGAGGAACTATAAAATTATAGCAGTCATTTATTGTAACATTTGCCTTTATTTCTCTGCAGTTTCTTGAATATAGCATTATCTTTCACTTAGGTGTCTCATGTATTATCAAAGAGTATTTTTATTCTCATTCAAAATTGCTGGCTGAAGTCAAGATTTCAAAATTTACACACTAAATACTAAGAAATATAGAATAAGGATGAGTAAGTAAGATTTTCAGTTCCTGTTATACTCTCAATACATTTTCCTCATTTTTTTTTCTTGATTTTTACACATTCTGTTTTGTCCTTTCTAAAAGGATATATCTCTGTGGTAAAATGTGCATTTTCACATAAGTCTTTTGATTTTAACATGTATGTAAAGTTATATTTTTCGTCCCCAGTTTACAGATTGAGAAACAGTGGGATGGCGAGTTTAAATGGCAAGGATATAGAGGTAATTAGTCAAGTTAGATGCCGAAAGGTTTATCACTTCAAGAGAAATCAGGAGGGATGTGAAGAGGACTGGAAAATGAATCCTCCAACATACGTTGCCCTCTCTTCTACAATGAACACAAAACTCACCCCTAACTTTAGGGAGTTCATACTGGGGAAGTGACAGTGGTTTTCAAGGGCAAACACACACACACACACACACACACACACACACACACACACACAAACTCTGGTAAATGCAGTAAAACAAAATTCTAAACAGTCATGTTCACTTTCCTTAAGGGTAAGATTACACAAACTGTTATTAACTTATGATAGCTTTAATTCTCTGACCTCAAGCCACTCTAGGACCAACGTGACAAAAATTCATCTTTCATGGGCTCAAAAGTTCCACTTGCCTTTTAGAGATTTCCTGAATGAAATGACTGTAATGAATATAAACCAAGTTGTTGATGACTTTCTTTAATTTTTAAGTTCATGCATCTCAAGCAGCCTGTGACCTTTAGTTTCAATTTTACCATATGTCTCTCAGAGTAAATTGACAAGTGAGCTGTATTAAGAAAATAATCTCTTTATTGCATTCATATTTTCTATAGTTTCTCCTGCTGTATTTATGCTTTAGCAATTACCCAAGTGCGCTTATGGGGACTTAGAAATCGTAACAAAGACTAACGTCACTTAAAAACTATCCTCCTAACTGCCTTAGCTTAAGCAATACTGATTTTGCATGAAAAGAATCAAGTATGATGCTATATAGACTCCGTCAACTTAAAGCTGGGTCAAAATGCCACGCTTGGTATCTGTTTTTCCCTGGACAGTGAAAGTCTGAGTTGTTGAGAGCAGTGCCATTTGTAAAGAAATTAATGCTGCCCCAATTTCCCCTCCTTTCCTGAAACTTAATAATAGGAAAATCTGCCCTAAAAATTGACAACTTAATCTTAAAATTTAAAGGTGCTTCACCTTCTGTAGATAGCAAGGAAAAAAGTAATTTAAAAAGCCTAAGTTGTTTATTCAATGGAGGCCAACTGAACTATTTGATTCCAAAGAGGTCCATGTTTCTCTGTAAAATTTCTTGTGTGCTTTCTTGCTGATTCACAGCCCTATATTTCCTGTTAAAAGGATACTGCCATAGCTAAATAACACAAACTGCTGCTGCTGCTAAGTCGCTTCAGTCGTGTCTGACTCTGGGAGACCCCATAGACGGCAGCCCTCCAGGCTCCCCCATCCCTGGGTTTCTCCAGGCAAGAATACTGGAGTGGGTTGCCATTTCCTTCTCCAATGCATGAAACTGAAAAGGGAAAGTGAAGTCACTCAGTCATGTCTGACTCCTAGTGACCCCATGGACTGTAGCCTACCAGTCTCCTCCATCCATGGGATTTTCCAGGCAAGAGACCTGGAGTGGGTTGAAATAATGTAAAAAGCTTATTTTATATAAAATGTCATAACTGTCTTATCCGTCTTTCTCATATGTCACTGCCTATCTACCTTAATTTTTGTATGTGCTCTTTTGCAGATCTTCCTCTTTATCAAAACTTGCCATTACATTAGAGCAATCAAGAAGTTCACTAAGAATGGACTTGTCTGTTTCTATTGACAGATATTCATTCATTGCCATTTTTGGGCTGAGAGTTTAGGATTAAACTTGGTGATTGATTTCTGTCAAGTGGCTGAATAAATAGCTCAAATAATGTTCAATTCTCCATGATATTTTTAGTTCCTAAAACTAACAGATATATTTACCATCCTTTCTAAAAGCTTCTAATACTAAGTAACATCAGGTTGGATTTCATCCCTAACTAGAAATGGAGCCTATACGCTCTTTATATTTTCTTTTGTTCATCTATTTTTAAGATTGAAATAATATTTTTTCTTTTTTTCCTTAATGATGCAGAAATATTTTAAATACTTCACATAACTTGAAAGTTGTCTGGATATAGTATGGAATATTAAAGAGCTAAAGAAATTTAGGTGGTTAAAATCATCAGAATAAATGGATCACAAGGACATTTCAACTTACACTAGTAATGAATTGTCTTTTTATCATTATTATTTTTGATTGAAGTATAGTTGACTTATAAAATTAGTTTCAGATGTATAATATAGTAATTAGATTTTTTTAAGCTTTTTTATCATAAGTTAAGCTTTTTTAAGATTTTTTATCCATACAAAGTTATTACAGTATAATAACTTTGGCTGTATTCCCTGTGCTCTATATTACATCTCTTTGACTTATTTATTTTATAACTGAAATAAATAATATTTGGAGTTTGTACCCCCAAGTCTCCTTCACCTGTTTTGCTCATATCCCCACACCTTCCCCTCTGGCAACCACTGATTTGTTCTCTGTATCTGTGAATTTGTTTTTGTTTTGCTATACTTGTTCTGTATGTTTTCACTTATATGTGGAGTGGCGGTCTTTAATTTGACAATGACTACAGGCATAGTGTTATGGATTGAAAAATTTCAAAAGATCAGATAAGAAGTTGAATCTGGGATACGCTCATTGTAGCGCATTAGCAAGCTAAATGACTCGCCCACCAGTGCCATGACAGCTCTGAGGCCAACCATAAAAGGTCAAAAGTGGACAGTGGCCCAATTCCTGGAAATCTGCCCCCTCTCCAAAATAGTTGGAATAATACTCCCACTCTTTAGCCTATGGAATTACCCAGACCATAAAAATGAACCAGCCCATATTTCAGGGCCTCTCACCTTCTGAGGGGGCTTCTCAGGTGGTGTTAGTGGCAAAGAACCCATCTGCCAACACAGAGACATAGAGATGTGGATTTCATCATGAATCAGTAAGATTCCCTGGAGTAGGAATTGGCAACCCGCTGCAGTATTCTTGCCTGGAATAGTCCATGGATTGAGGAGCCTGGCTGATTACAGTCCTTGGGGCTGCAAAGAATCGGACATGACTGAGCAACTGATCACATAACACAGCACCTTTTGAGATGGCCCACTATGTTGCATGTGCTTCTCTCTAAATAAATTGATTTCTCCTCTTCAAAAGAAAATCAGATAGGATATGTGTTGTTTTTGTTTGTTTGGGTTTCATGTTTTGTTTTGTTTTCATTTTTGTTGTAGTCTACCTGATTTGCAATGTTATGTTTCAGGTGTACAACAAAGTGAACCAGTTTCCCATATACATATATCCACTTTTTCTTAGATTCCTTTCCCCTATAGGCTATTACAGTGTATTGAGTAGAGTTGCCTGTATTGTTTTCGATATAAATGATCAGAAAATGTAAAGAGTACATTGAGAAAAGATGGATCATAATGGGGCTTTCTTGAATTACATTGTTTGCAGGATAAACAAAAGCATTGATTTGATTACATTCTGTTATGTACATTAACTTCATTTGTATTAAGACATATATTTTTTTCCCCCACAAGTTCAATGTTTGTCGCTTTACTAGGGCTTTGCAAATCATCAGCTTCTCTAAATAACTCTAAATAACTTGATTTGTCAACAGTGTTTTGAGGGCATTTGTTCCTTAAATAAGAAAGCAATATTGGAAGCATTTGGAAATGAAAATTTCCCCTGTAATTTCATGTTTCTTTCTTTTTTTTTTTTTCACTTACAGGATATTCATATCCTCTGATCTAGATCCATGAGTTGTGTTAGCTTATTCTATGAGTTTCTTATCATATGGGTGTTTTGAATCCTCTATACCTTTGGACAAGTTTTAATGCCTAATATAAAATAATGCCAGATCCAAGGATGATGTGCCTAGAGATTTCATAGATTCTCTCCTTGAGATTTCATTTTTACAAGTAAAAGCATCAAATATTTGGCAGTATGCTAACTTTATGTGGGGCAGATTATTAACTTGCAAAAGATTCTTCATATTTAGATATTGTTGTGTGTATTCCTTGTCTACAGGCAAGTGAATCTGAAGCATACATACTTCAAGCGAGAGTCAGAGGGAAAAGGAGAGATTGTCTAATAGGAAATGGGACTCAGCCATGTCTTCTTCCAGGGATAATTTTAAATTTTATCATTAGCCTGAGTACCATCAAACAGAACAGGAAGCTATAACAGTAGACCAGGGTCCTTGAGGCTCCCTAATCTGATATGTTTCATTTCTTTAATCATTCCATTGTGGTGAGAGAGTAGGAATCCCTAAGATGAGGCAGAAACCTTCAAGGGAAGTCAAGGTGCTTGGAAACTCAGGGTAACATATCTGTGTCGATCAGGAGAAGTATTTTGATGTTGTAATAATTCATAAAGCCATACATGTGTTGATGAGCTATCTCTCCTGTCTTTTTTCACTGTTTATCCTTTCCAATATATAGAAAGAATTCAGATTGGAAATAGGATTGGTTCTCCACAGGAAATAATATCCTCCAGTTCTAGTCTGTATTCCCATCATCCTTCATTACATTTTTGTATTAAAATTTCTTTACAGTATCTTAGCTGTGACATGTCCATCCATCTTTTTTTCTTATTTATTCATTAAATGCAACATGTCTTACTAGTGTAATATAGGTTTTGATATTTAGTGATTAACTAAAGTGACAATTGTTTGCAAACTCCTATTTATCATTTGGGGTTGAAATATAAATAAGAATGAATTCCTTGATGGAATGCTCTATTGATCAAAATAAATATATATACATATATATATATACACACACACACATGTGTATATACATGTTTATATATACACATGTATTTATATAACAATATAAAGTATGTCTACCTATATAGACATTCTTTGTACTCGCTTGCAAACATCGTTTTTCAACATCACAAGAGACAACTCTACACATGGACATCACCAGATGGTCAATATGAAATCGGATTGATTATATTGTTTGCAACCAAAGATGGAGAAGCTCAATATGAACAGAAAAAAACAAGACCAGGAGCTGACAATGGCTCGGGTCATGAGCTCCTTATTGCAAAATTCAGACTTAAATTAAAGAACATAGGGAAAACCACTAGGCCATTCAGGTATAACCTAAATCAAATCCCTTATGATTATAAAGGGGAAATGACAAATAGATTCAAGGCATTAAATCTGATAGACAGAGTGCCTGAAGAACTATGGATGTAGGTTTGTAATATTGTACAGGAGGCAGTGACCAAAACCAACCCAAGAAAAAGAAACCCATTTATATACAGCTATGTAAGTAGATAGATGATAGGTAGGTATATGCTAGCATATATATTACATATGAGATATGAGAACAGATTATAAATTCTTTAGTTTCTCAGTAAAAAGGAAATATCAAACACACACGCACACATAGGAACACACAAAATGTATTTTCCATTTAACAAAAACTAGAAACAAGGAAACATAAGCAACAAAAAATATAGAGACCAGAATAGAATCAAACATCAAATGCATTATGGGATAAGTTTACTCATTAAAGAAAATATGACTCAATTTCTTTAAAATCCCAATAGGTGGTATTTCCAAAACAAAATAAGTGATATATCTGAAACAGTTGTTTTCAAAGGACACAGATCTAGGGGTAGATTTTGGCCTCTCCCCCTAGAGGACATTCATTTGTGTCTGAAGGCATTTCTGATTGTCATAACTGAAGATGGCAGTGCTCCTGGCATCTACTGAGTAGAGGCCAAAGATGCTGCTAAATAGCCCAGAACACACCACAAAGCCCCCAAAGCAAAACGGAATGCCATCCAAAAAGTCAGTAGCTCCAGTGATGAGAACCCTAATGCTGAGATCTAAAATGAAGTAGCTAAGCAAAGTTAAAGTACAAAAAACCACTTTAAGCAAATTATTTTAAATTGTTGGGTAGCGCCTCCTGTGCTCTACAGTAGGCCCTTGTTATCTGTTTTAAATATAGATGTATGTACATGTGAACCCCAAACTCCTTATTCTTTTATCGTAGCCTGATAATTCTTTATATTACTCATCTGTTTAATCCACAAAAAATAAAATGAAAAAACTTTGCTGGAGTAGTAAATTTACTAATGGTGGTGGTTTAGTCGCTAAGTCATGTCCGACTCATTGTGTCCCCAAGGACTGGGGACCACCAGGCTCCTCTGTCCATGGGATTTCCCAAGCCAGAATACTGAGTGGGTTGCCATTTCCTTCTCCAGGGAAACTTCCCAACTCATGGATCGAACCCAGGTCTCCTACATTGCTGGCAATCTCCTGCTTTACAGGTGGGTTCTTTACTGAATAAGCCACCAAGGAAGCCCTTAGGCAAGTTTAAATGTAAAGCAAAAATTGTTAATGCAAAGGGCCATGTGATCTTGTTGTGGACAATCTATAACGGAGACAAAGCTATCAACAGTCTTTGTGCATTTAATAATAGGAACCGAAACATAAAGCATATACTACGAAAACATGAGGGGAAATTAATAAAGACATAAGAGTAGGAGTAGATTATGTGTGTATGTATTTCAAACACCTATGAAACATCTATGATAAATGACATTATACCTGACTGTAATGAAAATGTAGCAATTTTCTAATAGAATATGGCCCATAAGAATATAGAAGTAGTTCAGTTTGTTTTGGAGAAAGAAATGGCAACTCACTCCAGTATTCTTGCCTGGAAAATCCCATGGACAGAAGAGCCTGGCAGGCTAAGTCCATAGCGTCACAAAGAGTTGGACACGACTGAAGTAACTTAGCACAGTTTGTTTTATTTGCTTTTCCCTTACTAGCCACCAGTGATTTTTTTTTTTTTTTTTTAATTGCTGGATCTAAATAACTCCCGGAGTCCTTTGAAATGTCAAACATTTTTTTGGGCATTCATCACTGCCAGTGGCATTCTTCCCATTGGCTGTCATATTCAGCGTCATGACTTTGTCATATCCGTGAAGATGATCCAAACTCTCTCTTTCCCCGACTCTCTTCCGAGCTGCCATCAACTTGTTAGACATTTCAACCTATATGTCTTCAACCAAGATATGATGAACTATTTTTAAAAAATCTTTAACTACCCATCTTTTCTCTTAAATATGTTCTCAGTCACCTACACTTAACACCTCAGGGGTGTGTTTCTTTCCTTTTCTTCTGTCTCTCTTGACTCACACTCAACCACTGGGTATGTTGCAATTACTCTGTCTGTCTAACATGCATAACATTTTCTTTTCTCCTCTCTCTAGGTTATCTTGACCTGAATATTTATAATAGCTTCTCTTCCATTTTCTCCTGATTATGTCCATTTCAATTTCAATCTGTTTATCCATCAGGAAGACTAATCATCCTGAAGGGCAACTTCTGAACAATCTGTAATTTGTCTAAATCATAGTATTTGAGATCAGAGGACCCATAGAGTCAATCTAACCAATATCTCATTTTACACATGAAGAAAATGTGTTGACCATATGTAGTTATTGACAGAACTGGCACAGGAACTGTAGTTTTTTTGTCATACCATTAATATTTCTTTTTGCCTCCTATAACCATACCCACCTGTACCCTCTGAACTTACTATGTGGGTGACGGTGAGTCTTGGTGAGGAGATGCAGATGTGACCTTGAGGGCAAATTGAGAAACACATTACTTCAAGGGAAATTGCCAGGGTAACTGGGTTCCCAAAGATAGAGAGAGAGAGAGAAATAACAGTTGTAAACTCTTCAGAGCCATTAAGGAAACATTACCACTGCCAAAGAGATTTTGAGAATGATTTTAAATTATGTTATAAAACAATACATTTGTTTGAATATGTCTTAATGAGTTATGTAGATAAGGGATGAAAAGCTAGTAATTTTACTACTTCTCCAAATTAGTCTTTGATTTGTCTGCCATTTTGGTCTCTAAGAATTCTTTTACTGATTTGAGTATTGTATACGTCATAACATCTTCATTTAGTTTTTACACTTGACAACTCTACATCATTAGTAGAATGAAAGTCAGAGAATTTTTGTAGATTTAAAAAAAGGTTATATGTTGGCCACTTGAGAGAAGCAATATTATTATTACCACTATAGATGATATGGAATTTGAATGTTCTATCTTTTATAGGCTATTTTGTATTCATATCATATAAATTAACTTAATAGATGAAAGATAGGGTGTTTCTTCCAGGAAGGGACATTCACTTCATAAAGAAAGAAAATGAGTATAAGCTATAAGTTTCTTTTAATAACTGCAGAATAAGAGCTTGACTTTACTTTCAGCTGTACCTCACAAGAATGATAATGTCCATTTGGATAAATAGAAAATCAAGGAGCATATACTGGATACAGCTATGAAACTGAGGAGGTTTTCAAGTTTGGTTTAAATAAAGCTTTCCCATTAAGATCACATCAAGAATATATGAACACATATTTTATCATTTACGAACACTTTTTTAAGATAAGCCTATGACTATGCTAAAGCCTTTGACTGTGTGGATCACAATAAACTGTGGAACATTCTGAAAGAGATGGGAATACCAGACCACCTCACCTGCTTCTTGAGAAACCTATATGCAGGTAAGGAAGCAACAGTTAGAACTGGACATGGAACAACAGACTGGTTCCAAATAGGAAAAGGAGTTCGTCAAGGCTCTATATTGTCACCCTGCTCATTTAACTTACATGCAGAGTACATCATGAGAAACGCTGAACTGGAAGAAACACAAGCTGGAATCAAGATTGCAGGGAGAAATATCAATAACCTCAGATATGCAGATGACACCACCCTTATGGCAGAAAGTGAAGAGGAACTAAAAGCCTCTTGATGAAAGTGAAAGTGGAGAGTGAAAAAGTTGGCTTAAAGCTCAATATTCAGAAAACGAATATCATGGCATCCAGTCCCATCACTTCATGGGAAATAGATGGGGAAACAGTGGAAACAGTGTCAGACTTTATTTTTCTGGGCTCCAAAATCACTACATATGGTGACTGCAGCCATGAAATTAAAAGACGCTTACTCCTTGGAAGGAAAGTTATGACCAACCTAGATATCACATTGAAAAGCAGAGACATTACTTTGCCAACAAAGGTCCGTCTAGTCAAGGCTATGGTTTTTCCAGTGGTCATGTATGGATATGAGAGTTGGACTGTGAAGAAAGCTGAGTGCCAAAGAATTGATGCTTTTGAACTGTGGTGTTGGAGAAGACTCTTGAGAGTCCCTTGGACTGCAAGGAGATCCAACCAGTCCATTCTGAAGGAGATCAGCCCTGGGATTTCTTTGGAAGGAATGATGCTAAAGCTGAAACTCCAGTACTTTGGCCACCTCATGCAAAGAGTTGACTCAGTGGAAAAGACTCTGATGCTTGGAGGGATTGGGGGCAAGAGGAGAAGGGGATGACAGAGGATGAGATGGCTGGATGGCATCACTGACTCAATGGACGTGAGTCTCAGTGAACTCCGGGAGTTGGTGATGGACAGGGAGGCCTGGTGTGCTGTGATTCATGGGGTTGCAAAGAGTCAGACACGATTGAGTGACTGATCTGATCTGATCTGATGAAATAACTAGGTTTTTCAAACTCCTAATGAAGGAGTTTAAATGAAGTTTAAAAAATTAAGTAGAATTTATATGATTCAATTGAAGGCGGGAGAAGAAGAGGACAATGGAGGTTGAGATGGTTGGATGGCATCACCAACTCAATGAACATGAGTTTGAGCAAACCCCAGGAGATGGTGAAGGGCAGGGAAGGCTGGCATGCTGCAGTCCACGGAGTCACAAAGAGTTGGACATGACTTAGTGACTGAATAGCAAGACTCTAAAGAGAAATCCAATCTCAAATATCCAGACAGAAGATTTGTTCCTGTTATTTTTTCAAACAATCTCAAGAAGTACAGTTGTCCCTCAATATGCAGGGGGCATTTGTTCCAGGACCTCGATGGATATAAGATCCACAGATGCTCAGATCCCTTTATAAAATGGTGTTGTAATAGAAATGCCCTCCATATGTATAGGTTCTACATCCCCGGATTATGGAGAGCTAATGAAATTTACTGTATTTCCTTGCCCAGATCTGTGTCTTATTTGTGTGTAGAAACTTTAAAATTTTTGTTTCAGTTCAGTTCAGTCTCTCAATCATGTCCGACTCTTTGCAACCCCATGAATCGCAGCATGCCAGGCCTCCCTGTCCATCACCAACTCCCGGAGTTCACTCAAACTCACATGCATTGAGTCGGTGATGCCATCCAGCCATCTCATCCTCTGTCGTCCCCTTCTCCTCCTGCCCCCAATCCCTCCCAGCATCAGAGTTTTTTCCAATGAGTCAACTCTTCGCATGAGGTGGCCAAACCACTGGAGTTTCACTTTTAGCATCATTCCTTCCAAAGAAATCCCAGGGCTGATCTCCTTCAGAATGGACTGGTTGGATCTCCCTGCAGTCCAAGGGACTCGCAGGAGTCTTCTCCAACACCACAGTTCAAAAGCATCAGTTCTTCGGCACTCAGCTTTCTTCACAGTCCAACTCTCACATCCATACATGACCACTGGAAAAACCATAGCCTTGACTAGACGGACCTTTGTTGGCAAAGTAATGTCTCTGCTTTTCAATATGCTATCTAGGTTGGTCATAACTTACACATGAGCAAATCAGATAGTTAAAAGTGGTCAATCAAATTGTTTGGTAGGTTTTGTAGATTCTAAGCAACTGTTAGTGAAATTATTAATATTTTTTACTTTTCAAGTACCTTGATGACCCAAACAATGATGATTAAAAGAGTGAAGCAGTTTTTTTAGTGCTCTAAACAGAATTCTATAATATACACACCAATGGGTAGATTTTATCAGTGTTACCTGAATATTTTCACTTTAGAAATTCAGTAAGTCATTTTTACTCACATATTTAGGGGGTGAGCCATAGATGTGTATGTGTGCCTATCTTGATATTACTCAGATAACTATCATAGTCTCACTGTGTACTACAAAATATATCTTAATTCCTAATCATTGTTTTAAAGTTTTCAGAAAATATATATTGTTAAAAATTACATGTAACATTCCCATCATATGAAGTTTTCCTAGCAATACAACTCAAAATAAAAATTCTATTAAAATGGTGCCATCAGAGCTTTGACTCTGTGGAAAAGTCAAGGGTATGAAAGTAGAAATAAGACAGCTTTTGATGGATTTAAAAATTTTATATAACATGTATGTAAAATAAAAGGTGAAAACTTAAATCTAGATAACATCTTATCATCCAGGCCCCTATCCGCTGATAACCACTGCTTCCTTTAAAGGTTAATTAAATTATAACTGCACACCTGCAGAATATTTGTGTGTTTAAAAAGTTCATTAAAATGGAATATAACTTCCTATTTGGCCAATTCCTTAATGAATATATTTGCATTTAATAATAGCAGCCCACCTTTAGAGTACTCTTGCTCATTTTCTCTGCCTTTATCCTAAGCATACAGATTTCCTGGGTTAAGACCAAAGGCTTTGTGAAAATGTCATGAGTTTTTCCTCATAAAAAAAATAAAACAAAAACCTCAGAAAGTCTTTTCTTGTAGTTTACTTCAGTGTCATCCCAAGCATAGGAAACTTCAGCATCTTAAACATAAATCAAAAAAAATTTTTTGTAATGTAATGAAAGAATTTTATATATATATATATATATATATATATATATATATATATTCTCCCTTTTAGCTGACACATTTTAGCACAGTACAAAAAAAATGACATTAAAACTGTTTTACTTCCATTATAAACCCAAATTACAAGTTTACATCGTAAGTCTTATTTTTTGAAAGGGTTCTTTCAGAGCAAACTTCAAGATTTAGGAAGAAAAATATGCTTTTTTTGGACCAAATTGTATGTGATTGTTAAGAAGTTATATAGACTTATATAATCATTGAACATGAAAAAGGAGTTTTGCATTAGACTATTGACCACATTTCTGGCTTACTGAGCCTGCACCAATATGATTGTGATAAAATACTTTATTCCCAAATTTAAGGAATATGATTTGTCGTGGTTTATGATAGTTCCTGATTGTTGCATGTTCCCTTCTGTTCACGAAGCTCTACAAGGCAGCAATGGCGAGCAACTTCTAGTTATATCTAGTTCTACTGAAGTGAAGTGAAAGTGAAGTCACTCAGTCGTGTCCAACTCTTAGCGACACCATGGACTGCAGCCCACCAGGGTCCTCCATCCATGGGATTTTCCAGGCAAGAGTACTAGAGTGGGGTGCCATTGTCTTCTCCGAGTTCTACTGAGGTATCAAGAAATTGGTGTTGATATGGTTTAGTTAATAAGTCCTGTCTGACTCTTTTGTTACCCCATGGACTGTATCCCCCCAAGTTCCTCTGTTCATGGGATTTCTCAGATAAGAATACTGGACAGGGTTGTCATTTCCTTCTATTGGGGATCTTCCCCACTCAGGGATCAAACCTTTGTCTCCTGCACTGGCAATCAGATTCTTTACCACTGAGCCACCAGAGAAGCCCATTATGAAATAAGATAGGTCAAATAACTCATCTCAAGCAGTAACCTCTCTACACAGGACTAATTTCATGATATATTGAATAATGCTAAGAATATTCTTTGAATTTTTCATTAAAGACTATATAGTTTTGATTATCTATTGTTGCAAACCACCCCCCCCCAACCCCTGCAATTTAGTGGCTTTCCAACAACTACAGTCAGTTTCTTATTTCTGATGGTTCTTGCTTATGGTCTTTAATGCAGGCTGAGGGCAAGTGGTAGATAGAGTTGAGGCATCTCAAAAACTTCTACACTCAGATATCTGGTAGTTAATGTTGGCTGTATGCAGGGACCACAGCTGGGGTACCCAGCAAAACAACTGCTCTTCTAAATGAATTAAGTTCTTATGTAAACATTCAATTTCACCATGATTTTCCAGTATGTTTTGTAACAAAATGCAGAAATTTACAATAGCAGTTACTGAGATACCGATGATTTTGTAGTCAAAATATTTGGGAAATGTTCAATTAAACAAAAGTAAATTGGTTTCACTGCAATAAGATATTTCAGGATCTTTAAGATGTTACTATTAAATGTGAATCTTTTAGAGAATTATATTATTGCAGAATTTGTCATAAAAATCCCATCATGAAATCATCGAGGAAGGATGAAACATTAGAAGAGTGTTTTTCACCAGAGGTCATTTTACCCACAAGGGAACATTTGGCAGTGTCTGGAGGCTTTCAATCGCCGCAAATGGGTATGCGGTGTTGTCCTCTAGTGGTAGACTTTGGAGATGCTGCTAAACACCACACGATGCACAGGACAGCCCTCCACAACAGATGACCCAGCCCCAAATAGCAATAGTGCCAGAGTTGAGAAAGCCTTCTTTAAACTCACCTTAGGAGAAGCTAACCTTGGTAAACACTGCTTTGTATGATTGAGATAGAGTTTTCTAACTCCAAATACTAGTATGATTGTCTTATTTTCAAATGGCTCACCGCAACTTGACCTTGTGAACAATGTTGCCTGCCTTATCAGTAAACAAAGGATACCGCAGCCACCAAGCCACCCAACCACCCCCAGAGGTGCCCCTCGAGGGGACCCAGGATGGGAAAGAACAGGATACTGACTCTAGATGACCAAGGTTCATCTCAAAGGAATGATTTCAGTAAGACCAGACTCTTACATCTTCCCATACTTTGAAAAGTGCTAAATTCATTAACTTGAGATATCTGGTTTCTTTGCATTAACAGTAATGAGGTTCTAATTACCTGGTCTTTGTAGAAAAGCTCCTACATATCCTGGCTTCTCTCTTACCTCTGCAGATCAATCCCTCAGAACTATCTGAGAGGCAGCATTTCAGACTTAAGGCCTCAGTTTTGTCCACCAAATAAAACATAATTCTCAACTTTTAGGTTGTGTGTGTTTTTTTTTTTCCTGTTGACAAGCTTTATTCAATGTGAGGATGTATTACCCTAGCAACTTAAGTCTACCAAAACAGAGCAAGGTTAAATCTTAAATTATACCTAACAGGTTACTGTAATGAATTATATTTATTACAAACTTTGTTATTATGCTGAAACCTTTATCATTTATTACACATTTTTTCAGAAATTAGTCAAATTATACTTTCAAATAGCAGCAACTACATACTAACAGTTTACCTTTGAAAAACCAATCAATCATTTCCAAAGAACTTTTAGATCTCTGGTCTTAGTTTTATCATTCAACATTATTCTTGACATAAATTCCTCTTAAGAAGAATTTGATCTTAATTCAGTACAACTTGGTTGTGTTCTGGAAATAAGTTAGAATAGTTCAATTGGAAAGTTTGCATTAGCCCCATAAACTTCTATCTGATGCAGTTTTTTCAATTGCTCTTGTTTGAGACTTTTTGCCTGCAGTTAAACAAATAGTATTTAATAATATATAATATTAAGAGTAAATACTTGATGTTAAAACAAAGTTTTCCAGGATTTAATCTATTGATTGAAATTTAAAAAGAAACTTCCCTGGCACTCCAGTGGTTAAGACTCCACCTTTCAATACAGGAGGCATGAATTCAATCCCTGGTGAGAGAACTAAAGACCCACATACTGCAGGATGTGGCCAAAAATTTTAAAATTTTAAAGTAATAAAAATTTAAGAACCCAAAAAGTGAGTAAGTTCAAGGGAAATGAGTTAGAATTGAAACTTGCTGAAAGCTCTTTGTGAGTGGATATCACTGCCCTTAAGATGTACTGACACTGAAATATTACAGGGAACATGTGATTACCTGGCCAGTCTCAGACTGGCTTGTCTAGAAAACTCTTAATTTAATATAGATATAAACCTAAAGTTTTGAAAACAAGTAAACAATGATGCCCCAAATAACAATAATAAAGTCCTGTGACATCTCAGCTTTTGTCTTCATCTTTTCAAAGGCTAAGCATGTGGAAAGACTGAGAGAACATAAATTTTACACATGAGGCAACCAAAGCTTCAAGAGCGTGACCAGCTTTTCAGTATCAGGTGTCAGGTCAAGAACAGCTCTGTCAATCACTAGTCACTGCTCTTTCCATCAATATATTGTCTTAACTATGGAATTCCTGGAGCACAAGCATGATCTAATTTAGGAAATTTTTATGGAACTTGTTCATCCTTAGTGTCACATTACAAAGTAGAAGGGTAAGTATATATCAGATAGGATCATTCACCACTGATTTCTTCCTCATCTTTTTTTTTTCCTGGTTCCTTTTTCTCCTAGAAGAAAGACATGGTTAGCAAGACATGGTGAGAGTAAGTCAAGTGAGGTCATAAAAAACTGGCTTATTCACAGGACACATCCCAGGACTGTAGTGGAAATTCCCCAACACTGTAATTTGGTAAGGCAAAGGTATCTGGCTCAGACTTTTATAATTGGCTGTATCCAGCTTTTGTTTGCAAACCTGAAAGGACAATAGTGATGTAATGTTATTTCCCTCACCAAGAGTATCTCTTGACTTTCTAAAGCTTATGTGGGCTGGAATACTCAGTCTCAGGGGATTAGTCAAGGAAATCCCCATCATTTGTTAAAACTAATCTTATTTCCTTATCTATTTATAAAGATATAGATACATATTTCTTAATATCTATCTAACTAGAATATCTAGTTAGATATTAACTTGGCAAGAAAGCTATGACAAATCTAGACAGTGTTAAAAATAAAAGACATCATTTTGCTGAAAAAGTTCTGTATAGTCAAGGCTATAGTCTTTCCAGTAGTCATGTATGGATGTGAGAGCTGGACAATAAGAAGGCAGAGTGCTGAAGAATTAATGTTTTCAAACTGTGGTGCTGGAGAAGAGTCCCTTGAGAGTCTCTTGAGAGTCCCTTGGAAAGCAAGGCGATCAAACCAGTCAATAGACTAAAGGAAGTCAACCCTGAATACTCTTTGGAAGGACTGATGCTGAAGCTGAAGCCCCAATACTTTGAATACCTGATGTGAACAGATGACTCATTGGAAAAGACTCATTTCCAGAGACTCATTGGAAAGATTGAAGGCAGAAGGAGAAAAGGGTGACAGAGGATGAGATGGTTGGATGGCATCACCAATTCAGTAGACATGAACTCTGGAGATGATGAGGGACAGGTAAGCCTGGTATGCTGTAGCCCATGGGATCGTGAAGACTCGGACATGACTTTGTGACTGAACAACAACGAAAACTAGAATATCTCTCCATCTATTATCATCATTACCAAAAAAAGGTAAGAAATGTAAGATAAATTTGTTATAAAAAAGCATGACAGTTTTGTTTCTGATGCATATTTTAATATGTTTTTCTTCAATACCTGGACACCTTTTCAGATGAAGCCCTTCTAAATTTAAATCAATTGGTCTAATTATGAATCTGAAAAAGCCATAACAAGTGTCTTGTTTGGGGACACACTGTAATGTATTTATTTATGATACCTTCTCCTCACAGAAATAAAGTCAGATAATCACAGTATCAAGGATCTGGCCAGAAGCCATATCTGTACTTCTTCACTTTTGGCTTTTTAGAAGAAGCAGTTTGGGCTAGTGGTAAAAGTTCGGTCTGGACTCAGATTTAAGACTAATTCAAGCCATTATAATCCTTATAAGGCACTATGACTTATAAGGCACTATGACAAGTTCAGTTCAGTTCAGTCACTCAGTCGTGTCTGACTCTTTGTGACCCCATGGACCGCAGCACGCCAGGCCTCCCTGTCCATCATCAACTCCCGGAGTTGACTCAAACTCATGTCCATTGAGTCAGTGATGCCACCCAACCATCTCATCTTCTGTCATAGCCTTCTCCTGCCTTAAATCTTTCTCAGCATCAGGGTCTTTGCAAATGAGTCAGTTCTTCACATCATGTGGCCAAAGTACTGGAGTTTCAGCTTTAGCATCATTTCTTCCAAAGAACACCCAAGACCAATCTCCTTTAGAATGGACTGGGTGGATCTCCTTGCAGTCCAAGGGACTCTCAAGAGTTTTCTCCAACACCACAGTTCAAAAGCGTCAATTCTTCAGGGCTCAGCTTTCTTCACAGTCCAACTCTCACATCCATACATGACCAGTGGAAAAAACCATAGCCTTGACTAGATGGACCTTTGTTGGCAAAGTAATGTCTCTGCTTTTCAATAAGCTATCTAGGTTGGTCATAACTTTCCTTCCAAGGAGTAAGCGTCTTTTAATTTCATGGCTGCAGTCACCATCTGCAGTGATTTTGGAGCCCAGAAAAATAAAGTCTAACACTGTTTCCACTGTTTTCCCATCTATTTCCCATGAAGTGATGGGACCAGACACCATGATCTTAGTTTTCTGAATGTTGAGCTTTAAGCCAACTTTTTTACTCTCCTCTTTCACTTTCATCAAGAGGCTTTTTAGTTCCTCTTCACTTTCTGCCATAAGGGTGGTATCATCTTCATATCTGAGGTTATTGATATTTCTCCCTGCAATCTTGATTCCAGCTTGTGTTTCTTCCAGTCCAGAGTTTCTTATGATGTACTCTGCATAGAAGTTAAATAAGCAGGGTGACAATATAGAGCCTTGACGAACTCCTTTTCCTATTTGGAACCAGTCTGTTGTTCCATGTCCAGTTCTAACTGTTGCTTCCTGACCTGCATATAGGTTTCTCAAGAAGCAGGTGAGGTGGTCTGGTATTCCCATCTCTTTCAGAATTTTCCAGTTTATTGTGATCCACACAGTCAAAGGCTTTGGCATAGTCAATAAAGCAGAAATAGATGGTTTTCTGGAACTCTCTTGCTTTTTCAGTGATCCAGCAGATGTTGGCAATTTGATCTCTGGTTCCTCTGCCTTTTCTAAAACCAGCTTGAACATCTGGAAGTTCACAGTTCACGTATTGCTGAAGCCTGGCTTGGAGAATTTTGAGCATTACTTTACTGGCCTGTGAGATGAGTGCAATTGTGCCGTAGTTTGAGCATTCTTTGGCATTGCAAAATTGTGAGTTAAAAGGTATACTCCACCCAAGTGCCTACAAATGCAAATTTTTTCAAATATCCAATGATAAGAGACAAAGAAAGTGATAATATTTGCATTGTTCTTCTTTCCCCAAACAGACTTAATCATCCTATTGCTGCTGCTAATTCGCTTCAGTCCTGTTCGACTCTGTGCAACCCCATAGATGGCAGCCCACCAGGCTCCCCCATCCCTGGGATTCTCTAGGCAAGAACACTGGAGTGGATTTCCATTTCCTTCTCCAGTGCATGAAAGTGAAAGGTGAAAGTGGAGTCGCTCAGTCATGTCCAACTCTTAGCGACCCCATGGACTGCAGCCTACCAGGCTCCTCTGTTCATGGGATTTTCCAGGCAAGAGTACTGGAGTGGGGTGCCATTGTCTTCTCCAACTAATTCACTAGTTTATTATGCAATAAAATAACAGAGGCTTTGAATAAGTTAGACTGGCTAGTAACAACTAATCAGTTTTCTTCAGTGATTACTGTTCTTCTACATAGGCAGGATAATTAATTCACGGATGGTCTTTCTGGTCTACTATTGGTCCCTTATTATTGGACACTGACCTTTTAGATCATGCTGTTACCATTTGGTCCTCTCTCTCCTGATCAATGCATGTGCGAACATGTATGTATGTATGTATGTACACATATGTTTACATGTGCTATCATAGAAAAACATTTTTTTTTAATTTTATTTTATTTTTAAACTTTACATAATTGTATTAGTTTTGCCAAATATCAAAATGAATCCGCCACAGGTATACATGTGTTCCCCATCCTGAACCCTCCTCCCTCCTCCCTCCCCATTCCATCCCTCTGGGTCGTCCCAGTGCATTTTATAGAAATAAAAACAGATTCACTTTACAAACTTTAAATCCATTAACATTAATCGAAAATATGCTACATAGTAATTTCTTTGTGAATTTTTATCAATGTCTTTATAGTGAAATTTTTAAGTGAACCACTCATTTTGCTGAAATTTTTCAAAACTGTCTATAAAAACAGTCATATGAGATGAAATTTCAGGTATTTATTGTATATATTTAAAGCACTCTGACTTGCTTTCACAGGCAAAACTGTCATTCTTAACTGAACTGATACTCTTGCTAGTAACAATTCTTTGTTCATTCAGTGTCTAATAACCAAGAGCATGCTCAGACATCTTCATAAAAGAGGACCATTTGTATCACTGACTGAGCCAGCATGGCTTAATGATTGTGTGTAAAAACTGAGTTATCAGAAGAGTAAACTTGATTATTGACATGATTGTAAAACCATAAACATCAGGTTTTGGAGTATGTTCAAAAAAGGCATAAGCTTATAAATTACACTAGCTGATGGGAGAAAAATAAGGGAATAGGAAATAAATTTCTAGTCTCATGCTCAACTGACAAACCTACAATGTGAATATTAACTACATTGTCTTCAGCTGATGGACTATAGACACCAATAGATTATTATACTTTCAAATCTGCTGGAAAAACTTTGGGTTAGAAAACTCATAAAAGTAAAGGTTGCTGAAAAATTGAAAAGTAAAGATTATTCAGTATTAAACCATCTGTGGTATTAAAGGTTGGAAGTACAAATAAATCTCACTGAGGCCAGCATACTAATGTAAGATTTAGGCTGTCGATAACTATTTGCAATTAAGTGTACTGTGCAAATACCATGGGATTATATGTTTCAAGTTGTGAGAAAAAAAAGCATTCATTCGGGGCATTTCTTAAATTCAATAAAAGCTGGTGTGCTAGAAAGAAAAATGAAAAAAATATATATTTTTTTCTGGATTAACAGAGAAAGAGCTAGTTATCTATCAGTGATTGCCATTATGATTTTTATACATGCCTCTGGTTTGGATTCATTCATAGATTGCACAGATATTAATTAAATAAGACTTCAAGAGAGAACATAGATTTTTGAAAATGGGGATTGGTCTCCAATGTTTTGGTTGTCAGGTGATGGATTAGCCAGCTGACAGTGTGAAATCCATTCATTTCTTCTTATCACTCAGGAAGCAGGTCTTCTGTCACTCCCTGCTGGCTTACCAACTTTCACGGAAAGGTAAAGACATAACAGTGGTAGCACTAAGTTTCACTCATAAGTAATACTATTCTGTTCATGACATTTGACCTTTCCTATCAAATACCTATATTATTTTAATTAATATCATTCATGCATTCACACATTTTAGTTTTATTTTTTAATACAATGGTGCTAATTTGAACCATATGGAGTTACCATTATGTAGTTTCAAAATGATCAAACAGTGACAATTTCACAATTTCATAAAGTTCAATGTGTTATTAATTTACTTTAGGATTAGTAAAGGGGCAGGGATGAATTTTATAGCAAGTAGTATAGGAAAGATTGTGTGTGTAAGAGAGAGAGAAACAATATATTTCTGTGTGTGTAAGTAAGTGTGTGTGTTTACTGAAAGTCTGTTGTGTGGGCCCTGTCACATGCTTCAGACATACAGCAAAGAGCCAGGTAAAGCCACAGCTCTCATGAAATGTGTGTGTCCATATGGGAGACAAAAAACAAAGATAATTCCAGATAAGCACTATGAAAACCCAGGATATTCAGTAAAAGTAATTATAGAAAAACAGGATGTGAAGGGAGCAGCTATTTTAGGTAAGTAAGACCTCCTTCAGAATGAGAGTTGAATAAAAACCTGAAAATAGAAAATAACTTTAGCAAAGAATTGTGTTCTTTGCTAATGGACAAGCAAATGAAAAAGGTCCTGAGGAGGGAAGGTATTTGGCCTTTGTTGATGAAGAACAAGGAAACCAGTGGGTCTGGAGCAGAAGGACAGTGGTCCCAGTTGAAGGAAGAAAAGGCCACCAAATGGACTTGTGCAGGAGTGGCCAGTGATATAGAAGGAACACAAGAGAAGTGTGTTATCTGAAGCTAAATTGAAAAAAAAAAAAATCATGAAGGGAGGATGAGTTCACCTTTGTCAAGTGCTTGAAAGGTCAGATAAGTGGTGAACTTAGAATTGACCACTGTATTATTTATGAATGGTAATCAAGTCTTATAGACGTTTATGAAGTAATTGTCCATGGAATTTTTTTTCTTATTTTTAAAAATAAAGTGTAAGTACAGGAAAAAGTCATCCTTTCCAGTGTACATTTCTGTAAGTCTTGAAAAACAAATACAGGTGTGTTACGACTATCCTAATTAGGACCCAGAACTTTTCATCAGAACCCAATATTCTTAGTGCCTCTTTGAAGTAAACACCTTCCACATCCTCTGCTATAGATATGTTTTCTGCCCCTCTATTTTGCAAGCATGACATATATATGGGGTTATACAGCATGTGGCTCTCTAAATCCGGCTGCTTTCATTTAGCATAAAACATTTGAGATTCATCCTAATTGTTACAAGTATCAGTAATTCTAATCCACTTACTGCTGAGATGTATTCCATTGTATCCATAAGCCAAAATTTGTTTACTCATTTTCCTGTTGAGTGTTGGTTTCAGTTTTTGGAGATTACCAATAAATCTGCTATAAACATTCACAGAGTTTGTGTGTGTGTGTGTCTTGAGGTTTTTATTTCATTTCGGTAAATACTAAGGAAGCTGAATGTTGAGCCATATGGTAATTGCTTGGTTAACTCTTTAAAAAAACATCTACACTGTTTTCCAAAGTCATTGAGCCATTTTTTCATTCCTACCAACAATAAATGACAGTTCTACTTGCTCCATAGTTAGTTTTTTCCTTTCTTTTAATTTTAGCCATTCTAAAAGGTAATATATCATTGTAGTTTTAATTTTCATTTCTCTAATGTCTGATACTAAGCACATTTTCAGGTACTTATCTGCCATCCCTATTGTCCTCTTCAATGAACTATCTGTTCAAATCATTTGTCCATTTCTTAATCACATTGTGTGTTGCCTTACTATTGAGTTATGAATGCTCTTTAGATATTCTGCATACCAGACTTTTATCAGATATGTGCTTTGCAAATATTTTCTCCCAGTCTGTGGCTTGTCTTTTCATTCTCTTAACAGTGCTTTTCAGAGAGCAGAAGTTTCAAACTTTGAAAAAGTCCAAAAGATCATTTTTTTTTCCCCATGAATTAGGCTTTTCCAGTCATATCAAAAAACTCTCTGCCTAACTAATCCAAGTTCACAAAAGATTCCTTCTCTGTTTCTTCTAGAAATTTCATAGGTATAGAGTTTACACTTGATGGCCTTGTAGATTTCATAAGATGGAAATCATTGGTGACTTTTTTACACGAGTGAGAATTAATCTGTGCAAAGACCTAGCCAGAATAGGTTGAAGAGAAAATGAAAGATAACAGAATTGGGACCATCTTTAGAGGACTTCTTCTGGGGCTTCCCAGGTGGCACTAGCGGTAAAGAACCCGCCTGCCATAAGAGATGTGATCCCTGAGTCGGGAAGATCCCCTGGAGGAGGGCATGGGCATGGCAACCCACTCCAGTATTCTTGCCTGGAGAATCCCATGGACAGAGGGGCCTGGTGGGCAACCATCCATGGGGTCCAAAGAGTCAGATATGACTGAAGCAACTTAGCATGCATGTTACTGAACCTCTGCTATAAAGTGTAGGTGAAAACTGCGGTTTTAGTGGGAGAGAAATCTTACAGGTGGAGTATGATGGCTGGTTATGTGTAGATAAGCAAAATTCAAAGCATTGGCTTTTGTATCTATAAATTAAAATGATACAAATTGAGACAAATCAGAGGAGAGCAAACCCAGTGAAACCTCACTTGGTAGCAGGTTAAAAGCTCCAAGCCAGAGAGTGGTTATTTAAGATGAAAATAACAGGGTTTCTAGGGCAAGTAAGGATAAACTGCTATGCTTTCTGCATTAGAGCCAGTGAAATGTTTGGCTTGGAAAAAATGAAGAGAGGTGGGAAAAGAATTTCAATTTGACCTTAAACTCAGCAACTTGTCTGATTGAGTCTTTTTCCATGGATTGAGCAAGAGAGAATTAGGGAGTGGGGGTGTCTTTTCCCTGGGCAGAGCCTCAGTGGGTTTCACATTTCCTCAGAGCTATTCAAACCTCCATTAAACACAGTCTGTTTATAAAGTGACCTCAGTGGCTTTGGTACAATTCCTGCAGTCCAGGCATTTTCTCTCCTCAGCATCCCAGAAAGTAGTCAGGGGCTGTGATGACATACACATGGGGAAGGGTAGAAGATGAAGCTGAACGAAGGGCATTGTGGGGGTAGCCCATTCCTTCAACTGTACAATGTTGCCCAGGCTTTCAAAGGGAAAAGAAGAGCATGGTTAAGAAGTTATGGAATTCCATGGTGGCCAAAATTCATATATGAGATTTGATTTCTAGTAGTAGATCGGATTCCATAAAACAATATTCTGACTTTCTGAGGGCAGAGTTCTGAGTCTCCCCTTCCTACCTATTTACATAGAAAGGGACCTCTACTATATACACATAACTCAGCTAAGTGCCATCAAGGGAAACCAAGGCATTCAGGTTTGCAACTGTAAAGAATTAGGAGACAAGTGTTGAGTTTTCACGGTGGTTTTAATCCTTCTTTTGTTTGCTTGCTTATATTGTCATAAAACTAGTTTCTTTATAGCTATAACTTGAGCAATATATGATAACAAGTACTAAATGAAGTAAATTTGAAATAATCCATTTCTTTAAAATACCCAGTTAAGCATTACAGAAATATTTGATCGGCCACTTATAAGGGAAAATACTATAGAGAATGTAGGTGTCATGATGGTCTTTGTGTGTGTCAACCTGTCAGCAAAGAACTATGAAAAGAATGGCTTTACTCTGGAGTAATGCAAAATGATTTTGCAATTTGATAAAATATACATCTAGTCTTTGAAATTTCTAATTTTCATTTTGTTTATGTAAAGAGAAGTGAAATCATTAGGAATAGAGCAACTTTTATATAACTTTTTAGTTCAATAATGTGTACATTATGCCTGATTTATATGTAATCTGAAATTACTGGTCAGCAATCTTGAGTAAATCAATGACATTTCTCTTACTGTACATAATAGTAGAGACAGGATTTGTGACCCTTGGACAGAGAGCAGTTGAAAGTTTCTTGTTTATCTCCTTCCTTTTATAGGAGCTTGTGACCTTAGTAGTGGGTAAAGAACTGGATTCAGCTCAAGTTGATGAGAGAGCAAGTTCATTTCTGCCAGTACAATTATTGCCACATTTTCTCAATGTCCAGTTTAGATCACAATTACAGCTTATATTTTTAAAAATTATTTTCTGTATACCAACCTGTGCTCAATAATTTGAGTGAATTTTTCTTTTCATTAATTGCCATAAAATGGGTAATACTTTTATCCATATTTTACAAATGGAGAAATAGGTTTAAGGAGGACCATAACTTTCCCACAGTTCACACACAGATTACGTAAAAGAACTAATGTCTTAAATGCAAGATTCTTGAGGGTAGATTCTTAACCATGAAGCAATAAATACCTGCTTAAGAAAAACAGAAACATGTCTAAACAAGAAACTTCCTGCAATCATGACAAAAGTAAAGTAGCATCCTAGTTGGAAGCCATAATTGTCATTTCCAATCAATATTTTGGGAAGACCAATCCCAGGTATTGTTTGGATGGAGAGTATGTGAAGGATCATGATCTCCAGCTTACTTGTAAGTTTAGCTTTAAGCTAAAATAGCCCCGAAATCTCAGAAAAGACAGTGTGTGAATAACTCCTAAACTGCTTACTCAGACCTGCGTGATATTACCAAAAGCATCATCACTTTAAAGAAAACATTCAGAGTCTTTTAAGACCCCAGATACTTCTGCTGCCACTCTTGAACCCCAATGTATGTCAAAACATTGTGGAGATTCCCTGATAGGAATGCTCAGTTGACCATTTAAATCCTAAAGCAATTAGCCCAGCCATTCTTATTATCTCATGATATCAACATGTTTCAGAGAACAAAGATTTTCTTTATCAATTTCAAGGAATAAATTCACACAAGAACACAAGTGAAGGAGCCCTGAAAGAAAGGGGAAATTGGGCTCTGATATGTTGAAAGCTTGCTTTGGAGAGAGAGCTACAGAAAAATTATCAGAGCTGCAAGAGTTAAAAAGTAGTCTCTGCATTCATTTGTATGATTATATTGATCACCTGATTTTCACCCAGTGTGCATTCACCATCTGTCAATGTTGCCTACACTAAGTCATTAAAATGTGAGTTATAGCTATTATTTTATTATTAAATTGTTTTATGAAAGCCTGAAGTACTATGCATATATGACTATATATATGTGCGTGTATATATATACATATATATACATATTTGATTCAGGATAGCAAACTTTCAGCGTCAAAAACTTTGTGAGGGAGTTATTCCTTGCAGTAGACATTCGGATCATTTTCAGTTCTGTGGCAGACACAGACCCTTTGTTATTAAACACATCAAAGCTTTGCTTCCAGGAAGGCTAATCTTCTCAGCGTTCCCTCTCTGAATCAGAATTGGAAAGCTCTTCTCATGAAAAGTGTAAATTAATAAAGAGAAAATGGCCCTCTCTCTCTGCCTCATTCCATGTCTTAGACCCTCTCTCTCTTCCTGCTTCAAAACTCTTCTAACCAACCCTCATACTTCAGAAAAAAAAAAAACAATCTTTGGCCAATTTGGCATTTTGTTTTATGATTCATAGATACGCATTTGTAATGTTAAATATTTATAACATTTACATAACGGGACATATTTCCCATCGATTTCATTTCTGCCCTAAATTCCAAGGAGAGCCTTGACATTAAATCTGGACTTCGGAAAGAAACAACTACCCCCAAAATATGCTAACCATCCACTCCTTTGTTTGCATTCTCTTCAGTGGCTTACATAAATATGCAAGATTTGCAGACAGTGTAAAATGAAGTGCTTGACATGCTCTTCGGTGTTCCCAGCGGTTCTTCTGGGACTAGACCATGCTAGCTCCACACTCCATTACCATGGACCACCGCTGCCTAAAAAGGATGTTAGTGAGACAAGAGAAGCGGACCGTATGAAACCCTCAGAGCATGGACGTGAGGGTTCCCCAAAGAGAAATGTTATTACTTCAGCATGGCCAAAAAGACAGAAGAGGAGAGTATTTCTCTGAATCAAGTCTTCAAAGATATTCTTAGACAAACCTCCTAGAGAAATAGAGAATACCATTTCTTATTTTTTTTAATTTTATTTTATTTTTAAACTTTACAAAATTGTATTAGTTTTTCCAAATATCAAAATGAATCCGCCACAGGTATACATGTGCTCCCCATCCTGAACCCTCCTCCCTCCTCATACCATCCCTCTGGGTCGTCCCAGTGCACCAGCCCCAAGCATCCAGTATCGTGCATCGAACCTGGACTGGCAACTCGTTTCATACATGATATTATACATGTTTCAATGCCATTCTCCCAAATCTTCCCACCCTCTCCCTCTCCCACAGAGTCCATAAGACTGTTCTATACATCAGTGTCTCTTTTGCTGTCTCGTATGCAAGGTTATTGTTACCATCTTTCTAAATTCCATATATATGCGTTAGTATACTGTATTGGTGTTTTTCTTTCTGGCTTACTTCACTCTGTATAATAGGCTCCAGTTTCATCCACCTCGTTAGAACTGATTCAAATGTATTCTTTTTAATGGCTGAGTAATACTCCATTGTGTATATGTACCACTGCTTTCTTATCCATTCATCTGCTGATGGACATCTAGGTTGCTTCCATGTCCTGGCTATTATAAACAGTGCTGCGATGAACATTGGGGTACACGTGTCTCTTTCCCTTCTGGTTTCCTCAGTGTGTATGCCCAGCAGTGGGATTGCTGGATCATAAGGCAGTTCTATTTCCAGTTTTTTAAGGAATCTCCACACTGTTCTCCATAGTGGCTGTACTAGTTTGCATTCCCACCAACAGTGTAAGAGGGTTCCCTTTTCTCCACACCCTCTCCAGCATTTATTACTTGTAGACTTTTGGATCGCAGCCATTCTGACTGGTGTGAAATGGTACCTCATAGTGGTTTTGATTTGCATTTCTCTGATAATGAGCGATGTTGAGCATCTTTTCATGTGTTTGTGAGCCATCTGTATGTCTTCTTTGGAGAAATGTCTATTTAGTTCTTAGGCCCATTTTTTGATTGGGTCATTTATTTTTCTGGAGTTGAGCTGTAGGAGTTGCTTGTATATTTTTGAGATAAGTTGTTTGTCAGTTGCTTCATTTGCTATTATTTTCTCCCATTCTGAAGGCTGCCTTTTCACCTTGCTAATAGTTTCCTTTGATGTGCAGAAGCTTTTAAGTTTAATTAGGTCCCATTTGTTCATTTTTGCTTTTATTTCCAATATTCTGGGAGGTGGGTCATAGAGGATCCTGCTGTGATGTATGTCAGAGAGTGTTTTGCCTATGTTCTATATATGACAAACCCACAGCAAACATTATTCTCAATGGTGAAAAATTGAAAGCATTTCCTCTAAAGTCAGGAACAAGACAAGGGTGCCCACTTTCACCATTACTATTCAACATAGTTTTGGAAGTTTTGGCCACAGCAATCAGGGCAGAAAAAGAAATAAAAGGAATCCAAATTGGAAAAGAAGAAGTAAAACTCTCACTATTTGCAGATGACATGATCCTCTACATAGAAAACCCTAAAGACTCCACCAGAAAATTACTAGAACTAATCAATGACTATAGTAAAGTTGCAGGATATAAAATCAACACACAGAAATCCCTTGCATTCCTATACACTAATAATGAGAAAACAGAAAGAGAAATTAAGGAAACAATTCCATTCACCATTGCAACGGAAAGAATAAAATACTTAGGAATATATCTACCTAAAGAAACTAAAGACCTATATATAGAAAACTATAAAACACTTGTGAAAGAAATCAAAGAGGACACTAATAGATGGAGAAATATACCATGTTCATGGATTGGAAGAATCAATATAGTGAAAATGAGTATACTACCCAAAGCAATTTATAGATTCAATGCAATCCCTATCAAGCTACCAACAGTATTCTTCACAGAGCTAGAACAAATAATTTCACAATTTGTATGGAAATACAAAAAACCTCGAATAGCCAAAGCTATCTTGAGAAAGAAGAATGGAACTGGAGGAATCAACCTACCTGACTTCAGGCTCTACTACAAAGCCACAGTTATCAAGATAGTATGGTACTGGCACAAAGACAGAAATATAGATCAATGGAACAAAATAGAAAGCCCAGAGATAAATCCATGCACATATGGACACCTTATCTTTGACAAAGGAGGCAAGAATATACAATGGATTAAAGACAATCTCTTTAACAAGTGGTGCTGGGAAATCTGGTCAACCACTTGTAAAAGAATGAAACTAGAACACTTTCTAACACCATACACAAAAATAAACTCAAAATGGATTTAAGATCTAAACAATTTCTTATTTTTAAACTGAGGTATAGTTAATGTGGGCTTCCCTGGTGTCTCAGAGAGTAAAGAATCCACCTGCAATGCAGGAGACCTGGGTTCAATTCTGGGTTGGGAAGATCCCCTGGAGAAGGGCATGGAAACCCACTCCAGTATTCTTGCCTGGAGAATCCCCATGGACAGAGGAGCCTGGTGGGACAGTTCATGGGGTCACAAAGAGTCAGACATGACTGAGTGATGAAGCACAGCATGGCACATAGTTGATATATTATATAATTTACATGTGAACAATGTAGCAATTCACTATTTTTAAAGGTTATACTCCATTTATAGTTATTATAAAATATTGGTTCTGTTTCCTGCATTGTAATACAATATAGATTTGTAGCTTTATTTTGTACATAGTAGTTGTACCTCTTAACTCCCTACTTCTGTCTTGCCCCTTCCCTCTTTCCCTCTCCCCACTAGTAACCACTACTTTGTTCTCTATGTCTGTGTGTCTATTTCCTTTTTGTTATATTCACAAGTTTGTTTGTTTTTTTGTTTGTTTTCAGATATCACACAGAATTGAAATCATACAGTATTTGTCTTTTTTTATCTGACTTGATTCACTTTGTGTAATATTCTTGAAATCCATCCATATGGTTGCAAATTTCTTTCTTAAGGCTGAGTATAGCATTTCATATTTTTTTAAGTCCTCTATTTATAGAATCTTGCATTTCTGGTAATCTCTTAAAATCTCCACATATATTTATACAATATGTCAATGTCTACGTATTACAACAATTATTTGTTCTTCATCAAAAATAATGGTCTTCTTTTACTCATTGGTCTCTCACCAATAGCATCTGTAGGCTGTCCACTGACTGCTATTTACTTCTCTGTTTTCCCATACTGAGTGCTTCTTTTCACACATCCTCATTACCTTATTAAGGAATATAAATCATCTATGTATAAACCAGTATTTCCCAAAATCCATTCCAAGAAAAGGCAGTGTCATGGGAATTTAATAAATGAGGATTCCAGTTCCAAAAGAATTAGGATTCCATTTCAAGCATGTTCCAAAAAATCCTGGGATAAATAAAATTTAGGTTTCTTTCTGTAGGGTTTCTCAGAGCCTTTAATGAGTCTGTGCATTACAAAGCTCCAAAAAGGAAATACCATAACATTCTTTTTTCCTTCAGAAGAGTCTTGGCAGGACATTTTTAAGTCTCAGTCCCATGACACACTGGGCTTGATGGTGCAGCTGAATATTCTAGAACAGTGGTCCCCAAACTTTGGGCACCCAAGACCTGTTTCATGGAAAACAATTTTTCCACAGACCAGGGTAGGGGATGGTTTGGGATGACTCAAGAACATTACACTTATTGTGCACTTTATTACATCAGCTCCACCTCAGATCATCAGGCATGGACTCCCAAAGGCTGAGGATCCCTCCTCTAGAGCTAACCTCCAAATTTGGCTACAGGGTAGGCAAAGAGTCAAAGTGCGTCTCCCTCTTCTACCTGCTGATAGTACAGACAACCAGAAGGCTATGTTTGGCTTTTTGTTTCGTGTTTCTTCCTAACTTCCAGTGTCCACAATATTTTAATAGGCTGTGTCCTAAAAATTCCATCATTACTCCGGCCACTTGTTGGAATGAGATTATGATTACATACTGTAAAAAAATATGAAATTTAACATACAGGAATGCTTTAGACATTGCACAACCACTTGGCACAAATGAGAGATAAAAATAACTTTGTTACTTCTTGAAAAGATTCTCTATTATTTTGAGAATCATAGGCTTTTTAATTTGCTGTCTAAAAATACTTACTGCATATATTTTATTTATATTAGTTTCAGGTGTACAGCATAGCATACACCTAGATTATACTCCATTTAACTAGATTATACTCCATTAAAAGTTATTAAAAGATAATGGCTGTAAGTCTCTATGCTATATAATGTATCCTGTTTCTTATATATTTAAGAGTCATTCTTTTGATGCTAGGTGATCTTTGGCCAAAAAAAAAGCAGAGGGGAATAGAAACCACAAGCCATGAGTGTGTGGCCGAGATCAGGCAGCCAAAAGTCAAGAAGGATCTATTCAGAGAGGTTTTGAGAATCTGGGTAGTAGAGAACATTCTTCTCTGTCCTGCTATTCCTTACAAGGTCCACAATAGAGGCACATGAGTGCATGGTGTTAGTATTTGGCAGTTAATCACCAACAGGCTCAGGAGAAGGCAATGGCACCCCACTCTAGTACTCCTGCCTGGAAAATCCCATGGATAGAGGAGCCTGGTGGGCTGCAGTCCATGGGGTCGTGAAGAGTCGGACATGACAGCGACTTTGCTTTCACTTTTCACTTTCATGCATTGGAGAAGGAAATGGCAACCCACTCCAGTGTTCTTGTCTGGAGAATCCCAGGGACGGCAGAGCCTGGTAGGCTGCCGTCTACGGGGTCGCAGAGAGTCCAACACGGCTGAAGCAACTTAGCAGCAGCACCAACAGGCTAAATAGCCCAACACCCACTTTGTCAACAGAATCTATTGAAAAAAAATTTTTACTTTGGTCATTCAATTGGTGGTTTTGCTAAATTACTTAAAATAACTGGCTTAACTCATGATTTAAAGAGTTTTCCTTGATCAAATTGACTCAGTTCCCAGGATGTTTTATTCTCAGACTGAAGAATCAAATAGACACTATGGCCTTGAGATACAGAACAGTTAGAACATTCATTGGATGAGTTCCTACTTGTGTTGCCACACGGAAGGCCTTGTCATTGTCAGCTTATTATAACTACAAGTCTATTTGAGGGACATTGAAAAGCATGGGATCTCTAGTTAAGAAATCAAAGAGTCCCAGAAATTCAAATGTTTTATTGACAGTTGACAGACACTAATGACTTTCTCAAGCTTATTTGGAAGTTATTGTTCAGTGGCTCAGTCATGTCTGACTCTTTGCAACCCCATGGACTGCAGAATGCCAGGCCTCCCTGTCCTTCACTATCTCCCGGAGTTTGCTCAAACTCATGTCCATTGAGTCAGTGATGTCATCCAACCATCTCATCCTCTGTTGCCCTTCTCCTCCTGCCCTCAATCTTTTCCAGCATCAGGATCTTTTCTAATGAGTCAGCTCGTTGCATCAGGTGGACAAAGTTCTGGAGCTTCAGCTTCAGCATCAGTCCTTCCAGTGAATATTCAGGGTTATATAAGAGTAAGTACCCTTCTTAAATAATTTGTTGACATATTAAAAGGGCCTATCAGGTGAACGGAACTGGATGAATATACTTCTTCATCTGTGACAGATTTTTACTGGGCCATGCTTGGTGCTATTTATGTTTATTTTAGCAATATATCAAAGACCTGTGAACCCACCACTCTATACAGAAGCTAAGCATTGGAAATCACTTACTTCCATGAGGTCATCCTTATCCATCCTACTCTCTCATGCCATCAAAGCTATAGAAATATATTAGAGAAATGCCATCTTGGATGTGACATGCACACAATTTTCATGCACCGTGTTTATAGAGCACATAACAGCCTTCCCTTTTAAAGAAATATTTTGTCAAGTCTTTAAACAACCACTTGAGAAGATAATTTATAAGTCCTATCAATTAGCTTGTCATTCTTGGTCTATATATTTAGAAGTGCCCCCAGCAGCTAGTATTGACATCATCTATTTTTAGAGAGTACTACACAGTTTGCAAAACACTTAAATAAAGAATTAGCTCTCAGGGTAAGGAGGGATGGGTTGAATTGGGAGATAGGGATTGACATATATACACTATTGATACTATGTATAAAATAGATGGGCTTCCCCAGTGGCTCAGTGGCAAAGAATCCACCTTCCAATGTAGGAGATGTAATAGACACAGGTTCAATACCAGGGTCAGGAAGATCCCCTGGCAGAGGGCATGGCAACCCACTCTCGTATTCTTGCCAGGAAAATCCCATGGACAGAGGAGCCTGGCAGGCTACAGTCCATAGGGTCGCAAAGAGTCAGATGTGACTGAAGTGCCTGAGCACGCACAAGCACATAAAATAGATAACTAATGAAAACCTACTCTATAGGAACTCTACTCAATGCTCTGTGATGACATAAATGGGAAGGAAATCCAGAAAAGAGGGGATATATGTATATGTATAACTGATTGAGTCTGCTGTACAGTAGAAATTAACACAACATTGGTAAAGCAACTATACTGCATTTTTTTTTAATAATTAGCTCTCATCATTTTCCACCAATATGTAAGCATGACTCATGCCACAGGAAGGAGTATGTGTGTCAGTACCAGAATTTTATTTCATTTCTATATTTTTTTCCATGACGTGGAACCTGAGGTATGTCTTTTCTCCACTGAAATGCACTGGGGGTGATACTGTCCCCGTACAGAATTGAATGAAGCAGAGCTTTGTTCCTTTTTTCATTACATTGACCCTACAGTAAATGATGAGACATCTAGTTTGATTTCTGTCTGCCCAGACTTAAAGAACTATGTGCTAAATTAAATGTAATTTGGGCCATTGTTTCACTTCTGTTCTGAAATCTTTGTGTAATTCTGGAAAGACTTGTATGGGAGCCCAAAACGTGTTTTCAAAGTGAAAACAAATACTTATCCCTGCAGCTGTCTTTTCTGAGACTGCATTGTTCTACCTCCTTGATTATAGTCTTTAAATAAATCCAGGGAAAGGATTAAGCTTGAGGGGTCTGATTTCTGGAATTTAGACAATTGATAATCCTTCCTCTTATACACATATATTATTTTGTTTCCAGATATTTTGCAGGTCCAAGAAAACCCCCAAGCATCTGGCTTAGTGGAAATGAGGAGAGGTGTATTTGAATTGATGAAAAGAAATATGGATTGTGAATTAGTTTTAATCTAGGTTTTATTAGTCTCCAGTCCCCATAATTAGAACAAGTCTAACAAAGCATTGCTTAGTAGTTGTCTCTAAGTGACTTTTCTTAGTTAATAGCTAATAATGATTTGTAATTAGGAAATAATTTAAATGTAAATAGATTCTTCTGCACTGCCTACCAATGCTTGAAAACAATTTGTTCTCTTAAATAGCCTAGAAATTGCCCCAGCAGTCTTGATGATACTGTTAATTTTCTTGGAAAAAAATTCTACATAAGAAGTACAAAGAGAACTTTAGCTCTACATCTATTTGAATTGTAACACATTTCTAAGAAATAAGAGTCTACGTTTATGAGGTATTACTGGTCACTGGTTTTGCAGTCAATCCAGGGAAAAAAGTGTGTGTGGAAGAGAATTTAGAAAGTGTCTCTATAAGTCACTGAATGCCTCAGAAAAATACTCAGTCTTTCCAATCATTTCCTATGACAGTGTTCTCAAATGGGAAGATGAAGAAACCTGAGAGAGGAAAATGCTTTAGGATATTACTAATCTGGATGAGACGGGTCTGGATGAGAGCTATTGAAGTAGCAAAGTAAGATAGTAGCAATGGGAATATGCAAAGGTAGGGAGAATGATAAGATTTTAGAAGGGGAGAGGTAGGATTCGCTGAGATATCATTTGTGGAATTTGAAAGAGGATAAGAGGTGGAAAATGATTCCATGGTTTAGAATTGATGCCATCATTGGGCAAATCTCCATACAAAGGAGATTGAGAGGGGAAATAAAGATTATGTTAAGTCGCTTCAGTGGTGTCCGACTCTTTGCCTTTCCTGTGCTCAGATAGTCATTATTTTTGTTTCTTGTTCGTCCCTCCAACATTTATTTCTGAACTTACAAGCAAATTCAAACATTATCACATTGCGAGTTGGGGCCTCAGCATATGAATTTTGGATACAAACATTCAGTCCACAATAATAGCAATTCTCTGAAAACAATGCAATAAAACTAAAATTTAATAGCAAACATTGAAACACTTACTTAAACATGGGAAAATGTAAACCTTCTCCTTTAAATAATATTTGAATGAAAGGTTATCCAAGCTGGGTATGTCAAATAGTGTTTGGAGCGGGGCCTTTGGTTGTCATTTAGGTTTAGATAAGGTTGTGAGGGTAGTGTTGCCATAACGCGACCTTATAAATAAGAAGAGACTGGGGAAACTATGCTCTCTTTATCTCTCTCCTCGCCATATGAGGACACAGAGAGAAGGCAGCTATCTGCAAGCCAGGAGACGGGCTCACACCAGACGCTTAATTAGCTGGCACCTTGATCTTGACCTCTCAGCATCTAGAACTGCGAGAAATATGTTTTTAAGCCACTCTGTGGTGTCTTCCTATAGCAGCCCTTAATGACTAAGACAGTTGTCTTCCATATTTTTCTAAAACGTATTAAGGTTTTCCACATGGCATACTGTATGGTAGTTTTTTATAATGGGTCCATGGGAATTATAATGTGTATTCTGTATTTCAGAATGCAGAATTTAATATAACAATTCTGGGAACCATATTAATTACAAGATACAAATCCTTTTATCCTACTTGTCTATTCAATCTGATATATAATGAAAGAAGTGAATTAAGATTTTGTACTTCCTGTGTTTGTTTCTATTACTTTTCCCTTCCAGCTTCTGTGTATACTGCCTCATGGCCTTGGCTTCTGTGTAATTATTAGTTCTAATAATCTACCTGCATATTTTTGGGTTTTGTTTAGAATATGGTCAAATCAGCAGCGAATAATAAAATGCTTTCCTTTCTTATGTTTATAGTTCTTTTCCCCTTTTCCTTCACTGGTTATGTCCTGATAAAGAGATCACTCTGAATTTTACTGCCTTTGTCATGACTTTAAAGGAAATCTCTATAATGTTTCCCATTATTATGAACCATATGTATACAGTTGTTGGGAGATGTCCTATGTTAAAAATTTTTATTTTTATCCCAGTTTAATAAAAAATATTTTATCAAAAATTGGTTTATATCTTACCAAACATTTTTCCTGCTTCAGTTCATTTCAGTTCAGTCGCTCAGTTGTGTCCTACTCTTTGCGACTCCATGAACCACAGCACACCAGGCCTCCCTGTCCATCACCAACTCCTGGAGTCCACCCAAACCCATGGCCATTGAGTCGGTGATGCCATCCAACCATCTCATCCTCTGTCATCCCCTTCTCCTCCTGACCTCAATCTTTCCCAGCATCAGGGTTTTTTCCAATGAGTCAGCTCTTCACATCAGGTGGCCAAGTATTGAAGTTTCAGCTTCAACATCAGTTCTTCCAACGAACACCCAGGACTGATCTCCTTTAGGATGGTCTGGTTGGATTTCCTTACAGTCCAAGGGACTCTTAAGATTCTTCTCCAACACCACAGTTCAAAATCATCAATTCATCTGCACTTAGCTTTCTTCATAGTCCAACTCTCACATCCGTACATGACCACTGGAAAAACCAAAGCCTTGACTAAACGGACCTTTGTTGACCTTTAATGTCTCTGCTTTTTAATATGCTGTCTAGGTTGGTCATAACTTTCCTTCCAAGTAGTAAGAGTCTTTTAATTTCATGGCTGAAATCACCATCTGCAATGATTTTGGAGCCCAGAAAAATAAAGTCAGTCACTGTTTCCCCATCTATTTGCCATGAGGTGATGGGACCAGATGCCATGATCTTTTCCTGCTTATATTACTCTAATTATGCTTTATCTTCTTAAATCAGAGTATATATACAAGATACATATATAGAAGTAGATATATAGATGCATATCCACTCTTGTATTTTATTTCTTTTTTTTAAACTTTTCCCACTCTGCTTCCCCGAAGTCATTTCTTGATTGCTTGTTTTTCCTCTATACCCTTTCTTTCCTCATGGATTTCTATTTCTTGATTTCTCTTATTTTTCCTAGAGAAACTCCTTAATATAAAAGGATATGTGAGAAGTAATTTTATATCTAAGAATGCCTTTGCTATCACATTTGACTAACTTTCTGGCTGTGTACAAAATTTTAATTTGAAAATAAGTTTCCCTCAGTGCTTTAGGTGACATTGACCCCACCCTCAACACCTACAGCTGCAATATTGCCTTGTTGCCAGTGAGAACTCTTATGCAAGCTTCATTCTCATTCCTTTTTTGATGTGTCTTTTTTCCCCTTGAATCTGGAAACTTTTCAGAGATGTTAATATTGAATACTTTACTTTTCTCTGTGTTATATTTATGCTTTGATATTATCATTTAATGTATTTTTCCAGGCTGTTTTTTTCAAGCTGAAATTGTGTTTTCAGTGTTTTGTTCTTATTTTTTTCTGGATCATACAAGATAGTTTTTTTCATGTATGTGTGCTCCTAGACTCTCAATTCCCTGGAGGAGGAACTGGCAACCTACTCTTGCCTGGAGAACCCCATGGACAGAGGAGCCTGGAGGGCTATACAGTCCACGGGGTCACAAAGAGTCAGACAAGACTAACTAACACACAGACCCTCAATTACCATCTTTGCCATTTCAAATATGAGGAAACTGATGACAGAAACTTCAAGTAAATTGCCCAGAGTCAGATTGAGCAAGCTTCTTAGCTAGGATCTATCCTCAAGCTGACTGAAGTCTGAACAAAGCAAGACAAGGATAACTGGGAGTTTCTCAGGGGCAAGAACTGTGTCTTACTCATCTCAAATCTGTCCATTTCACAACCTCTTTAACCTATCCCAACCTCATGGCCCTAAGGCAACATCAAAATGAACAAAAACCCCATCACTTTTGGATCTCTAAACTCCAGCTGCATTCTATATCTTATTCTTCTGTGTTCCCTCAGATGCCCTCAGCCAATGTCCTGATAGTCTTGGCTCCAGACCCTCTCTCCTGATTTAATCTTGGTTGCATTTGTCTCTATTTGTCCTTGAGAAAAAATGTCAACTACATAGACAGTTGAATTAGGAGACAGATATCCCCTGTAACACTTCAGTGCTCCAGTTGCAAGAGACCATGAATGAACTTATGTTGAGTTGAAATATGGAAGACCCAAAAAATAAAGAGGGAGGGAAGAGTCATGTTATTACAAAATAGTAAGCTTTTCACTAACAGTTAGCTTTTCTCTAACCTCATCCTCTAGGCTAGGATATCCTTAACTTTGTACCATAACCTTATTAGCAAAAGCCTGTTTCATAAAAAATGAAAAAAGTCTTCATAGTAGCTAAATAGTAATAAATTCAAGTATTAGACTACAAAGAAGTACAGAATGTTTTTGAGGGTATCTGGATTTTTTTCATCATTTATTTCATTGATTTCTACATTAATCTTTGTACTTCCATTTCTCCTGGATTTTCTGATTTCCCTCTTATTCTATTTGGCAGGTTATTTTCCTACATTTCATTTTGACATATGATTGATTTGTAAATTCAAGGGCAAGTAAAGGAGTCTGCATCTTTACCAACCTCTAAAATCTTGGATTTGGTTTTATATTGTTAATTGCTGCCTTGTGTCAAATGGTTTTCTCACTTCTATTGGCATTAATTTTTTTAAATTTATATTTAACAAGGTAGACTTCACAAGTTAAGTGGATGCCAATTAACCTAAAATCTGAACTGACTTTTAAATGCAAGTCATTCCTATCAAATTAGCATTCTCTACAGTCAGTAGATAGCTGTCAACACAATGGAACCTAAGCATCAATTTTAAGCAACGTATTTTTTTACATTTATAAGATTAGTTTGATTGTGATTACATATCCCCAATTTATATAATTTTGTGTCAATTACTATGGAGCTAGATGAATTTTGTATATTATTACATTTTAATCATTCTTTTAATTAACATTTAATTTATATCCTTTTCTCTTTGCTTTTCCATCAACAGAATGTATTTCTTGGAGTTTGTCACACAGAATTTAAGCAATTTTCCTGCCAATTAAATGACATTTTATTTTTCTAAGTGAATTGACTGCTGGGGAAATGGGACCAGGAGGCTAAAGTCCTGTTTACTAATAAAAGTGCTTCCTCCCACTCACAGACATACGGAACTTCTTCAGGATTTCTTCTTTACACCATGGTTCTTAGCCTTTTTGAACAAGGGCTGAGACGTCAGAGCCCATTTTTAAGGTTGTTAAACATACTAACAAAGGAGACTTATTCTAGCATTTCTCATGCAAACCATACCCATCCAGATTTCAAGTCCACACACCAATGTATAGAATTATCTACAAAACAGTAGAAAAGGACATACAAGTCCTTTTGCACTTTTTCTATTAGAAATAAATCAGGACATTGAACATATGAATACTGATAAAACATACTAGGTGCCCTTTTGACTCTTACTTCCTTGTTCTCATTTTCTTCTTGTACTCATTTCCCTTTGCAAACTATTTGGAATGATTCTGCCTGAAAAATAACTCTATAGTAACTTCATTATCTTTAATCATATTATTTTAATGTAAAAATTCAATATTTTTGCATTTTTAGTCTTCCACTAACAAAGAGAAAATATATAAACAGAAGTTAGTAGTAGAAGGTTAGTTTTACATGAAATGAGGACCTGATAAAATGTCAGTAAAATATTTATTTACATTGTCTGCATGATATGCAGATATCAATTCTTGATGTCATAATCAAACATGAAGCTTACATATATACATAGCAACAAAGCACTTGGGAACACAATTTCACTGGGAGAATTCCCAGTTATATACTTTACCACAAATGTTTATTGATTATCAATTGAATAAAGCATTTTTTTCTCATGGGGTAATTTGGGAGGTCCACATTCGTTGTGCATCACCTCAAAGCCATTTGAGATTAATCTTATCTACCCAAATTTTTTTAGCAGCTGTGCAAAGAGGTTATGTAAGTTGGTAAGTCTTACTCAACTAGCAAAGGATATAAAAAGAATTTAAAATAGGTTTAGGAGGTGACAAACACTATGAGTTTTCTGTTAATACCGTGAATATGACCCTCTAGGGATACAAAGGGCCATGATAAAGTCATCTGACACTATTCACAAAGACTTGCTTAATTATCCTTCATCCTTAACCCAATACTACAGACATACAGTCAGCCAGGTTGAAATTCTCAGATCAATTGTCAAAAAAAGGTCATATTTTCACATTTTAATTTAATAGAGCATAATCTCACTCTTTATCTCAAGAAACTAATAGCTAATATTAGCATCCTTATCTGATGGGGAACTGACAATATGAAGCTATCTAAAATACTATCTTTCTCTTTCCATATCCCTCATCAACCTAGTCTAATCGATACAGCGAAAGTAAAAATAAAATTTTATGTTAAACCTCTAGGTAAACTGACCACCTTAAGATCTTTGTAATATTGGTATTACTTTTGTTTTTCTTGGAAAGCTATTACTCATTCCTTTTTACGAGCTTTTACCAATACATAGCAGAGAGCATTCTAGTTATTGGGAGCTACTATGGGAGGGATTGGAGGCAGGAGGAGAAAGGGACGACAGAGGATGAGATGGCTGGATGGCATCACTGACTCGATGGACGTGAGTCTCAGTGAACTCCGGGAGTTGGTGATGGACAGGGAGGCCTGGCGTGCTGCGATTCATGGGGTCGCAAAGAGTCGGACACGACTGAGCGACTGATCTGATCTGATCTGATGGTCATTAAAACAAGTCCCAACTCTAGTATAGTTCATTTTAGCTGAAAGGAAGTTTGGACAATGGTCTGGTTAACAAAAACATAAATGCCTTAGAACATTTTCTCAGTATTCAATGGTAATTAATAAGAGCTTTCCTTCTTAATAGAGATTTGTTTGAAGCAACAGCAAGAGGATATCTAAAAGAATGATTAGGAGATTTAATCAATTTAAACTTATCAAAAGTCATCAGGCTACAACACTGTATTATTAAGATCAGGGGAAATTTCTATGTTTTATCCTGAAAATATGCATAAAACAATAATTTTAGATCATTTACATAAATAAAAATACGTACAGTGCACCAGACATTTAGCTTAAAAATAGGCCAAATGTTTCAGATAGCAGAAAACTTGTGATTTTTTTATGAAAGTTGATGACAAATGTGGGCCCTGTTAAACCTTTTTTTTTTCTTTTTTTTTTCTTAAGTTCTAGGGCAAAATTTCCCACAGCAACAATTGTGACCACCTGGAATCCCAGGCCTAGAATTTAAATGAGGTCAAATATTTTCCTTTTATTCACATGAACTATTTGTCCATTTGAGATAAATGCACTCACTCTAAGAACAGTAAGAAAAAAAATAGAACAAGATAAAATATTTCTATGTAAATATAGAGACAACACCTATGGGGAGATCAGACAAGTGTTACCTTGATATTTAGAGGAAGTTGTAATCTAGTAGAAGCATAAGTCAAAAGACAGAGATGTATGCACTTCCAAAGAAAGCACAAAATAAAAATATTATCCAACACAGGTAAGGAAAAAGTTCAGAAAACTAAGGCCTCCTGGCAGATCTAAATCTACATGCACTGAATGAGAGGTATGTCTAGAATAAAAGTTCCCATATAGTACTTATAGCTGAAAAGGTATTAAGGAAAATAAATTCTATAAAGATATATATTTGGGATTTTCCAGCATCAAGCAGAAGATAATGAGCACAATACAAACACCCCATAGCAGAGCCATGAGGTGAGAAGAGCAATAAACTAAAAACATAATACTTAGAAAATAACATTGTTTGAAGGATGGGCCCAAGGACCCTAAGAACAACTGGAAGATCCATTGAAGATATAGAGAAGAACCACAGGAATATGGTGTATCTGAAACCCAAAAGGAGGAAATTTCAAGATACAAAAAGTGGTCTGTAATATCAATTAAATAGATGAAGAGAAATCTATGAATTGGAGAGCATGTTTTAGATTAGGTGACATGCAGGTCATTAGGTTGAGGTAATTTAATGTTGTGATATGAAAGCCAAATTGTGGCATGTTAAAAAGTAAATGAGAATCAGACTTAATTAAAAATAAACAAAATCTAATTCTATGATGCTTATCAGAGATCAATATAAAATATAAGAATGCTGAAATTGAAATGAAGGGAAAATTAAACACATAAGAACTAATTTAAAAAAAGCCGGTGTATACATATTAATGTCAGATAACATGGCCTTTAAGGAAAACAGCATTATTTCAGACAAAAAGAACACTTCAAATAATAATAAATAAAAGGCTTATATTAAGGAATATAGTAATTCTAAAAGTTATGTACTATGTGATGGTAGTGGTTTAGTTGATAAGCTTTGTCCACCTTTTATAACCCCATAGTCTAGAGCTTGCCAGGCCCCTCCATGGGTTTTCCCAGGCAAGAATACTGGAGCACATTGCCATTTTCTTCTCTAGGGGATTTTCCTGACCCAGGGATTGAACCCATGTCTCCTGTATTCTAGCTGGATTCTTTCCTGCTTAGCCATACTATGTAACTATATTAATAGATAGATAGATAAAGCGAAAACTGAACTGTAAAGAGCTGTAAAGAAATATATGCATAAAGCAAAAATTGAGCTGCGCTCATAATTGAAAATACACATGGAGCATTACAAAACTATTTCACATACTGGACCATGAAGCAGGCCTCAACAGCTATTAACGATTGAAATTAAATGATTATGCTTTCTGATCACAGTGGAATTTAGCTACAAATAAATAGCATAAAGAGAATTTTTGAATCTCAAATACTTAAAAATTAAACAGCACACTTTTGAATAAGCTATGTATCAAAGAAGTCATAATGAAAATTAGAAATTATTTTAACCTGAATGATAATAAACATTAAAAATGGATGTAGCTAAAGAGGTAATGTACTTGAAAATAAAGAGAAGTAGAGCAAAAAAAAAATAAATGAATATCCATCAAGGGAAATGGAGAAAAATGTCCAATTAAATTTAAAAAAAGTAGAAGATAGGAAATATAAAAGGGCTGATTTAATAAAATAGTTTAAAGCATACAATGGAGAGGAATAATCAGGAATTAAGTTACCGCTCCAAAAAGTAAAATTAAAACTGGTAACCCCTGGTGTGACAGGTGTGTGTTTGTATGTATGTGTACATGCCCAGGAACATGTATGTGGGAAAGAATTCACCAATGACCAATGTCAAATTCAACTGATATCACTAGAGACCCTACAATGTATTAAAACATTATAGTAAGATATCATGGAAAATCCCATGTTAATAAATTTGAAAATTTAAGGTGAAATATAAAAGTTCTTGAAAAGACAACTTCTCAAATTGACACACACACACAAATAGAAAACTTGAATAACTATTATTTTTTTATCTTTATTTAACGCTTTTTCTAAAAGAAACCTCTTGGCACTGAGAAGTTTCCCAATGAATTCTAGTAAATACTTCTAGAAAAATTAACACTGACCCTGCAAAAACTCTCCCCAAATATAGAAAAAGAGACATTTCTCATTTTATTTGCAACAGTACCAACCAAAGCTATCAAATACATAGAAATACATCTAACAAGATATTTAAAAAATGTCTATACACAAATGTAAGACTTTATTGAAGGAGTTAATAACTATTTAAATAAATAGAAATAAGGCCTTTCTCATAAATTAAAAAACAATATTACAACAATACCACTTATTTACAAACTGATTTAAAGATTCAATGTAATTTCAATAAAAATTCCACAATATTTTTAATGTGTGAAAATTGGCAAAGAATTCTATAATTCATTGTATTAAAACTCAATGTGTCGAGAATGTATGAGACATTCTTGAAGAAGAACAACTATTTGAGAAAATCTTTTCAGCAAGGTATCAAGACTTGGTGTAATTGAGTGACAGGAATGACTCATGATCTGGATACACTATTTCTGAGCTCCTGTGAGAGACCCAGGAATCCAGGCTTGCGACTTCCAAAAGGCCCTTACAAAAGTGCAGGCTCTGCAAAATCTCTCAGAGAGAAGCCTTTCTTCTCTCAAGAAAGGAACTGAGGAGAGAACAAGATGGCGGAGGAGAAGGTGGACGTGGAGTATATCTCTCTACATGGATACATCAGGAATACACCTTCAGACACGGAAGTGCATACGGATCACCAGCTGAGAGCAGGCAGGAGTACCTGACAAGCGGAAAAGAATACATAGAACCACGCAAAACTCAGTGGGATGAAGGAACTATAGGGAAAAAATAGGAGTGTTAGTTAGGACTGGACCTGCCCTCAGCAGGTGAGGGAACTGAAACAGGGGTCCGATCCCCACATCAGGGTAATTGTCTGAGTCAGAGGAGAAACATTTAAGGCTGAGAGTGAAACAGCAGATCTGTGGCAGCCTAAATGGAATGAGAATCAGATAGTCCTGGCCGCAGCTATACATACCCCTGGAAGGTGCAGCGGTTGGGAACTGCAGTTTAGGCATTGTGGAGCAATCCCAGGGCGGGGGCTGCTGTTGATTGCAGAGAGACAGATCAAAGGGATAGGAGGGAGGAGATCCTGGTGAGAAATGCCTGTGGAGGAAAGCCGGGCAGCCATGGAAGCAAGAGGATACTGCTGAGTCACGCATAGTGGGTGGAGCCATCACCATATCCTATCTCTCCCCACAGGCCGGCATGGGCATCTGAACAATAGAGAGGCTGGCCTGTTAAACACCTGAAGCAGCTGAACTAGAGAGTAGGACCCCACCCAGGGTGCCCCTTTAAGTCCCTGACATGCCGATCTACAGAGTAGGACCCCAGTCAGAGCAGCCCCTTTATGTAGCTGATGTGCTGAATAACAGAGAAGGACCCCAGGGAAGGGAGCCCACTAAGTGCCTGAATGAGCAGAGCTACAGAGAAAGACTGGCCAAAGAGGCCTTCTGAACGCCAGCTACAAGAGGCTCAAAAATCTCTGATAGGGCCATAACTACTTCTGCAGAGATAGTCCGTGTCCCTGCACTCTTTGCACCACCAGGGTCCCCACAAGCTAAGCAGCTGTGCCACCTTCAGGCTCAAATCTCATTGAGGCAGAGCTGCCACAGGCAAAAAAAAAAAAAAAAAGTCTTGTGTCCATCATGCAGGGTTGCTTCAGTCATGTCCAACAATTTGCGACCCTGTAGACTGTAGCCTGCCAGGCTTCTCTGCCAAGGGGGTTCTCCAGGCAAGAATATTGGAATGTATTGGCCAATACTGGTTTCCATACCCTTCTAGAGCACTATATTTCCTGATGCCCTAGCCACCAACTTCCCTGAGTACCTGGTGCTGCCAGAACCCCTGCAACCCAAGCAGCTGCACTGCCTCCTTGTCTGGCCCTCACAGAGGCAAACCCAAGTCCTCCAGGGCAGCCTCAGGAGCAAGCCCCAGTGAATGATACACATGCAAAGGTGGAAATAAAGCCACAATTGAAACCCAGAGGCATGTGGCTAAGGAAGAAGACCCAAAACCTTCCCACCAGCTCTATAAGTTGCAGATTAAATCCACATGATTAACTAGGCAGATTCTGTGTCTATGGCTCCCACCAAAGAGAATACACTAGTGTTCTAGTGTAGGGGTAGGACAAGAACACAATGGGGTAGGACAAGATTAGAATCTGAGTTGCCCCAAAGCAGGTCCAGAGATCAGCACAGTGTTGGAGGGCATCAAGCCTAGGGAGAGATCAAGCCCTGTGCCTTTGGAGTGGGAGCACTAACTCCAAGACCCTAGACTACAAGAGAACTAACCCTAGAGAATATTAAATGGTGAGAACTCACACAAAGGAAATCACTTGAATGCAAGACCCAGCATCACCCAACCACCAGTAGCAACCTGTTCAGGATGCCTCATCTAAACAACAAACAAAGCAAAAATGCAAACCAAATCATCAGCATACAGGATTACCACCTCACTCAGCCTTGCCCATTAGAGGAAAAACAAACAAACAAACAAACAAAAACTCAGCACAGATCTCACCCTATATGACACTTATACAAACAATTGGAGGTTACACAAACCTTAGGAGGGCAGAAACCAAAATGAAGAAGGAATTCAACCTTAAAGCCTGGAAAAGGAAACCTCAAACACAATAATTTAAAAAAATAAAATAAAATAATGGAAAGGCAGAGAAATACTACACAAATGAAGGAACAAACTAGAAGCACTGATGTACAAATAAATGAAGAGGAAATAGGCAAACTACCTGAAAAAGAATCTAGAATAATGATAGTAAAGATGATCAAAAACCTTGAAAACAAAATGGAGAAAATGTAAGAATCAATTAACAAAGACCTAGAAGAATTAAACTATAGACAGAGACAAACAATACAATTACTGAAATTTAAAAATACTCTGGAAAGAATCAATAACAGAATATCTGAAGCAGAAGAACGAATCAGTGAGCTGGAAAATAAAATGGTGGAAAGAACTTCTGAAGACCAGAATAAAGCAAAAAGAATGAAAAGAACTCAGAGACCTCTGGGACAATATCAAATATACCAACATTCGAATTATAGGGGTCCCAGAAGAAGAAGAGAAAAAGATAAGGTATGAGAAAATTTTTGAAGAGATTATAGTTGAAAATTCTCGCCTACATGGAAACGGAAATAGTGAATCAAGTCCAAGAGGCACAGAGTCCCATACAGGATAAACCCAAGGAGAAACATGCCAAGATACATACTAATCCAACTAAAAAGACTAAACACAAAGAAAGAATATTAAAATCAGCAAGTGAAAAGCAACAAGTAACATACAAGGGAAACCCCATACATTTAACAGCTGATCTTTCTGCAGAAATGCTGAAGTCCAGAAGGGAATGGTAGGATATATTTAAAGTACTCAAAGGGAAAAATCTACAACCAAGATTACTGTAACAAGCAAGGATCTCATTCAAAATTGAAGGATAAATAAAAAGCTTTTCAGACAAGCAAAAATTAAGAGAATTCAGTACCACCAAACCAGCTTTACAACAAAGTTAAAGGGACTTACATAGTCAAGAAATACAAGAGAAGCAAAAAGATCTACAAAATCAACACCAAACAATTAAAGAAATGACAAAAGGAACATATTTATCAACAATTATTTTAAATGTAAATGGATTAAATGCTCCAACCAAAGACACAGACTGGCTGAATGGATACAAAAACAAGACCCATATATATGCTGTCTACAAGAAACCCACTTCAGACCTAAAGAAACAGATAGACTGTGAGAGGATGGAAAAATATATTCCATGCAAATGGAAAGCAAAAGAAAGCTGGAGTAGCAATCCTCATATCAGACAAAATAGACCTTAAAATAAAGAAGATTACAAGAGAAAAGGAAGAACACTACATAATGATCAAGGGATCAACCCAAGAGGAAGACATAACAATTGTAAATATCTGTGCACCCCATATAGGAACATCTCAATACATAAGACAAACACTAACAGACATAAAAGGAGAAATTGACAGTAACACACTAATAGTAGGAGACTTTAACAACCCACTCAACACCAATGGAAAGATCATCAGAACAGAAAATTAATAAGGAAACACAAGTTTAAAAGATACATTAGATGAGATGGATCTCTTTGATATCTTCAGCACATTCCATCCAGATGCAGAAAAATACACCTTCTGCTCAAGTGCACGAGGAACATTCTCCAGGATAGACCACATCTTGGGTCACAAATCAAACCTCAGTAAATTTAAGAAAATTGAAATCGTATCAAGCATCTTCTCTAACCACAATGCCATGAGACTAGATATAATTACAAGGAAAAAAAACTGTAAGAAACACAAACACATGGAATTTAAACAACACCTATTTCTAAATAACAAACAGGTTACTGAAGAAATCAAAAAGGAAATCAAAAAATGTATAGAAACAAATGACAATGAAAACACAACTCAAAACCTATGGTATGCAGCAAAAGCAATTCTAAGAGGAAAGTTTATAGCAATACAATCCTACCTCAAGAAACAAGAGAAACATCTAATAGACAACCTAACTTTACACCTAAAACAACTGGAAAAAGAAGAACAAGAAAACCCCACAATTAGTAGAAGGAAAGAAATCATAAAGATCTGAGCAGAAATAAATGAAAAGGAAATGAAAGAAAAAATAATAAAGATTTTTAAAAACTAAAAGCTGGTTCTTTGAGAAGATAAGCAAAATTGACAAACCTTTGGCTAGATTCATCAAGAAAAAGAGAGAAGAATCAAATCAACAAAATTAGAAATGAAAAGAGAGAGGTTAAAACAGACAATGCAGAAATACAAAGGATTATAAGAGACTATTATGAACAACTGTATGGAAATAAAATGGATAACTTGGGAGAAATGGACAGATTCTTAGAAAATTTCAATCTTCCAAGACTGAACCAGGAAGAAATAGAAATTATATATAATCCAATTACAAGTACTGAAATTGAAGCTGTGATCAAAAATCTCCCAGAAAACAAAAGCCCAGGACCAGATGGATTTACAGGAGAATTCTATCAAACATTTAGAGAAGAGCTAATACCCATACTTCTAAAACTCTTTCAGAATTTTTCAGAGGAAGGAACACTTCCAAACTCATTCAATGAGGCCACCATCACCCTGATACCAAAACAAACAAAGACAACACAAAAAAAGAAAACCACAGGCCAATATCACTGATGAAGATAGATGCAAAAATGCTAAACAAAATTTTAGTGAACAGAATTCAGCAACACATCAAAAAGCTCATACAACATGATCAAGTTGGATTTATTCCAAGGATGCAAGGATTCTTCAATATATGCAAATCAATAAATGTGATACACCATATAAGCAAATTGAAAGATAAAAATATATGATAATCTCAATAGATGCAGAAAAAGCCTTTGACAAAATTCAGTACGCATTTACGATTCAGTTCAGTTCAGTCGCTCAGTCATGTTCAACTCTTTGTGACCCCATGGACTGTAGCACGCCAGGCCTCCTTGTCCATCACCAACTCCTGGAGTTTACTCAGACTCATGTCCATTGAGTCAGTGATGCCATCAAACCATCTCATCCTCTGTTGTCCCCTTCTCCTCCTGCCTTCAATCTTTCCCAGCATCAGGGTCTTTTCAGATGAATCATTTCTTCACATCAGAAGGACAAAATACTGGAGTTTCAGCTTCAGCATTGGTCCTTCCAATGAATATTCAGGACTAATTTCCTTTAAGATGGACTGGCTGGATCTCCTTGCTGTCCAAGTGACTCTCAAGTGTCTTTTCCAACACCACAGTTCCAAAGCATCAATTCTTTGGTGCTCAGCTTTCTTTATAGTCCAACTCTCACATCCATATATGACTACTGGTAAAACCATAGCCCTGACTAGATGGACCTTTGTTAGCAAAGTAATGTCTCTTCTTTTTAATATGTTGTCTAGGTTGGTCATAACTTTTCTTCCAATGAGTGTCTTTTAATTTCATGGCTGCAGTCACCATCTGCTGTGATTTTGGAGCTCCAAAAATTAAAGTCTGTCATTGTTTCCACTGTTTCCCCATCTATTTTCCATAAAGTGATGGGACCAGATACCATGATCTTAGTTTTCTGAATGTTGAGCTTTAAGCTAACATTTTCACTCTCCTCTTTCACTTATGATTTAATTTATGATTAAACTCTTCAAAAAATTGGCATAGAAGGAATCTACCTCAACATAGTAAAGTCCATATATGATAAACCTACAGCAAACATTATTCTTAATGGTGAAAACCTGAAAGCATCCCCCCTAAGATCAGGAACAAGACAAGGGTGTCCACTTTTACCACTATTATTCGACATAGTTGTGGAAGTTCTAGTTACAGCAATCAGAGAAGAAAAATAAATAAATAAATAAAAGGAATCCAGATTGGAAAAGAAGAGGTAAAGCTCTCACTGTTTGCAGATGACATGATACTGTACAATGAAAACCCTAAAGATAGTATCAGAAAATTACTAGAGCTAATCAGTGAATTTAGCAAAGTTGCAGGATATAAAATCAATACACAGAAATCACTTGCATTTCTGTATATTAACAATGAAAAATTAGATAAATTAAGGAATCAATCCCATTCACCACTGCAACAAAAAGAATTAAATATCTAGGAATAAACTTACCTAAGGAGACTAAAGAACTGTACTCATAAAATTATAAAACACTAATGAAAGAAATCAAAGACAACATAAACAGATGGAGAGATATTCCATGTTCCTGGGTAGGAAGAATCAATATTGTGAAAATGACTATACTACCAAACACTGTCTACAGATTCAATGTGATCCCTATCAAATTACCAATGGCATTTGTCACAGAACTAGAACAAAAAATTTCACAATTCATTTGGAAACACAAAAGACCCCAAATAGGCAAAGCAATCTTGAGAAAGAAGAATGGAGCTGGAGGAGTCAACCTTCCTGACTTTAGATTCTACTACAGAGTTACAGTCATCAAGACAGTATGATACTGGCACAAAAACAGAAATATATACCAATGGAAGAAGATAGAAAGCCCAGAAATAAATATGCATCTATGGCTACCTTATTTTTGACAAAGGAGGCAAGAATATACAACGGGACAAAGACAGCCTCTTCAATAAATGGTGCTGGGAAAACTGGACAGCTACACGTAAAAGAATGAAATTAGAATACTTCCTAAAACCACACACAAAGATAAACTCAAAATGGATTAAAGACCTCAATGTAAGACCAGAAACTATAAAACTCTTAGAGGAAAACATAGGCAAAACACTCGATGACATAAATCAAAGCAAGATCCTCTATGACCCACTGCCTAGAGTAACAGAAATAAAACAAAAGTAAACAAGTGGGACCTGATTAAACTTAAAACTTTTGCACAGCAAAGGAAACTATAAGCAAGGTGAAAAGACAACCCTTAGAATGGGAGAAAATAATAACAAATGAAACAACTGACAAAGGATTAATTTCCAAAATATAAAAGCAGCTCATACTACTCAATACCAGAAAAACAAACCATCCAATTAAAAAGTGGGGGAAAGACCTGAACAGACTTTTCTCCAAAGAAGACATACAGATTGTTAACAAACACATGAAAAGATGCTCAACATCGATCATTATTAGAGAAATGCAAATCAAAACTACAATGAGATATCACCTCACACCCGTCAGAATATTCATCATCAAAAAGTCTACAAACAATAAATGCTGGAGAGGGTGTGGAGAAAAGGGAACACTCTTGCACTGTTGGTGAGAATGTAAATTGATACAGCCCCTATGGAAGACGGTATGGAGATTCCTTAAAAATCTAGGAATAAAACCACCATATGGCCCAGCAATCCCACTCCTAGGGCTATACCCTGAGGAAACCACAATTGAAAAAGACACATGTATCCCGTTGTTCACTGCAGCACTATTTACAATAGCTAGAACATGGAAGCAACCTAGATGTCCATCAACAGACGAATGGATAAAGAAGTTGTGGTACATACACACAATGGAATATTACTCAGCCTTAAAAAGGAATGCCTTTGAGTCAGTTCTAATGAGGCAGATGAACCTAGAACCTATTATACAGAGTGAAGTAAGTCAGAAAAAGAAAGATAATATCGTGTTCTAATGCATATATATGGAAACTAGAAAAATGGTACTGAAGAATTTCCTTACAGGCCAGCAGTGGAGAAACAGACATAGAGAATAGACTTATGGACATGGGAAGAGGGGAGGAGAGGGTGAGATGTATGGAAAGAGTAACATGGAAACTTAATTACCTTATGTAAAATAGATAGCCAACGGAATTTGCTGTATGACTAAGGAAATTCAAACAGCGGCTCTGTATCAACCTAAATGGGTGGGATGGGGAGGGAGATGGGAGGGGAGTTCAAAAGGGAGGAGATACATGTATACCTATGGCTATTCTTGTTGAGGTATGACAGAAAACAACAAAATTCTGTAAAACAATTATTCTTCAAAAAAAAAAATTTTTTTTAAGACTTGGTATAATGTTGTACCAACCAAATAATGTGGTATTGGTGCAGGATAAATAGACAATTGGGACAGAATATTTACTCAAAAAAAAAATCAAAGATACAAGTAGACCTTTAACTTATGATAACATTATCACTGCCGGTCATTTGGGATTTAATGCTGCTGAGCGAGTTGAATATCATTTTTAAAAGATGAATTTTGGTCTATACTTCATATAAAAATCAATTCCAAATGAATTGAAGATCTAAAGGTGAAAGGTAAAATGAAGCTTCCAGAAAGTTAAGGATGACAGGATTTCAACCTTGCTTTCCAGCTGAAGGATGAAAGGATAATTAAATGCATCGGATGTGACTTTACAGAAATTATTATATTTGTGGAGGTTATCTTTAGAAACTTTGATAAGTGACCATATAATTAGAAACTATCATCATCAGTGATCACTTGAATTCACTGTCATGAGAGCCAATTACATTTTATTTTTATTAATTTGGTTCAAGGGTAGATTTATTAAGGTATTAGTGAGAAAGTGGTCTTAGATGATTTCTATTGAGCAATTTAATGATAAAATCACACGGTTTTTGAGGTTTAGAAATTTCTCCATTCCTAGAGCTAGCACAGCATTTAATTGGCACTTAAGTTAGTATAGAATGTATCAAAAATTAAGTAGGCATTAATTAGGAACACAAAATGTGAACTAGCCTTAAAAAGTTAATTATCAAATTGGTATAGCTGTCTGTCAGCAACTCCCATAAGCAGCCTGTTAAAGCGGTTTAATTTTTTAAAATGTAATATGTTTCTCCGGATGTGATTACACATACAATATATGGTTGTAATTTTGAGTTAATTGCACAGTAGCTAGATTAACTTTTACATCATTACACTTTAATCAGTGTTTTTCATGATTAACGTTCATTTACATTTAAAGCTTCCAGGCTCTTTCTTTCATTGTCTTCCGCTCCTCCCTTCTCATACCAGGTGCTAACTTGTCACTACATTAAAGCTCTCTGAGGACAAACTTGCATTTTCTCACTGTAGGTACCATGAAAATGTTCGCGTGAAACTATCATCGTCATAGTGTCTTTTCCACAATGTAATACTAATGACTGTATTTATCTTAATATATAGAAAAGAAAGGGTAGAAATTAGCAGGGGAAATTGCCTAGCTAATAAGGAAAGCGGTTAATACTATATCACTTCGACTTCAGTTTTATTACCACTGTAACTTCCAGAGGGGGGAAAAAATGTTTTTCCTATTTCTTTCATGTAGCCTGAACAGCATAAAATGCATCAAGATCATACTTTCTTATTCACATACCATAGCTAATAAATTTGACAATAAATTTAGAAAGAAATATCTCTTTCAGTAACATTTTCAAAGAATGTCATTACTGATCTGAAGCAGGTATGGAGACTTACAGGGATTTTTTTCCCCTAAAATTTTGTGCTTTTTAAGTATAAACATATAGAAAATAATTATATAAAATATGTATAAATTATAAACAATGATAAAGAGAATACTGCAGTATATCATGTGGTGGTGGTGGCTTAGTCACTAAATCGTGTCAGACTCTTGCCACCCCGTGGACTGTATGTAGCCTGCCAGGTTCCTCTGTCCATGGAATTCTCCAAGCAAGAATACGGGAGTGGGTTGCCATTTCCTTCTCCAGGGGATCTTCCCGATCCAGGAATCGAAACCTGGATCTCCTGCATTGCAGGCAGATTCTTTACCAACTGAGCTACAAGGGAAGCACTTGCTGCTGTTGCTGTTGCTAAGTCCTGTCAGTCGTGTCCGACTCTGTACGACCCCATAGACGGCAGCCCACCAGGCTCCCCTGTCCCTGGGATTCTCCAGGCAAGAACACCGGAGTGGGTTGCCATTTCCTTCTCCAAAGCATGAAAGTGAAAAGTGAAAGTCCTGTCCGACTCTTAGCGACCCCATGGACTGCAGCCTACCAGGCTCCTCTGTCCATGGGATTTTCCAGGCAAGAGTACTGGAGTGGGGTGCCATTGCCTTCTCCGGGGAAACACTTAGTGTATCACAATTACTTTTAAATACCGGAAATACTCCACCCTTCCTATTCTGAAGTTTCTCCGACATAGTTGCTATTTTCTATACAGTGCGTTAGTATCCTGAGGTTTGAAAATGTTTTAAACAAGATAGTATTATCATTACATTATATAATCAATGTTTGATTGTATTTGTTTAAAATCACTCACACATTTATCTTTTTATCAATGATATACTCATCTCTTCTTACATCTCAGACTACCCAGTGGATTCATTTTCTTCTGCCTTCAGAAATTCCTTTACTTAGGATCTTTTGGTGGTAAACTCTGGTGTGTTTTATTTGCCTGAAAATGTCTTTATGTGCTATCATTTTTAAAAGCTATTTTACCTGAAGACAGAATTCACAGGTGACAGTTCCTACCACTTAGAACATTGGTATAATTCCATGATCTTCGAGAATCCGTTGGTGTTGATAAAAATTAAGCTCTAAGTTTGACTATTCCTTAAATAATCTGCCTTTTTAATGTTGTTTTTTTTTTTTAACAACTCTTTTTTTTTAGTAATCTACAGTTGTGTGGCATTTGAAAACCCATCCATTCTTCGGATGCTTCTCCAATAGTTCTGTTCTGTTCTCTAAGAGAACCCTTTGAAAGGACACAGGGAACAGTATCTCTTGAGCTCTTGAACATTCATAACAGCTTGTCTATGACCTTTAAAATTGAAGGTCATTTTCAGTGGACACAAAGTCCTTGCTCACATTTTCTTTTCTTGAGTATCCTAAATTTGTAACTCCTTTGACCTTTGATATAAAACATGATGACAATATGGTTTTATTGCTTAAGACTTGTCTTCTTTTGGTCTAAGTGCCCCAATTTTTTTTTTAATACAATGATTTTCTTCACAATATTGGTAATTTTGGCTCAATTTTCCAAGGTACATAATGGGCATTTCAAGATGTATTTCTGGTTGCTTTTGTGACTCAGTTCAGTTCAGTCACTCAGTCATGTCTGGCGCTTTGTGACCCCTTTCTGCAGCATGCCAGGCTTCCCTGTCCATCACCAACTCCCAGAGTCTAGACAAACTCATGCCCATTGAGTCCATGATCCCACCCAACCATCTCATCCTCTGTCGTCCCCTTCTCCTCCTGCCTGCAATCTTTTCCAGCATCAGGGTCTTTTCCAATGAGTTAGTTCTTCACATCAGGTGGCCAAAGTATTGGAGTTTCAGCTTCAGAATCAGTCCTTCCAATGAAATTCAGGACTGATTTCCTTTAGGATGGACTGGTTGGATCTCCTTGCTGTCCAAGGGACTCTCAAGAGTCTTCTCCAACACCACAGTTCAAGAGCATGAATTCTTCAGCACTCAGCTTTCTTTATGGTCCAACTCTCACATCCATACCTGATCACTGGAAAAACCATAGCTTTGACTAGATGGACCTTTGTTGGCAAAGTAATGTCTCTGCTCTTTAATATGCTGTCTAGGTTTTTCATAGCTTTTCTTCCAAGGAGCAAGTGTCTTTTAATTTCATGGCTGCAGTCACCACCTGCAGTGATTTTGGAGCCCAAGAAAATAAAGTCTGTCACGGTTTCCATTGTTTCCTCATCTATTTGCCATGAAGTGATGGGACCAGATGCCATGATCCTAGTTTTTTGAATGTTGAGTTTTAAGCCAGCTTTTTCACTCTCTTCTTTCACTTTTACCAAGAAGCTCTTTAGTTCTTCTTTGCTTTCTGCCATAAGGGTGGGGGCTCTGCATATCTGAGGTTATCAATATTTCTCCTGGAAATCTTGATTTCAGCTTGTGCTCCATCCAGCCCAGCATTTTGCATGATGTACTCTGCATATAAGTTAAATAAGCAGGGTGACCATATACAGCCTTGATGTACTCTTTCCCAATTTGGAACCGGTTTGTTTTTCCATGAGGTATAACTGGTATACAAAAATCTGTACATAGTCAAAGTATACAACTTAATGAGTTTTGGAGCTAGGTATACATCCATGAAACCATCACCACAATATGCTTCTATATAATGAAATCCCACAGAATGATACGTCCAGAAAATTGTAATATTTTAAAAGGAGATCAAAGAAATTAATAGTATTTAAGAATAAATTCTCCATTTAAAAGTATATATGTACATATATATGTATATATAATTATATATATATAATTTTAGATATATATTAAAATATATATATATATAAACAAAAGGATGGTAGCTGTGTCCTGCACTGACTTATACTTCAGTTTATTATTTTGTCTTGTCATTCCTCCAATATCTGTTTAACCACTTCCAAAATCAATATTAAATTCTTCCTTTTAAAATAACTGGTGTTGTTTCTGTTATCCTGATGAAACTCTGACTAATATCAGTGTTAATATTCTGTGTTGGCAAAGATTTCTGAGTGCTGTCATATAATGGTTGTGTGAGTATGCTCAGTCGCTCAGTTGTGTCCAACTTTTTGAGATCCCATGGACTGTGGGCTCTGCCAGGCTCTTCTGTCCATGGAATTTTCCAGGCAAGAATACTGGAGTGGAGTGCCAATTATATTCCAGGGAGTCTTCCTTACCAGGGATCAAATCTGCATCTCCTGAACTGGTAGGCAGATTCTTTACCTTTAGCCACCTGGGGAGCCCCATATAGTTGTTTTGAATGTTCAAAATAATTTGAGAGCAATTTTTCAGCAGTAGTCAGAATTTATATATGCATGTTTTGATGCAAGATTTGATTCTAGGTAATGATCCCAAAGAAATATGTGCATAATAATATAGGTACCTATGTTTTGTTATGTATTTTAAGCTATTGAAAAATTAGAAAAGAACCAAACATGCATAAAAGGAGACCTTGAAATAAAGTTTAAAGTATCAATTATCATAAAATGCTGTGCAACAATTAAGGAGACCCATGTAATAATCAGGACCAAACTCCTAAGTTGACTGTTAAGTGAAAAACATGTCACAGAACAATGTGTGTACTACGGTTTCATTTATATTTAAAGCAATATGTATATACATACATGAACAGAAAAAGAGAAGACATCTCACCCTGGATTATAAAAAGGGATTATCTCTGCTTCGGAACTTCACAGTATGGCTGACAAGAGTGTGATTTGCACCGTTTATTCTACATGACTCTGTGTGGCATTCATGTGTTATTTGTATAATAAATAATGAATTTCAAAACAACAACAAAAGATTAAGACTTCTAAGGAGATGGGCTGTAAAGAGAAGTAAGCTTGGAGGAAAGAGGAGTGTTCTCTCTGGAGAGAAAGTGAGGAATGACCTAGAATCAATAATGTCAAGTTGAAAGCTTTAAAATAGAACAATCGAGAGCTGAGAATTGCTAATGAAACTTGATTTTGAAGCTCGTGCTAAATTATTCTGAAATCTAGACTTATGTAGTAGTGCATCCAATAAATACTGACAATTTGTGATTTTAGCACACTGCCTTAAATGTAAGGAAAGGCCTAAATTAATATTTTTAAAAACAATGGTTGAATAAAGTCAAGAGGAAAAAAAAAGAACAATTTTGTATTCTGAAAAAATATGCATGTTTTAATGTTCAGTTTTTCATTCCTCTATATTGTCAGTGTTGAGATAGAAAATACATGTGTTCTCAAGTTTTCATTTTGTTTTCACTTTCTCATCATGAAATCTTTTAAGCTAACCATGTTAAGATTTAAGATCATTTAAGGACTGACCATTAGAATTATCAAAAATATTTAAAATGTGAAAGGTGTGATTTTTATTCACACTTCAAACCTTAATCAGCTTGAAAATGGGAAAATATTAAGTGTATTTAAAAATAGATATTATAATAGATGCTGTCTAGATAAAGACATTCAAGACAGTTTCAATTAGATTGTATTCTTTCAAAAGATGTCTCATCTGTGTAACTGAAGCAAATTGTAGTCTGTCTGATATAAAGGTATTCTAAGGAGTGCAAAGATTACCTGAGGAGAAGTAACTGACTCTAAGCCGGTAGAAGTTTTTTGGTTGCCTGAGGAAGAATAGAGGAAAGCATCTGTCTCAGAGAATATTTTCAGAGTTGAGTGACTAACATGAATGCACTCAGCACATTGCTACTGACAAACTTCATTAGTAACCAGTGGGGAGAAAAGCTCTTGCCTGGTGAAGATCTGCCCAGTAAACATTGAAAAAGCAGCTATGAAGCTAAAGTCGGTGAATTGCTGGTCAACACACTTAAAAATGAAGTACACAGCTATAGATAAACCTGACATTTCCCATCACTTTTCGAAAGCAAATTTGTCTTTATCTCAGCACTAAAAGTCACTATAACTTTACCATTTCATGAGAAATGTTATTAAAATTACTGTAAAATACTTATTTAATTGGAACTCTTGTTTTGCCTTCTGGGGGAAAAAAAGTATACTATGCTATGCATGTGTGCATGCTAAGTCACTTCAGTCATGTCTGACTCTTTGGGACCCTATGGACTATAGCCCTCTAGGCTCCTCTGTCCATGGGATTCTCCAGTCAAGAATACTGGAGTGGATTGCCATTTCCTTCTCCAGCGGATCTTCCCAACCCAGGGATAAAACCCACATCACTTACATCTCCTGCATTGGCAGGCAGGTTCTTTATCTCTAGCATTACCTGGGAAGCCCAATGCTATACATATCCCAAAATAATAGAAATAGTTAACATTAGAATTGTTTTTTATCTTTGAATGATGAGATTATAGGTGATTTTTATATCCTTTCTTTTCAGGTTCTGAACACATCTGCAGATAGCATATATTACTTTCACACCCAGAAAGGAGAACAAATCACAATTTTTTTAAGTATATTATAAAAGTATAAATTAAAAAATTTTGACAACAGTGAAGAAGAAAGTTCTCTTACTCATTTGAATCCATGGCCATTTGTGCTCTGTGGTAGAGTGCTGGAAGTGTTTTTATAAGAATGTATGAATTTTGTAACCATTCACAATACTTTTATACATTAAGCATTTTCTCATATTTTTTTTATGCATCTGAATTTGACTTACCTTGAAAATATCCTTCTGTGGGTACTATTATGGTTTGAATGCTTGTGTCCCTCCCAAAATTCCTTTTTGTTACCCTAATCCCCACTGTGATGGTGTTTGGAGGTTGAACCTTATGAGGAAATTAAGGAGAATGAATTTAAAACTGTCCTCTAGTCCTTTCCTGGAATTATTTTTCATGTGACCAGAACAAAATAAGTATTATGAAAAACTGAAAAGCATGTTTCTACTATTCCGTTCCACAATTGTTATAGCATATAGTTCTGTCTACATGCAAAATACAAATATTATATTAGAATTTATTTAAAAGGGAAAGTATATGGCCTGGATGATAATGGAATCCTTTTGTTCTGGCCTACATATAAAAATGGGTTTCTCTGGTAGCTCAGTTGGTAAAGAATCTGCCTGCGATGCAGGAGACTGCTGTTCAATCCTTGGGTCAGGAAGATCCCCTGGAGAAGGAAATGGCAACCTACTCCAGTATTCTGGCCTAGGAAATCCCATGGACAGAGGAGACTTGTGAGCTACAGTCGATGGGGTCACAAGAGTCGGACACAACTTAGAAACTAAACCACTACATATATAAAAATAAGCCTCATTTAACATCCTTCTTTGGGACTTTATACTTATTTGTAACAACTCTTATCTGTCATCACTATTTTCTCTTGTGTCACAGAAACAAATGCTGTAAGGAAAATCTATGCCTTTAGGTGCTTTATTCTTCCTGACTCCAACCTGTTAAGACAGATAACTACATAAAATATTTCTGAATGATGGTAGTCTTCAAATTGTTCCCACTTGCCTGAGCCACTAATTGCAAGAAAGATTAGATTTTGTTGTGTATTTATCATGGAAAGTCATCTTGATCTTTTTTTCTTACATCATTTCTATTTTTGTAGCCTGTTTCCTCCCTAGCTAAATCCTGCATTTCTTTCTAAAGGAGTATAATGGATAACACACAAACCAATAATAAATACCAATGTACATATCAGTTATTCAAGCCTTTTTGGTTTTCTCAATGACTGCACTGTATCTCCCATATTTCCATGAACAATGGATCTAATCAACAAGTAAATCAAAAGTGATTTAGAAAATAATATGTAGTAATCAGTTATCTGTCTAGCCATAGTTGATATTATAAAATCTATGTAAAAACATCCCTCAGTCTGCAAAGACTCACAGCTGTTACTGATAAAAGATATTCCAGACATTTCTACATGTTTCTACTGGGTGGCCTGAAACATAAAAGATGCTCAATAAATGTCTTTTGAATTAAAGATGTTTTTCTTAGTTTGTTAGTAACTTGGATTTTTCTTTAAACTAGGAAAGAAAAGTATTGGAATAAAGAAAAGCTGACAGATCATCTTGAACAATTATGAAAATGGAATCAGAAGTAAACTCTGGAAGAAACTTAAAAAAAAAATTAAACCAAACACTCATTGGATCAGTATTTGGGATATAAAGTGAGGAACTATGAGTTACAAATTAGAAGGAAAACTATCAAATTTATTAACATTTGTAACAGATATCATGCTATCTAAAAATGTGTTTAAATTTTCCAGTGTTATTTATAGGACTCAAAATTTTATTTGAAAAGATGCTAAAACATTGAGAAACTTTGCACATCATAAAATCTAATACTTATGTGACAGTCATAGAAATTTTATACTTTACCAGGGAGTCAGTAAGCCATCCAGTGGCCTTCTACTCATAATGCAAAATTGAAACTCTTAGAGATGATAAAGAAAACTAAACCCCTGGAGAGGTAGCTTTGTCACATTGCTTTGGATCACAGTAAAATTGTGCCAGATGACAGATTTGTGTCTTGACCTGGAAGTTAAGCCACTGATTTATTTCTGTGTTTTACTTTCAGCAAGTATTTGTAAATGCCCTGTTATAAGGAAAATACCTTCAGTAAACATTATGTGGGTGAAAAAGAGAATATGACAATGAAATAAGACAATGAAAATAGGCTATAACAAGTGCCACAAAATTAATACATATTGTGACAGTAATTTTAGAGTTTTATGATGATGTTGGATTTTACTTTAATCCAAGGTGATACTTGTATAGGTAGAACATGTAAATAGTTCCGCTTGACAAAAGTGAAAGAAGAGAGTAAAAAAAGCTGGCTTAAAACTCCACATTCAGAAAACTAAGATCATGGCATCTGGTCCCATCACTTCATGGGAAATAGATGGGGAAACAGTAGAAATAGTGACAGACTTTATTTTGGGAGGCTCCAAAATCACTGCAGATGGTGACTGCAAGCCATGAAATTAAAGGATGCTTGCTCCCTGGAAGAAAAGTTATGACCAACCTAGACAGCATTTTAAAAGAGCAGAGAATTTACTTTGCCAACAAAAGTCCATCTAGTCAAAGGTTTTTTCCAGTAGTCATGTATGGATTTGGTGTTGGAGAAGACTCTTGAGAGTCCCTTGGACTGCAAGGAGATCCAACCAGTCCATTCTGAATGAGATCAGCCCTGGGATTTCTTTGGAAGGAATGATGCTAAAGCTGAAACTCCAGTACTTTGGCCACCTCATGTGAAGAGTTGACTCATTGGAAAAGACTCTGATGCTGGGAGGGATTGGGGGCAAGAGGAGAAGGGGACAACAGAGGATGAGACAGCTGGATGGCATCACTGACTCGATGGATGTGAGTCTGAGTGAACTCCAGGAGTTGGTGATGGACAGGGAGGCCTGGCATGCTGCGTTTCATGGGATCGCAGAGTCTGACACGACTGAGCAACTGAACTGAACATGTATGGATGTGAGAGTTGGACTATAAAGAAAGCTGAGCACCAAAGAATAGATGCTTTTGAACTATGGTGTTGGAGAAGACTTTTGAGAGTCCCTTGGACAGCAAGGACATCCAACCACTCAATCCTAAAGGAAATCAGTTCTGAATATTCATTGGAAGGATTGATGCTGAAGCTGAGATTCCAATACTTTGGCCATCTGACGCGAAGAACTGGCTCACTGGAAAAGACCCTGATGCTGGGAAAGATTGAAGGCAGGAGGAGAAGGGGACAACAGAGGATGAGATGGTTTGATGGCATCACTGACACAATGGATATGAGTTTGAGCAAGCTCTGGGGGTTGGTGATAGACAGGGAAGCCTGAAGTGCTGCAGTCCATGGATTCACAAAGAGTAGGACATGACTGAGCGACTGAACTAAACTGAGCAGTGATAAGCCAAACATAGAGGACAAAGCACAAAAATTCTACTGAGAACAGTGTTTAATTGAGTTTAATTAGACTATGGACTTTTTTAGGGACTTAATGGAGATAATGATGAAGATATCAGTTGGGATAAAATTGGCAGAAGAGCTTTAAATCCAACCTAAATATTTTTTAAAAATTAATTCCATTGACAACTGAAGAACATTAAGTGATATTCAAACCAGAAAATATCCCAGTGTGGTATTCTATGAAAATCTGGGAAGAGGGACTTCCCTGATGGTCCAGTGGTTAAGAATCTGCCTCGCAATGCAGGGGATGGGGGTTCAATCCTTAGTCAGGGAACTAAGATCCAACATGCCATGGAACACGTCTACTGCACCCCTTCACCTCAATTAGAGTCCATGCCCTGCAGCGAAGTTCCCACATGCCACAACTAAGACCCAACACAGCCAAAAAAGTAAATTTATGTTTTTAAAAAGATCTGGGAAAAAAGAAGAAAGGTGTTAGCCTGTACTGGGTGCCACTGACACAACTGATCCCTTTAGTAACAGATTTGAAATCACAGATCCTATTGCAAACTTACGATTAGTAAGTGTTTTAGGTAAATTTGCAAATAGAAATTTTTGCTTGAAGTTGACTTGGCCTGTGTTGCTCTAACTTCTGAGAGAACTGGGTTGATAGATCCCCAAACCATGACTTAAAAAATCAGACTAGGTGACCGCTGCCATTCCCACATTGATGCAGATAGAACTTGGCATAAATCCCTCTAGGGAATGTCTGGGTGCCAGCTCTGCCATCTTACCACTAGTGGGCAGACACAGCCCTTGGTTCTGAGGAAAACTTTGTATCTCAGAGGGGAATTAGGGTCAACTATTTCAGGGGCAGTTCCTTTCACTGCTTAATCCAACCTGGCTGACTTAACGGTATGAACTGTAGATTTACTGCTTCTGTCCCCTGAGCACTGAGCCACCACCTTCCCTCTAAAGGTAGTGCCACCTGGTAATTAACTGTGAAATATTGAGTGGCCGGTGCCTGACCCGAGTGTTTGTGCCAAGCAAAAGTTTCACTTGAGTTTTTTTCTTCTTTTTTTCTCTCTTTCACTGCCAGTTTGTATGTGTGTTTTTAAGTATTAACTCTCATGGAAGCACATGCCTATTTAAAATTCCCAGACGATGAGTCAGACTCGTTCAGTGAGGTTCCTAGAGAGTCACATGATGTGGTTTGATGAAACTTCACCTTATGAAAAAGGTTGAAGAAAAAAAAATCAGAAAAGCTCTTTAGGATTTATATGTGTGTGTATATATATATATATATTTAATTATACACATATATTTGTGTGTATACACACAAATACACACATATAAATATAATTAATGCACATATAAATATTATTACATATGCATGCATATATTATACATATAATTTTGCATATATATGTAAGAGAGAGAGACAGAAAGACAAATACATACAGAAATTTTAAAAATCCCTTTGCTTTTGCTCCTTTTCTTTTTTCCTCTGTAGATGTTAAAAAGTCTGGTGCTCCAATAGCACATGCGTCTGTGTAAAAAAAGAAACAACAGCCCTATAGCCATGCAAGTTATCTATGGACTTTAGCTATGTATATCTACCTCCTGGATTAATAGCAGTGAGTGTAGAAATCTTGATTCCAATGTGATATAGACATAGCTTTACTGAGACTTAGGATATATAAATTGTTTCACTCCATTATCCTGCTAATATAGTTTAGGCTTATCTAGATCTCTAAAAACATCTCTATTTTAATTCATAGTTTTCTTCAAAGCACTTTAATGCTTCATGGTATAGCTAACATATACTGTTAACTTGAACAATATAGAGGATGGGTTCTTGTTAATAATTCTAAACCATAGCAGTTTTTTTTAATTTTCCTATACAATTTCTCAAAATGTAAACTAATTCTAGGAGTATTTTTGGAATGCAAAGGCTCATTTGCTAATGAACCCTAGCTATAGGTAGGACTGAGTCATTCCTTATGAAAATGTGTTAATTGCAGAATAATATGTATTCTGGAAAAGCACCTCAAAATGAGTGTGGACAGAAGTCAAAGAGGCACAGTTCCTGAGAAAGGAAAGTTTTCTTCAAACTGTTGAGGGTGCACACAACATTTTAAAGACTATCTTGGTGTTTTAAAATACCACAGAGGAAGTAACACTAACTAAACAGACAGCATCCATTCATTCATTTCAGGAACATTTATTGAGAACCTACTATATGCCAGATACTACTAGAGTCCAGAGACTCAAAGAAAAGTATATTACAGTTTCACCCACAAGTACTCCCAGTGTGAGAGCTGAGAGTTGCATAAGCAAACTGTTACAGTTCAGGAATGTGGAAAGTACTATGAAAACACAGGTGCAGAAATGACTAACTTTGTCTAACAGAATTTGATAAAACTTCACCGAGGAGGTGACACATGATCCAGATCTGTACAGATAAGTAGGAAATGACTTGTTTAAAAATTAGTAAAGCAGAGATTTTAAAAAATTATGAGAGTTGGAAAGGAGGAGTTGAAAGAGAAAGGCTTATCAAAGGCATAATTTATGAGTAGGTCAAACAGGCCTGTACTAGGGAGCCTTGACTGTACCATTCATTTGCATCTTTATTCTGGACTAATCTAGAAGCTGACCACGTTCCAGAGGGTCTGTAATGAGGGAAAGATGAAAGCTGGTAGTAATATAGGCTCTCCCTCATTCATTTACTTAAAATGTTTATTGATGGCAAATTTGCAATAGGAACTGAGATTTCAAATCTGTTACCAAAAGGATCAATTGTGTCAATAGCACCTAGTGTCTAACAAGTTTTTCTTTCTCTCCTGTTATTTATCTCTGTCTTTGTCATCTTGTTTCTTTCTCTGAATCTTTCTCTCTCTCTCTCTTCTCTCTCTCTCTTACTTGCTCAGATTCTCTCATCTCTAAGCCCAAATCACTTTCCTCTGAAGACTGGTACCACTTTCCAGTAGACAATACAGTTTACACACCACCGTGTCCAGTTATACTTAGACTTAATCCCATTGCTGAATCTAAATCCCAGAATCTCAGGAGGGAGAGTCTTTATCTGCCCTAACAGATCCAGTGCACCGTGGTCTGGATGGAGTCACAATGTACAACATGAGTCCTGGAAACAGACTTCTTTTGAATGAGAGGACATTCCCAGAGTAGTTAGGCTATGGATTGACCATCAGCCCAAAAGTTGTCAACTATAATATGGCAACTCTACTTTAGATGCTCCAAAGGGATCTCAGAGTGTTGTACATCACTGTTACAGTTCTCCCAATGCTGATCTGCCTTTGCTGAGGTTGTCTTCTATGACTTTTATGTCTCTCTATTACTATTAATATTTCTAGAGTGTTTGCAGGAAAAAAAAAGAAAATGACGCTGGCATGTCTAGGAAGATGTATTTCTTTCTTTTATTTTAAGATTTTTTTTAATATGGGCCATTTTTTGAAATCGTTGTTTAATTTGTTACAATATTGCTTCTGCATTGGAAGGCAAAGTCCTACCCACAGGATCACAAGGGAAGTCCCAAGGAAGGTGTATTTCTATGTGAGGAATGATGGGCTGGGTCATGAAACCTGTGTCCATCCTTCTTCCTCACGGTCACTACCTTCAATTAAGTAAAGAAGGCCAATTATATTAGGGGTTAAGTGTGATGCAAAAATTATACAGAACTGGAAATCATCCCTTTGGAAGCCAATTACTTCCTGTGGTCTGAACCTAAGAACTAAGTTTCAAAATCTTCTGAGCTTTGTATATAAGCAGTGGTTGTGAGTAACTGGAATTTCTCCCAACATATTTTTACCATGGAAAGATGATGCAGCTGGTGGTATAAGTGAGTCCTTAAGCTCTATTTTATTTCTGTTTTATTTTTATTCTCAAATTCCTTAGTTTCCTCATATCAAAGCAGGTCATATGAAAGTGGACTTTTCACTAGGACTTGAGTTCCTTTGTGGAAATTATTAGTAAATCACTTTGGTCCAACATTTCCATAGACATGTTGTATCCAGACTTAATAAACAATTCTGAACCACATCTAAATTAGTCCAACCTTGTAGTAACAAAGGTAACTCTAGCTGTTCTAATAAATAAACTCCAAAGCATCAGTGGTTTATTGCTCACTCACTCAAAGCCCTAAATGAGTGTCCCTGATTGCCAAATGGCTTTTCTCCATGTTTCAGAGAGCTGATCTCGTTCCACCTTGTGGTTCCACCATGTTCCACAAATAGTTTCCAAGGTCACCATGAAAGAGGAAAGAATGTAGAGCATTGCATGTGGGAATTCTGTATGGGCCAAGCCTAAAACTGGTGGACATTATTTCCATCTATCCATATTCAATTCACCCAGTCATATGGCTATGCACAAGTGCTAGGCTGCATTTGGCACAAGAAGAATGAGACATAAATAGAGTGAAAGCGATCTAGTTTCTTCACAAAGTGTTTATGATGCTTACCTTGTAATGTAATAACTAAAATTTATAATTAATAATAAAAATGTATGAGCTTATCTAATATAAACTGAAAATCACTTGCCCAAATTCGTTACATTCAGTGTATAGATAAATTACTATGACAAAGCATTCCTTCTGCTATGCTGCTGTTTATAATTCTGATAAACATTAAGTAGCTTTAAAAAATGCTTGCAACACTTGGACATTTAATTGAGAATTGGGTCCTGTATTCTGGGGTTGTGTGTAGATATCCAAAAAGAGAAATAGAAATGTTCTAAGTTTGAGGAAATGTGCTACTATTTTCCCATGAAGTTCCTTGTTTTAAACAAAACTATTTCGTTATTCATTGTTCTTTGTTGTATAAAGGGGATACTACCAGAAATTGTCAATAAAGATACTTTATAATTCTTAAAGTGATAAAAAATCATTATTTCTATTCTTAAAGTGAGAAAAATCATTACTTCTAAAGCATAATTGGGCTTCCTTGGTGACTCAGATGGTAAAGAATTCTCCTGCAATGCGGAAGACCTGGGTTGGATCCCTGGGTTGGGAACATCCCCTGGAAGAGGGCATGGCAACCCACTCCAGTATTCTTGCCTGGGGAAGCCCCACAGACAGAGGAGCCTGGAGGGCTACAGTCCATGGGGTCTCATAGAGTTGGACATGACTGAGTGCCTAAGCACACAGCACACACAAAGCATAATTACTGTTTTAGTTACCACTGAGCCAATTATTACATTCTGCTCAAATTGATGATAGTATATATTTTCTCATTCTGCTTTGTAACATTATTGGATAAAAGTAATATCATTTCAGAAATTTCTCTATTCTTTAGTTTTAGTAGTTAAACATACATTTTTAGATTTTTAGGTTCTATTTTTTCTACTGGTTTCTTATAGAAAATTATGACAAACTAATTTTGAAGTTGGAGAAAGAGGCAATGTAAAACTATGTCTCAGTTTCTTTTTGTTTTTTATCAGGTCTTGTCCCTAGATTTTTATCTGTACCTCTAATTACAGTCTCCGGAGGAAGTGTTTATGGTTTGAATCCTAGAAAAAGTTGTCAGATGAAACCTGGGGAACACCCAAGGAATAACACAATACCACAGAGTTAATATGATTGATGATATCATAGCTCATTTTGAGCAGATGTCAAAAGAAGGAAAATCAAGCTGCCATTCTATATACTGAACCCTTGTTCACTTAACAGAAGACCTTTATAAGTAAATCGAAATTAATAGCAAGTGTTCAGTGGGTTAGGTGATGGGCATTCAGATTGCTTTTGGACTTTCAAGAGAAAAAAACATCATTATGGGGAGGGAGGAGGGAGGAGGGTTCAGGATGGGGAACACATGTAAACCTGTGGCGGATTCATTTTGATATTTGGCAAATCTAATACAGTTATGTAAAGTTTAAAAATAAAATAAAATTAAAAAAAAAATCAGAATTTCTAGAAAAGTTGCTTTTATATATATATTAGCTTATTAGTTTTCGTGTGCTATATTTGACTGCAATGTTTAATTTGGCACTGGTGAATAGATTTTAATAAGGAAAAGTTTCTTTTTAGAAACAGAACCACATCTGTGACACTCTAAAAATTTCACATGCATCTAATCTTGAAAGTGTGTGTATAGCTTTTTAATAAATTGCCAAATGAAGTCCCACTTTCCCACTGTGTGCTGACTGGGAGAGACAGAGTAGGTGGTACGTTTAAACAATGTATGCATGTACAAGGGGCTTCCCAGGTGGCGCTAGTGGTAAAGAACCTGCCTTCCACAGGAGACATAAGAGATACAGGTTTGATCCCTGGGTGGGGAAGATCCCCTGGAGGAGGAAATGGCAACCTACTCCAGTATTCTTGTCAGGAGAATCCCACAGATAGAGGAGTCTGGCGGGCTACAGTACATAGAGCCACAAAGAGTCGGACATGACTAAAGCAACTTAGCATGCACATACAAATAATTTGGGGAAAGTAACAGAAAATACTTATATCTGAATTCAGTGACAGAAGATCTGTAGTCTCTTTGCCAAATCAACCCTGTGCTGAATCAGATTATTTTCTCTATTTAAATTGTAGTATGTGTTGACCATCTCTCCCCCACCCCCACTAAAAAAGGATAAATCCATTTGACTTAAATTGTAAACTTGCAGATTTATCATAATCTTAACTTCTCAAATTGCCTGTGAAATCTGTTCACCAGTAGCTGCAATGTCCCTCTCCTGAGCAGGCTCTCACACCACTTAGGGGGATGTGGTATAGCATGTGGTGGTGGTAATTTAGTCATTCAGGCATGTTTGACTCTTTGCTACCTCATGGACTGTATGTAGCCTGCTAGGCTCCTCTGTCCATGGGATTTCCCAGGCAAGAATACTGGAGGGGGTTACCATTTCCTTCTCCAGGGGATCTTCCTGACCCAGGGATTGAACCCACGTCTCCTGCATTGCAGGTGGATTCTTTACCCCTGAGCCATCAGGAAAGTCCTTTTTACTCCTACTCAAAAGTGATTCTAGGAAAGTAAGAAGTCCTACATAAGGGAAAAGTACTGGTTCTTTCTTAAAGTATCTGAGGAATTTCTTACTTTTGAAACTGCATGTCCTCCCATGCTTGATGCTTACTGATGAACTGTCAGGTCTTTGCAGGTTGAAGATGTTATGTCTGGCAGCATGAGTGTATATCTCCTATTTCAATTTACTAATACAATTATGTAAAGTTTAAAAATAAAATGAAAAACTCATAAATCATTGTTTTCATTAAACAAACACACACACATACATGAGAGTATTTCACAGAAAGACTTTACTTGGATTTTCTTTAAAATACCCATAGAATACATAGAACTTATTACTAATTGCTTTAATTTAGCTTAAAGAACAAAAGGGAGCAAAATCACTTTAGACACCGTGTCTCATTTTAAATGGAAAATGGCATGCTAGAATTTAATTCTGAAAAAAAAAAATCCTGTGTGTTGTCAAATTTAAATGCATTTATATTTTTAACTTGGTGATTTCAATAGTCTTTAGCAGCAGTCAGCAAAGTTTACTATGAAGGACCAGTAAATATTTGGGGCTTTGCAAACCACCAGTCTCTGTTACAACACTCAACTCTGCCTTTATAGTGAGAAAACAGCTGTAGACAACACATAAACAAATAAACATGACTATGATTCCCAAGAAATGTATTTGCTAAAACAGACAGGGGACTGGATTTGGCTCACAGGACATCACTTGTCAAACCCTGATCCTTGGTAACTCCTTGTGTTAGCTAATTCTTTTCCTCATAGAGATTCTTAGAAACTGTTTTCAAGTTATCATGTTAGCTTTTTATCTGAAATATGGACATGAAATAGTGTTTCCCTTCATTTGTTTTGAAGAAGATGACTCATATGCTCAACTGAACAGACCACAGGCCTGTTATTTTCTCTGAGCCTTACTGAGGCCAGCGAGGGCCTGGAGGAACTGGAAAATAAGTTCATCTGTCAACTTACAGCTGAAGAATGTGAAGCAAGAACACGGAGCTTTGGTTCCACAAGCTGCTCCATTTAAGAGGATGCTGCTGAGAGGCTTAATGTTCTGTACTACTAGGCACGGTCTTGAAAATAATAACCTACTTTTCCTGAGCAAAGCCAACTCTGAAGGAGGATGATGTCTACAAATGAGGCCTCATAAAAGAATATAATTAAACACTGATGCTCCTCGGAGTGAAAGAGCTTTGAGATAATAACTGCAGTGGCACGGATTGTACCAAAGAGAACAAGATGTCACAATTATATATTTGCAGGTTGATTTAATCTGACAGGATTCTTAGCAACAGTGAACTTGGTCTGTCTGTGCATCACAACACAGCCTATGTGTTCTACAAATGAAGCTCTATTTATCTTTTACAAAGTTGCATGTGTCAATTAGTGAACTTCTTAATCTAGCTGGACGCTCTTATCAGTGGATGTCCAGCGTAAGTCTTCATTTGCTGTGACACGGCCTTTGTAAGTCATCCTTTTTATTTAATTAAATTCTCTAAAAAAGTCTTTATGTAATGGATTTCTTTCATTATTTGTCTTTTGAATGTTTTGTCATGCAAAGTTCTAATTATCCTATCTTTTGAAGTATTTCTAGCAGATAAATTAGCAGCTAGTTGGTTGCGTTGTTCCTCACAGTTAATCAAAGGGATAGATGGATGGGCTATATCAGAAGTTAGCAAACTCGGGTTCTTGGGCCAAATCCAGCCCACTACCACAAGTTTTGTGTGACCTTCAAGATAAGAATCATTTTTACACTTCTAAATGGTTGAAAAAATATTAAAAGAGGATTTTTTTACTAGTGAAATCTGTATGACATACAAAGTCAGTGTTCACAAATAAAATTATACTGGAACACAGTCTCACTCACTTTTTTTTTTTTTTTTTTGGCAAAAATCTATTGCTACCTTTATGCTATAACCTCATAGATGGGGGTTTACAGTGGAGACGGTAGAAGCAGCAATGTCTTAGTTAATCTCTGGCCCTTCATAAAAACAGCCTGTCTGCTGTGGACTGAATGAGTTTTCATATTCCCTTCCAATTTTTAATTTTAAGCTGACTCTTATCATCTTCCTTTTCCAATTCCCACTTTGGCCTTGATTTTGGATGTGGGAGGTATTAATAAATAGAGGCAGGAGCTCAGCCTTAGGTCCCCAATTTTGGATATGACAGTGCACCTTAATAAACTTTCATCTCTATCCTGTGAAATATTGAATTCAACTTAGATACTCATTGATCAAAATGCCTAACATTTATAAAGTGCTTTGAAATAAAATGCTGTCACTTATGTTGTCTCATTTGACCCTATTCACTGGTGTATTTCTTTTGAAGGGGAGAAAACTGAGGTCTAAGTATGTTCACTAACTTTCCAACACTCATGCAACTAAGAAGAGTCTGGAGAACAGACTTGAAACCTGACTCTGAATCTTCTGTTATTTCTACAATGCTACCCTGCCTCAGGAAATGAGACATAGACACAAAAATCTGTGATCGGACAATTATTCTTATCTGAAACTCATGTACAAGGCTCATGTGAAATGCACCTGGGGAAGAGCTTCTTCTCCCTTCCTTGTTGCCTGACTTTCAACCTGTAAAAACTGGGACTTCCTAGCCTCCAAAACTGTGAGAAATAAATTTCTGTCGTTAATAAGCCACCCATTCTATGGTATTCCAAATAGATTAGAACAGACCACTCTCAAACAGCAGCCAGAGTGATTTATTTCTATCATATCTCACCCTAAAATTATCTTATTTATTGATTGATTCCCTGATAGCTCAGTTGGTAAAGAATCCTCCTGCATTGCAGGAGACCCTGGTTCAATTTCTGGGGTGGGAAGATTCCCTGGAGAAGAGATAGGCTACCCACTCCAGTATTTTTGTGCTTCCCTTGTGGCTCAGCTGGTAAAGAATCTGCCTGCAATAAGGGAGACCTGGGTTCGACCCCTGGGTTGGGAAGATCCCCTGGAGAAGGGAAAGGCTACCCACTCCAGTATTCTGGCCTGGAGACTGTATAGTCCTTGGTGTCACAAAGAGTCGGACTCAACTGAGCGACTTTCACTTTCACAGTTCTTTACATTACTCCAATAACTTTCCTGGTGCAAGAATTTGCCCATGTTTTTCACCAACAGAACACTGCATGGCATTTGGTACACACTACATAAATGTTAAATGGATGGATATGTCATGTGTGTGGCTTTCGAAATGTATTTTTTTCCTTTGTTAAAATATATTCTTCCTTGTTGGTGATTGGACAAGGCATTATTTCATCCAAAAAAAAAAAAAGCCATGATATGCCAGATTTGTCAATAAGGTGAAAGTGAAAGTGAAATCGCTCAGTCATATAGTAGATAAGAAATAAATTGAACAACATAAGATGTAAAAAGCATGAATTCAACCTGGATTTCTGTAGGGATGTAGATTGTTCATAGCAATCATAAATATTTTCACCTGTAAACATTGTTTCCATAATATCCATCTGAAGTCTCAGCTTTGCAGCATTGTGGTCTCTCATGATTTCAAGGCAATGGGGATATATAAGTGTCTTAAATTTCCGAACTATCCCTTTTTCAAGATAGAGCATGGAAGTATCTGATCAGAAAGCTGAGAGGCACTATAGCTGAGAAGCTTCTACAATGGTTTAACTCCTTTGAGGCCAACGTATTTTCACTGGCCCCAAATACTAACAATAGCCATCAGAGTCATCAGTGGTAAGGGGGAGTATCTTAAATTCTATTATGTGTGTATATGGGTGGATAGATTAAAAACTGTATTTAAACCCTCTTTGGGTGAGTATTCCTTGGTGGCTTAGATGGTAAAGAATCTGCCTGCAATGCAGGAGACCCAGCTTCAGTATTCTTACCTGGCGAAGTCCAAGGACAGAGAAGTCTGGCGGATTACGGTCCATGGGGTTACAGACAGTCAGACATAAATGAGCGAGTAACACTTTTCTATAGCCTGCCAGGCTCCTCTGTTCATGGAATTCTCCAGGCAGGAATACTAGAGTGGGTAGCCATTCCCTTCTCCAGAGGATCTTCCTGACCCAGGGATCAAACTCGGTCTCCTGTACTGCCAGCAGATTCTTTACCATCTGAGCCACCGGGGAAGCCCTCTTTCCCTTGAATGAGTGTCATTAAATAAACTGAAGATCCTACAGTTCCACAGTACCTTAGAAAGACCAGATCTGAACTGAGTAAACTCATTATGAAATGCCTTTTATTTCAAGTAACTGTATCAAGTTCTGCAGTAGTTAAGAGGGATGGCGTTTTAGTAATGGATGGCTTAGTTGTAAGGTGTACATGAGGATGGAGTTGAATTATGCGTGAGACATGGTGATTTAATGAACCATGGGAAGCACATTTCTTTCAAGGGGACAATATGTGCTTGTTATATTTTATCAGGAAACTTAGAAAGGATATTTCTAGAAATAATCCATATCAATTATACCACAGTGGGATCAGCCTAGAGAAAAGAGATGTGTGGTTGAAATAGTCAATACAGAGTTCACTGCTGAGATACACTTCAGTTTGCATGATTTTGATAAATTCTTCTGTCAGGATCATTCTAAGGTAAAACTGTGAACTTGATCTCAGAAGTTTTGAAGCTTTTCTTCATTTTTATTTAATTTTTTTTAAACATGGACCACTTTTTTTTTTTAGTCTTAAATCTATTGAATTTGGTACAGTATTGCTTCTGTTTTGTGTTTTGATTGTTTGGTTGTGAGGTATGTGGGATCCTAGCTCCCCCTCCAGGGATCAGACCCATACACCTTGCATTGGAAAGCAAAGCCTTAATCACTGAACTGGCTGTTAATGTTCCTCATATTCATTCCATCCAGGCCCAAGATATACGTACCGCTCACCTGTCGATCTTTGACAATCATGTGGCTATCCCCACCTTCTCTCTAATTTTTCTTCCTTTATCTGCTACCAGCATTTCTCATCGCACACTACCTGGAATTTTGCAATTTCCACGTACCCTAAAATCAGTTACTTTTTTTCCCCCAAAATCACTTATTAAATGATAATGCCTGAGAGCATGCTCGGTATGGTGTTTGGTATGGAGAATAATCAGACAAACGCACGTCTTTCCTGTTACTTAAAATCTTTGCTAGTTGTCCTAGAAGAGATAATACAGTTCACATTAATGAGTAAATGGCTTATACCAGCAGGATATTTGCTTTGAAAAGATACCTAAGTAAATACAGTTTTAAAAGAAAGAAATGGTTCTTTAATAGAAGAGTCTATGTTTGTTGTTTTGTTTGTTTTTTAACATGTTGGTAGACAAGATATTCTGGGGAAAGAGGTCATTTTCACACTTCTAAAAAACACTATATAGGCAAATTCTTCTCCTGCTTATGCAGGGGCCTGACTGTGCCACCAAAATTACTAAAGTACAGTTACTATGACTAGAGGTGGGAACTGGATCACAGACTTTCCCTGACAGCTAAATGCATGGACCAAAGTATGTATGCACAAAGTAGAAGGCTTTTTTTACGTTAGCAAGAATCCAATTTCATTGTCATTATGACCATTGTGCCAAATGGCTTGTAAAATAAAATAAATGAGATCTACAGCACCTAGCGAGCTAAGACAACCCCCAATTCATCATTCCTCTGCAAAACTACACTCCGACGGCCTCAGAATGAGGGCGAGAGAGGATTAGTTCTGACCTTCCGCTGATCAGAACAAAGTGTTATTCTTGATCTCACTTCACTGGTTTCTGACTAGCATAGCATTTTTTGTATTGTCTTATTTTTCTCTCTTCATAAATCAAAGCAAGAATCTCAAGAGATACAGGACCTGCTTCCTTGCTGTGATTTTACACTGAAAATTCCTTTGGCTGCCATTAGAGGATTTGTACCTGAACAAATAGGCAAATACTAGGCTCTATGTGCAAACTGCTAATTCCATGAAATATCCAGAGAAGGGTATCACCATGGGTCTTGGGCAGAGTTTGCAAAATGCATCATGCATTCATCACTGCCCACCTCCCTATTCCACATTTACCATTCAGTGATGCTGTGCCAGAAAAGTACCAAGTGGTGGTCAGTGAGGAGAGAGCTGTAGAGGCCAGACTTTCTTATTGGACTAGAATTGCTTTACAATGTTGTGTTCGTTTCTGCTGCACAACATCATGAATCAGCTGTATGTATGTGTGTGTATGTATGTATATATATATTCCCCTCTCTCTTAAGCCTCCCTCCCACTCCCATCCTACCCCTCTAGGTCATCACAGAGTACCATGCTGAGCTCCGTGTGCTATGCAGCAGCTTCCCATTCACTATCTGTTTTACACATGGTGTGTATATACGTCAGTGCTACTCTCTCCATTTGTCCTTCCCTCTTTCCCCTACTGTGTCCATCAGTCCATTCTCCGTGTCTGGGCCTTGATTCCTGCCCTGCAAATATACACGCTACTGCTAACCTCCAGTGATATGTCTTGACTTGGAAATAGCCCTTTCAGCCTATATGATTGTGTGAACTGAGAAAAGCATCTAGCCTGTGTGTATCATCCAAAGCGTACATAATATGATTTTCAAAAGAACAGGGCCACGTGTTGCCGTGATTATTTTTAGTCACTTGAATATTTAAAGCAAATGAAATGTAGAAACTACCAAAGGTTTAGGGGAGAGGGTCTTTTTGGCTTCTCTAATCCATCTTGACATAAAATAACAGATTTTATTTGGGCTTCCCTGGTGGCTCAGACGGTAAAGAATCGCTTGCAATGCAGGAGACCTGGATTTGATCCTTAGGTCAAGAAGATTCCCTGGAGAAAAGAATGGCAGCCCACTTCAGTATTCTTGCCTGGATAATTTCATGGACAGAGGAGCCTGGCGGGCTACAGTCCATGGGGTCACAAAGACACGACTTAGTAATGAAACAATACACACATACACATCTGTATGTACATATAGTAATATGTATATTTGTGTATGCATGTGTGTATACACAACTCATCTCACATGTTCAGAAAAGTCTTATTTTTATCCTTTTCACTCTCACAGCTTCCAACAGACTAACAGACATACCAAGCTGCCATGCTCTGTTAATGCCCAATCCACATGGTACCCTACAAAACACCCTAAAACCCACGAATAAAATATTTTCTTCTCAGTCAACAAGCTCTGGTGGTTGCAAACACAATACAGATGTAATATCACATTTGAAAGACCGGGGAAAGGTAAAAACAAAACAAAAACAAACATTCCATTCTCCTTTTTAAAATCCTCAACATCTTGAATCCATACAAAGATCTTTATTTTTTCCTTTACTTACTAAGTGAGATTTTTATTCAAAAGACACATTCTGACACACACACACACACACAAAACTGCTATCATCAAAATGAAATATAAAAGCAGAAAAATAAAATAGGGTCTTTAACTCTCATGAAGGTCAAATTGCTCCTTGAAACAGTATACTTAAGTGTTTTTCAAAACCACAGATTTCAGGGTCAGTTCAATTTTTTTCTCGGTACCAAATGTTTCACTTAAAATGTAAAGACAGACCAGTGATTCAATGTTTTCATTAATTTTATATAATAATTCAAGTATAAAGTATTACTTTTTCACAAAAAGCAAGAAAGCTTTGTGTGGTATACGGGTCCCTAAAATATATACATGCCTTTAAATATCAGCTGATTAAAAATATCCACTGAACACTATTTATGCGTAGCCTCTTGTGTTCAAGATTTCTTCTTCCCTGAGTCTGTGAAGGTGACAGGGCTCAGCCTATGGAAAGCTACAAGGTCACCAATATCTCCAAATCTCAGATGTCTAAGATGGGTGCTTATCTCACACTTTATAGCTAGTTACAAACTGAATTTTCTACCACAGTCTGAGACATCCATTTGGAAGTATTTTTATAGTAAATAATCTGAAACCCATTTTTAATCCAAAGTATTATAGATCAAGAAAAGGAAACATAATCCAAAGAAATCACAGATCTGATGGAGACAGATTAAGAAGTGTTGAAGCCAATGGAAGGAAGATGCACTAGAATTCCGTGAACAAGAGATCGAGAATATGTGATTAATTTGGGGCAAGTTTTTATAAACTTAAAGAGGCCAATAGGAGATAAACATATGACCCAGTGATAGGCTGGTTTGGAAATAGATAAATGCAATATGGTCCTACCTTGAAGGACAGAAAGAATGAAAGTCCTCTTGTGTGTAACAAACATTCTTATTTGATCACGGTATCACTTTGTTTATTTCCTGCTGAGTCAGCACACGGACTTCGGGTCCTTCTCAACAGGCACCTCAATTCCAGTCACTGGAGGTGACTGATCAAGTGAAAGTGACTTACCATCTCTGCTTAAGTAGCTTTTACCTTCAAAAGGAAGTAGCACAACACCAGTAAATCTCTCTACCATAGGGCAGCAGGTGGTAATTTTTTTTAAAGTAATATGACAATAAAACTTCTTTAGGGAAGGATGATTTCTGACCAGAGTGACAGCAGAAGGCTTCATGGATGGAGTGACCTTAGAGTCAAGTCAGCATTTTTAGAGCATTAAATGTAGAGAGGAGATGGCAGGAGATAAGAGTTGTTTTACTGTGACTTGAAAATATATTATTTGGGCTTGTATTTTAGAAGGCTGCTCTGTGTGCCCTCATGTTTTAAATCCAGGCGGAGAAAAACTTCTAATAAATGGCTAAGATAATTAAAATATTCATGGACTCTTGAGAGTGATTTATAGTCTGCTAATGTAGCACTGAAGGATGAGCTCCAGAATTTGGTAATTCTCTATTTTTAAATGGATGCACTATTATTTATGAGAACACTAATTCTTTTTCATGGTGGTTACATAATCAGATGTTTCTATAATTTTTAAGAAAACTATTAAAATATTGGCCTCATAAAAAACAAAATAAATCACATACATAATTAAATTTATAATAAATGCTTTATTTGTGGGGCATTTGTATGTGATTTATTACTGAATCATCAAATATTCATTTCACATGAGCATTGAGGGCACTATTTACTTCATACAAATGTATTTATGTTTGAAGTGAAGGAAAACTGAAACCTATGCCAGTCTAACTCTGAGCTTAGATATGGATAGATATACATATTTGCACTCTCAAGCATGTCGTGACTTGCTCTTCGAACAAAACTTCATATACAATGGAAAAAACCCTCTGAGGACCATAAAGCTATAAAGGAAGAACTTCTGGCAACTTTGGTACTTCCTTTTAATTGGAAAAAAATTCAGTTAAGAAAACTTTCCAGAACCAGACCCAATCCTGTTTTAACACTCAGTGTGGTTTTCTTCACTTATTTTGTTTTACTTGCTTTGTCCACTGGGAAACCATTCAATTTGGTGAGGGACTAGAATATTTCCTTGCCAAAGAGAGAATTTCTTTTCAAGGCAAATGAACTTGTGGTTTAAACTGCATTTGAAACAGTATCTTGTCATGGTGTTAGTCTCCCGTGGCTTCCATAACAAATGACAACTGAGAGGCTTAAAACAACAAAAATGTATTGCCTCACAGTTCTGGAGACCAGAAATCCAAAAGTCAAGGTTGGCAAGGTTGGCTCTTCTTAAGGCTTTGGAGAGGCATCCTTCCTTGCCTCTTCCAGCTTCAGTGGCTCCAGGAGTCCCTTGGCTTGTGGCTGTATCTATCACTCTAATCTCTGCATCTTTCACATGGGTTTCTCCTCTTTGTTCTGTCTTCTTCTCTTCTCTTCTCTCATAAGGACACTTGTCTTCTCTGGTAGGGACACCCCAGTCCAGGATAAGCTCATCTTAATCATTTTCATTATGCCCACAAAGACCCTATTCTCAAATAAGGTCACACGACCAAATATACATTCACAGACTCTGGGTGGACATATATTTTGAGGTATCACCATTCATTCCACTACAGTTGTATTCTATTATTTTTCCTGTTATTCACACTACAGGGGTAGCTGATTTTGTAACTTTTGACCTCAATATTAAATAAAATAAAAATCAACTTGTGACTCTGCATGGTGAAATTTTACTCTCTTCTGATTTTACCTGGCTTTGTAATAGATGTAAATTTCATATATCTTCCACCTTATAGGACATTGCTCTAAATCAACAGAGAACTTAATCTCATTTTATTCTTAAAATTCTTAGCTGAGAGAAAATAAGAAATAGTCATCTATTTATTTACTTCCACTTATTTGTCTTAGTTATATGTTCTCACAGAATACAGTAATTCATCTATTGAATTGTTAATATTTCAGAAAGTATTTTAATGCTATAGAAAGTGTGATATAGTTAAAAATCAAAGGTACAGGCTTTTGCCACAGATGATTCTGACCATGATTCATAGCTTATAGCTTAACATTTTCAATCCATTTGATTTAAAGGCAAGCCACTCAATCCTTTTTCGTCCCTGTTTCCTCAGATAAAATGGAGATACTAATACCTGCTATGCTGGTTTATAAAGAGAATTGGAATAAATATAGGTAAGTCACCCAGTATAAAACCTAGAATATCATATTTACTTAATAAATGACATAAATCAATTACTTATACAGATTTGGTCTATAAAGCAAAATATAAAAATGAATTTTGCATGTTAGCTCATTCATATAATTTACATGCTGAACTGAATAATCTCTGGTCTAAAGTAGGTTTGGAGAGCATTGTATAATGTTAGTTGTTGAAGTCTGATATCACAACAATTTCCTTAGTGGAGCTGCTTCTGCATCCTTTCTTTTTTCAGTTTTTTGTTTTTTTTTTTTAATTATTAGAGTATAGTTGACTTATGTCCTAATGGTAAAGAACCTGCCTGTCAATGCAGGAGATGTAAGAGATGCTGGTTGAATCTCTGCATCAGGAAGAACCCCTGGAGAAGGGCATATTAACCCACTCCAGTAATTCTTGCCTAGAGAATGCCATGGACAGAGGAACCTGGTGGGCTACAGTCCATATGGTCGCAAAGAGTCAGACAGAACTGAAGTGACTTAACATGTACATATAGTTGACTTATAATGTTTTGTATCAGTTATATATATATATACCGCCACTCTTTTTCAAAGTCTTTTCTCATATAAGCCATTACAGAGTGTTAAACAGAGTTCCCTGTGCTATACATTAGGTCCTTTTTAGCTATCTATTTTATATTCAGTAGTGTATATATGATAATTCCAATCTCCAAATTTATCCCTCCCCCTTACCACCTGGTAACCATAAGTTTGCTTTCTACATCTGTAACTCTATTTCTGTTTTGTAGATAAGTTCATATGTATCTTTTTTTTATAGTCCATATATATATATGTATATATATATACACAATAGTCTATTATTCAATAATTAAAAGAATGAAATAATATTATTTGCAGCAACATGGACAGACCTAGAGATTGTCATAGAGTGAAGAAAGTCAGAGAGAGAAAGACAAATATTATATTGCATCCTTTTAATTTGATCTATTAGCTAGGCTGGTCTCCTCAGTCTGCCCTGGAAGCATGATTCTCCTTCCTGACCACAGTCTTGCTCATACCATTTGATTGCTTGGAAAGTTTCTTTCTTCTCTGCTATCCATACCTTCCCAGTTTATGGCCCAGGAAAAGTCATTTATTTTCCCTGTAGACTCCTCTCATAATATGCTCAAATGTATGTTCTACTTTTTGAAATTTCTTACACTGTGTGCTCATTTGGTATTTGAATTATTCTACATTGCATTCTTAGAAGATGTTAAATTAGATATTGCAAAGACATCAGATGCAAGTTTCAGAAAGTCAAAGATTCTAATAATTCTAAGTTTCTCAGTTTTTCTGGGTTGCTCTCTGAAGTTAATGCAATTATTCTCACAGGTTCAAGGCTCACTTCAGATCTGTGTTTCTTTTAGACCAATTACATTCAAGTCCAAGCTCGCATCATCCAGATCAGTGGAAATTCACCCATGGTAATTATTGGGGCTCCCCCCTAATGATTATTCAATCAACCAAAGATCTTAAACAGACATATTCAACAGGCATTTGGCTCCTCCAGTCTTTGATCTTCCCTAGTCACCCCAGGAAGACCATTATCCATGCCCACATAGTCACTGAAATCTAGAAGCCCCATGTCACATAGATGTCTCCAGGGTTAGGAGTTCAGTTGAGCTATTTTCCTGGAACTCAACCACCACTTTGTGTTATGAGAAAGTGGTTCTTGAATTTCAAACACTTATGGATCTCAGAACCTACTATCCTTTCCTTTTGCTTGGAAAAATCTCTTTATCCCCAAACTCTTTGTCTTTCTTATTCAGTAATGTCCCTTTACAGAGCTTAGATTTATAAATGGCAAGGGAAAAAATCTGTGTTTAAAAATCATCTGTTTTGAACTTACCTTCCTACCTTAAGTGAATCACACTATTTAATTCTACTGGAAGTAAAGAAAGAAATATCATAGGATACAGCACACTTTAATGTTTAATTAAAATTTTCTTTCCAGTGGTAAGCACCCAAAGACATAGATTATCTGGATATGTCTCAAGGATTTGTGGAGCATGATTATCAATGATTGAAGTGTGTGAGAACCTGAAAAATAAACCAGAAAATGAATTATTTCAAGAGAAAGAAGACACCAACAGAAAAGTTGGATGTGGGAATGATGCTTCCATTTATTATTATTTTTTGGAAAACAAGAAATCAGTTTTTTATTTCATCATTTCTTGCATTTGAAGTACTCCTCGATGACATCCTTGGCCTGAGATTCTTTGCCATAGTCCTTAACCACCACACAACTGCAACCAACCACTTTACGAGGTTTTCCCTCTCTGTCAGTTTTACAGAGGCCTACCCTTTCCCCTAGTTTCTTGTTGTCATCAACCTTAATCAGGCTGATTTGATGCTCAGCACAAAGGGCCTCCACCAACTTGACATACATAGGCTCATCACAGTTGGATGCGAGCACACACAGATGGGCTTGGCGCTAACTTCATGCTAAATCCAAATGTTTCTGCCACAGTAATTTAGTGGTTTAAGTCTCCAAAGTTCAAAATGAAGGTTCCCATCTATTCCCGAACTAACAGTGAAATTAGCCCCCAAATCTACAGGTTGATGTTTCCATTTATATGAGAAGGGTTGATTGGAAGTTAATTATACTTATGATATTTATCTCTCAGATTTGCCCTTTAGTTCAGCCCTAACGATCTGAGAGCTAGAGTAAAAAAGAGCTGAAAGTGGAAACTGAAAGAGGGCTATTTTAAATACCCAATTAGATATTGGAAGCACATAAGAGTATTGCTTGAGAATCCTTTTAAAGCAGTTGAGAAAGAACATGAGTTTAGAATATTGATAGCTCTGAAAAACAAAGCATGCCTTTGGCCCATTGACATGGAAGCATGGCAACATTTGCTACAGCCAAGACCTTAATAGACACATGGGAACCTGGTAATCCCCATGGTGTTAGTTACGCTCTCAGGGCTCTGTTGCAATAGGAGTAGGTGCCAATGGCAGATGAATGACTATGGTAACTTGAGTAACAATGAGAACCATGTGCATCCTCACTGAACACTATTCATGGTCAGAATCCATGGCAAGTTTTATGTGTGTAGCCTGCAAAACACCAAGGCATCTGAGAGGTAGAAATATCTAAAGAGAAACAGGAAGGAGGAGGAGGAGATTTTCTACAAGGTAGTTTGGATGACTAATTTGTTATAAAGATATGAACTAATTCTCTCTAAAAATTGTATGTGTGGGGATGGAGTGGGTAATATTTTGAAAGAGACTAGAATTCCAGATATATTTGCTGTCAGGGCTACAACCAGTAACAAATGCTAGCCATGATTTTTGCCCTAGCCTCCCTGAAGTTAAGACTATGAGAATACCAATTGTGTTATATTTCTCCTTGAAATAACCCTTATTTTGTGGTCAGTAAACATTTGATTTTATTAACTATACACTTCCCTCAATTACCTCGACTAACTTAAAAAAAATTGGCATCTCAATACTAAGTTAACATTGTAATTTCCTAATATAGTAATGTCCATCAAATGTGAAAATAGTTACTCAGGACCAGGAGTTAGAACATTTTCAACAGAGGTGTTTTTACAGTATATTTAGCTGTAGCTTATAGGACCTTTCCTGAAATGTACCTTATCAAATTCTATCCCATCAATCAAGACATTCCACTGGAGATGGCCTACCACTTTTAAATAAGGTTGACAACTTCTGCACATTAAATCCTTGTTTTAATACCCACAGGGCATTTCACATACAAAAGACTCTAAAATCTTTTGTAATAAGTATTTTCAAGTGAATTTTCCTTGGCATAACTCAAATTAATTTTCCATAGTAGTAAGTTTTCAAGGGATTTCTAGCTTGTACCCCAAACTAATACTGCTCTATGGAATATTATAAACTAGGATGTATTTCTAACTCAAACTATATTATTGGACACTTTGATTATTAACTACAAACCATATCCAAAGTCACATAATACTAGAGTACAGACACACGATGTCTGTTAAAGATGGACTTTTGAGAGGTTGTTTGTTTTTTTTTCAGCTAGCAGACAGGCACAAATAATCATTTCCATTGAGTAAGCTAACTAATTTGTTTTGGAATGTTTGCTCAAAGGATAGAAATACACAGAAAACTCTGCAATTAACCTTTGAAAACAAAAAGAACTGTTGCCTAGAAGGCTGTCAGAGCTTAATTATTGATAGAAGCTTAAGGGTAAATCTAAATCATGACCTTAAACATTCTTTATAAATCACACTGTATTGGGGAAGTAAGACAATGTCAGCTTCTGAATTATTCTCATATGGAATGGAAAGGAGCAAATTCTTCAAGCTCAGTTGAAGCTCAGATCACAGCAAACTTTGTTTTTAAAAATGTAGCTTCATTGTTTTGTAAACTTAAGAAATAGATTTTTCCAACTTACATATCATGTATACATTTCCTTAATAAAAATAATAAAATATTTTTCCTTTATAGTAAATTTCAAGTGAAAATATTCTGTATTAAAAATTATTAAAATCGAACTAAGTCATTAGAAATGCTACCTTAGTCCAACCACCATGACAGGATACTCTTGTTTCATGTAAATTCTTAATGTGACTCAAATCTCTTTGAAATTAATGTGATAATATAAACTATATATTGCATATAGGATAACATATACAAAACTGGAAAGGGTATGGCTAAAAGAAATAACAATCTAATTGGCAGACACATGATAGTTTGCTGAAAACATAATTGATTATGCATACTCAAGTCTTTACAATGTCATGCTATTGCATTTTGTTTGTGTGCTTGCCAAAAAGGAAATAAAACAACTTCTATTGATTGTGTATTATGTGTTAAGGACATAACAGGCACACAATAAATATTTTTGAATGAATGAAGTCCAGGCACTATACCAGACAATTTATACTTGTTTTGCCATTTAGTTTTAATATCACAGAGTATGTCGAGACTCTCTGAAGTTAGATGAGCTCACTGTTGTCCTATGAGATTACTCCAAACTAAAAACAGGTCTACCTTGGTGTAAACTCAAAGAAAGTATTTATCCTAAAAATTCGATGAGTTTATAAGTAAAAAGTGAAAGTCACTCAGTCATGTCTGACTCTTTGTCCCCGTGGGTGAATTCTCCAGGCCAGAATACTGGACTGGGTAGCCTTTCCCTTCTCCAGGGGATCTTCCCAACCAAGGGATTGAACCCAGGTCTCCCACATCCCTCCCACAGGGGGATTCTTTACCAGTTGAGCCACAAGGGAAGCCCCCATTAGTGTGAAATCTGAATCTAAATACTCATCTTAAATGGTCCAATATCTTCACAACGGTCTTCTTTCATGTCCCCATAGTGATTAGAAGGAAGAAATATGGTTGCCAGACTAAAATGTTAAAGTAGGCTATTATCTAATGGTAAGATAAAATGAAAGGCCATCTTCAAAGTTTCTTTCTACACCAAACAATTCTTGTTTTGCATGCTGTTTAAAATTTTATTAATAAACTACTAATTTATGTTAATAACTTTCCTCTTTCAAAATGCAAATATCCTTGGGGAAATCAAATTAAGTTTCATAATTCCTTAAAGTAAACTGATTTAGCCAAATAGCTTCTATTCAGGTAAGTCTTGTGGAGAAAACATACATTTCAATTCAGATTCTTATGCCCCTAATGGAAAGGTTGAAAGTGTACTTGATGTGCTTGGGAGGGCACCATGAGAAGTTCTGTGAGTCCCAAGAGCAGCATGAGCGTAGGGGATGCTTGGGTTTGGAAGAAGAGTTGGTAACTGTTTGGACAGGGAAAAATCCAGAATGAGTTTGGAAAGTGGAAAAATGTGGCTTATCTGCTTAGTTTCCTTAGGCCCAGATTTCAGTTCAATTCTGTCACTCAGTCATGTCCAACTCTTTGCGATGCCATGGACTGCAGCACGCCAGGCTTCCCTGTCTATCACCAACTCCCAAAGCTTGCTCCAGCTCATGTCCATTGAGCCGGTAATGCCATCCAACTATCTCATCTTCTGTCGTCCCCTTCTCCTCCTACCTTCAATCTTTCCCAGCATCAGGGTCTTTTCCAGTGAGTCAGTTCTTCACATCAGGTGGCCAAAGTATTGGAGTTTCAGCTTCAGCATCAGTCTTCCAATGAATATTTAGGATTGATTTCCTTTAGGATTGATTGGTTGGATCTCCTTGCTGCACAAGGGACTCTCAAGAGTCTTCTCCAACACCATAGTTCAAAAGCATCAATTCTTTGGCGCTCAGCTTTCTTTATAGTCCAACTCTCACATCCATACCGGAGAAGGCGATGGCACCCCACTCCAGTACTCTTTGCCTGGAAAATCCCATGGACGGAGGAGCCTGGTAGGCTGCAGTCCATGGGGTCGCTCAGAGTCGGACACGACTGAGTGACTTCACTTTCACTTTTCACTTTCATGCATTAGAGAAGGAATGGCAACCCACTCCAGTGTTCTTGCCTGAGGTATCCCAGGGACGGCGGAGCCTGGTGGGCTGCCGTCTATGGGGTCGCACAGAGTCGGACACTACTGAAGCGACTTAGCAGCAGCAGCAGCAGCACATCCATACATGACTACTGGAAAAATCATAGCTTTGGCTAGACAGACTAGACAGACCTTTGTCGGCAAACTAATGTCTCTGCTTTTTAACAGGTCCAGATGTGGTGTCTACTTAGAAGAATATACAAATCATTTCCAAACACATTGCAACTTAGACTATGCAAGCCTGATCCACCTATTGAATTGCATCATACATTGGCAGGTTATTATCCTTAGGTTGTTATACTCTTATCCATTACAGAAATGACTAATTTAAATGAAGGATTAAATATATGTATGTAGGGAAAAAAACAGCAAAAAATACATATACTTGCTTTCAAGAGGTTTGCAATTTGATTTATGTAGGCATTTAGTTTCTATAACAGCAAACATTAGCTAGAATGCAAAATGCTAAATACCCAGAACCCAATATATTAGTTTTCTAGGCCAGCTGTAACAAACTACAAAATACTGGGTGACTTAAAACAATAGATTTATTTTTTAAACAACAATTTATTCTCTCATAGTTTCAGAGCGTAGAAGGCCAAAATCAAGGTGTCAGCAGGGATATATTCCCTTTCGGACACTTCCTTGCCTCTTCCTGGCTGCAGGTTGTGGTCATGATTGCTTAGCACACCTTGGCTTGCAACTGCATCTCTCCATTCTTTGGCTTTGTTGTCACCTGGCATTCTCACTGTGTGCTTCTTTCTTTACATGACAGTTCCTTCTTCTTATAAGGATATGAGTCAGATTGGATTAGGACCCACTCTAATGAGCTCACTTTAACTTGATTCCATTTATGAGGATCTATTTCTAAATAATGTCATTCATAAGTGCTGGGGGTTAGGGCTTCAGAGCATCTTTGAAGGAATGTAATCCAACCCATACAACCAATTCATTTCTAACTGTATTTCATGATAAGACCACTTCACTCTATTCAGAAATGTAGAGGATTTCTATGACCGTTTGTAGTCAGGTCTTAGGAAAATCACCCTAAGTATTTTAGGGTGAAAATCAGCTTTTTACTATTGTGAGATGATGCCCATTATTTTCTCATAAGTGCCTCATGATCTAACAACATCAGTTATTTAAAATAAGAACTGAGCTAAATAGGACTGAGATTATAACTAACTTATCAAAAGTAAGACTATTTATGTAAAATTTTAATTAGGCAGCATTGAGAAGCATGACCTTGACAGATGCAAAGAATAAAATTCCAATGCAAGGGAAAAGGGCACTATAGAAAATACAATAATTTACTGAACACTCTTATTTTATTCCTAAGACTATTTACGCTTCCCTGGTGGCTCAAAGGTGTTGGAGAAGACTCTTGAGAGTCCCTTGTACTGCAAGGAGATCCAACCAGTCCATCCTAAAGGATGGACTGAATATTCATTGGAAGGGTTGAATATTCACTGGAATCCCTGAATATTCATTGGAAGGGCTGATGCTGAAGCTGAAATTCCAATACTTTGGCCACCTGATGCAAAGAACTGACTCACTGGAAAAGACCCTGATGCTGGGAAAGATTGAAGGCAGGAGGAGAAGGGGACGACAGAGGATGAGATGGTTGGAAGACTGGTGGCTTACAGTCCAAAGGGTCACAAAGAGTTGGACATGACTGAACAACTAAGCACACACACACACGCACACGCACACACACACACACACACGCACACACACATGACTATTTAATAAGTTCCTTCAGTCTTTATATTTGGAATTTATTCAAAGCTTGTTCTCTGCTCCTCACATTCCACTAGTTATGTAGAAAGAACCCAATCTTCATCCTTTTAGATAAAGAGGATATTCTAATCAGTGAGTATAGGTCTTCCCAGACTACATCTGTTCTGCCCACTCCAATGATGCTTGCAGTTGAGTTCAGTTCAGTCGCTCAGTCATGTCCAACTCTTTGCGATCCCATGGACCACAGCATGCCAGGCCTCCCTGTCCATCACTAACTCCCAGAGTTTACTCAAACTTATCTCTGTGGAGCTGGTGATGCCATCCAACCATCTCATCCTCTGTTGTCCCCTTCTCCTCCTGCCTTCAATCTTTCCCAGCATCAGGGTCTTTTCTAAGGAGTCAGTTCTTCGCATCAGGTGGCCAAAGTATTGGAATTTTAGCTTCAGCATCAGTCCTTCCAATGAACACCCAGGACTCAGGACTGATCTCCTTTAGGATGGTCTGTTTGGATCTCCTTTCAGTCCAGGGGACTCTCAAGAGTCTTTTCCAACACCACAGTTCAAAAGTATCAATTCTTTGGTACTCAGCTTTCTTTTTTTTTTTTATTTTATTTTATTTTTAAACTTTACATAATTGTATTAGTTTTGCCAAATATCAAAATGAATACGCCACAGGTATACATGTGTTCCCCACCCTGAACCCTCCTCCCTCCTCCCTCCCAATACCATCCCTCTGGGTCGTCCCAGTGCACTAGCCCCAAGCATCCAGTATCGTGCATCGAACCTGGACTGGCAACTCGTTTCATACATGATATTTTACATGTTTCAATGCCATTCTCCCAAATCTCCCCACCCTCTCCCTCTCCCACAGAGTCCATAAGACTGTTCTATACATCAGTGTCTCTTTTGCTGTCTCGTACACAGGGTTATTGTTACCATCTTTCTAAATTCCATATATATGCATTAGTATACTGTATTGGTGTTTTTCTTTCTGGCTTACTTCACTCTGTATAATAGGCTTTCTTTATAGTCCAACTCTCACATCCATACATGACTACTGGAAAAACCATAGCTTTGACAAGACAGACCTTTGTTTGCAAAGTAATGTCTCTGCTTTTTAATATGCTGTCTAGGTTGGTCATAACTGTCCTTCCAAGAAGCAAGCATCTTTTAATTTCATGGCTGCAGTCACTGTATGCAGTGATTTTGGAGCCCAAAAAAATAAAGCCACTCTTTCTACTGTTTCCCCATCTATTTGCCATGAAGTGATGGGACCTGATGCCATTATCTTAGTTTTCTGAATATGGAGCTTTAAGTCAACTTTTTCACTCTCCTCTTTCACTTTCATCAAGAGGCTCTTTAGTTTTACTTTTGTCTAAAATTTTCTTAAATTTTTTCATGCAGCTTATCCCAAACTGTTATATCTCTTTCACCAAATAACCATGTATTTTAGAAATTTACATCTTTCTTGGGGCCATCTATCATTTTCTTCTCCTTAATGTACATTGAATACAGTTTCAAAACTCATTTCATATACATTAAGCACAGATCTCCTTTATGAGATCGTAAAGGAGACCATCCTAAAGGAGATCAGTCTTGAGTATTCATTGGAAAGACTGATGTTGAAGCTGAAACTCCAATACTTTGGCCACCTAATGCGAAGAGCTGATTCATTGGAAAAGACTCTGACGCTGGGGAAGATTGAAGGCAGGAGGATAAGGGGATAACAGAGGATGAGACGGTTGGATGGCATCACAGACTCAATGGACATGAGTTTGGGCAGACTCTGGGAGTTGGTGATGGACAGGGAGGCCTGGAGTGCTGCAGTCCACGGGGTCGCAAAGAGTTGGACACTACTGAGCAACTGAACTGAACTGAAGCATAGATCATGTGCAACTCTTTCGAATCCTCTTTTGCATAAAATTTTATGTATTTAACATTAGAAATCTGATGTATTGTATTTCCATTAAAATAGGACAGATTGAAATTAAATAAACTTTACATGGTATGTAATAAGCTCACATTCAAATGTAAGCATTCTATTCTCATTATTTTATAACAAGATATATTGGTTAACAAACTTTCAACTGTAGTGGTACTATAAATTTTCAAAACAAGTAACCTATACAATATTAACATAATTCTTATTTAGAAAAAGTGTAGTCATCTTATATACAAATGGCCTTCTTGGCATTATGCCAGAGAAAGGCACAGCCCTGGCAGTCTGGCTCCCCCTGGTTTATCAGGGTTCAAGAAGCCTACATCAGGGACTCAGAGTAGCTTCTCAGCCTGCCTGTTTCCACTGTTCTTACTCTAAGACACACCCTAGAATTCTGTCAGTTTCACTGTATTCCTGAGTGGTGGCTGGACTATGACTTGCATGATTTCTTGGCTCAGGTGAACTATACATCCATGAATTGGGCAAAGTCACCCTTGGGTCTAGCCTACCCAGACAGACTCATTCCACTCTTGAGACTGGGAGTGGTGCTATAGAGCTTAGCTTTCAGTGAAGCCAAGCCCTGTCAAAGCCATTCATTAAACTTGGTTCACATGTTAGTTGTATCTATCAACCCTTGGTTGCATCTATAGGCTCTGTTATGGGTTTAATTGTATTCACCCCACCAAAATTGTGTGGTTAATTCCTAAACCCCAATATCTCTGTATCTGGACTTATTTGAAGATAGGTTCTCTGTTGACAAATTAGCTTAGTTAGAATGAGGTCATACTGCATTAGGATGGGTCCTTAATCCAATATGACTGTTTTCCTTATAAGAAAGGGAAATTTGGACACAGGCCAAATGTGGGGAGAACTCCATGTGAACACGAAAGCAGTGATCAGGCAAATGTGCCTACAAGGCAAGGAACTTAGCAAGCCAAAAATCTGCCACCAAATTGCCAGAAACTAGAGAAGAGGCTCGGAGAAGGCAATGGCACCCCACTCCAGTACTCTTGCCTGGAAAATCCTATGGACGGAGGGCCTGGTGGGCTGTAGTCCATAGGGTCACTAAAAGTCGGACACAACTGAGCGACTTCACTTTCACTTTTCACTTTTCACTTTCATGCATTGGAGAAGGAAATGGCAACCCACTCCAGTGTTCTTGCCTGGAGAATCCCAGGGACGGGGGAGCCTGATGAGCTGCCGTCTATGGGGTCGCACAGAGTCAGACATGACTGAAGCAACTTAGCAGCAGCAGCAGCAGCAGCAGAGAAGAGGCTTGTAACTGATTCTCCTTCACCACCTTCAGAAGGAACCAGGCCTACCCACACCTTGATCTTGGACTTCTAGCCTCCAAAACTGTGAGACAATACATTTCTGTTGTTTAAGCCACTCAGTCTGCAGTACTTTCTTCCAGCAGTCTAGCAAAGCGAAACAAGGCTCTATATAAGTGCAGGTGTTAGGGTCATCTGCTCACCACTTACACACATAAATACACACAACAGGCACACATACATATATGTAGTATGTTATTTAAAATAGGACATATACATTTATACACAATATACATAAAATATAGTTTACTTAATCTTTAAAAGTTGTTCTGCAAATGCTTTATTTTGTGATTTAAGAAAAAGAGTTTATCTATTTAGATAAGGAGAAAAAAAACAAACATTGTAAACACGCATCTAGAAAAAGTCCTAAGCAGCCACAAACAGAACTCCAGCCCTTGGTGGGATTTCCTGTTTGCATATTAAAGCATATTGCTGATAATTTTAAGTATGACTGTATATTATCCAAGACTTCAAACAACAACTTAGGAGGAATTGTTGCCTATAAATCAACGTTACCCAGCTTACATGTTTACTAGCGTATGGTTTGGTCTGATGTAAGGTATATGGATACAGAGGGCGCTTGCTGGCATGTACACACACATACGAGCAGATGTACATGCTTGGGTGCCTACTTAAAACCAAGTTTCTTGTCAAGAAAAATGTTAATAGTATGGATGCTGGAACAGACTGTGTTCACACCATCCCCAATGAGGCCGCAAGTCATAGGGCCATATGCTGTGTTTTTAAGAAATCTGACTTGTTGCCAGCGCACATCAACACCCATGGAGCCTAGGACTATTGTTTTAGCTGTTTTTCTATTAGACTGTCGCATTAAGACGTGCCTGTAATAGAGGAATGGGATGTGTGTTGGGGGTGGGGAAGCTTGATAAAGTTTGTTGAGAATAATCCAGATTGCTGATATCTTCCTTATTACTGTTTGCCATGGGTTTATAATTTTCCCTTTGCCAAATATATCTGCTAAAGAAATCAATGTAAGTAACTAGAACATAAATGTTAACAAAAGTCCAAGATGGGAGAATATAGTAGAGATGTTAACCCAGAAAAATTTCTGAGTCCACAGTCTACTAAATAATTCAGTTAGTATTCATTCAAACACAGGCTGGACTGTAATTTATTTAGCATGGTTTATATGGCGAAAAGGGGATATGAAAAGTAAATTGATAGTGTGAAGTATATCACTTGACTAGGTTAGATGTCTGTTCATCAAGCTTTCTACAAGCTTTTTATTTTTTTACAGCAATAAAAGCCACACTTCTGCATACCTAAATATAATTATCATAAATGTTCCCAACCCACATATTAAAACAGGTCTAATAACCAATATTTTCAAGTTATTTTAAATGATTGGGGCTAAACTTATTTTTATGTTCTTTATTTTTTTAATTTTTTTATTGAAGTATAATTGCTTTACACTGTTGTATTATCTTCTGCTGTACAACAAATGAATCAGCTATATGAATGCATATGTCCCCTCCCTCTTAGACCTCCCTCCCACCCCTCTAGGTCATCACAGAGCACCAAGCTTTCCACTAGCTAGCTATTTTACATGTGGTAGTGTATATATGTCAATGCTAGTCTCCTAATTCATCCCTAAACTTATTTTTAAATGTTCTATAATTAAATGCTCATTAATGGAAACTGAATTTGCGTAATTGAGCACAAGAGCTCCACTTAACTTTGACATCCTCGTCTTAAGCAGTAACTTTCAGGATGTAGATGCCTAAGAAGCCAGACAAGGCACAACTGCAGAGAAGTTTGAGTTAGGAGTTTTGTGGGTGACTGGGGATTTTACCTTAGGGTGATTCATTTTATGTGTAATAAGTAGAAAAACTGTAACATGAAGATAAAAAGAAAGAAAGAAAACATTATTATTCATAGCAATGCTCCTGAAAAGAGTGCCTAGTTTTCTTTTAGTTTAGTTTTTCTATAGGATCAACATCCCTGGTGCTTCATATTATCTGAAAAAAAAAGTGAAAAATGAACAAGTCATGGATTTTCAGTGCTCTAATGACTTATACTAATGTATTCCTTCATCTAAATACAGATTTCTATTTAAAATTCAGTATGCAGGGGTATTATGAATTCCAGTTTAATGGATTCCAAATAATTGCCCTTTAGAAATGATGAATAGCTGTTTAAATCCACTGATAAGAATATACTATTTTTCTCCTAACAATAGGCCTTCCACATTAACCGTGTCATCTATGCCTAAAATTAGTTTATTAATTTTTTATTGATATGCAAAATCTAAACTGAGGACAGATGGAAAATAACCCTTTGCTAAAGCCCCCCACTTTCCCCCAGAAAGTGTCTGTTGTTATTCTTGTGGGTGATAAAGGAGAGAAAGGCAATCATGTTCTGAAAAGAAGGAAGGCCCACAAAATGCAAAGGATGTCACTTTTTCCCTCCTTTGCCTATTTTTAGGTTGTGCAATTAAAAAAAAAAAAGTGCTTCTAAGGTGGACATAATAACCAGAGACTTCCAAAACCCCACAAAGACAGAGGTTCTTGAAGTTCTTGGTTGTGATCACACAATGCCCTTAAAAAATACCTCTAGGATTTGTTCTTAAAAGGGAACAGAAGCAAGAGAGGCAGAACTATTAAAATTAAAAATACATTATTCATTTCTCTTGTGTGGCATAGCCCTATGGTATTGTTTTTTATTTTATCCCTGATCAACTTGGATAGATTTCTATACTAGTCAAAAAATAAGTGATATTCCAAAAGCCATGGCCAGAATAAATGCAATAAACACTATAGTATATTGAAGTAAAATATATTCATTATTGGAATGTCAATGTTTTCTGTATTTATACACAATTATATTATATTATACAATCTATACATCGCTACGTATATTGTTGTATTCAATTAAGAAAAATATTCATTTATGTAAAAAATGGAAAATCTGAGCTTTTTCTAAATCAGATTGTAATAAATGATGTTAGGAAAAAATTACTTCACCTGTTATTCAGTTCATTGCTCCTTAGTCACTTTGATGTTGTGCTTCCCTTTGAGAAAATTCTATGGGAAAACTGTGTTCCTCCCAAAGAGAACACCAACATAAAATAATCTTCTATGGGAACCAAAATATACTTCAGCATTGATATGATTCTTTGTTCCCTGCTGTTTGACTTTTACAAAGTCATTGTTCTTAGTGCAGGATTTGTATTTTAGAACAATCTGTGAATGGCATACATGCACTATATATGCACAGCTCTATCTATCTATTTATGCATATAAACACATGTAAATATAAGCAGACTCTAATGAAATGGAAATGTCCTGCTTTTTGTGCCCCGCACACTCTCGTAAAAAAATATGGATTACCAAAGAAAAAAAGAAAACTCAGATTTCCTATTCCCCATTTCACCTCTGCCATCAACATTAATAAAGTCGACTCATTTGCTCCTATAAGAAATGCTAGTCAGGATACCACTGAAAAGGAGAATGGTAGCTAAAACTTGCTTTATTTTTTTTTAAGTAACTAAATAACACCATTTCTTCCTTTCTTTAAATCTTATTGAAGAGGAGTAAAAGATGGAAAGACGTTATGAAAAAATAAATCGGAGTCACTAGAGATGGAGTAGAAAGGATGAGATCTGATTTTGTCTTTTCAGCACACTTATGTATGAAACGCTGGGCTACTGTTACTCGAGGTTTTTCTTTTTCTCCAGCAGAAGGGTGACTGCCCCTTTTCTCCAGGCCCTTTCTGTCTTCCTCTGGGGTCTGCTGCTTCTCTACACAACACGGGGACCCAGAGAAGAATGGCTCCTCTGTTTGCCAGCCTGCCTGCATATTGCATCCATTGCTCCCGCCAGCCAGCCTTTCAGGTCTGCTAACTGCTGGGGTACAACTTAGCTTTTATGCTCTACTGACAGGGTTTTCTGAAGCCAGACGGTTTCTGAAAAGAGGGTCTATTTGCATAAACAATGCCATGTGAGGAGGTCTGCTGGAAACAAAATCAAAATTCACTCAAGCAAATCTTCCTGATCAACCCTTTTTTTTTTTTTTTTTTTTTTTGGCCACTCACACCTCCTATAGTTACCATCTGTATGCTAAAACATGGCTGAGAATTTGATCAATTCTTTGCCTCTATTTTCTGTGTCCAGTTTTATTAAACAAGCCAAAAATATATCTTATTTTCTGAGCGAGTCTGAACAGAATCCATAAATAGACAATGGTATGTGAAATGAGGAATGCATTGTGTGTTAAATGAGGGCAGGGGGCCAGCTACGCATGAGCTACCAGAGCCTTCCATTAGATTTGTCATGGGAGCCTCATCAAAACGCACATCCGAGCCAGAGGCGGCCCATCCACGGGCTCTGTGATGGCAGGTCACCAAAAGCAGAGCTGCCCCAGCACTGGGGATCACAGAGGATAACGTGCAACCCTGCTCACTCCAGCTCTTTCCTTAGTTTTCTACTCATAGAAAAAGACCAAATAATGGTCTCAAGCTTAAAGGGGGCTAGAGTAAGCAGTTCAAATAAGGCGGCATGAACGAAATGAAGAGGATCATTATTAAATCAGTCACATCAATAGCAGACCATGCCTGGTTTTTTAAACATTTTCCTAAAGCAAATTCAGCTTTAAAGGGGGGTTGGGTATTTAAGGGAAATTCTAAGAATTTTTGGCTTAATAAAAATTCTGAGTTTATAAATGGGTGCTCAGACAAACAGCAACTACCATGCTCTCCTGTCTTTTGCTTTTCAGAGATGTGAAGAGTAGGACTTAGTGCATAAAGCAGAAAAGTAGACATTCTTCCAACATCATTCCTCCTGTTTTTCTTTGTCTCATAAACAGTCCAGGATTTTACTGATCTCCTGGATTGCCCAAACTAGAGTGCATGTTTTTTCCCCTTAAAATTGTCATGATTATGGCCTATAAATATTATTATAATGTTTCCCAGAAAAGGATAGCAACTTCTTGCAGAATTGTTGATTCCAGATCTAAAAAAATACAAATATAGGCAAAAAAAATACAAATTAAGCATGATTATCTCATTATAAAAGAAAAGAAGATGTTTCTTTATCAAAAGATGTAGCAGCCAATCTGGATAAACTCATCAGCCACAAACGGAATACTTAAACCATCAGTAAAGATAAAAACTGCCTTGGCTAGAAAATCAAATATACTTAAAGTTGTGATTTTATAAGGGTGCTTAAAAAAAGAAAAAGCTATTGTTCATTTTAGAGGCTAAGAAGTCATTTCATCACACGAACTAGTAAATAAAAGAAATGATGCAAGCAATTAACCTGCCTTTTCTTTATAAGTGGTACCACAGGGAAACCGAATCGTTGATAAAAGGACATTTCTTTTTCTAGAAATAATAAGTTTAGAAAGTCTACATGTTGTAAGCTCTTATGAAAGAATGGATCTGGCACTGATCATCCATTGTTGATAGATTCACCTCCCACACAATTTCACCCTTGAGGTTGGCCCATTAAAATAAGGAATAAAAAGCAAAATTGAACTTGAATCTGATCAGGTCTTTAGGCATAAGAGATGCAAGGGACGGAGACTATGGCAAATAAAGCCATAGAGATAAAAATCAGGAAAATCCAGAATGCGGAAAACTCCACAGTAGAGAAGATCTGAATTCTTCAACAACAAAAAGTAACCAGGTAGGGTCAAATGGAGCACAAGAGGCCTAAGAAACATATATCTTGACATAAGGGCTTTATTTAGATCCCAATTCAAATTTATCTACTAACTAATTAATAAACAACTAAATTGGAATAAAAACTGGAGTAAATTTCCAAGGGGTTGAGGAAATGTGAACCTGACTAGATATTTGATGATATTAAAAAATTATTACAAGTGTGATTCAGGTATTTGTAGCTATGTCCTTAAGTATTAGAGAATTTTACTGATATATTTACAGATGAAGTACTTTTCCATTTGGGATTAGCTTCAAAATAATTTAGGGAAAGGAAATAAGACTGGTTATGAATTGATAATTATTGAAGTTGAGGTATAGGAACTATTTTCGCTATTTTTGTATATGTGTAATTTTTACAGAGCAAAAACTTTTTAAAAAGACTATTAAGACTCACTCAATGAGTGGTACTATAAAATCATGTACTGTTTTCCTCATCCAAATTTCCACAAACTTTAAGTCCTGTGACTAACCTGGGAGACTGGGTTAGAGACAGGGAGAAGCAAATGGTTTGGAAAAATATATTTCAAGCTTTGAAAAGCAAGAATTTGTAACACACACAAGAGATGGATGAATACTTACAAGCCCATGAAAAACACCACTTAGGGCTCTGGAAACACAACAAATTTTATCAGCTTTTCTAAGCAAAATGTTTACTAATAATATATTAATTATTAACATATAATTAACTTAAAGCATTCAATTAGAACAGCTATAACTGTGGAAAAAACTAACTATATTAAAGTGCATAAACCCATTTATAAAGAGTTCAGGAACTGCTATATACCATCCTTAGAATTTTCTCTATACTGACATTTGATTATAATTTTTACATTCTCTGGGCAAATAGTTCTTTTGGCATTCAAAACATTATACAGCGCTGTAGCTTTCTTACAAAGTAGAGTATAAAACAATAAATTAAAATATGTTTAAATTAGACTAAGTCTATTTTTAAGGAATAATCCTTCCTCTATGAGAATTATAATAACAACATAATAATGATAACTAATGTTCATTGAATGCTTTATAAGCCATCTTATCTCATTTAGTCATTCCAACAGCATGATCAATGAGGTACATGGGGAGATAATTCTCAGTGGGTCACTCTGAATTATCTGTACATCTTGCGAGCAGACTCTCTGAGAGTCTTTTCGTTCAGTCTGTTTTTTCAGTGATGTTTGACCAGAGAATAACCCTCAAAAACAGAGACTGTGTCTTCCTTTTGGAGCAAGTGACAGGTTTGTTTGCTGTCTAGTTTAATAGATATAAATTCTTTTTTGGCATTTCATGTTTAATTTTAAACAGTGTTCTTTTTCACTGGATGCATACATGGTGTATTTCAACTATGTTATATGTTAAATCAACTTTGAAAGATGACAGTTGAGAGTTGGCCACAATTCACTGCAATTTTTTCTATGAAATTTTGTCTACTGCACACATCAAGGCAGGCAGTCTTCAGCTTCATCACGAGTGCAGAATTCAACACAACGATAAGATAGTTCACATAGACTTAGGAAACATGCCTGACCCCCGCCATGATTCTGAGCATCTCAGGAAGTATGAAAGATAAAAAAACAAAACAAAGAACCTCAACTGAGAACACTTCTCTCTTTAGAGTTTTGAAGATCCTTCTTTCCAGTAGGTACCAACCACATTGACATATGTAAGAATTTAGTAGTTGTTATTGGAGGGGAGCACTCTATATTTTGGAATTTCCCAGGTGGCTCAGAGATAAAGAATCTGCCCTCCAATCCAGGAGACACAGGAGATGCAAGTGTGATCCCTGGGTCGGGAAGATCCCATGGAGGAAAAAATGGCAACCTACTCCAATATCCTTACCTGGAAAAATTCCATGGACAGGGATCCTGGAGGGCTGCAGTCCATGAGGCTGCAAAAAATCAGCCATGACTAAGCACACACGCACACATGCTCACTCTGTATTTTAGAATTAGCAAAAGGATACATGGATAGGAGTCCAACAGAAAGGACTATTAAAGGAAAAAGAGAAGACTTTTGAATCGTAATTGCTTTAACTAAAGATTATTTCTAAAATTCTATTTAAATGAATTATAATTTTTTTATACTTCATGATAGATGATTCCATATTGGAAGCAAGTTTCAAGGCTAAGAATTATTACTATCTTTACCAGAACAAAATCTTTAATATGATGCTGAGAAAAATTAATAATAAAGGAAGGTAAGATGTTAAGTTTAGTGGTAATGAGTATATCCTCAGAGAGGAAATAACAAGCACAAATCAGGATTTTAATTACCTCCACATATTATGCTACTGTGACTTTAAAAAATACTTTCCTGAAATGTTCAGACAATTGTTCTCAGTTCTCTTCATTTGGGGTGAGGAGTGAGAGGGTTTTGCCTGGACTTTCTTTTCAGAAAATTTCATGTAACAAGATATGTTGATTATATTTTCAGGTACTGTACTATTAATATATACTAGATATTCATTGAATCATTTAAGTAACACAATAACCAAGACCGGCAACCCTACTGTATCAATTTTTCAAATGAAGAGATGGTGACACAGAAAAGCAACTTGTCAATGCTCACATGCTAATTGCAGCATAGTTGAGATTTAAATTCAAGTAGCATGGCTCCAGAATCCACTAGACTTGATAGTCTACTCTAGTATCTTCTGGTATCTCATACTTGTATATACACTGGTACATAAAAAATTACCTGTACAATTTCAAAAAGTTTCTCTTGACTCATTCAAGATTAAAAATCTTTACTCGAGAAATCATTTGGCAACATTTGCTATTTTAGAATATTTGAAAAATATGATGCCATAATTAGAATCTAGTTCTACCTAAAAGAAAGAACCAAGGGGGAAAAAGAGTTGAATAGTACACGATTTGCATTCTGTTTCAAATATAGAAAAAATATCTAGATGGAGTAATTTTTCCTTAAAAACCAAATCTTCAGAAATTCTAGGTACCATTTATTTCTCTTATATTAAAGAAAATACACGTTTAACCTGTCTTCACGTCAGAATTTTCTCAGTATCTTCAACTTGTATGTCCAGTGAACTTTCTTTCCCTTAATGTTAATACACTGGATATTTTCACCTTCTGGTAATGTCAGGTGAGCTGGTCAAAGCATGCTGGGAATATCTTAGTGATGGTGTGACTTGGTAGTTACATTAAATTTTTACTATAGTTTCACTTATAATTTTAGAGTGAAAAAATATGTATTTCTCCACAAACAACTAGACTCATGTTAATTGCCCTCTGACTTCATCTTATCACACTCTCTTTTACTCTCATACTGCGCCCAAGTTGGCCTCATTTTATTAATAGTTCCTTAAATATACCAACCTTATTTCCTCCCAATGGGTTTTCTACTCAAGCTCACTTTCCAGTAAGTCTTCCTTCTTATTGTTCAGGACAAAGCTCAAAAGTCGACCCAGAGAAGGCTTTCTCTAGTACATACACATAAGAATAAGACCCTTTAGAACAGGGACTTTAGGAACTTTGCCTATCTCATTAACTTCTGGTCACCCATATGGAGAACAAAGGCTGGTACATAGTATTTGTTGAATAAATAAATAATCTGCCTGTTTTGTTAGATCACATCTAGCTCCAAACCTAATTAGTTCAGATGGGCAGCTCAGAAGTCATAGGAGCATAAAAACATAAATAAATCAACAATAATATAATTATTATATTATATATATGAAAGAAGGTTGTTGATTATTTACTATTTAATAGATAGCATTACTGACTCAACGGACATGAACTTGAGCAAAGTTGGGGAGATAGTGAAGGACAAGGAAGCCTGGAGTGCTGCTGTCCATGGGGTTGCGAAGAGTTGGACATGACTTAGTGACTGAACAACAACAATATAATTCATTAATCAACAATAATAAATTAAACAACAAATGATCAACAACATTCTCCATTTGCTTTGCCACTTTCAAGCACACCTGAGGGTTAGAACATATGGCAGTATAACTTAAAATTTTCTCCTTCATTTCTGCTCATTGAAAAAATAATTAATGCACACCTATTGATCCAATTTTATTGCCCAAAGCAATTAAACATTTGTGCTTATGAACAACTTGAACACTAAAGGCACGTCAATTAGGCAAACTTTTCCCCATAAAGAACAGATTTTCCTCAGGCATATTTTTAAAAAGATAACTAAAGCAATGTCTCCATCAATATGAGACAGCAGGAAGTAAGTATTAGATTTGTGTTCATCGTAAGTGAGTGGAGAGGGGATTGCTTGTGGTTTGGTTATTGGGGTCCCCGCAGGAATAAAAGCAAACATCACATCACAGTTGCCTAATCTTCATCCCCTGGGAATGAATAGGAGAGCTGAAAAGTCACCGGGCAGAGTACATGGCTTCAGTCACATGCTTTTTGATGTTAAGGATACATTTTTTTAAAACATGGCATGCAGACTTGTCTCTTCATTTTGCAAACGGTCAGTTTCCATAATTATCTTATTCTGTTTTATTTTAAATAGTAGTCTCATAGCCTAATGCATCTGGCATCCAACTGCAAGTTGACAAAGTATATATAATGACTCTTGAAATGGCTTTCAAGAAAAATTCTGTCATCCTACAATCATCTTATTCATGCTGAAGGCATACTACTGTCTTTGGGGAATATTCAAATTTGTGAAATATGCAAAAAAGAAATGAAATGACACTTTGGAGAAACTACTGCTCAGGGAAAAATTACTTATTACAGCATTTACCCTAATGGAAAATAACAAGGATTTTACCTTTTTAAAAAATTAACCAAACAGTGTATTTTCCCAGCACTAACACTTCTGGTCTAGTTAACCTATCAAAATAGGAGTTTGACAAGAGGCGATATGTTTGGATAATTTATGTTTTTACAAATTACGGTAAGAGTTTGTAAATTCTTGATTTTAATATTCTAAAAATTATAGCTTTCACTAGGTTTCTAGTATATATTCTAGAATGATATCATACTATAATAAACATCTAAGGAATCATTAAAATAGGTATACAATGATAAAAATCTTCATTTTATAATTAATTTCATGCTAATTTCATCTTAGATTTCTATCATCAACCTTTCTTTTCCATTCCCTACTTGTTTTACTTCCTGAAAACTTGGGTCATGTGCCTCTAAATATACTGTAAAGTTAGTAAAATACAACAACAAGTTTAAAATGTCTTGCATGTGTGCTCAGTCGTGTCCAACTCTTTGTGACCCTATGGACTGTAGCTGCCAGGTTTCTCTGTCCATGGGATTCCCAGGCAAGAATACTGGAGAGGGTTGCCATTTCCTTCTCCAGGGGACCTTCCCAATCCAGGGATTGAATCTATGTCTCCCGTACTGGCAGGTGGATTCTTTACCATTGAGTCACCTGAGAAGCCCCCTTAAAAATGTCACAACCAACCAAATTGGACTTGGATAGGTTCTTCTTTGCTTACCTTTATAGCCAAGAGAGTTGGAAAAAAAAGTTGAAAATGACAATCTGTTTTAAAGGCATCATTTGTTAAAGAGTGGCATTGATATATATCACCACTGGAAGAGAAAATAATAAGGATGCTTTGCATTTATGCAGCATATTGTAATTTAAAATATTTTAATGGTAAAATTTCTCATTTGAATATTACTATGGTCCCATAGGATGGGCAGGACACATATATTACAACCTCAATTTAAAAGATGGAAAACCTGAAGTATGGAATACTTAAATAATCTGTGAAAGGCCGCATTGTAAAGTCTGGAAAATTATAAAGTCTGCACTAGGACCCAAGAGTTCTCTTTCTTATACTCATGTGTTTTGGTCCTCAATTATGTAACAATTCTTTTACTTATAATTTTAACAAGTTAAATGCCAATAGCAATTTATTTCCCATGTAACATTAAATAAATACACACAATCAAAGATGCCAAGTATGCCAGTTGTTAAAGTGATAATTTTAGTTTGCAATGCCATTGCTTGATGGTATTTATAAAGCAGAGGTTTGAAATGATCCTTTAAAATCTGCAACGTTTTGAAATATATATTCAGCCATCTACAAACTTATTGATTTAAAATGATCATAATTTTAACATTGTTTTTATCTATATTTATTGCAACATGAATAGCAATTAAACTGAAAAATATAATGCACTAGATAAGGTATCTTTTTAAAGCCTCTTACCGGGATCCTATTGGGACTGGCATATAATTGAAAACACTTAACAGAATATTTCAGGGAATGTTGCCAAGGAGTGAATCAGAGCATTGCATTTCATTTTTAAATGCCAGACAAAAGTCGCTAAAATAACCGTAACGGTGGTTAGAAGAAGGAAGGAAATTGGGCTGGGGGAAGGCATAATTTACATAAGGTGCTTTTTATCTAAAATTTTCTTTCTTTGTTGAATTTGACAATTTACCAGAGCCTTTTCAGAAGTGTCTGACATCCCTTTTAATTAAGCAGCAAGCAATAAGAAGTGACAGGCAATGTGTTTCTAGAGTATTAATGCAGATCGTGGGTGAATTCACCCCCTCAAGAAGAGCTCTAATTCTGAGGAAAGCATTTAGTTCTGTCTCATATAGAACCTTAATACTGAATAAAACTGCAAAGATATATTTATTCATTTAGATTAAATCTCCCTCATTTCCAGCTTAAATAAGCAATTCTTTTTATACTACAGAACAGCCTCACATTTTTGTCAAAGTTAAGGAGGATGTCATGTATTTCCACTGCAATTACTTAGAAGTGACATCCAGTGATTTTATTAAGCCTAGAGAACACTTATGCCTAAATAGTAATACCAATCCTGTAAAGAGGGCATGCATTTATAAGGTTAGATAAGTGTCTTTAAATATTTGCTCCAGGATTGGTAAAATATACCAGATTATAGGCAGAAAGAAAACCCCATAGACTATCTCTACTTGTGGAATTTGTTCAACAGAATTGCCCATGTTACAGTTCATTTTCTCAAAAAGGCTATTAGCAGTTTGTATTTGTCCTTAGATTCCTTCTCAGTGTCCATTGCCCTCAGTTTAACACTTCAACTGGTTTCCCTTTAGTCTCTTACTTTTGTTTTTCTGTACACAACATCACCCATCACCATCTTTTCTCATGTGCGTATTGAGATAAGAGTGTACAGAAAGCACTAGAACTCCATTGAGAAGGGAGACAGTAAAACATGCAGTCTAGAAACATGAAAATAATAGTCAGTCCTCTGCATCCACGGGTTCCACATCTTCAGACTCAACTGTGAATCAAAAATATTCAAAAAAAGTTTCAGAGAGTTCCAAAAAATAACATCTGAATCTGTTGCAAGCCAGAAACCATTTGCATAGCATTTACATTGTATTTATAACTATTGTATAGCATTTACATTGTCAGTCAGTCAGTTCAGTTACTCAGTTGTGTCTGACTCTTTGCAACCCCATGGACTGCAGTGTGCCAAGCTTCCCTGTCCATCACCAATTACCACAGCTTGCTCAAACACATGTCCATCGAGGCAGTGATGCCATCCAACCATCTCATACTCGGTCATTCCCTTCTCCTTCTGACTTCAATTTTTTCCAGCACCAGAGTCTCTTCCAATGAGTCAGTTCTTCACATCAGGTGGCCAAAGTATTGGAGTTTCAGCTTCATCATCGGTCCTTCCAGTGAATATTCAGGACTGATTTCCTTTAGGATTGACTGGTTTGATCTCCTTGCAGTCCAAGGGACTCTCAAGAGCCTTCTCTAACACCACAGTTCAAAAGCATCAATTCTTCAGCGCTCGGCCTTCTTTATAGTCCAACTCTCATCCATACATGACCACTGGAAAAACCATAGCTTTGACTAGATGGACCCTTGTCAGGAAAGTAATGTCTCTGCTTTTTAAATGCTGTCTAGGTTGGTCATAGCTTTTCTTCCAAGTAGCAAGTGTCTTTTAATTTCATGTGATTAAAATTATCTGCAGATTAGGAGCCCAAGAAAATAAAGTCTGTCACTGTTTGCATTGTTTCCCCATCTATTTGCCATGAAGTGATGGGACCAGATGCCATTAACTTAGTCTTTTGAATGTTGAGTTTTAAGCCAGCTTTTTCACTCTCCTCTTTCACTTTCATCAAGAGGCTCTTTGGTTCTTCTTCGCTTTCTGCCATAAGGGTGGTGTCATCTGCATATCTAAGGTTACTGATATTTCTCCCAGCAATCTTGATTCCAGCTTGTGCTTCATCCAGTCCAGCATTTTGCATGATATACTCTGAATATAAGTTAAATAAGCAAGGTGACAAAATACAGCCTTGACGTACTCCTTTCCCAATTTGGAATCAGTCCGTTGTTCCATGTCCAGTTCTAACTGCTGCTTCTTGACCCTCATACAGATTTTTCAGGAAGCAGGTCAGGTCATCTGGTATTCCCATCGCTTGAAGAATTTTCCACAGTTTGTTGTGATCCACACAGTCAAAGGCTTTAGCATAGTCAATAAAGCAGAAGTATATGTTTTTCTGGAACTCTTTTACTTTTTCTATGATCCAACAGATGTTGGCAATTTGATCTCTGGCTCCTCTGCCTTTTCTAAATCCAGTTCAAATTTACACTGTATTAGGTATATAAGTCAGAGAAGGCAATGGCACCCCACTCCAGTACTCTTGCCTGGAAAATCCCATGGACAGAGGAGCCTGGTAGGCTGCAGTCCATGGGGTCACTAAGAGTCAGATACGACTGAGCGACTTTATTTTCAGTTTTCAGTTTCATGCATTGGAGAAGGACATGGCAACCCACTCCAGTGTTCTTGCCTGGAGAATCCCAGGGACGGGGGAGCCTGGTGGGCTGCCGTCTATGGGGTCACATAGAGTCGGACACAACTGAAGCGACTTAGCAGCAGCAGCAGCAGCAGCAGGTATATAAGTGGGCTTCTCTGGTGGCTCAGACAGTAAAGAATCCACCTGCAATGCAGGAGACCTGGTTTTGATGCCTGGATTGAGAAGATCCCCTGGAGGAGGGCATGGCAACCCACTCCAGTATTCTTGCCTGTAGCATCCCCATGGACAGAGGTGCCTGGCAGGCTACAGTTCATGGAGTCACAAGCAGTCAGACATGACTGAGCAACTAAGCACAGCACAGCACAGGTATATAAGTAATCTAGAGATGATTTAAGGTATACAAGAGGGTGTATGTAAAGGTGAAAGAAATTGTTAGTCACTCAGTCTTGTCCAACTCTTTTGCTACCCCAAGGACTATAGCTCACCAGGCACCACCATCCATGGGATTTCCCAGGCAAGAATACTGGAGTGGGTTGCCATTCCTTCTCCAGAGGATTTTCCTGACCCAGAGGTTGAACAGAGGTCTCCTGTATTGCAGGCAGATTCTTTACTGTCTGAGTCACCAGGAAAGCCCAAATACCACAAATATGAAAACAGTACACTATTTTATATAAGGAACTTGTACATCCTTAGGTTTTAGAACTTGTGGGGGTCCTGGAGTCAATCTCCTGAGGATACAGAGGGATGGCGATAGTTGTTTCAGTATCTTCTCATATTAAGTTACCATGACAATTGACCAGCCATATGCAATTCAGTTTCAATGCTTTGTTGTATAATTATAATATCTTCTCTTAGTAGCACAATTTTGAAGGGATTTCTTGTCACCAGAAAAGACTGACTATGATTGCTGGGCTATTTTAAATATAGATCTACAGAATGGTCCATCTGGATGCTGAGAAACATTCCAACTTGGCCGAGCTAGAACACTCACCACCTCTATCCATTAGCCTAAGCCTGTTTTGGTTACTCCTGAAGCTTCAGAGAACTGGAGTTTCTGAAGGACTATTCACTCTGGGAAATCTTCTTTGAGTTCAACAGGAGATTTGAATTATACCTAATTTATATCTAATTATATCAAATTTAAATAGACACCACTAATTTAACCTTTGGTTGAAAGAGACTGTCCATTGGTGGAGCAAATTGTCAGATTGTTGGTGTTGCTGACTACTATCCATCGTAGCCTAATATGAAATTCATGACACAAAACTCACAAGGATTTTTGAGTGGAAGCTTCCACCTCAGACTGTCAGTATAGATATTTGCTCTGGAGTGGTTTGACTTCCATGCAGCTTCAGCTGTTCATTTCACAGTGCTCCATGAAATTTTCAGCTTTCCTGAATATATTGGGGAAATAAGATGGGGGAGCCTGGTGGCCTGCCATCTATGGGGTCGCACAGAGTCGGACACAACTGAAGCGACTTAGCAGCAGCAGCAATTAAAGAAGTTGCTCTACTTTCTGTCCATAAAAGAGTCTTTCTTCTCATAATGAGAGTACTAGCTACATGCCTGCTCAAAGCCACAGACCCAGGCATTCTAGGTACGAATGGAGAAAAACACAAAGGTTTATCTGTCCATCAGGCTCTGCTGCAGACCTCATTCTTAAAGGACTAGATGCCTCCCATTTGGTCATTTCAGGTCTTCATGTCATATATTCCTAAAGTGGAAAATCATCAACCACATCAAGGAATCTTTCCTTCAGCTACCAGCTGTAGAATTCACCCACTTACCTGTTGTTATTGATGGCAGTTGGGTTGTATATGGCAAAGCAAAGGATATTTAACTTTATTTTTTCCTTTCAAGGAGGGCAGTCTTACAAGGAGACACCATATTATACCCATTAGGCAGTCAATAACAAGTGTTGTCTGGGATGTGAAAAAATTAAAACCCTCATAACATTGCTATAACACCCTCCTAACATTGTAAAATAATGTAGTCACTTTAGGAAAAAATTAACAATTACTCAAAAATTAACCTAAATTTACCATGTGACCCAGCAATTCCACCTGGGTATAGTAAACCTAAGAAAAATGCAAACACATGCCCACACAAAAACTTGTATACAAATGTTCACAGCAACATTACTCATAATAGATAGAAAGTGGAGACAATCCAAACGTCCATCAACTGAAGAATGGACAAATAAAATGCAACGGAGACACAGACATAAAGTATAGGCTTTTGGACACAGTGAGGAAAGGAGAGAGTAGGCTGATTTGAGAGAGGAGCATATATATTCAGAGAAGGCAATGGCACCCCACTCCAGTACTCTTGCCTGGAAAATCCCATGGATGGAGGAGCCTGGTGGGCTGCAGTCCATGGGTCGCTCAGAGTCAGACACGACTGAGCGACTTCACTTTCACTTTTCACTTTCATGCATTGGAGAAGGAAATGGCAACCCACTCCAGTGTTCTTGCCTGGAGAATCCCAGGGACGGGGGAGCCTGGTGGGCTGCTGTCTATGGGGTCGCACAGAGTCGGACACGACTGAAGTGACTTAGCAGCAGCAGCATATACATTGCTATATGTAAAACAGACAGCCTTTGGGAATCTTCTGTATGACTTGGAACTCAAATCTGGTGCTCTGGAACAACCTAGGGGGATGGGATGGGTGGGACGTGGGAGGGACGTTTAAGAAGGAAGGGACATATCTATACCTATGGGTGATTCATGTTGATGTGGCAGAAACCAATACAATATTGTAAAGTAATTATCCTCTAATTAAAAATAAAATAAACGCAGTGTACCCATACAGTTGAATATTATCGGGCAGTAAAAAGGAATGAAATATAGATACATACCACAACTCAGGTGAACCTTGAAAACACCACAGTAAGTGAGAGAAAGCAGGCACAAAAGACCACATATTGTATGATTCAATTTGTGTGTAATGCCCAAATTAGAAGACAGAGTTTATAGAGACAGAAATTAGGGATTATATAAGGCTGGGGCAGGGGAAGCATGGGAAGTGACCAATGGTCATGAAGACATTATTGTGGAGATGAAATGCTTCTTGGCTGCATTTCTAAGTGTACCTGCTGTCATGTTGGGCCAGTGTTGGATGGGAGGAAAGGCAGCGGTTTGTCCCATCTCTGCTTCATGAACTTGAGACATGGTGATATTTGAGGATCTATGTTTCTGGTTGAGGACGGAGAATTCCACAGTTTGGGTCAAGTCATCTTTAACCTGCTTATCCTAAACTGCACTTATTGAAAAGAGCATTTTACAATTGAAGAATAGACTGAAAAGAATGGAGAATGGCAGCAATAAATCTCACTGGAAATCTACAGTGATTGGCTAGGTGAGAAATTGAGACCTCACCGAAGATACTCATGTTGATGAGAAACATTTTGTAGATAAAATCGATAAAACTTGATAATGACCTAAAAGAAGAAAGTTTAAGAAAGAGAAAAATCACATCTCACTTGTGTCCTGAAATATAGGAACATTGGATAGGCAGATACTTTATTGGTGAACCACAACACTATATTACATCTTAAGCACAATCATTCAGCTTATAGGATACATAACTCAAAAAAAGTGTGTGTGTATATAGATATCTAAATATCTGTATGCAAGCATAAATACTTTTAAATATATTTTAACATATATGTTCATATTATATATTATACATAATAAAATAGGGGCTTCCCTGGTGGCTCAGCAGTAAAGAATCCACCTTCAATGCATGAGCCACAGGAGATGAGGGTTTGATTCCTGGGTTGGAAAGACCCCCTGGAAGAGGGCATGACAACCTATTCAGGTATTCTTGCCTGGAAAATCCCATGGACGGACTCTGGCTGGCTGCCATCTTATAGCATTGCTGAGTTGGACATGACTGAAGCGATTTAGCATGCATGCACACGTACCAATTATATAATATATTTAAAAAGTATATACTAGCAAATATAACTATATAAAAATACATTAAGTATATTGTTACAGTTGGGAACTGAGCAGGTGTCAGATCATTCATCGTCATTAATCCCTTCCCCAACCTGTAAGAGGTTTTGACTCAAAGTCTTTCAGACACCACCAAAATGGCCACACCCTGAAAGTCAGCTCTATTTAGGAACTTGCAGCTGGAAAGTGGTTTGGTATTTGATTTTCATGAAGGTGTGTCCAACTACAAAGAAGTGATCTTCTGACTCAGTTGGCTTTGCACTCAATGGAGAGGATGTGTCTGGTATGTTCTTGTTTATTTAGGTAAAGCTGCATCATCCAATAAAGACCCAATGAAATACACCAGATGTAAAAACTTCCTGCCTTTGAGGACAAATATCTCAGTCTCTCAATTATTAAAGATAAGAACATATGGGTGAGAGGAAGTTCTCTTGAATTTGCTCTTGTGAGAGACTGGTTTTCCAGAGTGATTGGGTTGTTTCAATCAGATCCAAGTGTTTTCAAAGGGTTGCTACTGGCCATTTACAATTGGAAAGGAAGAAAAATGGATAGGTATTGCATTTCTACATGTTAAGTAATGTAGAGGAATTATCAGACATACATTATCTGTTCTTCTTATAGCCTTGCTAATAAATCATTTTATACCAAATTTCTAGACGTAAGAGTGAAGCCCCTGAGTAAGCAACTTATCTAACCCCAGACAGCTAGAAAGTGGAGAATTGGAATGGAAATTCAGATCTGTTAGCCTTCAAGATCATTTTTTTTTCCTTCTACATCATGCAGCCAAGAAATGATAAGCCACCCTGACAAAGAGAGACAGAGATTCTAAAGTTGTATCTTTAATGATATAAAAGTTTTATATTTAGATAGTTTGGGTTTAATTTTTCAAAGCCTCAAAAGCATAGTAACATAGGAAACCCAACTCTCCTGAAGCATCTTCTCTATTTTTAAAGATGTGATTTTCTTTAATCATAAGCAAGAAACTGCCTTTGTAGCTGTTTATAACTATGCTCTCTAAATACCTTATTGTACAAATGAGAGAAACAGGCAAGATAGACCATTGGTTTAAAACCCAGAGAAAAGGCGTAAATAGTATTGCTTAGTATGTCAGTACACCTGGGAGTCAAAAAACATGCCTGGAAGCAGGTCAAGCCTTGTAAATCAATTAGGTGTTTGATGAATAAATACTTAGGTCTTTTATCTAATAGGTACTGGGCTTAATATATGATTTATAGATCATATTATCAACATTGTCAAATATTATATACACTATTTATCAACTCAGAGAAACTGTGATATATACACACGTAAGTGAGCACACACACATGTGCTATAAAATTTAGTAGGCAGTAACTGCACACTTAAAACACTTGATGTGAATTCCTCATGGCAGAGTAGGGATCATTTCAAGCTACCTGATGAGCCAAGACATCAGAGACATTGTCTTTAACCTGCCTATGAAGGGTTTCCCTCGTGGCTCAGACGGTAAAGAATCTGCCTACAATCCAGGAGACATGGGTTTCATCCCTGGGTCAGAAAGATCCCCTGGAGGAGGGGGGAAACCCCCTCCAATATTCTTGCCGGAGAATTGCATGGACAGAGGAGCCTGGTGGGCTACAGGCCATAGGCACACAAAGAGTTGGACATGACTGAACTGACTAGCACACACAAGGGAACACAGTTAATAAATTTAATCAGATCAGATCAGATCAGTCGCTCAGTCGTGTCTGACTCTTTGCAACCCCATGAATCGCAGCACGCCAGGCCTCCCTGTCCATTACCAACTCCCAGAGTTCACTCAGACTCACATCCATCGAGTCAGTGATGCCATCCAGCCATCTCATCCTCTGTCATCCCCTTCTCCTCCTGCCCCCAATCCCTCCCAGCATCAGAGTCTTTTCCAATGAGTCAACTCTTCACATGAGGTGGCCAAAGAACTGGAGTTTCAGCTTTAGCATCATTCCTTCCAAAGAAATCCCAGGGCTGATCTCCTTTAGAATGGACTGGTTGGATCTCCTTGCAGTCCAAGGGACTCTCAAGAGTCTTCTCCAACACCACAGTTCAAAAGCATCAGTTCTTCGGCGCTCAGCCTTCTTCACAGTCCAACTCTCACATCCATGCATGACCACAGGAAAAACCATAGCCTTGACTAGACGAACCTTTGTTGGCAAAGTAATGTCTCTGCTTTTGAATATGCTATCTAGGTTGGTCATAACTTTCCTTCCAAGGAGTAAGCGTCTTTTAATTTCATGGCTGAAGTCACCATCTGTAGTGATTTTGGAGCCCAGAAAAATAAAGTCTGACACTGTTTCCACTGTTTCCCCATCTATTTCCCATGAAGTGGTGGGACCGGATGCCATGATCTTCATTTTCTGAATGTTGAGCTTGAAGCCAACTTTTTCACTCTCCACTTTCACCTTCATCAAGAGGCTTTTGAGTTCTTCTTCAATTTCTGCCATAAGGGTGGTGTCATCTGCATATCTGAGGTTATTGATATTTCTTCCAGCAATCTTGATTCCAGCTTGTGTTTCTTCCAGTCCAGCGTTTCTAATGATGTACTCTGCATATAAGTTAAATAAACAGGGTGACCATATACAGCCTTGACGAACTCCTTTTTTTCTATTTGGAACCAGTCTGTTGTTCCATGTCCAGTTCTAACTGTTGCTTCCTGACCTGCATACAGATTTCTCAAGAGGCAGGTCAGGTGGTCTGTTATTCCCATCTCTTGAAGAATTTTCCACAGTTTATTGTGATCCACACAGTCAAAGGCTTTGGCATAGTCAATAAAGCAGAAATAGATGTTTTTGTGGAACTCTCTTGCTTTTTCCATGATCCAGCGGATGTTGGCAATTTGATCTCTGGTTCCTCTGCCTCTTCTAAAACCAGCTTGAACATCTGGAAGCTCACAGTTCACGTATTGCTGAAGCCTGGCTTGGAGAATTTTGAGCATTACTCTACTAGCGTGTGAGATGAGTGCAATTGTGCGGTAGTTTGAGCATTCTTTGGCATTGCCTAGATTTACTTATTTATTTTTCAACTGTTCAATTTGGGTAAACACTCCTAGAGTTTGGCTTTCTTTATTCTATTTTCCCCTATCCAACTGTCAATTTATATACTATATATCATTTCAGAGAAAATTATGCTATGGAATCTTCCATTCTTTGTCCATCTCTATGAAAAATATTTTAATGATAATCCCTGTTATGATTTCCTTTAGCCTTCATTTTATCACTCCAGTTTTTGCTATAGAATTAAAGGAATAAAAAAGCCCTGGAAAGGTCATTAATTTCTTTTTCCTTACCTCTGCCACCCACTTTCAAACTAGACCACACACATAAATCATTGCAGACTTTTTCTTCATCACATTGTGGTTTCTATTCACATTTACTCTACCCTAAGGGAATAATTTTGCTACAGGTGGGCAAATTCAGTACTAATGGCATTACCCTATGTTTTCAGGGAAACTTTTGAGAGCAAAATAGCACCATTAACATTGCCAGTTTCACATGACTCTTTGTCAGTGATCAAGTTTAATTATTTTCTGTCCCATTATTGAAAACTCAGGAATCAACTTCTTATTAACAGTTCATGTTCAGATTGAATTATCTCATGGTAAATTTCTTAAACTATTTCTATAATAGACTTGCCCCCTCTTTTTTAAAAACAATAACTCCCAAGGTGAAAACCTGCTATTTCATTGTTACTAGGTCATGAGCTCTAATTAAACTCTGTGACTGCATGAGAAAAATAAAGCTAGTCAGTTCAATTTAAAAAATAAAGACAGTTATATAAGATTGTAGTAGATAAACTTGCTTGGAATTTTCACTATTCATTGGTTGACTTAATACCTATGAGGAGTGACAAAACCTCTGGTTTAAAAAAATTCCTGAAAGCTCAAAATACTGGCTTGAGATTGGCTATATACTTTTTAAGCATTATATTTTCACCAGCTGATGTATGCAGGATTAAGAAGAAGGTGATGGTGTGTTTTATTTCAGACCACCTCTCAAATTTTCTTGAGAAACCCTTCTGCTATATCTGGCATCTGTTGTACTTCAGAATTTGTGTAAATATCACAATGTAACCCTATAAGATTCTTCAAGAATTTTCCTCAATTTATCATTCTATCCACATAGAATAGAGGGCAGGACTTTCCCAGTTAGTGGAAGATACAGTTCAATGCAAATGATGCTAGGAATGAAGCTATTCAAAAATTCTCTCTTACCGAAGTCTAAAGTCACATCATTTATTTGAGTTAAGGCTCTTCATCCATCAATATTAAAAGAACAGAGTTCAACTCGTAACTCTTGGGTGTGAATGAAGTTTCTCACCTGTTTTACTCCTTGTGAGGAGCTGCTGCTGCTGCTGCTAAGTCGCTTCAGTCGTGTCCGACTCTGTGCAACCCCATAGACGGCAGCCCACCAGGCTCCCCCGACCCTGGGATTCTCCAGGCAAGAACACTGAGTGGGTTGCCATTTCCTTCTCTGATGCATGAAAGTGAAAAGTGAAAGTGAAGTCGCTCAGTCGTTTCCAACTCCTAGCGACCCCATGGACTGCAGCCCACCAGGCCCTCCGTCCATGGGATTTTCCAGGCACGAGTACTGGAGTGGGGTGCCATTGCCTTCTCCCCTTGTGAGGAGAGGGTAGAGCAAAGTTACAGTAATAGTCTTTCATGTTTTCTCTGAGTTTTAAAAATAGTGTAAAGCGATCCATTCATTGAACAAGTAAGTCTTGGGCTCCCCCTATACTGCAGTGTCCCAGGCACTGCAGATGTAAAGAAGACAGAAAAAAAGAAAAAAAAAAAAAAACCAGTTGAAGTCCTCTAGAAAGAAGACAATATAATAATTGATTATTGTGCACACAGATTGTAGGGGAAATATCTGTCAGCCACTGTGATCAAAGTATAAGCATGGTATTTGAGAACAGGGAAGGATGTGTATAACTCCTGGCTGGAGATATCAGAAAAGGCTGACTTTGAATAGGAATTATTTAAACCAAGTCTTGGAAAAGATGGAGGAGTACATCAAGCATTAAGATGAGGAAGAGCTTTGCAGGCCTAGGAATCAGCATTCCAAATGATGAAGGCTAAAAGACAGCTGAGGAACCACAGTAAATCATCACTGCAGGCAGAAGGACCACGTTATGAATTGATGGGAGGTTCCATGGAGAACCTCCCATGGGGCTTCCCTGGTGGCTCAGAGGGTAAAAGCATCTGCCTGCAATGCAGGAGTCCTGGCTTTGATCCCTGGGTCAGGAAAATCCCCTGGAGAAGAAAATGGCAACCCACTCCAGTACTCTTGCCTGGAAAATCCCATGGACAGAGAAGCCTTGTAGACTATGGGCCACGGGATCGCAAAGAGTCGGACACGACTGAGCGACTTCACTTTCACTTTCACTTTCCATGGAGAAAGTTGTCCTGAATCTGATCAGGATTCTGAACAGGCTAAGATTCTGTGCCTTATCCTGTGGATCACCAGGTCTCATAAGAAGAATTCCCATGTGCCCCATCTTGCCACAGACAGATCCCTATTAATGTATAACTCCAATGGAGCTAACTTCAACTTTATCTCACTTTCTCTTTTTTAATCGAAACATGTCTGAAACCCAGGGAGTTAGGGTAAACAAAAGGATAATCTAGAATCCTTTCTTATTCATTAAAAAAAAAAAAAAAAACCTCAAAATTCAGTTCTTTAATTTCCAGGGAGACCTAGCTATCTCTTTAGAATAAACAAACATAGAATAGCTCTCCTCGTTATCACAATCACTTGGTTAAGAACTACTCTTTGAGAAGGTGAGAAGCAATCAAAGGATTGTATGAAGCAAGTGGCATGTTCAGTTTGCATCCCAGTGAGATTGTTCTATTTATAAGGAAGGGGATGAACTGAAGAAGGTAAAGCAGGGGAGGAGATAGAGTGCATTAGAGGTTATTACAATAGTTTCTAAAAGGAATTGAAGTTATGCTCATTTGAAGAGAGAGAAGAGACAGATGCATGGGAAGTGGGATGGAGGAAGAGGATGAGTTAGTGAGATTGCATCACCAACTCAACGGACATGAACTTGAGCAAACTCCGTGAGACGGTGAAGGACTGGGAAGCCTGGCATGCTGCAGCTCATGGGTCACAAAGAGTTGGACCTGACTCAGCGGCTGAAAAACAAACAACAAATAGTGCATTAAGCAACACATCTTAATAAGCAGCCCCCAAGGCTATGGTTTTTCCAGTGGTCATGTATGGATGTGAGAGTTGGACTGTGAAGAAAGCTGAGCACCGAAGAATTGATGCTTTTGAACTGTGGTGTTGGAGTAGACTCTTGAGAGTCCCTTGGACTGCAAGGAGATCCAACCAGTCCATCCTAAAGGAGATCAGTCCTGGGTGTTCTTTGGAAGGAATGATGCTAAAGCTGAAACTCCAGTACTGTGGCCACCTCATGTGAAGAGTTGACTCATTGGAAAAGACCCTGATGCTGGGAGGGATTGGGGGCAGGAGGAGAAGGGGACTACAGAGGATGAGATGGCTGGATTGCATCACCAACTCGATGGACGTGAGTTTGAGTGAACTCCAGGAGTTGGTGATGGACAGGGAGGCCTGGCATGCTGCAATTCATGGGGTCGCAAAGAGTCAGACATGACTGAGCGACTGAACTGAACTGAATAATGAATAACCATGGGATATCATGCTGAAGCTCTGTTTCCACTAGTTGTACCTTCATGGGTTCCTGTCAAAAGATGGAATAAAAATAATGAGTAGATAACAATACTTCTTTCCTCCTTTTCTCATTCGTATATAGCTTTTAAAATATATAACCAAAAATAGAGCTATATAAAAGAAAAGAATGCAGAATTGTATGGAAATGTAATCTGAGTGAGTCAATATTTCCAACTTTCATAAGACCTACTTAAAGTTATTAGCATGAAGAAATATGCTCAATAGACCTACAGTTCATTTTAATTGAAATATAGTTTGGTTTTAAGGTGGTTCTTTTCATCTGTAGTTGGTATCTGTCTCCATAGCAATGGTACTTGTTCACAAATATTCTTACCACAAGTTTATCTGATTTTGTATCTGCAATTATAAGGTTCCTCTTGACCATTCATCATTTCTCCTTAGTACAAAACTTTGTTTTCTTTAGCATTAGGAACGTGCTAATTCTAGAATCTGGTGATTTGCTGGTTTCTTTACAAGGGTGCTTTTAACCTATGATTATTTCCTTTGTTTCCCCACTGTCTAGGTCTCTCTTACAATCCTCTTACTTGCCAAATTTTTGTTGATTTTCAGATGTTTTATCAGTTTGAAAATAGAAACCCCTTCCAGTTATTTGAACAAAGGGAATTAAATATTTTTAAAAGTTAACTAGATATAAAGTTGTTAACTAGATAATTGAAAAGGTTAAAAGAGAACTGTAGAAATCAGCAAATGTTTTCTATATAGGACCAGATAGTAAATAGTTTGGATTCTGTAGGTCATCAAGATTAGCTGAGACTCTGCGGTTGGAGCAAGAAAGCAGGAGCTTCATACAGAAGGATTAAGCCTAGGTATGTTCCAATAAAACTTCATTTACAAAAACAGGTAGCAGGCAGGGTTCAGTCACAAGCTATAGTTTGCCAGCTCCTGCCCAATCAAAGAGGTAGCAATGGTAGGAAGCAGCCTCCATTAGGATTGAGAAAACAAAAAGACAAAATTGGACTGTTACAATCTTGAAGTTTGGAAGAGGGGCCTCATGAGCCCAGAACTGAGTCGCCTGATAAAGGGTGGGGGGGGGGGGGTGGTGGGAGCCAGCTGGCTGCTAGGGATATGATCAAGTTGGTTCTGTCAATAGCAGAAAAACTGCACACGAGGTTCAGTTGAACTGAACAGCCACTTACCAGCTGAAGATGTGTTGCTGGGGAGATGCTTAGGACAAGGGCATCAGCAAACCCATAAGAAGTTCATAGAGAAACAAATAAGAACTCACAAGTATTCTTTTACTTGTTTGTTTGTTTTGATGTTTTAGCATTACTTCATATTTTTTAATTGGGGGTATAGTTGTTTACAATATTAGATTATTTTCTACTAGACAACAAAGTGATTCAACTACATGTGTACACATATTCCCCTCTCTCTTGAGCCTCCCTCCCACCCCTTCCCCTCATCCCACCCATCTAGGTCACCACAGAACACCAAGCTGAGCTCCCAGATGGCCAGAAGGCATATGAAAAGATGCTCAACACCACTAATTATTAGAGAACTGCAAATCAAAACTACAGTGAAGTATCACCTCACACCAGTCAAAATGCCCATCATCAAATATTCTACAGACAATAAATGCTGGAGAGGGTGTGGAGCAAAGAGAACCCTCTTGTACTGTTGGTGGGAATGTAAGTTGATACAGACACTCTGTTCATTTTTTGCTTCTGTAGCCTTACATTCCTATCTGTACTTTCTCTGCCCTTTATTGGCTGATCAATCTGGCAAAGCAGAAACTCAGTTTGCAGATACCTAGCGTAGACTTCACCACAGGCAGAAGAAGGGCAGGTATGGAGCTGAAACACAATCACTTAATTGGTACACATTGCCAAAACCTAAGACTTTTTTTAGTCCATGTTTTAAGATTGAGTTATGATTGAGAACCCTCTTATAGTATCATCTTATGTCGACACAGAGAACTTTTCCAGGTTGGAATTATGTCTAGACCACTCCGCCCACCATCAATAAACCAAATTTTGATAATATAAAGAATGAGCATCAGTTTAGAGTCCATAAAATTTTGCTAATATAGAAATATTGGTGGAGTAGAATCCATAAAATATGTACATATGTACTTTGTGTGTAATGCTGTTTGTGCACATGAGTAAACATGTATATGAGTGTAAGGTCCCAACTCTTTATTCTTGGAAAGGACAACAGTTTAACCTGAAAATATTTCTATTTCTTCTTAGGCATTAAAACAGGATCTCTTATTGAGCATTGCTTAACTCCCACAATACTAGTAGTTTCTGTTATCTAAATTCTTGCTTGGAAACAAAATGCTAGCAACTGTATGTCAGTTCTCAATTTCAAATGCAAAAGCCCTAGAGTGATTGTTTATGAGAATATTTAGTTCTGATTGATTGATCAGTTGATTGATTGGATGATTTATTGATTGACAAGTGATGAAGCATGCTGGAAAGAATCAGGCAGGGCTATTCTGAGAAACATTCTTTGAAGACATTTTAAAAATTAGTTTGTCACTCAAGAGAAAAATCTCTAGAATGATGCACTGAATCTTTGTGCTCTGAACTGTCAAAACGGCTTTATGTGTGGATGACCTAAGCGCCTGTTTATCCTTAGACAATAAATAGTATAGGGCATATGAATTATTCTGATTTCAGTATGTAAATATCTACTAGTCTCGCATAAGAACAGAACTTCCCCTCAGCTCTACCACCTGTGCTATATTTCACAGTTTTGAAATTTTCTCCTTAGGTTGTTATTTCAACATCTTTCACACTAGTTGGGCTACATTCCTCTCTTGAATAATGTGTTCTTAATGCAGCATACCTGTACAACATAATTGACACCCTTACTCTCACTACAGCAGAGGAAATGCCAAAGTTGGACTAAAACAAATCTTCAAGCCATCTATTATATTATGTGCCTAGTGATGGCTTCCAGGTACCTATTTATATCTCCCCCTTTAAATATTTCATAGCTCCTCTATTACTGATAAGAGTTCATCCACAAGTTCCCCAGGGGGGGCTTTTCATAATGTACATAGGATATCATTTCTGGTGTTGGGAATCACCATATATTATTTTTTATTGCAGAAGTTGATAGAGTCTCAAGAAAAGTTACCTGGTGAAGAAATAATCAAGAAGATTCATAATGAGTCATTCGTGCAACTCTGCACAAGATTTTTTTTTTTTTAATCATCGTGGAAAGTGTTGGATGCATCCTTCATACATTGTTTCTGGATTTTTTGAAACAGAATGTTCTGAATGTGTCTGCCTTAAGGAGACTGAGGATATTAATGCCTTAATATTTTCAAACCACTACATATATTCTCACAGCAAAAAACAGCCTATCTCATTTGTAAAATGTAATCTCAAGAAAGAGAACTACACACAGAATAAGCCAAGCCAGAAAAAAGTTGTACTTACTACTACAAGAAGCCATTTTGCATGATTAACTAGCTACCAGATTGTTGATTTTTATTAACTCTCTGTCTCCTTGGCCACAGAAAAGATATTTTGATCCCAATGTCTTCTTTCAAGAAAAGCTGAGTGTGTCTTCCATGGGTGAGTGGTTTTTAAATCCTACAGAATTGACACATTTTTCAGTCTGTTCAGCACACATAAGTGCTCAAAATTATGAAGATTTGGGGGGCCATAATTTTCCCAGCTGGATGAAGTGGATAGTGTTAAGAGGCCTCATAGATCATACCATGTTGTCATTTATTATAATGTTTTAACATACTTTGTCAAGAATATTGGGTGGGGTGATTTATTGGCTAAGGATTGATTGTGTTGCTAATAGTGCAGATGGCTTGAATTTTGGAAGGGGGAAATTTCCCATCACTGAGCATGAAGGAATAAATGCTGTGTTGCCAAGAGACAAAGGGACCTTCACTCAGAGAAGATTCATTTACCTGCCATGTGCAGACAACATTCAAGAGGTAGTTTTTGTTTTCTTTCAAACTACGCTTTAAACTCTTTTTCTTGCCTCAGGGAGCAGTGGACATTTTATATACCTGAAATGTTTTTCCACAATGGAGCCAACGTTTGTCAGCTCTCCCTCTGGGACAACATGGGCAAGGCTTTCAGAGTTTCTCTTCGGTTTCTGCTACAAGTACCAAAACCATGACCTTGCCTGGAAGGCTTTTTGCAGCTGAATGTCTGGAGCTCGACGTCTGCATTGACTTTCAGTGATTTTCTGTAGGCTCACACCTGGAAGCCATCACCTGCAGATGCCCAGCTGCGATGTGCTCTACCCTGCACAGCAGTTCGGGTGCTAATGGAAAGGCATTGACCTACCAGGTGAAACAAACAAGACAGACACCAGATTGTCTCATGAGATAATGACACTGCCCATCTGGATCTGATCACCATGACTATTCAAAAATTCAGATGAGACTATAGGAATAAGAGGAGCAAGCAAAAAAAAAAAAAAAAAAAAAATCCATGAATAATAAATAACTCAATTTTGCTTTTTTCTTCCTAAATGATACAATGACAAGTCACCCTGCTTCTCTCTGGTTCTGAATTATATCAACTTAAAAGTAGGGTTTTGGAAACCAGGACCTCAGTCTTTGCCATCCTAAATTGACAGTCCTCAGGTACTGGATATTTACTCTTGCTGCTGCTGCTAAGGCACTTCAGTCATGTCCAACTCTGTGCGACCCCATAGACGGCAGCCCACCAGTCTCCCCCGTCCCTGGGATTCTCCAGGCAAGAACACTGGAGTGGGCTGCGATTTCCTTCTCCAATGCATGAAAGTGAAGTCCCTCAGTCGTGTCTGACTCTTAGCAACCCCACGGACTGCCGCCTACCAGGCTCCTCCGTCCATGGGATTTTCCAGGCAAGGGTACTGGAGTGGATTGCCATTTTCTTCTCCAACAATTAGAGGATCTAAATATAAATAGGGTTTCCTCAGTGGCTCCGCTGGTAAAGAACCCACCTGCCAGTGCAAGAGGCAACACAAGAGACGTGGGTTCAATCCCTGGCTTGGGAAGATCCCCTGGGGAAGGAAATGGCAACCTGCTCCAGTACTCTTGCCTGGAAATGTCCATGGACAGAGGAGCCTGGCAGGTTACTTTCCATGAGGTCACAAAGAGTTAGACACCACTGAGTGCACATACACATATGCACACAAATATAAATAAGGTGATAGCAACAGTGCCTGGGAAAAATAAGACAGGTATCCTAATTTGAAGAAGCCTTAATTTTTAACATGTTTGAGGCTGACTTCATGTAGCTTACACTAAAATATTTTACTTACAGTATTAGTCACCTATGCACTAGGGATTTATTCTTCAAACTTATTTATAAAATGAAGCCCTCACTGTTTAAAAAATTGGAGTTGTAATTAATTGAAATGATGTGTCACCTGTTAAATGCCTCTTTATCAGAGGAAGAAAAGCACTCAACCCGATGGAAAGATACAGAGCTTGAGACATTTCTCTAATTGAGAGCATCTCCTGGTAAATGAATGGGATTTTGCAGGTCTGCTCCTGTACACAATCATTCTTCTACACACAGATATATATTCTGGGCAAATTTGCAATGCTCTATTTAAAAGTTTTTGCTTCTTTTTCTTCTGTACACAATAGGGATAATAAACAGACAATGCTCTTTGAAGTAGAATAGAGAACGACTCCATGAAGTCAAGGGGCAGCATGAAAGAATGTAAAGCAAAAGGTGAAAAACTTGACTAACAGCCATTTGGGGATAAAAATGTATGTTTATGGGGATTCCATTAACTGATCAAAGAGTGATGTGTGCACACACACACATTTATAGGGGCTCTTACACTGGAAGGTTAAATTTGCCTTTCCATGTGCTTTATCAAATGGGTGTGGCCAACATCTTATTGCCATCAGCATGCCTATGTCACATCAAAGCATATTTGTTCAATGCAGCTCTGTAGTTCATTACTTGAATTTCCTATCTCATATGTAGTTCCTTTTGCTCACTGGCTGATGTTTATTCCTTCCTAAGAGCAGAATTCCATTTGCAGAAGGAACAGCCTGGTTCATACAAGTTCAGATGAGGACAATTATTTCCACTGGTGAAACCAGACAGAGAAGTGTTTCCACCCCAAGATAAGAGAAATTTGTCTGAAGACTTGCATCTGAGATCTGGTATCTGGTTCTAGATATTTTCAGTGTTTTATTGAGTCTAAAATCCAGGTCTACTTGACTCAACATTCACAACTAACAAAGGACCATTTATTTTTTAGTAATATTGTTGGCATGTAAAATGGTCTAATAATAATCAATTACTAAGACTTCACTGCTGCTGCTGCTGCTAAGTCGCTTCAGTCATGTCTGACTCTGTGCAACCCCATAGACAGCAGCCCACCAGGCTTCCCCGTCCCTGGGATTCTCCAGGCAAGAACAGTGGAGTGGGTTGCCATTTCCTTCTCCAATGCATGAAAGTAAAAAGTGAAATTGAAGTCGCTCAGTCATATCCAACTCTTAGCAACCCCATGGACTGCAGCCTACCAGGCTCCTCCGTCCATAGGATTTTCCAGGCAAGAGTACTGGAGTGGGGTGCCATAATCAATTACTAAGACTCTGCTGCTGCTGCTGCTGCTGCTAAGTCGCTTCAGTCATGTCTGACTCTGTGCAACCCCATAGACGGCAGCCCACCAGGCTCCCCTGTCCCTGGAATTCTCCAGGCAAGAACACTGGAATGGGTTGCCATTTCCTTCTCCAATGCATGAAAGTGAAAAGTGAAAGTGAAGTCGCTCAGTTGTGTCCAACTCCCAGCGACCCCATGGACTGCAGCCCACCAGGCTCCTCCGTCCACGGGATTTTCCAGGCAAGAGTACTGGAGTCGGGTGCCATAATCAATTACTAAGACTCTAGCACCTACCATTTACTGTGCTAGGAGCTGAAGATTTAGTGACAAACAAAAAGATAAGTGCCTGCCCTTGTGATGTATTCTAGGTGGTCACACAGGCATACATTTGTTCTCAAGGCTCTCTGGCCATATTTGCAACACTCAAGTTCTTTCTGACCTTAGCCAGACATGTCTGGACTGTGCTATACTCAAGGTTGCTGGACCGGGGGTCGGGTGGAGCAGCATGAAGGAAGCAGAGGGAGAGATGAATAGGACTAAAATTATTTCTGATATCCACCGTTATTTTCACACCCATTCCTATTCAATGACACCATCCTCTGATAAATCCCAACTGAACTAAAATCAACAGTATCACATCCTTTCTATTGCCCACGTGCCAGTGTTAGCAGAGCTTACAAATCATCTCAGCCACCATCAGAGCCACCTGTGTGACCCACACTCTGATGGGGGAACACCATGGGGAGAGCACGAATGGTACTTTTCATTCTATAACTTTGTGTGCAGAGATACACTTGATTACCCTAGCGATGTTTACATTTAAACAGGATTAGGTTGATTGAGGACGCAGGTCTCTCTCTTCTGTCCTTTGATCAGCTGGAAAAAAACTGGATGTTGATCAAGATAATAAGCTAGGTAAATTCTGTAATAACCCAGAGTCCAAAAGTCAGTGCATAAACATGTTTGCATCCAATACTTTGACTCCAAAAAGGAAAAAAAAAAATAGAATGTTTTAATTTCTGTTTACATGCCTTTGCACATGGGAGCTTTGGGGGTCTTGTTTTATAAGCATAATGAATCAAAAATTTTTTGCTCCTCTACAACAGTGAAACCCTCATCTGGTGAGCATTATCTTGAGACCCAGATCTTTTCAGTGAGAATTTCAATAGGTGAACTAGAAAATGATCAGTGAGCAATGAGAACTATTATAATGGCAACATCATTTCAGATGAAGCCTTCAACATCTGTTTCACTTTCTAATTACAACACTCCCTCCTGACACCCAGGCTCACCATCACCACCATAAATCACAATCATAAAAAAGTTTAAAAATGAAGAGATTTATATGGTTTTAGGTGCTCAGTATTCAGAACCACAAGCAGGTTTCAATTATGTTGCTCTCATGTAGCAGATGAAATCAGGTGGGATGGAAGGAGAGGAAAATAGACCTCTATACTAATCATGCAATTCATTTTTCCACAGATTTTCACTAAGCTCTCATGTAAACAGAAGTGGTACTGGGAGGAGAAAAAACCACCAGACAGCAGAGAAGAAAACAACTTTGGAAAATTCTTTCAGTCATTTATTAATAAATATTTGTCCAAAAACCTACTATGCAACAAGCCTGGTGCTGGCTTCTGGGGACAAAGCAGTAAACAAATCATACTTCTAGAACTGACAGCCTAATTCTTGGAAGACACATTAGAAATGATTGCACATATAACTATATAATCACTACTGAGAAGTTTTAGTGAAAGAAATCTGCAGGGTTCTATGACAATGAAACTTGCAACAAAAATTCCAAGAAAATAGCAAAACCCCAAGGAGACCGCAGAAAGACCAGGAGAAGCATTTTTCTGCTGACTTTAGAAACACCAGCAGAGCTATATTTCCAGGATTTTTCATTTTCTGAAAAATCAATAATTAGAAACAGAAAACAGCTACAGTAATTTCAATAAAATATTATAGATATAATTTATAGATTTAAATTTCCAAAATTTCAGGCTTCAAGAATGAGAACACTCTGTAATATATGTTTGCTTTTATACCAAGAAGTACTATGTCTAAGGAGGATGGTATAGCAGTATTCTCCAGTATTCTGGAAGGTATGGAGTACAGGAGGGTACTCCAGTAGTCTTGCTTGGAGAATCCCCAGGGACAGAGGAGCCTGGCGGGCTGCCGTCCATGAGGTCACAAAGAGTCAAACACAAATGAGCTAGGAAGCACAGCACAGGACTACATCTAAAGTCTCAGATTGATTAGAATAAAACACTCTAATACACAGAAATAGAACCATGAATTATCCTAAACTTGATGATGAAAGAAGAGGACACAGAAAGGACCCAGAGCAAATACATCCCTATTCTAATATACTGCTGCTACTGCTGCTAAGTCACTTCAGTCGTGTCCGACTCTGTGCAACCCCATAGGTGGCAGTCCACTAGGCTCCTCTGTCCCTGGGATTCTCCAGGCAAGAATACTGGAGTGGGTTGCCATTTCCTTCTCCAAAATTATAATATAGGGTTACCTCAATTTCTTGTAAAGCAGAAAATTATCATTGAAATCACAATACAGGACTATGTATATAATATTAGATATTATTATATTTTGTGTTATATTTTCTTATAACACTTCATGTACATTTCTAAATCCATTCATATTCATGTTACATGTCTCATTGTATATGCTGCTTAAGTCTATAATATATTGTCTTAGTAAAAGAAGGTAATGCTACTGTAACAAACAATTCCTGAGTCAATGATTTAAAATTCTATCAAGCTACCAACGGTATTTTTCTCAGAACTAGAATAAACAATTTCACAATTTGTATGGAAATGCCAAAAAACCTTGAATAGCCAAAGCAATCTTGAGAAAGAAGAATGGAACTGGAGGAAGCAACCTGCCTGACTTCAGACTATACTACAAAGCTACAGTCATCAAGACTGTATGGTACTGGCACAAAGACAGAAATATTGATCAATGGAACAAAATAGAAAGCCCAGAGATAAATCCACGCACCTACGGACACCTTATCTTTGACGAAGGAGGCAAGAATACACAATGGAGAAAAGACAATCAAGTGGTATTGGGAAAATTGGTCAACCACATGTAAAAGAATGAAACTAGAACACTTTCTAACACCTTGCACAAAAATAAACTAAAAATGGATTAAAGATCTAAATGTAAGACCAGAAACTATAAAACTCCTAGTGGAAAACAGAGGCAAAACACTCTCTGAAATAAATCACAGCAGGATCCCCTATGACCCACCTCCCAGAGTAATGGAAATAAAAGCAAAAATAAACAAACGGGACCTAATTAAACTTAAAAGTTTTTGCACAACAAAGGAAACTATAAGCAAGGTGTAACGAAAGCCTTCAGAATGGGAGAAAATAATAGCAAACGAAGCAACTGACAAAGAATCAATCTCAAAAATATACAAGAAGCTCATGCAGCTCAATACCAGAAAAATAAATGACTCAACCAAAAAAATGGGCCAAAGAACTAAACAGACATTTCTCCAAAGAAAGAGACACGTGTACCCCAGTGTTCATTGCAGCACGGTTTACAATAACTAGGACATGGAAGCAACCTAGATGTCCATCGGGAGATGAATGGATAAGAAAGCTGTGGTACATATACACAATGGAATATTACTCAGCTATTAAAAAGAATGCATTTGAATCAGTTGTAATGAGGTGGATGAACCTGGGGCCTATTATACAAAGTGAAGTAAGTCAGAAACAAAAACACCAATGCAGTATATTAATGCATATATATGGAATTTAGAAAGATGGTAAGGATGACCCCATATGCAAGACAGCAAAAGAGACACAGAGATAAAGAGCAGACTTTTGGACTCTGTGGGAGAAGGCGAGGGTGGGATGATTTGAGAGAATAACATTGAAACATGTATATTACCATATGTGAAATAGATCACCAGTCCAGTTTCAATGCATGAGACAGGGTGCTCAAGGCCTGTGCACTGGGATGATCCTGAGGGATGGGATGGGGAGGGAGATGGGAGGTGGGTTCAGAATGGTGGACACATGTACACCCATGGCTGATTCATGTCAATGTAAGGCAAAAACCACTACAATTGTAAAGTAATTAGTCTCCAATTAAAATAAATAAATTAATTTAAAACAATATATAAGTAAAACTTATTGACACAACATATTCAGTTTGATTCAGTAGAAACTGTTTCATACTGTCCTCAAATAAGAGCTCATAAGGATGGGGTTTCCCCCAGCTGAAACATTTCTGATTTCCATGGTGGTGGAAAGGGTTGGTGAAGAATTGCCCACTGGTTCTCAAATGCTTCCATCTAGATGTTGTGTTCATTCAAATTTCATTGACTAAATCAAGGCATATAGTCATCACTAGAACAATCCTCCCATTTGCCCCAAAGTACAGAGGAGCCAGGTCTTATTGTTCTACTTCATAAAACACAGATACTATATTTAATATACCACCTGAGGGTATTTCATTCTATCATCTATATAATTTGCTGTTAGGACTTCCTGGGTGGTCCAATGATTAAGACTCTGCACTTCCAGTACAAGGGGATTGGGTTTGATCTCTGGCCAGGGAACTAAGATCCCACATGCCATGTGGAGTGGACAAGAAACAAAGAAACAGAAACAGAGTGTGTTGTTAAAATGTTGCTTTCTCTACTAGGTTTCTCTGATATCTACAATTAAAATGTAGACATTTATATCAAGCAAATCTAATGAACAGCCTTTATCTTCCAACTCTCTTTTATACATATCCAAACAGGGGAACATAGCTTACTTTTGTGTGAAAATACAAGTCTTTATGCCCCCTAGGTAGAAATGGAAATACTAAAGATACCATTGCAAGAGTAGAAAGTTCCTAAAAACGTCATTCATGACAGTAGTTGGAGTTAGCGATTGGGAAACTGCAGTTATTAAAATTTAAAAGAGCAGAATTGGATGAGAGGTTAAGCCATACTGATGAGGTCTAATTAATATGAACTCAATCTGTTTGTTAAAAAAAAAAAAGTCTTTTTCCTCTAAAAATAGTCAGCATTTTATGCAGGAATTAATCAACAGTCAGTCAGAAACCAATGTTTTCTCAATGTGTTTTACAAGGAATGAAACATTTTAGCCTTCCTTGACAAGAAGAAAAAATGTTCACTTCATTGATGGTGTCTTTCATGTATTTAAAAAATATTTTTGTTTTTAAATCTATGTTTTAAAAACTATATATATCTTTCTGAATAGCTCCTTTATTCTCCTTCTTCTAAAGCACACACCCATAATCCTTGCCCTAGGAAATCACTAAAGTTTTCATTTCAATATTAGAGTATAAATATTGAAACAATAGCTAACTAAATATGAATACTTCAAAGAGAGACAATTCATACTTTTTCAAATATTGTAGTGTCTTTTTCTGTGATTGCAAGATACAAGCCTTCAATTCAACAGATTTTTATGTTCTTACCCCTGGATACTCCTCTATGTTGGAAGCTGTTGGTTAAAAAGAAACATAGTATCTTATAGCATGAACAAGAAACAATAATAGTGTGAAGAGTTCAGTGTTATCTAAGTATGGTTGAGAATCTTTCCACTATATTTCCTTCAATTCCGTTCAGTCCAGTCGCTCAGTTGTGTCCGACTCTTTGCGACCCCAGTGAATCGCAGCACGCCAGGCCTCCCTGCCATCATCAACTCTTGGAGTTTACCCAAACTCATGTCCATCGAGTCGGTGATGCCATCCAGCCATCCCATCCTCTGTCATCCCCTTCTCCTCTTGCCCCCAATCCCTCCCAGCATCAGGGTCTTTTCCAATGAGTCAACTCTTCACATGAGGTGGCCAAAGAACTGGAGTTTCAGCTTCAGCATCATTCCTTCCAAAGAAATCCCAGGGCTGATCTCCTTCAGAATGGACTGGTTGGATCTCCTTGCAGTCCAAGGGACTCTCAAGAGTCTTCTCCAACACCACAGTTCAAAAGCATCAATTTTTCGGCGCTCAGCCTTCTTCAGAGTCCAACTCTCACATCCATACATGACCACAGAAAAAACCATAGCTTTGACTAGACGAATAGGGATCATCAAATCCTGTTTATGCAGGGTTTTTTTTCATTGTGGTAAAATATACATGACATAAAGTCTAGCATTTTACCCATTTAAAAGGATAAATTCAATGGCATTGAAAGTCGTGAAACCATCACCACTACCTAGTCCCAGAATATTTTCCTTATCCTAAAAAAAAAAAAAAAAAATCATCCATTAAATCTCCATCGTCCACACCCTCAGTCCCTGGCAACAACTAATCTGCTTTCTGCCTCCATCAACGTGCCCACTCTGGATATTTAATGTGAATTGACTTATACAGTATGTAACAGGTAGCCTCTTGTATCTAGTTTTCTTCAGTTAGCACAATATCATTAAGGTTCATCAACTTTGTTGATGTATCAAAACCTCATTCCTTTTAATGGCTGAATGATATTTTTTTTTTAATTTTATTTTATTTCTTTTGTATGGATATACCACAATTTGTGTATCTATTCATTCCAGTGGGCATATGGGTTGTTTCCACATTTTAGCCTTTGTGAATAGTCTGCTATGAACATTCTTGTTTGAACACAACAACGTATATTCCTAGAGGTGCAACTGTTGGATCATATGATAATTCTATTTAACTTTTTTGAGGAATAGTCAAAGTATTTTTCACAGCTGCTGAACAATTTCACATTTCCACTAGCAATAAATGAGTATTCCAGTTTCTCCACAACTTCACCTATACTTGCTATTTTTCTTTATTTTCTTTTTTTTGTTCTAGTCATCCTAGGTGTGAAGTGGCATCAGCTTTTCCATTTCTGCAGGAAAGACTGTTGGGATGTTGGTAGAGATTGTACCACATCTGTAGATTGCTTGGAGAATCTTCCAATCCATGAATATAAGATGTCTTTTTCATATAAACTCTTTTTTATGTTACCTTAAAAATACTCATTTTCAAAATACTTTAATGATATCTAATAATACTCCTTCCTGGGACAATGCTATATACTTTGAGTCTCTTCATTTCATCATAACATAATATCTATATGATTATATACATTTTTAAAAATACATCATAACTGTGTAGAACATAAAAAATTTTACCAAGTCTATATACATGAATTTAAAAGATTATCCCTTTTATAGAGTTAGAGAAAAGAATCAATATCTGTGATTCAATAAGAGCTATAAAGATAAATATATCTTGATAAACTTGTAAAGCCACAAGGTTAAGAATATCTGATGGCATTTGATTATTATTAATGTGTTGGTATCTTGAAAGTAAATCAATGATACTCCTTTCTTCTCTTTCCAAACTTTAGAAAATGGAAATAAGGAAGTTAAACTGATGGAGTTCATAACATCAGTTTAAGTGTATAATCTGGATTGGACAAGTATCAGTGGATATCCTATTAAACTCTCTGAGTAGAATTTTTTCTCTTTGCTCCAGATAACTAGACCAGAGAAGATGTTGCCCTTCCTGTAGGCAAGCAGATGTAAGAGGGAAGGAGAGAGAGAAAGGGAGACAGAGACAGGCTTGAGCAGATCACCATGCTCTGCTGTTTCCCCCAAATTTACCAGTAATATCAGAAATTCTTCTAGACCTGAGGATTTGTTAAGGGACAGAAAGTAGTTGTTTATCCAGTACTGTTCTCTCCTGAGAATGTAATGTACATGATGTCTTTTCTGGGGAAAAATGAGGAGTGAGAAATAACTCTCCCAGTGTTCATACAGCAGAAGCCCCACTCACCTTTTGACCTCACACTGACATTGTGTTAATCAGACAGAAAGTGTTGTCATTCAACCCATTTATAGTCGCTTTTTCTTCTTTCATTTAGGAGTATAATCTATTCATATATGATACAAATCAAACCACCACAAATTAAAATTTATGCTCTTTATTCAAACTTCGGATTTTGATCTTGGAATTATCAGTCTTTTATCTCTACTTCTTTCCACTTTGTTGTTCCCATGTAGGAAGCGCTGTAAACTTTAAAATATGATTTGTTGACTTTTAAATATGGGTAAAAATACCCAAATGGTGATTCTATAAGCAATTGGATAAATGCTTCTGGAGCTTAGAAGAAAGAATGGTGGTAGAAGTGAATTTTTGGAGCCATTGGCTGCCCTGTGGTTAATGAAGTCCAGGGCCTGGAAAAGAGGCCTGAGTACACTCCAAAAAGGAAAGGAAAAGGGAAATTAAAGACAAAATCCTGAGATATTTTAAAATCTAGGAGTAAAGCAGAGACAAAGCACCTGAAATTAGTGACTAATGAGGAATAGAAATAGATGTTAGAAACATATGAGGAAAAATGGAATTGGGGAAATTGTGATTCAAAAAGGAAGGTGTGTCTATCACCAGAGAGAAATCCTATAAGGTGAGATGAGGTTTCAAGGTCACCATTGGACTGGGCATATAGGAAGATGTTGATAATCTCAGAGAGTATACTCTACTCATCAGTGGACTGAGGAGAAAATATCAGGGCGTATGTTAAATCCAGGTGAGGTGAATGAGAGAGAAGACCGTGGACACAATACAAACATTTTTGAAGACTTGTCTGAAATAAAAGGAAATATAAAGAGTAATACAGTGAAAAAGAGGACTTTTTTAAAAAATTGTGAGTGATACTTCCACACACTTATATACCAAGGGGAAAGAGAGCTGGAGGATAACGGGGTTGAAGAAGCAGGACATGATGGTGGTGGTTCCTAAAGCAAGGTGTCCTGGTAGATGGGCTGTGGTGGGACTTAGCACCCAGGGGGAAAGATCCATTTTAGAGAGAATGAGAGTCACTCTTCTTTGGAAATCAAAGAGGTAAGACCTTTGCAGATACACATTTAGGAGTTGAAGGACTTCAGGATTGAGGGTATCTTTTATATTTTTATTAATAAAGTGAAATGGACAGCTATCTGCTGAGGGAGAGCATAGCTGGGGAGGGTATAGATTCACAGAATCATGCAAGTTTTTGGTAGCAACTGAGGACAATTAAAGAGCAGTTTATCAGGAACTATTAGTAATTCTGCTGAACAACCTGAAGGATACCGATGATCCTAATGCATAGTTCTGTGTACTTGCAATACTAAGCCAGAACAGCTTTGGGGGTTCTGTCAGAGTGGCTGCCAAATAAGCTAGGTAATGATAAATATTAGGAAAGTATATTCAATTATTCAGCATATTTTTCTTCCAAGTGGTACAGGAGGATGATAGAGAGACTATTAGGAAAATCACCTATAAGCCCATGGAAATCAGATGCTAGAAGATTCCAATGTCATTGAAGACTTGAGAAGAGCTCTCTTATGTGAGTGATGAAATGAGCCTGGCAAGAAATCATTTGACATATATGCTGTTGGACCATTTCTGTAGACTGTACTTTTTCATTTTTATACAAATATCCCTACGTAATATTCATCAGCCCTGACTGCATGACCTTATGCTCTGGATCTGATTTGGTAAGTTGCTATCCTATGGGACCTGATTCTCGGATTTGGATGCTCCCTGGTTCCACACACCACAGTCGCACACTGAAGGCATTGCCTCTGGATGAGGAAGGCAGCATGATCTAGAATTTGGAGTCCATATCTGCACACTGGTGGAGGTGGCTCATCTTATGTTGAGCCCAGGTGCCTAGGACTCCCCCTGCCACACTTGCTGGATTCTTCCCAGGAGGTTGGTGGTTTAGTTGCTAAGTCATGTCTGACTCTTGCAACACTCATATATATTTTATACATATATTATATATTATTTATATATTGTATATTATTATATTATTATTAAATATTATTATATATTATATTGTATTGTATATTTTTAATAATATACATTAATTATGTTATATATTAGTATATATTATATATAATATAATGTAATTATATTATAAATATAATCATATATTATATATTATATTATATTAGACATAATTATATATATTATATATTTAGTTATATATAATTTAATTATATATTATATTATGTTAAAATTAATTACATAATTGAAAATTATATTTAAAATATAATTATTTAATTATATAATATATAAATTATAATATAATATAATTATATAATATATATAATGTAATTATATTATAATTAATATAATTTAATTGTATTATATATTATATATAATATATTATATACATATTATATTATATATATTCTCTATATATTTATATATTATTGACATATATAATTATATAATTATTTATATATAAATATAAATATATAATATTTTATTTAATAATTATTTAATATTATTTAATACAAATTAATTATTTAATCTATAGTTTAATATAGATATATTATTATTGAGAAACAAACTCAAAGAAACATTAACTGATCTACCCAAAGAGATCACAGAAGTGGGGAAGTTACACATTATGGGGCTCAGGGTCAGGCAGATCTAGCTTTGAAAATTGACCTCAAGTAGGGGAAGGCAGGGAGGGGGTGGGATGAATTAAGAAAGTAGCATGGAAACATACACACTACCATATATAAAATAGATAGCCAGTGGAAATTTGCTGTATGACTCAGGAAACGCAAATCCAGGCTCTATAACAACCTAGAGGGGTGGGATGGGGTGGGAGGTGAGAGGGAAGTTCAAGAAGGAGGGGACATAGGTATACTTGTGGCTGATACATGTTGATTTTTGGCAAAAACAAACAAAATATTGTAAAGCAATTATTCTTCAATTAAAAACAAATATTAAAAAAGAAACCCAACAAAAATGGATAATAGCCAATAACTATAAGACTTATTTTTTACATCTATAAAACAAGGATAAAATACATTTCTCCAAAATTTCTTGTGAAAATGAAATGATACAATGTATATTAAAGCACCCAAGATGGTACAGGGCCCATAATAAGAATTAAATAAAAGTTAACATGATCAGTTGCTTGGTAAAGTACCTTTAGGAAACTACTTTTTGACCTAATCAAGTGGTAAGTCACTACAATCATGGTGCAAAACCATCTAGTAAGAAAACCACTCCCTGCGTCTAAGATAAACCCTCACAGCTGGAACATAAGGACACTTTCTCTTGTTCCGTCCACACTGAGAGTGGAGAATGGCTGGTCATCTTTATCTGCTTAATAACACTTCACTTACTAGAAATTACCGTTAACTGGCATTGTTACCTGGTATCTCTACTTACTCTCCTGCAGGCTAAAAAAAAAAAAATCCCATCTCATTTAACCTTTTCAAATTGGGCTTGTTTTCTAGTTCCTTAATAATCTTTGTGACTCACCTTTGAACATTTCACATTTTCTCTCTTAATTATGAAGGCCCAACATGGACGCAGTGTGGGAGCCTGCCTGTGGTGGGCATATTGCACAAGTTACCAGGGTAGAAAAATAAAGATGGGGAAGAGCTTCAGTTTTACAACCAGATATGATGCTGCCTTTAAAACCAGTAACGTGCTGCTGCTAGAGATCCCACAGGGAATACCAATCTAAAACAAAGATCTCCTTCATTGGCATGCAAATATCTAGTCTTTTCTCATTTTACTAGTGACTTTTTTTCTGCCTTAAGTTTGTTTATCCTAATCAGGCAATGTGTAGAAAATTAAGGAAAAATAATAATAATTTGCAATTATGTTTGGGGATGCAAAACAAAGTCATGGTCACCCAAATTACATGGTTAATTATATCCATTTTCTATTTTATACTGTCTCTGTGAACTCAATTATTCATATCATTTTGGAACTGGAAAAGACACTAACAATAATGAAAGTCAGCATTTTTATAGCACAGTGGAAAAACAGTTTGCATGGTTAAAAAATTGGAAACTTAGTATATCATGTCTACCTCTTGGAAACTCCTAATATTTATTGGTATGTGAAAGCCTGAAAAGTTCAGCCGTTAATAAAACTATTCAATTCACCTGACTAGACCAGGTCTTCCTCAAACCTATTTCGTGATGAAACTTCTGGGGGATCCGTATTATACTCACATCCAGTTGAAGCTGGGTTCCAGTGGAATCCAACTAACTTTGAAATGCAAGTATCACCCAAATCTATAATTATACAAGAAAGCTGAGTCTCCAAGTGTTGCTTGCCTGATTCTCATCTCTTCATTTTTGCTCTTCTAAAATCTTACTATTCTTCCTCACATATGTGCCACCATTGCCCACAGATATATTTTTATTGCATTTTTACCCAAAATGGCTAAACACACTTTCATTTCCCTTCAACAAAGAGAAATAGAAAAATTGCAGATTTCTGTTTACAAACCATTTCTGTGCTGTTCCCTAAATGTCTCCTCTCTGTATACTCCATAAATACATACTGATACAAATTATCTGGTGGGAATATGTATTCTTTGTCTGTAATCTAGAGACCACCATAGTCTCTGATCCATCTTTGAACATGTATTTGCATAGCTAGTTTTTACTAGTTACTACTAACATGTGAGGACAAATGACAAAGCATTAGGTCACCATGAAGTCATAAAATTTCCCAAAGGTTGATCAATACTAATTTATAAATGCATGAGTAATGCACATATGTTATTTTTCAGCTGATGATTTCTATTACCAGGAAAAAGCCTCACAGAAGAGGACTGGAAAAGTTCTTTCCTATAAGCCTTGCAACTGAAGAACAAGGAAAGCATCTATTTTAAGAAAGGGGTCACTTTTTATTATTGTGTGTGACCCAGGACAGCGTCTTCATTTCCACTCTAAAGGACAACCCATTTGAAACTCATGTTGTGACCCTCAAGTATCAGATGAGAGCAATACCATCAAAAAACCTGAATAAGAAAAAGCTTGAGAATTGATTTTCTGTGACGCTGTGACCAATCCGCTTTTTATTAGTTCCACTAACATCAGTACTAAATATATAAAAACAAGACGTGTGTGTGTGTGCACACACGTGCATGGCACTGTTTTTATTTTATTCTAAGATCACCTCCACAAAGCTACAGCCTTCTGATGAAAGAAGGGGGGGAGGAAATCCTCATCATTCTCCTATTGGTCTCAGACCTAAATTACTCTGTTTTCCCAAGTCAGCCAATGTCTTGTAGAGCTAAAGCACTAACCTTGGTTCCTGAAAATATTGTCTCCTTGTTAAATCACCCCTCTGGATAGGCCCTTAAAGAGCTCAGCATGCCTTGAAATTTATTGCCACAGCATATATATTTTTCTAAGGCCTGCAATTCTCTTAAGTCTTTTCCCCAAACAAGCCTCCTGATATTTATCCCTGCAGAGGGCAACCAAGAGCCACACTACAGGCCAGATACATCCTTGCACCCTGAAGGAACAGTGAGCGAGGATTCCTTAGCTCGGGCCTCTGTAGGACCTGAACAGCTAATCTAAGTCATGTGAATGGCTTTAAGCTGACCCATCTTTCCTTTTTAATTGAACAGTGTGCACAACTGCTTGGGAAAGCCCAATTAGGCTGACCTATCCTCCCTTCAAAGGCCCGATTGTTCTGATGCTTAGTCAAAGACACATGCTACACACGTAGACATGCTCCAGATTCACAGACGGACCTACAGGCGTTCTGAGTTTCACTGACATCCAGCCAGCTCCTTCTCTGCTTAGGTAGATGTAATCCCATTTGGCACCTTAAAGTTTATCCTAAGCCATCAGATTTTCTTTAGACCATTTTACAACAGGTTTGTTTCATTAATTAACCTCCTTTTGTGAGGTCTAAGAGCCATAAGCCAGAATGATGTTGGCTTGGCAGCAAAGAGTTTTATAGCTATGTCATGACATATTTTAATTTTCCAGCTAGAATGGTCTTGCGTGCTCTCTGCACGACCATTTACACCAGAGCATATTTACTTTGAAGTTGATAGTGCCCTGTTCTTCTTCATTATATTCACCCAGGACTGCACCATTAAATGTGCAGGCAGCAGGAATAACCTAGGGAGGCCCCCCAACTCAGATGCCCCAACTGGGCATATCTGCCTTCAGCCCAAAGATAATACTGGCCACTTCCATATCCAGAAAAATAAATTAACTCATTATCTGAGAAAATACAAGGTTTAAAATAAGATTTCTTAGAGATTTGTGACACTTCCCCAGTGACATCTGTTTGTTTTGCTTCTAGGGCACATTTAGTAGGTACTTTATGAAGACCTACTAGTCAATTTTCAAACTACCCTTAGCTCACTTTAATACCTTTAATGGCATCTCAGGATTTTAGATCCATTGGGAAGCACAGAGAATATGTGTAAACTGAGAGATTAGACCATTTTATAATAATGCCTTAGACCTCTCTTCTCAAAGTGTGATTCTGAAGCCAGGATCATCAGTGTCCATATCTCCTGGAACCACCTAGAAAGGCAAACTCCCAGGCCTTCCTCCAGACCTGCTGTATCACAAAACCTGGGGTTGGGTTTCAGCAACGTGTGTCCTCCAGGTGAGTCTGATGCAAGCCAAAGTTTGAGAACCACAGCCTCAGTCATTTACAAATTATTTTGACATACAGAGCATTTCACTTCTTTTCATGATTAGGTAGGAAGAACAGATATTAGTTTCTCCACTTTCCGAAGAAGAAGACAGACATTAGAAAGAGAACTTGTCCAAGATCATTCTGTGGCTAAATAGCAAAGTGAGACTTTGCTCAGAGATCAGAGTTTCAGAGATCAGAGATCAGAGACTTTGCTTAGATCAGAGTTTCCAGTTCAACATCCATTCTCAGCAGAAAAACTACTACTGGACAGACAAGCCGGGCGGCTCACCTGAACCTAGAGATCCACTGGCTGGGCTGGCCAGGTAGAGCCCCTAATGGATGGGTATTAAATAAATAAATAGGATTAAGTGTGGGGACAAAGCTAACAAATGAGGAGAATCCAGAACTCCAACACAATACAGTATGGATGGTGAGAGAAAAGCAAATACACCATGAGAAGCTAGGGAAAAAAAAGAAAGAGAAAGAGAGATGAAGAGCCTACTTCAAAGATGGAATAGGGCCCTGCTTGGACGTTTTTCTTAGCCCTTGTGGCAGGAGAAACATCATCGCAGTTCAGAACAATATCTATGACAAATATGGAAGCCAAAAAAAATTGTTTCAACCGAAAACACTTCGAAGGCCATTTCCCCCACTTTACTTATTTATTTGACTGCATCATGTGCCTTGTGGGAATCTTCCCCAACCAGAGATCGAACCGGTCCCCCCTGCACTGAAGTGCAGAGCCTTAACCACTGGACCACCAGGGAAGTTCTCCTTCCCATATTTATCTTTGCATCTCAACTGCCAAATTCAGTGCTTCTGAAAGTGATGTCAGACAGAGCATATCAGAAGAGTCAGAGCACTTGTTTAAAATTCAGATTTCCTAGCAACATGTTACATTTACCAAATCTGGAGGTAAAGTGAAGAATCATTTCCTCTATATTTCATCTCGGCTAAATCTAGTTTAAGGTTAGTAGCTAAGCCAAGAAGAGTTCATAGTTTGCATTTGTTTGTGTGTGTATGTGTTTGTGTTTTAACTAAATAGGATGTTATAACTAAAAAAGAAAAAAAAATCCTTCTCATTATTCAAGGAAAGTCAAGGGGAGAGTTTCTGCTTTGCACCTAAAAGAGAAAAGTGTGACACAGGCCACAATGGAAAAGCCCTTTTGTACGTTAAGTGATCCTCACCTGAACTGCATAAAAAGATGTACCTACAACTGACACATATGGTCATGTCTACTCGGATATATCATACATCATGGTAAAAATAAATGCTATCTTTTTGCTAATCACACATATTGTATAAATACATCATGCTATATTGAAAATATATGGGGGCAAATGGGAGAAATAAAGGGAAATTTATGGACCCAAGGATATAGTCTCCAGAAAACCATCTTTTCCGCCTCATCCCAAGCTCCAATTTATTCTAACAAGATACAAAGTTGTCTATGCATTAATACAACTGAATAGATTTCTGTTTTGGTGAGAGGTCCTGGCACTTTCTCATCATGCCATTTACCATCACTTAAAAATTAGGAAGTAAAAAGTCATTAAAAAAAAACAAATGCTAAATAAATAAAAGAACTGGCGCAATCCATCTCAAGTCAATTCAATCTGCTCCTAGATAATACTTAATTTTTTTCTGTTTATTTCTATGTTTCCCAACATACACTCCTAGAGATTGTGATTTAATTGGTTGGGGATGTGGCCGGGGCTTTGGAATTTTCCAAAGATCCCCAGATGATTCTAAAGTTCAGATAAATTTGGGAACCATGACCTTAAACCAATCACGTAAAGCAAAAGAAAAATGAACATTGACTATTTATAGTACTTTAATGCAATTATTTTCTCTCTTTAAAGCTTTTCAATGATTCCCCTCTGTGTATACTATTTCTTAGGTCCTATAGGGTAAATGCCAAGTCTTTAGGGGAAAAGGAAAGCCTTCCATTATGTGATCACTGCTGTTTTTTCACTTTAACTTCTGTCTTCTCACTTAACAGTTCACACTCAAGGAATGTGAAACTTTCACATATCGACATATTCAACAATATCTATTGAAAGTGAATAAGTAAGAATGAGAAAGTATTTCCAGATAGAGCTCTAAAATCACTCTAACACAAACTGGAATAAAAATTGGAACTGCCCTGTGAATTTGGGGAGAAGGGCACCATATTATTTATTTACCATTTATCAGGTGGTTTGCTCTGATTTTCAGCCACTGATTCTGAAATGTACAAAGATTTTACCTCTTTCTTCTAAGCCACAGGTCATGTCAAAGGTGGTAAGATGTGCGCCATGATGATTCTCCTTCTGATACTGCATTTCATTCCAAATGGCTCTCCCTCTTCTGTTCCCTGCTTCTGTCTTCTGCAGTCATCCTCATGGACACACTGCCGTGGAAAGACATATCTTCAGTGGAGTGTACCATATCTCCCCATTGGGTTTAATAAAAACTAAAGCTAAACAAGACAGAGTGGTGAAAATCATGTTTCCTTTCTCTTGGTGCTACACACACATCTTCATAGATTAAGACTTCAAATCTACAAGAAGGCAGGAACTTTCCTCTAAATAAAGGTCATGCATTTCTGTCATGCCCTTTCCTGGTTTGGGTTGCTCTTCCTGAGCAGCCACATCTTTGTCACACCCAGCCATATCCTGTTCAGCCTAGCCAAAAATCTTAGAATAGCCTGCTCACAAATATTCAGCGTAACAGACTAGAAATATCATTCCCCACAATTTGAGCAGTAACTCCAACCAAACACCTGGTCACTGTCTCACCCTCATTTGGGTCTTGGTTTGTGTGTGTGTGTGTGTGTGTGTGTGTGTGTGTTGTCCAGTTCCCCACTCTGTCTTAATGAAGGGCTAATTCTATCTTTTCAGATAAAGTTGAATTGAAGGCAACTGAGTTGAATTATTCCCAACTTTCTTAGAAAAACATTGTTGCTCCAAAAAGAGGCCTAAGTCTTTTGAATTCTATAATAGAGATTTATTGGTGACTCTTTAACTTAATAAAGTCAGTTTAAGGGCAAAATTAACTAACTTGGGAAAAAACATCAGAAATTGCTATTCCTTTGAAGACCTGGCAACCAGCCCTCTTGTCTATCCATATATGCAATTGCCATTGCCAAACCCAAGATAGCACTTTTACATCAAATCCTTAGGCTTTCTCTCAACTGACTCAAATCTGTGAATCTATCCCCATGGCTCAGCAGCAAGGAATCTGACTGCAATGCAGGAGCTGCAGGTTTGATCCCTGGGTCAGGAAGGTCCCTTGGAGGAGGGCATAGCAACTCACTCCAGTGTTCTTGCCTAGAGAATCCCATGGACAGAGCAGACAGGAAGACTGTAGTCCATGGGGTCGCAAAGAGTTGGACATGACTGAAATAACTTAGCACACACACACACACACTCAAATGTATGGCAAAGAATGGGTCTAAAATTAAATAAACACCTCCAACCACTGAACATTATACCACATAGGGAAGATAGAGGTAAACTCAAATTATACAATAATTCCACAGGCCTACTGGACTTAGACCATGTCATCCGACATTACTCAAGAAAGCTCAGAAGCTAATGTATTTGTTCCTGGTGGTACTTGTCAATAATGTATTCATTCTTAATGAAGACATAAAAAATGGATCTAGAGCTGGTACATTTCAGAAGTTGAAGTGGTTTATTATGATATTCCAAGGAAGATGCCTTTTGTTTTGCAGTAAAAGGAATTAATGTAAAAAAATGAATAGGCTTTTGTTAGGCACAAAATAAGCAAGCGTATGGATATAATACTGATAGTTAAAAGTATCTGAACAAGGAAAAATAAGATAAATCAAACAAAAAGTTTTTGAGAGTCTATTATGTACCCAGTATGTGTACAATGCTTAAGGTATTAACTCCATATATTGAGTTTACCTTTCCAGTTGACCTTCACCTTCATTTTTAAGAACTGATATTAGAAGGGCTTTGGTTAATATTTTAGGTATATTGGAAATTCCCGGGCAGTCTAGTGGTTAGGACTGCATGCTTTCACTGCCAAGGACCCAGTTTCAACCCTTGGCTGGGGAACTGAGATCCCATAAGCCATGTGGCACAGCCAAAAACAACCTGACAATTTAAGATATATTTTTGTCTTTTAAAAAAATCGATAAATGTCAATTTTTTTCAAGTGATACTTTTCTTCATTTCTGATTTTGGGTTTTGTTTTGGTGGCAGGCTGAGTAAGGACAGAGGATTTGAGTGTTGGGGTGTAGGAAACGTCTCACCCAGTAATAATGTCAGAAACACCATCAGTCAGCTTGGACACTCCCTACCAAAGTCCCACACAAACTTCTTTTGAAGTTAAGAAAATTATTGCTTTTCCTCTCAAGTTAACATTTTGCATCCCATCTCTTTTTTCTTGAAACAGGCTAATTGTGTCAGTGAGACTAAGTATAAATATGAGAACATTTTTGTAAAAGGAAAATGCTTGATATGAGAGAGGATCCCCTGATAGCTCAGTTGGTAAAGAATCCACCTGCAATGCAGAAGACCCCAGTTCTATTCCTAGGTCGGGAAGATCCTCTGGAGAAGGGATAAGCTACCCGCTCTGGTATTCTTGGGCTTCCCTTGTGGCTCAGCTGATTAAGAATCCTCCCACAATGCAGGAGACCTGGGTTCAATCCCTGGGTTGGGAAGATTCCCTGGAGAAGGGAATGGCTACCCACTCCAGTATTCTGATCTGGAGAATTCCATGGACTGTATACTCCACGGGGTCGCAAAGATTTGGACACAGTTGAGCGACTTTCACTTCGTAGATAAGGGAGAATTGCTAAAACTTAAAGAGATTGTAAATATTTGATTCAGGAGCTTGGATAAGACAACTTATTTTTTAAAAAAAAGCTAGGATCTTAAAGGCCTTTGAAAATAAGTAATAAAGCAAACAGGTCTTTGATTACCTCTCATAAAACAATTTGAAAAGGCAAGGATATAGTTTCTCATTTGGCCAGAAGGAAGGGATAGAGTTTTTTCAAGACAAAAATAACTTTACAGTGTCTTAAATTATAATGGTAATGATTTATTGTAAAAATGTAAACACCAAAAGGCATACAGAAGACTGTTCATCATGATGTTAGACAGTTAGTGGGTTAAGGAAACATTATTGAGAAGCCATAGAAATAACCATGATTCTTCATAAATCTGGAAAAATATTAATTTCCAACATATGTGGAGTAAAGGGAAAATTAGAGTATATCAGAATATAGGAAGGGAATAGAAAATTGAATAAATTCTACTCATAAACATATGAACTCTATTATCCACTAAAAAATATCTACCATATATGGCTATTAAAAGAGTTAATTGAGATAGCATATGTAAAGTTCTCACAACATGATAGGCACTAAGTAAACATTAGTTCTCTTTTCTCATCTTCTTATTCACTGCTAAGAAACTGATACCATCCTCAAGCTTCTTGAGTAACTTTTAAGCTGAACGTCCAAATCCTTTATTAAAAAGGTTAGGATAATAAACATACAAAAAAAAAATGCTCAACATAATTATTCATCAGAAAAATACAAAGTAAGATGAGATATCACTAATATCCAGCAAAATGACTAAAATTAAGAATATGAAGGGTGTAGAAGGATGAAAACTCGTGAATTATCAGTGGGACAGTTAAATGGTACAGTGACTTTAGAAAAACATTCGGCAGCACCTATTAAATTACTCTATGACCTGCATCTCCACTGCTGATACAAATCCATCCAAAATGAATGCTTTTCTCCTCCAAAAGATATATACAATAATGTTCATATTATAGCCACACTCTGGAAAAAATGTCTATCAACTATACAATAAGTAAAGAAACTGTGGTATTATAACTACAACAGAATCCTGTACATTGATTAAAAAAGAATGAACTAATGATACACATAATGATATAAATGAATCTCACAGATATAATGCTGAGTAAAAGAAGTCAAGTACAAAAATACACATTCTATATACTTTACTTATACAAAATTTAAAAAGAGGTAAAACAGAATAATGGCCCTTCTTGGGGACCCTACTGACTGTAGAGTAGGGTGGGAGCCTTCTTAAATGCTGGAGATATTCTATATCTTAACATGTGCAATGGTGAAAGAAGTTTATACCGTATATAAAAAATTCATTAAGATCTTCATTTTAGCCCAGTGCACCTTAATATATATATATATATATGATACAACTCAACAAAACTAAGCGAATTATTAGTGTTTTTAATATGCATGTACATTTCTTTTGACAAGCATTCTTAATATTAATATTGTATTTGATCACTTTTTAAATTGTTTGCTCTATGCTCAGCAAATTTTTTCTTTCTTAAAAGGTTCAATACATGAATGCTATTTTCAAGGGAAATCTAGTAACTTTCTTACAAAGCATACTTTTAAGAAGTGATTTTCCCCATAGGCCAAACAAATGAGAGTGAGTCTATTCATAGCTCGAAGAGCTGGGGTGGCCAAAATTTAAATTAAGCCAGTGAGTTTTTTTCTACTAAGGCTTTCCTGGGCCACTTATTAACCAAGTCAGACAGCATCACAGGAACAAGTACTCAGTGGAACCAGAGCTGACATTAAGAGTTTTACTTTTTCTGCTTAATGAATATGAAAGCACGTTTTTCCTCCTCCAATTCTCACTTTTCATTTTAAGTGATATTTTAAAGACTTTTTTAAAGCAGTATTAAGTTTTTAACAAAATGGAGGGAAGGTACAGTGATTTTCCACACACCACCTCCCCACACAGCCTCCTCCATTTCCAACATCACCCACCAGAGTCAGTTATAAAAACATGCTACAATTGACAAACCTATTCTGACACTTCATAATTGTCCCAAATCCATAGTTAGCATTACAGTTCATTCTTGCTGTTGTACGTGCTATGGATTTGGACAAGTGTGTGATGAAATATGGGCTTACCTAGCTTCTCAGAAGGTGAAGAATCTGCCTGCAATGCAGGAGACCCGGATTCTACCTCTGGATCAGGAAGTTCCCCTGGAGAAGGGAATGGCAACCCACTCCAGTATTCTTGCCTGGAGAACTCCATGGACAGAGGAGCCTGGTGGGTTACAGTCCACGGGGTTGCAAAGAGTCAGACACAACTGAGCAACTAACACAACACAACAACACAATGAAATAGATCCATGATTATTATATACCATGCAGACTATTTTCACTGACTTCTACCTATTCATCTCTCACCCCCTACCCCCCACCACCTCTGGCAACTAGTAATATTTCTGTTGTCTCCATAGTTTTGTCTTTTCCAGAATGTCAGCTTTTCCAGAGTTGGAATCATACAGTATGTAGCCTTTTTAGATTGGCTTCTTTCCCTTAGTCGAATTCACTGAAGATTCCTTCATGTCTTTCTGTGACTTGATAACATATATTGGTTGCAATGAATAATATTCCATTGATTGGATGCACCAGAGTTTATTTATCTATTCAACTACTGAAGGACATTTTGGTTCCTCCAAGTTTGGGTAATAATGCATACAGCTGCTATACACATCTGTGTGCAAATTTTTGTGTGGATGTAAGAGTTCAACTCCTTTGCATGATTGCTGGACTGTATGGTAAGATCATGTTTAGTTTTGTAAAAATAACCAAACTATTTTCCAAAGTGGCTGCACCATTTTGTATTCCCAGCAGCAGTATTCAAGAGTTCCTATTGCTCCACTGAATGTTTTGTAATGGGGGGTGGAGGGACATTTCTATGCATTTTATGCCTTCTCAAGTCCACCTGGGTCTCTTTTAAAGAATATATTGTGCTCCTCTTCCTTTGCTTTTCTATTCACTGAGCCATGGACTTCACTAGTATTGATCACAGGTTGTGGACCATATTTGTTTTTACCCTGTTAGATACAATCATTTCATTTTTTTTTTCCTGAGGTAGTTAATTCAATATGAAGATTATGAAGAGAGGATAATCTGACTGTTGTCAAAAACAACTTTTAAGAAAAATGCTAAAGTAAATAAAAAACAGAAATAATTAAAAAATAAAGCACTAAGGAAGGCTACCTGTTTTCCTGATTTTTATATCTTTGATGCCTTCGTCTTGAACATTAACTCAGCAGGGCCCTTCTCTGCAGTTGGCACATGTTGCTATTCTTCACAATGAATTCTAGACATTTAGGAGGAGAGAAAGAATGCAACCTAACTTGGAAAAAAGAGAGAGAGAGATTCAGGCAGCAAAAACAAGAACAATCAATACAACTTGGAATCAAAGAGCATTCTTAGTTTTATTTTTGAAGTAAAATCTCAGGATCTTGGTAAAAATCTGACCATGACCATCAAACACAGCAGCTTGCTAAGGGAATAGTGCTTTTCCTGTCCAGACTGTCTCATTCTGCTCTGTGTCTGAGGTTCATGCAAGGTCAGATGTCAGGGCTCCATTTTCTCAGACTCTATGAACCATAAACAGCTCTAGCCTTGGCTGGCTGGAAGGCCCCCGAATGTTTTGAAGAATGAGAACAAATGGTCATTTAGGTTTCAAGGTTGGCTTGGACCCTTCCTCACCTTATTTTTGGTTTGGTTTGGTTTTAATGGGTCTGTGTCTGCCCAATACATTAGCGCACTTAGTCCTTTGGGTTGAACTGTGTGACCTGTGACCTCACTCCACTTTCAAACAGACCCCTCTACGGTGAGACAAGCCCAGATCCGCCTGCAGCTTGCCACCTAAACACTCCTTTTCCCTCTGTGCCTCTTTCTCCCTACCGTTCATGTGCAAGTTACAAAAGCCAGAGCAAACTCCAGCCTCCATCAAGGGCAGAGCTCCAATTGAAGAGTAATGGCTGGAGGAGGTGTTATTTGTACCCCGTGTCAGGCACTGATTGTTCACATCTGGCTGCAAGCTGAATAGGGCTTTAGATTATTCTGAGTGGTTCAGAAAAACGAGTGGTTAGGAGGTTAGGGAGCGGGGAAGGGGGTTTTGACTTATCTTGTGGTTTTCAGGCAAGTCATAAAGTTACCCTATTAATAAAGAAACATAATCAACTATGTTCTTTTAAATAATCAGTGAACATATGGACCTAGACCTGTACATTCCAAGGCCACAAATTCAAAAGAATTAGCCTGTTAAAATATCAAAGTTGAACAGGCGTTCTTGCCTGTAAGTTTTTCTGAGAATGGCATTGATTATGATTTAACAAAGAGGTTGCTACTCACACACACACATGCACGCACGCACACACACACACATGTGCATATACATGTTAATTTTGGCTATAGCTTTGCATCTAATATGTCCACACCAGGGAAACAAAACATATTTTAAAAATCTTATTTCTACACTGTTGTTTTTCCCTTTTCCTCTTTCTCCACTATTTTGTAAATATAAACAAAGAGTACATGTTCAGGCCTCCAATTCTTATACCCAAGGCTTAGTGTGAAGCCGAAAATAAAAGCTATGTGAATACTGATAGACTCTGAGACATCCTGGCTACTGCTTTTTCTTGAAAGAAATCTCCTGGGGTGAAAAGCACACACAACATCAGATGCTATTGAAATATTTCATCCTGTGCACTGATGTAGAGCTAGCTGCATAAAAATGTATGTGGAATTCATATCATTTTTTGGTGACAGAAAAATAGAGATGTGGATAATAATTAGAAAGAATCTAAAAAAATTCACTATGTGGGAGGTTTGAGAAATTAAAATCATAGATAAAATATAATTGAAAACTAAGAAAACAATATACTCTCTAATAAACATGGAGATCCATTTAGGTTTTCCTTTTTCCCTACAATGTTCCTTGCAATCTCTTCTAATCTTAATTTGCAAAACTGAATTAGTCCTAGAGTAACAGATAGTAAAATATTTTTTTAAAGTATGAATTGCCTTGTCATTCTTTTAATATCATACAAAGAGATAACGCAAATTAATTGAATAGGGAGATGATTAAACATGTCTTTTTCTTTAATTACACAATTGAACATCAAAGAAACAATGCAGAGATGATTATGTTTAAGCTGTCATCTTGACAGTTGCCCTTTCATTCATTTTTAGGAAGGACCTTGAACAATACATAAGAAAACAAGAGAACAAAAGATATAAATGGTGGTATTCTGATGTACAAGATTGCTTTGGGCATTTGTCTTTAGCCCTCAGCTAAAATACATAACAATTGGTGAGGATCACATGCTTTTTAATATCCTTTTATGATTTTTTATATGAAATTACCACCAAGAATAAAAATTTTGCAGGAATGAACACATTCCTGAAATAAAGATTATTTCTACATTCAAGAGTTGAATTTTTCTAGAGGGTAATTCACAGAAGTATTCTGTTCATTCTCTTCTCTGACGCTGAAAAGAATGACTCTAATCAAAACAATTAGTGTTCAAGACAAAAATGAAGAAGTCTTTCCTCCTCCAGGGCATGTTTTTTATTCTTAGTCCATCCTTGGGATGTTAGCATCAGTATGATGATCTTCACTTCTTGACATCAGCACATTTTGCTGGAGCCAAATACATGTTTTGCAAATTTGATTTTAGGCTTGTGACTCCAGCTGATAAGTGCTAAGAATTGCACTTTCTGATTTGTCCCACTGGAACATCACAATCATACCTTCTGGTATTTACACCTTGGTGTAGTGACTTCTCCTTAAATCTGGGCTGGGCCAGAAAATCTCTCTAACCAATAAAATACTGTAGAAATGATACTCTCCCTGTTCCTGAGGAAGGGCCAACAGCTGCTGTTTTTGCATTTCTGGGGGCCCTGGCTTCCATGTAAGAAGTATGGCTCCCCTCTTAGAGACACCATGTGGTAAAACCATGTGGAGAGTAAATAGAGAAGCAGAAACACTGACACCACTGGAGGAGCCCATCTGAAAGAAAAAAGGGAAGTTCCAGACATATGACCCCAGTTGAGCCATTTTGGTCCACATACACATCTGAGGCAGGAGAGTGAAAAGTCCAGTTGGACATTACAACATACCACTCCCTTGTGCCATTGTGAGAAAGGGTAAAGAGTGGTTGTTTTAAGCCATTATGTTTTAGAGTTGTTTGTTTATAGCAGTGCATAAACAAAATATATCTATTGCCTTGACCACATTCACATTTTAAAAATTAAATAAAATTTAGTTTTTACAACTGATAATACACGGGACACCCTTCAATTGTGATTCTCTGTCTTTCCCAGCTTCTACCACTGTCTCCTAGAATGTCACTAAGTTTAATGTAAACTGATGGGAGAGAACTCTTTAATGGCTTTCAGTTCAGTTCAGTCGCTCAGTCATGTCAGACTTTTTGAAACCCCATGAATTGCAGCACGCCAGGCCTCCCTGTCCATCACCAACTCCTGGAGTTCACTCAAACTCATATCCATTGAGTCGGTGATGCCATCCAGCCATCTCATCCTCTGTCGTCCCCTTCTCCTCCTGCCCCCAATCCCTCCCAGCATCAGAGTCTTTTCCAATGAGTCAACTCTTTGCATGAGGTGGCCAAAGTATTGGAGTTTCAGCTTTAGCATCAGTCCTTCCAAAGAACACCCAGGGTTGATCTCCTTTAGAATGGACTGGTTGGATCTCCTTGCAGTCCAAGGGACTCTCAACAGTCTTCTCCAACACCACAGTTCAAAAGCATCAATTCTTCGGCACTCAGCCTTCTTCACAGTCCAACTCTCACATCCATACATGACCACTGGAAAAACCATACCCTTGACTAGATGGACCTTTTTTGGCAAAGGAATGTCTCTGCTTTTGAATATGCTATCTAGGTTGGTCATAACGCTCCTTCCAAGGAGTAAGTGTCTTTTAATTTCATGGCTGCAGTCACTATCTGTAGTGATTTTGGAGCCCAGAAAAATAAAGTCTGACACTGTTTTCACTGTTTCCCCGTCTATTTCCCATGGAGTGATGGAACCAGATGCCATGATCTTAGTTTTCTGAGTGTTGAGCTTTAAGCCAGCTTGGCTTTAGGTCTTAAAAAATGAGTTCATGTGATCATCTGTAGGCTCTTGCTAATTTTTTCTTAAGTAAAGTTACTTTTTCATGTTTTTTCTCTTGTGGTTGCCTTCTTGGTAGAAGAGAACAATTTACTGATCCTGAAAATCCCTAAGTGAGATAAGGATAAATCAAAAAAGACTTGAACTTAGAGAATACATTCCAATCTACTGCTGCTGCTGCTGCTAAGTCGCTTCAGTCATGTCCGACTTTGTGCGACCCCACAGACGGCAGCCCACCAGGCTCCCCCATCCCTCGGATTCTCCAGGCAAGAACCCTGGAGTGGGTTGCCATTTCCTTCTCCAATGCATGAAAGTGAAAAGTGAAAGTGAAGTAGCTCATTCGTGTCCAACTCTTTGCGACCCCATGGACTGCAGCCTACCAGACTCCTCCGTCCGTGGGATTTTCCAGGCAAGAGTACTGGAGTGGGGTGCCATTGCCTTCTCCGACATTCCAATCTAGAACACAATTTCCCTAAATTCCTTTGATCTTTCTGGGTTTAGACTGAGCATTCAGATGATATTTCATTTATTTATTTCATCTATTCATTCACTGAGCATTAAACACACTTGCAAATAATTCTGTGCTCTGTCAGAAATACTATTTTCTTACCTGTTTCTTTTTTTAAAACATTTTCATAACTGGTAAATTTAAGGTGATCAGGTTCAAGAATAACCTACTTCTCCTAGATAACTTCAAACCTGTTAGATAAAACAATACATCAGAGCTGGGCTATTACTCTTGATTTTGTGCTTAATGTAAACCTAATCATAAAGAATAATGAAAAAATGGTAAATTGGTGAATGGATACAGAAGTGAGTTTGGATGAATGAATGAATAACGCTGAATTGAGTAGACCATAAGAAGATCCAACAGTACAAATAATTAATCTCATGTTAAACATTTATTCAGGTTTATAATTAAAAGATAAAATAGAGCCATATTTGAAAGGCAAGAAGAATGTTAACCTAGTCCTGGAATTTTCCAAAGGTCAAGAATATTTCTTGCTCCTGTGAACAACTTACAATTATTCAAAAATAAAATCCTGTCTTGGTGTTGGATTTAGTCTCCCAAATGAAATAATAATGACTCAACCACTTGATCTTAAAAGAGAACTGGAAGTTTAGTAGACCTGAAAATAAAGTAAGAAGAGCAAAATTAATTCCCAGTTTTCTGGGACTGGAGAGGATTGGACGGATGCCAGGAGTATTTCTACCCTGTAGGTGCTGCAGAGTCACTCCTGGGTAGCAATCATGCATCCTTTGAGTCTAGGAGAGCTAACAGGAGAGAACTCAGAGGCTGAGAAAATCCCCAACTCCATCTTTATTAGGCAGATTCCAGCACTTCTCACTAAGGTCCATTTTACTGGTTTCTGTGAAGATAAGATTTTGAAGTCAAATATTAGATACACTATGAAGAAATAAAAAAAAAAAAAAAGACTTGTTACACAAGTGATGAGTAAAAAGCAGAAAAGGGGAAGATAAATGTATAAAGAATATTGACTATATTATGTAGAAAAATTATAAGTGTGCAAAAGATATTAGGAATCTTAGGAGGCAAGATTATTGGCAATACAGATGGAAAGGGGAAAGGAGATTGGGGTGTTGGGTTTTAGGATGAACCTGTCTTTGTTCTAGAGATAAAGAGTTCAAATACCTCTTGCATAACAAATCATCCTAAAGCTTAGTGGATTAAAAAAATAATTTTTGCTCATAATTCTGCAATTTGGGTTGGATTGTCTTTGACATAGTGTCATGGGGGTGGCTCAGCTGGGGCCAGAGGCTCTACTTCCATAACGGCTCACTCACTTATCTGAAAAGTTGATGCCGCTGTCAGCTAGGAGCTCAGGGGCTGCCAACGAGGGTCCTGGTTCTTCCTCCCAGATCCTCTTCCTGCAGTTAGGTTCATATGGCCTCTTGCCCTCAATGATTCAAGATCCACATACAAAATATATCTATTCCCTCCTAACAACCCACAGAGCTACATCTCATTATAGCATAGTCTTAGTCTTATAAGACATGGTTCCTCTTGATTTGATGATCTGTGAGAAAATGAGACAATTTATCTCTTCCTAAGCCAGGAACAAGAAAAATCATAATAAACATTCCCATTCAAAAACAGGGAATATGGGAAGCACATAGCAATTACCAATCCAAAGAAATTCTGCAATCCATTAGGCTAAACGTAAATAGATCTTTGAAGAGGACTGGTAATGGTTTCTCCATGACTAATGGTTCCAGCCTCTGATCTGTCCTTCCTTTCCCATCTTAAATAACCCATATTTATAGATGAATAACTTTCTAAGCCTACTTCCTGCCAGTAGAAAGCTGTTGATTTTGAACTGTGTGTTTCTTTTAATCCAAATTGGCAGTGCTTCTGTTCATACAATTATCTTAAAAACTTTGTAGGTTTCCAGTGAATCTTATTGGAACTTATCCTATTACTATAAAATAGAAGAAATTAACAATACCAAATCTCTTCAAAAAAGACTCCTCTCTAATTTTGGGTGCAGGACAACATCATATGATTCTTCAAAGTCCTTTTCCTGGCAGATGAGTTCTATGCAGTAGACCCTTAAAAGTCTCAGAAACACTACTGCCTAGCAGAGAGGGTCTCACTAACATTACCTTAAGTCTTTTGAAGGAATTAACAAAGTGTCTTAAGACCTGCCCTAACCCAGACACCACATTTTACTGAAAGAAACTCTTAGGATCTTTGCCCTCAGGTCATTAATTATTTTGAGAATTATTCAATTTCAAAAAACTGAGAATGATAAATAGCTTAATATTTGAATGAAGTAAATCCTGACGTCTTTGTACTTCTTTATTTCAGTTGAAAATGAAAACTAAAATTATTGCATCTCATTCCTCCTATCTTTATCAGAGAAAGTAAATTTGAACTTTCAACATTCTGCTTGGAAATCCCCAAACCCAAAATTTTATTAAGTACCCTTTTATCATCCACATTATTGTATACAGAAGACTCACTGATTTTCCTACCTGTCCAATTTTCTCCAGCTACAAGTAATAATATCCTTCCTATTCTTCCCAGCCTTCAGTAAAATTCTCCTTGATGCCCTTTATTTTTTATTGCTGCTTAAAAAAAAACACATGAAAACTTAACAGCTGTTTATTATTTCTCACAATCATCAGTTGTCTTGGCAGGCTTTCTGCTTTACCTTATGTTGACTGATAGCAAGCAGGCTTAGAATGCCCTCACTCATAAGACAAGTTGGTGCTAGCTGGCTGTTGGGAGCCCAGCTGAGGCTGTCAGCCGGGGAACTTGGGTCTCTCTGCTGGCTGGGCTCCTCCATTCTCTTTCATGTTAGTTCTCTGTGTGCTTATCTTGAACTTTCCCAAACATGAAGGTCTCAGGGTAGTTAGACTTCTTACATAGTGGCTGATTTCCAACAACACAAAAGTAAAAGCTGCCAGGCTATCTTAAGGCTCAGGTCCAGAACCGCCACAGCATCCTTCTGCCTCTTTCTACTATTTAAAACAAGGTGCAAGCCCAAATTCATGCAAAGGGAATTGTTGCCAAGAGGTATGATTCACAGGGGGCCAAAAAAGTTGACAGTCTATCACAATAAAATTCAGTTTCCTTTGTTCCAGGAGAACTATAGGATGGTGGTGCTTAAAGTGTGGTCCCCAGACTAGCAGCATCAGCATAAGTGGGAAATATTGGCCAAACACAAATTTTGGGGCTGTACCCCAAATGTAATGAGTTAGAACTTCTGGGCATGAGCCCATAAATCTCTGTTTATTGAGCCTTCCAGGTGATACAGATGCAGACAAAAGTTAGAGAATTCAAGGGCAAAAGAAACATATTAAATCACATTTGTGTCATATGTGGAAAATATTAAAGTTTAATCAAGTTAACTCAATATGAATATCTATATAATATATAATTAATATCTTTTCAACATATTATTTATAAAAAGATCAGTTTTGTTAACAGCCTTCTATGACTATTAGTATAAAACATCATTTATAATATGAAAATGGCTGAGAATTAATTAACAGCTATTTTTGTCTCCATACACACAAACATACATACACAGGCATATGCACTTCTTTTTCAATTTCTTCTTTTCTATTGTTGCTCTTATTGGGGGTTTGATGATACTTTTTATTTGAATGATAAATATTTTGTCTTATATAGTTGTTTATTCTCAGAAATGTGAGCAAAGAGGTATGGTAAAGAATGAAGTGAGTATATATGATAAATATCACCAGAGCCATGAACAACTTTTCTGCAAAATTATTTTTGAAAGCAGCTTGGAAATGTAAGTTTAAGATGAAGATACTGAGGACATTTAATGAGAAAATATTATACTTATATATTGATCATTCTCTTTTCAGTCCACTGAGATTGAGCTTGCACCATAATTTCAGGCTTCTCCATAATCCTCCAGAGTATTCAGGTATTTGCAAAATTAACCTCTCAAACTATTGCAATGGGAAAAATGACCTGTTGAACTACATTAATTGATTAAAATCTACATGCATGAGAGCACTGCATGTTTGATTGCCAATAAAAAGACTCATAGGAAGTAGTTTATTGATGGTGAGAAGGCAAAAATAGAAATGATTCAAATATCTTATTGAAAGCATGTGAAACTTGCAAAGTGCCTCTCTGTGCAAAAGTTCTAACATCAAATAATATTTGAGCCTTGGATACTTTTATTAGAATGCCAGTGAGAGCAGTTGTGATGATAAAATGAGTACATTTTATTTTTAGTTCAGCAAAAGGTTATGGAGCACATTACATGTGCCAAGCACCGATCTACATCACAAAGTCCCCAAATCAACACTGTGCTGGAGATAGTAGAATTATGGACATTTTATAAAAGGGGAAATGGAGTCAAATAGCAAAGTTGGGATTTGAACTACAGTAGACAGTGGTGCTAGGGGCAAAGAACACATCTGCCAATTCAGGAGATGTAAGAGACACTGTTCAATCCCTGGGTCAGGAAGATCCCCTGTAGGAGGGCACAGCAATCCACTCCAGTATTCTTGCCTGAAGCATCCCATGGACAGAGCAGCCTGGTGGGCTACAGTCCATTGGGTTGCAAAGAATCAGACATGACTTAACAACTGAACAAGAAGAAGAAGAATAGCTGTGGAGTTCATGCTCCTATTCACGATGTGACATGGATGATTTACATTTACTTTAGATTCTCACCTTGAAAATTTGACTTATGGACCCGTATGATGAAATCTGAAGAAGTTAAAACAAGTCTCACAGTTCAGCCATCTGAAATTGAAGTGGAGGCTAGCATCGTAAACCTTCTCTATTCACCATTGCCTAATTTTAAAAAGTCTTAAACATACTCCATCTCATTTGATTCTCAAAATTCTTAAAAGGGATGTTCCCCAATTTTACTATTAAAAAAAAATCAAGACTTAGAAAGGCTAAGTAACTTCAACAGTTCCTACAACTAGTAGGTGCCAGTCAGAACTCTTTGTCAGTATCCTGATGTCAATTCTCACACTTTTTCTGGAAACTCCAGGAATTCTTAAAAGTCAAGTAATTATTCTTGTTTTTTCAGATTAATTTGTCAAATTTGTATTAATATCACATGATCACTAAAACAACAAACTTTTCTACTTCTTGCTAAAATTCAAGTAATGACTCTTAGAGAAAGAGAAGCAATAGGGATTGTAACATTCTCGGCCTCATTTATACATCTAAACTGCAAAATTCCCCAGAAATGCAGCCTTTAGATTGCAGCATGAATTTTTATTTTTCTTTATTCTAAGTAAATTTCAAATGTATACTTGTATACAATACAACTTCTACTGTTTACATTTCAATCTCTTTCTTTGAGTTGGAGAGAAAGTGATAGATATAGAGACAGACAGCTGGGGAGTAATCCAGATGTGTTTTATGGGTACACACGTGCGAGCATGCAATGCATAGGAAAGTGGTCTTTCCCAAGTGTGTCCCAGCAGACATCTGATTGCCCATTATAACAATGGTGACGTGACATGGCTTTTCTTTCTTTAGAGTACATGGATTGGCACCTAAAGATAGGTAGCACCTGGTGGTTTTGTCTCCTGGGTATGACTGCATTATAAATAAATACCAAGTTCCAAAACCCCATTCCCACTTTGCCTTCCTTCAACATGCTTCCTAAGTTGCTACTAAGTGTAAGGAAACTTAGAGAAAAATGTAGAAGAGAAGAGTGCACACAAATAAAAGATGGAATATTTGGAAAGGGCATGCAGCAGAAACAAAAGCAAAAAAGTCAGGAAGCAGCCTGAGTGAGAGGAAAACCTGGTGGGTAGGGTTGGAAGAAGGGCAGAGCCTGAGAGAATTCACATTACATGGTGTCAAAGGAGACAGACATTCTATTCTTTTTGACTGAGTCCTGGCTCTGTGGCAATGACCCACTGCAGTCAGCTTATTTCTTGGCCGAAGCTAACGGAAGGCTTATCACCATTTGCTGTGTGAATCCATGTCTGTAATTTCTGTGACCTGAACATTCAGGGCAAAAATTGTTTCCATTTTTTCCCATTTCATGCATCATTTCAGAGTTGTGTAGTCACTTTGTAGAAACTGTGGGTGCCCATTTTCACAAGTCGCAAAACAAGAATCATAAAGCCTGCATGGCTTACATCTGCTTCTTTTCGTTTTTAAACCAGAGAGGATGGGAGTTAATGAGAACAACTACAGTGAACAACAGTGGATCCTGTGTTTGCATAAGTGTCCTATTTTAACTAAGAGGCAACTGTGCGTAATCCCTTCAGAGACTCGGGTTGCTGGTTGGCAGGCCTCTGGAGCCAGAACACCTGCGCGGTGGAGACGCAGGACGCTCTGTGGAGGGTGCCAGCCACGGGTTTTCCACCTCACATGCTCAGCATCTGACTAAGGATGTCAGTTGCTTCTGAAGGCCAGTTGCTCACACAGAAAATAACTACAGCTCTGTTGAAACTCTGTTTCTCTCTTTGCTTTTCTCTCTGGAACTGACTACCCTCTTTGATACATGGCCCCATCTAGAATGGCTTCCAAGCCAAAGCCTGAGACATTGAGCCAGTTTATAAATATTAAATACAGATGCCCCGAAGCATCAAGAGAGCTGTATGGATAAAAGATACTGGAGAACACTGCATGGAGATCATTTTGCTGAGAGTCAAATACTCCTAAGATACTAAGGTTCCTGCTTGTGGCTCGAAACCATTGCCTTATCTGGCAAGGTCTTTTCCACCATTCTCCCCAGCTGTTTGCACACACCTGGAAGAAATGATTGAGTGATAGAACTAATCAGTGAATTTACCAAGAACTGAATGGAAATTTATGTAAATGTGACTAGATCTGGACTTTCATTTGCTTTTGTAATTTATCTATTTGGATAATTCTCAGAAAGTAGCTTCTTCTTAAGTACGCTTTCTTTCTCCTTCTCCTTCTTCCTCTTCCTTCTTTCCTCCCTATTTCCAGGGTAGAAGTAGAGAATGGACATGTGTTCATGGTGGAGGGTACAAACTGAGAGATTAGAATTGACATATATCCATTGCTATGCGGTAGTGGGAAGCTGCTGTCTAGCACAGGGAACTCAGCTCCCTTGCTCTGGGAGGACCTAGATGGGAGTGGCAGAGTAGGAGGGAGGACCAAGAGGGAGGGGATATATGAGTACATTTAGCTGTTTCAGTAGTGCAGGATGAATTAACATTAACACTAAAGCAATTATACTCTAATAAAAATTAAAATATAAATAAGATATTTATTTATGAATAATGAAATATTTATTATGAATAATGAAACTATCCCACATTTTTATGCAGAATATATTTTAAATTAAAAAAAATAATTGCAAAGTTTGGGGCTCATCTTTAGAAGCTATGACAGAAATTCATGTGACCTGCATGTTGCAGCATTATCATTCCCCTTGAGAATGGCCACCTCTACCACCACTTCCCCTTTTTCCTCAATTTTCCTATATTTTCCTTCTAATCACTTTACTGAATTTTATCTTATTTATTATGGTGCCACCCTTAAAACCATAAAATTTAGGATGTATCCAAATGAGGAAATGATACCAGGAAAGAGCTAAGCTTCCTTTTTTTTTGGAAACACTGGATTAATTATGCTTGTAAAGAGGTTGGGAAGTTAATTAGGTTGATACTAAAACTCAACTGATTCTAAAAATTTCAAAAGAATAATTACAAAAACTTACCAGCAGTTTACACAATGTTACCTTTAACTATCCTCCATTTAGTGAAGGTTTTCAAAGGTTGATCAGATCAGATCAGTCACTCAGTCGTGTCCCACTCTTTGCGACCCCATGAATCACAGCACGCCAGGCCTCCCTGTCCATCACCAACTCTCGGAGTTCACTCAGACTCAGCACCAGAAATATTCAGATCATAAGAACTGAAGCTCATAACTCTCAATGTTGTGAATCTCCAGCTTGTCTTCTCCCTTGTGCAATGCAAGGTTTTATTTTAGTTTTGCATGTGATATTAATGGGAGAAGATTATTTTTTTTAATCTATCCAGCTTCTACTTGGCATGAAAATTTTTCAAGTCATATTGGTTCAACAGATATTTCTTTGGGAACACCAGCTACCAGAGCAATCATAACATATTTAACAATATGATTAGTATTATTTTGATGTTTTAAGTATAAACAGCAAGAAGAAAATGTTTTCTTGTCTATGGTGTTTTGTATTTTGAAAAGAATTTGGTAAACACGGTATCTGGAATACTAATCAGAATGTTTGCTACCCATGAAAACAGCAAGTCAGCCATGGAAATGCCTGTCTTATTAACTGTGAAAACCGAAACACAGAGGGAAAAATATAATCTGTTCTAAATATACTCTAGCATACAGAGAAGGGGAATGTATTTGGAGGCTCACAACTGGCATATCCTCTTGCTGTTTTCTAGGATGTGTTTATGTAGAATTAACACAGAATGAGACGCAGAAAGAACTAGTGACCTGATACTCTTATTTGGAGATCCTGCAAGAGAGAGATTTCAAATACAGTCTTATTTGTATTCCTTGGTGTTAAGGCAATATCTATTAAAAAAGTTTTTTTTTTCTTCAAAAACACTTGCAAAAGGGTTACCATTAAACTTCCTCACTATAGAAGTGTATAAAATTTTCCACCCTTGAAGCTACAGCATATGTATTTCTTAAAAAGACAAAAAAAAAAAAAAAAAGTTAGCAAACCGCAAACACATGTGCACACACTGGGAAAATTGGTTTTCTCAACTGAATGAATAGATGCATTTACTGATTTCTGAGTCCCTATTTGAATATAAACATGTGAGAAGTGATCATTTTTATTAAACACAAACAAACAAAACCTGCAGAAATAAGAGTGGCTTGAATTTAGGACTGCCAGATAAGTCAGGTTCTGCTGCTGCTGTCAGTCTTAAACAGAGTAACTAATTCTTTCTGTCTTTCTTAGAGACCTAAAATTCTATAACATATTCCCACCCATTGGCTGACATAGTTATGTTTCTGGCGTGAGTTATTCTAACCTATTAAGCAGAATAATAGTGAATTGTGGCACTAGAGATGACCTGAGAGTCCCTTGGACAGCAAGGAGATCAAACTACTTCAGTCCTAAAGGAAATCAACCCTGAATACTCATTGGAAGGACTGATGCTAAAGCTGATGCTCCAACACTTTGGCCACCTGATGTGAAAAGCCAACTCATTGGAAAAGACTCTGATGCTGGGAAAGATTGAGGGCAGGAGGAAAAGGGGGTGACAGAGAATGAGATGATTGGATGGCGTCACTGACTTAATGGACATGAGTTTGAGCAAACTCCAGGATATAGTGAAGGACAGTAAAGCCTGGCATGCTACAGTCTATGAGGTCTCAAAGAGTCGGACATTACTTAGTCACTGAACAAGAATAAGCAAAATAAGAATATCTGAAATTTTGAAATGTTATCACAGTTTTACATAACAATAAGAATGGGAGAAGGATGTCGGTGCAGGACAGTCTTTTTGGTTTTACATTTGGGCATCCACTGATGAGGAGAAATCATTCCACAAAGATACCTCCAGTGCTTTGAATTCCCCTGTATTCTCTGATCCACTAACTTTGAGAGTGAACTGTTACCCTCATTGTTGTTGTGTAGTCTCTAAGTTGTGTCTGACTCTTTGCGACCCATGGACTGTAACCCACCAGGCTCCTCTGTCCATGGGATTTCCCAGGCAAGAGTACTGGAGTGGTTGCCATTTCCTTCTCCAGGGGATCTTTCCCAACCAGGGATTGAACACATGTCTCCTTCATTAGCAGGCAGTTCTTTATTACTGAGCCACCTGGGAAGCCCCGAACCTGCATAATTATTTGAGTTGTATTTTGCCCATGCTTTGTCCTTTAAAATATTTTTAAGTTTCTTGATGACAGAAACTTACATTCCTCAGTGAACATCAGGGAATCCTGTGGTAAATGTATTTGCAAGTTTTCTGTTTTCCCCTTTCCATGCTCATTGACTTGTCAGAGCTTCTTTTTCCTTTTCCTCTCTTATCAAAGTTAGGCAATCCAAGAATCTGTCCCACCATGCTTAATCCCATCTGCCATAAATAAATACTTGCTGAAGTAATTTATGCAAAAGTGTTAGTGGGTCCGAGCCTCTCCCTCTCAAGTTGGCATTTTCAAGGTATTTAGAAAAGAAAGGAAAGAAATGATGCTTTAATAATAGAATAGCACAGCAAACACAAAGTCAGAAGCAAATATCCTGAAAAACACTTTGCAGAAACTCGCAGCCTGGAATCCTCAAGCAATTAAAACTAAATTAGGCCAGGAACATTGTCAGAATTATCAGGAGTAAATTGAGTCTGTGAAGAGTGCTGTAATGGGAGAAAGTGCCAGGTGGGCAGTTAGAACCTAAGGAGACATTTGGCAAGATGTATGATTAGAGAGTCAGATTACGAAATATCTAAGTCAAGAAATATGACTCACCTAAGCTGACACGACCAGTGTGTGTTGGACCCAACTGGACTTTAAGTTGCCGAATACCAATCCAGAATTGATCTTGCAAGACTGTATCCCTTGAGGCCACAGTATTCCTTAATGTGTGCTCAGTCGCTTAGTCATGTCCAACTCTTTGTGACCCCATGACTGAAGCCCACCAGGCTCCTTTCTCCATGGAATTTTCCAGGCAGGAGTCCTGGAGTGGGTTGCCATTTCCCATCTTCCCAACCCAGAAATAGAACCTGCGTCTCCTGCATTGGCAGGCAGATTCGTTACCACTTGGCCACCTGGTTCTATCATGTAGTAGATACAAATAGTTGTCAGTACATATTTGTTGACTAAATGAATCATTTTCACTATCCCTTCTTACTCTACACATTGATCCAAATATGTGGATTTTTCTACACTACTACATATGGAATATGAGAGCACACTATTTTGTCTGATTGTTTGCTAAGTCACTTCAGTCTTGTCCAACTCTATGCGACCCCACAGACGGCAGCCCACCAGGCTGCCCCATTCCCGGGATTCTCCAGGCAAGAACACTGGAGTGGGTTGCCATTTCTGATTGTTTAGAGAGGAATAAATAGATAGAAAGATAGATACAGCTTTTTTTAAACAGAGAACACTCCCCAACCCAAGCCAAATTTTACACAGAATGGGAATATATAAAACACACAAGAATAAAGCTTGTAACAGTTAAAAAAAAAAAAAACTAGAAATTCTCATACTGAGTGAAGTAAGTCAGACAAAGAGAAATATTGTATAATATCACTTATATGCTCACTGTAAAAAGAAACGATACGAATGAGTTGATTTACAGAAAAGAAACAGAGAAGGACCTCATGGTTACCAGCAGGTAAAGAAGCCAGGAGGGGATAGTTAGGGAATTTGGGTTGGACATGTACACTCTGCTATATTTAAAATGGATAACCAACAAGGTCCCGCTGTATAGTACAGGGCACTCTGCTCAGTGTTCTGTGGCAGCCGGGATGGGAGGGGTTTGGGGAGAATGGACTCGTGTATGGACAGGACTGAGTCCCTTGGCTATCCACTAGAAACTGCCACAACATTGTTAATCTGCTGTGCCTGCATTTGTCTAAGTTGCTTCAGTCGTATTTGACTCTGCAACCCAATGGACTGTAGCCTGCCAGGTTCCTCTGTCCATGGGATTCTCCAGGCAAGAATATTGGAGTGGGTTGCCAGGCACTCTTCAGGGGATCTTCCCAAATCAGGGACTGAACCCACGTCTCTTATGTTTCCTGCATTGGCAGGCGGGTTTTTTTTTACCACTAGCGCCACCTGGGAAGCCTGTTAATCTGCTATACTCCAATATAAAATTAAGTATTAAAAAAAAGTATGCATGACACATAGTTTCTTCTATTAGTAAATCCTACAGAAATGTTAGGTAACTATTGGAAATCCATCTGTTGTTTAGGCTCAGTCAAGCCCTTTACAAGAAAAAGGCACCAAGCCCTCAGGCACTTTACCTAAATCCCCATAGGAATTTCTAAATTGGGGTAGGAACACATTTCTCCAGATTTTGACCTTTCTAGTTTATTATATTGCTTGTTTACATGCCTCTGAATTTAGTTCTTTGCTTCTATTTCTTTTTGTTTGTGTGCTTTTGTTTTGTTCATGTGTTTACACAGTCAAACATTGATAAGCTACAATAGTATACTTCCTGATTTAGTGCATTTACCAGTCTTTATTACTATCCCTAAAATCTAGTTATGCTATTACTAATGAACTTTTGGTCAAATGTAGAGCAAAATAAATTTACTGAATTTAGTCAATTTGATCAAAAGTTCAGACTAATGTGGTTTGATACTTCACAACAAACCATGAAGTCACAGTCAATTTTGAAGATAAAAATCCTATAAAAAGCAATTTACTTAAAATATTCCATACTTCGTTTCGTTGTTTTATAAGACTGAACTCAGTACTAGTGACAAAATTGCTTTTTTTGTAATTAATTATAAGCTTACAATAAGTTGGTGGTTTTCTGATGCAGGATTCACAAATTATGAAGGAAATAAATGAATTTTAGAGAGAGAAAATAGTGAACATGGTGGAAAACATGCAGCTTTTAAAAACTACACTAGTAATGAAGACAACATAAAGGTCTGGTCTGTTTTTGTTCAAACAACAAAACGTACACTTTTTAAATTACTAAAAGTAACCTCCAAAAGATTTTATCTTCTCATTTCCAAAGGCTTGAATTAACATCCTGTCACATGAATGAATTCAAACTTGACTGTCAGTGTTCAATTTGGAGGTTGCTGTGAAACATCAAAGCCCTAAGCACAGCATTATTTAAATTATTACTATATACAATTTATCACTGAACTTTGTTGTGTTATTGTGATCAAGAGGTTGGTTAGTTTTGCTTGATTCTTAGGGAAAAAGTGATAGAACAACACTAATAGATACTTGAAAATTAGAAGTTCAGCAAATTAAATTTCCAAAAGGCTGAAAAAAATACACATACATTTCTGATAAACTATATTCTTCAGTTTGGTTCAGTCGCTCAGTCATGTTTGACTCTTTGTGACCCCATAGACTGCAGCATGGTAGGCTTCCCTGTCTATCATCAACTCTCAGAGTTTACTTAAACTTATGTCCATTGAGTCAGTGGTTTTTTGTTGTTGTTGTTTTTTTATTTTATTTTTAAACTTTACATAATTGTATTAGTTTTGCCAAATATCAAAATGAATCCACCACAGGTATACATGTGTTCAGTGTTGACATCCAACCATCTCATCCTCTGTCGTCCCCTTCTCCTCCTGCCTTCAATCTTTCCCAGCATCAGGGTCTTTTCAAATGAGTCAGTTCTTTGCCTCAGGTAGCCAAAGTATTGGTGTTTCAGCTTCAGAATCAGTCCTTTCAATGAATATTCAAGAGTGATTTCCTTTAGGATTGACTGGTTGGATCTCCTTGCAGTCCAAGGGACTCTCAAGAGCCTTCTCCAACACCAGTTCAAAAGCACCAATTCTTCAGTGCTCAGCTTTCTTTATAGTCCAACACTCACATCTGTACATGAATACTGGAAAAACCATATTTTTTATTAGACAGACCTTTGTTGGCAAAGTAATGTCTCTGCTTTTCAATATGCTATCTAGGTTGGTCATAGCTTTTATTTCAAGGAGCAAGCGTCTTTTAATTTCATGGCTGCAGTCACCATCTGCAGTGATTTTGGAGCCCCCCAAAATAAAGTCTCTCACTGTTTCCACTGTTTTCCCATCTGTTTGCCATGAACTAATGAGACCAGGTGCCATGATCCTGGTTTTCTGAATGTTGAGTTTTAAGCCAACTTTTTCACTTTCCTCTTTCACTTTCATCAAGAAGCTCTTTATTTCTTCTTTGCTTTCTGCCATAATGGTGGTGTCACCTGCATATCTGAGGTTATTGATATTTCTCCCGGCTATCTTGATTCCAGCTTGTGCTTCATCCAGCTCGGCATTTCTCATGATGTTCTCTGCATAGACGTTAAATAAGCAGGGTGACAATATACAGCCTTGATATACTCCTTTCCTGATTTGGAACCAGTCTGTTGTTTCATGAACAGTTCTAACATATTCTTCAGATGGCCATAATTAAAGGGATTAAGCTGGTGTCAAAGGGAGCAAATTCCAGTTCTTGGACTCAGTGAATTGATACATAATGAGCAGAAGGCTTCAGGAGTCACAGAGACTGTTTGGATCTCTGCTCTATCGATGTGACTCTGGATTAGTTGCTGAATCCTCTAACTCATGGTGTCCTCACTTGTTATACACTATAGTGTGTGTAGTGTATACACTAGTATAATAGTGTGAAGTGAAGTCGCTCAGTCATGTCCGACTCTTTGTGACCCCATGGACAGTAGCCTGCACCAGGCTCCTCCGTCCATGGGATTTTCTAGGCAGGAGTACTGGAGTGGGTTGCCATTTCCTTCTCCAGTATAATAGTGTAGGATACTATTAACAATAGTGAGGAAGCTCTTTCTAGCTCATAGAGTCATCATGTGTCTTTGAATGGCATTTCTTGGTAAAATAAAGGGACTGTGACATTCAACATCACTATTTAACAAGAATTTGATTTCCAAAATAATAACTACCACTTATGAAATAGGCTGGGCTTCCCTCATGGCTCAGTGGGTTAAGAATCTGCCTGCAATGCAGGAGTCACAGGAGATGGGGGTTCAATTCCTGGGCTGGGAAGAACCTATGGAGAAGGAAATGGCAACCCACTCAAATATTCTTGCCCGAAAAATCAATGGACAAAGTAACCTGGCGGGCTACAGTCCAATGGGTTGCTAAGAGTTGGACACAATTCGGTGACTACGCACATAAAGTAGGCTATAAGATACTAAACACTTTCACTCAGTCATTTAATTTGAATTTCAAAACAACCCACAAAGCTGTAGGTTAGTTTATATGCTTTTTATGTACAGTTAACCCTTGAACAATGAATGCAGGAATTAGGAGTGCTGACCCTCTATGAAGCTGAAAATCTGCATATAATTTTGCAATGGGCCTTTGCTATGGGTGTTTCTCATCCTCAGATCCAACCAACCTTAGATCATGCAGTACTGTAGTATTTATTAAAAAGAAATCCAGATATAAGTGGACCCATGTGGTTCAAACCCATGTTGTTCAAGGGTCAACTGTATTTTACTCTTTTTACAATTAAAGATTATTGACTCATATGAAGAGCAAAACAAAAATACTGACTCATCCATCATGGAACACTTGCCCAAAGATCCTTTAAGTTGTTGTTGTTACTGGTGTGCTCTCTTGTGTGTACATGTAGGCAGGGAAAAGTACTGAAAATTTGGACAACCAAAAAAAAAAACAAAACAATTTGACCTGAATCCCAGTAAAATAAACACTTCTACAGTTTGATTATACTAAATTCCACATCTTTCCCATCATAAAATTTTTATACATGTAGTTGTTACAAACAATCATCCTACTAAGTCTAGCTGGTATCATTGCATTCATCTTACAGAATACAGAGACTAAAAGAAGATCAGGGACTTGTGCAAGTACATTCCATTCCTTGGTCATTTTCCTTGGTCCAGTTTCTCTTTATCACATCACCCAGCATCGTTCCCCGAGGGCCAAGGGGTAGTGAAGGCAGAGACTTAAGGCCAAGAGTTGGCATAGCCACACGTTAACCCAGCTGGCAAGGAAGCACTTTGTTAGGATAAGAACTCACCCATACCCTAACCCATTAGACATTTCTCCAGTAAATACTGGAAAGAGATGAACTCGACTCCCACAGGCTTGGAAATGGAGTGTATCTCCCAGTGCTTTTGCCCAACACGATGAGTGAAGCTGGTCACAGTCTAGGGCCATTACTTCCAAAGGGAGCAATGCATGGAGTCTGACCACCAGTCACTGAGGCAATATGTTTTAAAAGGCCACTGCTGTGAAAAGGGGATGGAGAGCAGATACATTTTTATTCTCGTGGAAAACAGCTCAGTACACGTTCCATCCTATTTCACAGCAAATATGTTCCACCCATTTGCACACAACCCTAGTCCGTTCTCCTCGAGTTCTTCTAGCTTTTAAAAAACTGAATAAAAATAAAACAACAAATAACCCGTTTCCTTCCCTCCTTCCTTCCTCTCTTTCTCTTTCCTTCTTCTGAAACTTCCATATGGTTAGGGTTTCTTTTAATATTTCTAGTTCCATTAAATCCAGTGATATTTAATGGAAAAACAGCCACTCTCATGCTGGGAAAGGTAAAACTCAATTCTCTATTAATGCTTTCAAGACACCAGGAAAAAACAAAATCAAGGTTATTACTAGAAAGTCAGACAAGTCCCTTTGTGTTCATTCCAACAGCTGTTTGACATGAATGGAGGCCAAGCAAGGAAAGTTCAGGTAAATATCCCAATTTAGTGGAGTTATTCAGAGGTCAGAAAGGGGTTAGGTGCTCTTGGGGGGAGGGTGTTAGATGTACCCTTAAAAGGCAATTTTTAATGTAAAAAAATTAAACTCCTTGTTTTATAGATCTTTAACATATTTTAGACACAGAAAAATGTGGCCATGTTATGCTTGCATTAAAACGGAGAATGCATGACTAAATTAAGAGTCTTGTTTGGGGTTCTGACTGGCCAGTGAACCCATCACAGAGGACTGGCCCCTTTGTTAACCCCCTTCTGCTCCCCCCTCAGCCTCCCCACACCTCTGAGTCCACTTGCTGAAATTCTGTGTCACTAAATAATATGTTTACCAGGGCAGTGATTTTACATTGATTGCAGAGATTATCCACAGCTATTTACCCTTCTGTACTCAAAAATCATCCAATCGGCCTATTTAGGAATCGGATTTCGAAGATACAAGAAGCAGTGCCTGAATGTAACAACAGAGCTCATCCTCCTCCACCTTGACACATACAATTTTAGACAACCAAAGCAATCATTATCTGAAAAAGTCTTGTTTCTGGCAGGAAAAAAAAAAAATCAATTTAATTATACGAGATGTGTCTCCCATTTTAATTGTTGTTAAGTATAGTGCCTTATCGACAGAGCTTCTCTGGATCTCAGTTTATGAGCTCTTTACGTTACTCAGATAACTTGCCGAGGAGAAAAAAAAAAAAAAATCCATCATGTTACTTAAAAGAACTGAAGCGCCATTGTACCCAGCCATTAGGCCCCTCAACTGCGCTCATAATGATGAATGCATCATTTTTCTTGCATGAAACTTTGGTAACAAATAGCACAGCCAAGTCTTTTCCAGCACTGTTATTCTGTTTTAAAAAACACTGACATTTTCTTAAACAGACATAATTTACAATTTTAAGGAGCACAACAGTGCCTTGGTGTTTGAGGGCCAGAAAGCAAACAACACTTCTTTCAGTTCAATTTTTTTTTTTTAAGGGAATCTCGTGCTTAGTGAGTTCATTCTCGCTTAAGGCCAGAGAGACAGGAGCTGAGGGAGAACACAGCGCCCCTGCTGCACGTGAAGGTCATGACTCAGTGGTCACGTTACATTCAGGGTCAGAGCAAGACAGAGCACGAGGAATAAGAGAAGAACACGACAGCAGAGCGCGCCCAGGCCCAGGAGCCTGAGAGGGAGGCCTTGGCCAGGTGCTGCTCCCTTGCAGGGACAGAAGAGGCTCAGAATTCCTCTCTACCAGCCCTGGGAGGAAAGCACCAGCCTCTGGGATGCTCCTGCTCTTCAGAACTCTCTAGCAAGCCCTTCTGTAAATTTCACACAAAGGGTCCACGCCAGTGTCAGTGTGTCTGGATCGATAGCTGGAGCAGTGTTCGATTTCCAGTGGGGTCAGCTCAGCCCAAGCAGATAAATGGAAATCTGTGCAGGAGACTGCAGGTCTGTCGTTCAGAGGAGACCTCAGAAGTGAAGGTTATGTGTAAAGATTAAAATTCCCACAGTATTACTTCTAAGACAGTGGATGTGTTGCGTTGCCCACAGTGAAGCTTCTTTTCCTGAATTTCCTAATAATCCTTTATTAAACTGCTTTGTTTTATGGATGAAGAAAATGTCTATGAAGGCAAAGCGTGTGCTCGTGAATGTCCCTCGCGTGTGTGTGCTCAGTCATGTCTGACTCTTTATGATTCCATGGACTATAGTTCACCAGGCTCCTCTGTCCTTGAAATTTTCCAGATAAGAATACTGAAGTGGGTTTTCATTTCTGACTCCTGGAGATCTTCCTAACCCAGGGATCTAACCCAAGCCTCTTGTGTCTTCTGGCAGGTGGATTCTTTACAACTGCACCACCTGGGAAGCCCTGTGAATGTCCCTTGTGAATATATAATCTGTGTTTGAGAACTACATACATCCACATATCTGTGTGTGTGTGTGTACATGCAGATGTGTACACACGTGCAACTCATATATCTCCTTTCCCTATGAGGAAATTGTTGCTTTTTTTTATTGATGTGTTATCTAACTTAAAACACCAAATGAAGAGAAGTTCAGAATCCAGAATGATGTTACCCATGTCTGGTATACAGCCATTCATCAGTTCTACAGACATCTATGTTCCAGGCATTATCCTAAAAACTGAATACAGACTCAAACTATTTTCATTAAGTCACTCTTAGCTATCTTAACACCTTAGACCCACAAACACAATCCTAAGCCATGATATGATTCCAGCCAAAATGTGGAGGGGAACAGGCAGAGCAGTAGAACTAAGGAGGGAATGATTAACTCTAATGGGCAGGAGTTAATAAAGAATTCCCCTTGCAAGGATCTATTTTGGATTTGGAAAGATAGGGAAGGGAAATTTTACCATGTAGACAAGGAAAAGAAAAACACTCTAGACAGAGAGACAGGCAAATGTAAAGAAACCAGCTAAAGGTGATCCTTCATGCTCACCTTATTTAGGTAGAATGTATATAAAAGAGCAAAGTATCCAGAGATGGAAAAATCAGGCAGAATAGGTAGATAGGAAATAACATGCTATGAAATGCCCAGGGCTACAAGGTAAGCAGTTTGTCTTTTTTTTTTTTTTTCCAGCTTAAACAGAAATTTATTTTCTCACAGTTTTGAAGGCTGGAAGTCCAAGACCAAGATCCCATTAAGGTCAGGGTTGTTTTCTGGTGAGGGCTATTTTCTTGGCTTAGAGATAGCTATCATTAGGGTAGGGGCTTATGACTTGTGTTTTTATAAGAAGAGGAAGAAACACAGAGATACATTTACAGAGCAAAAGCTATATGAAGAAACAGCAGCTTGTCTTTTATTCTAGAAAGTATTACTCAAGTGTCTTGTGGAAATTACCATTATAGATATTTATTAGGTAAAACTTGAAAAGGAATGTCATGACTACATACATTAAGAAAATTCTGAACTGAACAAGTTTCTTCACTGTAGGATTCTTCAGAACTGCTACAGCTCTGAATTATGAAACCATATGGAGTCTCCAAAAAGGGATTTCATGACATTAAATTTTAGAAAATATATTCAGCCATTTATTTATTTGCTGAGGTTTCTCTCTGATTCCCTGTCCCTTCGGAAACGTTGATGTAAATGCTGGATAGGCAGCTAAATGCTTTAAACAGCAAAGCAGAGGCCAGACCTTACCAGTCTGTGTTCTCAAATTTTTTTGTTTTTTTTTTTTTAATTGGAGTATGCTGCAGCTGCTGCTAAGTTGCTTTAGTCGTGTCAGACTCTGTGCGACCTCATGGACAGCAGCCCACCAGGCTCCCCTGTCCCTGGGATTCTCCAGGCAAGAACACTGAAGTGGGTTGCCATTTCCTTCTCCAATGCACGAAAGTGGAAAGTGAAAAGTGAAAGTGAAGTCGCTCAGTTGTGTCCGACTTCCAGCGACCCCATGGACTGCAGCCTACCAGGCTCCTCCGTCCATGGGATTTTCCAGGCAAGAGTACTGGAGTGGGGTGCCATCGCCTTCTCCGAAATTGGAGTATAATTGCTTTAAAATGTTGTGTTAGTTTCTGATGTACAATGGCATGAATCAGTCCTAAGTATACATATATCCCCTCCCTCTTTAAACTCCCTCCCAGCCACCCCCATTTCACTCCTCTAGGTCATCACTCTTTGCGGACAAGACTAATCGACTGAACTGAACTGAACGGAGGCCATCACTAGTCTCACATTTTTGACATTATCCTCTAGTGACAGTGTGAACAGGACTAGGCCTGGCAGCAAGGGGACTAATTAATTAAGAGGTTACCAGCGATCAAGAATAAGGTCCTCGTTGAAGGCAGAGGGAATGGAGAGAGAAAGCATAGAACAGTTTCAGGAAATAACAGGTTGTCAAATTATCTTTACCAAGTGACTGAGTTGCAACTTAGAAAGTGCATGCTGCTGCTGCTAAGTTGCTTCAGTCGTGTCTCTGTGAGACCCCATAGACGGCCATAACATGTCCCAAATGTATCCTGAAGATCAATGATGAAATTAACTCACTGTTAGTTTGTGCTTTGTCAACTTTTTCTGGAAAAGTCAGATTTGGGGCCAGGAAAATCAATCTCATATTGTTACTGAGTCCACACTCATACAGCTCTCTGCATGACAGACCAATAAATCGGGAGATGAGTTCTTAGGGCAAGGAACAACAACTTTATTCAGAAAGGCAGCAGACTGAGAAGTGGGCGGACTAGTGTCCCAAAGAACCATCTTACTCGAGTTAGAATTCAGACTTCTTTTATACTAAAAGGGGAGACTTGTGGCTGGTTATTACAAACTTCTTGGTGCAGGAATCTTTTGTTCTTACAGCTGTCCACATAGGTCTGTCACAATATTCCTAAAAATCTCCATCAAGGCAACTGTTATTTTCTATTCTACAAATTTGTATCTCTAAGTGAATGGGAAAGTGTTGCAACTTTTAAAGGTCAGAGCCTTGAGAAGGGGTATATTCAGGCTATAGGCAACATCCTTTTAGCAAAGGTGCAAAGCCAGCGTGCCTAAGCTCAGGAAACACGAGTACAAGGGTTAGAGGTAAAGGATTACATCCAATGTGGAGTCAGGCTTGTTCTTCTCTGTTACATTATTCTCCAAAAAGTACAGTATGAAAGGAGATGTAAAGAGAATGAAGATCATTTCCAATCTCAGTGGAGAAACCAATGAGTCAGACAAAGAAAAGAATCCTAGGGTTGGTGTCCACTGAGTCCAAGGAACAGATCACCAAACCAGAGAGATTAGCTGAGATGCCTTTAAGTGCAAACATGGAGTCACCAGACATTACCAAATCCAGTGTGGAATGGATTAGGGCACAGAGAGGTGGGAGGGCTCATTGAAAAACCAGGAGTACCTGAATTGTGTAACTAAAGAGGCACATGAGAGATCAGGCCCATCTCTCTGCAGCCAGAGGTGAGAACAGGATAAAGATTTCGTATTTCCTGAGCATCTCCTTTAAAAAAGGCGAATCTGCTGTCAGTGCATATAACTTTCAAATATCTTCCAGTATCTCAAATATAGATAAATTCCTCAAGTTACCAAGGACAAGAAGAAGCTGTGGAGTATGAATTTGGAAGAGGCTGTGGGGAGAGAGGTGGAAAAGCAAAACCTAACAATAGACTTTAGGAATGCCCGCAAAGTGAACCCAAGTAAGGGACGCTGCCTCCCTCAAACAATGCTTACTGCATCAGCCCTTTTATTTCTATTTTTACCCCAAAACATGGCCTAAAAACATTCAGAAATCTTGCAAGACAGCCTGATGTTTAGAAATATGTGGCTACTTTTTTGTTCTGATTTGCAGGGTTATGGAAACATTCAGACACATGTTGCAAGTTTATTTGAACTGAGCGACGGTTAGAAATTCTGGTCTCATAGGCATACAGCACACAAGTATCTCACTCTTTTCTTCAGGGATTTCTACTCTTCCTGATGCCTAGATGCATCCGTTTGATCTGAGGGTCTTGTAGATCCAGAACAGGCATCTTACTTTGCCTTCCTCACTCTATCTCTTGCTTGTTGAGATTATGAGGAATATGAATTTAAATGAGAATTTTTAAAGTGGCTGAAGCTGGTTGGAGCTAGAGTTGTTCGTGGGAATGTCAGCCCTGAATAAGCCTCTGGATCAAAGCCACAGTCTGTGTTCCACAGGAGCTTTTGAAAACTATTTGGAATAAAACAAGTGGAGGAAAAATTCACCTTGTGCCATACTGCAGGCTGCTGCTTAAACAAACATCAAGGCAAAGCCGTCAAGTTTACACTTAGTCGGGATATTTGGCCAAGAGTTGCAGCCTTTTTGAATATATGTGTTATTTTTATCCTTCCCTTCCCAAAAGAAATTGAGGTCACCAACCAAAAAGTTACACCTGATCCTCTCGGATTCCTTTGAAGATGCTTGCCCAACTTATCACTGCCATCTTCTACGAAAGTTGCATAGAGAAGTAGTTTAGGATGAGGAGAGGGAGTTTAGGAATGAGTTAAACTAGGAGAAAGCGTTTCATGACTGAGTTTGGTCATCACGCATGATGGGAACATGACACAGTGGAAGATGTACTGCTGCTGCTACTGCTGCTAAGTCGAGTCAGTCGTGTCCGACTCTGTGCGACCCCATAGACGGCAGCCCACCAGTCTACCCCGTCCCTGGGATTCTCCAGGCAAGAACACTGGAGTGGGTTGCCATTTCCTTCTCCAGTGCATGAAAGTGAAAAGTGAAAGTGAAGTCGCTCAGTCATGTCCGACTCTTAGCAACCCCATGGACTGCAGCCTACCAGGCTCCTCCGTCCATGGGATTTTCCAGGCAAGAGTACTGGAAGTTGTAAGGGAAATATTAAGCCAAGAGTGACTGGTGACTCACCCCCACCCCTTTGCTTCTATTGGTCAAGTGTTTGCAAATGGTTTTCTCCACCACTGTAACCCAGGGAGCCTTCAGTAACCTGGATATTAGTGAATCGAAGAAGGCTAGAGGAAGTGTTTTCTTTCAGGTTAAACAGAGACTATAAAACCCAATACATTCTGTTCTGCTGTAATGTAGGCTTGGGTAACTAAAATTAGTAACTCGTTCTGTAATATAGTTTTATAATTGGAATGATGTAAGCGAAATGCTGAAGTTGGCTTGGTCTGTATGCGACTCCTGCCTTCCCTACTCCCAGGCATGGTTGAGTGCAAAATAGTAGAATAGAATTATAACCTTCAGGAGGAAAGAAAACAAACACTCAAACTAGCATCAGTCAGCCGTCGCAGTTTCAGCAGGAGCCGATTCAACTGTGTTTGCAAGAATCTAAAAAGCAATGCCAGTCTTTTGGGCTCTTACCTCAAACAGCCTTGGACTACCCAACCTCCTTGCTGACCTTATTGTCAGCTCTACCATCCCAGACCTCTCCACACCCACTAATGCTGCACTTATTGCACTGTTGCTGTATTTCTTTTGTAATGATTTTTTTTTTTGCTTATTTGTAACATCCACAGTGGCAGCTTTCAGCAATGCTGAACTTCTGCAGTGACCATCTAAATTAACTCCCCAGCTATAAATCATTATTTCATTCTCTTTAGTGCTTCGATTACACAGATGCACTTGATGGGTCTGTTTCCCTGAACTTCCTTTTCAGTGTGCAATTTTTTAGGAACACATATGGTATTATGAAAGAAGGCATATTTAAGGAAAGTTGTATAAGATGCTGGAGCAGGTGTGGAGAAAAGGGAACCCTCCTGCACTGTTGATGGGAATGTAAATTGGTGCAGCCACTATGGAAAACAGTATGGAGGTTCCTCAAAAAACTAAAAATAGACTTGCCATAGGCCCCAGCAATCCCACACCTTGGCATATATATTTAGACAAAACTATAATTTAAAAAGATTCATGTACCCCTATGTTCATAGCAGGACTATTTATGGATATGGAAAAAACATAAATGTCCATTGACAGATGAATGGATAAGGAAGATATCGATAAGGATACATATATATATATAAGTTTGTACACACACACACACACACACACACACTACATTTTGTAATAATACTCAGCCATAAAAAAGGATGAAATAATATCACTTACAGCAACATGAATGGACCTAGACATTAACATACTACGTGAAGTCAATCAGAAAGAGAATGAAAAATACCATATGATATCACTTATATATGGAATCTAAAACATGACAGAAATGAACCTATCTATAAAACAGAAACAGATTCACAGATATACAGAACAGAATTGGAATTGCCTAGGGGGAGAGGGGTGGGGGACGGATGGCTTGGGAGTTTGGAATTAGCAGTTGCAAACTATTATATATAGGGTAGATAAACAACAAGGTTCTACTGTATAGCACAGAGAACTAAAGTCAGCATTCTGTGATAAACCATAATGGAAAAGGATACATAAAAGGATGTATGTATACCTATATGCTATGCTATGCTAAGTCACTTCAGTCGTGTCCGACTCTGTGCGACCCCAGAGATGGCAGCCCACCAGGCTCCCCCGTCCCTGGGATTCTCCAGGCAAGAACACTGGAGTGGGTTGCCATTTCCTTCTCCAATGCATGAAAGTGAAGAGTGAAAGTGAAGTCTCTCAGTCGTGTCTGACTCCTAGCGACCCCATGGACTGCAGCCCACCAGGCTCCTCCATCCATGGGATTTTCCAGGCAAGTATACTGGAGTGGGGTGCCATTGCCTTCTCCGGTATACATATATACATATATATATATATATATATATATATATATCACTGAATCACTCTACAGCAGAAATTAACATTGTAAATCAAATATACTTCAAAACAATTTTAAAAAGAAGGCTTGTATAAGAAATCTGCTTATTTCTTATCATCACCTGTACATTCATTATCACTAAAATAATCAGTAGCCATAAATCATATATAGAATGATTGCTATATATCAACTACTATGCTAAGCATTTTACTTGCATTATTTCATTTACTTAGATGTCAGTCTCATAAAGGAATTTCTTCAAGATCACTCTCCTTGATAAATGGTAAAGCCAGAATGCAGAAGAGGACAGGGGACTATGCTATATATTATCCACAATGTTGGATGTGGATAAAGGATAAAATTCATGATAAATTTTGAATCTGGAAGATACTTTATTGCTACTCAAAATGTGATCTGCCTTCGGGCGGCATCACCATTACCTCAAAATCAGTTAAAAATGCAAATTCTCAGGTCCCACCCAGAGCAATTGAATCATAATTTTATTATCTTGTTCAGTTCTTAATCTGAACTTTGAGGACATGCAATCATTTGTGGGAGTTGTGAATCCAAAAGAACAGCAGGCATTGTCCATAGAATAAATATTTGCCTTGAGAATTTAATTTTTATAAAGATATACAAATAACTTTAAGCCATTTTAGTACATATTTACAAAAAAATAGCTCTGGATCCAAACAAATGTTTTTCTAGAAATCGAGATTGCCTGGAGAAATAGCAACAACCTCAGATATGTAGATGACACCACTCTAATGGCAGAAAGCAAAGAGGAACTAAAGAGCCTCTTGATGAGGGTGAAAAAGGAGAGTGAAAGAGCTGGCTTGAAACACAGCATTAACAAAACTAAGAACATGGCGTCCAGTCCCATCACTTCATTGCAAATAGAAGGAGAAAGAGTGGAAACAGTGACAGATTTTATTTTCTTGGGCTCCAAAATCACTGCAGATGGCGACTGTAGCCATGAAATCATCTCCTTGGAATAAAAGCTATGATTTTTCCAGTAGTCGCATATGGATGTGTGTTGGAAGCTGATCACCGAAGAATTGATGCTTTTGATTTTTGGTGTTGGAGAAGACTCTTGAGAGTCCCTTGGACTGCAAGGAGATCCAACCCATTCATCCTAAAGGAAATCAGTCCTGAACATTCATTGGAAGGACTGATGCTGAAGCTGAAACTCCAATACTTTAGCCACCTGATGTGAAGAACTGACTTATTGGAAAAGACCCTGACACTGGGAAAGATTGAAGGCGGAAGGAGAAGGGGACGACAGAGGATGAGATGGTTGGATGGCATCACTGACTCAATGGACATGAGTTTGAGTAAACTCCAGGAGTTGGTGATGGACAGGGAGGCTTGGCGTGCTGCGGTCCATGGGGTCACCAAGAGTCGGACAGGACTGAGAGACTGAACTGAGAGCTAAAGAAAATTAGGAGCCCATCTCACAGCATGTCTTCGAACGTTTGAAGATATAACATGTCTTCTCTGGCCTAAACGTTATATTAGCTCCTTCAGGGACTTTGCTACTGGTCCAGTGGTTGAGACGCCTCCTTCCAGTGCAGAGGGTGTGGGTTCCATCCCTGGTCAGGGAGCTAACATCCCACATGTGTCAAGGCCAAAAAAACCAAAACATTAACCACACACACATATAATTATCTCCTTCAACTATTATTCATTCAACATAATTTGCAGACCCTGAGTATTTGGCCCTTTAAAATACACTACCCAAAAACATGGAGTAGAAAATGGCAACTTACTCCATTCTTTCCTGAGAAATCCCATGGGCAGAGGAGCCTTGGGAGCCTACAGTCCATGGGGTTAAAGAGAGTCAGACAAGACTGAGCTTGCACACAGAAGTATCCAAAAGCCAGCTCAATACTGGAAATAGCATCTTTGCCAATACAGATGAAGCTGTTTCCTTCCTTGTTTGAGGTGAAAACACGTCTATGAGGGCAAAATAAGTTATAATTTGGGGTATTTCTTTTAAACTTAAAAATCAACCAAATATGTAGATCTTTTTACTTTAATTGCTCTAAGCTGGATCCTCAATATCCTCCCACTTGGTATGATTTTTTTAAACCTAATCTTAGGACTTGCATTTGTCCTTGCATTTATGTTGGCCTATTATTTTGAAACTGAAATCTCCATTCCATTTTGATCCTGTCCCCATTGCTTAGCTTTGTCTAAACTTCTAATTCCTTGAAAAGGAAAACCACAAATGAGATGACTGCCTATTGATACATTTTTGTTAAACCTTTCAAATATTTAATTCTTCTCTCAACACCCATAAACAAGTGGTCTAAGTAGTCCATTCTAGAATTTGCTGGGAATCAAACAGAAGATCACCAACCATAATGGCCTGATCCTCAGATTATGAGTAATGGCTCTATGAAAATATCTGGAAATTATTTCAGTATCCTAGAATAATCTGAACCCAAAGATAGGAACTCATTTAAAGTAAATAGATGTTCCTCAAGCCTCGCTCTCATATATCTTTGCATCTGATTCCCTTTTTACCATCTTTATTATACCCATTTTCAATTTGAAAACCATCCTTTTGTGATGACACAAGAAAATCACTGTAAGTTCTGCTCTTCGGTGTCATTTTTTAAAATTACATAACATGCCCTTTGCTTACATCCTCTTTGTACTAAATATACATTACAGAGTTCTTTTAGTTTTCCTCAAAATTTTTGTACATTCCTTGGCTTTTTCCTTCTTGACATTATTCATGCTGCTCTCTGCCATGTCACTTTATCCATCCCTGGCCAGGGGCCCCCTATTGTATCTGTCATCTCATTCCTAAAAAACCTCTTCATTCAACTAAACTAAGATTACAACTGGAGCAGAGTGTATTTCAAACTTAAAAATCAACCAAATATCCCAGAGTGCTATAAAGATGAATCCCAAACATCTTCCCACAGTCAGTCTAAGTCAGCATACCCAAATGGAAGCAATGATCTTTTTCTTCATCACAATTTATCATCTTGAAATTCTCATCCCGGTTAATGACAGCACAATCTAACCGGTCACCCAAGGCTGAAACCAGGAGTGATTTCTTGACTCGTTTTTACCCTGGTGTTTTACATTCAGCAAATTCTTCCAGTTAATCCCTTAACATTTCTATCAAATACATCCCTTCCTCTCCAGTTTCTCTGCCACTGAGTTAGTTCAAACCTACAGCACTCATTTCCTGAAATGTTGCAGTCATCTCCTTGGTGTCTAATTCCAGATTAATTCCTCTATAAACTCTCCCTCCATTGTCAGTATAATAATCTTCCTAACAAACATATTGGATATGGATTATCTTTGCACTGCTCAAAATCCATAAATGGCATCTCATTGCATACAGGATAAAATTCAAGTCCGATTTTACTTGTCACAGAGTTAGAGTCTGAGATACGTTTATGGAGTGAATGCCTGCCATCTTGAAATTCTCAGCTTATTAAACCTCATCATTGTAGAATGCAGAGTTTAGGATCTTCTCAGATGTCAAGGAATATTCTGCTGTTTGTCCTAATGGAGATCTATATTCTAAAGGTACTACTGCTTCTTCAGGCCCCATTCCTTCTGGACTGATGAGAGGCAGTCCCCAAATTTCTGGGATGTCCTTGATATGTATCATTCCTCAAGGTACCATGCTACTTGATGGTTACTTGGATCCCCTGGCAGAGACTAGAAAATTCCTGACTAACATTTGCTTTCTCTGCCTCCCATCAACACTTTTTAAGAAAATATAGTCAACTCAAAACAAATACCCTACACCTCCTCAACTTGGAGCTTCTTCTCCTAGTTGAAGTGGAAATGGTAAAGCTTTAAATATGTCTTCCTGTATTTGATCTTCCCACCATGACTCACAGGGACCTAAGACAAGGATATTATTGTCAATCCAATAGGACTTCCCACATGGTCAACAATAAAGAAAGAAGGTGGTGGTAGGTCTAGAAAGATGTCCCCTTGTTTACATTCTCATTCTTGTTTACTGCTACACAGAGAAAAATAGTCTGTGAGAATGAAAAGAGGCAATAAGAAAAGAAAAAGGCTGAATGTGTCCAGTCACTAGTCTGAGACCCTCAGTCTCCATAGGATCTGAGGTCCAGGTTTGGCTCTGACTCCTAACCCTCCCCAGCCTTGATTTTGTGACTAGCCTAGGATCATGTATCCACATCTTCTATTTTGCTTAAATTATTCATTTATGATTGCTGCAACTGAAAGCATCCTGGCAAATATAACTGTCATTATTTAAGTCAGGGTCGTTAAAAAAAAATTATCCAAGTGATTCACAAAACCTGGGTCACAATACCCAGAGAGAGGCTGGAGGTGAAACCACTCCCCACAATGGTGAAATAATGTGACCTCTACCTAAGCAAGGACTATTTTGTTGATTGTTGGAATGGCTTGGAAGGTCTTCAAAGAAAGCTCATGAACGCCTTTCGTTTTTGCAGGTCACATAATTAGCTTTCCTTAGCCTACAGCAGTGGTTTTCAAAGTGTGGGCTCTGGACCAGCGGTATCATCTGGAAACATATTAGCAACAGACATTCTCAGGCCTCCTGCTTGCATGCTAAGCTACTTCAGTTGTGTCCAACTCTTTGCGATCCCATGGGCTATAGCCTGCCAGGTTCCTCTGTCCATGGGATTCTCCAGGCAAGAATACTGGTGTGGGTTGCCATTTCCTCCTCCAGGGATCTCCAGGGGATCTTCCCGGCTCCAGGGATCGAACCCCCATCTCCTGCATTGCAGGTGGATTTTTTACAGCTGAGCCACCAGGGAAGCCCTCCCAGGCCCCAACCTAGACTTAATGCAACAGAAATTCTGAGATTTAACAAGTCTTTCAGGTGATTCTAATATATTCTGAAGTTTAGGGCCCACTATCCTACATGCTAACCATATCATAGATTTTTGTTGGTGGTGGTTGGTTTGCGATATTCTTCTTCATTTAGTTTTGTTTGAAATACTGATATGTGATATATGATGAATTTATGAAATATTTACCCCCCCCCCCTTTTGCAGAGCTGTTAAATCTCTACCCAGCAGCCTGGAAAGCATTAACAACATAAACTTCCACAAGAAAGTTGGTAAATTTATTTCAGGTGGATTTTTTGCCTATTTTTGATAGCTTTCAGCATGATAAAGTATATAGGTAATAGTGAGCAGAAGCATTTTAGAGATTAAAGCACTGTTAACATATTGAATATACATACACAACTTTATAGTCAGATTAAGGAAAATTGGATATTTTTAAGGCAGATTTCACATCAACTTTAGCTCTCATCTCTTACAGTTCTTTATTTCCTTAGAATTTTCTAAGAATTACAGAAGTAAATACATATTCCATGACTTGAGTTCACAACAAGAAAGAATGCTCTGTGTTAAGGTTGCAATTCTGGAAGAAATAGTCATTTGCCATGTATGCTGAGAATTCTTGGCTCTGGTTACCCAAGTTTTCGATGTGGCTGGCCACTGAACCCCACTACCTGGGTCAGGGCACTTGTTATAATGGCATGTTAAGTGGGTGTGACTTATCCAAAGTTTCAAGGGAGAAGAAACGTTTGTTTTCCTTTGGGCTAAAGAATTTATTACTTAGTTTTGCACTAACTTCATGAACCTACAACCTGAAGTAGGAAAGAGAAAAAGCAATTATGTTCAGTGAAATGCACAAATATACCAGAATAAGAAATACTGTTAAAATGTTGAATGCATTCCTCAAGGCAAGAATGCTATAATTATCATAATATACTACTTCTCTCATATTGCTGTGAAGTATGAAACACAGCAACTTACCTACCTTTAATTAGCTGTATTTAGTATTTTTTATGGCCACTGAACAGAGTACTCAGATTACCATATATTAGCATATAATTTGCATACACACCTCAAGGTATTTGGTTTTATTGCTCTTACCTTTAGTGGCCCTATTTCAGTAATGACGCTAATGGGATATAAAAAAAGAGCTTTCTCATTCAATTCATTTACAATCCTAAGAGTTTTACAGAGGAAAGTTCTATGTTTAATATAAAATTCTTCAAAAGACATTACTGTGCCTTCTTAAAGTGTTCGATCAGCCTATGTACTTATCTGGCAAATCCCTGATAGGTGTCCCAGTGAAAGCACTTACTTTCATTCTGAGCTCAATAAAGATATGTATATTTTTAAACTTTTTTTTTTTTTGTATCGGGGTATGACCAGTTAACAGTATTGTGATACTTTCAGGCCAACATAGGCAAGACTCAGCCATACATATACATGTATCCATTCTCCCCCAGACTCCCTTCCCATCCAGGCTGACACATAACATTGAGTAGACTTCCATGTGCTATATTAGTAGATCCTTGTTGGTTATCCACTTTAAATACAGCAGTGTGGGCATGTATGACATCCCTTACATGTGGATTTTTAAAAGAAATGATACAATTCATGTTGATGTTTGACAGAAAACAACAAAATTCTGTAAAGCAATTATCCTTCAATTAAAAAATAAATTTAAAAAATAGAAATGATACAAATGGGCTTACTTACAAAACAGACTTATAGACTTAGAGGAGGAACTTAACGGTTGTCAGGGGAAGAAGGACAAAGGGAAGAGATAGGGAGTTTGGGTGGACATATACAAAATAAAGATATATTTTATAAGCCTTGGTATAAACTGCTTCATATTTGCTTGAAAGAAAGGTGCAAATACAGTTTAATGAATCTTAGCAGTCCATCAACAACTAAAGATTCAGAGAAAGAAAAATAACAGCTGCAGCATGAGAATTTGGAGAAAGGTCAGAGGTCAGTGTCTGCATCTGCATTCACTGGGAGACAAAGGGGAAAAATAAAGGGTCTCTCTTTGTTGCAAGTCAGCACTATTTTAGAAAGTGCAGATACTGACTTAATTACCAATGTTCCCTTTTGCTCCAGGGTGTAGTGGCGGGCTATAAATCAATACCTAAGGTCACATTGCTAAAAGCATGAAAAAAAATCAGGCTTTCTTGCACTTGGGAGCACTGTTTTGTGCCTCTTCCGTGGCATTCCTAGAGTTCTATACCAGATAGAAATAGAGGGTGGGAGTCACTACAGAGGACATCAGAATTATGAAAGCTGATGTGAAAAGCAGGCTTTTTGAACTCTGGGCAACTCTTGAACTGTGTCAAATCTCCCATCATTACATGATTGTTGTTGATTCGTTTTGAATCCCTTTACCCAATCCTTAAGCCTACTTGCATAAATAATTAGGTGCCAGTTTAGTAAAGCTAACAATTTTTTTTTCAATTGAAAAAAAATAGTATCAATGTAATGTGTTTGGGACTACTAATGCATTTTTATTCATCTTTCAACCCACATGCTATGAAAACTCCCACACTGAACTTTCATAAGTAGAAGAACCTTGGTTGATTTTTTTTAATGTGGGCTAGTCCTTTCAATGGGACATCTTTGTTAACCTAGAGAGACAGTAATATCTGGAAGAGAAATCATGATGTTCATAATATGCAAAATGAAAAATAGTCATTTCAACATAAGACTGTCTTAAAGGAACTCACTTTGATGGTCAAAAAGGAATCCCTTCTTGATTTATTGCATTCAAAGGCTTCTATTTGAGAGGCAGCTGAGGTTTGGTTCCTGGGGCAGTCAGGTAATATTTGAATGAGATGACCACATCAGGGTTTTGTTTTGTTTTTTTTTTTTCCTCCCCTTAATTCGAGGATAATTGCTTTACAATGCTGCACATCAGAATTTTGACCACTGCCATAACTGATGCTGCTGTCGCAGTTCAGACCAACTGTGCAGCAGGCTGATTTCATTGTTGATACAACAGTATTTTTCACAGAACAAGAACAAATAATTTCACAATTTGTATGGAAGTACAAAAAAAGCTTGAATAGCCAAAGCAATCTTGAGAAAGAAGAATGGAACTGGAGGAATCAACCTGGCTGACTTCAGGCTATACTACAAAGCTACAGTCATTAAGACAGTATGTTACTGGCACAAAGACAGAAATATAGATCAATGGAACAAAATAGAAAGCCCAGAGATAAATCCATGCACCTATGGACACCTGATCTTTGACAAAAGAGGCAAGAATATACAATGGAGAAAAGACAATCTCTTTAACAAGTGATGCTGGGAAAACTGCTCAACCACTTGTAAAAGAAAGAAACTGGAACACTTTCTGTCACCATACACAAAAATAAACTCAAAATGGATTAAAGATCTAAACATAAGACCAGAAACTATAAAACTCCTAGAGGAAAACATAGGCAAAACACTTGCCAACATATATCACAGTGGGATCCTCTATGATCCACCTCCCAGAGTAATGGGAATAAAAGCAAAAATAAACAAATGGGACCTAACTAAACTTAAAAGCTTTTGCACAACAAAGGAAACTATAAGCAAGGTGAAAAGACAGCCTTCAGAATGGGAGAAAATAATAGCAACCGAAGCAACTGACAAAGAATTAATCTCAAAAATATACAAGCAACTCCTGCAGCTCAATTCCAGAAAAATAAACGACCCAATAAAAAATGGGCCAAAAGAACTAAACAGACATTTCTCCAAAGAAGACATACAGATGGCTAACAAACACATGAAAAGATGCTCAACATCACTCATTATCAGAGAAATGCAAATCAAAACCACAATGAGATACCATCTCACGCAGATCAGAATGGCTGCTATCCAAAAGTCTACAAGCAATAAATGCTGGAGAGGGTGTGGAGGAAAGGGAACCCTCTTACACTGTTGGTGGGAATGCAAACTCGTACAGCCACTATGGAGAACAGTGTGGAGATTCCTTAAAAAATTGGAAATAGAACTGCCATATGACCCAGCAATCCTACTCCTGGGCATACACACTGAGGAAACCAGAAGTGAAATAGACATGTGTACCCCAATGTTCATTGCAACACTGTTTAGAATAGCCAGGACATGGAAGCAACCTAGATGTCCATCGGCAGACAAATGGATAAGAAAGCTGTGGTACATATACACAATGGAATATTACTCAGACACTAAAAAGAACACATGTGAATCAGTTCTAATGAGGTGGATGAAACTGGAGCCTATTATACAGAGTGAAGTAAGCCAGAAAGAAAAACACCAATACAGTATACTAATGCATATATATGGAATTTAGAAAGATGGTACTGATAACCCTACATGCAAGACAGCAAAAGAGACACAGATGTATAGAACAGTCTTTTGGACTCTGTGGGAGAAGGCGAGGGTGGGATAATCTGAGAGAATAGCATTGAAACATGTATATTATCATATGAGAAACAGATTGCCAGTCCAGGTTCGATGCATGAGACAGGGTGCTTGGGGCTGGTACACTGGGATGACCCAGAGGGATGGGGTGGGGAGGGAGGTGGGAGGGGGGTTCAGGATAGGGAATACATGTACACCCGTGGCTGATTCATGTCAATGTATGGCAAAAACCACTACAATATTGTAAAGTAATTAGCCTTCAATTAAAATAAATTTTAAAAAATAAGGTATTTACAGTAGTAATCTACAGGGAGTGAAATTGTGATTTTTTTTTTAATTTATTTTTGGTTGTCTGTATTTATCAATTTTATTAAAAGGTACATGTACTGTTTCTATGATAATATAATAATATTTTAAATCAACTAAATAAAAAATTAAAATGCAATAAAAAAAGATATAACTACATTGATTATGCTGGGGGGAAGTTAACCACATAATAGATCTAACATCTTTAAATATTGAAGTTTTATGACTTACTCTACATACTTAGATCTCTTCCCAGGTGGCACTAGTGGTAAAGAACCAGCCTGCCAATGCAAGAGACAAAAGAGATGGAGGTTCGATCCCTGGGTTGGGAAGATCCTCTGGAGAAGGGCATGGCAACCCACTCCAGTATTCTTGCCTGGAGAATCCCCATGGAAAGAGGAGCCTGGTGAGCTACAGTCTGTAGAGTTGCAAAGAGTTGGACACAACTGAAGTGACTTAGTATGCATGCACACACACACTTAGAGTGCCTGTAATGGGTGTGGGCTTGTTGTTTTGTTTTTTTTTTTCAAATTAACTGTATTTAATCAGGCAACCCTATTTTATTTCTGTATTTGGCCGCACTGCTCAGCCTGCAGGATCTTAGTTCACTGACTAGGGTTTGAACCTGGGCTCTTGACATTGAAAGTGTGGAGTCGTAACCACTGAACTGCCGGAGACTTCCCAGTTTAATTTTCAATGTGTATTATATGCCTTAAATAATTTTCAGAAGTAAGTAAGATGCAAACTATGGATATGTGAAAATAATGTCAATAATTCCTAGAAACAATTCATTTTGCTTTTCCTTTACACTTAAAAATCACCCCTCACCCCACCAAATACTATCTTTTTAGAGCTATTTAATTTGGCCCAACTTTCTATTTTGTTTCTATTTCTATTTATTTCTACTATCTAGACTGATCCTTATGGAAGGTACATTCTTCTAAAGATCTTTAAGAATTCCACAATATGTGTAAATGTCATCCAATCAGTATTTCATGTAATCACATAATCTTGAGTAGAAATACCCCTTAGAAATCATACGGTTGAACCTTCTTTTTTAACAGTGAAGAAAGAGAGGCCATTTCATTCTGCTGTAAGGGCTCAGCTGAAAAGAACAGTGCCATTTAGTAACAGGCTTGTGTGCAGGGGAATTTTTCCAATAAGTAAGAAGCACGACTCAGTGTCTTGCTGCAGGGCTGCACGTATTTACTTATCTAATTATCTTTACAAAGAGGCCCACTGATAATGCAAAATCTACCACCTTTACCAGAGTGAACAGAAGGAAATTTAACTTAAAATGAAATGGTAGCATACAGTAGCAACTTGTATTTTCCCAGACTTCGCCATTGGAGAAAAATGAAGTTGAAAGAAGAGTTCTGTTTGCTATTCTTTCATGAAAATGGGAAATAGATGTAAAGGGCTGTTCCTTCTGTTGCCACAGAGAGTGCTCCAGAATGAACACACATATTATTATAACTGCTCAGATTATAAAACACAAGTCATAATTGAAGGTAGCGTCTACCCTAAATACCGAGGGCAATCTGCCCTGGCATCTCACTCCCCGTCCTGCCTTCAGGGATCCATTGAACATATGCACATTCCATCAGCCAGAGTCTGCCAGCATCTAATGTGTCTCTAGGGTTTCACCATTACCCGATTCGAATGCTGAGAAGATGCTCATAATTGCTTATTATGACATTAGACAAGAGAATTCAAGTCCCATTTGATTGTAATGAGTTTGTGGAGTCTCTGCCTTTTGTGGGTCCAATCACATACAGAATGGAACTAAAGGCTTCTATATTGAAACAGAATTACACTTGAACAGTTGAGCACGAGGCTTGGACTCTGTTCATTGAAATTTTTTTCAATTACTTTCTGTAGCCTGTTGATGGCAAAGAATATAATATCAATTTAAAAATCTTCCAGCAGAGACACTCAAACTTCTCCCCAACAAACTGGAGTTTATTTTCCCAGGTTTACCTCTGAAATAATTTACACTTACTATCTCCACATTACAGGTAACCCAACTAAATGGTAAAAATAGATAAAATTATTTCCTTAAAATGATGTAGGAGTAAAATGGCAGGATTAGTCAATTTTACATGTGGCATCAAACAATATGAAGAAGTAAATATGTACCTCATGAACAGGTGTGTGCATTGAACGTGCCTGCTTAGAATTGGGTGAAACGCCTCTGTGATTACCATTGGTCCATGGTGCAGTAGTAAAGAATCGCCTACCAATAAAGGAGACTCAAGAGATGTGGGTTCGATCCCTGGATGGGGAAGATTCCCTGGAGGAGGAAACGGCAGCCCACTGCAGTATTCTTGACTGGAAAATCCCAGGAACAGAGGAGCCTGGCAGCCTACAGTCCATGGGGTCAAAAAGAGTGGGATACGACTTGGAAACTGAGCATGCAAGTCCTCTGTGATCATTTCAGTAAGGAAAGTGTTTTAGGAAATCACCAGTGAACACCCTCAATCCTATTTTTACAAGATGGAGAGTCAAAGAAGACTGATAAAGATAACACAGAACACGGCTATGATAAAAGGAAGAAAAGAGTAACAGGATCGAATTTGATTTGTAAGTGGAAGAACTAGGAATCATTTGACTTGCTTGGGATTTCATCATTCTGTGCTTTGATAAAGCATCAGTGCTTCCTGCTTACTCACAGTAGTAACCAGATGGCTGAAGGAGAGAAACAATGATGAATTGGATTCTAATAGAAAGCACACTGAGACCCCAGAGCTTTCCATTCAGAGCTAACACTGAAATTATAACACAGAAGCACAATGGGGAGGCGTTACAGGAACACCACTCACAACGCACAGGTGCATTCGTGATCTTAACTTGTGCAGGCGGATGTAATACTAATTTAGGGCCCAACAGAGCTGCGTTTTTATATGTATATATAGATTTTAAAATGCTGTTGTGGCTATTCTGAGGATAGCATTAAATTCACTTCATTGCAAGCTGGCTCTGAGTTATTAAATAAATATCTGGTTGCCAGAAGAGAAAAGCTGTGCATTGAGGTTCACTTTTTGAGGGAACTCTAGCAAGTATTTTTAAAAGAATGTGCAATATATGTTTCTTTCCCTCTCCTACAAACCTTAGCAGGCCATTTCACTCTTACAGGGAGCAATCTGGTGTAAAAGTAAAATAACTGGACCGGAAATGGATACAGTTCTAGTTTATCTGTCACCAATTAACTGGGTAGCCTTAGGCAAACCATTCAATCTCTTAATTTGGTTTGATTCTAACCTGTAGGAAGCAAGCTTGCATTCAACAGAAAGTTTACTGATATGTAGCTTTGGGCTGTTAGGTTTTATCAACTGCAAAGTTACTTGTTTCCTTATTTAAATAAAAGCAACAGCAATAGCGATTCAAACCAACCAGTGTTAGTATTGAGTCGGAATTATTTACCAAATACTGAACTGGAATTCTAGAAATGCAAGAAGAATAAACGCAACTACCATGTAGGAGTTCAAAATCTGCTAAGGGAACTATATACTGTCCCTCCCCCCCACCCCAATTACATAGTACCTGTAATACAGATTTCTCTGAAGGCAAAGGGACGCTGGTCTTCTCCATTGATCAGTCATGAACTTTGAATCTCCATGAACCTCACTAAACCTAATTTTTCTCACCACCACAATAGAAATAATAACAGAATCTAGCTTACATGGTTGCATAAAGCTTACACAACATAATTCAAATAATTACTGCCAAGCCTGATGGATACTAAGTACTAAATAGATGTTAAATATTATTGTTACATTGTTATTATTGTTCCGATTGTTTACAATTATAAAATGTAGAATGTTGACATAATGCAAAGAGGAATACATAAAATGTCCTTTAATAATAATATGAAAAGATTTATACATTCTGTCATTATAAATAAAATGAAAATTGTGACGGGCTGAATGGCACTCCCTTAAATGTATGTGTTAAATCCTTAACCCCTATTATGTCAGAATGGGACTGTGTTTGGAAGATAGGACATGTAAAGAGGTAACTAAAGTCAGGGGCTTCCCTGGTGGCTCAGATGGTAAAGGCTCTGCCTGCAATGCAGGAGACCTGGGTTCGATCCCTGGGTTGGGAAGATACCCTGGAGAAGGGAATGTCAACCCACTCCAGTCTTCTTGCCTGGAGAATTCCAGGGAAAGAGGAGCCTGAGGGGCTACGGTCCCTGGGGTCACAAAGGATCAGACACTGACTAAATGAGGTCATATGGGTGGGTTCTAATCCAATCTGACCAGTGTCCTTGGACAGAGGCAGAGACACCAAAGATTAAAATGCAAATCGCCTGAAAAGACTGTGAGAACACAGAGGGAAGGTGGCCATGTGCAGGCCGAGAAGAGAGGCCTCAGGAGAAACCAAAGCTGCCAACATCGTGGGCTTGGACTTCCTACCTTCAGAACTGTGAGGACACAAACTTCTGCTGCTTAATTTCTCATCTGTGGTAGTTTGTTATGGGAGCCTGAGCAAACTAATAACAAAAATGGAAGTATTTTAAATAATAAAAATGCTTACACAACAATGATTAAAAAGACACATAGGGGTAGAAGACTTAAAAAGATTTATTATGGGATTGTATAAAATCCTATATGTGATACTTTTGAAAATTGTAAAGCACTATAGAATTTAAGGAATTTTGGGGAATTCGCTGGTGGTCCAGTGGTTAGGACTCCATGCTTCCACTGCAGGGGGCTTACATTTGATTCCTGGTTGGGGAACTAAGATCCCACAAACTGCACAGTGCAGCCAAAAAATACGAATCTTCGATTCAATAAAAACAACTAAATAAATAAAGTGAGAAAATAAAGATATACACATCTTAAATATTACCTTCTGACCACACTGTAGTTTGAAAATTTAGTACTATTAGATAAAAATAACATTTGCATAGAGTAAAGAAATACTCAAATAACTCAAGAGTTTAAAATAAAAGTTGCTTCCCCTCTGTACTTCTATTTGAATTGACTAGGTGATGTTATTGATACAGTTCTGGGCAAAAGATATAGAACAGGAATCCTTCACAGATGACCAACATGTCATATACACTCAAGTGTGCATGACCATGAATCCAGGGTCCTCATTCATCCATGATCCATTCATCCTCATTCACACCAAACAGAAATATTCACATCTGAGCTGACTACAGGCCATCCACACCAGTTTTTCAGGTGGAACATGTGATACAACATCCAACACAGAGCCTGGGGCACAGTAGGAACTCAACAAATATGTCTGTTAATTTGATATGCTTGATTAATGATGCCTCAGATAAGTTTTATAAAACCAGCTGCACATGGTTTTATAAATATAATGAAGTCGAATTTTTGGTCAGGTATATTTGGTCAGGTCTATATTTATGCAGCTAGAAAGTGAAATAATATTTATGTTAGAACCGGGGATTTTGCTAAACACACCTTCATGTCACCTTATCTATTTAGTTCACTTGACATAGCTTCAATCCTGCATTAACTCAGTGCCAAATAAAAAATTCGCATTTAATGTTCTGCTGCTCTACAAGTGTCAGGGAATCTAAAAACGAGGATAAACTTTACTTGACAGATAAAATCTATGGTCAAAGCAATAATCTAAATCCAACTAAGGTTTTCTCCAATTTCCTGAAGATTCTCTGCAGCTTCCTTAGAAAGAGCAGAAAGGGAAAAAAGAAATATGAAATGTTTGTTTTATTGTTTTTTTAATTTAAATTTATTTATTTTAATTGGAGGCTAATTACTTTACAATATTGTATTGTTTCTGCCATACATCAACATGAATCTGCCACGGGCATACACGTGTTCCCCATCCTGAACCCCCCTCCCACCTCCCACCCTGTACCATCCCTCCGGGTCATCCCAGTGCACCAGCCCCAAGCATCCTGTATTGAATCTGGACTGGTGATTCGTTTCTTATATGATATTATACATGTTTCAGTGTCAGTCTCCCAAATCGTCCCACCCTCTCCCTCTCCCACAGAGTCCAAAAGACTGTTCTATACACCTGTGTCTCTTTTGCTGTTTTAAATCATAGTTCCTGCAGGAAGTGACAGTGGTACATCTTCCATGTTTGTAAGTGGGAATAATACTTTCTCTGATTTCTAATAACAACTGTTACTTATGATTCTGTGTGCCCTTCCCTGGTAGCTCAGCTGGTAAAGAATCTGCTAGCAACACAGGAGACCTGGGTTCGATCCCTGGTCTGGGAAGATCCCCGGGAAGAGGGCATGGCAACCACTCCAGTATTCCTGCCTGGAGAATCCCCATGGACAGAGAAGCCTGGCGGGCTACACTCCATGGGGTCACAAAGAGTCAGACAGGACTGAGTGACTAAGCCCACAGCGCAGCACGTGATTCTGGGTATCGGCAGGTTGATTCTTGTGTTCATCTCGCCTGAGTGCTCTTGGGAGCCTGCATTCAGGTGGTGGGTTTTCTGGGGCTTAGAATCACCTGGGTTCACGTGAGTCACCTGGCCCTCCCTCTCTGGTCCTGACAGTTGACTGGAGCTTCCACTCCATGATTTACTTTTCCTCCTCCTGGCTTCTCATCCTCCAGTTAGTGGTGGCAAAACTCTCCCAAGAAGGTGAAAGTTTTACTGAAAAATATTTAAGATTTTTATAATCTTTTTATTATAATTTGACTTCTGCCTTTTAATTTTATAGATAACTTTCACCTTTGGGGAGGAAAGTCTCTTTTGAAAAGACATGTGAAAAATGATTTTCATATTCCATATTTTACTTTACTTTTGTTACTTTTTTTTACTTTTTTACTTTTCATCTTGGATGAAATATACCCTAAATTAATTTTGTACACTTTCCATATTTTAATTCTTGTTCCTTACAGTCCCTAGAACATAAATCATGTGAAAATCTTGATTAAAATGACAGTGATTTGGCTAAGATGATTGTTATAGAATAAATATGTGATAAGCTAAGTATTATATATACCTTTATTTTCTTAATCAGCTTAACATCATCAACTATATTAGAATACTCAGACATGTACAATGAGTGTTTTTTTTACTATTTTTCTTGACTCCATTAATATAAAAACCATAGATTCACATGTATGTGTAAATTTTATCAACATAAAGGCATATTTTTCACAGGACATATTATTTTTATCAGTTTATTAAATTGATTTATAATTTTTTGTATATTTAGCTATGTGGGTTTTTATGTGTACTTCCACACCAAGCCCTGAAAATATTAGGGGTAGGTCTTATTATTAAAATATCTTTACCAAAGAAGCAACATAATAAGCACTGCCCTTAAGAAAGATCAGTCCAGTGGAGACAGTAGATACGCTGGGAGGTTCATTTCCCTCCACATCAGTAGTATTTCTCTAGCCTGAACCTCTGAAACAACCCCACTCACTTCTTTCCATACTGCATCTTTGGAGAGGAGCTGGATCTACCCACTGGCCAGCAAGTCCCCGGCTATAACCTGCCCATTTTCAGAGCAGGTGTTTTTTACAGCTCAGCCATATAGATGGAAGGATGAGTCAGAAGATGCCAGGCATCTTGAAACCTAAGCTCTGAAATTCAGAGTGTCACTTTTGACAAACTCTACTAGTGAAAGCAAGTCACAGGGTTAGCGCGTGTTCAGAGACTAGGTCAATATTTTCCATCTTGGAAGGGCAAAGGGACCAAGTCAAATACATAGGAATACATAGGAAGGAGGAGAGATCATTAGCAAACTGCCAAGAAGGCTGATTTCATGATATTTCATGTCTTTCTTGGAAAGCTTTTAGCATATTATGGTCTTAGCCTCTTCTAAGCACATGATCTAGTACAGGTGCTCTGAGATGAGCCATCAGTTGAAATAATAATAGACACGATAGGGGTAGACCCTAACTCAGAAATAAGGGCTTCCCTGGTGGCTCAGTGGGTAAAGAGTCTGCCTGCAATGCAGGAGAGCTGTGTTCAATCCCTGGGTTGGGAAGATCCCCTGGAGAAGGAAATGGCAATCCACTCCAGTATTCTTGCCTGGAAAATTCCATGGACAGAGGAGCCTGGTAGGCTACAGTCCATGGGGCTGCAAAGAGTCAGACACAACTGAGTGACTAACACTTTCACTTCACTTTCTAACTCAGAATTAAACACCAGATATCTGTGCAATCCTTGGCCAAGTTTTAATGTGAAATGTCATTAATTACAAACAGTACTTGACAATGAGCCAAAAATAATGATTTCTGCATTTCCCCCAGATTTCACTAGATATGCATCAAGTTGCCAGAACTTACTTTACATCAGTATAAAACACTATCAGAATAATATGCTGGGGCAGGATGGGTCTCCCATTCAGTGCAAGTTACCAATGTTGTTAGCAAGAATCCCTTAAGTGTTCAAAAGCACCTGTTCCACTAAGTTTATATTTCTGTCCACCATAGTCATTTGCATCTGTTACCAAGAGATGGAGCCTCATCACATCTCAGTTGGAACAGCCCTTTACATGGGAAGGTATATCTTTCTGGGGAGTTGCTATCTTCCTGTTAGATGAGCTGGAAACAAAATGAGAACTCAACCTCTACTAGGGCTATATGATTTAGAAAAAAATACAGAACAAATATACTTAAAATCATTTGTTTACTTGAAATTCAAATTGATCTAGGTACTGTGTTCCTGTCTGCACCCCTACCCTAAAAGAACTTGAAGATGAAAGGTATATATATATTTAAATGTTACCTCTTTTACTTTATTGCCAGAATTTTCCTGGTTTTGGTTCTGAAAATCCTACATCCAGAGAACCCCTCCCCCCTCCCAGCCCTAGGCAAATCGGTACAGTTGGTCCAATAAACTCTGACTCTTTAAAGACAGTGCTTGTATTTCCATCACTATCATTATTATTATTCTATTTTACTGGTCAAGCAGCTGGTGGGATCTTAGTTTCCCAACCAGGGCTAAAATCCCAGCCTTCTTCGGCAGTATGAGCTTTAACTCTTAACCCCTGAAGTGCCAGGGAATTCCCTCCATTATTATTATTTTTTTGTATCCTCAACATTAGTCCGGTGTCGAACACTTAGTACATACATAGTAAATATTTCTTGAATGAATATGAATGAGTGCATTTGAGAAGGTTATGGAGGGCAGAGGAAAGGGAGAGGAGAGAAGAACAAGTCAAAACATGAAATATACTGCAGACCTTTGGCAGAGCAGAGTAATGGAACTGCTTAGTCAGGGCATAGAGGAGTAGCTAGAGGAGTAGCTTCAACCCTGCAACACCTCCAAATCCTCTTAGAAAGCTTTTTAAAAATACTGACACTTGGGCTCTACCAATTAAATGAAGCCTCTATCAATACAGCCCTGAAACAGTACTTCTTAAAAGCTCTCTCCAGGTATTTATAAAATGCAGCCAGGGTTTAGAATGTCAAGGCAGGCAAAAACCCTGTGATGGAAGGAATCTGGGGAGTGGTGGGGGGGAACTAAAATGAAAAGATAATTGAGAAGCGGTGTGATTCTAACACACCTCTCTAGTGACCTCACTTGCGTGAGTTTCTTATCTGTATGGCTGTATCTGCTGCCATTTCTGATACATAATGATCCTCCGAAGTGTGTGAATTCTTGGCTAATTCCCACAGAGAAGAAGCAAGGAGCCAGAGAAATGTAGTGTCTGAGTGTCTCTACCATTTCATGTGTATGGGGAACCTGCCTCCAAATAGCTGTTTGGAAAAAATCAAGAGCCTTCAAGGCCAGGTAAAGAAAATAGTCAACGTTAGCAATTTTGTTAACGCATCCAGGAAATAGACAAGCTGCTGGCAGGCTAAATAAATGTGTGCCGCTCATGACCTTGAAAATCATTGATCTTAAAGGTTATAAACAATACCCAACTGACCCATTGGTCTGTGTTCTCGGGTTAAGAGATCCTGCCATGGAGATTCCCTTTCGCAGTGTATTGCTGCCAATAAGGAGGAAGACTTAAAAATATATATATATTGAACCAGGTTATATGTGATCATTAATCACCAAGTCCCCCTAGCACTAGTGTCATAAATACTGCATCTACATGAAATCCCCTGCTGAAATTACCTTGCCGTGTCTTTTCAGCCTCCTATGAAAAAGCAAACACATTTGGAGGAAAGAGGAAATAAAAAGGCACGGAGAGAGGAAACAAAGAAGAGGATATAGACAGCTTTTTAAATGTTGTTTTAAATTATTTAAATTAAATTGCTTAAATTATTTTAAATTTTATGCAAATTTCTTTAAAGTTGCTTTTAAGTGTGCTAGCATTTTGTCTCATAGCACTGTTGGCTGGTGATATTAAATATAACATTTAACTGACTCTTTTATATTTTAGTATTTCTCCGTTACCAAGTATGTCTTCATAGAACAATTTTCTGGCACTGAAAATCTATATAAAATTAAATATAGGGGTCTGGGAAGGGGTTCTGAAGCTGAAGTTTCACTAATATAATGGTAAATTTGCTCTGGACAGCATATTAAAAAGCAGAGACATTACTTTGCCAACAAAGGTCCGTCTAGTCAAAGCTATGGTTTTTCCAGTAGTCATGTATGGATGTGAGAGTTGGACTATAAAGAAAGCTGAGTGCCAAAGAATGGATGCTTTTGAACTGTGGTGTTGCAGAAGACTCTTGAGAGTCCCGTGGACTGCAAGGAGATCCAACCAGTCTATCCTAAAGGAAATCAGTCCTGAACATTCATTGGAAGGACTGATGCTGAAGCTGAAACGCCAATACTTTGGCCACCTGATGTGAAAAACTGACTCATTGGAAAAGACACTGATGCTGGGAAAGATTAAAGGTGGGAGGAGAAGGGGACGACAGAGCATGAGATGACTGGGGACGACAGAGCATGAGATGATTGGATGGCATCACTTACTTGATGGACATGAGTTTGAGTAAGCTCCAGGAGTTGGCGATGGACAGGAAAACCTGGTGTGCTACAGTCCATGGGGTCACAGAGTCAGACATGACTGAGTGACTGAACTGAACCAGTATCATATTTGGGGGTGTAAATGATATATCTTTCTTCCTGTTTATTGTATTTAAAATGACATCAAATCATATGTGTTTAAAATTCCAATAATATATAATTGCAAAAATAAAAATTGGAAGGTCTTTTTCACTGCCTGTTATGTAACTCTCCAAAGGTTATTGCTTTTAGCATTTAGCATGTGAAATGCAGTGGCTTAGATGGTAAAGAGTCCGCCTGTAATGCAGGAGACCCGAGTTTGATCCCTGGGTTGGGAGGAGCTCCTGGAGAAGGGAATGGCAACCCACTCCAGTATTCTTGCCTGGAAAATCCCATGGACAGAGGAGCCTGGCGGGCTTCAGTTCATTGTGCCACAGTCAGATATGACTGAGTGACTATCAATCACTCACTTGTTAAATGTACTCATTTTTAAGTACTACTTTTGAATAGTTACTTAAAATTTATTTTCATTCTAGTCACATATTTCGAGTGTTCAGTTAAGTATATATATGCTGTCAACACTTGATATCCAAGGCTATAATTTCAGTTTGTAGGTTCCTTGGGCTCTCTCCTTTAAGCATGCACTTGATTTGGGGAAGTTTGGCCTAGTAATATCACTTAAAATCAATAATTCAGGCAACAGAACTCAGTTTGAATCCCTCTTTAAAAATTTAATAATTACATGACTTCATTATTAACAAATAATGCTATACAACCATTTTGAAATATCTTTAACTACTTCATTTTTTAGTTCTCCATCTTCAAAATCAGGATAATAGTAATAACCAATGAATGGGGTTGTTGCAAGGATTACATGGGATGCTACATGCAAACAGCTTAAGCATAGTTAGTCCTGGAACATCACATATACAATAAATATGAAAAACCATATCATCAGCTTTAAGTCATGATTATCATCACCAGCTTCATTTTCATCATCAGTGAGTGGCTAAAGAAAGGGAGGTTATAAAAAATTAAATATGATGTTTACTACTTGTTAGTAACTTGATAAATGTTTTTTGGTAGAACAGTTTGAAATTACTGTCCACGGTGGAACCGAAGGTGCCCTGTGAAAAAATAGCTTCCATATAACCTCCAAGTACACTTTTGTGCTGTCCAGAGTTCACAGAGCAGAGACACTCACAGACCAAATGATCCCATTGCTTATTAAATCAATTTCAAACATACAAGAAGACAAAGGGGGAGAAATAAGGTATGAATAATTTGGGGTGGTGTGTAAATGCACAGAAGAACCACTCTTATCTGAACCCCAGGTATGCAATGTTCCTATGCCTCCTTCCACCACATCACTCATCCTTATGGATGTTGTAATTTCAGGGAGTCCAGCAAAGCTTTGAGCTGGAGGCTCAGCAGATGGAAGCTGCCTGGAGCCAACACACACTTACACTTTCCAAAAGACACAGGGCAAGTCCATCCGGCCAATAGCTGTGACTTGCCAAGGAGCTCGATGAGCAGCTATAACTTATCTGTGTTTCTCAGGCAGAAAGCACAGGTCAGAATATGTACCACTCACGGGTGGCTGATATAAGACTTCATGAATATATATTGTCTTCTAGGTCCCTCCATTCCTTCCTATCCATCTTCAGAGACATAGGCCCAACTTGCTTTAATCTACGTCAAACATATCTCCCAAGTAACTTTCTCCTTTACTTCCTTTATTTGACTCCTTATCTTATCTTATTTTGAAAATCCTTACATCACAGAGAAAACATTCATCATGGAGGGTTTATACTTGCAGTGGCAGCTTGGAATTGTTATAACCCTGCTTTCAAACCAGTTGACCTGGATTCAAATTACAGTCTTTTGCTTACCAGCTGTGTAAATGCGAGGAAGTTACTTAACCTTTCTGTGTTTCAGTCTCCTTCTCTGCAGAATGTGGACAATAATGACACTGACGGTATCTGTCTGATAAGGTTGTGATGCTGACGAAATGAGTTACTGAACTAAGGTGATCAGAACAGGGTCTAGCATTTGGTAAGGACTGGCCAATTTAACTTATTCAAAGCCTCTGTTATTTTATTGCATACTAAACTAGTGAATTAGTTGGAGAAGGCAATGGCACCCGACTCAAGTACTCTTGCCTGGAAAATCCCATGGACGGAGGACCCTGGTAGGCTGCGGTCCACAGGGTCGCTAAGAGTTGGACACGACTGAGCGACTTCACTTTGACTTTTCACTTTCATGCATTGGAGAAGGAAATGGCAACCCACTCCAGTGTTTTTGCCTGGAGAATCCCAGGGACGGGGTAGACTGGTGGGCTGCTGTCTATGGGGTTGCACAGAGTCAGACACGACTGAAACGACTTAGCAGCAGTAGCAGCAGCAGCAGTAAGGATAATCTCTTATGATGTTTAGCCCTTTGGACAGTGTACTCTTGGCAGGAAGTCTGACCTGAAGGCCAAGCTGTTGCTATTGTTGAGTCACTAAGTGGTGACCCTTTGCGATCCCGTGGACTGCAGCACACTAGGCTCCCCTGTCCTTCACTATCTCTAACTTTGAGTTTGCTCAAATTCATGTCCCTCCAGTTGGTGATGCTATCTAATTATCTCATCCTCTGCTGCCCCCTCTCCTTTTGCCCTCAATCTTCCCCAGCATCAAGGTCTTTTACAGTGAGTCAGCTCTTCCCATCAGGGGCCAGGAGGAGATGGCAATATGTTTATAGAGGAAGAACACCAGTCTTTCTACTTATAGGGTGCTTGCCACTTACACAGAACGTTAAAGCAAACGATTATTTTAAGATTCCAAAACAATTCTATGAAGGTAGCACTATGACCTCTAGTTCACAGATGAAGACCTTGAAGTTTAGGGAGTGAAATGGCTTACTCAAAGGCACACACATATTAGGTATCAGGTCATGACTTGAATCCACATCTTCCTACTCTATTTCCTACTCCGCATCTTCCTACTCTATTTTCCTACTCTACTCATTTTCAACACTGTCTGTCTCAGTATAGCTGCTCTTGTACCCAAGGAGCTGGCACTAATCTCCCCTGCCAGAAAAAAAAAGGGGGTCTCCCTTCCTACTACCTCCTTCCACCACACGCTCGGACTGATGACTGAAAACTCTTTATATTACCAGAAGAAAGACTTCAACACTGCTTCTCCGCAACTCATAGTATAGTGATTAATTCACATTATTGTGGAAACGCTGTGCAACTGATCATCTCCCAGCATGTCCTGGGGTTAGATGCTAATAATTGAGACAGTTTTGGAGGTTAGACAGGAAGAGAGGATAGATCCAGAAAGGGTGGGCTGATTTTATCATTTGGCCTGGAATTGCTATGAATGGTTTTATGTACAACAGGAACATGAATAAATTTGCCTTATTTGTAAGAGAGTGCATTCCACTGAAGTGTTAAATATGACAACATGTGGGGCTGTAGTGGAATGTACTCTATTTACTCAAAACTAGTGATGTAAAAAAAATATAGGCACAAAGGAGAAAATATTCACATATCTCATTAACCCATTTGCACAAATATAAGTGGAAGCCTGGGGAAACCCTCAAGAGTTCACCTCATCTCGCCTCTTGCCCTCTGTGAAGGCATTGTACTGAGTCAATTGTCAGTAACTGCAATTAATGGGAAAATATTTAATATAAAGAAATACTGGGCAGGTAAAAGAAAACCAAGTAGAAGAAAATAAAGTGAGTGTTGGCAGAGGATAGAATCCTACACACACACACACACACACACACACACACACACACTCAGCAAAGCAAAATTAAACCAGCTCTTGAGAAATTTGTATGCAGGTCAGGAAGCAACAGTTAGAACTGGACATGGAACAACAGACTGGTTCCAAATAGGAAAAAGAGTACGTCAAGGCTGTATATTGTCACCCTGTTTATTTAACTTATATGCAGAGTACATCATGAGAAACACTGGACTGGAAGAAACACAAGCTGGAATCAAGATTGCCGGAAGAAATATCAATAACCTCAGATATGCAGATGACACCACCCTTATGGCAGAAAGTGAAGAGGAACTCAAAAGCCTCTTGATGAAGGTGAAAGTGGAGAGTGAAAAAGTTGGCTTCAAGCTCAACATTCAGAAAACGAAGATCATGGCATCCGGTCCCATCACTTCATGGGAAATAGATGGGGAAACAGTGGAAATAGTGTCAGACTTTATTTTTCTGGGCTCCAAAATCACTACAGATGGTGACTGCAGCCGTGAAATTAAAAGACACTTACTCCTTGGAAGGAGCGTTATGACCAACCTAGATAGCATATTCAAAGGCAGAGACATTACTTTGCCAACAAAAGTTCGTCTAGTCAAGGCTATGGTTTTTCCAGTGGTCATGTATGGATGTGAGAGTTGGACTGTGAAGAAGGCTGAGTGCCGAAGAATTGATGCTTTTGAACTGTGGTGTTGGAGAAGACTCTTGAGAGTCCCTTGAACTGCAAGGAGATCCAACCAGTCTATTCTAAAGGAGATCAGCCCTGGGATTTCTTTGGAAGGAATGATGCTAAAGCTGAAACTCCAGTACTTCAGCCACCTCATGCGAAGAGTTGACTCATTGGAAAAGACTCATGCTGGGAGGGATTGGGGGCAGGAGGAGAAGGGGATGACAGAGGATGAGATGGCTGGATGACATCACTGACTCGATGGATGTGAGTCTCAGTGAACTCCGGGAGTTGCTGATGGACAGGGAGGCCTGGCGTGCTGCAATTCATGGGATTGCAAAGAGTCAGACACGACTGAGCGACTGATCTGATCTGATCTGATCTGATCCTCACATTTGACCAGCTTGGAAAGTATCCCCTTCTCAGAAGGATTCTCTTTTCTCTTCTTACAGATTGCTTTCTCTGAAATGCCTTGGTGAACTCAAGGATTATTTATTTTCAAATAGTCAAAGGTACTCTGACAAAAGGATCAGCCAATCTCCTGTGCTATCCAGGCCTCAGTCAGATTGACACTTTTGTCTGTATAAAGAGGTGAGATGGGATCACTTCTCAGGAATTTTAAGGCCTTTACAATTAAATGAGTTATATAAAATGGAAGGAAAAAAAAAAAAAAAAAGACCCGCTGTAATTTGTCAAAAACTGCACCACTCCTTTTAAAGTCACAGAGGGATTCCTGAGGGTGCTGGGCGGGACACTCCATCACCCCCAGAGGGACTCAGTTGTGGGAAGGATCAGTCCAGGTGAGGCCAGGAGTGGCTGAAGGTGCGCGGGGCCTGTTCCCGGGTCTTGTGACAAGACAAGAAGGCAGGGACCTGGTCACTGGCTTCTTCTCAGTGTCTAGGAACTACTTGTCCTTCAAATACTTTCAGTGTTCTTCCCTGGTCCTGAATTCCCCAAGCAAACTTTGTTCTCCTCTCTTCTGTCAACATAGGTAATTCCCTAACAAAACAGTTGTGCTTTTTTTTCGTGCTTTATTTTAGTGCTATATATGGGTACTAGTTAGGCAATGGCACCCCACTCCAGTACTCTTGCCTGGAAAATCCCATGGACGGAGGAGCCTGGTAGGCTGCAGTCCATGGGATCTCTAAGGGTCGGACACGACTGAGCGACTTCACTTTCACTTTTCACTTTCATGCATTGGAGAAGGAAATGGCAACCCACTCCAGTGTTCTTGCCTGGAGAATCCCAGGGACGGGGGAGCCTGGTGGGCTGCCATCTATGGGGTCGCACAGAGTCAGACATGACTGAAGCAACTTAGCATTAGCAGCAGCAGCAGTTAGGGTTCAATGAGAGAAGCAGAACCAGCATGAGATAGATAGATAGAGATTTCTTGCTTATGGAATTGTAGGGTCTGGTGAGGTAAGTCTGAAATCCATAAAGCCTACTGTCAGGGCATGAGCAGAAGCTGAAGTTCCACAGGAGGAATTTCCTTTTCTTCAGGGAGGCTTAGTTCTGCTTTTGAAGCTTTCAACTGATGGGATGGGGCCATTCATATTATCTAGGATTAGCTCTCCCTGACTTAAACTCAACTGATCGTGGACTTTAAAGGAATCCACCAAGGACCACAATACTCACATTACTGATAAGATCACCACAAAATGCATGTTCCAGGCACTATCCTAAGGATTTCATACATCACTTCACTTATTAACCTCCCAACAACCTGATGAGGAAACTAAGGTACAGAGTAATGGAGTAAGAGTAAATTGCTCAAGACTGTTTTGTAAATAAATTCCAAAACAACATTTCAGCCTGGGCCTGGTTCCAGGGACCATATTCCACCATGACTTTGCTGATTTTCTTTGGACTCAATCTTTCCAGATGCTTTAAAAAATATTTTCCAGAATGTTCAATGTTCTTTTATCAAGAGCAAATTGCTTTTCCTATCAAAATGTCTCCTCATACTCCAGAACACAGGCCAACTTCTTTGGTTGCAGTATTCGTTGTCTTTAGGATCATGATCACTTCTAAGATTTACAGTTATAATTACCCTCATAATTAATAACAATAGACATATTAATTTATCTAGCTAGAACTAAGTAATTTTGCTGAATCTTCATTGAGAACAACTGTATTTATAATCTATTTTATAGGTGGGACAAGAAAGTTTCAGTTAATTCAAAGGTATTCCTGGATCTTCCCTGGTGGTCCAGTGGCTAAGACTCTATGCTCCCAATGCAGGGGGCCTGGGTTCAATCCCTGGTCAGGAAATGAGATCCCACAGGCCACAACTAAAGATCCCACAGGCCACATCTAAGACTCGGTACAGCCAAATATAAAAATAAATATATATTTGACAGACAGTGGCAGAGGTAGAAATATTACTTCAGGTATTTAAGAAGGAATTGTTCAGTTGTTCTATGAACCAGACAAAATTTCTGATTGCCACCTGGAAATGGGAGTGAGCAATGGAAACAAGAAAAGTTTAGGGAAAAAAAAAAGGCAGCTAGGACCCCAGTTCACCAATAGTCTGGAAATTATTTGGGAATTTAATCATTTTGAATAGGTATTTTTTTTTCCCTGAGTAATTGCTGAGGAGAAGAAAAGTCTTTCATTTGTGTCAAGACTCTGTGGTGGCTGAAGAAAACATGGAGGGCCGCACTTGGCATGTTTTTCCAAGCTGTCAAGGGTGTGAGGAGACAGGCTATCCTTGCCCATCCCGCTGACCTTCGCAAGCTAAGATACAGCCCTGAGCAGCCAGGTGTGAGGACTCCTGAATATCTTTACCAGCCTGAGAGAACTGCCTTTACAATATTGCCAAGCTACCTTCTGTTAAAAATCCCAGCAGCATCCCAGCTGTCCTGACCCTGGGGTGCACACACAACTAAAAGGCTTGTTTGCGACATGTCAGCCCCGCCCCTCAGCCTGTCACCCAGAAGACCTGTCACCTCCTCCGTCCCCATTCAACCCCCATTGAGGAAGATGTCTTTCTCCAGATGGCTGCTTTGGGAGCCTGAAGGATAAAACAAAACTGCCACAGGAGGGTACAGGTTTATTCCTCACAAAATTTCTGCCAGTACATCACCTCTTTCTGGCTTGCTTTTCATTCCTGTTTTTCAAAATTATTTAACATTATTAAATATGTGAAGTACATAAGTGTCAAGTAACTGATATCTAGGTACCTAACACTGAGATTAAATAGATGGTAGCATATTTTGCTTATTTGTCTTAGATTGCTTCAGTTCAGTTCAGTTCACTTTAGTTGCTCAGTCGTGTCTGACTCTTTGTGACCCCATGAATCACAGCACGCCAGGCCTCCCTGTCCATCACCAACTCCCGGAGTTCACCCAAACTCATGTGCATTGAGTCAGTGATGCCATACAGCCATCTCACCTTCTGTCGTCCCCTTCTCCTCCTGCCCCCAATCCTTCCCAGCATCAGGGTCTTTTCCAATGAGTCAACTCTTCTCATGAGGTGGCCAAAGTATTGGAGTTTCAGCTTCAGCATCAGTCCTTCCAATGAACACCCAGGACTTGTCTCCTTCAGAATGGACTGGTTGGATCTCCTTGCAGTCCATGGGACTCTCAAGAGTCTTCTCCAATACCACCATTGCTTAAAAAGTATCAAACATTACAGAATTATCTAGAACCTTACCACTGACCTTTTACTATTGCTTGTTCCCTGGATATAACTATTATATTGCATCTTACTACTTAGCATTGCATCCACACTTCTGTGCTCTTAGATTATCTTTCAGTCTATCTGTCAATCTATTTATCTACCTATTTCTCTAGCCAGATGATTTTCGGTTTATATACATTTGGTATCTTCTAAAATCTTTTTATAATTAGCTTTTATTATTCAATGGTATGTTTTTAAGATTTAAACGTGATGATATTTACATATTTGATTCTATTTGATATTTTTTTTGTATAAACTTGTCTTTTTTAAAAAATTGTGTTTTTGGTCTTTCCCTAGTGATCTGGTGGTTGCAATGCAGGGGCTGCAGTTTTACTCCCTGGTCGGGAAGCTAAGATTACCACATGCCTCACAGCCAAAAAACCAAAACATAAAACAGAAGCAACGTTGTAACAGTTTGAATCAAGATTTTTTTAAAAAAATGGTCCACTTAAAAAATATTTTAAAAAATTGAAAAATAAAATTTCTATGTTCGCTATTACAAACAGTAGAGTAATGACCTTCTTTATATGATTTCCTGTGAACATGTAGCAGTGTGTCAAGAGGGAGAACATGTAGCAGTAGAACGATAGTTACCTGGCATGTGTATCTTAAACTTCTTTAAGATAGCCAAATTGCTTTCCAAAGCAGAAGATTGAACGTGAAAATAGAAAGTGGCAGAGCCAAGTTTCCAACTCTGACCTGTTTGGCTTCAAAGTCCACGCTTTGCCCTTGATGTTCTCAGCCCCATTTTTTTAACGTATGCATTGAAGAGTCATAACTTGTACGTGGTATCTCTAATGTCCTTCAGAACTCAAACCAGGAGATGAGAATGCAAAGGTCTCCAAAGAAGAAACATCTTTCCTTCTCCGTGTGATACAAAACAGTCAGGAAGAAGAAGCTTGTCTCCTGCTTCACTCATGTGTCTACAGTTGAACTTTAAGTCTCTCTCTCCTCTTGCGTGGTTCTGGAAAATAGCTTATTACCACTCTTAGTGTAATTTCCCACCATTGTCCACGGAAGCTGTAATGCCTTACAGTAAGCATTAAATCACATGTCACTTGAAGACAGATGGAAGGACACAAGAAACAAAGGAGAGAGCCTTGTGTGAAAGAGAGACAAGTACATATATCAGAAAAGGCATTAAAGTATGACTTTTTGAAATTAAAGTAGACTCCTATTTTACATCAGGAAGGTTTTGATTTGAGCAAGATGTACCTTGCTTTCTCTCTCATTCTCAATGTGCTAAATCAGGAACACCTTAAGTCCCTAAATTAGGAAAAAGCCTGGCACTTGGGCTTCTGGAAGCTTTGCTAGAAGTCGGTCCAAAGGATAAATTAAGTCATACAGGGAATAAAGGATCACACCTTCAGTGTCTCCGTTGCTGCTGTCTTCTCATACCCTAGGGTGACGGACACGCCTATGACTCACAGCTTCTAGGTCTGTAGTGCCTCTGCCTCTGGAATCTGGAGCTCATTTATTCTGAATTAGGGAGATACAGAGATATTTGGGCAGCAGAAAGTACTTTGGAGGCTATATGGTAAGATATGTAGCAAGAAAAGGAGAGAGAAGGCAGACAGCGTACATATAGAAGATGTACTATGTATAATAGTTTAGTCTGTGCAACATCTGCTGCTTTAACAGATAGGGATTTAACAATGGGAGGAAGTTGATTATTTTGTCAGGATTAGTCCAAAATAAGTATTCCTCAACAGCAGATCACCTTGCATATGGCTCTATAGCGATCCAGGCACTGTCTATTTTGTGAATTCACCCTCTTTCGGGTTCTTGAAGTTCTAGATATTCTGCCAGCACATGGAGAAAGAAGAGAGAGGGTTGTGTGTGGGTGTGTGGGCGTTCATCACTTCTCACATCCTTTTCGTTACAGATAAATTAGTCACACAGCAGTACCTAACTGGCTCAGTGGTAAAGAATCTGCCTGCCAATGTAGGAGACACAGGACATGCAGGTTTGATCCCTGGGTTGGGAAGATCCCTTGGAGTAGGAAATGGCAACTCACTCCAGTATTCTTGCCTGGAAAATTCCAGGGACAGAGGAGCTTGGCGGATTACAATCCATGGGGTCACAAAGAGTTGGACATGACTGAGCCCACGTACATACACACACACAATACCTAACTGCAGAGGACAGAGATTTCAGATCAATTATGTACCACAGAAGAAGAGATAGAGGTTTGGAGATTCACACCCACAGCACCGACCACAGTGATCTCATGAAATGGAAGAGCACCTAGAGTCTGAGATGGTCTTGTCTAAAAGTTAGGCTGAATGCTTGTTAGTTACACAAACTGCTTCTCTAGGACTCCAGTAAGTCAGAATTTAATCACATAAGTAGAGAAAAGGTGCCACTGTGATTCACAGATGAACTCTAGCTCTGGGAAAGGTGTTTTATTAAAATGTTTCTGCTTTTCATGTCTGTGAAGCACATTCCAGTCTCAGAGCCCACTGTGTTAATTCCTCATATCTTTGGATGTCAGCTCCTCCTCATCACTCAAGTCTCAGTTTAAATGTAATACCTCCAAGAGGACTTCTCTCACATTGCTGTTTCTGAAAGTTTTCCCTACCAACCAGTCAAACTCCAACACAGTACCCTGTTTGACTTCCTCCATGGGCTTATCTGGATATGAAATTATTGTACCTATGATATATATTTTTTTCCTTTCCTACTGGGATGCAATCTCCATGAAAATCATGAACCCTCTTTTTCACAAACTGGCACTGGCACTTCTTAATAAATGTTAAATAAATTAATAAAATACATTCTTTTCTCTATAAAACTAAGAGAATTCCATTTACTAGAGGTGTATAAGAAAGCAGAAAGCTACAGATATCATTACAGTCATTCCCACTCTTAAAAAGTATCAATGGGTATATTGCTTTACTAATACTTCAAAAAATGTGTTACATTTAAGGATGTTACCATTATTCATTCCACTCTAAAGCAATTCAAAGAGAATTTCTTAGAGTTCTCTGTCTCATATGTACAACTGAGTTCAGAAAAGTGACCTAATATATACAATTGAAGAGCATACCCAAAAAAAGTTATGCTGTAGGTAATATAAGGTAACTGTAGTAAAGTTAAAAATATGGAATATGTAAATCAACTATACGTCAATAAAAACACATTTTAAAATACGGAATAAAATAAACAGAATTTGTTCTTCCAGAATTAGGTCAATAACAAACAACCAAGCATGTCAATATCTATTCTAGGCTTCCCTGATGGTTCAGATGGTAAAGAATCTTCCTGCAATGCAGGAGACCTAGGTTTGATCCCTGTGTTGGGAAGATCCCCTGGAGACGGGAATGGCAATGCACGCCAATCTGTAAATAATAATATTTCAGTCTTTATTGTAAGACTGATGTGGCATTTTTACCAGAAAGATAAAATGAAGGGAGAGCATTGTACATAGTTGGCAATCAACAATCACAATTGGCAATAAAAAAAATTTAGATCTAAACACTCAAGAGATCATCATATGTTTAACTTAAGAAACATAGTTTGTTTTTTGTTTGTTTGTTTGTTTGTTTGTTGTAGACAGAACTCTAGGATTTGAAAAACAAAACAGAAACTCTAGTCTATGTAGTCTAGAACAAGTCTAGCCCATTGCCTTTGAGTGAAGCACAATCTAAGGCTACAGAATCTCCTCTTTCTTTATGATATTTAGCCACCTAAAATAATTTGTACTTCATCTAATGAACAGAGGGATGGTGTAAATAGATAACTTACATTAGCGTCCAACACCAAGCTTGAGTGTCCCCGACCCTTTCCCTCTCAGTCTCGCTCTCAGAATATGTGAAAATTCAAAAAAAATGCCTACTACAGACTTTACACTGTCACTTTATCTACATTTTTTTGCTGTTACTGCCCTACTCATCATCCCCAAGAGAACTGGAAGGTTCCCATTATAGTGGAGGTAGCTCAATCGGTAAAGAATATGCCTGCAGTGCAGGAGACTCAGGTTCATTCCCTGGGTTGGGAAGATCCCCTGGAGAAGGGAATGGCAACCTACTCCAGTATTCTTGCCTGGAGAATCCCCACAGACAAGGGAGCCTGGCAGGCTACAGTCCATGGGGTCTCAAGAGTTGGACATGATTTAGTGACTAAACCACCACCATTAAAGTGGAGGATCTAAAGTGTATTTTGGGTGGCTGTTCTTTTACACTGTGGGGCATCCATTTCATCAGCTCAGGTGACTGAGTTTGACATGAGGAATGACATCTTGCTAGGGATTCTGGTCCACACACTTGATGCCCACCATTTCCACAGACACAAAATGCAACATATTCTCCTGGCTTATTATCAGGTTTTCTTTCCCCACTGGCTTGTAACTGCAGCACAGCAACAGCTGTGCTTTTCAAAGCCAAGCATGGAATTCAGGTTTCACTCTCCTGCCAACTCAATGCCTCATTGATTTCCTTTATTGTTTCCAAATATATTGTGTAGATAAATGAGCGGTGGATGGGATTTTTAAAGTTTGTATAAGGATTTGGTGAAGATTAAAAAAACCCCAAATGTTTGGGTATTCATACATTGCTTATCTACTCTCTTTGGAAGCCAATGGGAAAACATCCAAGAAGAGCTTTATATTCTTGCCAACGCTTCCTGTTCGAAGTTGGGTGAAAATAGCAGGCGGTCCTACTTCAATACTTAGATATTTTCAAACTTAGTCATAAAGAGAAGCTGCTTTAATAAGCAAGTTTGAGAAACAAACAGGTAAAGCAAATTCAATGTGAAATTTTGAAAGACTTGTGTTCTGGACTATAAATACAAGCATTCGCCATTTTGTCCAAAATGGTCTATGTGACCAAAGTGATCCGAGTGAGATTGAAAGTAATGGTTCAAAAGTGTGTAAATCTTGGTTTACAATGATTTGTTTCATAAAGCTGGGTGATTCCTTTGCCTCTCTGGCTCTCTGCTTGGCAAAATTTACATATTATATCTAATATGTTTCTAAAAAAAAAAAAAACTTAGTGCTTTATGAATATAAAAGAACTTTAGAAAACTGGCGGTAGTTCATGACTTCCTCTGGGATCATACAGAAAAAAATCCCAAGGAATTCACACCATATAGTATCTGTAAGAGGGCCATTATTTGTATGAGTCAAGTACCTAAGTGCCTACATTGACCAAGTAATGAATAAAAGAAAATTAAGTCCATTATATATATATTAAAAGGTCTATATTATCTTTATGGAAACTTGTCAGATAATCTGAGATTTTTACTCCTTACTCTCCTAGATTCTGCTGACCAAGTAACAATACCCAAATGTCTTCCTCAAACCCTGCATTAGTATACCATTTACTTTGTCACACATCTATAGGGAATCCTTTAGTATATAGAGTATCAAAGATACACTTTAAGATTTAATACAAGCAGCATTCCTTTTCCCTTAATACCTAATGACATGATTTTATATACAATGGTTGGCTATGACTCCCTAAATTTCAGCCATGTGTTATTTTCATAAGATTTTCCCAAAGGTCAACTAGGTGTTATTTATTGGCTGATTCCTCCATAAAAGATGTCCTGGCATTTACTGATCACATAAAATCATGCTGAGCTAAGCCTTGGACATATACATCTCTGAATAAATATATAAATGTTTTATATAGTCTATGTAAGCAAATATAATAGGGAGCTATAATATCTCCCATTTATTGAGTCCTTACTCTATAAAAGACATGGAGCTAAACATTTATAAGCACAACTTCATTTTATTCTTACAATAACCCTAAGAGGCAAGACCATTATTATTCCTGTTTTAAAGATGAGTAAAATAAGATTCAGAGTGGCTAAGTGCCTTGACTTAAGTTGCAGAACCTATAAAGTTCTTGCCCAAAGTAGTAGATATAATGGTCATCTGAATTAAATTTGCCCATTTCCATCCATCTTAGTTCACTGATTCTCAAGATGCTGATGTTCACTCTTGCCATCTCCTTCTTGACCATATCCAATTTACCTTGATTCATGGATGTAACATTCCAGGTTCCTATGCAATATTGTTCTTTATAGCACTGGACTTTACTTTCACCACCAGACACATCCACAACATACACCATTTCTGCTTTGTCTCAGCCACTCCATTCTTTCTGGAGCTATCAGTAATTGCCCTCCGCTCTTCCCCAGTAGCATATTGGACACCTTTTGATCTGGGGAGCTCATCATCTGGTGTCATATCTTTTTGCTTTTTCATACAGTTCATGGGGTTCTCACAACAAGAATACTGGAGTGGTTTGCCATTCCCTCCTCCAGCAGACCATGGTTTTGTCAGAACTCTTCACTGTCACTTGTCCATCCTGGGTGGCCCTGCACAGCATGGCTCATGGTTTCATTAAGTTACTCAAGCCCCTTTGCCACAACAAGGTTGTGATCCATGAAGGGCACTCAAGCTTAGACTCTTATTTCCAGAGACCATTTCCACTTGGTTTTTCTGTCACCAACATCCTTCACTGTGCAAATTCAGCATTTTGGAGACAGTGGTTTAATATCCTGTTTGCCCCTCATTAGACTCTGATTGGGCTTCCCCAGTGGCACACCAGTAAAGAATCCGCCTGCAATGCAGGGTTGCAAGTTCAACCCCTGGGTCTTAAAGATCCCCTGGAGGAGGGCATGACAACCCACTCCAGTATTCTTGCCCAGAGAATCCCATGGACAGAGGAGCCTAGTGGGCTATAGTCCTTAGGGTCACAAAGAGTCTGATATGACTGAAGCGACTGAGCATGAGCACAGACTCTGATTATGGCATCTCCTGCATGTTTTTATATACACTGACTACTTCCTAAACAAGACTGACAACTCATTTTTAATGGATGTTTAATGGAGCTGGACAAACCAACTGCTATGGACACAAGCCACTGCCCCTGCAGCCTTTGAGCACCAGTCCTATACACAATACAGGAGAATGTTAGATTGTTTGGAGATTCAGAAGGTCTTTACCTTTTATCTATTACATAAATATCTTGGTTATTTCTCTTAAAAGTACAGCTGTGTATACTTCTTCACATCATTACTCCAATAAATTTATGCTTAAACATCAAGTGTCAGTGCAAAAAAAAAAAAATTATGGTTACTTTTCAAGTCAAAGCTATGGTTTTTCCAGTAGTCATGAATGGATGTGAGAGTTGGACTGTAAAGAAAGCTGAATGCTGAAGAATTGATGCCTTTGAACTGTGGTGTTGCAGAAGACTCTTGAGAGTCCCTTGGACTGCAAGGAGATCCAACCAGTCCATCCTAAAGGAGATCAGTCCTGAATATTCATTGGAAGGACTTACACTGAAGCTGAAACTCCAATACTTTGGCCACCTGGTGCAAAGAACTGACTCACTGGAAAAGACCCTGATGCTGGGAAAGATTGAAGGTGGGAGGAGAAGGGGACGACAGAGCATGAGATGATTGGATGGCATCACTGACTTGATGGACATGAGTCTGAGCAAACCCTGGGAGTTGGTGAAGGACAGGGAAGTCTGGTGTGCTTCAGTCCATATGGTCGCAAAGAGTTGGACATGAGTGAGTAACTGAACTGAACTGATTTTTTCAAGCAGTCACAGAAATAATTGAAAACTGTTCCTTCAGCAACAGTTGATCTTTTAAAAAATTATAAATATTTGAGAATTTTATTATCTTATTACTTTAAAAATCTCAAGTAATTTCTACAACAATGTGTATTCATTCTATAGTATACATCTGTGCTAATTTTTTGAACCTTAGGTGCCTAGAGTAAGTCATGAAGTATGTATATGCTTTTGAGTTTGTTCCAGGGATGATGTTTGGTAGGATCTGCTTATAATTGTGAAACCTTTATTTAGTTCTGGACAATGACATGTTGCTTCCTCAAAATCCAAATAGTGAATTAATTATTTTATCTGAGGATAATGAAACTAGTCACTGTGTTTAAGATATAATGTATGAATAAATATATAACATTTATTAATAAGGTAATAATAACTATATTATTAAGATCTGCTAGATTCTGGGCATAGCCAGATTTTCATTGTTAACTTGACATAAGGTCTTCATACCAACAATCCAAGAAACTTCACTTTATTCATGAACATGACTTGGGCTCTTTGTTCTGATGGATATAACCTTACTCCCCATTTAGACCAAACTTTGAAGTCTGTCAACTATTTCCATTTCATCCAGCACAAACTCATTGTATATTACTTTTAGTTTTAACAGTATAAATAGTTGTTTTCTGCTTACAATATCAGTTGGTTATCAATGAGGACTATTCTTTCTATTATTTTGTAAGAACCCACTCAAGTAGCTTTCATGCAGCTTCTAATTTTAACCAGGACATGCAAAACCACTTAGTGCTAACTAAGCTGCATTTAGCTAAAATGCTAAAGATTATCCAGGCACAAAACTAAAGATTTTTGGTTAGTTGTTGTTGGTCATGAATTTCATACACTTTGCAGCCTTTTATGGAATTTGTAATACAGTCTTTTCATGCTTGCTTTACACAGAAATACACTCATTATAACGTTGGACCTTGCAAGGCAGAAAAATGATGACATGTGATTGCTTTCTGTAAAGACCTTTTCTCAGTTTTATGGATTTATGTTTCATTATTTATACCCGTGTGCATGTTGTGGTTTTCCCCCACAAGTGCCAACAGAGTACAAAATTAGGAAGCTATCTCTTCACTGCCTCTCTTTATTTTTAATTCAATGTTTGGTGGCCAACGGTGATCCAAGTGCACAGCCCTTCATCCATCTTATAGTTAATCAAAGGTCTAATGGTAGCTTTCATGATAATTCACAGACTGTAGAGTGTAACAGGCAAGATAAACTTGCTTTAAATTTTATAAAAGGTGTCAATAATATCAAAGAATAACTTCAGGAGAAATTATCACAGTTTTACACTCTTACTAATTTTGAGTTTTAAAGAAAAATGTTAATTATCCACATTTGTTTATATTTTAAAATGCCGTACATGACTTTAAAAAAAAAAAAACATTTTAAGCTGCCTGTATTGTCACATACCAATATGTCAGAAGAGCTCTGGTTAAAATTTTTAAGGAAAGACTTTACTGTACTGAAAAAGGTAAGTACATACATATATAGGAGGAGAATACTGAGCAACATTCTTATTTTACTGTAGCAAATGTCATAGGAAAATATCAGCTTCTTCTCAGATAATAAACTCTGGTGTAGCCAAGCATTGAAAAAAATGAAAATTATAAAGAAGTTATAGATTTGCAAAACAAATGAGAAATAACTGCTCAAACAATTAAATTATATAGGAGATCATATAATTTATGGGAGACCTCATAATATGACCATAATGTCACAGACCAGTTTATTATGTGTATCTAAGAGCAGCTTGAAACTATTAGATCCAAAATACATTTCTGAGAAAAAGACAGCCAGCTTCTAAAAGAAGATTTTGAGAACACATGAAGGCAATATTTCCATCTATGTTATAGTTTACAGAATACTAAACCCCATGCCAGAAGCAATCATACAAGCAAATAATACTTTACAAACTTAAGCAACAATAGACTTTTCACCAAAACTGAATTTTCCTAAAGAATCATTTTGCTAAGTTTTTAAATTCTATTCTGTTTCTAACAGCATACATATTAAAAAACAAAACAAAACCAAAAAAAACAGCTCAACAGTGAGATGGTAAATGATTAGGGTGGTATTTTTTTGTGTATCCTCCAGATCAGGCATCTTCCAAAATGTAGAAGTGTGCTATGATGTTACTGACCAAGACAGAGTGCTCCCAAGAAGGCAGTCATCATTTTGTGGGTTCAACTGCAATGTATCCTCCAGAGTGTCAGAATAGTCAAGATTTGTGTCACAGGTAAAAGTAGATCATATCCCAAAACTTCAGAAAAAGCACAAGAACGAGGGAAAAAATCAATTGTCTTTATTGGATTGCCCTACTTCTGTTTAGCTGAAAGGGCACCATATTCTTGAGTGTATATAAAGTAAGCTTCAATTTCCTCAGTTTTATAAATAAACACCCTGCTAATTGTAGACAGCTACAAAACACAGAACCAAATATTTCAAACTGGAACCAACAAAAAAGAGAAAAACAAAACTATGGCAGATTAAACACTCATGTCGGGAGAGTGGTATTTTTCCTTCTCTGTCAGAATACATACATGTATGTAAAGTCCTGCAGCATTTTACTGTTCCGTTCCTTATAATGCATGCCCATTCCTATAATTCATGATACACAGACACTGCTTCATCAGTTGCATTTCCTTTCAAACTGAAGCTAAATTTGTGAAGGAGAACAAGTTCATGGTGGGTTTCTATCTTCACTTTAAATGTTGCAAGAATAATTAATGGTAAACAACAGTTGCAAAAAATAGAAACATATTATGAATTATGAGTACAGGCATGTATGTGTCTTAGTAATTAGAGATTGTTGATCACAGTAAATATCCATGTCCTTAAAAACAGGAGTTCCACTACAAGGCACCCTAATTCAAGGGTATAAGGAAAACCTATTTAAGAAAAAAAATGATAACCTATTTACCTGGTAAATTATATAGAAAATCTTGGGGAGAATTTTAAGGAGATTTCCAAAGAAAGAGAATTTCCAAGGAAAAAGTTGTATTTTCCAGTGGAAACAAGGAAACTGGAAAATTGATTGTAACTATACATATTGAGGACAAGAGAATCTCATTACTTACACAAAGAGCCTGCAATCAGAACTCTACTTTTGTTTAAGTAGTGGTAGGGTACAACTCAGAAAGGGATGCTAGCAGCCAGAGTTGTCTGGGGAGACGGTCCGTGGGTTTCTGAGCCTGGAGCAAGAGAAAATGAAAGCCCCTTCTAGGAGAGGGGTTAACAAGAACCAAGCAAGTGGTCCAAAGGAAGCTTGGGGAGAAAAAAGTCAGAAGCCAGTCCAAGGCAACACAATGCCAACCAAAGAGACCAGAGTAAATCTACCAGGTGCAGTACAGGCTGGCTGGCCTGGTGGCTTTTGTAGGATGCTTTTAACCTCATGCCTGAGTGGGAGAGAGAAGACATTAAGGCCACCCATCTGGTTCTTTCAGCATGATGATCACATCATCTGGTCTTTTCTTTTAGTTTATGTATGAGAAAAAACAGGGGAAACAAATAAAAGCTGTATGTGAAGATGTGTGTGCAAACACACAAACACACATTTGCAACCATAGTTAAAAATAATAGCCCAAAGGGACATAACCACAAGCCATGTCAGGGCAGCGTCTGCGGTGTGTTTTTTGTTCTTGTTTTTTTAATCTTTCTGTTTCCAGAAAGTAACACATTTTATGTGTTACAATGAATGTTTGCTTAATGATTGAATAAGGAAGAACTTTTGTCTCTCCTATGACACTATGCTTTACAGTTCTGTTTATCAGGGATGAACAGTTGTACTCAAATACTTTGATCCCAAAATAATAAAAATTAATAACCATATCTTATCAGACAGTTGTCATTATTTTTTTAACCTTAAATCTGTTTTTAATCAAAAATATAAATAAACATCTCTAAGCAAGTTAGCCTTTGGGAAGGGGAAGGTGGAGAATGAACGAGCCTTCTGGGGTCCCACAGATCTGAGAGGGGGTTACATGAGAATGCACTTAAGTACAATTCGTCACATTGTGCACCTATGATCTGTGCACTTGACTATGTGTAAGTTATACCTCCAACATCAACACTGTGTAAGCCAAATAAAATGTATCTTGAGGCCAGATATGGGGGAAAACAATCTGCTTTTATAAAAAAAAAAAAATGTACTGCAGAAATAATTTGGCTTAGCTAAAAGAGCCCCTCAGAGGTCAATTCCTGAAAAGGCATCTGGAAATAGCACAAGGGTAAGAAAGCTGTTGGTCTTGAAGCCTTCCTTGCCTTCTGTCTAAGCACCAATATAATGAAAGCGAAACCGTAGCCCACCAGGCTCTGTCCCTGGAATTCTCCAGGTAAGAATACTGGAGTGGGTTGCCATTCCCTTCTTCAGGGGATCTTTCAGACCCAGGAACTGAACCTGGGTCTCCTGCATTGCAGGGAGATTCTTTACCATCTGAGACACCACGGAAGCTCCAATGTATTGAGGTCCTCCTATAGAAGGCAATTTGCAAAAGATTCATCAGTACGTTTCTCGAAGATTCACTGATGCCACATGAGTTTATCACATTCTTACAAACTCCCATCCTTGGGGATTACCCATATCTTCTCTTCACTGTCTGAAGGGCAGAATTTGAGAGAGAAAATTTTGCTGTAGTTGAACAGAAAAGGGCCAGTCCTGACTGTTAGAAAATCTGGCCTTTATGCATTCAAATATCAGCTTCAGTCCTTGTGGCCCATTTATTTTTTGTTAGACTTCTTCCCAAAGCATTTGAGATTCTCAGAGTGATCTGGAACCAGGGTCCTGAGGGCTAACGCCTAACTCCGAGCTTGTGTGAGAGAACTCAGCACTGTTCCCATGATCCAACAGGCCTGGGGCCAAAACTCAGTTTAGTATCTTCGATGCTATGCATAGAAATAGGCAGTCATTTATCTAGCATCCAAATGAGTCACATAACACCAGCAGCAAAGAAAATTATCATTTTTTAGTTTACTTGTGCAGCATTAAGAAAAAAAAATTAAATAAACAAATACAGATTATTTTTATAATGAATGCAATCTTCTTTGACTAATAGCCAGAGAAGAGCTATGATTGTTATATGTCTAAAAATCCCAAATGGCAAAATATAATTAAAGTTAGAACTGTTGAACAAATAAACCTGTTAAACACATAATATTACCAGGCAAAATAGCTATGTGTTTATCACTTTGCCACTGTAATTATGTTCACTGCAACTCTTCATGCATATATTAATTTTTTGCTAACATTATAAAGGCTAAAATATAAATTGCAGAGCACTGAATATAGTTTCAACCAGAAGAGTGTGGTAAGAAATGCTTGTTATTTAAAAACAAAAATAAAAAAGACCTTGGGACTTACTGTTTGTGTGTGTGTGTGTGTGTGTGTGTGTGTGTGTGTGTGTGTGTGTGATGTATGTGACAGTTAGTAGTGTCCGAGTTCAACTCTTTGCAACTCCATGGAGTATAGCCTGCCAGGCTCCTCTGTTGATGGGATTTTCCAGGTAAGAATACTGGAGTGGGTTGCCATTTCTTCCTCCAGGGTAATTTCTGACCCAGGGATCAAACCCGAGTCTCCGGCACTGCAGATTTTTTTTTTACCACAGAGCCATCTGGAAGCCCTTAATGCTATTACTAATTGCTTATTGCTTTACTGAGAAGTAAGGGTCTTCTAATGACAGGTATACTGGCCTCAAATGAACAATAGATATATTTCTCCACATGGACATCCAGTTAGAAAATTCATGAAGCTATCTACTGCGGTGTCCTTGAGCATGAGGCACAGAAACTGTTCGGTTTAACCTGCAAAAGGAAATACCAGGAAATGAACCTAGGTTTCTATCCCCATGTAAATGGAAGACAAATATTTTTAAGTAATTTTAACTAATTTCCAAAGTTTATGGATAAATTGTAATTGGATAGATGTGGTTAGAGTGGGTGTGTTAGTTATTAGGAGCCCGGAAAGGTCAGGAAATTAATTCCCTTGGGGTGAAACTCTGTATCCAAAAATAATCAAGAAGAGACTTTGAAATGATTTCTGAAGGCTTGACAAAATCAGTGCCAAAGACTGCATGGGGGAAAAAAAAAAAAAAGATTACTTGTAGTGAATAGTGACAGAAGGAGGAGGAGAAGGTAGAAGAAGAGGGAGGTAGAGGAAGGAGAAAGAAAACAAAATATCTGTAAGTACAGAATACATAATGAACCCTTATTGCCTGTGTTAATAAAATACTATTGATACCGCTTATAAGTTAAAGGGATTTGAAAATTTTAATAAAAATCCTAAGCTTTCAAGAACAACAGTAGAGACAATAGAAACATTCCCCCTTGAAAACTTTCTAGTGTTAATTGATTTACTTGAATTTGGATGTATCTAGCTTCCATAAATTAATGTTTACCATTAGAAATATGGAGAGTCTAGAAACAGATACAGGAGCACCAATAAATTGACCAAAGGAATGCGATGGTTCAATCTTCATGAAGATTAATATCTAACCATAGTAACCACCTTTGGGGGGGATATTTTTCACTACAATGACTATATTTTATTTTGGAACTATTTAGGAGAATTAACTATTTTATAAACTAAAAATTAATGTGTCTTTACATGTGATCAAGAAAGTTATCCCAATTTTTTTTTTCAAACTTCCTTCAGATCTTCCCTGGTGGCTCAGATGGCAAAGTGTCTGCCTACAATGCCTACCATGTGGGAGACCCGGGTTCAATCCCTGGGTTGGGAAGATCTCCTGGAGAAGGAGATGGTAAACCACTCCAGTATTTTTGCCTGGAAAATCCCACGGATGGTGGAACCTGGTGGGCTACAGTCCATGGGGTCACAAAGAGTCGGACGCAACTGAGCAACTTCACTTCACTTCAGTTCTCTTAAAATAAATGCCAGGGAACGTTAAGTCAGCCACCATATCTATTTGGTTCAGGACATAATAACTACCAACACCCTGCCAAGTCCAATGCAATGGCCATTGTGCTTGTGGTTTTGGAGTGTGAGGTTCCATTTCCTCACCTGTGTTTTAATTAAAATCACTCATTCCAGTTGGGTTACTGAACACCTACCAATCTTTAGCAACTCTAATTACTCAGCTTTTGCAATGGAATAAAACTTAAATCATTTTGAAGGACATTACCCAACCAGTTAATTTATTAGGAGGGATGCTCATTCACTCATCTGTGTTCAACTCTGCAGCCTCATGGACTATAGCCCATCAGGCTCCTCTGCCCATGGAATTTTCCAGGGAAGAATACTGGAGTGGGGTACCATTGCCTTCTCCGGGGGATCTTCCCAACCCAGGGATCGAACACAGGTCTCTTGCATCTCCTGCATTGACAGGTGGGTTCTTTACCACCAGCGCCACTTGGGAAGCCCCACATAAGAGGGTGTGTGTGTGTATGTGCTCAGTCACTCACTCATGTCTGACTCTTTGCAACCCCATGGATTGGATTGTAGCCCACCAAGCTCCTCTACCCATGAAATTTTCTAGGAAAGAATACTGGACTGGGCTGCCATTTCCTTCTCCAGGGGATGTTCCCAACCCAGAGATCGAGCACAGGTCTCCTGCATTGCAGGTAGATTCTTTACCATCTGAGCCACCAGGGAAGCCCTTACAGGAAGGGAGGAGGCTGCAAACCTGGATGATCTCAAAAGGGAAACTATCATATCACAGTTGGTCCCCACACATCTGCACTCGTTCATAACAACACAGATGGGATCTCTTTAAACAACAACAGCAAAGGTTCATCTTTTGCTCACACCCTGGGTAAAGACTGAGGTCTTTTGCCTGAGCTGAAAGGGTCTGACCATCATGCTAGCCTCACGCCCTGCCCGCTCCCTCCACCATTCACACTGTGTGGCTGCAATATCAAGCTGATTTGAATTCCCAAATATTTAATGCTAATTTATCCCCGAGCATTTGTACATACTCCTCTCTTTAAATGAAGTTATGATTTCCCACTTCTTCAACTTGCCGTCTCCTGCATATTTTCCTTCAACCCCCATTTGAAATATCACCTCATCCAGGAAGTCTTCTTGGATGATGAAAGCCCATAGATGTCTTTGTTCGGGTTTTCAAAGAGTCATCTTAGGTTTGCTGTGTCTCTCCTACGGGATTATAAGCTATTTAAAGATAGACACCTGTGTTATTAATCTTGAAAACCCCAGTGCCCTGTCATACCTCATTGACACATGGTTGGAATCACTAACTCAAGCCAGTTGAGTAAACAGATGAGACACAAAAGCAAAAATAGAGGAAGAGGAAAAAGGAAAGGCAAAATGAAAAGTAATGACTGTTCTGTAAGTGGAAAACTACTCTATGCTGGCAGGCACTCGCAGCCCTTTAAATATTTTTCCAAACTCTCTTACATTAATACATCCTGCCCACATGGTACATAGATGGTCTCCTTCAGGTTGATATGAGAAAGATGCGACTCACAATGATTCTAAAGAGTTGGTCAAATGCAAACAGGTAATTGATTACAGGGTTAGAACTAAGTCTTGTAACATCAAGTCACAGTTCCCTTTCAGCATCTTGCCCTGTGCTGTATGTTGCAGAAAAGACACATCACGAGGGAAGGGTTATAACAAAGGGTCTCCCCAGAGCAATTCTGTAGACTCCAAAATGTTTCATTTCATAAACAGAGGGAGAAAAAGATCTCTTTCTAGTTTGAGTGTAGTTAACCTCAGAATGAAACTAGATAACCTTGCTGAAGTAGTTGGGAGGGGGGTCAATTTTCTGGAAAGAGAAGTGGGAGATAAGCAAGTGCTGGCTGCCGCAGCCAGGATTCCATGTAGAGGCTTCACAGAGACTAGGATTGAGTGAGAGCTGGACTGAGCTTGTGGAATTCCCTGAGGAATTTTAGGGTGTAAAGATTGGCCATTGGAATAGGTTTGACTTTATCAGCAAAGAATTAGTTCAGGCATGGAACAAAAATCCTGGCCAGATCACTTGGCCGCTGTCACAGAGAGGTCTTGTAAACTCAGACTGTCATTGAAAAGATGTGGTCTGAAGTCTTTCCAAGGCATTGGCAATTTCTAAGGAGCCAAGTCCACGGAGGTACAGATAGAAAAGCCTGTGAGGTCATCCAGTACAGAGATCTTCGAGTATTTTCAGTTAGTTTTCAAGCCTACTACTTAAACTCCCAGGTCCCTTTAACACGATATTAAAGTGAAGCGACTTAGCAGCAGCAGCAGCAAAGCCCAGTGACACGGTGACCACCTTACTCTCTGCAGGAAATACATGGAAACCGAAAGTTTCTCCTTATTTTGGAAGAATGGATTTCTTCTATTGTTTATTTGAAAAGAATCTCTGTTTTCCACTTATTTTGGAGGAAAGACCCAGGTGGTCACCTGATCCTGTGGGAATTCCATCAACTTGAACAGTATTGTGCAATGCGCACAAATTCCCCCAGCTGACCTGGGATGTTAGAACCGATGTTACCTGCAACTAAATCCATGTTTGTTCCCTACAATCACAAGACACTAGCTGTTGGATGCTGCCTGAGATTTTGCTTCCAATTGGAAGCTGTTAGGATGCTGACCATCCTGTTTTAGTTCCCTGAACTCCCAAAATCTCATCCTTCTACTCACACTGGACAATTTATGCTTGTGTGAGTGCTCAGTTGCTTCAGCTGTGCCTGACTCTTTTGCAGTCCCATGGACTGCAGCCAGTCAGGCTCCTCCATCCTTGGGATTCTCTGAGCAAGAATACTGGAATGGGTAGCTATGACCTCCTTCAGGGGATCTTCCCAACCCAGGGATCAAACATGCGTCTCCTGCATTGCAAGTGGATTCTTTACCCACTGGGCCACCTGGGAAGCCCATGACGTTTTACAGCACTATTCTATTGGGACTCTGCTGTATATGAGCCAGAGGTATTTATTTAAAATCATTCAAAGAGGCATCGGAGGGGGCAGGTAAATAAATACAGGCAACTGTGACAAAGAGAGCTCTCATGGGGCCAAGAACAAATTCTTGGTGATCTCATGAGAAAAAAAGGGAGTCAGAATTGTTTTCATGCTGCTGTGTTTAGGTCTATAAACATTTTATCACCTGATTGCCAACCTACCTTGAAATTTGATCGGCATCAATTCCAGCCAAGGATAGTGTCTTAACAGGCTGTTATATCAAATATTAACACTATTTCAGTATCTTTAGGGATGCAGAATTATCGTTCTTCAGAATACGAATTAGAAATAGTTGAGCCATGTTATTCCTTAATCTTTTTAAAAATAAAATTTGTTAAATGAATCCCATGTCACTGTGTTCCTCTATGTAGCCACAATGCTCCAAAAGCCAAAATAATCCCCCCACCAACTTCATGTTTCCAAGGTTCTAACGTTAAATAATCTAAGAAGAAGAGTTACCCTGGCAAAATGCTATTAGCTGTTTGGAGACTATATGCTGGATAAATCTTGCAAATAAGTGAATAAATAATAAATGAATGCCCTGGGCCCTTCCTTCACCAGACTGATACAGCACAAACCTGATAGAACGGACTGACTAGAACTTCAATGTATGCAAATACCTAAATTGGATAATTCAGGCACAAGTAATATATTGTAGCTTGGTGCTTATTATTTCAATGTATGTTATATGCATTTGCAGTGTGTGAGTTCATAGATTTCTTGGTTTCTGCAATCTCCTATCTTCTATGATACCCTATCTTTAAAGTGTTGCAAAAAAAAAACAAGAAAACATTATTCTATAAAGCTTAAATACTATGTTTGTTTATACCAACTACCCCAAAGCAGAGTTCCTCCTTATAATGAGGTGTTTTCTAACAGCATGATAGACTATTTTTAAATCAGCTTTGACAAGCTTATTCTGAGTCAGACGTCTCCCAAGCGCGTGCTTGTCTATATCCACACAAGCCGTGGACACTGCTGTGAGGTCTGGGTGGGATTCTTTAAATTTCCTCTTATTTGATATCAATGACCTGAGCAGCTGAGAATGTTCCTTAAGCTCACAGAGGAGAGTTATTGTTGATGTCCTTGGTTGGTGGGCTCTATTTTCTCACTTAATGTGAAGGGGTGAGAGATGAAGGCCCTTTGTTTAGCTCTACAGTGGATGATTTTCCAGCCACTATGATGCATTCTGTTTGGAGAGAGAGTTCTGGAAATCATTCCTTGCTACATTTATAACTTGCTTCATATTTTTGGTTTTTTATTCAATACAGCTTTAGAATTAAAATACACACGCTCACTCCTCATTTTCCTAAAGCAAATATAGAAACTCCATCTTGGTCATTGGACCAATTTCCCCCTTGATGCAGGCAATCCATCACGGGTCCGGTTTACAGTCACATGTAAAAACATGGAATGTGGCTAGTCACGGGTCTGAGGAGTTTGTGCGATTGTCCCAAGACCTTTGGACTTTAATGCACCTGACTCTTTCTGCCTCCTTTTCTATAGCAAGGGATGATCCGTTTTATTTCAACTTCTCTAGAAATCACAGAGGTAATGGGATTACCATTACTTCTCCCTAAAAAGGGTCCAGATGGAGAGTAAGTCACCACATGTGTTTGAGAGAAAAAGCATTCAGTAGTGATGTTCTCTAGTAAGAGATTCTAAAGAATTGTCTAGCTTGTATTTTGAAAGACTCTTCTTTGGATAGTCTATTTATCAATTTTTTATTTTGCTTCTGACTCTCCCTTTGCTGATCACTCAGCCTCTTCTTCTGTTCCTCAGTTTCCCCTCTACATTCTGGACTACATCCCTGCCCCGTGTATCTTGAGACAAATCTTGGATTTAGGTGGTCAGCGGAGAAAAAGAAGAGTTCTTTAATCCTGAAATATTATTCACATTTATTTTATTAGAGTCACTCATTCCTACAACTACCTTTGCAGCAAACAATATATGGTTTTGTATAAGGACAAGAAAAATCAGAGCTGCTGCATAAAATGAGAAGTTATATAAGGAAACAATGTTGAAACAAAGAACATGGAAGGAATCGAGTGGGAAATGTGCTACCATAATCAAATGCATAAGCAGCTCCACAGGTGAAGAGCAGTGATGCAGAAATGGTGGTTTTGTGTTTATAAATGTTTCATGTTTAATTGAATCAACATAACATATAGGCTGTATTCCTTGCCTGAGGCTCACAGCTTCAATCCAACAGAGAGATAGGATAGCTACACACAAAAAGATGAGAATGAGATGGTGGGGATAGAGGATGGGAAAGACAGAGGCCCAAGTGAACAGGACCAAAGTAGGTGGGCTGCTGGAGGCAGGTGTCTCAGCAGCTTATTTGGAACACCTCACTTCTGCCCATCACCACTCAGGTGGGCTTTTGAGATTCCCATCACCTGCCTCAATCAATCTGCTGTTTCCCCTTTATCCTCATACTTTGCTTCCTGCTTTACCTGTAGCTATTAAGCGTGTATTCTGTGTTGATTAATTATATTTATGTACAAAGCTGCAAAGGCCTGTCAGAATTCCATTTAAGTTGCTTGTCATCAGCTCATCACCACCTGGCAGGTGTGTTCTTCTATCCTCTGGTGTGATCCAGGCAGATCTGTGATGCAGAGAGGCAGGCTTCATGTCAATAACCAGGGCCCAAGGTAAACCCACGGGTGTCATTGTGCTGTGATTTGCAGGATGCAGGGTAGGGAAAGAAGAATGTCAATTAAGTGCAATGCAACTACACGGTGTGTATGTCTTCCTAGAGTGGTTTACAATTCCCAGGGCTTTTAGACTGTGAATAATTGACACTCCTGTAAGGTGGATCACTGTAATTGTCCCCATTTCACTGAGGAGGAAATTGTCTTGCACTCTGGAAATGCTCATTTATGCTCTGTGTATCTTTGCTATGCACCCAGGTACTTCCCAGGGGTACTGTGAGGACCAATTACTAATTATCCAAAAGAGCTCTTATGTTCTGATGAGATCCTCTGGAATGCAGGCGTCTGTAAAACAGTGATGATACCTTTTTCCTGTGGTCTGTATCCATTGGCATTGGACCAGGCACCTTTGGTCATTGAATCAACACTCTGAATGAAATGGAGGAAAGAAAAAGAAGAATAGAAAGAGGAAGGTGTCAGAGATAGGGTTCTCTATCCAGCCATGGTTCAGGTGTCAAGACAAACCCAGGAAGAAACAACCTCATGGGATCCTTTCATTCAAAGGATAAAAAAAAAAAAAAAAAATCAGAGAATGTTAGACAACTTTAAAACTGGAAAGTTCCTTAAGTCTACCAGGTACGAAAGCAAGGATAATAAAGATCTGGCACAATAGCCAAGTGAACGGGGAACACCATATTGTACTACCTAATGAGAACAATGCAAATTACTCAAAGGAAGCACGTGACTAGGCTGAAGTCAGTGTCCTGCATGCTCAGAGTTAACTAGGGAAGAATTTCAAGAGAAGAGTTTTGACCAAAATTCCAACAAGAAGTGATAATGGACCAAAGGACAGCCATTGACTCTGTTGGCTGGTAGCAGGGCGGTCATGAACATGTGGTTTTAGAGTAAATATGCCAGATTGGCATAATCATGTGATTCTGGGTAGCTTTTTAATTTGTTTGAGTCTCAGTTTTTCTCACTGGTAAAATGGGAAAATAGTAGCACATGCCCAGTGAAGGTATGGGAATGACTGAATGACACATTATCTGTCAAAAAGTGAGCTGAGTGATTGACACATACTGAATTATCAATAAATCCACTCCTATATTGTTGCTGCTGGAGAAGGCAATGGCACCCCACTCCAGTACTCTTGCCTGGAGAATCACATGGACAGAGGAGCCTAGTAGGCTGCAGTCCACGGGGTCGCAAAGAGTTGGACACGACTGAATAACCTCACTTTCACTTTTCACTTTCATGCGTTGGAGAAGGAAATGGCAACCCACTCCAGTATTCTTGCCTGGAGAATCCCAAGGACAGAGGAACCTGTTGGGCTGCCGTCTATGGGGTCACACAGAGTCGGACACGACTGACGCGACTTAGCAGCAGCAGAATATTGTTGCTGCAGCTGTTGCTTTGCTCCTGGCATGAAGTATGTGCTTGAAGACTATGTATTGAATGGGTGAGAAATTTATCTTTTCGGTAGGTTACTTCTTTGCTTTGGTGTAACAGCATTGGAGAGCAAACAATGGAAAAATGAACTTTAGCGAGGCGCTGGTATCCTACAACTAAAGACGAAAACAAAGCAAAAGGCCAGCAACTCACACGTTCTCCACTGTACTGTGCTTTTTGTAAGAATGTTACTTTCTGCACTTTCTTCCCAACAGTCTGCTTCCCTTAAAGCAGCTTCCTTTCCGCATGCTCCACTGGTTCTGCCATCACTGCCAAATGGTTTCTCCCCCTTTTCCTCATCACCGTGCTCACCAAGGTGTTCAGTGATGCCTCCAGTACCTGATTCAAGAGCCACTCTTCATATCCCCTCTTCCTTGACTTGCTGGCTGCATCTGACATCTGGTTGGCCTCTTTTAAAAGGTGAATTTTTTTCTCTCTCTGTGCCTTTATGACATGACCCATTCCTGCATTCTGCTCTGTGTTTCTGACTGCTCTTTGCCAGATCCCTTGTTGTTGACCACTGATATCCATAACAAGGACTCTGCCTGTCCCCTGCTCCCCTGCTCCCCCGGCAGAGGAACCCCTGGACTCATCAACCTCGTGCCCTGACAGACATCTGCTCCCACGCATGGTCTAAACTTCTCTTATTCCCTGACCTTCCCTGAGGTCCTTGCCTCTGTGATTTTTCAGTGTACCCTACCTTCTGCTGGGATGCCCTCCCAACTCCCCTTTGGTCTTCTTCCTGGTCATCCTTCAGGTCTTAGCCTAGATGGCATGACTTCAGGGTGGACTTCTTTGATTTTTGCACAACTGAGTCCCCTTACATGAGCGTCCTCCATAACACTCACCCTGTTTTCTTCTAATTACTTATAAATGCCTGTATTCCTCATGGAGTCCCCACTGGTGGTGTGTTTGTTCCAAGTGAAGGTTCAGTGTGGAAGAGGTGAGCAAACAGAAACATCCCTTCTGTGCTCTGTGATCCCTGGAGTGGAACGGCTCTGCCCAGGGCAAAGTGCCTTTGTCTAATTTACACAAACAAAATTTTTAGGCCAGCAGAAGCCCTATCCTCTGATAACTAGTCAGGAAAACCGTGTCTGCATTGTTCACCATTGAGTTCTCAGCTCCTACCGCAGTACCTGAAATTTCTCAACTAGAAATGGTTACATAAATCAGTTTGACACACTCTTAAGTTCTAAAATGGCACTGCCCACTAGAACTCTCATCCCTGACCCACGTTATGACGATGGAGCACTTGAAATGTGGTTTCAGATGTGCTGAGTGTAAAGTAGGCATGGAACTTAGCAAGAAAAAAAGAAATGCAACCTGTCTTGTTAATAATTTTGTAGTGATGACAAAATGAACTAACATTGTAGACCTATCATGTTAAGTAAAATGTACAATTATGGTGAGTGTCACCTGTTTCTTTACTCTTTCTTTTGTGAGTGGGTACCAGAGAAATGGGGGGCTTCCCCAGGGGCTCAGAGGTAAAGAATCTGCCTGCAATGCAGGAGACCCAAGTTTGATCCCTGGGTTCAGAAGATCCCCTGGAGAAGGGAATGGTTACCCACTCCAGTATTCCTACTTGGGAAATCCCGTGGACAGAAGAGCCTGGTGGGTTACAATCCATGTGGTCTCGAAAGAGTCGAACATAGCGACTAAACAGCGACAGCCAGAGAATTTGCATTTGAGGTTCTCATTGGCTTTCTGTTGGACATCATGATCCCAGACTTTTTTTCTGAGGCTCTGTTTTATATCCAAGCACTCATTGGGCATCTCTAGCTGACATCCCACAGACACTTTCAACTCAACAAAAGTGAATCCGTCCCATTTCCCAATGACTGACTCCTCCTCTTCAGGTGTTAATGGCCACAGTTCACCCAGTCACCTAAGCCCAAACACTGGCATATTCCACAACTCAGTTTTTTTTTTCCCCAAATTAACTTTCTTCCTCCAGTTCACCTTTTTTCCCTCACTTACCCTTCACAATTCTATACAAATGGCCACTAGACTGTCTAGTGTGAACCCTGTTATGACTCTCCCTCAATATTATGTAAGAGATCCTCTTAGGTAACATGTTTACATATAAAATGACCTTTCATTATGATCAGATGACTGTCTTCCTCTCTGCTTTCTCCTCTGTGTGCTCACAAATCCCCTCCGCTTAATGCTAATTAAAAGAGCCATTGACTGAGGGTGTTCCAAAAACACATTCTTACAATATTTTATCATTCTCATTTTACAGGTGGAGAAACTGAAGCAGGGAGGTTAAATAATTGACCTAGCATTTCACCTAAATAAGTGACGGGGCTGGTATTACTTGAACCTAGACTGTCCGACCGTGGAGTCTGGCCTCTTGGCCATTGTTCTTGGTTTCACTTCTGTGGTAATGAAGTCATTTCTATTCTCTGAATGCATCGATATTTCTTATACTTTTCTATCTTTACAAAGATTGTTCTCTATGCTTAGGAACTACCACTCTTTCATCATCTTATTCACCATATTAATTCTTTGACAGCCTTTAAAATATGCCCTCAAAGACACTTGTGTGGAAAGTTATCAGACTTTACCAGGAATGTTCAGAAGTTTTCTTTTGCTCTCTGAGCACTGAGCACAATGCAAATACTATTTGTCTTCCTTATTAGGATTATGTCTCTCTTACATTTTGAGCATCAAATACAGTGCCTGACATATAGTTGGTTGCCAGTGCATATCCGTTGGATTTGGAGCTGCAGGGGGTGGGGTGGGGTGGAGAGAACAGCACTTCTGAACAGGACAATCCTGGCTAGGTGGTCTGGAGGTTGCTGACTGAGCTGACATTGAACTCTTGAGATGTCCAATTCTAATGTGAGAAATACCATTCATCCTAGTCACTCTCAGTGTGGAGGTTTTCATTTATGGAACAGTTTTTAACAAAGGGTCACAGGATTTCAGGACAATGTTGGAGCTGAGACAGTTTAATACCCAAGCCCTTATTGTGCAAAGTAAGCTGTGACTCCAACGATTAACTCACACCTCCACAGTGACACTGCCAGGTAATATTAGAGACTGTATTTGAATCTGAGTCTCCTGTATTCCAGTCCACAGATCCTGGCTCTTGCTTTTAGACACACAGATAGCAAGATGATTTTATACATACACATACACACACACCCCTCCACTGCTAATGAACTGATTCAATCAATGCAACTGTTAGAAGCCAGACACAAAAGGCCGCCTAGTACATGGTTCTGTTATGACATGTCCAGAGTGAGCATATCCACAAGACAGAAAGCAGGCTGGCAGATACCAAGAGCTGGAGGGAGGAGAGATTGAGAAGGGACTGCTAATGTTCTGAAATTTTGTATCAGTGATGGTTGTACAACATTATGAATATAGTAAGAGCCACTCGGTTATATAACTTCAAAGGGGTCAATATGCTACATGTGTTACAGTTCAATAATAATAATAAATGCAAGTGTTTAATAATAATAATTGCAATAAATGAAAGTGTTTAATAATAATAATAAATGCAAGAAAAAATAATAAATGCAAGTGTTTCCTTACCTAGAGCCTGGATTCATTTGTGGCAATAATGAGGGCTAATAGAATTTCAGTGATTTACAGACTAGCTCTTTTCTTACTTCTAAACTTTACAAAGAAATGCACTACTTTGCTAGGACAGGGAAAATGTATCCAGTCAACGCTTTAAAAACCAAACAGTCAATGGAAAGAAATCAAGCTGATTTCGTTCTGCTGACTTACTTTTCCCAATTTTCACCACTCCCATAACTATCACCATTAAAGAAGCTACCATTTTTGTAATAAGTATTCCTCCCCATGTTTTCTGCAAAATGCTTTACATGCCTTAGTGCATGCAATCCATACAACAATCTAAGAGGTGGATCACTATTACAATTTCTCATTTTACTTTTAAGGACACTGAAGGACAATGAGATTTAATCAATTCCACAGGGTCACAGAACTTTTCAATGGCAGAAACTGCAGTCTTATTTCAAGTAAACCGGACACCAAAGCTTATGCTCTTAACCACTAAGCTAATCCATGTGTCTTATTTTTTATTTAGAAAGATAGAATCACATTAGGTTCCCATTGGTCCCTATAGTTTATTTGACAGAAACACAAAGTAAGGTTCTGGAAAATAAGGTGACTCGACCTCTCCTGGGCTCACGAGTTCCTAAAATTTTCCATATTTTTCTATACCACACAATAAAGTGCTGCAGAGTCATCAATATTTATTGCATATGACTCACTCTCATGAATTCTTTCATAAATATATGCTGCCATACAAACACATGCATATGCATATATGTATATTAGTATCTAGTCTCTGTGTCTCCAATGATACAGACCCTTGGAATAACAACCAGCCTGTCAAAACACACTAAAAGAACTACATTTTGGAGAGAATTACAGTATCATTACCACTGACATGCGTAGAATAGATGTGTGTCCCTTAACTACTGCCTGTCAGGGCCTACTCTCCTATCTCAGCACCCAGTTTAAATAGTCCTCAGCCAGCTGCCTGTGGATTCAGCCAACATTGCATGTTAATGCAAAAGTCTGATTGCCCAGATGGTTATTTCTAGGCCTTTCATCAAAAATAGTAACTGAGTGTGGGTCTGGTCTCAAGCATAGCTACCCTGCATATAGGCTAGCAGCTTCTTGCTGTCTTCATAGAGCTCTCCTCTGAGAGGACTGGGCACGTAGATAGTGGCTATTTTGATAAGTCTCATCAGAGACAGAAAGAGCAAAACAGAAGAGACTGGACAGCAATCACTGAAATCTATGAAAATCTCTACAGTGCATTATTCCTCGTATCTCTGTGTTCTTCCTTTTGTTGCTGCTATAATTGTATACAGAGTGATATTGTACATAGAGAATTCACTTTATTTGTGAACTTCCCTGAGCCAGTGTTCTATTTTCTTTTATATATCTCAAAATCACCAGTACAGTGGTTTTGCACTTAAAAAGTCAAATAAAGACGTGCTGAATTAGCAGCCACAGAACAAAACAGACCAGACAGACTTCAGTTGCTTCTAGAAAGTACAATGGGAAAAGTTCTAGCTTTGGGGCTTGGTTTACCCTCTGCCTGCCGCCAGGAGAAGAAATACTAGTCTATTGTGGAAAATCAGATCCTTAGGACAGTTCTTTTAAGCGATTCAATTTGTGAGAAGAAATATTATTAGAACAACTCTCAAAATACCATCTAAGCAACTTCTTTAACACTTTTGAATCCTTTTTATTAGAATTAGAACTAGAGGTGGGTACCAAGACCTTGGGTACCATTTTTGTCCTGACATGGCTTGGATTTCTGGGTAGTCGCTGCTGATAGCACTTTCTGGAAAGACAGAATTCCACTGCCTTGTAGGAAAGCCTCCCTTCTTAAAACCGACATTAATTCAGGCCTTCATCAGCCCTTCCTGGTTCTGTTTCACTAAACAAGCACAGGGATAAATCGTTTTGAGTTTGCTTTGTTGATTCTAGTTCTGCCCATAACCAGCTACCTTTTCCTAATCTTTCCACTACCAGAAGCAAAAAATTTCACAGGGTAAAATTGTTCATTTCCATCTCAGCATATTTTTTCTTACATTTGGAATGACTTGGCTCAGCTACCCTGACCTTGAAATGCAGCCCCTCCACCCTACTAAGAAATCAGCAGGAGCTGGAAGGTGGAGAACACGAAGTTTCCATTTCTTCGCAAATCCATTTTTATATGGTGAAGGCTAGGCTGGTTCCAAAGGCAAAAGGACAGCCTATTATCTGAAAGAATGATAGATAAGGATTAGGTTTAATACTGGAAAACATTTAGCAATGGAAAGAAAGACTGCATTCATGACAGAAATAAAAGGGACCATTCTTTGGCAAAACATAAAACAGCATCTGTTGAAACAACTCAAGTTCTGCACTGCTTTGCATGGCACCCTTTGTTGCTCAAGGATGGCAGCTTCTCTCAGGCCTTTGAGGACACAAAATGATGACAGATAAAGGTCCCGTGCCAAGAAGCAAGAAAAAAGTCACATTTTGATGTGCAACTACTTGATTCTCAGCCATCTAGAAATACAGAGAGGAGGCTGTCCATTGCACTTCATGGACTGCTTTGGCAGCACTGGGTGTAATTTCCAGTTTTCTCCTGCTCTGCCACACAGGGGATAGTATCTCACCTGAGCTTTCTGGCTTTAAGGAGAAGATCAACCCCACGTGTGTAATCTACTCCAGGTGTATCTATCTCTTTGGCTCTGTACCCCACTGACATTTTGACGTGAAAGATTAGCTTTTTCTGTGTGAAATAGTCATAATGACACAGGCCAGAAAACTCTCATTCAACTCACTTATTTATAGCAACAACTCATTTCTATCAGCATTTTTAACATATGATTTTTTGGCATGAGATAGGGAAAACAAAAACACAATCTTCGTCATGCCTTAAATTAAGGGACAAGAAAAAACAAGGTCATTTACCACTTGTAAATGATTAACAAAGCTTCTAATACACACAACCGATTGTATCACTGAAAACAGAATGAACTCTTTATATGGTCAAGGTCATTTTCATTTGTGTAGTGTAGGAAAAAGTGAACAGAAAATACAGAAATGTTTTAGCATTTCACATCTCTTCAGAAAACTTCAGATACATCTGACTAAAGAACTAGTAACATTTTATTTTCTTTGTATATGAAGTAGCTAATAGACACCAGCCATGCCAAGGGGGAAAAAAATTAACTTTGTTTTACTGCAAGCAGATTTTATGGCTTTCTCTTTTGATGTCTGAACCATGAAATATGCCAGAGGTACTCTGTTGCTGTTTACAGTACCTATGTACACTCTTAATGAGTTGCCATTTTTTACTACCTTTAAAGAACCTTGATAATAAAATATTTATCTACAAATTAAAAAACAAAACCCTTAAACGTGCTCTGCATTTCTAAAGAGGCAAGGCCCAGTGGTTTTCCTCATTAAATGCTGCTTCCAAGAATCTCCTTTTTGTCTAAGACTGTAGTTCAGCTTGTTCATAATAGATAACAGGTTGAGACACATGATATTTAATTTAAACCATGATTGTAAAAAGAGAATTTGGCTTCAGCTCTTTCAAAGATGGATGTTAAAAACAAAATAACAGGTCCCAAATGGAGTAACTTATGCAAGCGCCACGTCACCAAACCGAGATTTAACTATTTAATACATTTTCAGCTCTCCCAGAAATAGGCTCTTAACCAACTAATCAGGAATCATCTGATCAGTATTAGGTACTCTGCCTGATAGGCCCCCCACCAACCATCAAAAATAACCAATCTATGTTTTTGCCTGGTACAACTTCCTTGTTCCTGCTCCCTTCTGCCTGTAAAAATCTTTCATTTCACACAGCTCCTTGGAGCTCCTTTCTACATGCTGGGTTGGATGCTTCATTGAATCAAACCAATAACATCTTTAAAATTTACTCAGTTGATTTTTTTTTTTTAACTTGGATAACCTAAAAGAAGGAGTCTAGGTACTTAATCCTGAGACCTTAGTGATGATGCTCCTAATTTTAGTTTTGTTTTGAAGTCCCTGGTACAGTATGGGAGATGAAAAGATTTACTCAGTAGGAAAACCTTTGTAAAGACTTTTCCTGGTAGAAAGGAGGTTCAGTTCAGTTCAGTAGCTCAGTCGTGTCCGACTCTGCGACCCTATGTACTGCAGCACCCCAGGCTTCCTGTCCATCACCAACTACTGCAGCTTGTTAAACTCATGTCCATTGAGTTGATGATGCCATCCAGCCATCTCATCCTCTGTCATCCCCTTCTTCTGCCTTCAATCTTTCCCAGCATCAGGTGGCCAAGTATTGGAGTTTCAACGTCAGCGTCAGTCCTCCCAATGAATATTCAGGACTGATTTCCTTTAGGACGAACTGATTTTGTCTCCTTGGAGTCCAAGGGACTCTCAAGAGTCTTCTCTAACACCACAGTTCAAAAGCATCAATTCTTTGGTGCTCAGCTTTCTTTACAGTCCAACTCTAACATCCATACAGAAGGAGGCTATATTTGTTCATTTGACTGAAAGGCAGTGGTTGGGTAATAAGGTGCAGCAGTGGATGCATTGAGTCCCCTAGGCTGATAGGTGACCCCAAATCTCACTTCCATGATGTACTAGAATGTTGTTACCCAGCTCGAGGTCAGTTGCTCTTGAAAACTGCTGAATGTTGTTACTGAGGTAGAAATTAGTTGAAGAGGGTGATGCTGAGACAATATAAGTCTGGGACAGGATTTGGAACAGAAAGCCATAGAATCAACCTAAACCCAAATTTAGCCTCCTAAGTATTAATATGTGAGCAGACTGTGGGCACTTGGAATAAAACTCAATCCCCACATGCTATACACCCTGAACATCCAGAGAAGCTCCTGCAGCTGCATCTGCGGGTTAATGAAGGCCTTCTCTTTCTTGGTGAGTTTTCTCCATTTCTAAGGGGAAAAAGAGAAGCAAAGCATCACCTACTTTCTCCCTTTACCACTAAGAAAGAATATGGTCTTAAATTAGGCAAATCCATTTCTCTCCTCAAGAAGAAAGAATGAAAGTTCTTTGTTGTTCTCCCCATAAAGCCTCATTTGACTTTGCACCAGGGACCATTTTAGATAATTATTCATCTGAAACACAGATCAATTAATGTGATAGGTTCTACTAGTTGGATAAAGGCCTTCTTTCATGCTTGCTTCCTGAAGTTTATGTAAATAGGCAGGATGATTTTTACCACTAAATTCTTGAAGGATTTTAACCGTCTCTTTAGGCATGGTTTTCCGGAAACTTCCTTTTTTGTATGGGTGGCCTACCAAATATGTTCAATATTTAAAATTTCAGTGGAGTTTGGTGCTGAGATTTATTTATATCAAGACTGAAAGACTAATGAATTTGGAAGATCAAGGAAACCATCTGGGTCCTGCATGAGAGCACATCAGGACCTTGAACAAGCCTCTGTAGGCTCATCAGTCGAGTATAAACATGGGTGACATCTCCCTTTTCTTGGCCCATGGAATAGTTCTTACCAATATATTCTATTTCCTATAAGAACTTGTTCTCCATTTAAGAAAAATTACTGAAAATGAATGTTAATAATAAAATATTAGAGAAAAAGAAAATCATATAGATATCTCTGTAAATAAGAGCCAAAGTGGGCAAAAATACCATCTCTAATTTACAAAACAGAAATAAACTCACAGACATAGAAAACAAACTTACTGTTACCAAAGAGGAAAGGGTGAAGGGAGGGATGAATTAGGAGCTTGGGATTAACATATACACAGGCCTGAATATAAAATAGATAACCAACATGCACCTACTGTATATCATGGGGAACTATACTCAATATCTTATAATTACCTATAAGATAAAATAATCTGAAAAAATATATAGATATGTATATTATATGTATATTCGTATATGTGCATCCTAAGTCACTACAGTTGTGTCAGACTCTCTGCGATCCCACCAGGCTCCCCTGTTCATGGGATTTTCCAGGCAAGAATACTGGAATGGGTTGCCATGCCCTCCTCCAGAGGATCTTCCCAACCCAGGAATCTAACCCGCGTCTCTTATGTCTCCTACATTGGCAGCTGGGCTCTCTACCACTAATGCCACCTGGGATAGTCATATATTTGACTATATGGATATATATATATACACATATGGATATATAAATCATTTTGCTATACTAACCTAAAACTACCACAACATTGTAAATCAACAATACTCTAATTTAAAAAAAAAAAGAAAAAAACTGCTGGATAATGTTAAAAAAAAAAAAAGACTGTAACGTGAACTGAATTGTATTAATAGTTATTGAGTAATTTATGCCATATGCTTTACATACTTTGTTTCAATTAGCACTCCTAACTATTCTGTGAGGTAAACATTATTCTAAACTTGAGATGTAAGAATCGGGGACTCTGAGAATGCAAGAAACTAACCTTGGCAATTGCTAACTGGTAGAGCAAGAATTTGAGCCCAGGTCCCTACCTCCTGAACCTGGATTCACTTCCCTCTACCATGCTGGCTTCTGGCCAATGAGTGAGTAAATACCTTGCCCAACTAATTCAACAAAACTCTGCTTCTCTGATTCTGTCTCTGATTCCAGGTGATTTCTTAATAGGTTTTCACCAGCTGTCCATGTTCTGAAAGTTACGGGCAGAGCTCATCTCATATTCAGTACATAGAAATATTCACATTCAGAAGGCAAGTGTGCCTTCATCTCCACTACCTCAGGATAAAGTCTCAGGTCAGTTTCTTGGACGCAAAATATCTGCCTGACCTGGAAAACTTGTTAAAAGAAAAGAGTTTACCGGGGACCCAAGTTCCCTCAGTCTTGGCCTTTGAGGGTAAGTGAGGGTCAGAGCAACAGCGTGGTGGATTATTCCATCAAGTTATATTGTTAAAGTTACATGGAACATCAGGAAACGTCAAAAGCCTAGGAACACAGAAACATGTTTCCTAATCCTCTCCAACAATGGCAATAACCAAAGCAAGAACTGCTTCAAAAGAAGAAAGAATCAATTGTTTGGCCTTGTCATGTCCTAACAGTTTATAACACAAAGAGCATATTCACAGTGGAAAGATAGTTTGTCTTTCTTTCAAAATAGGGGACACCATATTTTAAGGTATTTCTATAGACGTCTCTCCTCACAGGACTCTGTAAACAGTACTGGTTCAAGAACAAAATCGAAGTTTCCATTCGTGAGTTTGATTCACCGTGTATTTTAGGAATTCTGGTTGAATATTTGTACATGGGTTCCAGCCTAAAGAAGAAAAATACTTCTTTGTTTTTCCTGTTGGCTATATGACAGACACCCAAGGTTCACCTTTCAATCTGTGAAACAATGATTTCTTTTCAAACCTGAAAATCTTTTCACCGTTAACAGTTGCATTTGACCTGTAATTTTTCTCGTTATTATCTTCCAAAGAATATTTCCCACTCCATTATCCTCCATGTTTTCAGCCATATCCAAAAATGGCTACAATTTGAGCTCCTGCATTTTATGGACTTACTTTTCCATCAATGAAATCTAAAATGATTTCAGAATCATAAGTATGTAAATAACAACCTAACACTCTGTATCATGGCATAATTTTATTAGGAGAAACTGAAATATTTGAAAGTGAGTTCTTCAAATCTTAACTGACAACAACTGACTTACAATAAGTCATAGAGAATATTTTAACTATTAGAACAAATGATACAGAAGAATGGAAATTTGGGGACAGATATTTTCTGTTTTGAAAAAACTCTTTCACCCTTCTGCATAGGAAACAATTTAATTTCAACACCAGATCATCGAGAATTGCTTCACTGTGGTCCACTGTGGAGATATTTGGGATTTTGTGAGTGTTGTTTGGAGTGGAATGCAATTCTATTTAGATTTCTTCTTTGATTAGTAAAACTAGTTTTAAAAAATCATATACATGCATACTTAACTGAGATATCATGAAACGATTATTTTGTAATTAAGTTTCAAGGTAATTAAATATATGTATCTCATTTTTTTTTAAATTTTTTGGTCACAACATGTGGGAGCTTAGTTTCCAGTCAGATATTGAGTCTGCGTCCCTTAAACTGGAAGTGCAGCGTCTGGACCACCATGGAAGTCCTGAATATGTCTCGCTTTGACTGGTCTCATTAATTCAGGGTCTTTGGATAGAACATACTCTGTATATAAGCTTCAAAGATGATTCCCTGTCAGAACAGACTGGTCTTATCCAAATATAACTCCAAATATTCATGTGTAGCCAAAAACTTTTCCAAAAATATAGTGTACATTGAGATTTATGTATGGTGTCCTAATGTGTGGTAGAGTTCCTTTTTTACTTTTTGGTTACATCTATAACTTACAAGTTACATGTGGAATTTATTTTTAAACTCCACTATTGCTTCTTCATTTTTTTCCATCCTGACAATTGATGTGGTTGGAAGTGTGATGGATTTGGCTTTAGCAATTGCTACTTACGTACCAAATGCGTGGACTTCCCTGGTGGCTCAGATGGTAAGGAATCCGCCTGCACTGTGGGAGACCTGGGTTCCATCCCTGGATTGGGTAGATCCCTTAGAGAAGGGAACAGCTACCCACTCCAATATTCTTGCCTGGAGAATTCCATGGACAGAAGAGAAGCTCCTGTTGTATCCCAATTCATTGACAGAGTACAGTTAACCCCCTACTTTGGAGCATAATTTTGCCTTAATTTTGTAAATATTGTATTTTAGTGATTGGAAAATAGGCTATTTCTGAAAACTCAAACATAGAACTAATTTCAAAGAAAAAACTTTAGAAGACAGAAGCTTCAGAATCATGTCTAAAAATATGAATAAATGCACCTTTATTGATTTCAAATGCATTTTCTCACCCTGTTTTGCTATGGCTTGCTCTAAGTAAATGTATACATTTTAAGTCATTGTCTAGCATGAGCTCTCTTCAGGAACATTCTTTTGAGACTGGGTAACAAACACTCCTAGAGTTGCCAAAGAAAGAAGAGGACTCTTTTCTCCAAATGTGTGGAGAACTTAGAGTCTCCTTAGTAACTGAGAGTGCCATTCTGTGTGATATTCAGTGGTGGGCTGCTGCCACTCAAACTTTCATCCACAGCAAGTCACTTCCAAACGCAGAGTAGAGGCCAGACTGCATTTCTCTGCTCTACTGGAGTAATTATTAAATATATCATTCAAAATCCTCTTCACTCAAGCAGAAAAGATCAGTTTGAATGACCATGGCCATGTCAGCTTTTCCTGGGAATGGTAGAGCACCCATACATACGCACACACACACACACACACACACACACACACACACACATACACATTCATACTTATTTGGAGGTGGTTTAGTCACTAGGTCATATCCAACTCTTGTGACCCCATGGACTGTAGCCCGCCAGGATCCTCTGTCCATGGGATTTCACCGTTTTCTTTTTTTTTTTTTTCCCTAAAATGTTTACCATTCTCAGGGACACAAACTTTCTCTTCCTTGCTCTCAGAATGAAACTGTGTTTGCTGTACTTTCCTTCAAAATGCCAGTTTGAAATTTTTCAACTACTCTTTTGAAACAATAAAAGCTAGTGATTCTCTTTAAATCACAATGCTTACTAACAAGGCTCTGTATATGACAGATTTGGACCCTGAAAAAGAAAGGAGTTACTTCAAAGGCTGTAAGCAGAAGGCAATTAGTAAGCATCTCCTGTAAAATGAGAAGACCCATGCCCCTGCCCATCTGACCTCGGGAAAACTAAAGGATCTAAAGTCCCACAACAGGAGAAACTTAGAAACACTCTTACTATCTGTGTGCCTGCGTTGCAAACATGATAAAGTAAACCAAATACTGATAGCCAAACACTGATAGTCAACAAGAACTTAAAATTATTACAAGAATTATCGATATCTTATTAGCTAGTCCCACCTAGACAGTGTTCTCAGTTGTATCAGAGTAGTGTCTTTACTGACTAAATCAATATCTCCTTATCTGCAGATTATTTAAGAAAAGAGTCCAAGGACAAATTATTAGACTATTCATACAAAACATTACAAAATATATTACAAAACAGTAGATGGGAAGAATTGTGTGTTTTTCTTAAGCCAAATATAGATGCCTAGAGATACTTGCATATATATCTAATTCTTTCTTTCCATTTATCTATTGGTCTGCCTGTCAATCTATCCATCTGTCTCGAAAAATCTGGTACTCAATTCGCCTTGTACACATTGCACACCATACTGTAGCTTCTTAGTTACTGGACTATTTGAAATTATCCTTGGTCTTTATTTTTTTTTTAATTTATATCACACCCCACTCCACTACTCTTGCCTGGAACATCCGTGGACGGAGGAGCCTGGTAGGCTGCAGTCCATGGAGTCGTGAAGAGTCGGACACGACTGAGTGACTTCCCTTTCACTTTTCACTTCCGTGCATTGGAGAAGGAAATGGCAACCCACTCCAGTGTTCTTGCCTGGAGAATCCCAGGGATGGGGGAGCCTGGTGGGCTGCCGTCTATGGGGTCGCACAGAGTCAGACACGACTGAAGTGACTTATCAGCATATCATATTCATAGATATTTAAAAGACATGAAATATACCAATGCTAGGAAGGAATTATATAGTTTTTTTTTTAATTTAAATCACAGATAAGCAATACACTGAATTGCGAAAGCTCAAATTCAGACAGTATAGATGAAAAGAGGTTAAAGCATACAGCATAACGAAAGATGAAGCAGGCAGAAGACTTATTCTAAAGCAAGAGTTCCCAAAGTGTGATCAGAAGACCCCTGGCATTCCAAACTAAGACCTCTAAAGAGTCCATGAGGTCAGAGCTAATTTCATAATAAAGTAAGATGGTATTTTCCTATTTCATTCTCACTCTCTCATAAGTGTCCAGTGGAGTTTTCCAGAGAGTCCATGATCTGTGGGATCATAAGGGGACTAAATAGAAAAGCGAATGTAAAAATCCAGCTGTCTTTTATTAAACCAGATAATAAAGAAATGTTTAAAAATACAAAACTATCCTAGTCATAATTTTTTATGTTGAAAGAGATAATTACTTTTCATGAGAACATGCATTTATGTCAACATGTAATGGTATTACTGTTGTTATTTTTAAATGAGTTAATAGATGTTGAAATATCATTTCAACTTCTACTATAAATACTGACAAACATAACCCATGTTTATAGGAGTTTCTGGGGGTGTTCTCAATAATTTATAAGCATGCAAATGGGTCCTGAGACCTAAACATCTGAGTTCACTATTTTAGAGCTGTGGACTACTCATTTTATTTTAGTTACTGATTTTTCCAGAATCAAAATTACGGAAACACTCACTATAAAATTCTCCACAATTATTCCTAACAAGATTGGATTCATATTTCTTGTATTATTTGCTCATCAACAAAATACAGCCAATAGATTAATTTTATATATGATATTTAATATTTCTCATTCTACCTCATTCATTCCTGGCCAGGTACTCACCCAGAATCTTTCTTTACATTTAATGAAAATATAGTAGGAGGTATATTCCTTGATGTATATTATGCATCCGATAAATCTTTGGTGACTCAATTTAAATTAAGGCTGCTTCTTCACTGAAGTTTATTTGCTTAAGTTGTTAAGGTTATTTCTTGCTCTGTTTTTAACATACCATGGAGTGAAGTGAAGTATTAGTCACTTAGTCATGTCCAACTCTTTGCAACCCCATGAACTGAAACTTGCCTGGTTCCTCTGTTCAGGGGATTCTCCAAGCAAGAATACTGCAGTGGGTTGCCAGTCCCTTCTCCAGGGGATATAATAGTCAGCAAAATAAGATTGGCAGGCATTGGTGCAGTGGTTATCAGAGGACTTCTCAAAGCTACCCTGACTGGGCTTAAAGCCTGGATCTAATGCTTGTTCCCATGTGAACATGAATAAAGTCTTTAACCTCTCTGTGCCTAAATGTCCTCACCCAAAAATCAGAAATAAAAAGGTTACTTTGTAGGTAATAATCTCCTGCTATACAGATTAAATAAGTTAATAATTGTAAAAAAAATTAGAACTAAATTTAGCATATAATAAATGTTACCTAAGAATGACTCAATAAAATATCATTAAATTCAACTGCTGCTCAAAGCAAGCACATGGACATTGATGACTGATTTTCAGAGAAAAATTCTGCACTTAAATAAATTCAGGTACCTGAACCACTTAAATTACATGTTCGTTTCCATCTCTAAATGTAAAGACTGACAAGTTAAACATGAGTAACAACCATGACTACACTGATAACACAGACAGGAGAGGCAGATCACAGAGCAGAACCTGGAAACAAAAACTTAGAGGCCTGAGAGAGAAAGGCAAACATATTCAGCTAACAAACCATCAAAAAGATAACTCGTGAAACTGTCTGACCTACTCAGCCAATAGATAGAATGTTGGGCCAGGCCTTTTAACTGTGTTTATTTTTGAATTATATAAATGCTGACATAGTTTTAACATTATCACAAATATTATCTTAATAGTGTCTTTGTAACTGTACCTCCTCTTTTGAAAGTATCTTTAAATGATGAATACATAGTTTTGAATAATGTAGTCTAGCTAAGTGCAAAGGAAGAATTAGAAAATTTCTACAGCTCTCTATCACCCCGGGCTTTTGCAATTTCATCTGGTTGATTTTCCAATTTATATTGTCCAACAAGATAAAACTCCTCTTCTGTTTGCCAGATTCTAAGTCCCAAAGATGTGGCCATAATGCAGAATGGATGGACCAGACTTATCAACCTTGGAGCGTACTCAGCATCATCCAGTTTTACTGTCCTCATGCCAAATATCCCAGTCTGTCTTGTTTACAACCAAAGGCAATGAATAACTTCCAACTTTAATTATAGTTTTGCTCCTTTCTTTTAAGCCTCTCTGAATTCAGATTATTAGATGAAATAAAGCACTTTACCAGGAAAGTTACCACACTGAAATTGCTTTCTAACATAGCTCTATTGGCATGCAGAACAGTCATTTTCCCTCCCATGTTCTGTAAGGAGCAAGAAGCAGGTGATGGTAGCATTTTGATACTGTGTGACAGGAAAACGTTCATTTTACAAAGTCACATCATAATACCAAGAGCTTTGTATCTGCCTCTCTCTTTTGCTCTTGCTTATAAAGCCAAACCCAATTAAACCTGAAAAATCTCTGCAATTCACTCTCCTCTATCTACAGTATATGAAACAGGTGTGACCACCAAACGTGAGTAAAAGAAAAAAGAAACGATCATTGTTTTTGCAGGAGAAAAAAAAAAAAAAACAAACACCTAAGTTACCAGTCATGGGCAACTTTATAAAGAATGTGGCTATAGAAATTTCAATGAAAAAATTAAGTTTTATTAAATATCTTAAATAAAAATACTGAGGGCATAGACTAAAACTAATCCATAAAATCGTAAAAGAAAAAAAAATTGTATCAATGTTCTCTCATTTCTCTTTAGCACCAGAGTGAAATTCCCTTGTTAAAAAAATATTTGCACTCTGGGCTTATGAAGCAACTGTGGGGAAGCAAGGCATTTCAGCCAAGTTTTTTTTTGGACACAGTAAGTTATGGGAAAATATGCCTTCCCTCGAGCTCAGCAATTACTATCCTCTGAATGGGGGCAAATGTTTCTGAGTGCATTCAAAATGACCCTTCGCTTTACATCATGAGACGATCACATTGTAACAGCCCAGAAAAAAATGTAGAACATATTTACAGAAGGATGAGCAGAAAGTCATGTCTTAGGTTCCGGAAAATATGACTAAGTGTCTAGTACTTCAGTTCAGTTCAGTTCAGTCGCTCATTTGTGTCTGACTCTTTGCAACTCCATGAACCGCAGCACACCATGCCTCCCAGGCCATCACCAACTCCCAGAGTCCACCCAAACCCATGTCCATCGAGCTGATGATGCCAGCCAACCATCTCATCCTCTATCATCCCCTCCTCCTCCTGCCCTCAATCTTTCCCAGCATCAGGGTCTTTTCAAATGAGTCAGCTCCTCGCATCAGGTGGCCAAAGTATTGGAGTTTCAGCTTCAACATCAGTCCTTCCAATGAACACCCAGGACTGGTCTCCTTTAGGATGGACTGGTTGGATCTCTTTGCAGTCCAAGGGACTCTCAAGAGTCTTCTCCAACACCACAGTTCAAAAGCATCAATTCTTTGGTGCTCAGCTTCCTTTATAGTCCAACTCTCACATCCATACATGACCACTGGAAACATAGCCTTGACTAGACAGACCTTTGTTGGCAAAGTAATGTCTCTGCTTTTTAAAATGCTGTCTAGGATGGTCATAACTTTCCTTCCAATGAGTAAGCATCTTTTAATTTCATGCCTGCAATAACCATCTGCAGTGATTTTGGAGCCCCAAAAAAATAAAGTCAGCCACTGTTTCCACTGTTTCCCCATCTATTTCCCATGAAGTGATGGGACCAGATGCCATGATCTTAGTTTTCTGAATGTTGAGCTTTAAGCCAACATTTTCACTCTCCTCTTTCACTTTCATCAACAGGCTCTTCAGTTCTTCACTTTCTTCCATAAGGGTGGTGTCATCTGCATATCTGAGGTTATTGATATTTCTCCTGGCAGTCTTGATTCCAACTTGTGCTTCCTCCAGCCCAGCGTTTCTCATGATATACTCTGCATATAAGTTAAATAAGCAGGGTGACAATATACAGCCTAGACTTTCCTGTTTGGAACCAGTCTGTTGTTCCATGTCCAGTTCTAACTGTTGCTTCCTGACATGTATACAGGTTTCTCAAGAGGCAGGTCAGGTGGTCTGGTATTCCCATCTCTTTCAGAATTTTCCACAGTTTATTGTGATCCACACAGTCAAAGGCTTAGAACACACATAACAGAAAAAATAGAAATTTCAAGGAGGAAAGAAGGTTCCTCAAATTAGTTACATCTCCATCACTTTCCTTCCAGAAGAAAAACTCAATAATTTATCACCAAAACAGGTTTCCCAGAGGTTGTCCCAGTTTTCTGAAGAAAAATGTGCCAAAGCACTAGATTTTTAAATTACATTATATTATTGATAAAATCATGACTAATATATGAGCAATATTCATTTGTGTTGCAGTAACATATATATCTTTTATCAATAAAAAAGATTTGTGTTAAGGCAGTCATGGTGATGACTTAAATTTTAAAAATTTTATCTGTAGGAGTATGCAATCAGATGAATAAAGTATACACAAAGACCACGTATTCTACTGGCTAAAAAAAAAAAAAATCAGTAAAAACCTACTGCTGTGTAAAACAGATTTGTTTTTTACTGTATGATATTCAGTTGACTGTGTAAACAGTATGCATTTTATAACAATACAAATACCTTAATTTTGCATATTTTACTGAAGGATAATTGACTTCTAACATTATATTAGCTTCAGGTGTACAACACAGTGATTCAACATTTTTCTACATTATGAAATGATCACCATGATTAAACCTAGCTACCATCTGTCACCATACAAAGTTACTCCAATATTGTTGACTATATTCCCTATGCTGTACATTGTATCCCCATAATTTATGAATTTTATACTTTCTTTCAATTATAACAATTGTTGTTGTTTAGTTGCTAAGTCATGTCTACCTCTTTTTTGACCCTATGGAGTGTATCCTGCCAGGCTCATCTCTCCATGTGATTCTCCAGGCAAGAATACTAGAGTGAGTTGCCACTGCCTTCTCCAGGGTATCTTCCTGACTCAGGGGTTGAACCCATGTCTTCTGCATTGGCAGATGGGTTCTTTACCACTGAGCCACCAGCCCTTTACCAACTGTACTCAAACACAATAAAAATTACTCTTTTCATTTTGCCAGTAAAAAAAAAAAATGAAAACTGAAAATAATAAGTAACTTATTCAGAGTAGTAGAAGTAGTAAACAGCATAGTTAAGAAAAGTCTTCAGGATTTTAGGTACTTTTTAGGAGCTCTACTACATTACACATTTTGATGTTGCTTTTCTAAATTAAATCTAAAAGATATTTTGACCAAATAAACACCATAAAGAATCTGTATGAAAACCTAAAACTTCATGAGGTATTTAAGAAGCTCTGTCTCTAATTAGATAGATGATAGAGAGATAAAAATAGAGACATGCGAATAGAGATCTGTATCTCTATCTCTCTGAGTGTAGAAAATCATATACTATTTCCCACTGGTCATCAGCTAGAATACAAATAAATAACAATAAAACTCTACACAGGAAAAATATGAAAACAAATAGAACCACCAAATATAAGGGAACTTCATTATCAGAGATTTCCTTGGTTTTCCTGAAAGTTGTGCTGTATTAATAACTCCAGGTCAGATGTGTTTGTCAGTTAATGACCACTAAGATCAATGGCCCTCAATCTTGCCTGAGGCCTTCAAGTTCATCACTCTGACATTGACAGAAAGCAGCTCAGAGAAGATTCTTATGTGATAGAATTACTCAGTCAATAGAAGCTTCTCTACAATAGGAATATGTGCAATTTAGAGTAGGTTTTGAGAAGCATATTCTCATTTTTCTGTGTATCCCTTACATGACTGGTTGCATTGGCTGACCAAGTTTGTCACTGGCCCCCTTCTCTCCCCTTCATACTATGCTTTGTCCTTGGGTTTGGAAGTACCTGCAGTTGAAACTCTTGACTGACTTCCCACTGCTGTTCCCTGGGAGCTTTTCCAATGAGTGCCCCCACGCCACCCCTCCTGTGATTAAGAACAAGTAAAATCAACCATAGGCTTCCCAGGTGGCACAGTTGGAAAAGAATCTGCTTGCCAAGGCAGGACCTGCAGGATACTCACATCTGATCCTTGGGTCAGGAAGATCCCTTGGAGTAGGAAATAGCAACCCACTCCACTGTCCATGCAAATTCCATGGACAGAGAAGCCTGGCGGGCTACAGTCCATGGGCTGTAAAGAGTCGGGCAGCTGAGCAATTGAGCATGAATGCAAAACCAACCATTATAATACTTAGAGCTAAAAGATGCCCCAAAATGAATCTAAAATAAGAGAAAGTAAAAGTGAAAGTGTTAGTTGCTCAGTCGTGTTGGACTCTTTTGTGGCCCCATGGACTGTCCATGGGATTCTCCAGGCAGTAATACTGGAATGGGTAGTCATTCCCTTCTCCAGGGTATCTTCCCAATCCAGGGATTGAACTCAGGTCTCCTGCACTGCAGGCAGAATGAAGTGAAGTCAAGTGAAAAAGATAGAGGTACTATGCTCTGAACTTCTATTTTTATGGATGGAGCTCAACCTACTTTCAAGGTAATTTTTTCCAGAGCACGCTGCATTTCAACAAACTGAAATGGTGGAAACCTTTTCCCAATCCACAGGGAAAGAAATGACATTACTGCCTATATTCTGGTGTTAGTTATTTTAGACATATATTTATGTATAATCCTTTCATGTACGCTACTGCAGGTCTTCTAAAAAAAAATGCTGGTGTCAGTAAAATGCCCAGAGATCATATAAAGTAGCAAAACTTCATAAGAACAGTCAACACTTTTTGAGAGTTTTCTCCATACTTCATGCTCTACATGTATTAACTTAAATAGAATTTTGATAACCATTGTAAATAAGAAGTTTAAATACTTTTTCCACTCCTTTTAACTATGTGAAAAAACTGAAGTTTAGTGACTGCAGTAGTTAAGACCATACTAGCTGCTAAAACAGATAAACTATGAAAGCATAGTAGCTCAAACATTAGAAATTGATTTTTAGTAGACAACAGTCCAGTGAGAATGCTGAGTGAATGATCTTCTTTGCAGTGATGTAAGACTTAAGGTCTTTTTTGTTATGGGATGGGGTAGTCATGCTTTAAAATTTGAAGGGGTGTCTCAAAAAGACACAATTTTCAGTATTGGAAGAACATAACTTTCAACACTTTACCCATAGCATTCTAGCATAGGAATCAATTAGATTAGAAAGGAATCTGTATGTATAGTTTGATCCTATCTCTTTGTGACCCCATGGACTATAGCCTGCCAGGCTCCTCTGTTCATGAAATTCTCCATGCAAGAATACAGGTCTGGGTTGCCATCCCCTTCTCCAGGGAATCTTCCCCAACCAGGGATTGAACCTGGGTCTCCTGCATTGCAGGCAGATTCTTTACCATCTGAGCCACCAGGGAAGCCCACAGTTTACCAAGTCAAATATTATTCAATAGCTGTATCTTTGGTTGTTTCAGTCTTATTTGATGGGATCACATGTGGCCTAGACTAAAATTGTTTTCCCTTTTTTAAGTTAACTTTTATTGGAGTATATAGCCATTCTTTTTTAGATTATTTTCCCATATAGATCGTTACAGAGCACTGAATGGTATTCCCCATGCTACACAGTAGGTTCTTATTAGTGATCTGTTTTATAGATAGTAATGGGTATACAATCCCAATCTTCCAATTTATCCCTCCCTTCACTTTCCCCCTTGGTAATCATAAGTTTTTCTTATTACCAGCTTTCCTAATACAAAATTTCACAAGGATAGGATCCTTATAAAATTTTAATGTTGGAAGTAACTGTCTTCTCCCAATAAACTTTTATTGGTGATATCTAAGTACTCCAGGATAAAGAAAACCACTTGCCTTCCACTGTCTAATAGCGACAGAGAATTGTAGGAACTCTGAGAATGGAAAATGTAGAGAAATGAGAAAGACAATACTCCTTTCCTCGTGTTCTTTACATAAAACACCCTGGCAGAATTTGCTATATACACTGCTAAGTAAATTGAGCCTTTCTATAATTGTAAACAAAATTAAATTGCTACCAATTCTTTGACTCAGTAAATTTAATTTTACATGTATATGTTCAACACTGCATCTAAACTGGCAATATGGACAAATAGGACTGCTTGACTGACAGTCTGTACTGAAAATAAGCAGGAAGATCAGTGTTTTGCTACTTCCAACCTTTCTTTCTATTAATGACAATGTAGTTTCTTTTATCAAATGCACCAATGATCTACACTCATTTTTAATTCATATAGAAAGGTCAAAAGTAAGACTTCTAAACAACTGTTAATATTGTTTTCCTAAAGTGTCAAAGGTAGAGAGAAATATTACAAAGCTATAAGCAGAAAATTAGCCCTTTTGAATATTAACATAAACACATAGTCGTCAACTATATTCAGCTAACACTGAGCACTAACCATGTGCTCTGCCTTGTGACAGAGTCCAAAAAATATGAATAACATGTTATTTTTCTCTTCAAGGTACCTTACAATGTAGTTGGGGAAATATATACACACATACTTGAAAAATGAAATGCAAATAACATCCATTAATGCAACTCTTCTTATAGTTCATCATATCTAGGAAGGGTTCATATATTTCTATCATCTTTATAGAGGTCTGAAAGTGAGTAACTAAACTTAAACCACTGAAAAATACACAATAATAAAAATATTACAAATCATGTTGAGGTTCTTTGTTATACTGATTTATCCTTCTCCAAGGGAATGTCCCAACCCAGGAATCGAACCCAGGTCTCCCGCATTGCAGGTGGATTCTTTATCAACTAACTGAGCCACCAGGGAAGCCCTTACTGATTTATAGCCATGAGATTAAGAAAGGCCCCAAATCTGCAATGGTCTCATTGTTCCAATCTTACAAGATTTCAGAAAGAGCTATACACACAAGAGACAGTGACAAACGAGAAATTCAGTTACCACATTATCATAATTATCCAACTGTCCATAACTCCCAATTAAACCCCATAATAAATCTAACTGGAATGCTTGACTTAGGCAGTAGAGGCCATTCTCTGGCTTTAAGTTCTCATCCCTAGCAAACTACTAAGACCAGATTAATGAGAGATCCAAAGCGTGAGAGTAACCGCGTGAGATCAGCATGGCTCTTCATCCCCCACAGTGTCAGGCCAAACTCTGCTGCTTTTATAACGTGGACAAGAGATTGAGATAAAAAGAGGGTTGGGGCAAGCATGGCAGCTTAGCCTATGGAAGAAAAAAGCAAAAATGATAGGTCTATATTTATATGCACTGCTTTTTAACAGTTATCGTCCACCAACTCCCCTCCCCTATAAAATGAGCCCAATTTGTGTGTTGTGGGAGTAAACAGAAGAGATGTGATGAGAATAAGGAACAGTTTGGTATGAAAGAGAATACTTACCTGAAATTCTAATTCTGCTCTTCTCCATGTTTTGGGAAATGAGAAAAGTTTCAATAATCATTTGCTTAAAAAAAACAACAACAACAACAATTTGCATCATGATGGTGTGTTACTACAAAATGAGTCCAAAGACAGACTGGGAGAGGTTGAACCCAAAGTAGCAACTCTACTTTGGGAAGCCAGAGGGGACTGAGGGACAGGAGGAGAGTTAGTGAACCTGGTAATTTCCCCACCACTGCATGTACCATGATGTTACAACATGACGCAAATTACACCTTTGTCCTTTATCTCAGATTCCAAATACAACTTGTGCTGTGTGCTGTGCTAAGTCGCTTAAGTCATGTCTGATTCTTTACGACCCTATGGACCATAGCCTGCCAGGCTGCTCTGTCCATGGGATTCTCTAGGCAAGAATACCTAAGAAGGTTGCCATGCCCTCCTCCAGGGGATCTTCCCAACCCAGGGGTTGAACCTGCATCTTTTACATCTCCTGTATTGGCATGTGGGTTCTTTACCACTAGTGCCACCTGGGAAGCCCCAGATACAACTTACATGTATTTCAAATAGCTAATGAATACTTTTAATGTGGGAGAAAACTCTTAGACTATACAAAATCCAATATTGTTGTCAACACATTCTGAAAGATGCCCTGAAGTAAAGCAAATATTAATACATAAAACTTGCCAAAATGGAAACTAACACTTTGTTGCTTTCAAAGCCATCCCATAAGACTGTGGCATTTTGATGGAAAGTTCTAGAAGAACACAGGATTCCATGTAAAAAGCTCCAGCAACACCACAAATACTCCATTTGCTTTGCAGAATTTGAAGTTGTTATTGGTTGTCCTACCACCAGATGTCTCGTATATTTCATTCATCATCTTATGAATTTAAAGAAATAATCCCTAGAATTTTCATCACCAAATAGTTCATTGATGAAGATAGGATTTTAGATCTGCCCAGAAGACATCTCAACAAAGAACTGACTCATTGGAAAATACCCTGATGCTGGGAAAGATTGAAGGCAGGAGGAGAAGGGGATGACAGAGGATGAGATGATTGGATGGCATCCCTGACTCAATGGACATGAGTTTGAGCAAGCTCTGGGAGACGGTGAAGGTCAGGGAAGCCTAGGGTGTTGCAGGCCATAGGGTTGCAGAGTTGGACACTACTGAGCAACTGAACACCACCACACTACACCTCAAAATAGTATGCATGTTGCCTGAATGAAAATATTGGAGGAATGGTCACTGCTGTTACATTCGTCTAGTGGAATAGAAAAGGATGGTCCCTGAGTCTGAGAGGACATGCAGAGGAGAGGGGCCAGCCTGTGGTCCCTGCTCACAAAGTGATAGAATGACATCATTTTAACATTAGGAATCTATCCCGGAAAGGGTATCATGATAAGGTGTCTACGTTTCTTTAATGCGTTAAACATTTTCCCCCTACTCAACACCTCCACGGAGAAGGCAATGGCACCCCACTCCAGTACTCTTGCCTGGAAAATCCCATGGACGGAGGAGCCTGGTGGGCTGCAGTCCATGGGGTCGCTAGGAGTCAGACACGACTGAGCGACTTCACTTTCACTTTTCACTTTCATGCGTTGGAGAAGGAAATGGCAACCGACTCCAGTGTTCTTGCCTGGAGAATCCCAGGGACCGGGGAGCCTGGTGGGCTGCCGTCACTGGGGTCGCACAGAGTCGGACACAACTGAAGCGACTTAGCAGCAGCAGCAGCAGCAGCAGCAACACCTCCAAGGCCCATCTTGGCTAGACACTTCCAGGAAACAACTCAGGCGATTGATGGATGGTGTGTCTCAGTAATTAGACGGTGGCTGTGCGGTGTTTACCTACACGTGGAGCTTGCGTCCGGCCCCAGGGTTTTGCCTACTTGTCAATATCCTCCATAGCATATACCTGCCTGTTACCTATAGCTTAACGAGAAAACAGATTGCTCTGCTAGAATCTAATGGCTGTTAATATCCTAGTAACATTAACATATGCAATACTGAGCTGAATTGTAAGGCTGACAAGAGCTTACGTGCATGGAAAGGTGATTACAGTGGAAGTTTAATGTTAAATCACCACAGTTTCTCTCTGCCTTAATAAACTGTCAGGTGCTACCAAATAAAGCAGAAGCAATTACAGGAAGCAACAGGATCCTGGGTTGAGGGACAGGACTGATGAAAAAATAGAACATCCTTCCTCCCCCAAATAGCTTACATGAATGACTGGTAGCTAACAGCTGTGAACTCTGATCAACAAAAGCATCAGCCTCCTCATTCATCCACCCAGGACATGGCATTTTGATTTCTCATAGGAAGGTACAATATTTTTAACAATGATAAAGTACCTTACACATCCAAAGAGCTCATTGCATATGTGTGCGCTCAGTTGTTCAGTCATGTCTGACTCTTTTGCTACCCCACAGACTGAAGCCCGCCAGGTTCCTCTGTCCATGGGATTATCCTGACAAGAATACTGGAGTGGGTTGCCATTTCCGCCTCCAAAAGAGCTCATTAAATTCCACCTATTATTTCTGTGTTCCTAAATGCTAACATGTTATTTAGTTTTACTCAAAGGCAGAGGATCCCTACATTCCCAGGTCTTTAAGCTACGATGGTTAGAATGGACAGACCGGGATACAGAGGGTGCCATGCATCTAGGGCAGTGCATGGCATAGCATAAGAACTCAGCTTGGGCAGGACACTGCAAAGGATGAAGAGCATGTGGGACCTGAGTACCTATCCCAGCACTGCAACCTAATAGCTGGGCAATGTTTGACAGTTTCCTTCAACCTCTTCATCCTCCATTTCTTGATTTGTAAAATGAGGATTTTTGTTAATACCTACTTCATAAGGCTGTTTTAGTAGTAGCAGTGTTAGCCACTCAGTTGTGTCTAACTCTTTGCAACCTGTAGCCCAATAGGCTCCTCTATCCATGGTTCTCCAGGCAAGAATACTGGAGTGGATTCCCATTCCCTTCTCCAGAAGATCTTCCCGACCCACGGATCGAACCTGGGCCTCCTGCATTGCAGGCAGATTCTTTACCATCTGAGCTATAGGGAAGATTGTTCTGAAGAACAAATTTAATAACGTGTTAAACTTCTGACTTACTACAATGCCAGCCACCTGTAATGCATTCAGTGTGTGTGATTATTAATAATAGTTTATTATTCCATTATTGGTGGCCATGTAGACATGTATCTGCCCCCACACTGCACTCTCGACAAGTTTACTAGACCTTGTTCCTGGGGGCGGACCAAAGGATAAAATCATACACCATCTGGACAGGCAGGATTACCGTAATTTACCATTTAACCCTATTATTGGATGTGTGAGGAAACTCAGCTGAATTCATATAGTCAATCACAAACTGGCCAAAGCTAAGCATCCAGGCTCTGAAACAGGCACTGAAGATACAAACATGAATAGAGCAAAGTCCTATTCAGTTGATGTTTTATCATCTTTAGTGAAATAGGTTAGGGGATAAGCAAGTTTGAAACACATCAGAGAAGCAAATTCCTGCTGGCACTCACACATTGAGGAGAAAGAGCCATCCCTGGCTGTGGGGGCAGGACAGCCTGAGAAAGTGTTCTAGACAGGGTAATAGTTGCTCTGTTGTTGAACAACTGCATACAATGGAGCCTATTATACAGAGTGAAGTAAGCCAGAAAGAAAAACACCAATACAGTATACTAACGCATATATATGGAATTTAGAAAGATGGTAACAATAACCCTGTATACGAGACAGCAAAAGAGACACTGATGTATAGAACAGTCTTTTGGATTCTGTGGGAGAGGGAGAGGGTGGGATGATTTGGGAGAATGGCATTGAAATATGTATAATATCATATATGAAACGAGTCACCAGTCCAGGTTCGATGCGTGATACTGGATGCTTGGGGCTGGTGCACTGGGACGACCCAGAGGGATGGTATGGGGAGGGAGGAGGGAGGAGGGTTCAGGATGGGGAACACATGTATACCTGTGGCGGATTCATTTCGATATTTGGCAAAACCAATACAATATTATAAAGTTTAAAAATTAAATTTAAAAAATTAAATTAAATTAACATTGAGGTAAAAAAGATTCTAAAAAGAAAATCAGATAAGAGTATAGGCAAATAAATGAAATGGTGTGCAAACACCGTTAGTCATTAAGGAAATGCAAATTAAAACCCCAAGCAGAAACCTTAGCATTGGAATGGATAAAATGAAAGACAAAAACTGAACAACTAAAAGACCAAAAATTGGAGAGGACCCGAAGCAGCTAGATATCTCCCACATCGTTGGTGAGAATGTAAAATGCATTAGCTACTTTTGAAAATAGTTTGTCAATTTCTGATAAACATCCACTTAACAAATGATGCAGTTATACTACTAGATATTTGCCCCATTTAAATAAAAAATATATATATATATATCTTTATACAAAAACTCCTTTATCAATGTTTATAGCACATTTATTCATAAATTCAAAAAAAATAAAAACTAGAAACAACCCAAATGACCGTCAACAGATCATTCAGTTCAGTTCAGTTGCTCATTTGTGTCCACTCTTTGCAACCCCATGGATTGCAGCACACCAGGCCTCCCTGTCCATTGCCAACTCCCGGAGTTTACTCAAACTCATGTCCATTGAGTTGGTGATGCCATCCAACCATCTCATCCTCTGTCATCCCTTTCTCCTCCTGGCTTCAATCTTTCCCAGCGCCAGGATCTTTTCCAATGAGTCAGTTCTTCACATAAGATGGCCAAAGTATTGGAGTTTCAGCTTCAGCATCAGTCCTCCCAATGAATATTCAGGACTGATTTCCTTTAGGATGGACTGGTTGGATCTCCTTGCAGTCCAAGGGACTCTCAAGAGTCTTCTCCAACACAACAATTCAAAAGCATCAATTCTTCCTTGCTCAGTTTCCTTTATAGTCCAACTCTCACATCTATACATGACTACCGGAAAAACCATAGCTTTCCCTAGATGGACCTTCATTGGCAATTAATGTCTCTGCTTTTGAATATGCTGTCTAGGTTGGTCATAACTTTTCTTTCAAAGAGGAAGAGTCTTTTAATTTCATGGCTGCAGTCACCATCTGCAATGATTTTGGAGCCCCCCAAAATAAAGTCTGTCACTGTTTCCACTGTTTCCCCATCTATTTCCCATGAAGTGATGGGACCGGATGCCACGATCTTAGTTTTCTGAATGTTGAGTTTTAAGCCAACTTTTTCATGCTCCTCTTTCGCTTTCATCAAGAGGCTCTTTAGTTCTTCTTTGCTTTCTGCCATAAGGGTGGTGTCATCTGCATATCTGAGGTTATTGATATTTCTCCCGGCAATCTTGATTCCAGCTTGTGCTTCTTCCAGCCCAGCATTTCTCATGATGTACTCTGCATAGAAGTTAAATAAGCAGGGTGACAATATACAGCCTTGACGTACTCCTTTTCCTATTTGGAACCAGTCTGTTGTTCCATGTCCAGTTCTAACTGTTGCTTCCTGACCTGCATACAGATTTCTCAAGAGGAAGGTCAGGTGGTCTGGTATTCCCATCTCTTGAAGAATTTTCCACAGTTTATTGTGATCCACACAGTCAAAGGCTTTGGCAGAGTCAATAAAGCAGAAGTAGATGTTTTTCAGGAACTCTCTTGCTTTTTTGATGATCCAGTGGATGTTGGCAATTTGATCTCTGGTTCCTCTGCCTTTTCTAAATCCAGCTTGAATATCTGGAAGTTCCCTGTTCATGTACTGTTGAAGCCTGGCTTGGAGAATGTTGAGCATTACTTTACTAACATGTGAGATGAGTGCAATTGCACAGTAGTTTGAGCATTCTTTGGCACTGCCTTTCTTTGGGATTGAAATGAAAACTGACCTTTTCCAGTCCTGTGGCCACTTGCTGAGTTTTTCAAATTTGCTGGCATATTGAGTACAGTACTTTCATAGCATCATCTTTTAGGATTGGAAATAGCTCAACTGGAATTCCATCACCTCCACTAGCTTTGTTCGTAGTGATGATTCCTAAGGCCCACTTGACTTTGCATTCCAGAATGTCTGGCTCTAGGTGAGTGATCACACCATTGTGATTACCTGGGTCTGAAAATCTTTTTTGTATGGTTCTTCTGTTTATTTTTGCCACCTCTTCTTAATATATTCTGCTTCTGTTAGGTCCATACCATTTTTATTGTGCCCATCTTTGCATGAAGTATTCCCTTGGTATCTCTAATTTTCTTGAAGAGATCTCTAATCTTTACCATTCTATTGTTTTCCTCTATTTCTTTGCATTGATCACTGAGCCTTCCTCAGTGTTTACTCAGCTATATGTATTTCCCAAAATCATAAAACTTTACCTTAAATAGAATGAATGTTGCTATATGCCCATTTTACTTTTTTTTTTCCAGAAAGGCCAAAAGAGACTCTGTGCAAAGATCCATAAACAGAATACAGCATAGTAAATTCAGGTTTCGCAAGCCTGACTAGAGTACAGCGGGTATCATAACTATTACTTAGCTAACTATCTGGCTCACAGTAGAAACCCAATTAATAGACGCAGCATAAATGAACAGAGGGGAATCATGGTGCTATGAGCCTGTCAATAGATAGAAGCCAACTCCACAAAACATTTCCATGTTTATTAGCAAAGTCGGCATGCTTATATATTGTTCAGTGACCCAGTGGAGATCTCTGTTATTTATATTATGCAGTAAGTGAAGTGAAGTGAAGGTAGCTCAGTTGTGTCCAACTCTTTGCAACCCCAAGGACTATACAGTCCATGGAATTCTCCAGGCCAGAATACTGGAATAGGTAGCTTTTCCCTTCTCCAGGGGATCGTCCCAATTCAGGGATCAAACCCAGTTCTCCCACATTGCAGGTAGATTCTTTACCAACCGAGTTATGAGGGAAGCCCACATGTTATGCAGTAGTACTGTCTTAAAGAAAAGGAGAACATGTACAAAGTTGGGGTACATCAGAGCAGCCAATGTAATGACCACAACGAGAATGGTTCCCCTTAAATTTGTTCCATGTGCATCTACACAACCCCACGGGGAGGATGCTCTGGGGAACATTTCTCTATTTCCACTTTTCTAGCTATTTTAGAGACATCTGCTAATGAGAAAGATGAGTGATGACAGAAACACCGCATCAAAGTGCAGGACGTGAGCCCTAAAGAATCCCACTTGTTTCATGTAATTAGGCCACTTCAGTCAAAATTTTTTTCAACAATTTTTCATACTTATTTATCCAGCCTATCCTGAGTATATAACACTCAATATAACATGATAATATTATAATATATCATATATTATGTTATACCATATTAGAAAATAAGGTAATACAAAATTATTCTCATGAAGTAAAATTTTACCTCACACTTGAGTCATAATAAAAAGTCAACATAATGACTCAAGACATACAGAGAAATAAATAACAATTGTATAACCATGTGGAGCTGTGTTCTCAGGGGCTGAGGAATGGCTGGATTAAGGGAATGATATAGGAAAGTAGAGTTGTTGCTTTACCACGTATGGTAGGATTATTATCATATTTATCATATCCAGAGCAATAGGTGTTTTAAGTGGTTTACTGACCATCATTATTTATTCATTCAGGACTTCCTGCACTGTAAATAAATATGAGTCTCTTGAAAAAATAACTTCAGAAGGTTAAGATGAGGCCGAAAACATAATACAAAATGGGAACCAATTCCTCACCATTTCAGTTCTACACCAGTCCACTATGAAATGATGCTTGGTCAACAATTTGAAGTTATAGTTCTTTTCAGAAAGGGGACAACTTGGACTTTTTTTTTTTTTTTAAATAATAATACTTCTCAGTAAAGGGCCAGATGGGATTAGAATGAGGGAAGAGAGCCAGAAACAGGAAATGCGGTGTCAGGGTAACAAAGCACAGAGAAAAATTCAGAGAAGTTACTCTGTGCTTCCGCCGAGATTCTACACATTGGGGTTTATCACATTGGAGTCTTTTGAGATTTGCCTGTCACTAGACACGACTAAGCACAGTGTCTTTAAAGGAAATCTTTGTTCTAATTCCCGCCTGACAGGAAAAAGCTTCTGGGTTCACTCAACCCTAACTTTATCCTTTACAAAGGAAAACTATAGAGAGACTGGCTTTACTCCCAGGGGCTTCCCTAGCTCTTCTTATTTAACTCGCCCTGTCTAACCAGACAAGTGCTTAGACTCCCTCCATTCACCTGCCACAGCCCTCATCCAACACAAAAAACCTGCTTAGATGCTTTTATTTTCTTTCCTTTGGGGTTCCTCAAAGTCTAGGTGCCCTAGAGAGGAATCCTTTGTAACTAGGCGACCCAAGTGATTGATAAAAGGGCTGGAACATTGCAAAAGATAGAAAGACTATTGATGGTTTTCCTCAACCCCACAGTAGTTGAGATTATCTGACCCAGATTCAAATCATCAGGAGAGGAGACTTCCAATATCAAAACACAAGGAAAGGACCATATTTCTCACATTGAACTTAATTGCTAAGCACCCTGAACATCCATTATATGTGAGAGATGAAGACAGGCCCTTGCCTCAAAGCAAGATTGCACTCACCTTTGAAAAGTGAGCATTTACTTAATTTTATGGCATCCTAGTAAAAAATATTCACTCTCAAAATTCAAAAATCCCTATCAATATTTTACAGTACCCTATAATTGAGCTTTCCCATATTTATCTCTCATCTTGTATTTATGCTCCAGATTATAATCTCATATATATTGCAAAACTGCAGAAATGTCCCCAAGGATTATTGTTTAGGCTTGGAATTAACAATGATCAACTCCCATTCTGATGATGACATCATTCTTATCGCCTGTGTATCAGGTAACATCCTTGGTTGCAAGCAACAGAAACTGATCCTGCGTAATTTAAATAGAAAAGCCATTACTTGGTAAAGAATGGATTCACAGAACCTGTGGACAATGAAAAATCAGGCTTAGGAAATAAACCAAAAGTAAGGGAATTTGGTGAAGGCAAGGAGCAAAACATTTGCTTTTTAGCAGAAATGTTCAGTTGAGATGTTGTCTTGGTTACCTTAGAACACTAATGAAGCCGGACACTGCATGCTTACTGAACATGCGAGAGCTATGAATGGCTCTTCAATCTTTCTCTCTGAATCGTCTGCTCCAGATTCAAATTCTGAAGCTTCAACATCCAACTGCCCAAGCCTAGATCATGCCCTGGTATGTTCAGACAGCTGATTTCTCAAATCCTTTTTGAAAGTCTCTGTTACCACTGAAACATCATCCTTTAAAAGGTCTTCTTGGCAAATAAGCTGAAATTCCAAAATGAAAGGAAAAAAATACCTTCTTTATATAGCTACATAATATGAAGCAGTAGCTCAAATATCAATAGAGATACATATGGTAATAAAAGAAAAATGAAAACCAACTACTAATATGCCTTTGCTCTGCTCTTGGCATTGATTTCAGCTGAAGTTTGCTCATGTTTGGTTACACCACAAATTCCGAGGGCGCTCAAAAAAACCAACAAAGAGATATTTCTCCTGTCTGAATTATGTCTTGATTACAGTGAAAGTCAGTGGCCTAGGAACAGGTGGTTTTCTTCAATCAGCTGAGTTCCCGAGAGATGAGAGGGGAGGTGGGGCTTGCAAGACCTGCCACTGGCTGGCAGTGGCTCACTCATCCCGAGACTCCTTGTTACTTTCTGGAAGGAACTGGAAATTTCAGAAATTACAAAGCTGCTCTCAGCTTTGATTTGGCCCACTGCTCACAACAGCTGTAAAAGTTGAATCTTGTTGGGGGCGGGGCAGAGGAGGTGGAAAAAAAAACAAGGTCAAGACTGGTTATAATGTGGTTTTACTAGAGCTATCGTTTTCAGAAGAGGGAAAAACCACTATGTATGAATATGCAGAGAGTGAAAAATGAGAAAAACATGTTCGTTTTATTTCAAGCTAAAGAGATTGGGCCCACAACCCCAATTACACATATGCAGCTACAGGCAGAATGAATAACTACTTGTCTTTGAAACGCTTTAGGATGCATTTGAACTTATCTCCAAAAACATTCAGTATTTTCAATTTTTTGTTAGTTCTCATGACCTGAATAATGATGGGGTAGGGGGTGGTCTAAATGTTAAAACAAGCTAGCAAAACAAAATTATTTATTTTAAACTGATTTACACTGTATCCCACGAAACAAAGTGAAAGATTTTTCTTTCTGGACTTATTTCCTTTTATTTATTCCCTGCTGCAAAGAGATTTTTTCCTCCCCAAATAATTCAAGCATATATTTCTCTTCTCTAGAGTTTCAAACTGGATTTTTTTTTTTTTCTTTTCAAAAGCAGTGGATTAGGAGAGAGCCATTTTAGCCCCAAATAGTTACCAGGTTTTTCATGATTCTTTTATCAATTAACTGGAAGTGTTCACATCACTTTTGACAATACATGCCAGCAGGAAGGTAGTTCTATTTTAATTATTTAGGATCATACTTCTCAACCCTCAATGCGTATTAGAATCACCTGGAACACTTAAACAAAATGGATGTCTGGGCTTTATTCCAGCCCAACTAAGTCATAATCTCTAGACATGGAAGCCAGTCATTGGTGTTTGGTTTCCAACTCTCAGCTGAATCTACAACCATGAGAGATGGGGCTCAAAACCCCTCCCAGATAGCTGCCATTTCTTTGTGGCTGAGCATCAAAGGTCATACAAAAGGATTTCTATTAAGGCACCAAGAAAGAATTAGAACAAAACTTCTCCGCCTTCCTCCTATAGAGAAATAGACTGTGCCAACTCAATTTGTGAACCCAAATGGATTACAATAAAACAATAATAGTCACTTTACCAAACTCCACACCTCCAGCTCTCTTCTCCCAATTAGTCTTTTTGATCTCGAAATAGCCACTTAAAAGATGTAGCTTCAGTACCTCAGACTCTTAGCCTGACTCTCACTACAAGGTTTGCTATAAATTGTATCATCCATCAGAGAATACAGGAATCCCAAGACAGATGCCCTTGCCAATTTTTGGAAACATTTTTGAAGTACTTTTGAGATTCTCAGGAATGAGTTCCCCACTGGTATTCACTTGATGGGCAGAAAAAAAAAAAAAAAAAAAAACTCAGTTAAAAGGAGTGCCGAGCAGTCTGACTCTGGGTCCAGCTGGGGCCCAACTCCCCCAACAGGGAGTAACAGCTCTCCAACCTGCCATTCTGATTCAGTACATCTGAGGTGAAACCTAAAGACTGGTATTTTTTAATAGGAACCTCAGAAGATTCTGCAACAGATGGCCTGCAGACCACCCAGAGAAACAAGGCCATAGACTGTTAAATGAAAAGCTTTCAGAGAAACCAGGAATATTTAGGTGGGGAAAGCTAAGCTATCTTCAAATGTTTAAAGGGTTTTCCTGTTTGGAAAAAAAAAATAAAAAAATAGGTTTTTTTCTAAACTCTCTTCTGTAAGATTGAAAAAGATAGAAAAATGAAACGGGTGGAAAATGGAGAAAAAAAGTTGATTTGGCCTTAATTTAGAAAAGAATTTCATAGTCATCAAACTGCCTTAGAAAGTAATATTTCGTGATCCATCCAAGAATGATTGCCACTTAGCAAAGATACTATCAAAGGGATGCAAGCTTGTGGTAGATAAACAGTTCAGTTTGCCATGTCCCTTAAAACATGAATTCACTAAAAATAACAAAGTTCATCATGGGTCTAAATCTTTACGGTAGTTTGAAAAAATATATAGCTGGCCTTGTGTGCACCAAATTTAATTAACTCAGTTTCTCTAAAGCACCTCATTACACCTTGAATATCTTATACCAGTGAGTCATGAAAGTGACTTTTGAGTAAAGAAGCTTTAACCCAGTTAATAGGTCTGCCCAAAAAAGAGTCGATTACCTATTTATGGCTTTAAAGTCAAGTATCAAAGTTAGTTCAATACAGCGATAGCTAGCTAGCTAGATGGGCTTCCCAGGTGGCTCAGTGATAAAGAATCTGCCTGCCAATACAGGAGCCATGAGTTCAATTCCCTGGGTGGGGAAGATTTCCTGGAAAAGGAAATGGCAACCCACTCCACTATTCTTGCCTGGAAAATCCCATGGACAGACAAGCCTGTTGGACTATAGTCCATGGGGGGTCACAAAAGTATTGGACACAACTTAGTGATTAAACCACCACAACAAAGCTAGCTAAATAGAAAGAGATATGGAGATAGATAATTGGATAGACAGAATGAAATGAGAGAGATTCATTCACTCCTGGCTAAGAAGGACTAAGCACTCTCTAATCCATCTGTCTTATTGAATGCAGCTTTAAAATCTGGAAAGAATGTGCATGGAACAGCTAGCTATTTGAGGACTTTGAAAAGAAAATAGCAGCAAGTGTGTTGAATAAGAAGACTAGAATTAAAAGTACCATCAAACAGACCATGACTTCACCAATTTTATTACCCTCTGGAGTTCCATGACCTAAATTCAAGATGGCTTGAGAACTTGAAGGGGTTCTTGCCATATATAGAAATCCAGAAGCACTCTAGTTCTGGCTCAAGAAGTGTTAAAAGGGCCTCCTAGATATCTACACCGGAGAAGGCAATGGCACCCCACTCCAGTACTCTTGCCTGGAAAATCCCATGGATGGAGGAGCCTGGTGGGCTGCAGTCCGTGGGGTCGCTAAGAGTCGGACCCGACTGAGTGACTTCACTTTCACTTTTCACTTTCATGCATTGGAGAAGGAAATGGCAACCTACTCCAGTGTTCTTTCCTGGAGAATCCCAGGGAGAGGGGAGCCTTGTGGGCTGCCGTCTATGGGGTCGCACCGAGTTGGACACGACTGAAGCTACTTAGCAGCAGCAGCAGCAGATATCTACACAGTCAAGCACAGTGTTTTCATAGCCAGCTGACTCTCTGCCTAGTAACTCTGCTGCTGCTGCTAAGTTGCTTCATTCGTGTCTGACTCTGTGCGACCCCATAGATGGCAGCCCATGAGGCTCCCCCGTACCTGGGATTCTCCAGGCAAGAACACTGGAGTGGGTTGCCATTTCCTTCTCCAATGCATGAAAGTGAAAAGTGAAAGCGAAGTCGCTCAGTCGGGTCCGACTCTTAGCAACCCCAGGGACTGCAGCCCACCAGGCTCCTCCGTCCATGGGATTTTCCAGGCAAGAGTACTGGAGCGGGGTGCCATTGCCTTCTCTGCCTAGTAACTCTAATGGTGTCTTAATGTCAGTGTAGTGGTCACGTCTTTGCAATAATCAGTTCAGTTCAGTCACTCAGTTGTGTCCGAATATTTGCGATCACATGAGCTGCAGCACACCAGGCCTCCCTATCCATCACCAACTGCCGGAGTCTACCCAAACCCATGAGTTTGAGTAGGTGATGCCATCCAACCATCACCTTTGCAATAACAGGGTGTATAAAATCTGCTACTAAAATCTCAGGTTTTCTAAGTAACATGAGAGATGAATTTCATCCATTTTTTGACTCTTATCCCTCGATCCTCAAGTTCAAATGCATAAGAAGAATGCACAGAACAATAAAGATTCTGTCCATTAAAAAAAAAAAAAAAGTGGGAGGGGCCCTAATGCTCAGAGAGAGCATGGAAATCTGTTTTTCTTTTTCCTCGTTTTTCTTCCCTTGTTTCATTCTTCAGTGCCTCAGCCCCCAAATGATCCTAGAGCAGTGGTGGCAATGGCAGCAGTCAGACCCTGTAGGTCCCTTTACTTTGAAGGAAGAAAATCTTCCCCTCCAAACAAAGGAGCTATGGTCTGAAAATAATGGGAGGAGCCCCAGCTACTTACCCTACTCACTTCCCTTTTCTCAGGTCCCGCCTTCCCCACCACTTTCTTCTCTCCTGCCCCCTTGACCTTGATGTGGGTGGAGTCAAGGAAAACAGGCAGCTGAGCCGGATGTCTTGAGGCAGGAGGTCTTTCTCTGCCCTGAAGACTGCAAAAAAATGGAATCTGAAGGAACCAGAATGTACCACAGAGATAGCAGAGAGAGAATTTAAGAAAGCAACTCCCATCAGTGGTATATGAACTCCTGGCCTCACTTGAGTTGCAGGTGTGTGAGTCTGAATTTTAAAAAACACACACAGACTTTGAGGAGGGGCCATGGAAGAGTCTATTACCCAGATCCTATAGCCTGGCTGCCTGAAAGACCTAGAGGACAGATCTGAATAGCACTGCAAAGGATTTTAAAACCAAACTGATATTGGGACCACAACCCAAAGAAATCTGATCAAAATATGACTTGAACCCAACCAAGTTGATTGCCACTAAAGCAAAAATATTATCATTCTCTGTGGGGTTTTAGCTAGACCCAGAGGGTACAACATCATAGTCAAAATGTCCACAATATAACATGAAATTATTTGGCATACATAAAACATGGAAAATCTCAACTTGTGTAAGAAATGAATCTGTGATGATAGAGTTGTTGGAGTTATCTGAGAGAAATTTGAAAGAAGTTATTAAAAATAAGAAAGAAGACAGAAACACCTTTGAAACTGGAAAGATAGAAAATCTCAGCAAAGAAATACAAAGTATTATGAAATACTAAATGGACATTTTAGAATTGAAATTATAGTAACTGAAATAAAAATCTCATAAGGTGGTCTCAATGATCAGAATGGAGGTGGCAGAGGAAAGAGTCAGTAAACCTGAAGATTCATGAATAGATCTTACTCAATCTGAATAATGAAAACAAAAGGAAAACAATGACTGAACAGAGTCTAGAACTAACACTTGTACCATCACAGTGCCAGAAGGAGAAGAGAAAAAAGTGTGAGGCTGGTAAAAATTCATAAGGAACAATGGCTGAAAACCTCCTAAATTTGGTGAAAGACTACCTTGTAGATTCTGTTTGTATCCTGGGCCAAGCAGCCAGAGGACAAAGAGAGAAAAAGTAAGGGGGATTACTAACCCAGCCCTTTTGTAATTGCAGCTGCTGGAAACCTCCTTTAGAGTTAGCTTGTCTCCTGTGGGTTTCCATAGCTACGCTCCAATTGCTGCCATGAGATTGGCTAGTGGCTGGGGGGAGGTCGGGAGAATGGCAGCTAAGGGTTGGGTTTCTCGCTCAGCGTTTTTAAGTTCCACCTGCAACTGTTTAAACCAGGTTCCCCTGGAGCTTTCTCTGCACAAGTAGTGCTCACTTCCACAGTTCTGGCTGTGTTAGGTTCAGGCCAGAGGATACTAGAGGGACAAAAAAGGAAAACTGTGAGTGTTGAAAGGCCATTCTTCATCTCCAGTCCACTTGCTACTATTAATACTTATTTTATGGCACCCACAGATAGTTGCTCTCTACATTCTATCCAGGCTTATATTTGCTTTCAATCAGAGAGACAAGGATTGCTTGTTCCATGTTACCCAGAACTGGAACCTCATTCTTCTAGAAGAATTTCAGCCAAGGATGAGGATGTTCTGGGGAAATTACTAAATATAACAAAATATTAACTTCTCACACTTTGGATAACATTATTGCAGATGAATGTTAAATAAGTCACTTTTGTTTTTCTGCTTATAGATTATCATAAGGAATCTAATTTATTTAATTATATTCCTAGTCACTTTCCCATCACATTGCCAATATGAATTGAAGAACTAGAAGACTATTTTTATTGTATCCATAAAGATCATCTTTTAGAAAGTTAAACTGTTTTCCCCTAAATATTTATATAGACTTTACAAATTTAAACAGTCATCACTTTGGACTCTCCATGCCCCTGATTACCATCATTAGTACAGATAGGGGGAAAGTGGCTATATATTGAAATACATGTACACTCTTACTGTAACATGTTATTTTGTACATTTCTTACTATATTATTCATTCAGCCAATATTTATTACATGTTCATCTAGTTCTGGCTTTGACATTGTAGCAGTGAATACATTGGTTAAGGTCCTGTCTTCATTCTATTAGTGTGGATATTTGAATAAAATATCCTAGGCCTGCTGACAAGCACAACTGGTCTGTACTATTGTTCGGAACATGCAGATGATTTTATCTTACTTATTCTGCAAGCAGACTTTGCCTCTGGTGAGCTTTACAACAGGATAGAGACTGGACAGATCACATTTCTCTTCAAATGTACTCCACATGAAGAAGTTTGGGGCCATTACAAACTTCATGTTCAACTGAACGATCTTAAACATAACAGTGTGGTTTAGGTATGAATATTCCTGTTCACTGGGCATAACACTCACTGTAAAATCTTGCCTTGAAATATTTTGCAAATTTCCTAAATTTGGGCAAAGATGTCAGCTTACAAAAGCAAAAAAAAAAAAAAAGCCACAGGTTGAGTCTAGTGTTCTTTACCCTCTGATTTGTACTCTCCCAGCTGAAGTTAATAATTATACCTTTTATTTTCTTAAGCAGCTTTTTCACTTTGAGAGTTTAAATAACTTGGTTAGCACAGCTTAGCTTTTCCCAGGTGGTTTATTGAATGTCACAGTTAACAGCCTCAGACCTGAAAAATGAAGCTAAATTCTTAAAAAAAAATGAGTTTTATGTATTCACTTCTGTATCATTTTGGTTTAGTAGCAAGAGAAGGGCTGCTGCTGCTGCTGCTAAGTCGCTTCAGTCGTGTCCGACTCTGTGTGACCCCATAGACGGCAGCTCACCAGGCTCCCCCGTCCCTGGGATGCTCCAGGCAAGAACACTGGAGTGGGTTGCCATTTCCTTCTCCAATGCGTGCAAGTGAAAGTGAAGTTGCTCAGTCGTGTCCAACTCTTAGCGACCCCATGGACTGCAGCCTACCAGGCTCCTCCGTCCATGGGATTTTCCAGGCAAGAGTACTGGAGTGGGTATTTGTATTTGTACCATTTGTAACCATTTGCTACAAATTCATTAGCTCATGAATGTGCAGAATTTTTGTTAAGTATTTTGTATTTCAGCTCTGTGATCAACATTATCATAATGTATATTAGGCACTTGGCTTCTTTTCATTATCTCCTTTTTCCTTCTCTTTCCTCCTTCATCCTCTCCTCCATTCTTGCCTTCCATCCATCCCCTTCTTCTCATCTTCTACATTACTATCTCTGGTCATTTTTCATCTTCTCAAAAGTTTCTCACCGAGTACTGAGAGTATGAACATGCCATTGTTGCAGGTAGGGGGACCCCTTCCAGGGCCCGAAACTGGGCTCTTGTCTAACACTCGGAAATGAATTGTCTGAGGAGACACATGTACGGACAAAGCAAGAGATTTTATTGGGAAAGGGCACCCGGGTGGAGAGCAATAGGGTAAGGGAACCCAGGAGAACTGCTCTGCCATGTGGCTCGCAGTCTCGAGTTTTATGGTGATGGGATTTGTTTCCGGGTTGTCTTTAGCCAATCACTCTGACTCAGAGCCCTTCCTGGTGATGCTCGCCTTTTCAACCAAGATGGATGCCAGAGAGAGGGATCCATCTCTGGGAGGTGGTTGGACATGTGGTGTCTCCTTTTGACCTTCCAGTTGGTGGTGGCCTATTAGTTCCGTGTTCCTTACCAGGACCTCCTGTCGTAAAACAGCTCATGCAAATGGTTACTATGGTGCCTGCCAGGGTGGGCGGTTTCAGTCCGTGTGCTTCCCCTAACACCATCACTTCTCAGACATATCTAGGTGTGGTTTACCAAAAAATGTAAGCATCTAAGGCAATTCTATCATCACTGTCACATGGGCTGTGCATGTGTATGTTTTATATGAATCCAAGAATGTGAATAACCTTCTACTTGGCAGAACACATTCAACTGATTAAAGCTGGTAGAAACTACAAAAATTTCACTGAATTCCAGAAACCATGTACCTTCTTAGTTTGTTTTGAGGCATTTTTTCCCCCAACATTGGTTAAATAGCTATCATTTTAACGTTTGCATTCCTCCTACCTCCCCCAACCCAAGGGAGGATAGTACTATTGTAATTATACTACATTCTTCTGAGGTTCTATAATGAGCTATTATTTTGCTAATGGAATATTCAAGTAGTCTGTAGTAATTTATCAAATAGTCCCAAGTCCCATTTTCTCAGTGTGAATCTTTTTGTTCACAGGTAAATTGATGTGTGGGGGGTTATCAAGGCTTTTTTGTAATTCAAATTATCCATTCCACCTCTCTTCACACACACACACAGACACACAATATATGCAATCTTAGAAGAGTTTTTAGAAATGTTTAGAATTAAAATTGTACAGACTTTTTGCAAGTAGAAATTTCTGCATTTTAATTTTCTTTTTTATTTTTGCATTTTGATCCCTAATTTTGAAAATGCACTTAAAATAAAGGAGGATGGGAAAATGTAATTCAGTTTTTTTCATGCTACAGGCTGTTCTTTTGTCAGCTTGAACTACTAGCAGGAGAGCACTATTCTAAATTCGACACTAAGAAACAGGAAACCATCTCGGCCCAAGCTCTTCTATTTTCCTCCACTTTTAAAAGACATGAATTTAAACTGGTATGGTTCTTATTGAAATGGACACCCCCTTTTGGCACAGAAATGTTAAAGGTATAATATTATATCTTTAATTAAAAGTGTTACGCATGTATTAATGAAGAGCTCCTGAGCAGAAAACTATGCAAAAAAAAAAAAAAAAAAAAAAAAAAAACCCACATTGGGAGACTTGTTTAAAACTATTTAAACAAACAACAAACAAATGCAAATTACCTATACAATTAACTAAGCCACTAACTGTAAGGTTCCAATTCTTGTCGTGATGGTAAAATGCTTGTTCTGCTGGCTGTTTCCTCAAATCAACCTTAAAGTTTATTTTGTAATATTGTCCTGACAGGAAAACATCTTTGAGAAGCTAACTAACAGAAGGCCCTGAGGATGAAGGATGTCTAGAATCGCTGCTGTGTGATAGGACAGGGAGTTGCACCCTCCTATGGGAATGCTCCGAAGATGACCCTTGAAGAGACAGAGTGAAGAAAAGCCTTCTAAAACATGTACTTGCCTTTCTTTCACATTGTCTTTGGACAATCATCACCTTCCCATTCACCAGAAATCTTCTGCAGCAGCTCAGATTGCTAAAGTGGTGTCTCTGAGATAACACTGGGCAGCACAAAGAGCCTGCCTGAGTGATGAATTATTAAAAACAGGTGAAGGCTGACCAGCTGCTCTCAGGCATCCACTATCCCCCCGCTTCTCCAACAACATCCATTCGCTGATGAATATCAGCCTAGGGAGACTGCCTCCTCCCATTGCTGTGCAACCATAAAAAATGAGACATGAATCACCCACAAGATGAAACTCCTGTGGGAGAATTGTTAATAGCCTGGAATCCACAGAGGTTCTGGGATGCCTGAGACTCTCTGCCCAAGGATTTAACCCCTCCTCTGTTTTTAAAATTCACCAAAATTCACATAGACTGGATCCTCACCTTTGGCCATTACCCAAAACACATTTCCAGGAATTCAGGGCCGTGTTTTCTATTCAGAGATCCTGCTGAAACAGAGTAGCTGACACACCAGGAGAGCCTGAACTCAGCAAGATAACTAGATGGCAAACAAAATAGAAAGATTAAGAATTAAAAATAGTATGATAATTATAATTAAGAATTAAAAATAGTATGATAATTATAATTAAGAATTAAAAATAGTATGATATAGTTATAGAAGTATTAGAAGATATTAGCCATATAAAAGAGTAACATTAAGCCACAAAAGAAGTTCCAAATGGAAAGATGATGCATAAGAATTTAGGAGTTCTTCTCAGGATTAAGGAAATCCTGAGATTTCTTTAATTTAAATTAGATTTAGAAGGGCCACTGAGTGACAAATAGTACTGATAATGAAAAATCTACACCAAGACAAATAAGTAAATTTAAGAAAATCAAAGTATAAAAGAAAATTCTGAACACTGATAAAAAGAAAGCAAAGAAAGGAACAAATACTCCAAGTGAAATCAATTTTAGAGGATGTAATCAAATTAGAAAAGAACAAATCTAGAAAATGATGGAAGAGATATGATAATTAAAATTATCAAATATTGTGATAACAGTTAATGCTGGCAAAAACTGAGGGTGTGGGTGAGGGTGGGTGTGTGTGTGTGTGTGTGTGTGTGTGTGAGAAAGAGAGAAAAAGAATGGAAAAAATCTAGAGCAAATGGAAAAGTATATAGAGAGTAACCTGGAAATAAAATTCAACATTATTCAATTTGATGAGTTAGCAAACCTAAGGAATGAGTGATAGTTTGTCTAGGAAAATATTCTTTTGGGAAAGTTGGTTGTTACTCTTGTTGTTAGAAGAAAAACTATAAAATTTGCGTATGTGTGTATACATAATAAAATTTAAATATTTGTTACAAGAAAATAATCATGATTTTGGATCTTTGGAGAAGGACAACTGCCATAAGAATGAAATAAATAAATGTCATGTAGAAATTTTAACCAGCAGAATAAATTAAAATCATTCAAACAGCACAGATGGAGAAAAAAATTTGAAGTTTACATGAAAAATAAGTACCAATATACTGGTAGTTATATTTATCTAGTATTTATAGTTGTCTATAACACTGAGTTAAACATACTAGTTAAAAATGGAGACTATATATAACAATGCATTTTTTAAAAAAGAGTAAATAATATGTTGTGTGAGAAAAGAAAAATATTAAGATGTATCAAGCAAATATGAACCAAAAGAAAAATGACATAGTAATCTTATACCTACAAATATAATTTACTGCCAAGAAGATGTTACATACGGATAAAAGAAACACTTGGACAAGAAGATATATTTATCATAAGCCACGCCCATTCATTTCTGTATTGCATATGATAGCATCCTCATTGCAGTGGCATATCTGAGCAGGTGCAACACATCAAATGACTTGGCAAACCCTAGTTATTTAGGGTTTAGACCAGATATGGTCTTTAACACAAGTTTACCAACTCCTGATATGTAAAACTGAATTCTAGAAGCAGAGAAAGCAAATGGGGTAAAAAATAATATTTGAAGAGAGCCAGAATATTATAAATGATAGAATTAGTAAACAAGAATGTTAAAAAAAGCTATTATATCTCTATTCTATATGTTCAAGAAGCTAGAAAAGAGGTTGAACATATTACATAGAGATATATAACATGTATTTTTTAAAAACCTGAACTTGTACTGATAAAAACTATATCTGAGAAGAAAAATTCACTGAATGGGATTCATGGTTGAATAGATATTGCAGAAGAAAAGATTAATGAAATTGAAGATATATCTATAGAAACTACCTAATATGAAAGAAAAATATAAAAAATAAAGGCCAAAAAGCTCGAACATAATAGTAGTTAGCCTTGGAACAAATATATATTAACACATAATTAGAGTTGCTGAAAGACAGGAAATTAGGGATGACCGAATAGTTTAAGAAATAATGGGAGCAATTTTTCTGAATCTGCTGAAAACCATATATCCCCAGATCCAAGAAACTCAATAGCCTCAAGTGTAAATGACATATTTAATAGCAAAGACTTTCCCAAGTCACATTACAATCAAATTGCCTAAAATCTGTAATAAACAGCCTTAAAAAGCAGCCAGAGGTACATTTCATATAAAAGAACAACAATTATCACAATAGATTTCTCATTGGAAATAGTGCAGACAAAAGTAAATAGTCCTAAAAGAAAAACTATCAACCTAAAATTATTTACCTATTGACAATACCTTTCAAACACAAGGATTAAATAAAGACATTTCAAACCTACAAAATCTGAAGGCAATAAAGAGCACTGGGAATGATAACTGCTACTGCTGCTGCTAAGTCGCTTCAGTCGTGTCCGACTCTGTGCGACCCCATAGACATCAGCCCACCAGGCTCTCCCGCCCCTGGGATTCTCCAGGCAAGAACACTGGAGTGGGTTCCAGTTGCTTCTCCAATGCATGAAAGTGAAAAAGTGAAAGTGAAGTCACTCAGTCGTGTCCGACTCTTAGCGACCCCATGGACTGCAGCCTCCCAGGCTCCTCCATCCATGGAATTTTCCAGGCAAGAATACTGGAGTAGGGTACCATTGCCTTCTCCAGGAATGATAACTATGTAGGTACATATAAAGATTTGTGAGAAAATCATTTAAATGTCTTTAAAAGATAATCTTCTCTTTAAAACAAAATTACTAACAATGTATAACAAGGTTGAAAACATGGTCAAAGCAAAATGTATAATTATAATATATTCAAGGCTGGAAGGGAAGAAAGAGGTCTACATCATTTTAACTTTCTTATAATATGCATAAATGTATATATCACTGTAAGTTAGACTGTGATAAGTTAAAGGTGTGTACTTTAAACCCCAAAGTGAATATGAAGACGACATACTAAAAAGTTATAACTAATGTGCCAACCAAAGAATAGAGAATCATAAAAATTAATTAAAAAGAAGGAAGAAAAGAGAAGAAAAGTACGAATGGGACAGATAGGAAGCAAGTAGCAGAATAATAGATGGTCAATAATCACATCAAATCTAAATGGTCTAAACCAAAGTTAAAAGGCAGGGACTGTATGATAAGTCAGAAAACAAATACAACTATATGCTGCCTAAAAGAATTCATTATATAAATATAAAGAATTATATTAAAAGCAAAAGAATGGGCAAAGATGTGCTAACCTATGAAATCTAGAAAAATAATTGATTTATGAAAATATGTTTTTCTCTTACCTATGAACAAAGACTTGGCTAAAAATTGAATTCTTTTATTTAGGTTACAGCTCTTGTTCTTTATGAACTGTTGACTAGGGATTAGTTCAGAGACCATATGGTCTGCTGATGTGGTTTTAGAGTAGTAACAGAAAATGTAAATTTGCTGATGAGTCTAAAACCTGGAAATTTCACATAAAAATTTGCATTTCTGGTGTTTCTCAAAAGGTTATAACGGTTGGCAGCCCTGGAATGCCATTCTCATATGGGAATACAGAACTAAAGTTGAGTGGCAACTTCTGCCTTTAGTCTAAACCTACAATCTCCAACTCAATGGCACCCCACTCCAGTACTCTTGCCTGGAAAATCCCATGGGCGGAGGAGCCTGGTGGGCTGCAGTCCATGGGGTCGCGAAGAGTCGGATACGACCGAGCGACTTGACTTTCACTTTTCACTTTCACGCATTGGAGCAGGAAATGGCAACCCACTCCAGTGTTCTTGCCTGGAGAATCCCAGGGATGGGGGAGCCTGGTGGGCTGCCGTCTATGGGGTTGCACAGAGTCGGACACGACTGAAGCAACTTAGCAGCAGCAGCAGCAGCAGCACAATCTGCAACTCACCATAGTGCCTATTGGCACGACTCCACTCTCTTGCATTACTTGCCTGACATCTGATGGCCACTGGGACTGTGAGCCCTGATGTTGCTTGATTGGTTTTTAGAATTCTGTATCCATGAAGAAAATTGTGAAACAATTCTGGCTTTTGTTGTCTGGTTTGTTGTGATCTCTTATTTTTAATGCTTTGACTGGATGGAATTAAGGAGATTTATTTAAAAATTGAAATTGTAGGATACATGAAAAATAAAATAAAACTATAGGAATCCTGTGTCTCACTGCTTTTTCCATTTACTTATCTGGTACATAATTTGTTCTGCATACTGAAGTATTAGTTTAGGAAGTTTGGCTTCTATTATAATTTATTTATTACTTTCATTTTTTATTGTGTTACCAGTTAAGCATATGCTGAAGACTTTTTTCTGATTTTAGTTGCCTTTTCTCTCTCTCTTTCCTTATTTTTTTTCTCCTGTGTTCTAAGACAAACACTCAAGTTTTTATTCATTATTAAAAGCTCAATTTTCTGTAATGCTGATACAGCTCTTTATTATTTCTAACAATAATTTTAATCTTTGATTACATTTTAGTGTTAGAATATATTAATAATAATTAATATTTATTGAGCACTTAACTACATGCCAAACACCATTTAAACATTTGAATATCTTATCTCAATGGATTTTTTCTAAAATCCTATGAAGATTGACTATTATTATCTCTTATAAAGGTGAAAAAAATAAGACTTTCAGAGATTAACTTTTTTGAGATCAAAAGTATGGAAAATAGTGAAAGCAAGACAAGTAACTGGGCATTTTTTAATCTAAAGCCCATGCTCTTATTCATGAGCTGCACAGTAAGCTTTCTTTTTCTCTGGTTTGTTTAGCTTGCTCTTCATCCAATTAATTCATTTCTTTTACCTTTAATTATGTTTCTTAAAAAAAAAATCCCCTCCCTCTTGTACCTCCCTTCCACTCCCCATCCCACCCATTAATTGTGATGATAAAATATAAGTAACATAAAATTTACCAACTTAATTTTTAGGCAGACGGTTTAGTAGTATTAAGTTCACATTTTTGTGTAATCAAACAATCTCTAAACCTCTTTTCATATTGTGAAATTGAAACTCTGTACCCATTAATCTCCCCACCCCTACACTGCAGCCCCTGTCAAGCACTATCTTACTTTGTCTCATCAATTCATTCTGTATCTCAGTTTGTTATTATAATAAGAATTTAATAAGAAATCCTTGTGTAGGAACCTTGTTTTCATAAAATTGTTAGAACCTAAATATTGTATTTCCAAGCTTTTTTAAAATTAGAAATGTTTTCAAAATATGTTCTTTTCCAGTGCTATAGTTTCTGTGTTTTATAGAGCAGAATCACTTCATATGATACTTATTTGTTTTGAAAAGATGTTCTCTTGAACTTGAAAAGAACAGTATTAATCTGTTGGTATTCATTTTATCTGAGCCCAGTTAGAATCATCCTTTCAAATCTCATGTCACAGGAGCTCATTATGTTTACAATCTCAATCAACTTTCTGGTTCTGTATTGTCTTTAGTAAGGATCCATTGGCCTGAGTAACAACCCCATGGTCTTATGATCTGATTATTTTATCATAAGGGAAGAGTCTTATTCTGTATACCCTAAAGTGATCTGTATTTCTTGCACTGCAAAAAAATCCAAATGGGGAAACAAATATTCCAACATCTGGATCTAAAAGGTTACCACATTCACATTGGCCTCGGCAATGTTTCATTCCTGAGGATGACTGAACTGAGAGATGCATTAAACACGGAAGAGGGGCCAGAGGGTGGAACAATGTGTTTGAATTCCATGTTGAGGAGCTTTCATGGAACAAAAAGGGGGACCTGTGCCTCTCTGAATCTGTGTAGATGGAAATTGTCCATCTTAAAACACGTGACTTTACCATTCTGCCTCCAGGCTAAGCTTAGTTGATTCTCCAACTTTTGCCTGACACATTTTTGACCAACATTTCTAGTTTCCACTGTTGTTGAAACTGCATTGCTTTTCCTGTTTTCATGAGCATTATAATGGAAAGATTGCAGAGATGAATCAAGAATTGCTGGTTACCAACGATGTAGCCAGAATATCCTCTTTCATATATAAATGGAAATGGCTTTTGCCCTCCTGTGCCAGTTTGACCTAAAACCCAATGTACGCCAACAGTATTTTATAAACCACACGCATGCACAAAGTGCCTTTTGACTATAAATCCAGCTGGTCACTGAAGAGCCAATTTCTGTTTACTATTACTATCTTTTCCATTTTCTTTTCCCAGAAGTATTTTGGCAGGGAAGGGTATATATATATATATATATATATATATATATATATATATATTGCACAATTACCTAAATTATATTGAAATATTATTTGCCTCTATTTTTTTCTTAAAAATATTCATTTTTTCAGCACCTTTACGACCAATTGTCATCTGATGTGATCACTTTAAATTATTAGATAACTTTTTACAGTCAAGGATGAATGACTTTCAACCTTCCAAATTCTATTTCATGTCCATAATACACGCTAGTTGAATTAACAGTCTGTGGAAGTAACAATAGCTAAATTATAAAATTTATTAAAAATCCATTCTACCACGGTCTAGATCTTCATTATGTGGTTTAGGGAGGGAAGAACAAGTCAGAATAGAAAAAGACAGAGTGTGAAATTTAAGCAAAAATTGTGAGCTAAAGCTTGAAATTAAAATTTCAACTAGAGCTCAGTTTAAGAAAACAAACCAGGACAAAATGAACTGAGAAGGGGATTTTGTGTGTGCTTGCATGCATGTGTATGTGGTCACTATGGCTCAAGAAAATTCTATGAATTAGCTCATTGGCCATGACTGCAGTATTTCTTATGGAAAGAAAGGATGACTTGTGCGTATGATCTCATCCATTCTCAAGGAGCAGGAAGCTGTTTATGTGAAGAGGTTATTAACAATAATAATTCTGAAGAGAGGAAGTGTTGTCCAATGCTTAGAGTCAGCGGCTTAGATTCTATTTCTGGATGTATCCATTTTTTTTCAGAGGTTTTAGACAGGTCATATTTTCTTAGGTCTACTGTTTATATCTGTTTGCTTGGGGTACTAACAGTTTCCACTTTATTATTATATGGCAAATTTTTGTGAGTTTTAATAACTTCAGGTAAAATAATTTGCAAAGATGCTTTAAAGTCATTAGTGAACCTCTAGGATGAAAAAGGAAGTATTCCTTTCCTGGAGAAAATGTAATATCTTTTCATAGCAAGTGTTGTGTGGTCTTTCTTTCTTTTTAATGGAAATGCTCAGCATTGCCAAGTATATTCTGTAAGCTTTCTTTCCAGAACTGCTATTTAGCAGCTTCTCACCAGAACTGTTTCACATGACCTCATTATTAGATATGTTTTGTAACTAAATACCCGTTTTTATTTTTTAAAGGGGGAAAATCACAATGAATTTGAATCATTAAGGAATTTGGGGGCCATTTCTGGAGCAGCACTTTTTCTTTCTTATGAGAACAAGTCCACTCCTCATGAGATGCCCTGGACAGTAAGTATGTAGCAGCTGGTATGTATGTAAGTATGTATGTATGTATGTACATAAGTACATACAGTAAGTATGTAAGTATGTAACAGAAACATTATCTGTTTGGGGCAAACAGGAAACATAGGTATTTGGGATTTAGCTTTAGGGAAAATAAGTAAGCAAATACTGGGGGTGAGTAAGAATCTATAAGCCAAGTATATATATTCATCACTATCAGTTAGTAAGAACTTAAACTTGCAACATATTTTATAGGTGCAAATAGTAGACCGTGCATATTGTTTCATGAAAAATGTGAAGTAAAGCAAAGCATTTTTTCAGGCTGAAAAGACTAAATTTTGGAGTTATTAATTAATTCATCTAAGGTTGCACACCAAAAGAGCTAGTACTCTAACCCCAATAGTTTGATTTTTTCCCTAGCTGCTGCTGCTGCTAAGTCACTTCAGTCGTGTCCGACTCTGTGCGACCCCATAGATGGCAGCCCACCAGGCTCCCCCGTCCCTGGGATTCTCCAGGCAAGAACACTGGAGTGGGTTGCCATTTCCTTCTCCAATGCATGAAAGTGAAAAGTGAAAGGGAAGTTGCTCAGTCGTGCCCGAGTGTTAGCGACCCCATGGACTTCAGCCTACCAGGCTCCTCCATCCATGGGATTTTCCAGGCAAGAGTACTGGAGTGGGGTGCCATAATAGATGCTATACCTTGATTCTCAACTAGGGAGGGAAAGGAGCTCTTACACAGTTCATGCTGCCTACCTGCCTATCTGCAGACTTTGGTGTGCAACGTCCCACCAGTTGAGAATCACTGACATATCAAGCCACATGATGAGTGTGTTCCTCTCCAATTTGTTGACAGAAAACAGTTTGCCACCCAGAGAATATGGCTTTTTGTGTTCTCTTTTTATGTAAATGATGAAACTATACCAGGAACACGAAATGCTCATCTTCATTTTCTCAAGCCAGGTTTTTTGTTTTTTATTTTTTTGAATATACTCAGATCCTTGTGACAGTGTTTATCCCTGCTCTCAGCTGAAATTTGGCTGCTGTTCTTATGCTCTGATAATAGCCCTAGCCATCCTCCATTGCCTCTATCTAAAACTAACATTCCCCAAGCCCAGTTCCCATTACTGTCGGTGCCCTCGTTTGTTTTTTCTTTTTTTTCACTAATGTACATTTTAACTGAAAACACATGACATTGCTGAGATTCAAACCTCTCTCAAACATAACCGAAGAATCATTTTCTAACTTGACTTGCCTCTGGACTGTACTCCAGGGAGATTTTCATGTGGCCACAGTTGCTGAACTTCACATTGCCATCTCTGTTTTGGCTTCAACGTGGAAAAAGAAAGAAAAACGGGCTTCTTTTCTCATGAAATCTCCTATCAGTCCTCTGAGAAAGGAATGGGGAACCATTTTAAGAGAGACATACCTTAATTTTGTTGCAAATCCTTTTCTGCCTTCCAGCCTTCAATATCAATATGTCACACTAAATTATTTCATTAAGTACTTCATCTCCTCTGTAACCTGCTTGTCTTTGAGGACAAACCGTGGATCGGCTGTGTACACGTCTGCAATATTTCAACTCAAAGGACATCTGCCGACTCTTAACCAGAAAACTATGTGCATTCTTTTCCTCTCCCCTTCATAAATATATATTGCAATTTCCACTGTTATTAAAAAAAAATTATACTTTGGTCCTTAGCGATCTACCGTGCCCTACTCTCCCTTCAGTCTTAAGCTGACCTTGCTCCCTGAGAAAGACAGGAAGACAACCTTAAGTGACAACGAGACAAATTTCATTTTGTTGGGAACTGCCTTTTCAATTATTTCTCTCTTCTCGATTTCTCCTTGCTGACCTGGTCCAAGCTGTTACATTGACAGGGGTCCCTCACCTCTAAATTAAAATATGCAAATTGTTATGGTTTCTGCACTAGGGCCAGTAGAGCCTGGGCACTGTGATTGCAAAAGATTGTTCAGTTCCATTTTGCATCAGAAGAATATAGTTACCTGCTTCTGCCATTTCCTATTATGAGAAAAATAATACCCTGCAGACTGATACATTATAAGCAATACATTTATGCATCAGTATATTTCTATTTTAAAAATGAAAGATTATTACTTTTTGTGACCCACATTCTGCCACAAGGACAATATGTCCAAATATATGCACATACTTTCAAGGACTTGGTGAATGTATTTTAAATGTTTCAATACTGAGAACTAGTCTACCTTAATTTGAAACATAACTACATTTTTAAGTACTTAAAAATTTTTAATAGACTTGAAATATAAAACAGTTACTATCAATACATTTTAAAAGTATTATTCCTTTCGTAAAATCTTGGATTTGGGATGCTTCCCTAGTCATTGGATCAATTAGTACTGTTCACAACTGAGCGACCAGGCGCACACACTCACATGCATGCACTCACACATACACACACACACAGAGTCTGATAGACAAGTCATTTTGGGGGCCGTTCTACATACTGTTTGCCTATATGTGCATGTATACTATTCACTAAAATTTCCCCATTATTTTAAAAAATTCTGTTTCTCAGATTATAATATAAAATTAGCTTCTAAATACCCACGGTAATGACTAACAACATTTAGAAATGCTCAAGGATTATTTCTGTGATACTATTATATCCACCATGGTTCTCAGAAATTCCTAAGTGATCATGAATTGACCTAAGCATCATGTTTTCTCCCAAGTTGTCTTAGGAGATCTGGAGTAGAAGCCTATTCGTAAACCACCATATGTGAAAATCACTCATTGACAGGTGAAATAGCAATAATAAATAAAAGTACTGGAAAATCAAAAGGTTATTTGTTGCTTTGAGATATACAGTTGGCCTTGAACAACAAGGGGGTTAATCCACTTATAACTTAGCCCTCTGTATCCATGGTTCCTGTACATCTGCAGATTCAACCAACCAGAAACTGCATAATAGAGTATCACTTACTATTGAAAAATATCTGCATATAAGTGGACCTGTGCAGTTCAAATTCATATTTTTCAAGGGTCAACTGTATTTGATATTTTCTATTTACTTTTTCCATCAAAATTTGATTACGTTAGTTTGGTTTAAAATGAACTTTTAATTCTTAAACATTCATTGATAAAAGCAAAATATATCAAGTCCTGGGAAGAAAACCATCTTCAGTTCAAAATGTTACAAAATGTAAACCACCGGGAAAGAGTGATAAACACTAAAAACCTATGCTAATACATAAAGTACCGAGTCCCATATCTGTTGGTAATGAGCAGTACCAACACAGGGTAAGCAACCTGTCTGGACCTTATTTTTCACATCAGTTAGATTTCATAGTCTATTTCAGTGAACTTTTTTCTCCTATAGTGGGCTTTTTTACCTTGTATGAGGACTCTAAGGGAAAATAATAAATTTTTACAAACTAAAATAAAAATTGGGAAGAAAATTTTCCTTTATGTGGTTGAGATCATTGAAGAATATCAGTTCTGTAATTCTAAGTCACTGATTCTAAACCCTCTTGTCTAACTTTTCTTGCTTATTGGGTGGATATTCAAAAATGAAATTTGTCACTACAATATATCCTTTTAACTTTAAGTATCTGAGATTACTAAGTGGATTCTTTAAAAAGAAAGCAATTTTTTCTTTTCATTTTATTTTCTTTTGAGTCATTGTCTTTGACTTTCTCTCTTTAAGACCTATCTTAATCTTACATTTCATCTTTAGAAACTAATGGGGTTTTGTTGATGTCATCAAGATGGCGATATAGGTTGTTCCTGACTTCAGTTCCCTTCACAAGAAGACTCACTCACAACTATTCATGGAAAAGACAGCATTGTGTAAATTATAGAACACAGAGGGGATGCTGGAGCATCTTGCTGGATCACAGGAATGGAGAAGGACTGAATTAGAAAGGGAACCAGAGTGACTGCACTCTGACCGCATCGCCCCTCCCCAAGGCTGGCATAACAGCATACTGAGAGGGACCCCACAGGCCCATTGTTTCCCCAGTGGGAAAAGGAGAACCCAAGGTTTATATTCAATTTCCATAGCACTGGGTGCCAGTTCCCATGAAGCCCATTAATAAGGCCTCACATCACGGGATTGCTGGGGGATCTTACGGGGCTTGACTTCTAGAGTCCAGGCTGTGATGGGGAAGGGGGCAGGGCTTAAGGCAACCAGTACTCAGATCTTGGCACACTGAGTTCCTACTCACAGAAGCACCCAAGTAGAAATCCCAGCTAGCAGTTTGCCCATCTGCACAGCCAAGATAGCAGCCCCATCTGGCCAGGGAACTTAGTCGGTGGTACTGCCTGATTTGGGATCCCCAATGGCAACTCTTTGCCTTAGAGACTGCTCTGAGACTACCCCCTCCAAGCTTAGGTAGAGACATTATTCCATAACCTTGCCTACTGCTGAATGTAGCCCCAGCCCTGCCTGAGCAGGAAGCCTTGCTGGAGCACCTGAGAAGCTGTCTGGCCTAGCAGCACTCAAGAAAAGAGTCTAGTTGGCAGTGCTGGCCATCTGTAGAGTCAGGATAGTGGCCCTTCAGCCATGCCAGGTAACTCAGCATGCACTTCTGCCTGATTTGAGATCTGCAATCATAGTTTTTGCAGGTCTTATTGCCTGTTCTGCCCTGTCACCCAGGCAGCAAAGCTAATTCATAGCCCTGTCCACTTTTGAGTGCAGCCCCCAGCCTTGACCAACCAGAAAACCTGGACAGAACACCCCACAAAACATGACCCAGCGGTACTTGGGCAAAGTCTGGTCAGTGGCTTTGTCCTTCTGCAGACCCCAGTTGGTAGCCTCATTTGGCCAGAGAGTTTGCTGAGTAGTTCTTCCTGAGTTGGTACCCTCCTCCCCCAAAATGACTCTTACCAGCCTTAGAACTTATTCTGCTTCTCTTCCCCTTCCCTATCAGAGGGAAACTAATTAATAGCCTTACCCACTGTTGAGGGAACACTTTATTCCACCCAATCAGGAAGGCTGGCTAACCCTAACCCTAACATCTGGGAAATTGTGTTGCCCAGTAGCATTGAAGCAGAGAGCCTGGTCAGTGGCTCTGCCCTTCTATAGGGCCACACCAGCAATCTGGCTTGGGGGCTTCATGCACAATTCTGCCTGATTTGGGATCTCAACCAACAAGTCTTCCTTGCCAGCTTTGAAACTGGTTCTGCTGCCCTGCCCAGGTTGGGAAGCTAATTCACAGCCCTGCCTGCTACTGAGTGACACCCCAGCCCCACTTGACCAGGAAACCATGCCAGAGCACCTGGAAAGTGCCTAGCAGCATCTGAGCAGAGAGCCTGGCCAGCAGCTCTGCCATGTGTAAAGCCAAGTCAGTTGCCCTGCCTGGCCAGGTAGTTGGTGTGCAGCTCTGTCTTATTTAGCCCCAAATAATGAGCCTTGACAGCCTTGGAGACTGTCCTGTGGCCCAACTCAGGTGAGGAAGCTAATTTGTAGCCCTGAATACAGCATTAAAGACCCACCCAACTAGAAAGATGAACCAGAGCACCCAGAAAGCTATGTAACCCATTCTACAGCCCTCTTTATAATGGCATATGAACAAAGAGCCCAGCTAGTGACGTGCTTATCTGCAGAACAAAGCCAGCTGGCCCATGTAGCCAGGGAACTCAGTGTACAAATATGTTTGCTTTGGGTCCCCAAACAAAGCCATGCCAGCTTTGGGGCCTATTCTGTTGATGAAACCAGGCACTGAAACTAATTCATAACACTGCTTACCATTGAGTTCAGTGCCCAGCACCCTGTTCACAATCCACCCACCCCACCCCCTCACTAGGAAGCCTGGTGAGAATATCCAGGCAACTGCAGAGCCCATCCCACAGCCATGTTTGAGCAGAGAACCAAGCCAGAAGTCCTACTCAAGTGTTCCCAGCATGCAGCACAACCACTCCTGATTTCAGAGCTTGGGCAGAGACTTTCCAGAACAAATAAAAGCTGAAGTAGTTTCTCAGCAAATATACCTGCTTCACAAAAAATGCTAAAGGAAGTTCTTGACACAGAAATAGAAGTGTGCTAATTAACACCATAAAAGCATACACATAGGTACAAAATTCACTGATAAAAGTAAATATATAGTCAAAGTCATATTCTCTAGTATTGTAATGGTGGTCTGTAATTTATACAAAACTCTAGTTGAAAGGTTAATGAAGCAAAAATATTAAAAATAATCATGATTATAATAATTTGGTTTTTAGATATACAGTGTTAATAAACTGTAACATCAATAACCTAAAACGTGAGGCAGAGCTAATAGTGTAAAATTTAGGAAGGCTATTAAAGTTAAATTGCTATTAGCTTAAAATAGGGTGTTAGAAATACAAGATATTTTATTTAATTTTCAATATAACCACAAGGAAATAAATGTGGTGAGACAAAAGATTATGATAGAAGAGTCAAAGTATATTGCTATAAAAAATCATCATATCACAAAGAGGACAGCAAGAATAAGAGGAACTCTGTATCTATAAAATATTTAGAAAACAATTAACAAAATGGAAATAGTAAAGTCTTTATATACCAATAACTACTCTAAATGTAAATAGATTAAATTCTCTAATCAAAAGACATAGTTGGCTGAATGGATAGAAAAACAAGATCCAGTGAACCACTGCCTACAGTGCATACTTAATTTTAAAGACACATAGATTGAGAGGGAAGAGATGGAAAATGGTATTTCAAGCAAATATTAACCAAAAGAAATTAGGAGTAGCCAAAGCTATATTGAGGCTTCCCTTGTAGCTCAGTCAGTAAGGAGTCTGCCTGCAATGCAGGAGACCTGGGTTTGATTCCTGGGTTGGGAAGATCCCCCGGAGAAGGAAATGGCAACCCACTCCAGTATTTTTGCCTGGAGAATCCCATGGACAGAGGAGCCTGGAGGGCTATAGTCCATGGGGTCACAAGAGTCGGACATGACTTAGCAACTAAACTACTACCACCAAAGCTATATCAGATGAAATAGATTTTAACCTAAAAATGGTAAAGGGAGAAAAATAATGTCAGTATATAATTATAAGATGGTAGGTTCATCAGAAAGATACAATTATAAATGTTTGTGCATCCTACATTGGAGTACCTAAATATCAAAAGCAAATAATAACAAAACTAAAAGGAGAAACAAACAGCAATATAATAATGCTTGGGTACTTTAATATCCAACACTTTCAACATTGGATCAGTTCAGTTCAGTTCAGTCGTTCAGTCCTGTCCGACTCTTTGCAACCCCATCGACTGCAGAACACCAGGCCTCCCTGTCCATCGCCAACTCCCGGAGTTTACTCAAACTCATGTCCATTGAGTCGGTGATGCCATCCAACCATCCCATCCTCTGTTGCCCCCTTCTCCTCCCACCGCCAATATTTCCCAGCATCAGGGTCTTTTCCAAAGAGTCAGTTCTTTGCATCAGGTGGCCAAAGTATTGGAGTTTCAGCTTCAACATCAGTCGTTCCATGAATATTCAGGACTGATTTCCTTTAGAATGGACTGGTTGGATCTCCTTGCAGTCCAAGGACTCTCAAGAGTCTCCTCCAACACCACAGTTCAAAAGCATCAATTCTTCGGCACTCAGCTTTCTTTATAGTCCAAATCTCACAGCTATACATGACTACTGGAAAGACCATATCTTTGACTAGATGGACCTTTGTTGGCAAAGTAATGTCTTTGCTTTTGAATATGCTGTCTAGGTTGGTCATAACTTTTCTTCCAAGGAGCAAGTGTCTTTTAATTTCATGGCTGCATTCACCATCTGCAGTGATTTTGGAGTCCCCCAAAATAAAGTCTGTCACTGTTTCCACTGTTTCCCCATCTATTTGCTATGAAGTGATGGGACCAGATGCCATGATCTTAGTTTTCTGAATGTTGAGCTTTAAGCCAACTTTTTCACACTCCTCTTTCATTTTCATCAAGAGGCTCTTTAGTTCTTCTTTGCTTTCTGCCATAAGGGTGATGTCATCTGCATTGATATACATTGGATATATCATCCAAAAAGAGAATTAATAATGAACAGTAGATTTGAACAACATAGAAACCAAATTGTTGTGCTTAGTCACTCAGTCGTGTTCAACTCTTTTTGACCCCATGAACTGTAGCCACCAGGCTCTTCTGTCCATGGGGATTCTCCAGGCAAGAATACTGGAGTAGGTAGCCATTCCCTTCTCTAAGAGATCTTCCCAACATAGGGATCAATACAGGTCTCTGCATTGCAGGTGGATTCTTTACCATCTGAGCCACAGGGAAGCCCATAAATCAAAATGGACCAAATATGTAAATAGTGAACATTTCATCCAGCAAAAGGAGAATGCTGTTGCATATAATCCTCAAATGCACATGAAACCTTTTCCAGGATAGATCATATGTTAGGCTACAATACAAATATTAGCAAATTTAAGAATATGGAAATCATATCAAGTATTATTTTTTCCCACAATTGTGTAATGGAAAACTGGAAAACTCACAAATATATGGAAATTAAGCATCACACACCTGAACAGTGAGTAGATCAAAGCAGAAGTTATAAGGAAAATGAAAAAGTATATTGAGACAAATGAAAATGGAAACACAAAATTAGACATTCACATGTAAAGAATGAAATAGACCTCTATATTATACCACTTACAAAAATTAACTCAGAATGAATTAAAGCCTTAAATATAAGACCTGAAGTCATAAAACCCCTAGGACAAAACATAGAGAAAAAGCTGTTTGACGTGGGTCTTGGCATGACTTTTTCACATATGACACCTAAAGCATAAACAACAATTTTTTTTAAATGGGACCACATAACACCAAAAAGCTTCTACACAACAAAAGAAAACATCAACAAAGAGAAAGGCAACCTACAGAATGGGAGAAAATATTTGTGCAAGCTACACATCTGATAAGGCGTTAATAGCCATAATATACAAAGAACTCCTATAACTCAGTAACAACAAAAAACAATATTGGCAAAAACTTGAACAGACATTACATTTTTCTAAAAAAAAGTATTCAAATGGTCAAGAGGTATATGAAAATGTTCTCAACATCACTAATTATAACACCTGTATTATTTAACCAACCAGCAAAGCTGGCATAATAAAGAGACTTCAAAATGCAAGGGCTTTTATAATATTAGAGTTTGTTTCTCTCTGATATACTGGCTGGAGTTGAGGGGTTTCATATTAGAATATCTCCCACACAGTGTAAAGTGAAACAGGAAGTGTCCTTATCTTTCGGGAGGCACGCTGTCTCTTCTCAATTCAGGCTGGAATCTAGTCACATGGCAGTCCAGGCTGTAAGAGAAGACAGAAAACACAGTTCAAATCTAGGTGTCAGTGTGTTCAGGTAAAACTAAGAAAGTTGATTATTAAATAAAGGAGAAAGGAAATTGATGGACAACTGTCTTCCACTTAGTATTCGATTGATTATTTTTGAATAAGTAAATATCATTTATATAGCATATGTTTAAAATCTAGATAATTCTGGATGAATTCCCAATTGAATCATGATAGTTTTTTTTCCTAAGATAGTATTATACTGTTTATAAAAACAGAATAGAAAAACTATATTCTAAGATAGTGATAATAAATATTTTCATTTAAAGTCATTAAGAGGAGAATGTCAATCACAAGTGTTCTTCCCATTATCAATATATATTTTCTTCTTTCTGCATTGTCTAATGTAGTACTATAAAATATTTCTACAGTTAAGGAGGAAACAAAATAAGCACATGGAAGTTGATTTGAAATTAGTAACACAGTCCCATATATATACCTATGCTGAGACATACAGTGAGAAAAAGAAAACAATATTCTATTTCCCATTATTACCCATGCAGAGTTTTCCAGTTCTCCTTTCATCCTTCTAGGCCAACTGCCTTATTCTCACTGAAACCTCCTGGCACATGCTTGTTTTCCTGGCAGTTTAAGTAGAATGTCAACCCCAGACTCTACAATGCATCTCTGTCTGTATTTCATAATATCTAGCAAGACTGTGGTTACTTAATTAATTCAGAGCAATGGTACTAATAATTAAATAACATGCACAATCCATTTTAAGAAGAGTAGCAGCAAGTGATTTTTTTGTTCCCTCCACTAAACCTTGTTTAAATTAGCTATGTGCATTTCCCAGCTTGTTAGGCAGCCTGAATTGAAATTCAGTTCACTATATCTTCGTCATTACCTGCACATTATGCACCAATCTGCCAAGGGCTTTCAAATATGCCTATTTATATGCTGCATTTGGGCTTCCCAACACTATTATAAAAGCAAGCTGACCTAGAGACACTCTTGTTTTCTCTAAGGAACTGAAATATCTACCACATATAGGGAATATTAAGGGCAACGATTTATTTAAGTTCTGAAGTGAAGAGCTAACAAAATTGCATATAAGATATTGATATCAAAATCCACACAAGGAGAATAATAAAGACATGCAATAAAAAAAAGTTGATCAAATTTTAATCTAATAATATCCTATGTAATTTTAATTAACTTATTTGTCTAATGCTACATAAGGTTAAATCATTTATAGATGCTGTTTGTGTGTTTTAGCAATGTTATTAGTGTCTCATGTTTCATTTTCTCTATTCACATGCTGAATCCACCCCTTTGAAGTAATTAGCATAATCACTAACATTATAAGATCATTTTCCTCACTCCAAATAAATGACCATCAAATTCATGCCTACTCTCTATATTCAGAAATGCTTAAATAGTTCATTACTACCCAAATGACTATGGGGAAATGCTGTGCATAAGATGAAAGTAATAATGACTCATACCCCCCACAACGAAGATGAAACTCTTCCACATAGGAATTAATTCACTGTAAAATATCTGAGATCAGGAAGATAATTGAAAGGACTAAAAATAAAATTGAATGCAATAGGTAATCTAAAGGTCATGAGACTTGTCACTAAACAATTAGAAGATTTTTTAATTTTGATAGGCTTTATAAACATTACTACAGGTTATATTCTGAATATAGATTGCTTTTAAATTGAGCTTTCTTATATCTAAATGTATAGCTAATGAAAACCTTTTATATGCTAAAAGAATTCACCATTCATATTACACTGATGAAAAAAATTAAATGTCATAAGATATCATAAACAGATATTTTCATTTTGGTAAGGTTAAGTTTTATCAATACTACTATAGCTTCTGTTCTGATTCAGAGCAATTTTTAAATGGTGCTTTATCTAAATGTACATCTAATGAAAATACTTTTATACATTACATTTCACATTTCTTATCACACTAAATCTAAAAGGAATCTGAAACACTTAATAGTATTCATTTAATTTTCTAACAATAATATCTTCTTTTGGTAATAGGCATTATTGATTTTCAAATCTGAACCTATATTATCTGACACAAATGAGGAAAAATAAGGAAGATAGTATTCCTAAATTTAAAGATATGAGCAAATTTGATATTGATTCACAGGGCACCACACAATAGATTATAGTGATATTGGTTAATAACAGAATTAATATTTCTTAATACTGAACTTAGAGCCCAGATCTAAACAAAACTGTGAAGAAGAGTGCTTATTCATAGCATATTTCAGTTTTTTGTATGCATCCCTTTTTTCTCAAATACCTTCTGAGCCCATGATGGCTGCTAGCATTTCAGCACCCAGGACTTAGGCACACTGGCATGCATCCTTTATGCTGTGAGGCTACTGTGCTTGGCCTCCTTATAAGATCAGTTCTTACACCAGACAGGTGATGAAATATTTTGAAAATGACCTGTGGTTCATGCTGTCTAACCACATCCTTCCTTTCATGGGAGACTTGACTAACAGAACTCAGTGCCAGAGTTATCTTTCCTTCTCTTTCCTCTCTGTTCCACTTTATATTCTTATAGTGCCAGAGAATCTTATAAAAGATCAGGGTCCCTGTTCACTTAGGCTCATGTAAATCTCTGAGGTAAATATTTAGCCTAGCTTTCATATCTGTCATGTTGCTTACTAGGGGCTACTGTTCGCCCTACATTGAAATCTCCAGGTGCTTTCATGGACCTTCAAGTCATTCTAAATATGTAAGGCTATTGTGAGAGTTTTCTCAGCAAATGGCTTTGAAGAGTCTCAAAAAATGGAGGTTTTTCCAAAATTTGCAGAAACAGTCAACCAATATTAACATAAGGTAAGTCACTTCAGTCGTGTCCGACTCTGTGCGACCCCATAGACGGCAGCCCACCAGGCTCCCCTGTCCCTGGGATTCTCCAGGCAAGAACACTGGAGTGGGTTGCCATTGCCTTCTCCAATGCATGAAAGTGAAAAGTGAAAGGGAAGTCGTTCAGTCGTGTCCAACTCTTAGCAACCCCATGGACTGCAGCCTACCTGGCTCCTCCGCCCTATAATTAATTTCTAATCTCCAAATGTTCACAAATATATCAAAAGGTGCTCAACATCATTTGTCACTAAAGAAAAGCAGGTTCAAAATATAGTAACTACTAAGCATCTACAGAAATGGCTAAAACTAAAAGGATTGAGAGCAAATTAGACTAACACATTGACGGAGGGGATACAGCTTGAGGCAATTACTTTTGCTAATGGCTTGGTCATATCTAATAAATCTGGACACACAGGAATCCAGTAAGGCTGGTTGTGTGTATGCCCAACAGAAAGGCAGACACATGGACTCAGACATATAAAAAATTTTCATATCACACTATCCATAAAAGCCAAAAACTGAGAATAAAAACAATATCCATCTATAATAGACTGAATAAAGAAAAACAATGGAATACTATATATTAAGAGAAAAGAACAAATATTGCTAAATGTAGAAAAGATAGAATGCCATAGTAAACAAACAAACAAAACCCATGTAATTCTTCTCCTCATCAGAAATAGCAATTCATCTCTCAGGGATCAATCTACATTACCCAAGCACATAAGAGTTAGGTGAAAAAACAAAAGACCACTTCATCAGTGGTGTAAATTAGTAAATTTCAGTTTCAGTTTCAATTTAGTCGCTCAGTCGTGTCCGACTCTTTGCGACCAAATGGACTGCAGCACACCAGGCTTCCCTGTCCATCACCAACTCCCAGAGTCTGCCCAAACTCACGTCCATTGAGTAGGTGATGCCATCCAACGAACTCACCCTCTGCCGTCCCCTTCTCTTTCCCAGCATCAGGGTCTTTTCAACTGAGTCAGCTATTCGCATCACGTGGCCAAAGTATTGGAGTTTCAGCTTCAACATCAGTCCTTCCAATGAACACCCAGGACTGATTTCCTTTAGGATGGACTGGTTGGATCTCCTTGCAGCCCAAAGGACTCTCAAGAGTCCTCTCCAACACCACAGTTCAAAAGCATCAATTCTTCAGTGCTCAGCTTTCTTTATAGTCCAACTCTCACATCCCTACATGACTACTGGAAAAACCATTGCCTTGACTAGATGGACCTTTGTTGGCAAAGTAATGTGTCTGCTTTTTAATATGCTGACTAGGTTGGTCATAACTTTTCTTTCAAAGAGTAAGCATCTTTTAACTTCATGGCTGCGATCACCATCTGCCGTGATTTTGGAGCCCCAAAAAAATAAAGTCAGCCACGGTCTCCACTGTTTCCCCATCTATTTCCCATGAAGTGATGGGACTGGTATGCCATGATCTTCGTTTTCTGAATGCTGAGCTTTAAGTCAACTTTTTCACTCTCCTCTTTCACTTTCATCAAGAGGCTCTTTAGTTCTTCTTCACTTTCTGCCATAAGGGTGGTGTCATCTGCATCTCTGAGGTTATTGATATTTCTCCCAGCAATCTTGGTTCCAGCTTGTGTTTCTTCCAGCCCAGCGTTTCTCATGATGTACTCTGCATAGAAGTTAAATAAGCAGGGTGACAATATACAGCCTTGACGTACTCCTTTTCCTATTTGGAACCAGTCTGTTGTTCCTGTCCAGTTCTAACTGTTGCTTCCTGACCTGCATACAGATTTCTCAAGAGGCAGGTCAGGTGATCTGATATTCCCATCTCTTTCAGAATTTTCCACAGTTTATTGTGATCCACACAGTCAAAGGCTTTGGCATAGTCAATAAAGCAGAAGTAGATGTTTTTCTGGAACTCTCTTGCTTTTTTGATGATCCAATGGATGTTGGTAATTTGATCTGTGGTTCCTCTGCTTTTTCTAAAACCAGATTGAACATCTGGAAGTTCACAGTTCACGTATTGCTGAAGCCGCTTGGAGAATTTTGAGCATTACTTTGCTAGAGTGTGAGATGACTGCAATTTTGCAGTAGTTTGAGCATTCTTTGGCATTGCCTTTCTTTGGGATTGGAATGAAAACTGACCTTTTCCAGTCCTGTGGCCACTGCTGAGTTTTCCAAATTTGCTGGTATATTGAGTGCAGCACTTTCACAGCATCATCTTGTAGGATTTGAAATAGCTTAACTGGAATTCCATCACCTCCACTAACTTTGTTTGTAGTGATGCTTCCTAAGGCATAATTACATAGGTAAGTTAGTGAATATACCTGTTTCAATAGGATAGACACATTTACTCTACAAAAACAACCCCCCATGTAAATCAACAGTATACAAATACAAGAAGAGTACATGTGGACTAATAAATGCCCTTTTACTGCACAACACACAGAACCTTGACTAAGTATGAAGGGCAAGTTTAATTCAAGAGGCATTTAGTTATATTCAATGACACTTGTTCAAGTTTTCCACTCAAACACCCAAATATGTTATCAAGGTCATCTCCTGGCTCTATAGGGCTACAGATATAATGTTGACACCTAAAACAATTTGCATGGAAGAATTTCAAGCCACTTAGGGAGTGGGATCCTCAGAGAAAGTTACTTGTGCTAATTGAAAGCTTAAAGACATTAAAACCAAATCCAAGTCATGTTTGTTTTAAGGATAAAGATAAAGCCAGAAGAGGAATTAGGATGAAGGGCTTCAATCCAGAGGTGCAAGCACTCATTCACTCATGAGCTGTTTATTGTGAAACAGTTATTTTTGGCCAACTATTGTTTTCTGTCCTAGAAATAAAGTGGTCTTCAGAGAGGTCTTTTCCATCAAGGTGATCACCTTCTACAAAGATAGACACTATAGGCACCTACTTTTGGTGGGCTTCCCAGGTGGCGCTAGTGGTAATGAACTCACCTGCCAATGCATGAGACTTAAGAAACCTGGGTTTGGGAAGATATGCTGGAGGAGGGCACAGCCACCCACTCCAGTTTTCCTGCCTGGAGAATCCCATGGACAGAGGAGCCTGGTGGGCTACAATCCATAGGGTTGCAAAGAGTCAGACACCACTGAGGTGACTTAGCTTGCATGCACGTACTTACAGGCAGACCTTGTTTTATTGTGCTTCACTTTATAGCACTTCGCAGATACTGCTTTTTTCTTTTTTTTACAAAGTGAATGTTCATGATAACCCAGCTTCAACAAGTCTATGGGTGCCATCTTTCCAACAGCATTTGCTCACTTCATGTCTCTGTGTCACATTTCGATAATTCACAGTGTTTCACACTTTTTCATTATTATATTTGCTATGGTGGCCTGTGATCAGTGACCTTTGATGTAGCTAATATGGTTGACTGAAGACTCAGATAATGATTTTTTGGCAATAAATTATCTTTTAATTAGGTATGTACATTTCTTTAGACATAACGCTATTGCACACTTAACAAACTACAGTAGAGTAAACATAACTTTATATACACCAGGAAACCAAAAAAATCATGTGACTGGCTTTCTGGCGATATTCACTTTATGGCAGTGGTCAGGACCCAAAACTGCAGCATCTCCAAGAGCTGCCTATAGATAAACAAGATTTACTTTCATGTAGATGCTCTGAGAAAAACACAAATGGAGATTAGAGATAAAGGCTGACTGAGATGAGGAACCAGTTTCAAAAGTCTTCAGGGACGGCCTTTCTACAGACGTCACATTTGCACACGCAACTGAAAGATCAAACAGAAGGAGTCAAATGAAGATCTGAGAGAGGAGCCATCCAGACAGAGGGACCCTGAGGAGGCCAGAACAAGGCTGACTCATTCAAAGACCAACAAGGGGCTCGGTATGGTTAGAGTACAGAGTGAGGCAACAGTAGGAAATGGCATGGAAAAGGCAGATGGGAAACAGTAGGAAATGGCACGGAAAAGGCAGATGGGAATCAGATCATGTCAGGCTTTTAAAACCATGATGAGTGGCTTGGGTTCTTTTTTTTTTTTTTTTTTTTTTTTATTTATTTATTCTAATTGGAGAATGATTACTTCACAACATTGTGATGGTTTTTGCCATACATCAACATGAATTAGCCACATGTACACATGTGTTTTTGTTTTAACTGAAGTGAAAACACATTGGTAGGGCTTTAAGCAAGACAGTGTAATGCCTACACTTTGAAAAGATCACTCTGGTGTGCGACATAGAAGCCTGCTTCCATACTGAGAAAATTTGGAAATGAAATACCTTTGAATCATCAACAGACTGACTTTCCAATGGACAAAACATTCTCTAAAATGCTTTATAACAGCACCCAGCTCAGTGCTCTCTCCTCTACATTTTTCAGGCTGTTTATTTCTAGGAATTTTATGATTGATAGCATTACCCTCACATTCATAGAAATCTAAGGAAGATCAGAAATAAAGGACAGTCTTATCCCAAGGTTGTCTAAAGAGAAACTGAGTTATAAAGAAATAGCATATAGGACGTCCCTGCTGGTCCAGTGGTTAAGACCCCATGCTTCCACTACAGGGGACACAGGTTTGATCCCTGGTTGGGGAACTAAGATCCCAAAGGCTGCTCAGGTGAGCCAAAATTTTTTCAAAAAAAGAAATAGCATATGACTCAACATCATCACAACACAATATGAAAAATTCCTTAGGCTGCCAGAATTTGTAACCACGTTTATGGCTTGTCTTCCTCACAGTTCTGCATATCTCAAACTAAGTGAGTGAAAAGACATTTTAGGTATGATTTCTAGGTTTTGTGAAGATTATCATCCCTAAACTCAGAGATGGTTTCCTCTGTTAACTCTGATCCCTAAAAATGAGGTTGTCAGCTCACTAGTTACAGCTCACTAATCTTTGTTCTCAATTCATCTGAAAATAGGAAATGTTTCTTATCATCTTTGTGAGACATGAAGTCACAAATATCTTAGTTTCCCCTATAAAACAAATGTTCGAAGCATGTTAGAACATTATCTCCCAGTTGGCTATTACTTGAGGTCACTCTCAGGTGAAATACCAATGACTAGAAATGGGTCAAGGATGAGTCCAATTTCATTAACATCTGAAAGCTTTCATCTGATAGAACAGCCAGTGCTCCTCTCATTGCCAAACAGATCCCTCCAAAGAAAGTTATTAGTCAAAAGGGCAAACTAGAATCCCAGAGGTGATACTTCTTGTGCCATGAGTACTAGATTAAGTGAGATAAATAATAGATGGTCTGTTCACTGGGGAGTTTATTTCAGCCCTTCTCAAGATGCAGATGGAAATTTTAACCCACTCACATCCGATCTCAGTCTGGAGCCATCTTTCTTTTCCTCCAACGAATAGAGACTGAATTTCAGGCTAGTTAAATCATTTCCCAGCTATCCTGTTGTAACCTTATAAGGTACGGGTTCCCAGAAGAAAGAGAACCAGGAATGGCTTTCTTGAGAGAGGAGAATACATTTTTGGCCTAAGTCATTTTGTGATCTAAACCTGGCCACAATGCTTGCCCTTAAACAGGTCTCAGTAATTAATGATCTAAGGGAACAAAAGAATGCAGAAACACTGCCTGTTACCAAGCAAGAAAAGTAATGATAGCAAAGGTAACATATTAGTTGTAAAGACTGGCAGTTTTGTCTGTAAAGATCAGTCTGAATCATTCAACCACCAGATTTACAGGTACCTAACTGAGTGAACCCCGGGAGTTGGTGATGGACAGGGAGGCCTGGCGTGCTGCGATTCATGGGGTCGCAAAGAATCAGACACGACTGAGCGACTGAACTGAACTGAAGTGAACGGATGATGATGTTGACCTTTTCTGACCCTTATGACTTCAATCAACTAAAGCTTGGACTCTATCAACCACTCAAGCCTCTTCATGAATATGCATATACGATACTGGGTTAGCCAAAATGCTCTTTTGGGATTTCCATAAGATGTTACAGGAAAACCTCAACAAACTGTTTGGCCAATCCAATACTTTTAGCTTTAAACTTCCCCAGTATTACTGTTCTGGAGAAGGCAATGGCACCCCACTCCAGTACTCTTGCCTGGAAAATCCCATGGACAGAGGGGCCTGGTGGGCTGCAGTCCATGGGGTCACTAAGAGTCGGACACGACTGAGCAATGTCACTTCCACTTTTCACTTTCATGCATTGGAGAAGGAAATGGCAACCCACTCCAGTGTTCTTGCCTAGAGAATCCCAGGGACAGGGGAGCCTGGTGGGCTGCCGTCTATGGGGTCGCACAGAGTCGGACACAACTGAAGTGAATTAGCAGCAGCAGCAGCAGTATTACTGTTCAGGGAGACATAGCTTTGGGAAAGAACCCAGGTGTTCTCCTTACTTGCTGCAAGTAGTAATAAATCATTCCTTCTGGTCTTCAGCATGGTTGTTTTGGCTCAATACCCATCAAGAGGTGAACTCTAAAAAACAAAACAGGAGGTGAACCCTGTTCTCAGGTAACACTAGGGGTGTACAACAAGAACTTGATGAATCCCTGCTCTGAACTTCTGCCCTGATAGAGCTGACTACTTGATATTTATCTTCCAAACCCAAATCAGGTTATAGCATGTAACCTTATTCTCTTGGTGGAGGCACTCATCTGAGCCTCTTTTGATTTTGGTTTTATATGTGTATGTACACACATACACAACTATGCTGGCTAATCTTTTCTTCTTTTCCCGAATCCAGTATGGCTTCTCATTCAATTCAGCTGATGGGAGACTCTGGTAGAAGAGAGGGCAGGAACAAAGTGAGGTCAGGATATGTAAGTTCTCCCTGAGCTCACCTGCTGGATGGTAGGGTTACATTTCTCCATGGAAGGCCACGGTTCCATCTGGCTGCCCTCACAGACAGCTTCTAGTCTCCCTTGTTTTCTTCACCTTGAAATACCTCCCTGAAAATTCCGTACATTAATTTCTTTTTGTTTGAGCATACCATCACTTTCCTGCCTTGCTATACCAGGCTTTACTTACAATATTCGATTACAAAAATATTATATGGGGATTACTACAGTATACATATTACCAACATTAATATTATTTTACTATAGAAGATCAAGGGTACAATGTAATCAATCTAAGATATTTCATTGGAATTTATTATAAAAGAATAGCTTTATGTGATTCTTGAAACAATGGGTGAAAATTTGCCTTAGCATGCATCAGCCAATAAATTAAGTTTAAACTTTTAAAGTAAACAGAAGAGAGCTAACATTTATTTTAAGTCCTCTGTGTACTGGAGAATTTATATATTTTTCATTTCAGCTGTATTTTTCACTGTTTGACTCCTGTATTTCTTATTTCTATTTTCTCTTTATTGAAACTCAGACTATGTTCATTTTTCTTCCCAGTTTGGTGAACATCTTTGGAATTATCGTGTCCAACTCTTTTCTTAGATACTTATCTCCATTTCACTTAGTTTTTTTCTAACATTATGTCTTATTTCTTCATTTGGAACACACTCCTCTGTCTCCTCGTGTTGCCCAATTCTCTGTGTTTATTCCTTGTGTTAGGTGGATTGGTTATGTTTCCCAATCTTGGAGGGTGGCCTTGTGTAGGAGACATCCTGCAGGGTCCTTACCATGCTCCCTCTGTTCATCAGAGTGTGTGCTGTAGGGGTGCCCCTTACATGGGCAGGCTACATCATTCTGCTGTGGCGGGGCCAATTACCGTGGGTGTGCTGGTAGGCGAGGCTGGTTCCCTGGCCTGGTTGGCTATAAGGCCATGCTTTGCGTAGTTGCTTGGGATCTGGTGGAGAGCAGAATAAGCTGACTGTGGTTGAGGGAGGCTCGGGGCTGCTGCCAGCCTGCTGGAGGACAGGGCTAGGTCCCTGCGTGGCTATGTGCAGGGCCCACTAATGAAGCTACGGATTTTGGAACTCAATTTCCCTCTGCCATATAAGCCAAAGTGCAAACATCGAGCACAAATGCTTTTCTACCTTTTTTCCCCACATTTACACTAACAAATGGTTAGGGCTTCCCAGGTAGTGCTAGTAGTAAAAAAATCTGCCTGCCAATGCAGGAGAGGCAAGAGAGGAGAGTTTGATCCCTGAGTTAGGAGGATTCCCCTGGAGAAGGAAATGGCAACCCACTCTAGTATTCTCGCCTAGAAAGTTCCACGGACAGAGGAGCCTGGCGGACTACAGTCCATGGAGTCACAAAGAGTCAGACACAACTGAGAGACTGAGTGAAGTCTGGCTGAAGGATTTTCAGCCGTCTCCTGACACATTAGTGAACTGCCATGGCCCCGCAGCCCTCTTCCTTTGCTCTAGGACTATGGACACGGAAAACCTCCTGCAGTCCAGTTCCCACAGTTCCCCTCTCACTGCCACTTCCTCCTGCCTGTGTTTGACTTTCCTCAGGGTCAGCTAATTTCAATTCAGCTCGCCAGGTCCCCACAACAAGAGAGGAAGCTCCTGAGCCTGCTGCCTCTCATTCCCTCCCTGCTCCCATCTCCAGCTCGGCTCCATGACATCATTTATCCATTTGCAGACTTCCTCTGCTGCTCCCACAGCTCAGATCACAGGCATGGGTGGAGGCGGGGACCCCCGCTCCCCCCTAGCTTTTCCCTTAGCTTAATTGCAAATGACCGTATCGATTACCAGGGGGGCAGAGTGTCCAGTCAGCATCCCCAGAGAAGACTGTCTGAGAGAGTTGAGGCTTTTCCACTTTCCTTTTAAGGATTCATTTTTCTTTTCTCTTGAGATTTGCCATTGCAATTAATCTCTCTAAATCAGTGTGTTCTCCTCTTTCAACTTTTCTCTTCCTCCTTAACTGTCTCATTTCCTCCCTCCCTTCCTGCCTCTCTTTCTTCTTCCTGTTTTTCCTTCCTCCATCCGACTCTTCATTTTGCTCTTTTCTGGGAAAAAAATGGTAAGTGAATAATGATAAGCAAATTTTAAAAGGTGATAATCAAGGGGTGAACCCCAAATGCCTAGCCCCTAGTGACAATGTATAAAGAAAGAAGGCACTGTGTAGAAAGGGCCATGTTCATGGAAGAAGACACACTAACAAAAATGCCTAAATGTTAATGCTCTATTTTGATAAAATGTGCTTAATTCTCCACATATAAGGAATGACATTATAGGTTGCTCACAACTGAGTAGGAGGGTTTGAGAGCTTTTTGCACAAATTCACTAACTTCCTCAAAAATTAGCCTTATACATACTAAAAAATAAATTTTACCCATCTTTTTCTACATGGTATTTTGTTCAAAATCAAGGATAACAAATGCATGGCATAATTCCCACATCTCTCATTCCCCAACCCCACCAAGCTCACATTAGTCTTTGCTAATTGTTCACTACTATTTTTCCATTTCAGCTTAGAAGCAGTTTCTGCTTTTCTTAGAACAGTAATCCAGGTAGCTTCCACCAGTTAATAGATCTCTTTCTCCTGAAAAAGAAATCTATTTTCTACTCTTGTAAAATAAATTTAGGCATGAGCTACTAACCATGAGATATTAATCATCTCCATATACTGCATTATGGGTTGTATTTTTTTTTATTTTCTAAATTATCAACATGTGCTATGATGATGCATCACGTTAATAATATGATACAAATCGAGTTTTCATTAGGAAATTGACTATCCTACATAATTTAAAGACAGGGTTACCAACAAATAGATTTCCTTCTGACAATACCAAAATGGAAAGTCATGCAAATTATCTGAGCAAATCTTTTTATCTTACCTAATTCTCTAAGAATTATAAATACCCCAAGATAATCATATTTACTTATGTCATTTTAAAGACATAAAGACCAGGATTGATTTTTCAATCACGGTTTAAGACTTTTATTTTTAGGGGAGCAAGGAGAGAAGGGGAATAACAAAACAAGCTGCCTGTGATGATTAGTAAGTTGAACACAACAGGCTCCAAAGAAAGAATTGCCCTCAAGGGGAAAAACATTTTCTATTTCCATTGATAAACCTTCAAGTTAGTTTCAGTATAACACTTGGGAAAATGTTAACATTCACAGGTAAAAATACTACCCCAGCTTAAAATTAAAGTGTGTGTGTGTATACATATGTACGTATACTTCTATCTCACCCCCACTTACATTTACCTTGACATTTACCTGGACTTTGGTAATGGCATTTATACCTAACAATTTATCCTTAACACAAACCCTACAATGTTATTCTCAAAAGAAACTGTTAGTAATATTGGTCAAGGATAAGGAATCTGACAGGGAAGCTAATATTGGCTTTGACTTCTAACATTTTTTTTTCTCATTTCTATATAAAAAAGAAATCAGAAATCATTAGCATTCAGGATGTAAGCTTTAGCATGCATCTTAGAACAATCCTGGAATGATATCAGAGCTATGGCAAAAATCTGAATAATATTATTGTAGTTTGGTGTGAGATATGATTTACTAAAATCACTTAGCTACATTTCACACACCAGATACTCTTACTCACAACCCTGAAAATTATAGGATGGAGTCCTGGATAGCCCCCCCAAAAGTCACAAAGTTTATGCATTTATTTGACAAAAAGGTATTGAGCATCTCTTATTTCTAGATTGTGTGCTTGTTAGAAAGTGAACAAGATAGATATGTCCCCTGTTTCATGGAGCTCACAGGTTAGTGAAGAATATAGACAAATAAATGGCCAAATACAATACAGTGTGTTAGTATTTACTAAATGATGATTCACGATCGTGCAGCATCAGTATCACCCGAGGGTTTTTTATAAATACATTTTCTCAGAACTCTGCTCCAGGCATCCTGAATCAGAACCATGCTTTAGCAAGCCAGGAAGGTCAGGAGAGACTGCTCACTTCCCAGAGGAAACGAGTCTCAAAAAACGACAGGAAGTGATCAAGGAGAGACCAGTGTGCGGCTGCTGTCAGGAGGGTCAAGGCCAGGGCTGGTGGGCCAGGCCGAATACAATGAGGGTGGGAGAGACCGTTACAACCTGAAGAAGCAGCACGCATGACACCTTAAATGTGAGCAAGCATTTATGACGAGCACAGCATAGCACACAGTGTGGAGTGAGGCAGGCCTAGGGACACAGTCGAGAGAAATAAAACCAGTGTTGTGAGCTCTAGCTCATGCAGGACCTCTGTTTTAAGAAGTTTAGACCAATTCAGTAGCAGTTAGCAGAGGAGGAATTTGCTCAGGGTCAGCGTTACAATGTTTCTGGCTTGAGAATGGTGTAGATGTTATAAAGATTTCTCTAAGTATGGAGCACAGAAGGAAAAAGGAGTCCTGGGGGTAGGTTAGGGATTCCATTTTGAACAGTTTTGAGATCCCTGTCTTACCATCTACAATAATTAACAGTTGTCAATTCCGGGGGAAAGTTAGGAGTCACCAATCATTTACTGAACAAATAGTCACTGAGCACTTCCTCTGTGCTACACTTTGTGCTCAATCTAGAGAAACAACAGTGAAAGGAGAAGGTGGGGTCCCCTGGACCTACTTGTGGATAATTACTGAAACCCTATGAGTGCAAGAGATCATCCCAGAAGGGGGGTGTAGTTAAAATGGGTAAAGATTGAGAAGATGAGTGGCACACACTATAAATGTTAACTACTAATCAAAGAAGCAAAAATCAACAGCAGTCATTGCAGAGAATTAAAATGCGATCAGATCAAGTACTGCCGGTAAAGAAGTCTGAGCACTGAATGATACTAACAAAGAAAAAGCCATCCAACTGAAGATCAGGGAGAACAATGAGAGACTGAGGACATCGCTAAAGTGCAGAGCCTGAGATAGGAGAGAGTGCACACAAGGCTGTCTCTCATGTTGGGCTCCAAAAGCCTGGTAAACGCACTTGGATTTTAGCCTAAATGGAAGGGGAAGAGGTTACATGGTTTTAAGCCTGAGAGTGACTTGATGCCATGTATAATTTTTAAAGATATTATTCTGGCTGTCTCGTGGAGAACTGATTTTGAAAGAGGAAGAGAGAAAGCTGGGAGATGCTTCAGGATGTTGTTTTAGGCATCCAGGCCAGAGATGATGATGATGACAAGCTTGGTCTCATAGTGATTGGATTTCATTTGTTTTCCTAGAGTAGCAAGAATGGACTTGCTGATGAAGTAAATGTAGGAAAATGAGAAGAAAGAAACAAGTATAACTCCTAATTTGGGTGAGCAAGGGTGGACGGTATGCCAATTACCGAAATACATTTAAAAAAAAAAAAGAGAGAGAGAGAGGTTGGGATTTTTGACTTCTTCAGGAACTCTCATATTGGATACCATTTTGTTGTTTTCCTAAGTATATTGTAAGTTACTTGAGGAGAAAGAGCATAGTTCCTGCCACAAATGGTTTACTCTCCCTACCCTTGTTTTTTCAAACGGTCTGAAAATGTCTGAAATGTTTACAGACAGTCTGAAAACAAATGCTTTTGAACAAATGAGTAAATGAGAGAACATGTCCTCAAGTGGAAAATGAAACCGCTACTATCATGAGTTGTTTTTCTACTGCTTAATTTTACTGTGTTCTCCTAGAACATTAATCTCTATTGTGGAGTGTGTGTGTGTGCTTGCACGCGTGTGCACACTCAGTCTCTCAGTTGTGTTCGACTTTTTGTGACCCCATGGACTGTAGCCTGCCAAGCTCCTCTGTCCATGGAATTTTCCAGGCAAGAATACTGGAGTGGGTTGCCATTTCCTACTCCAGGGGATCTTCCCGACCCAGTGGTAGAACCTGCATCTCTCATGGCTCCTGAATTAGCAAGTGGATTCTGTAGCACTGAACCACCTGTGAAGCCCTGTCGTGGGTCCTTGATCTTTATTTACTAAAATATGGATAAAAACAAGTTGTAGCACTTCCTTACACTTTTAAGAAAAGAAAAATGCAAAATAAAGGAAAATATCATAAAACAGGCTTTTCAGAGAGAGCAGATTTATCCCTGGAGAGGCTATTCAGCATCTGGAGCTATTTGACTTCAGGGGGGATGAGTGGTGGTCGTGAAAAAAATTCACATTAAATAAGTACCTATATATACCAGATATCATTTAGATGTGTTTTACACCTCACAACACAAAAGGGAGATGATATATTATTATTATTATTACTATTATTTGCATTTTATAGATGTGGAAACTGAGCTCTCAAAGAGGAAATGACTTGTATAAGGTTTTTTAACAACAAGGTGCCTAGTCAGGAGTCAAACCAGGCCAGTCAGTGCTCACAGTTTTTGTTTTTTTTGCATCTGAGGTTTCCCGAGGCAGAGACCAATAAGACTTGTATCTGAGAAGTCAGTGGAGACCTAGGAGAGACCTATCCACAAGTTCATGGACACTTAGGAGCCATTCCACCCCCGCCCCAAGGTTTCACAGATGAGCAGTGCAAGATTCTCCAGGAAGAACTGCCAAGCATAGACACATCTATTTCAGGGCAATCAAAGATCTGGAAGCCCTTTCCTAATTGGGCAACACACACCTGGAGATAAGAAAGCTGAACTGAATGAATGTGGTCTCTCAGATTTTTTTCCCAGTCAGATGAAACCCAGACATTGGGATGGCCAATCTGAAACCTTCAAGTCTGTGAACCTGGATCATAGCTCTTGAAGCTGGAGCTGTTTGACTCTCTCTCCCATCCCAAGTGCCTGTTTAGCTCACAAGCCTCTTGGCCCACAGAAAGAGATGTTGAGGCAGGAGAAAGTTTAGGCTAAGGGTCTTAATAAATGGTTCCTATGAAATTTGCTTCTTCCATTGTACAAACTGGAAAAGAGATGTTCAAGTAAATCATTCCATTCTTACTGTATCCTCTGCCTCTCCTGGAAGCCCTCTACTAGCTGTATTTATTCTTACATTCTGTTTGACACCTCAAACCCAACCTCTTTTACACACATACACACCATTCACTTATTTCTAAGACATCACAGAAACAAGGAAATAGTTCAAGCAGCTAGGTTTCATTTTAGCAAGAGGAAAATTTGGCATTGAAGGAACTTTATAGGACAGAGGTTCTTAACCATTTTTGTAGCATGAAACCCTTTCACAGTCTGGTGATTGCCATCGAACCCTTCTCCAAATAATGTTTTTAAATGCATAAGGTAAATTACACAGGATTAAAAAGTGCATGCTTATGTGCTCAGTTGCTCAGTCATGTTCAACTCTTTGCAACTCTCCGGACTGTAGCCCATTAGGCTACTCTGTCCATGGAATTTTCCAGGCAAGAATACTGGAATGGGTTGCCATTTTCTTCTCCAGGGGATCTTCCCAACCCAGGGATCAAATGTGCACCTCTTGCATTGACAGGTGGATTCTTTACCACTGCGCTACCTGGGAAAAGTCCAGGATTAAAAAGCAAGTCAATTATATTGAAATAAAGTTTCAAAATACAAAAAAATACAATATAAAATAAAAAAAAGTTTTTTTTAAGTTTCAAAAAACAGTGCTGTGATATAGCTATTTATGCAGTTCTGTACTGAAACATCAAATAAAAAGATCTAGCAGTTGGTCTAATAACTACCATTATTTTAAGTGGTGACAATCCTAAATGATATTCAGAGCTATCTGCAACCAACATAAAGTGATAAAAGAAAGAGCTGTGATTCCTATTAGTAACAAAATCATGGGTATGCTGAAATACAATTTGTCTACATTCAAAAATGAATAGAAATAAATTCTTAGTGGCTAAGGAAACTAAAAATGTAGTGTTTCCACCTCCAGGTTATGAGCCTCTTAGGTTTATGTGAAGAATCGCTGTTTTACAGAATACTATAAAGATCATAAATTAAGTGCAAGTTGATAAATAAAGTGCAACTAAAATATCTCTGACTCTTTTAGTCTTCACATATGTTTGTTTTTAGTCCCTAAGCTGTGTCCCACCCTTCCCAGGCAAGAACACTGGAGTGGGTTGCCATTTTCCTTCTCCAGGGGATCTTCCTGACCCAGGGATCGAATCCTCTCTAGCATTGCAAGCAGATTCTCTACTACTGAGCCACCAGGGAAACCCCTTCAAATGTGGTATTTCCACTTAACTTCATTATAAGAATAATCGGATGACTGTTTCAAAGTGGCCTAAGACAGTCTGGACAAGAACAACTCATTGATGGAGAAAGTTAATCACAGAATAGTTCGAGGTGAGAGGAAGTTTGCTAGAGAAACTTATACCCAGTTATATACAAAATAATTTTTAGAGAAAATTCTGTTGTTATAAATATAGAAAATATTAAACATTTACATGCAATCAGAGAGGAGATACCCAGCATCCGAGGTCAGGGGCGGCGACAAGAGGAGTTACCCCGCGTCTGAGGTCAGGGGCGGTGGCCCGGGGAGATACCCCACGCCCTTAAGCCCGAGGCCAGGGGCGGTGGCCGGGAGGAGCAACCCCACGCCATGGCTGCACGGGCACAGGAGGGCCTAGAAGAGCTATCCCACGTTGAAGGTCAGGAAGGGCGGCGGTGAGGAGATATCCTCGTCCAAGGTAAGGAGCATTGGCTGCGCTTTGCTGGAGCAGCCGTGAAGAGATACCCCACGCCCAAGGTAAGAGAAACCCAAGTAAGACGGTAGGTGTTGCAAGAGGGCATCAGAGGGCAGACACACTGAAACCATACTCACAGAAAACTAGTCAATCTAATCACACTAGGACCACAGCCTTGTCTAACTCAATGAAACTAAACCATGCCCGTGGGGCAACCCAAGACGGGCGGGTCATGCTGGAGAGATTTGACAGAATGTGGTCCACTGGAGAAGGGAATGGCAAACCACTTCAGTAGTCTTGCCTTGAGAACCCCATGAACAGTATGAAAAGGCAAAATGATAGAATACTGAAAGAGAAACTCCCCAGGTCAGTAGGTACCCAATATGCTACTGGAGATCAGTGGAGAAATAACTCCAGAAAGAATGAAGGGATGGAGCCAAAGCAAAAAGAATACACAGCTGTGGATGTGACTGGTGATAGAAGCAAGGTCTGATGCTATAAAGAGCAATATTGCATAAGAACCTGGAATCATGAATCAAGGCAAATTGGAAGTGGTCAAACAAGAGATGGCAAGAGTGAATGTCAACATTCTAGGAATCAGCAAACTGAAATGGACTGGAATGGGTGAATTTAACTCAGATGACCATTATATCTACTACTGCGGGCAGTAATCCTCAGGAATACTGAGGCAGGAATCCCTCATAAGAAATGGAGTAGCCATCATGGTCAAGAAAAGAGTCCGAAATGCAGTACTTGGATGCAATCTCAAAAACAACAGAATGATCTCTGTTCATTTCCAAGGCAAACCATTCAATACCACAGTAATCCAAGTCTATGCCCCAATGAGTAATGCTGAAGAAGCTGAAGTTGAACGGTTCGATGAAGACCTACAAGACCTTTTAGAACTAACACCCAAAAAAGATGTCTTTTTCATTATAGGGGACTGGAATGCAAAAGTAGGAAGTCAAGAAACACCTGAAGTAACAGGCAAATTTGGCCTTGGAATACGGAATGAAGCAGGGCAAAGACTAATAGAGTTTTGCCAAGAAAATGCACTAGTTATAACAAACACCCCCTTCCAACAACACAAGAGAAGACTATACATGGACATCACCAGATAGTCAACACTGAAATCAGATTGATTATATTCTTTGCAGCCAAAGATGGAGAAGCTCTATACAGTCAGCAAAAACAAGACCTGGAGCTGACTGTAGCTCAGACCATGAACTCCTTATTGCCAAATTCAGACTTAAATTGAAGAAAGTAGGGAAAACCACTAGACCATTCAGGTATGACCTAAATCAAATCCCTTATGATTATACAGTGGAAGTGAGAAATAGATTTAAGGGCCTAGATCTGATAGATAGAGTGCCAGATGAGCTATGGAATGAGGTTCGTGCCATTGTACAGCAGACAGGGATCAAGACCATCCCCATGGAAAAGAAATGCAAAAAAGCAAAGTGGCTGTCTGGGGAGGCTTTACAAATAGCTGTGAAAAGAAGAGAACCAAAAAGCAAAGGAGAAAAGGAAAGATATAAGCATCTGAATGCAGAGTTCCAAAGAATAGCAAGAAAAGATAAGAAAGCCTTCTTCAGTGATCAATGCAAAGAAATAGAGGAAAACAACAAAATGGGAAAGACTAGAGATCTCTTCAAGAAAATCAGAGATACCAAAGGAACATTTCATGCAAAGATGGGCTTGATAAAGGACAGAAATGGTATGGACCTAACAGAAGCAGAAGACATTAAGAAGAGGTGGCAAGAATACACAGAAGAACTGTACAAAAAAGATCTTCATGACCCAGATAATCACGATGGTGTGATCACTGACCTAGAGTCAGACATCCTGGAAATGTGAAGTCAAGTGGGCCTTAGAAAGCATCAGTACGAACAAAGCTAGTGGAGGTGATAGAATTCCAGTTGAGCTATTCCAAATCCTGAAAGATGATGCTGTGAAAGTGCTGCACTCAATATGCCAGCAAATTTGGAAAACTCAGCAGTGGCCACAGGACTGGAAAAGGTCAGTTTTCATTCCAATCCCAAAGAAAGGCAATGCCAAAGAATGCTCAAACTACCGCACAATTGCACTCATCTCACACGCTAGTAAAGTAATGCTTAAAATTCTCCAAGCCAGGCTTCAGCAATATGTGAACCGTGAACTTCCTGATGTTCAAGCTGGTTTTAGAAAAGGCAGAGGAACCAGAGATCAAATTGCCAACATCTGCTGGATCATGGAAAAAGCAAGAGAGTTCCAGAAAAACTTCTATTTCTGCTTTATTGACTATGCCAAAGCCTTTGACTGTGTGGATCACAATAAACTGTGGAAAATTCTTCAAGAGATGGGAATACCAGACCACCTGATCTGCCTCTTGAGAAATCTGTATGCAGGTCAGGAAGCAACAGTTAGAACTGGACATGGAACAACAGACTGGTTTCAAATAGGAAAAGGAGTACGTCAAGGCTGTATATTGTCACCCTGTTTATTTAACTTCTATGCAGAGTACATCATGAGAAACGCTGGGCTGGAAGAAGCACAAACTGGAATCAAAATTGCCGGGAAAAATATCAATAACCTCAGAGATGCAGATGACACCACCCTTACTGCAGAAAGTGAAGAGGAACTCAAAAGCTTCTTGATGAAGGTGAAAGTGGAGAGTGAAAAAGTTGGCTTAAAGCTCAACATTCAGAAGACGAAGATCATGGCATCCGGTCCCATCACTTCATGGGAAATAGATGGGGAAAGAGTGGAAACAGTATCAGACTTTATTTTTCTGGGCTCCAAAATCACTACAGATGGTGACTGCAGCCATGAAAGTAAAAGATGCTTGCTCCTTGGAAGGAGCGTTATGACCAACCTAGATAGCATATTCAAAAGCAGGAGACATTACTTTGCCAACAAAGGTCCGTCTAGTCAAGGCTGTGGTTTTTCCTGTGGTCATGTATGGATGTGAGAGTTGGACTGTGAAGAAGGCTGAGTGCCAAAGAACTGATGCTTTTGAACTGTGGTGTTGGAGAAGACTCTTGAGAGTCCCTTGGAATGCAAGGAGATCCAACCAGTCCATTCTAAAGGAGATCAGCCCTGGGATTTCTTTGGAAGGAATGATGCTAAAGCTGAAACTCCAGTACTTTGGCCACCTCATGCGAAGAGTTGACTCATTGGAAAAGACTCTGATGCTGGGAGGGATTGAGGGCAGGAGGAGAAGGGGACGACAGAGGATGAGCTGGCTGGATGGCATCACTGACTCGATGGACGTGAGTCTGAGTGAACTCCAGGAGTTGGTGATGGACAGGGAGGCCTGGCGTGCTGCAATTCATGGGGTCGCAAAGAGTCGGACATGACTGAGTGACTGATCTGATCTGATCTGATCTGAAATCTCTATTCTGTAAGCTGGATGAAACCTCATTTTCCTGCCTACCCTCTCACATGAATCTTTCTCTCCAGGTAAGTGTTTTAACATTTGGGGGATGTAAAACTGTGACTTTAATAGTTATCATCAGGCCATCAAGGACCAACCGCAAAGTCATTAAGAGTTCAAGCATCAGAGGCCATCCCTGAGAACCACAGGCTATGAGCCTCCTTGAATTATACACTCTGTCCATGCATGTCTATGCAACATCACTAAAATATTTCAGCCAGGCCATATCTTCAGAACAGTTTTCATTTTATCTCACCAGAGTACAGTTCTACTCAAGATCATGCCAAAAACCAAGTCACTAATTTCACTGAGCAAACCCTTGTCTGAGCTTCATTATGCTGATTAGAAAATCCTCAGATGTTGATTGAGCTATAGATAGTTAAAGGCTTTTAATAGTCACCTTTGGAATTAGCCTTTTTCCTATGATGTTAAGCGCCTTCCTTGGAGTGTGGATTCTTGATTAGAGATACTGAATGGCCCTAGAGTTGAAGCTTAAACTAACTAGCATGCACATAATATTGTACAGTGTGTGCCAAAGTGTTTTAAAGTAAATCATTACAGACACTTGTAATAGTCCCCCATTCAGCTTGAAATTAACAAGTGTGATACTTTAATAAGTTCTCTCACCGAGTATTTCTGGATACCTGACAGAATGCTCACATGTCCTCAGATCTACCATGTTGTCATTTGGTACCTCAAGTGAGGTACTGACTATCACTGAAACTTTCTGCATCTTCTCTTGTCACTCCTCATCACCCCCTCCTTTTTCCAAATACCAGCACTTTAAAAATGTAAGATTGAACTCCAGGATTGAAATGAGATCCTTCTTTAACAAGTTGTTTAGTTTCTGTTATCTTCAGTTCAGTTCAGTTCAGTCGCTCAGTCGTGTCCGACTCTTTGCGACCCCGTGAATTGCAGCATGCCAGGACTCCCTGTCCATCACCAACTCCCGGTTATCTTACATTGTCTTATTTACTAAGATCATGGGTATAGTAAAGTATGAGCTGTTTATTTATTAGTTTAGTTGTGTACTTTCAGCTCCTTACAGAGAAGGGAGATAAGAGGTCCCATTAATTCCCATTATTGTTGCAAAAGTGTAAGCATCTTTTTTCTATACAAGGTAGAGACGAATGTGTTTGTTCTAAAGGAACAAGAAAATGTATGCTTGTGGCACTTGCAAGTTATTACAGTCTAATTGTAGTTAATTTTATTTTATTCTCTGGGACAACTAATCTCTCGATAACATTTGCAGTGACTGATTAAAATCCACTCCTTGCTAAAATCAAGGTCTTTAGATAATTGATGTGCTAATAGACCCGCAATTATTTGAGGCTGTGCTTCCTCACGGAGAGCAAGTCAAGGAATGGATAAAGCCCACATAAAGCACCTATTTTGCAACAGGAGCTCTGATAATTGCCAGGAGACAGCCTGCTTATCAGTTGTGAGAGGTTTTCATCCTTCATTAATATGGAGTTCAGTTGGACATCAGAGAAACTGGCCCCCATAGGAATATGCTTTGAATCTCCCATTATCTCATTTTCCATACATTTGGCTTGACCCACTTTTTATCTACATTCACAGAGAGATCTGGCTTTTCACATATGGGCTTTTTAAACAATCAGCTAGCCATGAACCTGGAGTCCCTAAAGCTCTACGCAGTGTCGGTTGCTATAAATTTGGACAAGTGTGTCCACCAATAAAGTATCAGTTTAAACAGTTCAGACTAAATATTTTTAAAGAAGACAAAATAAATATTCTAAAGTGCTAACTTGTGAGTTCTCCATGCTGTGGCTCGTGCTTGCATGGCTTCCTGCGGTGGGCTCTCAATGGAGGCTATAGGTCTGGACTGTTGGAGAGCCGCCCTGTCCTGCTTTAGGTTTCTTGTACATCAGGCTGAGCCCTCTACTGAGTCAAAACATACCTGTGAAGAGATTGGGAGCAATGCTTTAAGATTCCATTTAGTGAGGCAAGAACTACAGTCCTGGGCTTGGGAAAGAATGTTTAAGTGGATTACAATTCTTTACAGCTTTGGCTCTCTTTATCTTTGGCCTCATAAAGAATATTCTTTCCTGGGAGTTTATAACTGAAGTTCATTAAAGATGATTCTTTACAATTATGAGTGATAACTGGTTTGTTTTTTGACTCCATCGTCATTATGGCGCAGAACAAATATCCAAGGTGGTCAATTATCATGGACAATTATCAAGAAAAACCAGTTGTTCAGTTATTAGTAGAGTACACTTTTCAGGTACTACACGAATGGTTGACATATGTTTTGAGTTTAGTGCATGCAAGTCTCTGTGTTAAGTGTTTTATCTCCAGCATATCATTTAATCTTTACAAGAAGTATTACTTCTATATTACATCCCAACAAATACCATTCTCCTCCCCATTTTACAGATAAGTACACTGAGGAAGGGAAATGTTAGCTCGACTAGGGTCCTACACATAATAAGTAGCAGATCCCAGGCCAAAACCAGAATAGTAATTGACTGTTCGATGAGAACCCTGTTAGGTATAACTTGTGGTCTTCTGAATAAAGTTGAACGAGGGAGAACTGGCCACCCATCATCTTAACCAAGTTTAACTTTTGTTGTTGATATTTAAGCATAATTTCATCCTGGGAAATTCACAGTGAGTGTGATTGCATTTTCCTCATCTACATGCCTCTGACACTCTTGTTGAGGATGCTAATCTTGTGCAGAGCTGTCTTTCGAGTTGACGATGCTGCCACATCCCACTCCTGTGGGAAATGGAGAGATGACATGCATAAAATCGAATAAAATGTATTAGGGCCAAGTTAAACTGCTAATAAGATAATCACAGTAATAGATCCAAAAATTATTTTAAATCTAGTTTTAATTACTTAAGTTCATTCCAGAAGTCCTACTGATGTGATGAGAAATTCACAAAATCTATACAAATTGAAAACAGAAATTATATTGCTTATTAAAATACTATCTCTATATTATCACATATGTAAATTTATGCACATATACATAAATTATACATTTACATGTATAAACTTTAATTTATCAGGACTACTCAATTTCATCTCCTAGTTAATAATTTAGTACTTATTAACGTTCAATATTCCCATCAAAATATATTGTCCCATCAATGATGAGAAAACATAAAAGTATTACAGAATGTATTTTCTAAACAAAACTCGCTTCCCATTTTAGAAACTTGATGTCACCAAGGCATTACCATCAAATTTAACTTCTGTATTTTACTTTAAGATAAAAATAGAGAAGAAAGCTTTCAAATCTGTAAGTCCAAGAAAAACTATAATTAGAATCCCTGGCTCTGGCTTAAGATGTATTCTACATTTTATTTCAGCTTGACAGTAGGCAGGAGATTTCTCATTCAATTTCAAGTTGAAGCCAGAATGAAAAATGCTTTAAAAAAAAAAAAAAAAGCTCTGGTTTCTGTCCTTATAATTTCCTTCTCCCCATGAAATGAACCTATGCAGAATATTTGAAATATCATCCCAGATATACCCAGCTCTTGTCTATTTGTCATTAAAGAAGTTGGATGACTGAGTCTTGAGGGGTCCATGGTGGATCCAATTGGAAACTCATGTCTACAGGGCTTTCCCACCAATGGGTTTCCAGTGGACTCAAAACACTGTTATTTGCAGAGCAGTTCCTGTGACTCATGGCTGGCATTAGATATTGCATAAGCCTTGGGATTTGAAACTCAAGACAGACTCCCGTGGATTCTCAGCTTTCTTTTTAGTTAAGGACAGAAGACTATCTATCTATCTCTGTGGCTGAGCTGTCAAAAAGGCCTGCACTGAAAATGGATAGGCCTGTAGCTGGGAAATTACTGGCCAGGAAACCCACAGTGGCAGGGCTCAAAACCTCCTCTGAAGATATGATATGGAAATAAATGAGTGGGGTTGAATCGGAAGGTCAGGCTAGAGGTCAAAACATTATCCAGACAGAAAGAGACCAGCTTCCTAACTGGTCTTACTGTCTTTAATGGAGTGATCTTTCTCAAGTGAAGTGTTGGATATGTTATTCCCTTGCTTAACACATTTCGGTAATCAAGGCCTGGGGCAAGAGTACAGATAGAATCCCATATACATATGGTTAAATATATAAAAACTATTCAATTTAATAAATTGATAAATAGAATATGTTCTAGGAAAAATATGCCTTTATATTGACATTGTCTTATATATAACATGTAAAATTATGTTTTTTTTTAAATATGAAGTCAGGAAAATAGCAAAAATAACTAAAGTGTGTCACTATTCTGCATATTTTAGTATTCTGTTTAGTCTGGTGAGTTTAGAATGGGTAATAGAAGCACACAAAAATATAGATTTTATATATGTCTATAATATTGTCAGGCAAGTGTATGTTGCTCGGTTCTGTCTTGTCACAACAAAGATTTGGAGTGATGGACATTAAAGCCCCCTCGGCATGTCACAGCTCTCGGGTCTTGGACAGACCGTGTTATAGCTCTCAGGTCTTGAATGGACCATATTATAGCTCTTAGACAAATCAGTGTTACAGCTCAGTGTTACAGCTCTATTTTATTTAGACGATAGCAGGAAAATCCATCTTCGAGGCATGAGGGCACGTCAATCCAAAGACGTGAAAAGAAGAGCGCCCCAGCACTCTTCAGAGAGAGAGAGAGAGCCCTTTGGCTCCTCTTTTTATGTTTTTTTCTCCCCCGTAGGCCTGCCCTATGCAAATTGGGCTTAGTCAGGAATGCTGTTCTACCTGAAGTCCTGACTCGGGTCCTCGGACCTTCCTTGGACCTTCCTCTGTTCTATTTTCGTGGGCTTTTCCCATCCTTGTCTTTTAGCCACCGCCATTCTGGACTCCTTTTCCCTATTCTAACTACCTAACAATATTCATTTTAGGAAAATTACTAATTATATTATTTTAATCAAATTTTTACATAATTTATGTTCTAGTGATTACAGTGATCTAGAGGATTAAAAAACACTCCAAGTATTCAAAAGTTTTAGTTTCACTCGCTAAAGATGTAAGTCATAAGGACAAATGAAAAATGAATATGTTTTCACATTTTCGGTCTTTTCTTCCAAAATGTTCAGTTATCTTTAAAATTAAAAGGCAAAAGGCAAATTACAATAAAAGTGTCAAAAGAGTAAGTAAAATATTTTAACAAGCTGAAATCTTTATGTAATTTTAAAGAATTTAGTATTTTTATATAAATAAAGCCTTTTGGATTTTAGCATGCAATGTAAAATTTTCATGCTTTATTTTTCATGAATATGTATTTGTGTATATATTATGTGTGAGTGTATATGCATAGAGAAAGAGCAAAAGGCGGGGGTGGGGGGAGAGAACTTTTTAAGGAATAAAAATACTTAATTTGTTGTTGTTTAGTCACGAAGTCATGTCTGACTCTTGTGACCCCATGGACTGCAGCCCTGCATGTTCCTCTGTCCATGGGATTTCCCAGGCAAGAATACTGGAATGGATTACCATTTCCTTCTCCAGGGGATCTTCCTGACCCAGGGATCGAACTTGTGTCTCCTGCTTGGTAGGCAGTTTCTTTACCACTGAGCCACTTGGGAAGCCCATAAATATTTAATACTGTACAACATTCCTTAGCCTTTATGTGAAAATTTTGAGAATACCACCCTACTTACCAAATTAGGAATTAGGAATTAATTTTATTTCGTTCCTCATCTACAAACTAGAACATTAAAGATAAGCAAGGATATGGCTGCTCTTTTGGTCCTAATTGAAAACTGTCCTTTTTAGGCAAAAATCTATTGCGCACATATTATCTGAGAAGTTTTAGTCAATTAGGACAAATAAATGCAAGAAAATTGCTTCCATTTTTTTCTCAAGTGTCCCGTTTGTGAAACAGGGTCCATTTCCAGTGTTACATGGGCACAGTCATAGATCTTCACAGAGTAAGGACTCAGTAATTGGCAGACAAAAGCCCAGCTTTCGGGGGGCGGGTTTCCCTGGGCTCTGAACATCCATAACAAGAGCTGGTATTTTAGATTATGTGTTGAACTGGGCAGAAATGACTGCTAAACCCAGAGCGCAGAGCACAGAGGACTGCTAAACAAGACCACAGAGTGGCTTGTATGAAAAGTCTTCTAACTATATGTAACTTGTTCTGTGTTTTCTATGTCTCCTGTAAATGTGTTATCATATTTTCATAATTTAAAAAAAGAAACAAAAGCTTCCTAAAGCATGGGTTCCAGAGCAAGGGCCCCTCTCACCTGAGACTATGAGCAATTATGTCAATAGCTATTCTGATCTTTACACTAAAATTCATAAATTTCAAACACAATAGAGAAGACAAGGGTTTTTATGAGCAAACTTGCTTTTCTTTTTCCCACTTGATGCTTTCCTCATTCTTCCATATTCTCATCCCCAACCAAAGGAAAGAAAACAAATTATTCTTGTTTTTCACTTTTTATAATGTTGGGTGCTTTGAAAAACTCTAGTCATTTTGCTTTCAAACCCTTTCACTTCACTCCTTCCTGATTAATTGGCCATTAAAGACTCCAACACAGATATCACCATATATGGGAAACTTCTTTCTCACACCCATCTGGGTAAGGGTCCCTTCCAGGTACTTCTCCAGCACCCTGGGTCTCCTTCCATCATAGAATTGGCCACACTGTAGTGTAATCTTCTAATGAGACGACTGCTCCTAATTATTTGCATGTTAAGGACAAGAACTGCATTTAATTTGATTTTATAATCCCTCCACCTTGTACATCATCAATTGATGCATTGTGGGTGATTAATAAACATCTGCTAAAAATAAGCTATTAAATAAGTAAAGACACTTAACTGTTGAATTGTTGCCAGTGTAGGGTGATATCAACTCTATTTATATCCAGTCATTTGATTTTGCCAGACAGCCAAATCATGGTCAAATCAAAGCCCATCTCTGGGATGTCCACCCAGAACAAGGCCTTTATGGGGGTCATAAAACAAGGCACTTCCCTCAAGATACACAAACTTCTCTTCAAATAGAAACTGAGTTGGCTGGCATCAAGCCTTGCCTCTATTCCACTTACTCCTTATAAGCATCAACTTCATTCCTTTGTCACCACATGTGTGAAAAGACAGCTGATGTCAGTGTTTCAGGCAGAGTTTTCAAAAAAGGTCAACCAGCATTCAGATTTATGCTGCTAAAATTCATCCCTTCTCTTTCAAAAATTTAATGAGAAAGGACAGCTTTGTGAAATGGAGGAGCAAGAACAATATTGCTTAAATAAATTGGAATTTGCACTTTGATTACCCTGCAGTTTCTGCCATACTTTACTGGAAATGCTCCCTGCGGTGCAGGCTTTCTCTGGAATGACATCATCATATGAAGCCATCCTCACTATAATTATTTCCATCCATATTTGTAGAGCACATAGCAAGAACATTCAGTAAGGAATATTTGATGCATATAGAACCATTTAAAACTGTAGAGTCACCAGAAAGCCCCATTAAAAGGCAAATGATATATCTTTATGCATGTCTTGAACCCCAAAGGAGATATTTCACATTCACATTTAGAAGGAAAAAAAAAAAAAAAAAGAGTCTTTTTCAAACAATGAGACTCTGATAAGAGCAAATATCCTATGCCATGAAATAACAAACAAGTATAGCTTCAGTTTCTTTTCTTGGAATAACACTTTTAAAAAACTGTGACATTGTGGGATCTGGCATATTTTAGTTCACATTGTCAAACTGAAATCCTTTAGGAACTTAGGCTCTGTCAGCGCTAATACCAAGTATTGGGATTTTAAATTTTTTTTAATTTTTATTCTTGGGAGTCCTGGTTTAAGAATTGATTGTTTTCTTTTGAATGCATTATTTTCAATTTTAATAAAAGTGAAAACACCAATGTATTAATTTTCTCAAAAATCAAATAGTTAGAAAAACAAGATGCTTTGACACTGTATATGATATAAATGTAAAAGCTGAGATGGCTACCCTCACAATTTGCAATTCCCTGATTTCCTGGGGCTAACTGTAGTAGAGGTGGGTGTGGGGGAGAGCAGCCTCCCGCTGTCGTGATGTTAAAAATATGTGGGCAGGTTCTTTGTCTTCTGGAAAAGAAAAGCTTCTACCATCTGCTCACCGAGGCTCTGATTTTGTTTTAAATGTAGAAAAACACGTGTTTAACTCTGCAGTTAGTGATAAGGTCCAAATTCATGTGTTCATCCATTCATTCATTCAACATAACAACCAGGGAAAAGAAAAAAGGTGTTGAATATGAAGTTGAATTGAGAAGTGTACTTAACAGGATGGAAATGTGCTTCTTCTATTTCTCTCCAAACCACTATTTTCAAACCTGCTCTGTAAAATCTCCCTTCCATGTCCTTTAATGTCATCTCGATCAAATGCTATCATTTTTAACCAGTATCAGTTGCTTAAAAGTTCAAACTAATCTCTGTTTAAAACTTCTGTCCACAGCAGTGTACTGCTTTTGCTTCTCCCCCTGCAAGGTGGTCTTCAACCTTGTTGGCCACCACCTGCTATCTTCTTCTCTCTCCTGAGCTCTCCCACCCTGGCCTTGTCCCACCAGGAGGATGGTTGTGCTGCTGTGTGTCATCTTTAGACTCTGGCCCCAGCCCTGCATCACAGGTAAATGGCTATTTTCTATGGCAGGGGGAGAATCTTGGTCCCCTACGTCTCCACAGAAGCCCCACTCCCCATGAGCCTTGTGACTGAGTGTAACCTCCCTCCACAGCCCCCTTGGCCCTGGCCTACCACAATACATCCTCAGTCTCTCGATGTTGGGGTCTCCTCAAAGGGCACACTGACCACCGGCCTTCATAGCTCTTCACCATGTCCCCAGACTCCCAGGGACAGATGCTGTCAAGCACGGCTTTATTGACATCTGTTTGGCTGCCTGAAGATTGTTCTCTTTCATATTTTTGGCTTCACTATTTTACTCTGAATGATGATGTATTTCATAAAAACTCAGATGTGAAATGAGGTCAGTATTATATATTCATCCAAGCAATAGATGATCACCCATGCTTATGGGTCAGTATCAGATACCCATCTGAACCAGTGGTCAGACACCCACCCTGGTTTATGCTGCAGTGCAAAGCCTACCATGAGACAAAGTCTCATTTGTCTGGACATGAGCCACTCTGGGGGTTGAGCTTCAAGGGTTGCTACTATGCTTTCATTTGCACATGGCACTAAAGACATTGATCAAGTTGACTGTCTATCATAATGCTGTCAATAGTTGTCAAACACATCAATTTTCTCTATTCTTATATTTTCCTGTTTCCTTGATGGAAATTTGTGATGGTAAGTGGCAGCAAGTGGCTCCAACTAAGTTCTGACCACATTTGTAGCAGAATGAAATAGTTCTGTTAAAATGTTTTACATTTTCCATTGTTTCTTAGGGTCCTTGCTCTGTACGGAAAGTAAAACCACAGTATCCTGACAGTGGATGGTTTTCTTCTCACTAGCTTTAAACTCCTGAGGACCTCATCACTTTTTTGAGTTCATAATCAGAAACTAGAAACGCTGACTCTCACGGAAAACTCTATTTCTAGGATTTGGGTAACGAGTTATCCCAGTCACTAAATAAAGCTCTACCTGCCAGAAAAGCAACAGTTACATTAAACAAGTCTGCCAAATACTTTAAATACAGAGGGGCCATTAGGGGATTTAGGTTAAATACTGATGTTTTCGACCATCGCAACAATGAGCCCGTACTGTTCTGCTTGACCAGGAAGGGCTTTAAATAAGTCATTTATACCTACAACCTTCATAAATCGTATGCTTCTTTCACACACGTTTAAAGAAACTTAACACCTCTTCAACTATACATCGTAAATAATATTGACTAGGAGGCAAGTAACAGATAAGACTGTGGATAACAGCTTTAGAATTTGGTTTAAATCATTGCACTTTCTTCATTTTTCAAAGAATACTGAATTAACACTCATAATCCATCCTTAGATCTCACTAAATAGCCCTCTTCCCCATTAATGCAAAAATATTCAAATGTTGAGCTGTTTAAAAATTTTCTGTGAAGTTATAAATGCTAATCTACAGTTTTCAGAAATTTTTTCCTCATAAATTTCCAATGTAAATTTATAACTTGCTACCATGGGGGGTGGGTGGGAAACCAACTTCTTACTATTATCATCTTAGAAAGGGAGGTGAAAGTATTTTATCATAAAGAAAGCTGGGCCTTAAAAAAAATTTTTTTTGAAACTATCTAAATGCCTGCTGCTAGGTGTGTATAGGGAAATTTGTTCTTCTTGAGGAACAGGGCATGATTTTACATAAAAATACTTCTATGGTTGACTTCCCCAAATTTCTTAATAAATGTCTCTGGTGAGTTTACTTGAAAATACTGATAGAATCCCTGGGTCAGGCATGAGGCAATGAGTGGCTGCTCACCAGGGTTCATCATGTGCTTTCACGTGCAAACTAAATCAAATCTGATCATTTTGCTTGGTTCTGAAAAATGACTCCAGGTCCCCTTTTCCTCTTTTCTTTATGACAATTCTTTCATTTTCTTTCTCTTTAGCTTCAATTTTTGCTTATGATTATAACTGTTCATCATCCAATAAGGCTTCAAAAGGCTGATAATACTAGGGAGAAAAACAAAGGTATTTATGGGCTGAGAGTAAAACCTAATTAGGAAATTAATTATCATTTCTGTGCATATTTTCATTAAAATGCAATTTGGTTCCATTCCAAACAAATTTAAATTCCAGAGAAACTATGCTTGCGTATCTAGATTAAGAAAGCTGAATAAAGTTTCATTTTTAATAGAAGAGATCATAAGACATATAGATGTTAACCAAATGAAAATGTAAACAATTCATAAATGTTTCAATGGTTATAACTCCTGTGTGTCTGTTAGTCGTTCAGTGTCTGACTCTGTGCAATTCCGTGGGCTGTAGCCCACCAGACTATCTATCCATGGAATTATCCAGGTAAGAATACTGAAGTGGGTAGCCATTTCCTTCTCCAGGGGATCTTCCTGACCCAGGGATCGAACCCAGGTCTCCTGCATTGCAGGTGAATTCTTTACCATCTGAGCCACCAGGAAAACCCTCTAACTTGTCTACCTTAATCTTAAACTCTGGAATTTATGCCACCCAAAGTTTCCTGATTATACCTCTAAAATGAACTTTTCCCCTGAAAAATCATCCCTGGCTATTTTCAGAAAGGCAGTGTTCAAAGCAGAGTCCAATTACTAATGACTATTAATATCTTCTTTAGTAACAATAAAATAACCCCTGAAATAAAGTCTTAAGTAAAATGCAACTATTTTATATATTTAGGTGCTGCTTGCACAGTAACTAAGCCAAAACTGAAAAGAAGCCATAGAATTTTGCCCCCCCTGATAAGTATTCTTTAGGTGTGCAAGATTAAGCAAGCCTCTATGTTCAATTTCTATTAAAAAAATAATAATTCATTGAAAGATCACAAGTGATATTCTCTTATTCAATCATTTATTAATTCATTAGGCATTTATTTTGTGCCTACTGAACCCTAGTACACATATTAAATATTAGAAATGTATTGCAATGTAGAACTCCATCAATGCACTTAAAATCTCAGAGACAGTGACTAACAGAGAGGAAGACCAGGAGATTCAGCTAATATTTGATGCATTTCATCAGGCTTCAGGAACACAACAGGGAACCATGGTCTTTGGTGACTGACTGCATGTATAATGAGCAGGGCAGTAAGGTTAAAAAGGCAGCCACACAGCCACAGTGAATTCAGCAAACCATCTCACTAACACATTTGGGTTTTTTGTGTTTTTTTTTAATGTATGAATTCCGAGCTACCTTGAATCACTAGCAGGCTCCTTCTAATTACTAACAATGACAAGTCTGCCCTCTCAGCTGCAGCTGGATGCCCCAGGCATCTTCAGAGCAAAACCAACAAATGATTGGAATACTATGATTTAAACTCAAAACCAAAGCACAGTTGGAGATTTTTTTTTTTTTACAAGGCTGCTTGAACGTCTTGCATCCAGGGTTTGCCAGATCATAGAAGATGCAGAAGGACAACACAAGGTCAAATCTACATCTCATATACAAAGAACAAACTGGTTTTCTAATCCGTTGGCTGTAGCTCATAACCTAGAGGACACGTAGGATGAATAGCGGGGTCCCGGGCACGGAGACCACACCAGTGACCCTAAGTGCCCTGCTGTGAATAATGGCCATTATGAGAGGGAGGTGATGGCAGCAGGAGCAATATACCATCATCTGTCCTCCTGAACCAGAGAGGGAAAGTGCAGAAAAAGCAGCCTGCAGATATGCACTATGCTAATTATTTTTGTGATATAATTCTTGGGGGCATCTCTATCTGAACAGCCAAAACAGCCCTTCAAGTGTAGCAAGAGATACCTTGTCATTAACCATCTGTGGCTTGAGGTCTGTTTGTTTTTTTTTTTAATTTGATAAATATGTGGTATCCATTTTGGTCTCATAAGATCACTAAAAAAAAGATTCAATATGCAGCTTCTATGAAGGAAGGTTCTCTTTGATCTCCGTGATAACACATATGGTTATGCTGTCAACGTAAGAGTTTGGGGGCCATTTTTCATCCACCGTTTTTAACATGTTAGTTATTATTTATATTCACTGGTGGCTCAGATGGTAAAGAATCCACCTGCAATGCAGAAGACCCAGGTTCGCTCCCTAGGTTGGGAAGATTCCCTGGAGAAGGGCATGAGAGCTCACACCAGTACTCTTGTGTGGAGCATCCCGTGGACAGAGGAGCCTGGCAGGGTACAGAGTCGGACACGACTGAGTGACTATCACTTTCACTTGAGGTAATCTCTTTAAACAGTTCCCAAGGTGAGTACAATCAAAGGACCAGAGAGTTGGTCTCCTGCATGAAGTAATATTTGTTTCTGGGAGCTGAGAGCGGTGACGTTTTCCAGGGGGAGGGAAGAGGACTGAGGGGAAGACAAGAGAAAGTGGACTGTGTTTCGTTATTGGTGTTTTTGTTCTACACTTAGCACTTAATGTCATTTTCCTCATTCTCTCTCTTTTTAAGCCATGGAGTCAGAAATATTACAGAGTACCTGCACTGCTTGTACTGCTTGTATGGTGACATCTGCTTGGCATTCAAACACATATAAATCAATGTGATTAAAATACAGTTAGAATGTCCATTTCTCATGACAGTCGTAAGAAGCACAAGAAGGTGGATACTCAGCTGTCTCATTCATTGATGTAGCCCCGCCGTTTTCTGTCTCACTGAGGAACCTGACTGTGGATTGTTTCCACAAGGCCATGCGTGCTACCAGTAAGCAGTAGTTACAAATGACAATCGAGTGGAAAGAGTAAAACTATTGGCTTTCTCTCTAGTGTGAAAGGAGGCTTTTAACTTCTCTTAAACCCATCTCTGCACCCTCTGGACCATCACCCAATCCAGGCTTATATTGTTAGTTTCAAAGATTAACATTTCAAGAAACCCAGGATGCTACAAGGCCTCTCTGTGGAAGACTGAATGCAAAATAGGACCCCAGAAACGTATTTGATTTTTTTTTGGTGTGTGTGTGTGTGTGTGTGTGTAATAAAGTTTTATTAAAGTATAAAGGAGATAGAGAAAGCTTCTGACTCAGGCATCAGAAGGGGGCAGAAAGAGTACTCGCTTGCTAGTGTTAACAATGAAGTTATATAATCCAAAGAATGTCTGGAGGTTGTAAAGACCTCATCAGACCTACTCCCATAATTTACATTTTAAGATAACAGAATTAGCCAGAAGGTTTAATCCAAAGACTGTCCTCAGGCAGGATACATTATTGTTATATAATCGTTATATAATCCTAAGGAATGCGGAGAAAGAAAAAAAGTTTGTCCTTTCTTCCTCCTTGAGAATTCCAGACCCCTTTCTCCTTGGGGACTCCTAGACTCCTTATCAACCTGCCTAGGAAATGACTCTTTCATTTCCCCCTTTTCTTTTAGGAGAATTATGTTGCCTAGGGAAAAGGGGTGTCGTTCTCGTTCCATAACTGCTTCCGAGCTGACAAGGGGCGTTGTCCCTAAATTGGTGAGGCAACATATTCTCCTAATCCTCATATTGAGGATATCTGATCCAGGGGCCCCAAATAGTAGTTGGAGGAAGCTACAGCAGTAGCAGGAATTTGAGCATCCATTTGTAACTTAAAAGCTTTCATGCAGCTAGAAACAAATCCAGTTATACAATTACAGATGCAGGCAACGTAGTCATTAAAACAAGTTAAAATCAAAATTAAAAGTCACATTATGTTCATAATTAAAGTACAAAGTGTTGCACCAGTCCATTTTAGGGTTGGTAGATGTCATCAGATGAAGAAGAGGCATCGCATGTGATTGTTGTCAAAGGTATTCAATTTGATTGATATCTATTATATCGATCGTAAACTCTGCTCCTGAAACAACAATTCAGATTCTGGACCAGGAAAAAAAAAATGGCTTTCAAAATCTAAAATGATTTAACACTAACAAGAAATTCAACCTATCTTTATGCAATCTAAGTGAAAAATTGACCTTGAGAGTTACAATAAAAATTTGTCTCTGGGATATTCTCCACCTGCACACACACTTCCCTCACTATGCACACTCCAAAATGAATCACTCAGGGAAGTTAACTAGTAAAGACTGGCATGGGGAGCCATTCCAGCAAAAATACCCACACTGCAAACCTTAAACTGTAGGCAGGCAGTTACCACATGCCTCACACATATCCCATCAGATTACAACATCCAGACCTGACCTTATCTGGCATCACATGTGAAACTTATCTCACATGTGCACAGAATTCTCAGGACACTGAGGTGTGCCACTGACATCTACCTTGATTCCATTAGGTTATAATTGACTATTTACAGTAGCCAGGACATGGAAGCAACCTAAATGTCCATTGACAGAGAAATGAATAAAGAAGATGTGGATATACAATGGAATATTACTCAGCCATAAAAAGGAATAACATTGTGCCATTTCCAGAGAGATGGATGGGCCCAGAGACTACCATACAAAGTGTAAGTCAGAAAGAGAAAAACAAATACCGTATATTAATGCATGTATGTGGAATCTAGGAAAGCGCTGCAGATAAACATTTTGCAAAGAAGAAACAGAGACACAGAGAACAAACTTATGAACACTAAGTGGGGAAAAGGGATGGGATGAATTGGGAGATTGGGACTGACATATATACACTGCTGCTGCTGCTGCTGCTAAGTCGTTTCAGTCGTGTCCGACTCTGTGCAACCCATTAGACGGCAGCCCACCAGGCTCCCCTGTCCCTGGGATTCTCCAGGCAAGAATACTGGAGTGGGTTGCCATTTCCTTCTCCAATGCAAGAAAGTGAAAAGTGAAAGTGAATTCGTTCAGTCGTGTCCAACTCCGTCCATGGGATTTTCCAGGGAAGAGTACTGGAGTGGGTTGCCATTGCCTTCTGCGAAACATACATTACTATGTATGAAATAGGTAACTAATGAGAATCTACTGTATACCACAGGGAAAAGAAAAACTACCATTTGTATGTAGGACATGTATTAAGTTCACCTTAAAAATGTATTCTAGTATTCATTAGGTGCAAATACTGTTTGATTTCACTTATACGAGGTACCTAGAATAGTCAAATTTAGAGAGTCAGAAAATACATTGGTAGATGCCATGTGGGGGTGAGGGGTGGGGAAGGCAAATGGGAAGTTAGTATTTAATGGGGACAGAATTTTAGTTTAAGAAGGTGAAAAATTTGGGAGAAATGGGTGATGGTGAGAGTTGCACAACAGTGGGAATGTACTTAGTGCTACTGAACTGTCTAGTTAAATATGGTTAAAATAGTATATTTTATATCATGTAATTTTTACCACAATAAAAACATTTTTTTAAAATGGATGGTTGTTTGTGAAGTGCTCTCCTAGATATTGCAGAAGATATGGAACATTTTATGGCCCTGTGGTTGAGCAGTTTCTATTTGGGGAGGAAAAAAAAAAAAAAAAACACATAAAATGTTAAATGTCACATAGACAGAATCTTGGTCTATATCACAGAGCAAAGAAGACCACATGGATGTATCTGATAAATACACAAAACAATGCTCTTGGGCAATAATTCTCATTTCAAATATTAGAGAATCTGTGTGTCTTCTCTGCCGTAAGTTGTGCCACCTGTAACTTATTATAAACAATGAGTATTTTGAGTTTGTGTTTTCATAATTATATCAATTCAAGGCCACTTTTATAAGAATGCCATTCTGTGCACTTACATTCTGATGTGACACATGGAAGGATGGGGAAGGTGAAAGATCCAGGTGCACACCTAAACCTGGCCACCAACCCTCACGGCCCTATTTAGCATTACGCTGTTTCCCTCGTGGAGTCCTTCTTACCCTGCTCTGTTCTTATTCAACAGCATTTATAACTTTCTAACATACAGGATAATTTTCTTATTTGTTAAGTGTCAGTCAGTTCAGTCGCTCAGTCGTGTCCGACTCTTTGCGACCCCATGGACCGCAGCACGCCAGGCCTCCCTGTCCATCACCAACTCCCGGAGTTCACTCAAACTCATGTCCATTGAGTCAGTGATGCCATCCAACCAACTAATCCTCTGTCGTCCCCTTGTTAAGTGTAGTCTTGTTAAGTTTAGTCCCCTTGTTAAGTACAGTCTTTTTTTAAGTTTTTTTAAAAATTTTTATTTATTTTTACTTATTTATTTTGGCTGTGCTGGGTCTTGGGATCTTGGTTGCTGCATGGGCTTTTTTCTAGCTGCAGTGCTTGGTCTTCTCACTGCGGTGGCCTCTCCTGTTGTGGAGCACGGGCTCTAGAAGTATCCAGGCTTCAGTAGTTGCAGTTCCCGGGCTCTAGAGCACAGGCTGAGTAGCTGGGGCACATGGGCTTAGTTGCTCCATGGCACGTGGGATCTTCCCCCAAACTGTGAAAGCCAAGCAGTTATTCCACTTCTGATCATTCAGCAGATTGTAATTTTTAAAAGAAAAAAAATAAAAGTGATTCACACTATGGAACAGTGACTCATCTTTTTAATTTTTTTGTTTTTAAAGTATATTTGAGGTGTAGTCATCAAAGCATTCACTGACTAAAATCAGTGCTTTAGGGTCTTCCCTGATTGTCCAGAGGTTAAGACTTCTCCTCCCAAAGAGAGGGGTGTGGGTTCGATCCCTGGTCAGGGAGCTAAGGTATCACATGCCTCTAGACCAACAAACCAATCCGAATCAAAATGAACAAAAAACAGAAGCACTGTTGTAAGAAATTCAATGAAGATTTTTTTTTTTTAAATGGTCCACATTAAAAAAAAAAAAAAAATTTTTTTAAAAGTCGATGCTTTTGTCTCAGCCTCTCAGGGTAAAACAAGGATGAAAAAAGAAGGTGATGATAAGCATAGGGCTAAAATACAAACATCGCAGAGGAAAGGCATGTTAAAAAAACTGCACCAAGAACAAAAGGAATGACTGACAAATACTAAGCACCAGGAGAATCACAAGTGGAAGGGGAAAAGCAGGCCTTGCTGACAAGTGATGAGCAGTGAGAAAGTAGCTGAGTTGACAATATTTTTTAATGAAGTGTTAAGTAGATCACCAAGAGAGGTAGGTAATGACTGTGATGAAGAGTTGACCAGGGTGCGAAAAAAAAAAAAAAGCAAAATTAAGTGACACTTGGTAAATCACAGGAGGACATGAAACCTAAGAGAGCTTCTGAAAAGAATGGTCCATCCCTCGCTACACTCCGATGCCTTTTAGTAATCAAATTGGGCAGCTCATTAAAATTATGTGTGAATAGATAGATACTCTGGCAAAAAGGCAAAGGAGCGAGACAAAACTAGAGCAATACAATGGCTATATCCACAGATGCAGAAAACCAGCACTGGAAGGTTCTGGAGGAGTTGGACTGGAGAGATAGTCATTGGAAAACAGTGAGTGGATCCCCTGGGAATAATAGGAGCAATGAAACTGACCACAGGAGAGATGCATCATGCCAAAAGATAAGTATTTAAAATTGGATGTGTTTGCATGAAATAATTCAGTTAACAGCAAGGGAATTTAAAGAAATTAGTTGAAGGAGTCATGTGAGTAAATGGGAGGATAAAATTTGGTTTCTCTCTGTGTATGGACAGGATAAATACAGGATTTTTCCCAACTAGGAAACTGTCTGGTCATTGGTCAGTGGCTTCCAGTGTTTTCCTAAATAAAAGTGATGCACTGGGCCATAATTATTTCAAATGGTATGGTTAGTTCTCTGGATGACACAGAAAGAAAGTGAATTTACTTGTACAGAATGCTGATATTGTGTTGGGTCCCCTTTGATATTTTAACATATATTAAGTCTTTGGCTTCACACAACAAAACTGTCACGTAAAAGGCATGATCACCATGTGTAGCTGGAGGAACCTGAGATCACACAGTTCTCAACAGCTCGGAATCACATCTAAGCATGGGTGGCTCCAAAGCCAGGGTCCGTCAAGCTGCTTGCTGCATCAAAGGAAGTTGAGAATGAAGTATCAAATTATTAAAGAGAAAATATAACTTAAGGAACTGGATATTGTATTTAATATGCTTATTCACACTCAGAGTCAGATGGCCAACTTGAAAAATTTGATTTATCCTCCTAGGGTCTTGCTAAGGCTTGTTATTTAATGAGACCAACACATACCTCTATACAATAACAACAACAAAAAAATCTTTAAAAATGTACACACATCCACTTAAAAAATCCATAGTGTGTTTTATTAAGCATAACAAAATTCCCCAATTTTTCTCAAAGGGCTGGAATGAGTGTGAGCAGCAGGACTTAGTCATTCATTCATTTATTTCTTTATTAACAACCATTTATTGACTGCCTGGACTTCCCTAGTCGCTCAGGCAGTTTAAAGAATCTGCCTACAATGCGGGAGACCCAGGTTTGATCCCTGGGTTGGAAAGATCCCCCGGAGAACGGAATGGAAACCCACTCCAGTATTCTAGCCTGAACAACTCCATAGACAGAGGAGCCTGGCGAGCTACAGTTCATGGGGTCACTAAGAGTCCAACACAACTGAACAACTAACGCATACACACATTGTGTGCCTAATGTGAACCAGGAACCTTGCTAGATTCTTAAAATAAGCAAAATGATCATAGTTCCTGGCTGCTGAGAAGGTACAGCCCATTGGTTGATACAAATCAGTAAATAAATTTCACTGATTTACTGAAAGTAAGAGAGCATATTTTCTTTCTCCTCTAGTCTAGTGGAAGGGCAAAAAATAGACAAGAAAGTAGAATACAATCAGTATGGATATAAAGTTCTCCAGGAACACCCAGAGTGGCTCTTGCCTTGAGTACTTGGCCAGGCTCAAAGAAGGCGGCAAAGTCATTTAAACACAAGGACAGCCTGTGTGCATAGCATGTGTAGCAGAAGCTTCTTTGACTAGACTGATGACAGTGAAGCAAAGAGAAGGTGCCCTATGTGCCCTGAACACTACTACATTTTCAGGAAACTTAAAATGGATGTATGAACCACAGGGAAGAATGTGTACCGTGGATGAGAATTTGCAGAGGCGTGAGAGCTGAAAGAAACAAAATTTACAACCCTCAGTGGCATCTTAGTCCCCTGCCAAAGTGACTTAATCACTGATGCTTGTGTGAAATACCGAATACTTGGAAAGCCTCACAGAAATCAGAACGCTAAATATGTCTGCAGATCACTGACAATGTGATGAACACACATTTACTTGGAATGCTTGAATTCGATCTTCAGAACAGTCATGAATGCATCTGACTGAATACCCCCAACAAAGCATCAGTAAAAGGCCAGGAGGTGCTCTTTGTTCAGTAGAGTAACTAATTCTTGATCAGTAATTTTGTCACTGAGACATGCTTGTTCAGAAGAAAATAAAAAATAGCACCAGAATTATGGGAGATTTTAAAATCAAAGAAATTTTTAGAAAGCAGTGTCTTTTTCAGTCCACACAATATTCCTTGGTCACCAAAGCATACATATAGGGCCTCCTGCCCAGAAGAGGGGTGAGAACACAGATTTTCCATGTCTCCCTTTCTTTATTGGGTTTTTATGTGTGTGTGTGTTTACTAACTCTTGTGAATCATTCTTTAGGTGCACTATTACTTAGGTCACCATTTTAACTACAATATTATACTCACCAAGAAGGCTGCTTCCTAATAAACACTAAAGTTTTCTATCTTCAACATTTGAACAAAAAAAAAAAAAGAAAGAAAGAAAGAATACAAAGAGAAAGACTCAGATGGTATAATAGTAATTTCACTTTATATCATTCAGGTTATTGAATCATTTCAGAAGATGTATCTCCACAAAAACTTTATCAAACCTGCATGCCTGCCTGTGGCAAATATAGTGATCCATATTCAGAATTCCTATAGTCATATATTTCTTGAAAAATACTGAATGTGCAATTGTCTTCATCATTTCACAAAGTCATTTAATGACAAAACAATTGTCAAATGTCCCAAATGGTTTTTCTTACACACCCACAAGCAATGTTTGCTAATATATTATTTCCCATACAAATTTCTAAATGGTCATTTCAAAACAGTAGAGCATGAGTACTTCCATTTTATTCAATAAGAAGTTTTATACAATGGGAAATGCTAAAATAAAAACAAAGCACCCATGATTTACAAGGAGAGACACCTGCCTTTGAATTTTGTCTAGTTGAATTGTCTAGTTGTCTGACCTTGGGAACATAACAACTCTGACCCTCATCTCTCTCAGCTTTGAAGAAGAGATTATAGTAGGTAACCTAACTGGGTAGTTGTATTTATAAAGACATTATGTATAGAATCGGAGAAGGCAATGGCACCCCACTCCAGTACTCTTGCCTGAAATATCCCATGGATGGAGGAGCCTGGTAGGCTGCAGTCCATGGGATGGCTAAGAGTCAGATACAACTGAGTGACTTCACTTTCACTTTTTACTTTCATGCATTGGAGAAGGCAATGGCAACCCACTCCAGTGTTCTTGCCTGGAGAATCCCAGGGACGGGGGAGCCTGGCGGGCTGCCGTCTATGGGGTCGCACAGAGTTGGACATGACTGAAGTGACTTAGCAGCATGTATAGAATACAGTACACTGGCCTGACTCATTTTAGAGACTCAGTACTAGCTACTCTCATGAGTACTTGTTACTGATATGAAAATAACATTTTTTTTAAACCTCTGATTTCATGGTAGTGCTTTTCTGAAGGGCTTCCCTGATAGCTCAGCTGGTTAAAGAATCCTCCTGCAATGCAGAAGACCCCGGTTCGAATCCTGGGTCAGGTAGATCCTCTGGAGAAGGGATAGGCTACCATGGGCTTCCCTTGTGGCTTAGCTGATAAAGAATCCATCTGCAATGAGGGAGACCTAGGTTCAGTTCCTGGGTTGGGAAGATCCCCTGGAGAAGGGAAAGGATACCCACTCCAATATTCTGACCTGGAGAATTCCATGGACTGTGTAGTCATGAGGTCGCTTTTCTGAATGTGCAACTCAGGGGGAGAAGCTTAGACTTGGACCAGCAAAATTTGTATTTGCAACCTGAGTGTTCTGTGAAGTGCAAGAAAAGCCAGAGTTGCTCTCTGAACCAGAGTTGCTTCCAGTGGGAAATTTGAATACTAATACCTACTTGCCAGATTACAATGGTTGAATGGGACCATTCTTCTCAGTACATGGTAAATGTTCACTGAATAGTAACTCCTAGTATTATTATTGTAAACAGAAATAGTTGAAAAGCAAGAAATCATCTAATGTATCTGCCTTGAAATAAAACATGTGTGCATGCTAAGCTGCTTCAGTCATGTCCAACTCTTTGCAACCCCATGGACTGTAGTTCGCCAGGCTCCTCTGTCCAGGGGGGATTCTCCAGGCAAGAATACTGGAGTGGGTGGCCATTTCCTCCTCCAGGGGATCTTTCAGATCCAGAGATTGAACCCTCTTCTCTTCAGCCTTCTGCATTGGCAGGCCAGTTCTTTAACACTAGCACCATCTGGGAAGCCCTGAAATAAAATAATACCATTTTATATAGGAACAGAAAAATAGGACTGTCATCAGTTGCTAACCTTACTGGTTAGCAATAGCCTGGCAGGTTCTATGAGAAGGACTCGAGTATTTACTAAGTCCTTGTATGCATGCGATGATACCACCTTTATGGCAGAAAGTGAAGAGGAACTCAAAAGCCTCTTGATGAAAGTGAAAGTGGAGAGTGAAAAAGTTGGCTTAAAGCTCAATGTTCAGAAAACGAAGATCATGGCATCCGGTCCCATCTCTTCATGGGAAATAGATGGGGAAACAGTGGAAACAGTGTCAGACTTTATTTTGGGGGGCTCCAAAATCACTGCAGATGGTGGCTGCAGCCATGAAATTAAAAGACGCTTACTCCTTGGAAGGAAAGTTATGACCAACCTAGATAGCATATTCAAAAGCAGAGACATTACTTTGCCAACAAAGGTTCATCTAGTCAAGGTTATGGTTTTTCCTGTGGTCATGTATGGATGTGAGAGTTGGACTGTGAAGAGGGCTGAGCGCGGAAGAATTGATGCTTTTGAACTGTGGTGTTGGAGAAGACTCTTGAGAGTCCCTTGGACTGCAAGGAGATGCAACCAGTCCATTCTGAAGGAGATCAGCCCTGGGATTTCTTTGGAAGGAATGATGCTAAAGCTGAAACTCCAGTACTTTGGCCACCTCATGCGAAGAGTTGACTCTTTGGAAAAGACTCTGATGCTGGGAGGGATTGGGGGCAGGATAAGAAGGGGATGACAGAGGATGAGATGGCTGGATGGCATCACTGACTCGATGGACATGAGTCTGGGTTAACTCCGGGAGTTGGTGATGGACAGGGAGGCCTGGCATGCTGCGTTTCATGGGGTCGCAGAGTCAGACACGACTGAGCGACTAAACTCAACAGAACTGAACTGAACTGTATGCATGCAGTGTTGAGGAATACTGAAACTGGAACCCAGCATGAGCACCATTAAGTAGATCCACATAACCCCAGATACTTGCACAAATCATTGAAAAGACACAAAGTATTCTGCAGATACTACATTAAGAACTGGAAATAAAAAGTAACAGCTTCCCCCCTCCAGTCCCCACCCCACCCCCCTGCCCCCATAGAAAGTGTTGGGAGTCGTGAGATCTGGGAGAGCAGCAACAAAATAAAGACTGAATCTGTTTTTTGGCAAAGCCTGTAGAATATTAGAAACTCAGTCGCTGTCCCAGGTGTCACCATTCCAGCATTTTAAGTTCACTTCTTTCTACTCATTCTAATCAGTGGCAGTAATTATTATAGACAGAGTGAAGTGTAAATACCCTAACAGAGGTTTATCAAGGGTGATTCTAAAGGAGCCCTGTACACTACAAATAATTGCCTTTAACACAGGATGTATAGAAAACAAAGAGGAACATTACATTTAAGGGCAAATTCTTCAGCAACCCAAAGAACAGACTTGAGATTTGTTAAAGTAATCAACGGGTTTTATTTCCTTAGAAATGAAAATATTCAGATCTAAACTTTGAAAGCTACTGTCAACAATATTTCCTCAGAGCCCAAGGGAGAAGGGCATGGGTGAGACAAAAGATGGAGGAAGGCAGAGACCACCAGGAAGAGGTGGGGGAGGGGCCCCTTGTTTTCCGACTTGGTCGGTTACACATCAGATCTGGTGACAACACTGAGGGGACCAGGTCCAGGGATGTGGGTGGGAAAAAAGGAACAGCGAAGCTTAACTACATAAACGAGCCATGAAACTCCAAGTAGAAAGGGAACCACCTAGTTCATCTCAGAAACGGGTAACTGCAACGGTAAAACTGGGAGAGTGGAGGTACCCAGTTCTTTTATACCTGGGTGATGTTTATGACTTGCGGTGGCCTTGAGGCTGGGGGAGGAGGGAAAGGGGTGGCCAGGGGTCTTCCCAGAACATCCCGTGAGCTTCTAAAGATCTAAAAGGGGACAGATGTTCCTCAGCCTTACAACCCAAGAAGCTGGGCGAAGCTAAGCTTCCGCTCGCGCTGACAACCTGGAAGCGCCCACCTTATCTGATGAAAAACTACAACTCCCATAACTCCCTGGGTCAGCAAAAAGGGAGGCCCTCCGCCAAAGCCGTTCACTTTCTCAGAATCTAGGCCGCAGATACCGTAGGCCTGGGAGGAGTGGACGCGAGCTCAGCAATACGCCACCCTCCTGCCATCCCCACCACCACAGCTTGAGGGTTGCCCCTGCCAGGTCCCTGGAAGTGCCCCCCGGCTCCTTATCCTTCACCCCTTCCGAAACTCCCGGCTCTGATTGCAACGTGGACTCCAGAAGGCCGGGGCGGGGGGTGGGGTGGGGGAGGGACAGAGGGGCATCAGGAGGTGGAAAACGGCCGGTCTGGGCTCCAACAGAAGCCTTGGCAAACAGTTCCAGGCAGGGAGGGGCCACGGTGGTTTCAACTCGCCCCAGGGAGCAGAGGCGCTGACTCAGATCCCAGGGTGTGGGGGCGCAGAGGTGAGGGCCTGGTGGGCTGCCCTCTCTGGGTCAATCCCCTAGGGCCGGGCGGGAGAGGCAGAGAGGGCGGTGGAGAGCAAGTGGGGTGGGGGAGGCGGTCCCAGTTTGCAGGCCATGGCCAGTTCCCCCTGTGACAGCCAGGCCTCAGCAGGAATGGGGCGGGGGGGCTCTTCTGGAAACTTTGGTGACTACTGGCTCTCGTGGCCGCCTCCGACGCCTGGGGCCTGGGCCTCTCTCTCAGCGGACTCTTCCTCTGGCTCCTGCTCCATCGCGGGCAGCCCCCAGGCCAGGCCCAGCCCGGAGGCGGCGAGGTCGTTCTCCGCCTCCACAAGGAGCGGCCTCGCACCCTCGGCCTCCTCGGCGACAGCAGCCGCCTCCTTCATCTCCTCTCCTTCTTCCGGATCAGCCTCCTTGGGACGCTTGGGGATGTCCTCTGGCGGGTCCTCGGCGGTCCTCTTCAGGGTCTCCTTCTCGTTCTCTTCCTCAGCTGGCAGGTCGACACCCAGCTTCCCTTGATCACCGTCGTCGCCGCCGTTGGTGTGGCTCTTCGGGTCCTCGCCGCCCTCGGCGGCCTCGGGCTCGGGCTCCTCAGGGCAGCTCTTCTCCAGGGCGCACTGGTAATCGGAAGCCTGGACGGTGGGGTTGTTCTCAATCTCCCACAGGCCCTCGCTGAAGCCCCGCCTCTTATTCGGTTTGCCAAACTTCTCCTTGGACTCCTCGTACGGGAAGAGGTGCCTGGGGCCCAGGAAGGCCGTCTCGTGGGTCCCGAAGAAAAACACCTGGTAGCGGTTGGCCTCGGCCATCTGCTCGATCCTGGCGGGCCAGTGGGCGTAGCCCTTTAATTTGGCGAACACCAGGTCCCCGCACTTGTACTTGCGACGGTAGAATAGCGACATGACTGCGGACAGGGCCTCAGCGGCCGAGAAAGGCGACCCACCGTGGCTAGCACGGCGGCGGCCGCTGGGCTGAGACTGCGCGCGCCTCGCCTCGAGGGCCCCCCACCACCACCACGCGCCCCTGTGGGCTCAACGCTCTGGCGCCCTGAGAAGGTTCTAGTGCAAAGAGTGCCGTATCTCGGAGAGCCTAAGCCTGTTTGGTCCCAGCATCGACGCTGGAGTTTTTCTAGAATGAGAGCTTGAGGAGCTTGGGTGTCCCAGGTGGCGGCTCTGCTGTGCCGATCCATCACTAGGCCTCGTTTATTGTGATAGCCAGAGGGGCCTAGAAGGGGAGACATGAGGCAATGTGGCGAGACAACGCAGTGACAGGACGAGCACCCATTTCCGTGAGACTAGTCACAGGTTAGGGCACATTTGCAGGATCGGTGGGGATCCCGATCTGCTCATGACTGAAAACTCCATTCTCGCCTCGGGAGATTCCCTAAGTCAGTGGTTTCACCCCATTTCTGATTTCCTTGAGAGCTAATGCTGGTGCCTGCAAGGGGATTCAAAAACAGTGGAGTCAGCCACCTTGATAGGACGGCTAGAAGGCGACTCTTTTGGAAACCAGTGTCCTAAATAGTACTTTGGGGGACGAGGTGGTGGCGGGGAGGGGGCGTAGGGGTGAGGTCACGAATGTAGAGAGGCATCATGACCATGTCCAAACTGGGCATGTACTTTAGATGGGATGCTGGGCATGACTTTTTACCCTTTCAACTATCCTTGCATATTTTAAGAGATAAGTCTATGTGTTTATAACATGGAAAGAATGTCAAATGCTCTCAGTATTTTTCTAGGAGAAAATTGAGCTGAAGAATTAGATAGAGGTCTGTTCATATCAGATATCTTGTTGGTATCTGGAACTTCTTGGTTGGGGGGCTGGGGGTGGGGTGGGTGGCACAGACTAAAGAAAAAGCATCATCTAAAGGATAGACTTTTCTCCTTAACTGACATTTATGGGAGTTTCCGTGTAACTGCCCTTGTTACACGTTTGTCTACACTTTTTTTTTTTTTTTTGAGCCCTGCTAGGGCAATGGCACCCCCACTCCAGCACTCTTGCCTGGAAAATCCCATGGATGGAGGAGCCTGGTGGGCTGCAGTCCATGGGGTCGCTGAGAGTCGGACAGGACTGAGCGACTTCACTTTCACTTTTCACTTCCATGCACTGGAGAAGAAAATGGCAACCCACTCCAATGTTCTTGCCTGGAGAATCCCAGGGACGGGGGAGCCTGGGGGCTGCCGTCTATGGGGTCGCACAGAGTCGAACAGGACTAAAGCGACTTAGCAGCAGCAGCAGCAGCTAGCTATGAGTTTGCACTCTGAAACCTAGCCAAATTTGTCATAAGGGCTGTTATGACAAAGATCTTTCAGTGTCAATTACACAATTTAACTACAAAGGTTTTTTCTTCTTTTTTTTTTAAGGGTAACCGACAGTGATTAGTGGAGAATTAGAACCACTGCCCGCCCTAGTTGAGCATGACTTTCAGCAAGAGGATCACAGGGGTATAAGCCAAACATCAAAGACTATTGGAGAGCTGGATCACTGCAGGTGAACAGGTAGGCATTTGAGACAAAAACACAAACTAAGGAGAAGTGAAAAGATCTAGTAAAGAAGGATCCCAAAGGGTAATAGATATTCTGTTAGGCAAAAGGGTGTAATTTTTGTACTGCTACCCGTTGCCCACTAATACACTGTGTAGTGCTAAGGGTTGGCATAAAAGATGCTGATTTTGAGGACTTTATAACTTAAGAGCGAAAGCATCAGGGACATCATTAGGAGAAATGCAAGCTAGTCTTCAAGTGTTAAATCATGTGTTCTTACATAAATATTGAAGGCATTCCAGGAGAAACCAGTGGGAGTGTGGTATCCTTCACTTGTTTACCAGCCTTGTAAAGCTTGGAATAGATATAATCTTTCTGAGCTTCTGTTATAAGATCTTAAGGTGTTTAAAGTAATATTTAGAATTTCCCTCAGGATTTTTTAATATTTATTAATGAGATTATGGGTATGAAAGTACAGACAATGGGTATAAAGTTCTAGAATGTACTAAAGAGTATGTCATAGAATTTCACTATGGATAAATCGGGCTATTATTATTAGGCTAAATGAAGGAAAAGGTATGTCAAAAAGAATAGAGTCATGACTAAGGACACTGAAGAATGAAGAAAGGTTACCTACCAACCAAATTCTCTATTAAGCTTGGAATTCCATATGGCATTATTTATCAGCACAATTTCTATATGAAACAACATAAAAGTTTTTCCTACATGGAAATATTATTTTTTTAAAGCAGTGTTCTTTAAATTTATCACCTACATATGTGCTAACTCCATTTGTGTCTGACTCTTTGTGACTCTATGGTCTGTTAGCCTGCAAGGTTCCTCTGTCTATGAGATCTCCAGGCAAGAATACTGGAGTGGGTTGCCATGCCCTCCTCCAGGGGCTCTTCCTGACCCAGGGATTGAACCTGCATCTCTTACAACTCTTACACTGGCAGGAAGGTTCTTTACCACTAATGCCACTAGGAAGCCCAAATTTATTTACTGCTGCTGCTAAGTCACTTCAGTTGTGTCCGACTCTGTGTGACCCATAGACGGCAGCCCACCAGGCTCCCCCGTCCCTGGGATTCTCCAGGCAAGAACACTGGAGTGGGTTGCCATTTCCTTCTCCAGTGCATGGAAGTGAAAAATGAAAGTGAAGTCGCTCAGTCATGTCCAACTCTTGGCGACCGCATGGACTGCAGCCCACCAGGCTCCTCCATCCATGGGATTTTCCAGGCAAGAGTACTGGAGTGGGGTGCCATAATGGTAGCTAATTCCTAAAAGGGGAGGATAAGAGGAAGGTTGAGCAAAGTTGAATGCATTTACAGAGTTGGATATCATTTTGACAGATACCCCATTCATTTTGTGCCTGCATGCTCCCTGATGGAATTAAATAACAGGATCTTGGCTTCTTTTACCCTTGAAACCAACTTGTTCTTAAAGTTATTGTCTATCTTTCGCTCAAAGTGAGGAGACTACATAAGTAGTGGTCATGATAATTTGGTTAGGTCTATATTTGGCTATTATATAAACAAAGTACCCATGAGCAACTCTCATTATTAATTTTCAGAAACTAGATCTCCATGAGCTCACATATTTCTAATGAAATCAAATGTACCAAGAACATCTATTTGTAGAAAGGACTTAATTGCAGCAGCAGCAGCAAACCTATCAAAACACCTTAGATTCCAGAACAGATAACACATCACAGTTTCCTTTTCTGGAAAACTAATGATAGGATTTAAAAGCTGCTTGGTAACAATTATGAAACATGGGCAATAAAACAATGTAATTGTACAAGAGAGAGAATAGATATCTAATTGATGTTTTCTTGTTTAATTAGTTTTAAATTCAATTACTTTGGTGTAAACTATGATTTAAAATAAATGTAATTGTCTTCTATGTGCTTTTGTCTTCATTAAAAAATATTAGCTGCCTCTGGGTTTATACAACAGAAGTATTTATACACAATTGGTATTTGGGATCAAGGGTTTTCTTTTTGAAATGTTCTAGCAGACATAATCACACAGAAAATAAGCCCCTTACTCCACCATGGATAGAAAATCCCCCACCCTGCTTTCTTTAAAAGTCATAGGAGGTGAGCTACTTCTGTATTTATTCACTTCTTTTTATCAGGGTGAAGTGAAAGTCACTCAGTCATGTCCAACTCATTGCAACCCCATGGACTATACAGTCCACGGAATTCTCCAGGCCAGATACTAGAGTGGGTAGCCTTTCCCTTCTCCAGGAGATCTTCCTAACCCAGGAATTGAACCCAGATCTCCTGCATTGCAGGTGGATTTTTTACCAGCTGAGCCACAAGGGAAGCACACTTAGCCTAATCTTTAAAGCCTCAGGGATTTCTGAAATCCACAGGATCTGCTGGGGGTGGATAAATTCTGTACCTGGGGGATGTCCCGCAACTAACGGATAATTTAAGGAATGTTCCTAAGGAGCTGTATCATTATCAATTTGAATGGTGTGTCAAGTCTGTGTCTAATTTGATGATGAGTTTGGGGTCGTGGGGAGAGATGGGAGTGCCGATTTTCCAAGTGATGTATGTGTTTATGTGTACTGGTGATTCAGGCTAGTCATAAATATCACAGGGTGGAGTGTCAGAAGGGCCATATAGAGAGATCAGAATTTAGGGACCTTGGAAAGAAAATGACCACTGTAAAATGAATAAATGTGGCTGGTTTGGAATATTTCATTATAATGATTTTAGAGCTTCCCTGGGGGATCAATGGTCAAGAATCCACCTGCCAATGTAGGAGACGGGTTCAGTCCTTGGGTCGGGAAGATGCCCTGGAGAAGGAATGGCAACCCACTGCAGTATTCTTGCCGGGAGAATCCCCTGGACAGAGGAGTCTGGCAGGCCACAGTAAATGGGGTCCCAAAGAGCCGGATATGACTTAGCAACTACACACCAGCACAACAACATACTGATTTGGGGATCACTTAAAGATTTTAAAAATTACTCTCTGGAAAATGTTTTAAATGAAAAGTATCAAATAATTTGAATATTTTTCTAATTTGAATCTTGCATGATAATATTTATTTGAGCTCTGCTATGTGAAAATATATGAGGGTTTTTTCCTTTTATTTACATAATTAGCAAAGTTTAAATAAGTTAATGCTGGTGAATATTCAATAATGAGGTATTGGATGTATATAACATCATCTGTTTACACAATAATTATATAATTAGATGGTCATCTTCTGTGTTTAGAGTTTTTAAAGTATAATTTAGTTACTTGGAAATTCTTACAATATGAAGTTGAGTGAAAAGACAGGACAAAATATATAACATAAGTAATTTATTAGCCTACGTGAAACCCAGTTCCTTAAATCTAAAATGTGGATAATCTTGAGAGAAACACTGCTTAAAATAAGCAGAACAGAGTGTCAAGTATGTTGCCTGACACCTATTAAGTATTCAGTTACTATTAGCCATTGCTATTAAAATAGCCAGTTCTAGCTTTATCTTGGGCATCCCAGATGGCTCAGTAGTAAAGAATTGGCCTTCCAAGCAGGAGACACAGGTTCAATTCCTGGGTTAGAACATCCCTTGAAGAAGGAAATGGCAACCACTCTGGTATTCTTGCCTGGGAGATCCCATGGACAGAGGAGCCTGGCGGGTACACAGGGTTGCAAAGAGAGTCAGATATGACTTAGCAATTAAACAACAACAACAACAACATGCTCTATTTTGTTTTGTTAAAGTGTAATTTTTTTGCAGTATATGATACATATTTTTTCTTGTAACTATTATTTTCCCCTGTTCAAGTTGTTTCTTTAATTTTATTATCATCATATTTTTTTTTCTTATTTTTTGGAAAGGATGCATTCTTCATAAAATAAAAATACATTTTCAAAGATTTAAGATCAACAATGTTGTATCTATAACTAAATATGGAACTTGGTTTTGCAATTTCAATTTTTTACTTCTTGCCATTACATTAAAATATCACACAAATTTGGTTAAAACAACCAAAGTTTTCAGAAAGTCAGGCTAAAGTTTTTGATGATGTAACTTCTGTCTTTATCTCAATTGTTTCTCAGTGGTTTCCTAGCTTTCATATATTGAAATTTTATATGAAATAATATTATCAAAATATTAGTCTTTGGGAATAAATAATTATAAAAGTTAAGGAAGTCATCAACAAGGTGAATAATAATGAAAAGGAAGAAAATTTTAAACTAAGATGTCTAATTTTGAATTAATGATAATGGTATGTGGAGCTGGACAATCATTTTGACTTATCAAGGTTTTGCTATTTTATTATTACAAAATGACTTTAACTTTTCACTTAATTTTCATTTAGTGATATCTGTATTGAGTTGATAGTTATCTTTTAACCAGAGAGTTATTGGAGGTGGGTGACTTTCTCCTTTTAAACATTATGAGGGAAATATTTGGCCTCCTGAAGAGATTAGGATTTTCTGTATTAGGGAACATGTATATTATTTATTGGAATAAATATTACAATATAAATATTATAGATAAAATGTGCTTCTTTTTTAAAAAATGTCCCACCATTCTTTTTCTCTTCCGATATTTATAACTTTAAACTCTAACCATGTAGGAGAACTTTTTTGAAGTTATCAAAAAGCATATATTCTGAGCTTTTTATCAGCTACCAACTTGTTTCATGATGGCTGAACCAAGCCTTTTGCTCTTTGAGAAAAAGCAAAATCAACAGTTTTCATAAAACAGATAAATTAAAAAATGCATAACTATTAAATTGAACAATGTTATGCTAATTAATAATAATTAGTTAATGATGCATAGGAGAATCCTTTGGACAGAGAAGCCTGGCAGGCTGCAGTCCATGGGGTCGCAAAAGTGGGACACGACTTAACAACTAAGTCACCACAATGACGCTTCAGTTGATTATAATTTTGAAGTAGTTGAGTTATTTTGTCTTCACTAATTTTAGCTGTTTCACACTTTTAAATATAACTGGAAAAAATAAAAGAATGAAAACATATAGCTTTTTCATATTGGGAAAGATTAATCTGGTTTTGTTCAGTTTTTTCTTTTGTTCACTTTATAGGACTCCTGTAAGTTGACAGGCAGTTTGTAGGCTGCATATATAGAAAACAGTGAAAACTGAAATCTAGACTGTAATGTATCTTTTAGGACATTAGTTCAGGCAATCCAGTTTATGAGTACTTACTATGTGGCCACCAGAAAGCTAGTGCTATGAGAAATATATCATGAGTGTAGAATATTTTAACCACACTAGGTGGTCTGTGTTATATCAGTCTTTTGATATATTTTCAAACATTATTTGTGATGTTTTATAATTTACACATATATATTTTCAATATACAAGAGCAATCTCAGTGTTAATAGTTCTATGTACTTGCTAATATTTTATCTATTTTATTTAATTAAAAACATATTAAAAAAATTTTTTTCCATGGTTTATTTCTAGATTTGTCATTTGTCCTTCCAGTTAGGTTTATTTCTGCTTTGTGCATTTCAAGGCTCTATTACTGTTAGTTGAGTTCAGTTCAGTCGCTCACTCGTATCCGACTCTTTGCAACCCCATGAACTGCAGCATGCCAGGCCTCCCTGTCCATCACCAACTCCTGGAGTTCACTCAGACTCACGTCCATCCAGTCGGTGATGCCATCCAGCCATCTCATCCTCTGTCATCCCCTTCTCCTCCTGCCCTCAATCCCTCCCAGCATCAGAGTCTTTTCCAATGAGTCAACTCTTCTCATGAGGTGGCCAAAGTACTAGAGTTTCAGCTTTAACATCATTCCTTCCAAAGAACACCCAGAACTGATCTCCTTCAGAATGGACTGGTTGCATCTCCTTGCAGTCCAAGGGACTGTCAACAGTCTTCTCCAACACCACAGTTCAAAAGCATCAATTCTTTGACGCTCAGCTTTCTTCACATTCCAACTCTCACATCCATACATGACTACTGGAAAAACCATAGCCTTGACTAGATGGACCTTTGTTGGCAAAGTAATAACTCTGCTTTTTAATATGCTATCTAAGTTGGTCATAACTTTCCTTCCAAGGAGTAAGCGTCTTTTAATTTCATGGCTGCAATCACCATCTGCCGTGATTTTGGAGCCCAAAAAAATAAAGTCTTACACTGTTTCCACTGTTTCCCCATCTATTTCCCATGAAGTGATGGGACCAGATGCCATGATCTTCGTCTTCTGAATGTTGAGCTTTAGCCAACTTTTTCACTCTCCTCTTTCACTTTCATCAAGAGGCTTTTGAGTTCCTCTTCACTTTCTGCCATAAGGGTGGTGTCATCTGCATATCTGAGGTTACTGATATTTCTCCCAGCAATCTTGATTCCAATTTGTGCTTCTTCCAGCCCAGCGTTTCTCATGATGTACTCTGCATATAAGTTAAATAAGCAGGGTGACAATATACAGCCTTGACGTCCTCCTTTTCCTGTTTGGAACCAGTCTGTTGTTCCATGTCCAGTTCTAACTGTTGCTTCCTGACCTGCATATAGGTTTCTCAAGAGGCAGGTCAGGTGGTCTGGTATTCCCACCTCTTTCAGAATTTTCCACAGTTTATTGTGATCCACACAGTCAAAGGCTTTGGCATAGTCAATAAAGCAGAAATAGAGGTTTTTCTGGAACTCTCTTGCTTTTTCAATGATCCAGTGGATGTTGGCAATTTGATCTCTGGTTCCTCTGCCTTTTCTAAAACCAGTGTGAACATCTGGAAGTTCATGGTTCACATATTGCTGAAGCCTGGCTTGGAGAATTTTGAGCATTACTTTACTAGCGTGTGAGATGAGTGCAATTGTGCGGTAGTTTGAGCATTCTTTGGCGTTACCTTTCTTTGGGATCGGAATGAAAACTGACCTTTTCCAGTCCTGTGGCCACTGCTAAGTTTTCCAAATTTGCTGGCATATTGAGCGCAGCACTTTCACAGCATCATCTTTCAGGATTTGAAATAGCTCAACTGGAATTCCATCACTTCCACTAGCTTTGTTCGTTATGATGTTTTCTAAGGCCCACTTGACTTCACATTCCAGGATGTCTGGCTCTAGGTGAGTGATCACACCATCGTGATTATCTTGGTTGTGAAGATCTCTTTTGTACAGTTCTTCTGTGTATTCTTGCCACCTCTTCTTAATATCTTCTGCTTCTGTCAGGTCCATACCATTTCTGTCCTTTATCGAGCCCATCTTTGCATGAAATGTTCTCTTGGTATCTCTAATTTTCTTGAAGAGATCTCTGGTCCTTCCCATTCTGTTGTTTTCCTCTATCTTTGCATTGAGGGCTGAGGAAGGCTTTCTTATCTCTCCTTGCTATTCTTTGGAACTCTGCATTCAGATGCTTATATCTTTCCTTTTCTCCTTTGCTTTTTGGTTCTCTTCTTTTCACAGCTATTTGTAAGGCTTCCCCAGGCAGCCATTTTGCTTTAAGTACCTACATATTCTTTATTTTGATATTGTTTTACTTTCATTAGAATCTTCATTTTATTAGAATGAAATGATTGCCTTATTGAAGGTTGTTGCTTTAATTTCTGCTTTTGTATTAGCATGCTGCTTTTACTTTTTTTGATTAGCATTTCAGTGTTAACAGTTCTTTAAGTTTCCTTTGTCATTTTGTTTAGTTATACCTTTGAAACCAGGATATGGTCATCCCTCTGTATAGGCAGGGAATTGGTTCCAAGATAGTGTCCACCCATCTCCCCTGATACCAAAAATTCCCCACAGCTCAAGTCCATTATATAAAATGGCAGAGTACAGTAGCCCCTCCCCCATCTCGCCCCCTCACCCCAGCATCCCTGGTTCCACCTCTGTGGATTCAACCAGTGAAGTGAAAGTCAGTCATGTCCAACTGTTTGCAATCCCATGGACCATACAGTCCATGGAATTCTCCAGGCCAGAATACTGGAGTGGGTAGCCTTTCCCTTCTCCAGGGGATCTTCCCAACCCAGGGATCCAACCCAGGTCTCCTGCATTGCATGCAGATTCTTTACCAGCTGAGGCACTATGGAAGCCCAGGAATACCTAAGTGGGTAGCCTATCCCTTCTCCAGTGGATCTTCCCAACCCAGGAATCAAACCAGGGTCTCCTGCGTTGCAGGTAGAGTCTTTGCCAACTATGGATCAAATCCATAGACGCTAAACCCTTGGATACAGAGGGCCAACTGTGTAAGTAAATTGTCTTCAATCTAATATTTCATCAAGAGAATTTAACTTTCTTAACATGTCGTGATGAATTCTGTGTCTACCACCTCATTTTGTGTTTTTGACTTACACCTTTGTAGGATTTTCTTTTTCCCTTTCTGCTTTTCTGCCTTCCTGTAGGTCAGTAAAGTTCGTAATATAATCATTGTGTGCTGTGTGCTAAGTCCCTTCAGTTATATCCTACTGTTTGAGACCCTATGGGCTGTAGCCAACCAAGCTCCTCTGTCCTTGGGTTTCTCCAGGCAAGAATACTAGAGTGGGTAGCCAAAATCATTATCATCATTATTATTATTGTTTTCCTTTTTTGCTGGTTCCTCTTTGCTGGTTGGTAACTCTTCCTTCATTATTTTCAGTAATTATTATTTATTGCATATATAATTTATATGCAGAAGAATAAATTTTTAAACCCAAATTTAAAGACTTGAGCATATTTTAAGAAGCCCTAACACTCAACTTTGCAATTGTCTAAAATTTTACATTTTAAAAAGTTCATAATAGGTATTTTTGCAATTATTTATTATATTTATCCACATATTTATCATTAAGTTCTTACACATTCTTACTTCAATAAAGGCAATGTGTCACGTAGTAATTGTTTTAATGATGGTGTGGAGTAGTAGATATACTCTCTTAGCTTTATATAGTTGAAGATATATTTATTACAACCTCATTATAAAAAGTATATTAGCTTGGTATATAATTCATATTTAAAATTTTATTCCTTTAATATTATGAGGGCATTATGTGTTCTAGCATTCATTACTGCTTCTGAGAAGTCTCCCATTGTGTGATCATTATTCCTTGCCAAGTGTCCTTTTTCTTTATCCTTGATATACTTCAGTTTCTTTAAGACAGGTATCGTTATCAACTTATTTTCATCCATTATAGTTGGTGGAGACTTTGAATTCATGTCTGACTTCAAAGGTGGCTCAGCCATAAAGAATCCACCTGCAATGTAGGAGCCACAGGAAATGGAGGTTTGATCCCCGGGTCTGGAAGATACCCTGGAGGAGGGCAATCCACTCCAGTATCCTTGCTTGGAGAATCCCATAGACAGAGGAGCCTGGCAGGCTATAGTCCACGGGGTGGCAAAGAGTTGGACACTACTGCGACTTAGCACACGTCCTTAATTCAGAAAATTCTTACATTTTTAAATATAGCCTCAGACATTTTCTCTGCGGGATCACTGATATAATTACATTAAATTATCCCAATCCATAGCCCATACTTCTTATACATGTTTTATGTCTCTATCTACTGTACTACATTCTGTAAAACTTCCCCAAAACTGTATTTCCATTTATTTATCCTTCATGTCTCATTTAAAGGTTACTCTAATTACGACCATTTCAAAAACAATAATTTTCATTTTAAGAATCTCTTAATTTTTTTATATTTGTCCTTCAATATTACATTTATATCTGTTTTGGTTTCATAATTTCTCATTCTTGAGTTACTCATTTCTCATTCCCTTTAGAGATTCTAAACATACTTATTTTAAAACCACTATTGATGTTTTTCTCTTATTTTCATTTAATCTGTCATGAGTTCATTTCCTGCTGCCAAGTGGTGGCTTGGCTCAAGGTTGCCTGGCTGCAAGGCTGTCTGCTTCTTTGTGCCTGTATAAGAAGTAGTGTTATAAGCACTGTGTCCCCCCAAAGTAGTAAATTAGGGATTTTTTTCAGCTCCTTTTCAGTGTCAAGAAGCTCCACAGTGAGACCAGCTCTAGTGCCCCATTGCACCCGAGGAACCACATTTCCTTCTGCTCCATGGAATCTGCCTTTCCTTGCTTCTAGTCTCAGATCCTAACAGACTTGCAGTGTTAGTTCCTCTCAGTATTTTTCATTTCCTCCCATTTCTGGTCTTTCAGTATGTCAAAGATATTTAATTGTATCTTTTATATTTTATCTGCTTTCTGCCATATGTTGGATCAAAAAGGGAAGGTCTCAAAGCGTGAATTTATAACATTTTAATTAGGTATCAGGAAGTTATAAAATGTCATGCATACCCTTCCCCTTAGCAGTCTGCAAATTAATTGAGGAGAAAAGATTCTCACATGAAACATTCTAGCAAGAAACATTTAGAGAATACAAAAGAGACTCTAATGAAAATAAAAACTTGTACCCATTTATACCAAAATAATCAGGGAAGGCTTTTTGAACATAGCAGAAGGAGTTGAGATTTTTCTTACAGAATGAGTAAGATTTGTAGGAAATATATGAATTTTAATTCTTTACAGATGCACTTTATTATGTGCCCAGAAGATGCAATATATGTAACTTCTATTAGTGGCTTTTCAGGAACTTCCATTAGAAAGACAGTGTGTTAAATTGTAAACCTCTGGGTACACACTCAAGTGGGACTATTAGATAATTTTAAGGGGGCCCTAAAATAGCTTCACATAAAACCTGTCCCAGTAGTCACTCAGTTTTGCAGAAGCTGATGCAAGAGGTGGAAATGTATGCATACATCTACGTCCTCTAAGAAATGCTAAGACTATAACTACTATGTTATTGCATTTAAAGGAATATTCTTCCAGGAAAGTATTAGCAACAACTAATTGGATCAGTATTGATTCATTTCCCAGAGAAATCCAGTACCTAATGCTCAGTGTCTCTTACTTCTTCTGCCTGAATTTTCAGCTTTAAGCTACTTCATAAACTGTTCATATCCTCAGAAAAGCCTAAAAATAATTGCATTACATAATTCCCTAATATACCTCTGATGCCTGCTCATCAGGGCCCATACTAGGGGTTCAGCACACAAGCCAAGAGCCAGTAAATGAACAGTAACCAAAGGCAGGACTTTTCACAAATAGGCTCACGGTTTATTTAATGCCTGTGTTTAAGTCTCTCTTATTCATGCTGCACCGAAGTTCACCCAGCCATTTTACAGAAATAATGGATATATTTGGCCCTGTGCCTTGTTAGTTCTGATGGTTAGTCTGACTCAGACAAATAACATTCCAGGCAAAGAAAAATATGTAGCTCTTCTAGTGCATGGAAATGAGCAACTGCAGGCTTCAGCCACGGGCTATGGCAAGGTCTGCAAATGGATGACTAAATAGGTTCAAAGTAGGTGATGGAAATCAGGAGACAGGAAGATTAACCCACAGACTGGTCTGTTTTAAGTCAGCTTGACTTCCATTTATTGCAACCCTGACATTGGAATAAACCTATTAAATATATTTTCAAAATGCAACCAAGTGGTAAAACATGATACCTTACTTTAAAACTTTTTAAATTGAATGCACCTGGTGAGGCTCTCTATCAATTTATGTTAATACCACACACAAGCAAGCCAGGACCTAATTACCAATTAAGCAATAAAACTGTTTATAAAAGCAAATGTTCTCTGGGTCAAGTCCATGAAATATATATATAAAACATGTATGTACAAATATAAATGTAAATATATATACCCATACGCATGCTTGCATGCTCAGTTGCATCCAACTCTTTGCGACCTCATAGACTATATAGCTCACCAGGCTCATCTGTCCATGGAATTTTCCAAGCAATAATATTGGAGTGGGTTGCCATTTCCTTCTACAATATATACCTGTATACACATACTATATTTCTTAACCTTTGTTACAATTCTCAATATGTTATTGAATATGTGTTTCATAGAGATAACTTCTATGTAGTGATTTGATCATCCTAAACAACGAGAGGGATCCCATAATTATATAAAGTTCAGGGTCTTTGTAAGTCCAAAACAAAAATTCTTTAAAATGCATGAAAAATAATTGTTTCTTGAATGGTCATTGACTGAGTCCTCTCATTCTGAATGTGGCTGTTTATGATCACAAGCATTCACAAAGAGACAGAGTTCTGACTGAACTCACCCCAATCCACCCAATAAACCTTTCTCTAGAGAGCTGGTGTAAAAGCTGAAGGTCAAGAAACAGAGGGGCTCAAGAATCCGCCTGCCAATGCAGGAGATGGAAGGGATGCGGGTTTGATCCCTGGGTCTAGAAGATACCGTGGAGTAGGAAATAGCAACCCACTCCAGTGTTTCTTGCCTGAAAAATCCCATGAACAGAGGAGCCTGGAGGGCTGCAGTCCAAAGGGTCTCAAAGAGTCAGACACAACTGAACTACTAAACACGCACACACATACACACGTATAGGTTGTGATTCCAACAGATACATGTTAATATGCAGCACTATTTCCACAGTGTTTCACTTATTAATTTCTCTAGTGATAAACACCTGTACTAATCTCTGTCTAGGTATCCATCCATTCGTCCATATTTTATCTTTTTAAACAGTTCAGTCATCGTGTTTTTTGATGATTTTTCCCTCCCATGTAATAGAGTGTTAATGCAATTTTCAATCTCTGTGAGTAACATACAATGAAATCTGCTCCAGCATCCGAGAACAATTGTCTTCAAATGTGAAGAAATAAGTGCTGGAGTGAGTTTCTTGGTCATCCAGATTATGCTCATTTAAATATCTTCAATATGGTTGCAAACTGGACCAGAAGTCTATTTGGAATTGAAAGGCTGCCTTTGTCACACACGGATGTGCTAAAATCTCTTACATACTGTGGGTTAACTTCAAGTTTATATCCAAAGAATTCTTATTTCTTTCAAATATTGTTCACACTTCCAAATGTCAATTTCACATACTTCTCTTCTGAATTTGCCACTGAATGTATTATTTTGATTAGTGTTGTCAGGAAGTACCTAAACATTTTTCCTTCTTGATTGGTATTCAGCAAATTCTTTATTAGTCCCAGGCTGCTTTGGTACATTCAGGAAAGTGTAAAGAAGTATGGGTTCTAGATCTTGCCATCTTTCCTACCCTCTAAATCAGGTGTCCCCAACCTGTGGGGTCTAATACCTGATGATCCCAGGTGGAGATGATGTATTAATAATAGAAATAAAGTGCACAATAAATTTAATATGCTTGAATTATCCTGAAACTATTCCCCATTTTTGGTCTGTGGAAAAATTGTCTTCCACGATACCAGTCACTGGTGCCAAAAAGGTTGCTGCTCTAAATTACTCTTGGGGCACTTCCCTGGTGGTCTAGTAGGACTTCCCTGGTGGTCCCCTTTCAATGTAGGGGGCCTGGGTTCGATCCCTGGCCAGGGAGCTAGATCCCACATGCTGAAACTGTGGGACCTGGCTCAGTTTAATAAATAAATATTTTTAAAAAATTACTCTTGGCCTCAAGTTTTTTCATCTGTACAAAAAAAGGGGCAGGACTAAATCACTGATTCTAGTAGGAGATGGATATAACAAAATCACTGATGAGACAATATGAGCATGTCTGTCAATAGTGTTTGTGACATGGACTCAAGAGTCAAATCTCAGCTGTTCCACTTATTTAGTTTTGTGATTATTATTTAATTTTTGCAGCACAGCGTGTCATCATGTAAGTGAGGGAGAAATTATGGTGGTAAAAATATAATAAAAAATCTCACTCATATGCCTTTATGTGAGTGTGTGAAAATTAAATGTAATAAATTCTGTAAGGCATTGAGTTTATACTTCAAATGCAGTGAGCACCCAGTAAACATCAGCAACAACTGTAAAATGCCAGCATTACTGTTGCATCAAAATGGTGTGCAGGACTGCAGAGCTAAAACTATCATATAATTTATTCAGATATTTGACATTTATTGAGCACCTCCTAAGTGCCTGACATTGTTCCAAACACTCATGTTATACAATACCTCCACCCACAGAGTTTACTTACATTTTAGTGGGAAACACAACAAAAATATGATATGACAAGAAATAATGGAATATTGCCAACATGACATAGAGTGAAAAAGGCCACAAAGGAAAATGAAGTAGGATAAAGGAATACAGAATGATTTAGGATGGTCAGTGTTCCTTTCTATAAGGTAGTAGGCAAGGCTTCTCTGAAGAGGAAGTGTTTGAGTAGAGGTGACTATACAGATAGCCGAGGGAAGAGCTTTCCCAGCAGTGGGATCAGGATATGCAAAGACCCTGCATGTGAGCAAACTAGCTGTGTTAGAAAGAAAGCAAGAAGGTGACTACCGATAGGGAGAGGGTAACCTGATACAGAGTGGGTAATTGTAGGAGATAAAGACAGAGGTGTAGACAGAGGCCAGAGAGCTAAGACCTCGTAGAACATGGTGGACTTGGGAGTTTAAGTGTGGTGAGAAAGCATCAGAGTACCATGAACAGGGAATTATCATGACTTAAGTTTTAAACACACCTGAGTTTAAATCCTCTGCAGGAAAGTTGTGAACCCCTATGGCATGTTTCTTCACTTGTTATTGGAAGGTGTGAAAGAAGCGCTGGATGTGAAAGCAATAGACACAGTGTTTGGCACAAAGGATTTGCTTGAGATCCTTAAACATTAGAAATTCTTCTTCTTCACCTTGAAAGTTTTAGGCGAGAAGAGACACAAGATGGATTTCAATCCATGCTTTCCCACTGTTATTCCCAGCTCCTGACATGACCTCCATCACAGCCACTCTTCTGGATAAAAACTTTTCCCTTAAAAGACTCTTGTAATAACATATGTGTTACATAAGATGAATTAGTTCTACTGGCCTTTACTAACAGGAGTCCTAGTTACTATTATAGTTGGTGATACTTAGACCAAATGGGGAACAAGGTGTGCGTGAAGCAGCGAGAGCCTCCTTCATGGCCCATGCAGAACAGCATGATCACTGGTCCTGGGATTGGAAAGAGGAAATTAGATAACAGCACCCTGTGAGGGGGTGGCAGGGGTGGTTGATGAATGAGATGCTATCTTTAGACAGCCTTCCACTCCAGGTTGGAATTTGTTTTCTTTTTCCACACTTGAGAAGTATATGTCACATGGAGCCACACAGAGAGTAACAGATACACTCATATACTGGAGGCCAAGATTTCAGAGCCAAGCTCTTCTCAGGTTCAAGATTAACACTTGAGGGTTTCCTGGACTCAGTGTTTCATTTTGGAAACAGCATTTTCCATTTGATCTTTGCCTCTTATTTGCTCCTTCTTAGTTTCATCTTTTATTATGATATTTGTATTGGGCCATTGCCTTTCAGTGAGTCAGTAAGTCGGTATTCAGCACTGTGGATTTTTCTACCTAAAGCAATCTGTTGTGAAAATATAAGGCGAGAAGAGGGACTCCCAAAATATATACTTTCTTGCCAATGATTCAAAGAAGGCCTACCTGCCTTGGATATTATTTAACTTGAATATTCTACAATATTTTAAGTCTTGGGAAAAAAATTTTTCTGACACAATTATACCAGGAATGCTAATGAAGACTGTAGCAAATTCTAATTATAAAATGTTCTCTAGGTCTGCTTCATATAGAAATTCGCATGATATTTTGCATGACATGATTCAGCATCTTGATAGCAAATATGGCACCATGTTTTGAAGTTTCTACATAGACTGAAACTCGACACTGAGTCCCCTGGTCTTCAAAGCTGAGCTGAAAATGAAAGGAAAATCAGTCCAGACTTGGGCCCCACTCTTGTCTTCACCTAATTATAAGGATAGGGATGTTTCCATTCTGGTCTCAGGAAAGACTCACAATGTTTCCCCTGGAATCTCCAATCTTAGGTCAAAGAAACCTCTGCCAGTCTGGTAAGTGTGACAACTATTATACAATAAAAGTTTCATGTCCAGCACCTCTCAGATGACAGTGCTAAATGAAAATAAATGAGAGTATAGATATTTTTTTATGGGCCTGTTCCCCAAATCCTTTGTCTCTGTCACCTTTTCATGTGGAATTCAATGTTAGCTATCTATAAATTCTCTTGCAGCTGTCCAAAATAAATTATTCAGGATGCATTTTCTTGACTTTTTACCAGCATTCCACATGCTTCTAATCCTTTTTTATGTAATAGGTGGGAAATACATTATAAATAAATGAGAAAACCATTTTTATCAGGTAAAAACTCCCCTTCCTTTTCTTGTCCCTTAACTGAATTTTATTACCATCCATTCTTTTTTCTCTATTCTGTTTTGAAGTTCACCATTCTTATTCCTGATCACATACTTTTACTCCTTCTCAGTGAACTTGTTCCATCAATTATTCACTCTTTCTTTTTTTTATTTTTGGCCATGCTGCACAGCTTGCAGGATCTTAGTTCCCCAATCAGGCACTGAGCCTGCACCCTCAGTGATGAAAGCTCAAAGTCCTAACCAGTGGACTGTCAGAGAATTCCCTTTCTTTAATATTTCAGTCTTTATCAGATCTTCCCACTCTAAGTTCTGATTAAAGATCTTTCATAGTAAAAATGTTATTTTCTCAAAAGAAATGTTATTTTCTTAATCCTCCCTTCCCATCAATCTCCCCCTCTCCACCTTTTTTTCCCATCATCTTCACACTCTACTTGGAGAAGCCACTTCACCATTTAATTCCGACTCCTCTGCTCATCACTCTACTCTGTTTCCCTCTACCACCTACAAATTTTCTTTCAAATTTACCTTCTAATGTCTGAGTCCAGTGACCTCTCCTGGCCCTGGGTTGTACATTCCAGCTCCTCTGAACACCTCATTCCTTTTAAAAAGTCACACTAACTGTATTTTTCTTTGGCCACACACCTTAAAAACTCAAGATCCCTTGATATGTATTTTTCATATCAGATGATATGCTGGGTCAAGGGAATGAAAAATAAATAGAGTCTCAGATGAGATGAAGTTCGCAGTCTAGGAGGGTAAACAAACACATGCAAAGAATACACAAATCCTTGTCACACTGCCTTTTCTGGTAAAAAGGGAGACTAGATTTCCAGAAACTTTATCCTAACAAAAAACACTTCAATTGATCCAAAACTATTTTGTGTTAACTTCTCTTCAAAAGCTGTGCTTAACTGGCAGAAAAGCAAAGGAAATCTTCAAAATTGGTGGGGGGAAAAATGTTAAAAGGTGAAGCAAGAGAGGTAAGCAAACTCTAGAAATAGTGCTTTCCTTGAGAGCTACTAGGTCCTGAACTGTACTGGGAACAGAAACATAATTAGGAGACGAAAAAAACAAAACAAAACAAAACAAAACATGGTACCCAATCAAAGTAGAAATCTGAGCAGAGAAAGCCCCATCCTCATTTTTCTGCCACAACCTTCCCTCCAATTTTCCACAAAACTTTGAATTCTGAAGGACAACTTTCTCAGAAATAACACAGTGAGAAGGACAAAACAAAAAATCCATAAGGCATAAACGACTAAAATATCAGCAGTAAAAGTCAGAAGGCAATGAAACAATATCTTTAAGGTCCTAGGAGAGATAACTCACAATCTACAGTTATACACCCAGTTAAACTATCTTTCAAATGTTATGGCAAAGTAAAGACATTTGGAGGATTTTATGCCAAAAACGATCCCTCACAAATATTCCTTCTGAAGGCCCATGTAAAAAGAAAAAAGTATGTCAGAAGAAATGGTGAAGAAAGAAAATGTTAAATGTCTGGGTAAATGTAAACAAACATCAGTTGCATAAAACAGTAATAACCACTACTTTGTATGGATAATAAAAACAATATTGGATTTCTGAACACTTGTAATAACATAGCTTACAAATAAAGAGGCAGTTGATTTTTCTATTAAATTCATTTCTGCTATTATATATTCTTCCTTTTATTTCTTTGATATTCATATACTGTTTTTTTCTAATTTCTTAAAATAGTAAGATCATCAATTTCCAGCCTTTCAAATTTTCTAATATATGAATAGAAGACTACATTTTCTTTTTAACTCAGCTTTAGCTGCATCCTAATCATCTGATATCTAATTTTCATTATCACACAAAAATATTTCTTTTAAATTTCCCTTTGATATCTTATCTGACCAACATATTATTTAGAAATGTAAAGCTTAGTTTGCTAAAAGTTGAGTACTTTTTGTTGTTTTCGTTACTGGTTTTTAACTTAATTAGGGTCTGTGAGGCTGTAATTTTGGTCTCTGTTCCTGCAAGATTGCCAAAATCTCTACTTATTATTCTGCCTCTTAGTAGGAGTTCTCTGTCCAACACTTTGGATCCTAACTAAATCTTTTCCCCTATATCCAGAATTGACAAAAGTTCTGAAGTTAAAGTTGAATTTTTTCTTCCCTATATGGTTTCCCATTGTCAGATTGTTTGTCCTAAAGTCTTGTTTGCCACAACAGTTTCCTAGTTTAACAGATCACTTTTAAAGAAAACTTTCTCAGCTTTAAGTGACAACCGAGGTCTGGCTGAAATTATAGCAAAAGTAAAAAACCCTCATATTTAATTTTACGTTTATAACTTGTTGTTCTTAAAAATTGTCTCCAAAATTATGTGTTTTGCCACCTTAAACATACAACTTCCTCCATTTCCGTTACTCCTTTGTTGTTAGTATTGATCTACTTTATAATGTTATGCAACTAGAATGTAAGTTATTGAAGGCAGCAACCAATATCCAATTTATGACTACACTTTTCTGTAGAACTCTTAATTGGTATCTTTTCTTTTTTTTTTTTTTGGCTGTCCAGTGCACAGCATATGGGATCTTAGTTCCCTGACCAGGGATCAAACCAGCACCCCCTGCAGTGAAGGCACTGGAAGCTTAGAGTCAACCACTAGACCTCCAGGGAAGTCCCTTAGTCGGTATCTTTGAGCAAGAAGTTTTAAAAGAAGTGGAAAGAAGCACTGGAAGATGGTTAGGATAGAATAAATGCAATGAAAATAGGAAAATGTGATCTATTTTTTCAGAAAAAGGCTTTTTAAAAACTTCAATGGAGGAAACAAGTAAAGTCTCATTCCCCAATTTATACAGACCTCCATAATTTTATATCTTGCCATTACATGTGAGAGTTGGACTGTGAAGAAGGCTGAGCGCCGAAGAATTGATGCTTTGAACTGTGGTGTTGGAGAAGATGCTTGAGAGTCCCTTGGACTGCAAGGAGATCCAACCAGTCCATTCTGAAGGAGATCAGCCCTGGGATTTCTTTGGAGGGAATGATGCTGAAGCTGAAACTCCAGTACTTTGGCCACCTCATGCGAAGAGTTGACTCATTGGAAAAGACTCTGATGCTGGGAGGGATTGGGGGCAGGAGGAGAAGGGGACGACAGAGGATGAGATGGCTGGATGGCATCACTGACTCGATGGACGTGAGTCTGAGTGAACTCCGGGTGTTCGTGATGGACAGGGAGGCCTGGCGTGCTGCCATTCATGGGGTCGCAAAGAGTCGGACACGACTGAGTGACTGATCTGATTACTTGTATCATCATCTATTGCCTGATTAATTAAAAAGAGTTGGGACATTTCTGACTATTTTTTCTCTGGATTTCATTTGTCAACAATGCTTCTTTCTTCCATCATTATACATAACAGAAAAATATTGAATTGCATTTCTTACCAAAAGGAAGTTTTTACTGGAATATTCTCATTGGGTAGCAGAGATTGATATATTTTTATCTGCACTTCCCCACTAGTTACATTACATTACTTTGCATACTGTTCCCATTGACAGTGATATTATGAAAAGCCATAGTGCATGCTGGGTAATGCAGACTTCAAGCATTCACACTCCATTAATTAATTCATCACCTAAAAGCTAAGTATTGATTTTTTAATGGTTTTACAAATCTATTTAAGTTTCTGTGATGTGATTAAGAGGATGTGTGTTTACTGTAAATTATCCAACAAGTACAATGGTATTAGTCTCAGAAATAGCAAACAATTTAGCTTCTGAGAAAGGAGGGGAAAAGATTAGTTAAAATATTTTTCCAAATACTGATTATTTATTCAGTAGCTATTATAACTTTCTATTAAAAAAAAAAAACCCTGCTATTTCAAACCATGGTACTATGTTTTTTGATTTGTGATGATAATGTAATCATATACCAGTGACTTTTTCCCCTAGATCCTATTGAAAATTATAGTGGATTAAATATTCTTTAATTGCTAGAGTTGGTCAGAAATTTTTCACTTTAGTTCTTATTTGGAATATTGTGGAGCATGTGGAATTATTTTGTGTGTTTCCAACTTCGTTCCTAAAAATTTTAGCTCACAAAACCATGCAGTCTATTCTGTAATTCTTAGACTAAAAAGATTTACCTCGTCAACTTTCTAAAACTAGAAATCAAGTCATTTATAGGATAAATTGATTCTTAATAGCAAAATAGAAAAATAAAAGACTTTGGAAATGATGGGAGTTGCATTCAGAACACATGATTTTTTAAGTACAGTTGGAAAAGATAAGAGTCATTTATGTATCTGCACAAAGTGTATCCTCTTAATGATATTCTACATAAAGTATCATATAGAATGTGACAGTAACATGTAAGCCTTGGCTTATCCTCTTAATTTTATTGCAAAGATCCTGGAGATGTTTTACAAAAAACCCTATATCATGTTTTCCTGCAGTATAGTGCAATATAATCCTAAAACTAATTCACCTTGAAGCATTTCAGACATTGCTAATATACACAGCTAAGGAAGGCAGAGAACATTTCTTTCTAAAATTAAAATGGTGAGCATTTTAATTTTATGTGTGAGTGTGGGTGGTGTGTGTATAGAAAAAAAGAGTATGGAAATAATTACATGAAAGAGTTTCAAGTAAAGAGGTTTTTGTTTTTTGCTTACTGTCAAAGCAGAAATATATTCTGGTGTTACTTTCCCAGCTAATCTTGACCTTACAACTACCTTGGAAAAAACCTGGTCATTAGATAATTATGTGGTTGCCCATTTTCTTTTACTTTATATTCTAGAGGAAGTGGCTGCAGTATTTTTCCTAAGAACAGTTGCCGCTATTATTCAGTTTTTAGATGACATCCAACTGGTAAGGGGAGATGGGAGCTATTTGAAGCCACTCATCATGCAGAGATAAAAAGGCTGCAGAAACTCCTGCTAGGTCTTTTGATAGCATTAATTAGCAGCAGAGTTAAGGTTGGTATGTATCTGTGACTTTCTTAAGACAAAGTTAATGTTTTATTCTCGGTGTCGAAAGAAGAAGAAGAAGAAAAAAAAAAAAACCCAACATCAGAATGCTCCATATTTTATGAATAAGGAAATGAGACTATTTTGTAATGAAAGCTAAATAAGAGCATGTGCAGTCAATTTGGACTTAGGGAAGGACATGCCCTTTTTCGAGGTTTGGTTCTTTTCTAGCTCCTTCCAAATCATCACCATTTGGCATTTCTTAAAAAGTGTGCATAATTAGGATTTTTAAAAGGCTTTTTTATAGGTTATGAAGCAGTTCTCTCATTTGTGGTTAACTTCAAGTAAGTTTTTGGACTCTGAAAAGGAAATTAAGCATTACTTATTTACGTATTTCTGCACACAGCCCATCCGTTCTGCATCTGTGTACTTCAATAACTACAGACCCACAATTCTAAAGTATGCCACTTACAGAGGGTCCTCAGAGATCTCTACTACCTAAGTTCCCATTTCTGAAAATGTACTCCATACAACATGAGCTTCCCAAATGGCTAAGTGGTAATGAATCTGCCTGCCAATGCAGGAGACACAGGAGACATGGGTTCAATCCCTGGGTCAGGAAGATCCCCTGGAGGAGGAAACGGCAATCTACTCCAGTATCTATGCCTGAAAACTCCCATGAACAGAGGAGTCTGGCAGGCTACTGTCTGTGGGGTCACAAAGAGCCAGATATGACTGAGCAACTGAGGACAAATAGGAGTGATAATAGTAACTGCTTTTTAATCAGGCTCTCAGTGCTGGGAAACATTTATGTTCTGTTGAGGAAATATGATGCTATTCCAAAACATGTCGAGTAATACATGATCAACTGTCTTCCAATGAGGGTAGTAAAAAGTCAATTTCTTGACAATGAAATCATTTTGATGACAGTACAGTTCTTAGAAATCCTGACAGTCTTGCACTTGGAACTATGATCATTTGATTCTGAAGGTTATGTTGACAGAATCTTGACTTTTTGTTTGGCATTATCAACCACCTAAACAAATTATTTTTTAAATAAATTTTCTCTTGCCCCCATCGGATATTTACATGAGTACCTTTCCTTGACAATCAGCATTCTGTAGCATAGATGTATATATCATGCTGGAAAAACGTATCTTTAGAGGCAAAATTTGATTGTATTTTCAATTTTAATTCTTTTCTTCACCACTGAATCAAAATTCAAAGACATATTATCAACTTCCAACTGTTTCCTCTAATTAATGTGGTAAGTGGATTGTCATCTTTGTGCAGCTTCTTTTGTTCATGTGACAATGCCTGTCCTTGTTGATCAGATAGCTGAAACTATGTCAGTTAGGAACCAAATGCTATTTCAAGTTTATATTGTTTTTTAGAATAATCATTATTTAAATGAAAAGCCAATTGTTTTATCCAACTACAATATAAAAATATCTGCTAGTACATAGACAGTAATTAAACCTCCACTTTGTATGCCACTGAGACAATCTCCAAGTGTGCCTTCAGATTAGAGAATATTACCAATTGATTATTCTGCTGCCTCTGAAAAAATTAGTATGAAGTGTGCAGGTTGTACAACTTAGCAATACCCTGACTTGCATCTAGTTGTATACTGTTGAATGATGCCTTTTCACACTGAAAGGAGTATTTTGCCCTGTTCTGGAAATGCTCGTTGCAATATAAGAAAGGGCACTTTATTTTGAAAATGACAAGAAATCTCATCACTCATTTATGAATGAATTTATGTGATTCACTGACATAGCTTCATAATAAATAATACTCTGAAGAATTAAAGTAAAATGGATTGAGTCTCCAATAAAAATCTTATTTTCAATTATTTGAAATTTGAAAATAAGGATATATGTAATAAATACAGAATAATTTTTATATAATAAGAATAAAAGGAATATTGATTCCTTTTATATTTTAGTGAATATATTATGAAACATTATTTTATGACATTTTGATAAAATTCAATACAATAGTAATAATCAAATAAATTTAGCACATAAAAAGAATAGCATTTTATTTATAAAAATCAGTTAGGACAAACTCTACCCTAACAGTATGTTAGTCAAGATAAATTGACCACATTATTCCTTACAGCTTATGTTAAACCTTAAAAATGTAACATCAAAATATATCTGTGAAAATCATAATTAATTTACATTTCACCTTTGTGAAAGGTATACTGTGATACAAAATATTCTAATGTGTTTTCCAGGAAAGCATCAAACTGCCAGCAGAGGACTTATTATCCAAATGTGTATTTACTATCCAGCAGTGTGTTGCCGACAACATTTAGAAAGACTTTTAGAAAAGATGGAATCTGTTTTATTCATCAATATGTCCTTAGTGTTGAATATAATGTCAGACACACAGCAAGTGCATAATAAACATCATTTAGATGATGTTAATAAGTCAATATGAGACTACATGACACTGAGAACCCAATATTATGGTGTCTAAAATGAGGGCTTCCAATAGCTTGCCTTTCATATGAGTAGTTGGTTTGGATTGAGTGAGCTTGATGGGCTCTGTAGAGTTTATCATGTTCCTGGATCTGGGCTGCATTTCTGGGACAGTATGGTCTTGGCAGGACTTCCCAGGTGGTACAAGAATACTGGAGTGGGTTGCCATGCCCTCCTCCAGGAGATCTTCCTAACCCAGGGATTGAACTCCCTTCTCCCGTTTGGCAGAGGGATTCTTTACCACTGCGCCACCTAGAAAGCCCATATGTGTGTGTGTGTGTGTGTGTGTGTGTGTGTACACAATGCAATTAAGAAACTAATTTTAATATTTACTAAATGGCTAGCACTTGGTTCAGAAATTTTAATTCTAGTCCAAAGAAAGTGACGGTCACCATCTCAATTCAAATAATGGCAACAACCATTGCAAAATTTAAAGACAGGAGCAGCATAACCATAAAAGAGTTTTAGAAAACTTGCAGGTAACTAAGCCTGTGTGTGTGAGAGAAAAAGTGTGATACTGACAGTTTGTAAATTTATGCTATGCCCCTCCTGGGGCTTTGGTGTCATTTTGAGATGATGTTGGAATTGAGAATATCAACAATACTTCACAGGCAGAGATGATCCATGCAGTGATCAGATTTCTCATTTAATCTCTCATTAGCTAAGAAACATCAGATAGTCTGCTGAGAAAAAAAAATATGGTATTCCTACACCCTGTGTGTGTTTATAAATATCTACCAATGCATTAAGATGAGCATTGAAAATAATTCACTAAGTGATAGCTGTAATGAAGTGTGAAATAAATTATCGTCTTTGTTGGTGATAGAGATTATTGTGCTGGGCACAAAACATATTTATCATTGGAGCCTTGATGGTACAGACCTACTATAATAAAGGAACTATAAAATAAACAAGCTACAAGCCAAACATTTGAAATTAATTTGCTATTTAAATCTATATGGTAGATATGACTAAGACACCTATCACCAGGGTCAGAAGGTGCTTTTGAGGATGTTTGGATTCCCAGACAGTAGCTGAGGGATCCATTGAAACTGTGCAAACTTGCAGCTGCCTCCCAAGATCTGAGGCAGAAACTTTAAGTGAAGAGATTTTCTTAGGAGTATGTCTCAAATGTGAGCACCATGATGATTTGGTTAAACTCATATCCAGCTCATCAAAATGTTGCAGTGTTTTTAGGTCACTATCAAAATTCAGTTATTTTCAGGTAAAAAAAAAAATCCTACCATCTTCAGAAAGTTTCTTGTAACAACTTCACATGGCACCCATACATCCGCTACCAACACTCCTTCTTATCACAAAAAAAATCTTAACTCCAAAGCCTAACGTGTTATCTCCAAAGAATTATTCTGACATTTTCCAAAAGGAGGAAAGGATGGTCATCATGAATAAAAATTTTTAAATGGTTTGCCATTTTGGGACATTTCTCTTTACATTAATTTTAGTACATGCTAATTTATAAGTAGGGCTTCCTGGTGGTTCAGTGGTAAAGAATCTGCATGCCAATCCAGGAGATACAGGTTCAATCCCTGAGTTGGGAAGATTCCCTGGAGAAGGAAATGCCTACCCACTTCAGTATTCTTGTTTGGAAAATTGCATGGACAGAGGAGCCTGGTGGGCTACAGTCTCAGTTCAGTTCAGTTCAGTCGCTCAGTCGTGTCCAACTCTTTGTGACCCAGTGAATCGCAGCACATCAGGCCTTCCTGTCCATCACCAACTCCCAGAGTTCACCCAAACTCACGTGCATCAAGTCGGTGATGCCAGCCAGCCATCTCATCTTCTGTCGTCCCCTTCTCCTCCTGCCACCAATCCCTCCCAGCATCAGGGTCTTTTCCAATGAGTCAGCTCTTTGCATGAGGTGGCCAAAGTATTGGAGTTTCAGCTTCAGCATCAGTCCTTCCAATGAACACCCAGGACTGGTCTCCTTTAGGATGGACTGGTTGGATCTCCTTGCAGTCCAAGGGACCCACAAGAGTCTTCTCCAGCACCACAGTTCAAAAGCATCAATTCAAAAAAAAAGGAAAGCATCAATTCTTCGGCAACTCAGCTTTCTTCATGGTCCAACTTTCACATCCATACATGACCACAGGAAAAACCATAGCCTTGACTAGGCAGACCTTTGTTGGCAAAGTAATGTCTCTGCTTTTGAATATGCTATCTAGGTTGGTCATAACTTTCCTTACAAGGAGTAAGTGTCTTTTAATTTCATGACTGCAGTCAACATCTGCAGTGATTTTGGAGCCCAAAAAAATAAAGTCTGACACTGTTTCCACTGTTTCTCCATCTATTTGCCATGAAGTGATGGGACCAGATGCCACGATCTTTCCTGTTTGAATGTTGAATTTTAAACCAGGTTTTTCACTGTCCTCTGTTACCCTCATCAAGAGGCTCTTTAGTTCCTCTTCACTTTCTGCGTTAAGGATGGTGTCATCTATATATCTGAGGTTGTTTATATTTCTCCCAGCAATCTTGATTCCAGTTTGTGCTTCATCCAACCTGGCATTTCTCATGATGTACTCTGCATAGAAGTTAAATAAGCAGGGTGACAATATACAGCCTTGACGAACTCCTTTTCCTATTTGGAACCAGTCTGTTGTTCCATATCCAGTTCTAACTGTTGCTTCCTGACCTGCATATAGGTTTCTCAAGAGTCAAGTCAGGTGGTCTGGTATTCCCATCTCTTTCAGAATTTTCCACAGTTTATTGTGATCCACACAGTCAAAGGCTTCAGCATAGTCAATAAAGCAGAAATAGATGTTTTTCTGGAACTCTTTTGCTTTTTTGATGATCCTACAGTCTATGGGGTCACAAAAGAGTGGGACATGACCTAGTGACTAAGTAATAACAACAAATTTATAAGTAGTATTTGTATCATTAATAAGACAGTACACTACTCAAGGCAAGTAGAATATGTATGTTGTTCCTGTTTATTTTAACTGAAATTGACTTAGAACTGTGCACCATAATGTATTTTTGACCACTTACTACATGTTGACTCTTACTTAAAATTAATTTATCACTATAAATTTCAGTTAAATTGCATATTGGTTACATTGCATATATTTTTTTTCATTTTCAGAATAACGAGACAGGAAGATGTATGTGCACCATAATTCCTCTTAGGGAGAACACTGCCTTTGGGAAAATTATTTAATCCATGCTTTGTGCAGCCTGGGAGTTCTTGTCTTTTCCCTCCCTGGAGCCTAGGAGCTGTCTCACACTAAGATGTCATAACACGTGCTAAACTCTTCTGCATAATAGGAGGAGAAAAGTGGGCAGTTCTTGAGGGAAATCCAGAATAGAAAAGTAGGGAATCAGGGTGTTGGGTATGACATATTATGAAAAAATGTATTTGTTTTAGTACTGAGTGAAAACACACAGTGGCCTAAAAAGCCACTGAAAAATATTTTAAAACTTAGCACCAGTTGAGAAGAAGAAAATAGTTTACATGTGTTGACAGTGGTTATTTTAAATGGTGGGATTAGATGACTATTCTTTTCTCTTTATAATTTTTGTGCATTTTCTATGTTTTCATAATAGGCTTATATTATTTTTAAATCTTTCACTGTAAAATGCTGTTACCAAGCTGCCTAAAATGTATGTGTGTGTGGTGTCTATGTAAGTGTGTTAGTATGTATATGTGGGTCTGGGAGTTTCCGTGTGCGTGTGTGTGTGTGTGTGACTTTCTTATATTTACCAAATGCACGTTATGTGACACTGAAAAAAGTTATTTAACTTTTCTGTATCTCAGTTTTCTCTTTCTTAAAATGGGGATAATACTATTTGTTTACAATACTACAATAATACTACTTCTTTTTAATATCTTTCACAGAAATACATGAAGACTAAATTAGTTAATGTTTGAAAAGACAGAAGATGCTCAATAAATATTAGCTTTCATTATTGCCATTATTCTTGTTATCATATGGGCAGTTTATAGATAGGTATGTGTACATAGACAGACTCCAAATAAATTGAATAAAACATTAACATCTGTTAACACTCACTGATGGGATTATAGGACATTATTTTCCTACTTAATATAACTTTTTTATTTCCAGAATAAACATCTATTATTTCCACAATTAGAAAAAAATATTTTGAAATGTGAGTTCCTTTTCTTTGAGAAATTTGGTTATCTTATTCTTTTGAAGAGAGTTTAGTATTTTGCTTGCCTGAAATGGTATAAAATATATAAGAGACACATTTTAAGAGCAAGATGCTGAAGTGCAGGGGAAATACCATTTATGGAGATTTCTTCTTTGCTTTCTCCAGCTGTGCTCTTAGGAGATGGAGTTACCTTCTGGGTGAACTATTTTAACTTCTTGATTTATTAGGTTGTAGGAACAACACACTCTTCTTGTGATACTTTCTAGCAAAAGCAAAAAGAGACACGTCCTCAATATAGCACATATATTACGTTGACTATCTTCAGTTTTGTGTCCAAATTTCAATGATATTTCAGTAATCACAGACTATGGAGATTCAGGAAGCTGATACCAGAGTCCTGGCACTGGCTTGACGCTAAAAGAATTATTGTCTGTGGAGTCAGACAGAGTCAGAGAAGGGAGGTGTGTCCTGGGTCCATCCAAGAAAGAAGACTGGATCAGACACACAGTTCCTCATTGGATGGGGGCTTCTGGCCACGAAGCTGTTGCTTGCACATACCAAGGCTGATGAGAGATTCACTAAACTACAGGGTAGCTTCCCTGTCATTACCGAAGAGGCTGTGGGGTATTGAAAAGCTCATGAGATTTTGGGAACGTTTCTACAGACACCAGATGAACATAAGCCATGGAATTCTGAGAGAAGAGCATAGACACAGCATCTCTCTAGTTCAGAGAAAATCTCCATGCATCATAAAATATACATGTATTTTGATATGTGGCTACTCCTATGGGGTGGTTGTGTTTCACTAATACATTTCCAGAGAATGACTGCCCCGAGAGAGTCAATAACAGCGATAACAACCAAAATAATAATGCGTGTGCTAGGTCACTGGGAAACCTGCAACAGCATGCATCTTAAGCTACCTCCAGAATCGATTCTGCCCTCAGCAGCTGCCAGTCTCCAGAGGATGACTGAGAAGATTTACGAACAGTTTGCACCAAAATAGTTCTTATTATCCTCCAGAGGATTTTCATCAACAAAAGTAATGGAGATGATAAGCAAATGGCCTCCGCCTTAACAAGCTGCTGCTTTGAAACAGCTGCATTCAAGCCTAACTTAAGGCTACCAGCTAAAGAGACTGATCAGTTTCCTGGAAGATAACTCTGTGGTAACAGAAAACCCTGCAGACCAATGTGGCCCAGTAAGAAAGCCTAATTAGCAGTGGGGAGAGCTGTTCCTAGGGACATTTGTTGTGTGTGTGCATGTATGCTCAGTTGTGTCCTAGTCTTGGTGGCCCCATGGATTATAGCTCATCAGGTTCCTATGTCCATGGAATTCTCCAGGCAAGAATACTGGAGTGGGTTTCCATTTCCATCTCTAGGGGATCATCCCAACCCAGGGACTGAATGCTTGTCTCCTGCCTCGGTAAGTGGATTCCTTACCACTGCACTACCTTAAACCATAAGTCCCAGCCCAAGTTCCACTTAATGGAGTAGTAGGAGCCTTGGAAATGTTTGAAGGGGAGGGTCTATCATTTTTTAAGGGTTATTTTGAAAATGACCATTATGGACATATGAAGCACTAGGTTGTTGAAACTGATTTTCCAAACCACTGCTTAGAATACAACCTGCCTTTATACTTGGACAACCCCAGAGAATTGAGCAATAAGCCATGTCAATGGGTCTTAGAAGCACAGACTTTCTAACAGTGCAGGAGAATTGAGTAGAAGAGGAGGAAAATGGAATGATACTGCATAGGAACTGACTAGACCTGCTTCGTGGTACATCTAAGATATCTCCTGGGTAGTATTTTAGGATACTGTAGTTCATGAAAATAGTGTGTATGTATTGGTAGACGTGGGTAGAGCACAGAATTTGCCAGCTATAGGTTATAAAAGATTCAGGTTCTACCAGGTGTCTCACTAAACTTAGCTTGTTGCTAGAGCTTTCAGAGATTGACATAATTCCATTATCTACTACAGAAAAATTTTTTTCTAGACATTATTTGATTTAAAAAGAGAAGAACTTTCACCACTATTATTTATGTTGAAAGGTCTTTCCAGGTAGCACTAGTGGTAAAGAATCTGCCTGCCAATGCAGGAGACACAGATTCGGTCCCTGGGTCAGGAAGATCCCCTGGAGAAGGAAATGGTAACCCACTCCAGTACTGTTGCCCAGAGAATTCCATGGACAGAGGAGCCTGACGGACTACAGTCCATAGGGTCTCAAAGAGTCAGTCGGACACTACGAAAGTGACTTAGCACACATAACAAAATGTAGACATTATCTGAAACAAATTGCCTCCATGGAAAATTAAACCAAAAATTACTATCAATCAACAGTTATAACAAGGAAGGAAATATGAAAGGTCCTAGCTATTTTCTTTGATACAAAAAGATAGAAAAAATAATTTTTAAAAATAGGCCCAAATCATCCAAACTTTTTTTCAATCAAGGTGGCAAACTAACACATTAATTGACATTAAGGTACACCTTGAACTTTCTACTAAATTGGGTCAGAGTCATCCAGCTTCCTCAGAAGTTATCGTGAATAGACAGAGATAAAAGCAAAAACACTTAGTTCAAAGAGGTCTGATGCCTATCTGTCAAAGTCCTGCTGCCTAATTCTCCATGGCTGTTAGGCTCAAGATTATTTTTTCCAATAACAATTAGACTGCCAGACACATTAACCTACCCCCATCTTGTGATCTTTTAAGTGCAGTTCTTCTTACCTATAATAGTTCTCTAAAAGCTACTCATTTTTAAGCTATTCAATCATTTACACTTAAAATTGATCAAAATCGACAGAGGTTCAACACAGCACCACAGGTGATGGTATCTCCTGCTACTAATGCTTCATGCGAGTGGTTGGTTGCAGTGCATTGGTGTCAAGACAGAAAAATAGGATCAGAACAGTTTCAAAGACCTAGGGAATCTTTCAAACTAAACTACAATTATATATCTGATTTTGCATAAGACTCTAAGAATAGTTTAAATAGTTTATTTTCTCTCTGGTGGAAGATATTTTTCCAGGCCCTATTTTTTTGTTTTGTTATTATGAAGTCTTATGTTTTACTTTCCCATTTTTTTATCTCCCATCTATGCTCATGCAGGGTCTCATGTGTACAGGTTTATTTTACATTTTCTGTAGCATCATATATTAAAAATAGAGAGGTCATTTCTTCAAGGTAATGCAAGCATCATTATAAAATATTGCTAACTCAACATCATTGAAAATATCAACTTTTAAAATCCTTTTGGTTCATGATGTGAGATTAAATTCCACTTGTCAGAGAAATCCTATCCACCCTTAATTCAATGGCCTGTCCTCAGTGGTGGGCTGTAATTCCTTTAGACTCTAGAAATGGGTTTATACACGTAAGTTTATTGAAAAACAAGGCAGATCATTGTGATTTAATGATGTAAATACCTTCTCTTTTAATTTATCTTCAGTAGAAAACATCATACCAAAGATGTATTTTGGATGGTATAGAAGAAAAGATTGATCTTTTTTTTTTTTCTTTTTTTTTTTTAAATTTTATTTTATTTTTAAACTTTACATAACTGTATTAGTTTTGCCAAATATCAAAATGAATCCGCCACAGGTATACATGTGTTCCCTATCCTGAACCCTCCTCCCTCCTCCCTCCCCATTCCATCCCTCTGGGTCGTCCCAGTGCACCAGCCCCAAGCATCCAGTATCGTGCATCGAACCTGGACTGGCAACTCATTTCATACATGGTATTTTACATGTTGCTTTATGGCATTGGGAAACCAGACTAGGCTTCATAGGAAAAGTAAGAAAAACTGAGATAAACCATTTTGTTATATTACTTTACTATTAAAGGCTTTTTGTTCTCATTAAGTTTGATTCTGTCTTTAATGAAGATGAGGGGCTGGACATATGAATTGCCCTTGAGGTTATTCTATGAACAGACATAGCAGTGGAACCCAGTTTCTATTCTGAGGATGAAAGGGGTGCTCTGGGTATTTACTAAAGAGTATAGCTCTGTTTGAGCATCAAAAGTTAACTAAAAGGAAAATGTTAGGGCATAAGTAGTATTCTCCAGGTCTCTGTTGGTATCTGTATATGTTTTTCTAAGGTTTGAAATTCACAACATAGAATTACTCCTACATTTGTGAGTTTAGTGGAAATGGCAACCCACTTCAGTGTTCTTGCCTGGACAATCCCAAGGACAGCGAAGCCTGGTGGGCTGCCGTCTGTGGGGTCGCACAGAGTCGGACACGACTGAAGCGACTTAGCAGCAGCAGCAGCAGCAGCAGCAATAGGCTGTCTTTTAAACCTCTCAGCATAAGTCACTGTGAAATTATCAAGATTATCTTAATACTGAAATTTTACTTTCAGAAGCATGTATAGTTGGGATGTCCAACTGCCATCAACTCCACTTTTGATCTTAAGCAAAACACTTAACAATTATGCCTCAGTCCTTGTTTTCCTAGCTTTATCTACCAAGTCAACTGGCATGAACTTGATTGGACCCAAGTTAATTCCTAAGACTATCTTTACAATTGCTCCTTATAGAAAATAATTGATGTAAAATTCACAGCATTCCTACCTCCAGGATACTTTAGTTTCAGTATCAGAATATAATAACAGTACTTCCTGAATGTAGTTCGACATGCAATTTGGGGTTGAGACATCCTTCTCTTTTTTAAATATCATACACTAAAATCTAAAACATGTTCCACTTTCCCATTCTAAGTTTATCTTTTTGTGTACATTTGAATTTTAGTGTACGGCTGAAGAGCTGAGTTGCATGCATGTGCCAGAATAAAGGAATCTTATTTCTCTTGTTTAATTCACTACTTAAAATTAATGGCATACTGTAATACTGAACTCTAGAACAACACACTGCAAAACTGTGCCAGTGGACATTCAAACATTATTTCCCAGTTTAGTCCTTTGCTGGACAGATTTCCTGTGCCTGCCTCGTTTGAACACATTTAGTCATTTGTCATCAGACTCCAAATTTAACTGAGTTAACATATTTTATTTAATCTCCCCCAAAGGAAATATATTGAACTCTACTAAAATAGCAGGGCTTTTTTGGGCAAAGAGGCTTCACAGTAAATCACACACACACAGCTAACACTTTAATATCCTGCATATATGTAAGGAAAACAACTGCCAAAGTAGTTTAAAGTATAATGAAACATCACCTTCCTCCCACGCATGAGTACTTGCATTTCTATTTTCTTGTTATATCTTTTTGAGGAAAGGTAAAAATATCTTCTTTATTTTAAAACATCACTTTTAATATTTATGAAAATATTATGTAAATATAGTTTGTTCTTTCCATATATGTTGGGAATAGAGGTTTCTTATCTCACGAAGTGGCACATATTCAAGCAAGTATTTAGTAGAAATGCAAGAACAGACTCAAAAACTTATGACTTGACATAAGGAGGAAAAGAAAACAGTGACTACTGCCCAAAGGGGGAACTACAACCAAATATATTTATTCTACTAAATAATCTGAGTGGAGTATTTATATGACAAAGTCAGGGCTAAGGTTTGCAATAGGTGTTTAACAGCCCCTAAATGTTTCTGTTTAAGAAGCTCGTTAAGTTCTGAATAGTGGAACAGCCTGGTTTGAGACAAGAAGACCTAAACACATATCCCAGGGATATAAATTATGAAAATAGAAGATGAACTATGTAAATAGAAGATAAGTGCTTTAGAATAAACAGTAATAAGAAAAAGACTTTTTGCCCCAGAACAAGATTGAAAGGGAAAAAGTCTGTAAGTCAACCACTGATTTTTACTCTTCAGCATTGAGCATATTTTTGGTTAGAATGGAAGAGGTTTAGTTCTAAAATAAAATGAATTTTTCATTTTTTGACATATCCTATATTAAAACATCAGTTCTCATGTGAGTTGACTCATGCAATGTTTCTATATATTCCTGCTCATTGATTATTATCAACTCTTAGTTACTTTCTCTAAACTTTAGACATCAAATTTTCATCAATATTCAAGCTAAATTGTCAGCCAAGTAAAAAATAGTTGAGATCATTATTAATATTTCAAGAAAGAGGTTGCTATATTTGAATTTTATGCTGTGACCTCTTTTCCACAATCATATATTATTTAGGAAGTATAATGTCAAGTTTTCATCATACATAGTTTGTCAGATTTTCTTCATTCAGACCATCTTAATAAAGCATCCAATAGCAACATGGTATTCACTTTATTAGGCACAGTGGAGAATATAAGCATGACTCTGCCCTCAAGACGCTTACATGAGAATAGGAAAAATAGAAAATATACTCCATAAAATAAACTCACATTAAGCTCCATGAGGCTGCTTTCAGTTGAAGACCTACTATGTTGATTTTTGTGATGAAAAGAGTTTTGACTTTAATATCCAATGACCATAGTGAGTCCTGACTCTAATACTGGTAACTTTGTAGCTTTGGGCATGTGATTTTAACTTTTCCTCTTTGTCTGCAAAACTGGAATAGTAATATCTACATTACACAGTTACAGCTAGGATTGGAGATACTGTGGATGATGTGCCTGACGCATAGTTGGAGAAAGACAATTCTCTATGATCATCCCATATTTCAAGCCCTTTGAGAAAAGGCATTTATAGCCAATGTTTATATAAGGAGATATTTCAAGAAAGTAAAGCTGAATTACATCCCCTCCTTGAAGACATCCTGGGACAATAAAGGTAAAGAACTTCCCTTCCCTTCCATTCCAGGGTAATCATCCTAAAGATGCCTTTACCCTCTTCTCCTGGGAACATTTGCTTACAATTAAGCTCAATGATTTCTCTTCCTTTCTAGAGGAGAGAATGGGCATGTCACCAGCAGCCCTTTATACGATCAGTTTCCTAATTTTGGAGTTCCTTTCCTTTGATGCACAAGCAACATCTGGCACTCACAACATCACCCTGTGGGAACTGGAGCCGTAAGGAATCCATGCAAAGTATTGCTCTTGCTGCTGCGTTGTTGTGTGTAATAAATAGCCTTTGTCTCTGACCCAGATACATATAGTTGGTGGATGTGTTTATGTATGCACAGATAGACAGACAGATAAACAGACATAAATAAACGGTCAGTTAAATTTTTAGCTTGCAAGTACTCTAAACTTTCAGACTATTTACATCTTAATAGTAGTTCCTTAGGCTTCCCAGGTGGCACTAGTGGTAAAGAACCCACTTGCCAATGCAGGAGACATAAGAGACACTGGTTCAATCCCTGGGTTGGGAAGATCCCCTGGGGTAGGGCATGGCAACGCACTCCAGTATTCATGTCTGGAGAATCTCATGGACAGAGGAGGCTGGTAGGCTATGGTTCATAGTGTCTCAAAAAGTTGGACACAACTGAAGCGACTTAGCACGCAAGCAGTAGTTCCTTAAAATTTAGTCATTATTATTATTAAACTACTATACCCATAATTTAAAAGGCATTATTATTATCAAAGAAAGTATCAAATAAGAGATAGTATTAGAGCTGAGTCTTTAAGGATGGGTAGAATGAAACCCCTGACAAATGGTGTGAGAAAGCTTTGCAAATATCAGGAATAATATGGACAAGGCTATGTGCAGGAGCTGAATCATTGCCGGGCTCATCATAGAAACAACCATATATTCTGATGAAGTATAGGGGGTACATGGAAGAATAGACAGGAACAAACCAAAGAAAGCTTGATTTGAGAGCATGTGTTGCCTCCCTGGATAAGTAGTTTGAAAAACATTAGATAGCAATGGAAAAAAAATTACACTTTAGCAAACAGTAGGACATTCAAAAATCAATACTTGAAAAGATAACTCCATTAGTAGTATATATTAGGGAGAACTGAACAAGGAGAAACTGGACAAGCGACCCTTCAAGTAATCCAAAAGAGGAGTAATGTGGCCTAAAATCAGACATGACCATGGAAACAGGACTGGGAGAGGTCCAAGTAGTGTAATGCTTGGGGTCCTGGCTTTAGGTCAATATTTTTCTGGTCTTTGTCTCAAAGAGTCTGATCTATGCATGATCTTTCAGATCTACACACAGTAGACTCAGGGTTCTGCTGCATGTCATTTTCTAATGGTTTGGGAATGAACTAAGTTCACAGTTCTTGGATTAGCAGAAGTGAACCAGGCTTTACAGAGCATATGAGAAGTAAGTTTGGCTGCATGTGACCCAAGTGCTAATATAAAAATGCACCTAAACTTTTCACCTCCCATAATCTCTACATTACTGCACAGCTCTCTCCGAATGGTCCAAGGTGGCTGTTTGGACAATTATCCAGTCCAGCCTCCTTACGCCAAAGAGCAAGATGAAAAAAGGAGCTAAAGAAGCACACTTTAGAAATAGTTAATGAAGGAAACTTTCACTTAACATCTTTTGAATAAAACACAGACCTACATAAAACTTCAAGGGAAGAAGCGATATGTAGTATTTTAGCTGGCAGCAAGGTACCCAGATAAAAACTGGTTCTGTTATTCAATGCAAGGGAAAGAGGGCTATCTCCTAGGCGACTACACAGAGCGGTGCTATGGAAACCCAGTTTCCCTTAGTCTTTATGACCTACTTCAGATCAAAGCGCAGGGTTTGGGTCTTCCCTGGTGGCCCAGAGGTTAAGAATTGCCTTCCAATGCAGGGGACGCAAGTTCAGTCCCTGATCAGGGAACTAGGATTCTGCTTGCGTTGGGGCAAGCCAATGCACCACAGCTACTGAGCCTTTGTGCTAGAAAGCCTGTGCTCCACCATGAGAAGCCCGAGCACTGCAACCAGAGGGAGCCTGCATGCAACAATGAAGACCTGGTGAAGCCAAAAATTAAAAAATAAATTAAAACTTTTTAAAAATTAATTTTTATAAAATCTCAAGATTTCCCCCAATAAAGACTGGACTTGCTCAAACTAGATTTCCGTAATGTGACACTCACTGTCATAGTGGCCTCTTGACTCAGAATCTACCGTCTCTGACGAGTATTGTCCAGAGAGCTCTAAGCCATCATTTCAGCCAGTGGTATACTTCTCAACCAAATAAAATATAAAGAGAAAGCTTGGAGTTTGTTGCTATCTTCATTTCATAGTTTAACAAGGTTTGTTTGTTTGTTTTTCTGAATTTCCTTGGCAAATGAGACATACCACAAGATGAGATCTAAGGTGATGAATGTCAGAGAGACTTAACAAGGATCTTCCAAAGGTATGAACAATGAAAAAGGATAGAGGGCTGAGGAAAGTTTTTAGAAGTATCTGGAAGTTGACCAAGGCCCTGAAGAATAGCAGAATTTAGAACAGGTAGAGATAGAAGGAAGAGAGAAGGAGTATTTAAGGGGAGGAGAATAAAGCTAGAGTGGGCTGAAAGCGCAAGGCAACAATGTAATACGTGACTCCTGCAGGCAGGGCTACTCGAAGGGAAATGGAAAGGCAGGTGACGCAGTTCATGATGAGATCACAGAAGGTTTTTAATTCTGAGTTCCAGCATCTGTGATTTATTCTAAGCATTAGACGACCATTTCCTGTGGAAGGCACTTCACTGCTCTCTGTTCAGAGTCAATGTGGGCACACAGGAAAAGAAATGGGGGAAAGAGTTAAGTAGTAAGATGAGCAGAACAGGGGTGAGGCGGAACATTCTGCTGACATCCAGCCTCCGGACTGCTCTTAGGGCCAGAGAAAGGATATCACCTCCTGGGGATGGGCAGACCTTTCTGTAGGAGAGAACCTCGGGCAGAGAGAGGAGAGGGCACCCCCAGGCTGCTTTCTCTCTGCCTTAAGCAAACTGTCCTTTCGGTTCCCAAACAACCAAATTCCCATGACTGATATAACTCAGAGAACTGAAGTTCAACAAATGTTTTGGCTGTTAAGAGAGCTGTACAGCCACGGACATTGTGAAACAGCAATAAAATATTTATTGGGCACATAATGAAATCTAACTATATTTAAAGCAAAACAAAACTGTGTACTCAAGACCACCATGAGCTTTCATGTAAATTTAGACCTTGACCTGACTCTATAAAAGCTATTAACTGTTCTTGGGCATGGCTAAAGTAAAATTAAAGGTGCTATTTTCACATAAATACGTATAAATACAGCTTTGAATGTACAAGAATAGGAGAAACGTACATGAAAATCAAGTCTATCTTGACATAGGATTGTATTTTTTAAATTCATGTAATTTAAACAGAATGTTACAGTGTAGTTAAATGCTTGATTAAGCCAAACCACATCACTGGAAAACTTTATTTTGATTTGATTGTGTTTAATTTGACTTTGCATTCCCAGGTTAATTGTGATGAGAATTTAAAATCATTTAAAATCAATTTAAAGCATTTCTCCTGTTTTACTTTTCTGTCTCTCATAAAATCTTTTGGTGATAGGAAAACCTAGAAACACAACTAAAACTGCCTCATCCCTAACCCATTCCTGTTTCTCTAACATCCAAAGGTCCTTAAAAAGTGCAAAGCAGTTTAATTCGGTCCTAGGAAATTAAGAATGCTATCAATGACCATCAGTGACTTCAGATTTTCTGTCATATCTATCCCCACACTTAACTTAGAGGAATCTGTTCATGTTAAGTATCCTTTCTAAGCCTACATGTATGAAAGTAACATCATGGTAGAAGGTCAGGAAGCTCTAGACTCTAAAGACCCTGATTCTCATATTCAAACATGTGTTTTGTTTTAAACTCTCCAACCTCAGCTATGATTTTCCTAATACAAGACCCACTATTAGTTTTCAACTCCTGACTTTTGGTTTTGCTTGTTTATTCTCAATGGTCCAATCATGTTGACAGGGAGATCAATCCCCCTCAACAACTGGCCATATTCAGATATGAATATTTATGTAATATACATAAATATACACCAGATGCAAAAATAATAAGTGAATATAAGTTGTATACATTCATATATGTTCAGTTCAGTTCAGTTGCTCAGTCGTGTCCAACTCTTTGCAACCCCATGAATTGCAGCACACCAGGCCTCCCTGTCCATCACCATCTCCCGGAGTTCACTCACACTCACATCCATTGAGTCGCTGATGCCATCCAGCCATCTCATCCTCTGTTGTCCCCTTCTCCTCCTGCCCCCAATCCTTCCCAGCATCAGGATCTTTTCCAATGAGTCAACTCTTCACATGAGGTGGCCAAAGTACTGGAGTTTCAGCTTTAGAATCATTCCTTCCAAAGAACATCCAGGGCTGATCTCCTTTAGAATGGACTGGTTGGATCTCCTTGCAGTCCAAGGGACTCTCAAGAGTCTTCTCCAACACCACAGTTCAAAAGCATCAATTCTTCGGCACTCAGCTTTCTTCACAATCCAACTCTTGCATCCATACATGACCACTGGAAAAACCATAGCCTTGACTAGACGGACCTTTGTTGGCAAAGTAATGTCTCTGCTTTTCAATATGCTATCTAGGTTGGTCATAACTTTTCTTCCAAGGAGTAAGCGTCTTTTAATTTCATGGCTGCAGTCACCATCTGCAGTGATTTTGGAGCCCAAAAAAATAAAGTCTGACACTGTTTCCACTGTTTTATATGTATATACATATATATGTAAATATATAGATTTTGCATATACATAAATTGTATATATAACATATAAATGTACACCATATATAGATATAATATACATATAGACATTTTTATATTTCCCCCTATGAGTATGGTCCATATCCTTTGCTCCTTCCTTCCTTCATTCCTCTTTCCCTCCCTCCTTTCCTTCCTCCTTTTATCCTTTCTTGGATTTCTAATGTTTTTAAACAGCTCTTTCTTCATTGTAAATATTAACCATTTGTTATATATGGTGTAAATATTTTAGTCTGCAAATTATCTTTTAACCTTGTTTATAGAGTTGCTATTTAGCACTTCATTATTTCTTAATTTTTTTTCTTTATGACTTTTGCCTTTTGTACCTTGATGAAAAATATATTCAAACCAGGATCAAATTTGTGAGCACATTCTCCTATATGTGATCCTATGGTTTTTATAGTTTTGTTCTTTTACATTTCGAATTTTGTGACTGTCAGGATTCTAAGTTTTGGGGGGGGGGGGTGGGAAGGACAGTGAACTGTCACCATCCTGTAGAACGTTTCAGGTTTTCCCCATTTTAATATTCTCAATTAGAAAATTAAATAGATGGGTGGAGACACCACTACTAATAGTTTCTTGACCATTCCCAGGCCAAAATGACAGAGTTTTAACATCCGTTCTTTGAAACTTTCTGTTATCACACATGGAGAAGGCAATGGCACCCCACTCCAGTACTCTTGCCTGGAAAATCCCATGGACAGAGGAGCCTGGTGGGCTGCAGTCCACGGGGTCGCTAAGAGTCGGACACGACTGAGCGACTTCACTTTCACTTTTCACTTTCATGCATTGGAGAAGGAAATGGCAACCCACTCCAGTGTTCTTGCCTGGAGACTCCCAGGGACGGGGGAGCCTGGTGGGCTGCTGTCTATGGGGTCGCACAGAGTCGGACACGACTGAAGTGACTTAGCCGTAGCCGTATTATCCACACAGAACAAACCTCTCCCTACCCCCTGCCTTGCCACTGCCTTCTGCACTGGGCTTTTTCAAAATTGTCTTGGATATTCTTGTGCTTTTTCTCATCGAAATGAATTTTAGTATCCAACCTATAAGGTCACCCAAATAAACCTTCAGGGATATTATCTGGGGTTGCTTTTATTAAAAGGTTAATTGGGGGGAGACTTGGTCTATCTACTATGCACAATCCATATAATCCAAACAAATCTACTACGTATTTTCCTGGTAGACCTAAAAGTACTGTGGCCCTATGCAACTGCATAGTCTTTCAGTATCTATAGGTTAACAATGCCATGTGAGCAAACCCGCACAGACCACAGGTCACTTATATTTTTACAGTTCTTTATCATCCTTTTATGCTATTTGATCAATATTCTTTTGTACATATTATTGCATCTTGATCCAGCAACAGGAAGAGTTTATGAAAATTCACGTGTTGCCATTACAGAAACTGTGGTCAACAACATTTACCAGACACAAACCTAAGTTTTATGTTTTCTGGTAACTTTTCCTACTCCACAAACCTGTTAGATCACCCTCTTAATATATCATCAGAATAATTTATTTTCTTTTTATGGAAAAACTGGATCAGCCACTGTATGGAGATAATATACATGCTCTAGAAAATGCTATCTTTAAAAGCAACATAATATTTGAATTGAAAAGACTTGTAGAAAGTATTGAGTAGCATTACTTTGATTTATAGTTGAAGAAACTGAGGTTAGGAGAGTAAAGCCTTTTTCAAGATTGCCTAGCTCTAGTGGATGGTTACACTGTGTCTGTTTTTTTTAAGCACATGTCCGGGCTTTGATCCCTTGGCATTTCTTCCTACTGAAAGATATCATGCTATAACAAAATAAAATAAATCTGCTGATGTCCATGTTCAGAAAATTTCAGAATCAGAGTGATCTCAAATATCAAGAGATACTCCTATTCTGGTGTTGCCAAGGTTTGCATTATCCATTTGAGAAATCCTTTCAGATCTCTATTAACAACAGCACATCCTTCATGGTCACCAGGACTTATAATGTTTTGCTAGATTCAATCTGTAATCATATTAAGTGACTGTTCTATTGTGCTTAATTAAAATTTGAAAGGACACAGAGTAGAACCAGCTTTCTACCTACTTGTAATAAACAAAGTTCAGTTCAGTTCAGTCACTCAGTCGTGTCCGACTTTTGTGACCCCATGAATCGCAGCATGCCAGGGCTCCCTGTCCACCACCAACTCCCAGAATTCACCCAAACTCATCTGCATCAAGTTGGTGGTGCCATCAAGTCATCTCATCCTCTGTCGTCCCCTTTTCCTCCTGCCCCCAATCCCTCCCAGCATCAGGATCTTTTCCAATGAGTCAACTCTTTGCATGAGGTGGCCAAAGTACTGGAGTTTCAGCCTCAGCATCAGTCCTTCCAATGAACACTCAGGACTGGTCTCCTTTAGGATGGACTGGTTGGATCTCCTTGCAGTCCAAGGGACTCGCAAGAGTCTTATCCAGCACCACAGTTAAAAAGCATCAATTCTTCGGCGCTCAGCTTTCTTTACAGTCCAACTCTCACATCCATGCATGACCACTGGAAAAACCATAGCCTTGACTAGATGGACCTTTGTTGGCAAAGTAATGTCTCTGCTTTTGAATATGCTATCTAGGTTGGTCATAACTTTCCTTCCAAGGAGTAAGCGTCTTTTAATTTCATGGCTGCACTCACCATCTGCAGTGATTTTGGAGCCCCCCAAAAAATAAAGTCTGACACTGTTTCCACTGTTTCCCCATCTATTTCCCATGAAGTGATGGGACCAGATGCCATGATCTTCATTTTCTGAATGTTGAGCTTTAAGCCAACTTTTTCACTCTCCTCTTTCACTTTCATCAAGAGGCTTTTGAGTTCCTCTTCACTTTCTGCCATAAGGGTGGTGTTATCTGCATATCTGAGGTTATTGATATTTTTCCTGGCAAACTTGATTCCAGCTTGTGCTTCTTCTAGCCCAGCATTTCTCATGATGTACTCTGCATAGAAGTTAAATAAGCAGGGTGACAATATACAGCCTTGATGTACTCCTTTTCCTATTTGGAACCAGTCGGTTGTTCCATGTCCAGTTCTAACTGTTGCTTCCTGACCTGCATATAGGTTTCTCAAGAGACAGGTCAGATGGTCTGGTATTCCCATCTCTTTCAGAATTTTCCACAGTTTATTGTGATCCACACAAAGGCTTTGGCATAGTCAATAAAGCAGAAATAGATGTTTTCTGGTACTCTCTTGCTTTTTTGATGATCCATTGGATGTTGGCAATTTGATCTCTGGTTCCTCTGCTTTTTCTAAAACCAGCTTGAACATCTGGAAGTTGACGGTACACGTATTGCTGAAGCCTGGCTTGGAGAATTTTGAGCATTACTTTACCAGCGTGTGAGATGAGTGCAACTGTGCAGTAGTTTGAGCATCCATTGGCATTGCCTTTCTTTGGGATTGGAATGAAAACTGACCTTTTCCAGTCCTGTGGCCACTGCTGAGTTTTCCAAATTTGCTGGCATATTGAGTGCAGGACTTTAACAGCATCATCTTTCGGGATTTGAAATAGCTCAACTGGAATTCTATCACCTCCACTAGCTTTGTTCGTAGTGATGCTTTCTAAGGCCCACTTGACTTCACATTCCAGGATGTCTGGCTCTAGGTCAGTGATCCCACCATCATGATTATCTGGGTCATGAAGTTCTTTCTTGTACAGTTCTTCTGTGTATTCTTGCCACCTCTTCTTAATATCTTCTGCTTCTGTTAGGTCCATACCATTTCTGTCCTTTATCGAGCCCATCTTTGCATGAAATGTTCCCTTGGTATCTCTAATTTTCTTGAAGAGATCTCTCGTCTTTCCCATTCTGTTGTTTTCCTCTGTTTCTTTGCATTGATCGCTGAGGAAGGCTTTCTTATCTCTCCTTGCTATTCTTCGGAACTCTGCATTAAAATGGGTATATCTTTCCTTTTCTCCTTTGCTTTTCGCTTCTCTTCTTTTCACAGCTATTTGTAAGGCCTCACCAGACAGCCGCTTTGCTTTTTTGCATTTCTTTTCATGGGGATGGTCTTGATCCCTGTCTCCTGTATAATGTTATGAACCTCTGTCCATAGTGATCAGGCACTCTGTCTATCAGATCTAGTCCCTTAAACCTATTTTTCACTTCCACTGTATAATCATAAGGAATCTGGTTTAGGTCATACCTGAATGGTCTAGTGGTTTTCACTACTTTCTTCAAGTTAAGTCTGAATTTGGCAATAAGGAGTTCATGATCTGAGCCACAGTCAGCTCCCGGTCTTGTTTTTGCTGACTGTATAGAGCTTCTCCATCTTTGGCTGCAAAGAATATAACCAATCTGATTTCAGTGTTGACCATCTGGTGATGTCCATGTGTAGCATCTTCTTTTGTGTTGTTGGAAGAGGGTGTTTACTATGACCAGTGCGTCCTCTTGGCAAAACTCTTATTAGCTTTTGCCCTGCTTTACTCCATACTCCAAGGCCAAATTTGCCTATTAGTCCAGGTATAATAAACAAAAGCTAATAAAAACTTAGAAAAGTGGAAGCATTGGTCACTTGGTCATGTCTGACTCTGTCCATGGAATTTTCTAGGCAAGAATACTGGAGTGGATTGCCATTCCCTTTTCCGGGGGATCTTTCCGACCCACGAATCAAACCCAGGTCTCTCGTATTGCAGGCAGCCTCTTCACCATCCAAGTCACCAGAGAAGCCTAAAAACTTAGAAACCAGACTTAGTGTTTTTACTCTTTGTGTTTGCTTTGGTCATCAAGTGTGTATTCTGAGATAACACAATTTGCCACAGATTATGTTCATGCTTTTTGTTTTAGCTTTTCTTTAAGTATCTTGACAAGTATTTCTCCATGCATTAATGAGGTGGAGCTTAAGTCATGGTCCCATCTAAACCTTTCTTATTTTCTAGCACGTTCATTGCTAAAAAGGTCAACTTTTGTCTAGTAACTGCTCCTCAAATTACCCAGTTTTGTAGCTATTAAATATTTTTGCAGACTCAAATATAAAAGAAGAGTATCTGAAAGCTTTCAAAGCATCTATCTTGTACATAATTTTCTTTTAATTTCTAATTGAAGCTGTATTTACAAAGCCAAATTAATAGCATTCAACTAGTAGAAGGTTGCTCCAGTTATTGTTGAGTATGGTTGTTGTTCTTCAATCTTGAAAGTTTAGATGTATTGAACAAAAGTTTTCTATATAGTGTCAACACTTAATTTTGCAACAGTCCAATTAACTCTCTTGTCCAGTGTCCTCATGTCTTGAATCTTCTTTCATTCAGACTTATTCAACAACCTCAATCATGGATGAATCTAATCTGGCTGGTTGCAAATGGCTAAGAATACCACAAAATTAACCCACATTGGTTCACTGTAATGATTTTCAAGCCCAGCTGATCTTATTTCTGACAATACTGCTGTGTTTCCATCCTCATCTGTCTTACTCTGGTCTTTGCACTCTCCACAGATCTTCAAATTTTGGCTACCTCCTCACTCACAGTAGGTGATATTGTCAGTTTCTCACCTAGGAAAAATCAATTCCCCCTTTATTATTGATTTATTTATTATCAATAATAAATGGTGGTGGTTTAGTCGCTCAGTTGTGTCCGCCTCTTTGTGACCCCTTGGACTATACAGTCCTTGGAATTCTCCAGGCCACAATACTGGAATGGGTAGCCTTTCCCTTCTCCAGGGCATCTTCCCAACCCAGGGATCCAACCCAGATTTCCCGCATTGCAGGTGGATTCTTTACCCACTGAGCCACAAGGGAAGCCCTGATAATAAATAAATCCTTTATTTATTGTTGATAATAATATTATTTATAATATTTATAATATTCTCATAATACAATGCATATTATATATTATTGATATTATTATTATTTTATTATAAACCTTTTATCCTGTGTCATATTTTACAGTGGAAGAGTCCCTGCCTTTGTGGGATACCAAATCCTTCACCTGTGCACCAAATCCAATCAACTTGAAATTGAAATACATGGGTCTATATAATTATATATACTTCTACATATGTCGTTTTCTATCATTAGCTCCCTGTGGACAGTGCCATTGCCCGTCATGCTCTCATTAGCCTAGTCACAAATAGGGTGTTTAATAATGTGAAAAGTAGGAAGTTGAATAATTTTGACTGGTTAACTATCTTTAAAAATTGCATCACTGAATTCAGTGAATAGCTACTCTATGCTGAATATCAGTTCACATCCTCAGTATTTTTAACTTGCAGAAGAGGCTGATAATATCTCATCTCCAACTTGTGTGGATTATTTTGTCCTTCTTGCCCTTTCTACTTTTTGTATTTTTCACACCTGATTTCTTGGCTTTGATTCTCCCCAGTAGCCTTGCCTTCAAAATTTGACTTGATCCACATTTATTACCTACTATGAACTTAACGTATAACGAATTCTATAGTTTTCTAGGCTCATTTTGATATTTGCTTATCAAGCCCACATACACCCAAGGAGGCCTTGACTCAGGCTCTCACCAAGCTGAATTTATCTACCTGCCATCAAACACACACACACACACACACACACACACACACATCCTTGAAATATTAGAGTAAAACATGCAATGCAGGAAGTAACAAGGGTGGCAGCAGCATGACAAGTATGAAAACTTTGGAGAAACTACACAACCAGGAAAGCAGGGCAATGGGTGGGCGCTCTGAGATGAGAAAGATGGAAAGAGGGCATCAGCTCTGCTCCTCCCTTACCTTGGACCATTGCCTTAGGGCTTCACTGAAGGCCCAGGCCAAGGTATCCTTGAGAATAACATCCAGACAATGCAAGGAGGTGAAAAAAAGGAAATGCAGGTAAAGAGTGATGAACATCTGACACTCTGTTCTCTAACCCCTTCTAAACAACTGGGGTTGGGGGAACACATGTCTCCTCTCTAGTAAGTTCTTCCCTGAGGGTTTTACGGTGAAACTGAGGGAAGAACTGCTTGATAGGATAAAATGAAATGGGAGTTTTTAGCTGTGTTTTTCCATCCTGGGGATTTCCACTTTAGGACTCATCCCTTCCCCAGCTGCCTTAGACCTGGGTCTAACCTCAGGTTCTTTCTCAATCCGTCAAGCAGATTAGATGATCCCTCAGCCAAATACACATTTAAGAAATTCCCAAACTTTCTTAAAGTTGAGTGTGAACTACTGATTAGTATGGGGTCCAGGAAGTTATTCTAGGCTAGTCCAGTACTTTCTGCCTATGCCTTGTCTTGCTAGAGCACACAAGGTAAGACACAGGATATGGTACTGAAAAGTCAGATGGGTCCTCGGAAATTCTGCATAGTTCCCATGGAAGATGGCTTTTTTTTCACTCTGGGGATGTGGCGTAAATATGGAGAAAAAATATATGGGAGACATGCCAAAGAATATGAACAACCCAATCAAGGACAAGAATTATGAGCTCAAATCTTAAGCAAGCCCAAACTATCAAAAAAGAGGAACTTTTTCTCCTAACTGATATGATTCTTTTGCAAACACATTAGGCTAAAACAATCATTTTAAAATTCTGATTCAAGACCTCTAATTTTAATCTACGGACACTGGGTTGAAGAGACGGAATATAAATGTGATTAAGGAGATGGGGTTAAAAATTGAAAATTTCTGATTAGATTTAAAAAGTCAAATAAGTTTGCTTGTGATACTGTGAATTCTTCCTTGGAAGATTTGGTATAAATCAGTATAAAGAGCTAATAATATTGCATTTTAAAGATTTAATTTTATTGTGAAAACAATGCATGTAAGAAAAAGTATACAAAATAGAAATGCACCAGTAAGTACTACCTGAGTCAAAAAATATAATATTACCAGTCCCCAGACACTCTCTAAATGTTCTTCTTAATCCCACCTCCTTCCTCCTCCTTAAAGATAACTCCTACCTCAACTTTTATACCTATCATTTTATTGCTTTACTACTTAAATATCTCTCCTTGTACAATGCAGTTAAGGCTTTTTATAATCAAAATCATACAGTGCTTATTCATTTATGTCTGGTTTCTTCGGTTCAACTTTATGTTTTCTTTTGTTCAACTTTATGTATTCCTTTGATGGTGTTGTTTATAACTGGAGTTCAATCATTTTTGTTAATTCATACATGGCCCATCCTCCCATTGGTGATATTAGCATTATTTTTGCCTTGTGATTGTTTTGAATGATGTTTCTACAAACTTGGTTTTTCCTATCCTCTGTTGCATATATACATGCATTTCTTTAGGACCTATACTTAAAATTGGAACTGTTGGATTATATGACCATGCCTATATATACCTTCACTAGAGAATGGAAAACTGCTTTTTAAAGTGGTTTCACCATTTTGAAATTCCACCAGAAGTTGCTAAGAGTTACTATACTATTGGCAAGCTTTCTAATATTAGCCATTCTCTGGACTGCATTGTGGTATTACATTAGATACTACCTTAATTTTCCCTGATGGTCACAGGCCATCTGAACATCTTCTTTTGGGATGTTCCTATTCCCATTTTTCTACATTTTTCTACAGAATTGCCCTTTTTTTTCTTACTAATTGGTAGTTTAAACAATTTTAATCAAAATCATGTATATAGTAAGTAGCAAAACTACATCTGAAATTCCAATCTGAGTTAAATGTTCTTAATTTTCATTCCCTTCATCCCCACGCCCTCAAATAGCTACAGAATAACTTATGGAAAAAGCCAAGTAATTGCATTTATTAATAAATATATTAAATAATTCTGTTTTAAAATATTTTTTCAAGTAAAACACATTAGGAGACACACACACACACACATATATATATACACATACATACATAGTAAGTATTAGTCACTCAGTCATGTCCAACTCTTTTCAATCCCACGTAATGTAGCTTGCCAGGCTCCTCTGGTTTATGGAATTCTCCAGGCAAGAATACTAGAGTTGGTAGCCATTACCTTCTCTGGGGGATCTTTCCAACTCAGGGATCGAACCCAGGTCTCCCACATTGGCACACAGATTCTTTACCATCTGAGCCTCAGTGGTAATGCTTCCTTACTGAAGCATCCCCTTCAGTAAGGGGATGAAGGGAATGACAATTAAGAATATTTGACTCAAATCAGAATTTCAGATGTATTTTTGTTACCTACTTTATATGTGATTCTTTACCACCATGGCTCAGACAGTAAAGAATAGGCCTGCAGCGCAGGAGATGCAGGAGATAAGGGTTTGATCCCTGGATCAGGAAGATCCCCTTGGGTAGGAAATGGCAACCCACTTCAGTATTTTTGCCTGGAAAATTTCATGGACAGAGAAGCCTAGCGGGCTGCAGTCCTTGAGTCACAGAGTCAGACATGACAAAGAGACTGAGCATTCACATGTGTATTAAACTAAGGAAACAAATTTTCATTCATGGACTGTGGAAATAACCGCACTTAGTAAACACAGCAAATGAGCAGTTATTGAATGTCCACAGCACACCAAGTATGGCTAATTGTATAAATGTGTATTATATGTAACAGCACTAAGTATGTATAAGTTTGTACTTACAAGGAATGGTAGGTAAGAAATGTAGTCAGTTGACCCTTTTTGATCTCATTTGAAAATCATAATAGATAACTCAGATTCTTTGGTATGAGTAAGTCTTTTATTCCTACAGTCGTACTTATAGACATGAGGTTAACACAAAGCCATTGCTTCTAAGACTTCTAAACTAATAAAACTGAAAGGAAGACGTATATGAGCAGAAAAATGCTCTGAAAACATAGTATAAAAATCATGAGATTTCATTTAAATGAGCTCCAATATTTGTTCTCTTTTCCTTTCTCCCATCATACTTCTTCCTTTTATCTATTTTTCTTCCTCCTATCCTCATTCACTCTTTTCTCTTCTCTTTATATTCTGTAGGGCTTAGAATTTCAATATGTTAGAGGTAAGGAGATACAAGAGAGTGGCTGAAAGGAAACAGGAATAGAGAAAGTAGAAGAGATTTTTCGCTGGATGCTGACTTGCAGGTCCATTGCCCTTCTCCAACTGCACATTCCGCAGAGATGGTGACTGCCTCTCAGAACATCAGACATGGGGAATGAGGCCCCATGCTCCTGCTGAGAGAGAAGCAGTACTGTCGAGCTGCAGGTGCAAGCCCTCAATTAGGATGTGTCGTTCATCTCTGTCAACACTAATGAAATTCAGAACCCTAAAGTGACAGGTACAGCAACTGGTTTGGGAATTTTAAAGTTAATAACTTCAAATTTAATTTTCCCATTCCTCCCAGCCTCAGCATCTTCCATTCGGAAGGTGAGCAGAAGGAGCCCCATCTAGCCAACATGCCCATGCCCCAGAGTTGGGGCCAAAATCCAAGTGGCATTGTGGAATAATTTTGAAAAGCAAAGAAAGGGAGGGGACCAGGGGATAAAACTTGGGTGCCCTTTGGAACTCCAACAAAACACATGAACCCTCTGTCATGCTATTTCAGACCAGAACTGACAACTTCAGGAGGCACAAATTTGATTGCAAGTGCAGCCTGTCTGTTGGAATCCACCAAGAAGAGTAACAAAAGAAAGCTGAGATGCCACCACAGCCCTTTGCAGCATGCTTCTAGACGAAGCAGATGGAGAACTCGCTGCTGTTGTTTAGTCACTAAGTTGTGTTCAACTCTTTTGTGACCCCATGAAGCCCGCTAGGCTCCTCTGTTCATGGGATTTCCCAGGCAAGAATACTGGAGTGGGTAGCCATTTCCTTCTGCAGGGGATCTTCCCGAGTCAGGGATCGAACCTGTGTCTCCTGTATTGGCAGGCGAAGATTTTTCACTGCTGAGTGGGGCTACATATTTTTTTTTTACAAGTGAAACAAACCATTACATATAAATGACACTGCAAATGAGAGGAACTGAAGACCTCTTTAGGAATGTAATAGTACATGGGCTGATTTTATATATATATATATATATTTATATATATATATATATATATATGTATGTATGTATAAGGAGATCCAACCAGTCCATTCTGAAGGAGATCAGCCCTGGGATTTCTTTGGAAGGAATGATGCTAAAGCTGAAACTCCAGTACTTTGGCCACCTCATGCGAAGAGTTGACTCATTGGAAAAGACTCTGATGCTGGGAGGGATGGGGGGCGGGAGGAGAAGGGGATGACAGAGGATGAGATGGCTGGATGGCATCACCGATTCGATGGACGTGAGTCTGAGTGAACTCCGGGAGTTAGTGATGGACAGGGAGGCCTGGCGTGCTGCAATTCATGGGGTCGCAAAGAGTCAGACATGACTGAGCGACTAAACTGAACTAAACTGAACTGATGTATATATGAGAGAGACAGAGAGAGAGGAGATTTTTAAATGATTCTTTTTCCTTTTAAGATTTGAAAACATGCTTTGTCAACTCCTTGTATATGTATGTTCTCTGAGTTAATCTGAAAGTTTCCTATAAATGATGTGAAAATTTGCCATGAATCAGAACTGAAACACTTGACAGCAAATCCCTTGCTGAAATCTGAGAGCCTACACTGAGCATATTTCTGTAGGATAACTGAAACATCGCCAAGAATTTTTTTAAGAGCTATGATGTCTCGGAGGAAATATACAAACAGTTTCTTGATTCCTTTAACCCGTATAGCCAAACTTCGGCTGATGTTAGGGCCAGCTTGTCACTTAAGCTACTTGCTTCTCTTCCCCTTACAGGTTCCCAGCTTCATCCATCTTCGATCTCTGACCCTTGGTTTGTAGCATCTATGCCCCAGTTTGAACTCAATCTAATTTAGAAACTGCTTCCTTTCCTCAGTGAGCAGTAGCTCAGGTCAAGTGCAGGCTAGTTGGTCCCATGCTCTTTTCTTTGAAAGCTGTTTCTCTGGTTTTCTTTAGTCATGGACAACTTCCTGCCTTTAGCCCAGTGTGGTGCCTATTATAAATTCATCAACTTCAGCTCATCCTCACGCTTCACTGAACATCATCTAAAGTGGGACTTGCAAACATTGTGAGGCCACCTCAGAGCAAACACATTTCCCATCCAAAGCACAAAATTCAGCCCGTTAATAAAAGTGCTTGTGGGCTTTTATCATAAGGGAATCTTCAACAACACATGGTTGAAATACTACAGAGTGTTTCCTTTTAGTTTCCATTTTAAAAAATTCATTTCAACAGGAGGCAGTATAGGTGAAGTAACCATATCATTTATCATCACTTTTGAGAGTGAAAGGGAGTAACTTCTCATCATTAATCCAGGACAAAAGGCATAAAATGGAACTGTCTCAGGCAAACCTGGTTGTGTGTCATCTTAAGCGAGGTCAGTTGGCCCACAAAGTGGCTCTAATTAGTAAAAAACAAACAAACAAACAAACAAAAACAGGTAGCTGCCTGGAGGAAAGTCAGCCATTTTACCTCAGTGGTATTTAATTGACATCTTTTCACCTAGGAATTTAAGAAGCGTCTATTTGTTTTCCAATCACTAAGAACCACACTTGACTTTTTCTTTTTTCTGAAAACTCAGATGAGAGTGAAAAATTGAGATTAGGAAAAGAAATTTACCGAAGAAGGAGGTATAATTGGATGAGCAAGTTCCGATCAGTAAAATCAGTTAAAATATTCTTATTAATCACCCAGTATGGTATAGAGCACTCTCCTAGGCACTTGAGAGTAAAAAAAATAATAACAAGTATGTAGCAGGCTATAGTCTATAAGGTTGCAAAGAGTCAGACATGACTGAAGCAATGAAGCATTAACATAGGCAGATTAAAGTCAAGGTTAAATTTGGATCTTTAGAAGTGATTACATTTAAAGTGATGATCAAAATTGGAGAAAGTAAATGTGATCTCTGTGATTAGGTAGATATTAAACAAGAAAAGTGTGTTTGGAAGGAGAGGCAAGGTGGAATGAGGAAATAACCTTTGAAAGAGGCAAGGAGAGATATGGTGGTTAGGTGAAGAACTAGAATTTTGTTCTTTTATAAAACCTAGATGAAGAGATCTTAAGATGAAGAGAGGCAATTTTATTATTAAATGGCAAAGATGAAACAAGAAAGACTTTACAAAAACCTTCAGATTTCACGGTTGAATTATTGTTGTTAATCAAGAATTCCACTTAATTGGAATAGCTGAATTTACAAGTGACCAGATACCAAGAAAATGAAAGCATCAGATATACTAAGCTCATTGAAACATTTTATAATGTAAACAAAGCAAAACATAGTACAGATGGCAGCAACTGGGGGTATCAATATATCTCAAAATAGACTTCAAGAAGACGCTGGAGATGCTTTAAAAAAAAGAAGGAAACATTTTTGGAATAATTTATAAGTAGAAGGAATGTGACATGATTGAAAGAAGAAGCCAATTAGAATTCCCTGAAATGGAGTCAGGACATCATGCCCTCTGCATCTAGAAAGGATGGTAGTAGGTAGCATCCTTTAAGTAAGAAAAGATATTTAAATAAGAAAGTATAGTATAGCACAGTGAGACTTAACATCATATTAAAGAAGGTTATATCCAGGTGTGTCTCTGCTTCCTTTTTTATAAGGGTTAAAAAGTTCTCTATTTCATATTTTTGAGATAAATCTTTAAATCTTCCATACTTCCTTATCCATCATGTTTATTTACTTGCTTATTTGATTCTGCATCTTCTTTGGTGTCCCCACTCAACTAGTGATACATAATATTAAGACACACAGATATACTTTTTATTTATAGTATCATATATATTTTGTGTTTTCTGTTCATGGTTCATAATTTTTCCCTCTTGGCTTTCAATTAAAAATAAATTTTTAAACATCTCCATTCTAGCAAATGTACACGTTATATAAGTCATGAAGCTATTTCAATAAAGGGATTTTAAATATCAAGATCTTTAATTTTTCCATATTTAAAAAGTGACTGATTTAAACTATTCATAATTTTATATTGCAAATTCTTAAAACATAGAAAATAGCATAAAGATTGAACTTCAGATAAAGCTCTATTTTCTCAATAGTGAAGTGGGTTATAGTTTAGTTAAACTCATATTGAATTCAAGGAAAAGTGCCTGTGCCAATTATAAAGGGACCTGAGGCTGATTTGTGTACTGAGCACAATTTGAAAATGGTGAAACACTAAATAAATCCTTAGATTTTAAATTTTAGATGCAGCGTATTTATTCTTATGTCTTAAAACATCTTAGTTGGGGTCAAAATAGGAATTACATAACTGCTAGGTTGATTTGTAGGCTGTGGGCTATTGACATGGCTCCAAATGTGTGAATAAAAACTAAAAAAACAGTAAGTTAATTATCTAGACATTTATGAATGCCTAGATTTTTGAAACTATGTAAAAAACATATCTGGATTCAATTTTTATTCAAATATTGGGTTCCTACAGTTCCTGAAATACAGTCTTCTGTACTTCAAAAGTAGAGTCAATTATCAAGTAATTTTCCTTCTATTTTTCACATAGAAGCATCATATACCCCTAAATTTCACTCCCCATGGCCACCAGTCTAACATTTGGTCAGCAGTAATTATGTACCAGGAACTGCAAAGTTGTTTCCATATATTATCTGCAGTCCTCCCAACAACCCTGCAAAGTAGACTCAGAAAGGTATAATAAGTTATCGCTGAAGCTCCTAGTCAGCATAGGTTTGTGTGATTCAAAGTCTATAGTCTTTTCACTGCTACACTACGCTGCCTTTCCCCATCACATCAGATATAAATCCCTCTTTACCTATAATTTAATTAATTCAATAGTTCTCTAAATAGGTCTTTCTGCTTCAGATCTCACCATTGGTCAATCCAGTAACATACTTTTAATCCCCTTTAGTTACATCCCTTCCAGTAACTTTCAATTATCCCTCTTCCTCAAGAAACAAGAGCCTCACAACATAGCTTATTCAGTAAAGGACATAAAGATAAAATAAAAAGTTCTATTGTGAAATGTACAGCATTAGACTGCATGTTACCTGTTCATTGAAACTTGTCAAGATATTCTTTGTGATTCATTATGGGATCAATATTTGCAAATGTTCCATGTGTACTGTAAAAGTATAGCCAAGACATGGAAGCAATCTAAATGTCCATCAACGGATGAATGGATAAAAAAGATGTGGCATATATATATATATATATATACTAAGTAATAATTACTCAGCCATAAAAAAATAATGAAATAATGCCATCTGGAGCAACATCAGTACACACAGAGATTATCATACTCAGTGAACTAAGTCAGACAGAGAAAGACAAATATCATATGATATCACTTATATGTGAAATATAAAAAAGTGATAGAAGTGAACTTATTTACAAAACAGAAATAGACTCATAGACATTGAACATAAAGATGGTTACCAAAGGGGAAAAGTGGGTGAGGGATAAATTTAGAAGTTTGGGATTGAAATATACACACTACCACACATAACCAGCAAGGATGCACTGTGTTATCCAGGGAACTATACGCAATATCTTATAATGGAAGATAATGTTAAGAAGAAGAGCATATATATGAGTATATCACTTTGCAGTACACCTGAAGCTAACACAACATTGTAAATAGACTATATTTCAATAAAAACTTAGAAAAAAACAAAAAAATATTTTCTATTCCAAATGGAAGTGAGTATATATCACATATCTATTGGATCAAGCTTATAAGATTAAGACTTCCAATTCTTTAGTCCCATTCTCTTATACCCGTATTCTATTTTCATTTCTCTTCTTGCTGAATTCTTGGTTTTATTGATGTTGCTATTACTTTTTAAATTATCTCTGCTTATCCACATCTCTTTGCCCTCATTCCAGAAGCAGGTTTTAGAACGGTGGATTAAAGTCTTTGCTTTGCAGTGAGACTGAGGACATTTCAGGACCCACTGTTGAACCAATGTTGACCTGTTTTAGTTCCTGGTCACCTAGATCAGCTTTGTTATCTAGAACCAAAGACAGTGATTTGGCAGCAGTTTCCTTGCTTGCTTGCTCAGTCATGTCTGACTCTTTGTGACCCCATGGACTATAGCCTGCCAGGCTCTTCTATCCATGGGATTTCCCAGGCAAAAATACTGGAGTGGGTTGCCATTTCCTCCTCCATGAGGGGATCGAACCTCCATCTCCCACATCTCACACTGCAGGAGAATTCTTTATCTGCTGAGCCATCTAGGAAGTCCTTGATAGCAGTTTACTTGGTAGCCTTTTACATAACTTTAGGGAGGGGATAAGGTGCTCTTTGAGGACCAGAGTCTCTGTTAGGTCCTGACTTCCACCTGTGGAACTCTCTTCTGAGCACTTTCAGGCCCCTTGTGAACAGAACTTTTCAAGTCTACCACCTACCTTGGGACTCAGACTCTGGCAAACTCTTCTCTTCACTCCTCTCTCTTTACATTTCTATTTCACTTCTGGGCCTTTGAGTTACTATCACATCTTCTCAGCCTTGACTCTATCTACTTAATTTTCTCCTTTCATGTTTTATCTACTCTTGGTACCAGTTTGGAGAAAAAGAGTGGCATGAATATGCACTCAACCTTGACCAAAAGTTGGAAAATCACATTTACAACCCTGTGGAATTTCTGATACATATGAATCTCAATATGTATTATAATTTACCTGCATAAGGGTGCCAATAACTGGCAGAGCCTCCTTTCATGGTGAATGGAGAGGAGCTTCATTCTTAAGGAAGGAGAAAGAAACCCACCTTTAAGCCCAGGGAACAGATGTGACCCACAGAAATCCAGCCAGGTTTCCTCTGAACACCTTTCCGTGGCTTCCCAGACAGAAAGTCCCTCTTCAGCTGGGTAGAGTTACATTGGAATTCACATTGAAAAGAGTCCCTTCTCTATCCAGACCAGAGTGAGGTAAGGACTAAGGGTAAGTCTCAGAGAGCTCCCAGCACACTGCAGACTCTAAGGCTTCCTCCAGCTCTATGATTTTATGGATCTGTCATTAAGGAACAAAATCCAGGTGGTGAGCATGGTGTATCCATTCCTCACAGGACTAGATATGATAGTGTAGGGAAAATGATGTGCTCTTAAAGATGTTAAAACTGAAAATACTGTCAGAAATAAGAACAGTATGTTAAGATCACACTCAACCTTATGAAATCTCGAACTGCTGCCAGGGCACGGAGAATGGCTCAAACTATGTCCGAGTTGGTAAAAATGAACACATCAAATAAATAAATTGAAATACAGATGGTGTCCTTACAAATTTTAAGTCTACATTTCAATTCCACAATCCCACAATTTTCAAATTAACCTAGGTTTTCAAAAGTGAAATGAAGGTCAATAATCTTGGAAATGCTAAGATACATTTTCTAAAAGCAAACCTTCAATTTAATTAAGCACAGTTTGAAGAAGAATTCTGTAATTAAATAACACATATTTCCCCAATATTTAATGAACATAATGAACAGATAAAGTCTTAAGTAAGAAATGTTAAAGATATTCTGTACAATCAACTTTTTAATGTGGATGGAAAAAAATAATCTCATAAATAGAATTTTGGAAAGAAACAATAAGGGTAAATGTATGTAAGGAAAAAAGCCAAAGGAAATGAAGTTGTAATGAAATTTTTATGTGTGTGTATATCTTTCTGTTTTCTGGCACCATAAAAATACTGATAGGAAAAAGTCTTCCCTAACATGTACATCTTAGGAAAGAACTGTACATGTTTGACCATCCTTAGAAAAATTGGCCACAGAGCTGTCAAATTATTTTAAAGTTTTCATTTTAATAATATACATATTAATTTGTAATAGATTTAGCTAATTCGATATAGAGGACATATAGGAGATTTTCATCTTAATCTTCTGGCTAGACATTCAATTTCTGTTTTACTAAAAGAAAGCCTCCAGCTGCCCTTTTCTCGGAAAGGTAATTTAATTTAATTTAAAAAAATACCAACAATTGTCTGCCTTGAATATCTCTTGTATAAAGTTAGTCTTTCTGAGCTGAGTGTTTCCTTCATTTCAGTCTTTCAGTGAATTTTCTTTTCCTTTTTTTTTTTTTTCCTTTGAGGACATAAGGATCAAGGCCTGACAGAGCCAATCAGCTCAAAACTGTTCTGACATTTGTACAGCATCATAAATTGCTGTTGTTCAGTTGCTAAATCGTGTCTGCCTCTCTGTGACCCCATGGACTGTAGCATGCAGGGCCTCCCTGTCCTTCACCATCTCCCAGAGTTTGTTCAAACTCATGTCCATTAAGTCAGTAATACCATCCAACTATCTCATCCTCTGTCACCCTCTTCTCCTCCTGCTCTCAATCTTTCCCAGCATCAGGGTCTTTTCCAATGAGTCAGCTCTTCACATCAGGTGGTCAGAGTATTGGACCTTAATCCCTATTTATGTCAATCACATATTCTTTTTATGAAATAATTTTTATCAATTCACACTGACAATTGAAAAAGTAAGCTTTTTAGAAATACCAAAGCTATTAACAATTCTAAAGTTTTTAACAATGTTACATCTCAGATATACTTTCAGAATTAACCTGGACCCTAAACAGGACAAAAATGGACTTCTACTTCATTTAAAAACAGAGCATTTTTCAACTGTCCAGGTCTTTTTCTCTAAAGATGAGTCATGTAAATTTAGTCCAAGAATATATCAACTGTTTCATTCATTGAACTTTTATTAAAGACTCTGTCTTTGTCAGAAAGATACTTTAAAAATGCAAAACAATCTATATCTGTATTTTTTTTAATTTAATTTTATTTTTAAACTTTACATAATTGTATCAGTTTTGCCAAATATCAAAATGAATCCGCCACAGGTATACATGTATTCCCCATCCTGAACCCTCTTCCCTCCTCCCTCCCCATACCATCCCTCTGGGTCGTCCCAGTGCACCAGCCCCAAGCATCCAGTATCGTGCATCGAACCTGGACTGGCAACTAGTTTCATACATGATATTTTACATGTTTCAATGCCATTCTCCCAAATCTTCCCACCCTCTCCCTCTCCCACAGAGTCCATAAGACTGATCTATACATCAGTGTCTCTTTTGCTGTCTCGTACACAGGGTTATCTGTATTTTTAACACAAGGCCCAGAAATTTAATAAATGAATAAGAAAGGTTTACAATCTGTCTCTTTAACTTTTAAACCAGTTGGGGCTTTCTATCACAGGATGTTCAGCTGGATTTAGTATTCTCAAGTTACTTCTTTTCAGGTTATTGTCCAATGCCTTGATCTTTCTATTGGTGCCAAGTGTGCTCCAGTGAATTCTATTGACTTAGATTCTTTGCTTTCTTCAGGGCATTTGTGAGAAATTCATTCCTTCATACAATTTGAAGGATTTCAAAACAAGGAGTTTTCTTTCTTTCTTTCCTTCTGTGTTTTCTTCTTTCTGTTGGTGTAAATTCAATAGCTCTTTCTAAATCTTAAATTCTGTGAAAATGTTTATTAAGGCTAAAAGCAGTGCTGAAGAGCTAATGAAAATCAAATGTATTTTATCTTCTAACTCCTTCTTTGGAGGAAAGGAAGGATGAAACTGAGCTCCTTTAGAAAATTAACAGAATAAGTAAGTTTAAAAGGGCCTTCAAGGTCATCTTTTTTGGAGATTCTCTTCTTTGGTTTCAGAGTTGAAACCAAATCAGTAAAATGGGGACTCATTCGATCCATATTGGGATTTACCCAGTCATCAGAGGATCACTGCCTAATCCATAAAGAGATAAAAGGGAACTCCATGCCTTGTTACACAAACAGATCAAGTTTTTGTCCTTATCTGCCCTCTTAGAACAGAAAATAACACAATTCCACAGTTAGTGTTGCTTAGACTGATTTGAGGAAAGCATTCTGTGACCAAAGAAAGAAAAATTTAAGCCAAAACTTTATAAACAGGAAAACTCAGATTTCTGAATTCATGGTAATTACCCTAGAGTTCAGAAGCCACTGTGATAAAAATCTTGACCAGGAAACCATAAATAAGGTGAATGTGATAAGTTTTCAGTTCAGAGAATTCAAGCTGTGGATTCCTAAAGGAAATGGCAAGAGAAACCCAAGCAAGGACTTACTAATTTAATTACTCAAATTAAGACAGCCAAGTTATTCACTGCCCAAGAGACAAAAGTCAAATATTGAATGATGATGTGGGTTTAATTTTGTCTCTGATTTACTGGTGCCATTTAGATATAATCTTTGAGTTTCAGTTCAGTTCAGTCGCTCAGTTGTGTTGGACTCTTTGCTACCCCATGGACTGCAACATGCCAGGCTTCCCTGTCCTTCACCAACTCCAGGAGCTTGCTCAAACTCATGTCCATTGAGTCATGATGCCATCCAAGCCTTCTACATAGCAAGTACCTAGCAACCACTGGGTTTGCCAAAGCTATGTGTTCTTAATTCAGTGAGGGCATTTAGACATTTAAAATAAAAATGAATGGGAATAAAATATCAAACAAGAAATTTGAAGTGATGTAGAGTTGCAGACTTTCCTGAAAACTGCCAGGTACTATTAAAAAAGTAACTCGGGCTGTCACACAAATTTCATATTAGTGGTAACCAAATTAAAAGACGCTTACTCCTTGGAAGAAAAGTTATGACCAACCTAGATAGCATATTCAAAAGCAGAGACATTACTTTGCCAACAAAGGTCCGTCTAGTCAAGGCTATGGTTTTTCCAGTGGTCATGTATGGATATGAGAGTTGGACTGTGAAGAAGGCTGAGCGCCAAAGAATTGATGCTTTTGAACTGTGGTGTTGGAGAAGACTCTTGAGAGTCCCTTGGACTGCAAGGAGATCCAACCAGTCCATTCTGAAGGAGATAAGCCCTGGGATTTCTTTGGAAGGAATGATGCTAAAGCTGAAACTCCAGTACTTTGGCCACCTCATGCGAAGAGTTGACTCATTGGAAAAGACTCTGATGCTGGGAGGGATTGGGAGCAGGAGGAGAAGGGGACGACAGAGGATGAGATGGCTGGATGGCATCACTGACTCGATGGACGTGAGTCTGAGTGAACTCCGGGAGTTGGTGATGGACAGGGAGGCCTGGCGTGCTGAGATTCATGGGGTCACAAAGAGTCGGACACGACTGAGTGACTGAAATGAACTGAACTGAACTGAAAACACCATTTATGTAGCTATCTAATAAATCACTAATGCTATAGGGAATTCTCAGGGTGATGAGGAAGATGTGTCAGTGGCTCAGTAATTTTAACACGAAAAACCTAAAAAATGCCTTTGTTATTATTTCAGTGTAAACTATGTAAATAATTCATTTAAAGGAAATTTTTCATCATAAATTTGGTAATAATTTTATCAATTGGGCACTGAGAATAATGAATCAATCAACAGAACAGTTTGCTTTTGCTAATCTCTGACAGAATGACATATTGGGCTGTTTTTAAAGCACAGCATATCATTTATAAAATAGGATTTATGTATAATTTGTTATGTTCTGACAAAACAAATGCCAGTAGAATACATAAGAAAATAATTCCTGCCCCACTCTGGGATCAGTTATCTCAAAAAAAAATACTATTCATGTTGGCATGCATGCAGCCATCTTGCTGTAATTATGTCTTTCAAATGTCACTGAATCAGAGATGTGTCCAACTGCTTTGACCTACAAGCTAGTTACACTGTATTTGCCACTACCAAACCCTGTTTTTAAAAAGTCCTTCATTTTGCTAGCACAGTGCCTCTTTATTCTTCTTAGACTGATTAAAAGCTGTGTTGTCCATTGTTGCTCAGTCGTGTTCGACTCTTTGTGACCCCATGGACTGCAACATGCCAGGCTTCCCCGTCCTTCACTATTTCCCAGAGTTTGCTCAAACTCATGTCCATTGACTCAATGATGCCATCCAAACATCTCATCCTCTACTGCCCACTTCTCCTCCTGCCCTCAATCTTTCCCAGCATCAGGGTCTTCTCCAATGAGTTGGCTTGTCACATAAGGTAACCGAAGTATTGGAGCTTCAGTTTCATCATCCATTCTTCCAGTGAATATTCAGGACTGATTTCCTTTAAGATTGACTGCTTTAAGTCTCCTTGCTGCCCAAGGGATTTTCAAGAGTCTTCTCCAGCACCACAGTTTGAAAGCATCAATTCTTTGGTGTTCAAGTCTTTATGGTCCAACATACCCATACCTCCATACATGACTACTGGAAAAACCATAGCTTTGACTATACAAACCTTTGTCAGCAAAGCGATGTCTCTGCTTCTTATAGTTGCATTTTAAAAAACATGAAAGTAATTAAAAAATGAAAATATCAATCCATCATTTGTGAGGTAGGGGTTGTAAGAGGGCAGTTGGACTTCTCATAACAACAGGAGAAACTAAGGAGTGAGAAGGAGAAAAGATCAGGCACAAAACTCATCCTAAAATAGAAGCCTGTCTATTTTGTCTACACCAAAGACAAATGACAAGGTCAAAATTTCAAAACATTAACAGACGTAGCACAACAAATATGACTACTAACCAAGAAGAATGGACACCAGTTATAGAGGAAATAGTATGCCATATGTTTCCTGGTATGCCAGGGTCGCACCCTTCAGCTGCTGAATAATAAACTCCAGTTTGGGAGCCCTGCAAGAGAGGCTGTAATAGCTGAGGGAACTGAGGAACACTTGGGGGTGAGAGGAGGTCCTGGCATCTATAGTTCATTACCAACTGCTGGGAAGCATCTCACTACTTGAGCAACTGATATGTCCTCACTGCTTCATACTCTCTGAATAGCAATCCTAAGACAAACCCTGGTCTTACTAACAGTCAGACCAGGAGTTCCAGATCAGAAAACAGCAGGTTCTAAGGAGCTAGAAGAATGTTTTGGTAACATATCTCTGGAGAGTGGTAACATGTTAGTAAGAAGTTATCATCATTGGGTCTGAATACAGGACAGAACCTTATCCCTGGGCTGAAATTTATAAGCACAGTCCTTGTCCCAGTCAAGATCTCCAGGGTAAGAAGGTCTCTAACAGGGAAGCAGGAAACACTGAGTTAGAGAACATTACAGGATGCCAGAAGGTTTGCATTGGGATCCCCAAATTCCAGAGAGCAGAGCATGACTAATGTGAAGTTGCAATAGACAACTAGTCTAGAATGAATTAAATATGCCTTGTCCAGGTGGTTCAGGAATCCCAGGTAAGGCTGAAGCCTCAGATATGGAGGTCAGTATGCACAGCCAGAACAGATATGGTTTGATCAATTTTTCCTCAGCCTGTGAAAGTTATCAGCAAGTTTTTGTAAAAGCATATATGTCTGCCTTACCCCAGCAGGTTTACAAATATTTATTTCATAACGGAAATTATCCAAAAGAATAATACAGCAATACAAACATGAAAGGATTATTCTGAGCCTCAAATGAGACTGTTATATAATTTCAGTGCTGACAGGTATCATATACCTTGTAATTGTTATATAATATATATAATTGTTATATAACAGGTAATAAACTTATCATACATATATATATGTCTGCTGCTGCTGCTGCTAAGTCACTTCAGTCGTGTCCATCACTATGCAACCCCATAGACGGCAGCTCACCAGGCTCCCCCATCCCTGGGATTCTCCAGGCAAGAACACTGGAGTGGGTTGCCATTTCCCTCTCCAATGCGTGAAAGTGAAAAGTGAAAGTGAAGTAGCTCAGTTGTGTCCGACTCTTAGCAACCCCATGGACTGCAGCCCACCAGGCCCCTCTGTCCGTGGGATTTTCCAGGCAAGAATACTGGAGTGGGGTGCCATTAAATAATTAGATTGCAAGTGTATGTATTTCTCAGAATGCTCATTTTTACCATACAAAAGTTCTAAACATGTAGTTGGTTGACCTAAATTTTAAAGAATTGCTTTGATGATAACATACTTGATGAACTTGTACATACTGGTAACACGGTAATCCCTAAGTGAGTAATTCCTAGGTTCCATGCCTTTGCATCATGCTGCCTACATACTTCAAACATGGCAAAACTGTCAGTATCACTAATTCTGGAGATAATGTGTGCAGTGTTGCATGTCATTCAACTGACAAACAATTGGCAGGTACCTTTTTTAACAGCAAGATGGATTCTTGTATGGGCTGTGTTGATTGCTTATGTCAGTCCCTTTGAAATTTAACAGCAGTTGTAATTAGAGCTGTAAATCTCTTCTAACTATAATTAGATTAATATTTACATCCATTGTCATTTTTTTAAACAGCCTGAGATGCTACTAGGGAGTGAGAAAGGTAAAGGTATTCATTTGGGGGGGAGGGGAAGGAGCACTGTGGTGTCTGGTGGGCAATATGGTTTCTTTAAAACAATAACCATTATTAAGAATTATCTGCATGCAGCTTTGTGAGTTTAAATACTGGGTCCCAAGGACAATATTTCAGAGAAATGGCTCCATGAATCCTCAGTCTCTACAAAGCAAGTGTATTCCCCCAAAGAAACAGATCTAGTCTTTTCATGGGTTTCTTGAAAATAGACCATATTAATTGTTGAGACTAGAGAATGTCTGTGTCATAGAAAACTGAGTTCTGCAATTTCCATCTCACTAAATCTCACTCCCCTCTGAAAGCATCCTTTGGCTGACTTGGTGGTCCAGTAAGACTACAGAATGACACAGGGGAGCAACATTCTGCTTATTTACGATACTGTGATATTGCTGAAGGCAGTTAATGGATTCTCAACTCTTTACTCGGAGAAGGCAATGGCAAACAACCCCAGTACTCTTGCCTGGAAAATCCCATGGATGGCAGAGCCTGGTAGGCTGCTGTCCATGGGGTTGCTAAGTGTTGGACACGACTGAGTGACTTCACTTTCACTTTTCACTTTCATGCATTGGAGAAGGCAATGGCAACCCACTCCAGTGTTCTTGCCTGGAGAATCCCAGGGACGGGGGAGCCTGGTGGGCTGCCATCTATGGGGTCGCACAGAGTCGGACACAACTGAAGCGACTTAGCAGCAGCAGCAGCAACTCTTTCCTCTCCTCATCTCAACCTTCTTACAAGTGCTAAATAAAATCAGATTTGTTTCACATTAACAGATATTTTTATAACTAAACCTAGACTTCATAATAACCGGTGACAATATTCTGAATCTGAGCAAGAAGTGAAATATGTACAGTTTGACACTTGAGATGTACTAGGTTCCCAAGCTTCCCCTCCAAAAAGCTTTAAAACCTGGAGTACATTTTATCCTCTTAAATTGAACAAGATGATCAATAAATGTGGCCAACTAAAATCATGTGATGCCCAGATCATGATTTGCTCATTAAGTGCTGGCAAAGTGGAGGAATGAATGCAGTAAGAAGCAACCTCATGAGCATGGAAAGAGATCTTCCTGTTGGCACCTGACACTGCAGGACCCTAAGTAAGATATTTTACTATGCTGGAATTCTTTACATTCATTTCCCTTTCCCCACCTTGAAAATGAGAACATCTGACTAGATGATCTTCACAGCCTATTCTTCCTCTAAAACCTAATTATTATCTCTGTAATCTGCAAATTCTTGTTTCCAGATTTAATATATGGTAAAAGTCTTCGACCTATTTTCAGCAAATTAGCTAGCTGTGATAGGATTTCTCCACAGCTCAATTGGAGCATAGGTGCCAAGCACTAACATTAAAAAAAAGTAAACCATAAAAGTACTAGAAGAAAACATGCATTATTTCTAAAAATCGAATCCTGGGAAAGGGAAAACATTTCTATGTGTGGCATACAACTCAAAAGACATAAAAGGAAAGTGGTCAAAACTTATAACATGAACAAAGCTGCTTCCTAAGATTGGACTGTGGGAAGCTCAGGTTTAGTGTTGGTTTAATTCTGAGGAGGGATGTCACACTTAGATCATTAAAGGGTTTGGATTTGCCATACTTAGAATCTCAGAACCACTCATCAGTACAGCCATTAGCTCTCAGATGTGCTCGATACAATTAATTATTAATAACTGAATCAGAATGAGTGGATGATTACAGGTTTGAATACAAATTAGAGCAATGATGAGAGTATCTGTATATTTTTATTACCATAAACTTGCATTCTTACATGCATAACTTTTTGAGCAGGAAAAATGTGGGAGAGTTTCAGCTATAACACTGGGAATTTCACATCAAAAAGTGTTACCTAATGAATACCATTCAATTTATGTATCATGATGGAAAAAAAAAAAGGAGTGCTGTTGCTTCAATACATTATCCTGCATTAACTTCTTTAACATGATAGAGGTTTCATATATAACAAGATATGCTCAGGCTCATTCTATGAGGCCAATGCTTACCAGGTGTGCTTACTTTGGATTTGGTATTCACTCAATTCGGAATATACACATACAAATCAGCACCTCGTTTTGCATGAGGCGTATGTTTCTGGAAACGGCATCACTAACTGGCCCAGCTCTTTATAGTATATTCCCTAGAAGAACACACTTTGTCCAGCCATAGATGTTCCCAGATATAGTTCATATAACCCCAGGCAAATTTTTCCATGCTGCAGTGATATGAATGAAGCACATTGTAATGTCAGTGAAGTTCTACCAGTCCCTTATTGGCTACTGATTGTTCCCTCTGCATAATGGGCCATTTCTTAAAGGTATTTCAAGGTACTAAGTAACTTGCATATTAGCAACTACAAGGCTAATAATCTCTTTGTTGTAGGTTCAGCACTGTTACTTTTATCCAGTTAATGGATCAAAACTTCTGCTGCTGCTAAGTTGCTTCAGTCGTGTCCGACTCTGTGCGACCCCATAGACGGCAGCCCACTAGGCTCCTCTGTCCCTGGGATTCTCCAGGCAAGAACACTGGAGTGGGTTGCTATTTCCTTCTCCAATGCAGGAAAATGAAAAGTGAAAGTGAAGTCGCTGAGTAGGATCAAAACTGCCAGAGCACAAATCATTGGCAGAAGGAGAGATCACAGCAGGAAAACTTTTTTTTTCTACAAAATATACTTAACTCAGAAAATCCTGTTAAGTATTGATTGGCTGAGAATATACCAAAAAAACTTAGGGATTTTTTTTGGGGGGGGGAGCAATAGCTGTTTTGTAATACATACATATCCAAACATAAATGTATGTTTATACATGTATATTTATGCTATATATAACATTTATATTTTACATATAAATATATATGTAAGTTTTTTAGAACAAACGCCATTGTAATAAATCCATCTGGTGTGTGGTAATGTTAAAGAGAGACTTATCTTCAGTAACAACCAGAGAACTTTCTATAACAAAAGGATTAACTGAATATGGGATTTTAGAATGAATTAATGCAAACAGCAAATGGTTAATTTAAGTGAAAGAAAGTGAATGTGAAATCGCTCAGTCATGTCCAACTTTTTGCAACCCCATGGAGTATAGCCTACCACACTCCTCCATCCATGGCATTTTCCAGGTAACAGTATGAGAGTGGGTTGCCATTTCCTTCTCCAGAGGACCTTCCCGACTCAGGGTTTGAACCTGGATCTCCCGCATTGTAGGCAGACACTTTACTCTCTGAGCCACCAGGGAAGTCACCAGGTTAATTTAAGTATAAAATAATTAACAGTACTCCATAAATAATAAACAGCAGGTAGATGATTTTAATTCTTCTTCTCCTAGGTTTAGGAAAATACTTAAGTAGATGTGTCTTAAAGAAATGTTCAAATAGGATTACCCATGTTGACCACTTTGACATCCTGGTTTTCATTAAAACAATCTGAAGAGTCCATGTAGAGAGTACAGGTAGGAATACTTTTACCTAAGAACCTTTTGACAGCAATCATATTTAGTGAGAATACCTAGTATACATTATCACCACCTACACTTTGCCTGGCATTTTAATAGGCCACATAGTAACCTAGTTCAGTTCAGTCACTCAGTCGTGTCCGACTCTTTGTGACCCCATGAATTGCAGCACGCCAGGCCTCCCTGTCCATCACCAACTCCCGGAGTCTACCCAAACCCATGTCCATTGAGTCGGTCATGCCATCCAGCCATCTCATCCTCTGTCATCCCCTTCTCCTCCTGCCCCCAATCCTTCCCAGCATTAGGGTCTTTTCCAATGAGTCAATTCTTCACATGAGGTGGCCAAAGTATTGGAGTTTCAGCTTCAACATCAGTCCTTCAAATGAACACCCAGGACTGATCTTCTTTAGGATGGACTGGTTGGATCTCCTTGCAGTCCAAGGGACTCTCAAGAGGCTTCTCCAACACCACAGTTCAAAAGCATCAATTATTCAGCACTCAGCTTTCTTTACAGTCCAACTCTCACATCCATACATGACCACTGGAAAAACCATAGCCTTGACTAGACGGACCTTTGTTGGTAAAGTAATGTCTTTGCTTTTTAACAAGCAAAACCAAAACAAATGACCCCTGTGAGCACACCCATTTCTCCAGAATATGACACCACCATATTGCAAGTTACTAAAGGCAGACAAGGAGTCACCTGGCTGTATTGTTTCTCCACCATGAAGTCTGTCATCAAGTCCAGTGGATTCTGTCTTCAGAATACAATAGGAATCTGTTCATTTTTCTTTTCCTTAATCTAGCTCCTAGCACCATTGGCCAAATTACCATCATCTCTTTCTAAACTACTCCAGGCACCACCTAACTGGTCTTACTTTTTATGCCATTGCCTTTCTGTGATCCATTCTCCATAGAGCAACCCAAGTGATCTTGGAAGCATGAATTGAATGCTTCACTCCCCTGCCTAAAATCCATAAGTAGTTTCCCATCACAGTTAAACCAAATTTAAACTCCTTCTCACAGCCTAAAGTGGACAGCATGGACTGATTCCTGCCTACCTTCTTGATTTTGTGGTAGATATTCCCTTTCCCTTTTGCTTAATAACATGTTCCCCCCACTCCTTTTGAGTAACAACAGTAAAATCTAAATTTTGCTATCACAAAAGTTTCCATCTCTGCAGAAAAGGCAAAATTCTTCCACCTATCTATAATTTTCCAATCTCATAAAATTCAAAAACCTAAAAATGGAGAATTTACTTGTGAACCAAAGAGCTACACAGATATCTTTTTTCTCTGAGTCAAGTACTTTAAAAGCATTTGTTTTTCCCTAGAGAATGCTCTTGGCCAACGCTATATTTCACGTATTCCTTGAGTTTTTATCACTCTAAGTAGAGTAATAATGTCTCTGTTGCCTTATCAAGCCTCCTTTTTAAAAATGTCTATTTCTTGTTCCCTATCTTTCTTTTCTTGTCCAGTTTTATTAGAAATAAGTAACAGATAACACTATATAAGTTTAAAGTGTATGAGGTGATGATATACATATATTGTGGAATGATTAACACAGTAAGTTTAATTAACACATGGATCACCTCACAAAATATGTTTTTTTGTGTTTTGGTGAGAGCAATTCAAATCTACACTCTTGGCAAATTTCAAGTATACAACATATATTATTAACTACAGTCGCCATACTGAACTATTTCTTTTATGTTACCACACTAGACTATTTTTAAAACATTTTTGTTAAAAGCAGAGAACATATTACTTTTGATGATCTAGTCTCACTACTATGTTCTTTAATCACTGCACTCAAGACATAAAGCATTAGTCATTCTTAGGAACCTAACTGTTTTAACACTAGAAAGTTCACTTCTTAGAAGTTCATTTCTTTCATCATCCCCGTCTTAAAAGAGCGATTGCTTAATAAGAGAGATCAGGTATCTTACAGCTTTAAATCTACTAAATCTTCTTTGTTTTCAAGTTTTCGAAAATTTTAAAAAAGCAAAAATTCAAGTGGTTTGACCAAAAGCATCTTCCTGGTTCTAAGGAGCAAAAAAAAGAATGTAAAAAATAAATCCACATAGATTAAGAAGCCTGTTGGATACCCAATAGCTCTTAGCAAACATTATTTTGATGAGTTAAGTGTAAATGAATCACAAACACATGGACTAAATTTCCCTCAAAGAGCACAAAAGTTGAAAATGGAAGGAGCATGGCTTTTGGAAAAATACATTATGCTTTCTACCACAACCCAAACATTTACATAATAGCCTGAGCTGTTTCACAATCTGAAAGTACATCTGGATTCATCCAACTCTATGAAATTTTTCCCCAATAAATAAATGCTTCAGCATCACTTAGATTAATCCAATACACAAAATCTCTCATTTTCTCATCAGAAGAAATTTTCAGGTTCTCATGTATACAAATGATCTTCACTATTTATAGGATATAAACTACTATATATTTATAAACATATGATCAAGGATGCCTGTTCATTTATCCTTAAGAAAGAGTAATATACACACATATATGCAAGCCCTTGCCAGAGATAGAGATTAACCTTTAAAGAAGATGAACAGACATGTACTATTTTAAAACACTGGGCAGTGAGAAAAGTCATACAGGGAAAAATTAAAGATAATTCAACAAACTACCATATTTCAGAATCTGGACAATTTTGTTTGAATTTGAAGTAAGTGTAAAGGTTGACTGTGTATACCAAGCTTAGAAAAAAAGTAACATTTTAGTGAGCTTAAGTAATGAAATGGAAAAGTTTGCCAGAAAGAATTTATTTGCCATAAATAAATTTGCCATAGTTCTTTTGAAAGCTAAACTGCAGTTTTTCTTTGTCTCAGTGCTAAGGCTTCCCAGAGTTCCTAGAGAAAAGCTTGGTCACCTTACAAACCTGTAGCCCATCTCATTCTATTAAAATAGACTTGGTGAGTCTTGGACACTATGAGCTTCCAGCTTCCTTTGGGATAACCTCAAGAAGGGTAGAGGAGAAGGCAATGGCACCCCACTCCAGTACTCTTGCCTGGAAAATCCCATGGATGGGGGAGCCTGGTAGGCTGCAGTCCATGGGGTCGCTAAGAGTCAGACACGACTGAGCAACTTCACTTTTACTTTTCACTTTCATGCATTGGAGAAGGAAATGGCAACCCACTCCAGTGTTCTTGCCTTGAGAATCCCAGGGATGGGGCATCCTGGTGGGCTGCTGTCTATGGGGCTGCACAGAGTTGGACACGACCGAAGCGACTTAGCAGCAGCAGCAAGAAGGGTAGATAATTTCATCTGCTCTCACTCATTCAAACATTATGGATCCATTTTCATGCAGTATTTGCTTTTTTCCCCCATTTTTTTCCAAAACCATTTTTCCCCATCTTTGTGTTCTTCTTCATAAGAGATGTTTTATCTTGAAATATGAGAACCGTGGAAAATAAAATTATTATTTTTAGGTCTATTGATCTCCCAACCTACTGAAATGCCAGGAAGGCAGGAAACCATTTTTTATTGTTTGTCTCATTGCCCACTCTACCATGCCCATGGTAGGAAAATAATGAGAGACTTTTGAAGGCAATCTCAAATCAGCAAGCCATGGTAAGAGAAATTAATTTTTTTTGGAAATAGAGTTATGCAGGAAAGGAGAAAGAGCCACCTTTTTCTCTTTCCCGTACCTCTTTGTTCCCTTCCTTCCCTCGTCTTCCAACATCAAAGATGGAAATTAGCCTTCTTGTAGTGTGCCTTCTTGTAAATCTCTGAACTTTATAAAGAAATACATTCATGAATCTATTAGAGCTTAAGGCCTTGACTGCTGATCTAATTTTACTCTCATTTGTCAGGCAAGGAGTTTGAAGTATTTATTTTAATGAATTCCTTGCCTTATGTCCATGGAGAAACTTGAAGTTAATCCTACTTAGAGTGTTATCTAGTAGGGGTTTATTCAAAAGATCTGCATATTTGTCAAATTAAAGGCCATGCTTCAGACCATTTTTACTACTTAGATGTTAGCCCACAAATCAGAAGCAAGTCTAATTTCTGTATGAAAGAAAGTAGATTTAATTTCATAATGAAAACTGATTTTCCCAGCAATTCTAATGCTGCCAAATTTCAAACCATAAGTGGAATAGTGTCTAAAGTTTGTAAATCTGCTTTCATTAAAAAAAAAAAAAAAGGCTGAACTTGAGAAATGATAAATTGTGGGGGGATCAGCAATTTGTAATGTTAGGGAATATATACTCTTCGCAATTTCATGCTGAAAACTTAGCAATTGCTAGTGGAAAATGATTCCATTGTATAAAAGCCAACACAGAGCTTCCATACACAAATGTTGATTAGTTGATTGTGAATATATTTCTGTGTCTGCTTAACTCAGCTAACACACACCCTGCACTGACTGTCTCAGTGTGTACACACAGAGAATTAGGGTAACAAATAATGGATGCCATATTTCAAACAGCTTTATTATCAGAGAATGTGAAGGTTAATACTTAAGTCTAACCAATCTTATTTCTCTAATCTTAATAGCATGTTTTAGGTGAAAAATTAATTTGAAATGTCAATAGGTTAATTAGTTAAGTAGGAAATTTTCTCTGGGCAAACTTCAAGAAATAAAAAAAGACAAAAATTGGTTAAAATCAAAGAAATGGATCATTTGGGGGCCAAAATTCTAATTCATTTGTTGATATAAACACCCATCTTTTTCACTTTATTAATTAACTATTATCAATAGAATTAAAACAAACATGCCAAATAGTTACACCCATAGGTATTAACTCAAAGTAAAATATAACATAGAGAAATGAAAACTAAATTAGACTTAGAAGGAAGAAATATTGAAATAGGGTTAATGACCATAATGTTCCATATAGATACAAATGTAAGTGCTGCTGCTGCTGCTAAGTCGCTTCAGTCGTGTCCGACTCTGTGCGACCCCAGAGACAGCAGCCCACCAGGCTTCCCCGTCCCTGGGATTCTCCAGGCAAGAACACTGGAGTGGGTTGCCATTTCCTTCTCCAATGCATGAAAGTGAAACGTGAAAGTGAAGTCGCTCAGTCATTCCTGACTCTCAGCGCCCCCATGGACTGCAGCCTACCAGGCTCCTCTGTCCATGGATTTTCCAGGCAAGAGTACTGGAGTGGGGTGCCATCGCCTTCTCCGACAAATGTAAGTAGCTCACTGTTAAAACTGTTGAGAGTTCCTCCTCAATCTGGTTCTTAAAAGGCTTATACACATGCACACACACACAAATATGGAACTACTACACATTAAAAATTAAAACTACGCTTATAAATTTGGAATTAAATTCTCCCCAGATTCTTATGCCTGTGTCAGACTTCCTGATTAAGCAAATCCTTAGAGTTGGGTACCCAGCTGCCCCACTCCAGACAAACTAGACTCCATGACAAAAAGCCTCTGCCAGGGGTTTTCAATCTTGAATATAATCAGTCCTGCTGATTTCTCCTGGGATATACTAATTTGATCCAGGCATCTAAGATCTAAGCAAAGCCAGGTATAAGGCTTGGAAAGACAGCAAACCTCTCCCACAACACATATTCCTTGATTTTTCTAAACATAACATATTTTTGTGATTATCTCAGGCAGTACATGTTTTTCCTTTAGTTACATTGCACACCAACTATTTTGCAACTTCTTTCAGACATTTTAAGAAATGGACATTAAGAGATATTTGTTGTGTGTTACTAAATTTTGTAAAAAATCAGCAGTTTTACAGTACAGTAGGGGCCTATAATTGGAAATGTCACCATATGTTAGCACCCAAGCTCCTTATGAATCTATCTGTTCAGTTAAAATGTCAGCTGTCTATTGGCTATGAAGATGCCACACAAATAATCGTGTCCATTTTTGTGATTCTAATGCTCATGCATATGGGAGAAATAAAACTTTCCAACTAAATCCATTGTTCTTGTTACCCAGTTATTCTGGCAGTGAAGAGCATAAAGGAACTTATCAAGTTACTGATATGTAATTCTGAGGCTCTGCTGGATCTAGCTGCTTTTAATATGTCTCAAAATAACATGCATAGTATATCCTTGAAAGGATTTCTCACACTGGATTTTAGTTTCTATATGGCCTCTAGAGGATGCTAAGATAAGTTAAACCAAGCGTAATTCGGCAGACTATTACATCAGAAAGGTCTTGGCATCAACTTAAAAACGTTGGGTAGCTTTGAAGTATCAGTCATAGCTATTAGCTTAAAAAACCCTCATCATCGAACAACTTCTTTATTCGAAATATCTGCTGGCCACAGAATATTAAAGTAGAGTTTTTTTTTTCCATCCTGAAGATGATTAATTCATTACAGCCCACCACTAAAATGCGATTTCTCAGACTGTAAAATTTGGTAGTTGTTCCAGAGTTGAAATTAGAGGCATGTGATCCTCTTTTACCCAAGGGGAAGAATTACAATTCTGCTCTAATTCGTGGCAATCCAATAAAAAGAGGTGATGGCACAGTTGTGTATAGTACAGAAACATGAGTAAGCATCTCTCCTACGACAAACGTCAGTTGAGAAAAGGAGGCACAGTGCTATTCGTGCCAGCACAAAAGGCTCTCCCTTTTTTTTTTTTTTTTAAATTTTATTTTATTTTTAAACTTTACATAACTGTATTAGATTTGCCAAATATCAAAATGAATCCGCCACAGGTACACATGTGTTCCCCATCCCGAACCCTCCTCCCTCCCCCCTCCCCATTCCATCCCTCTGGGTCGTCCCAGTGCACCAGCCCCAAGCATCCAGCATCGTGCATCGAACCTGGACTGGCAACTCATTTCATACATGATATTTTACATGTTTCAATAAGGCTCACCCTTTTTAAAAGCTCATGAAACTAAGTAAGGATGCTAACATATATTAATTATTGATACACAGTCATTGGAGAAGAGCATGGCAACTCACTTCTGTATTCTTGCCTGGAGAATCCCATGGACAGAGGAGCCTGGTGGGCTATAGTCCATAGGGTCGAAAAGAGTTGGACACGACTGAAGTGACTTAGCAAACATACACATAATCATAGGCCATTGGAATTGAACATTGTACACTATTGTTTTCATTACTGTATTGAAGTAAATCTTAGTTAAGAAGTGCCCTTTTCTTCTACTTAGCATGAAACATTTGTACATGAGTAAATCTGTAGTGTAACAAGCATACAATCCATAAGGCATATTTATAGTAACCCCAATTCCAGTTTTATAATATTTAATGAATAATAGCTATAGGCAAAAAAATAACAAGTTGGGCTTCCCTGGTGGCTCAGACGGTAAAGAATCTGCCTGCAATGTGGGAGACCCAGGTTCAATCCCTGGGTCAGGAAGATGCCCTGGAGAAGGGAATGGCAATCCACTCCAGTATTCTTTTCTTGCCTGGAGAATTTCATGGACAGATGAGCCTGGCAGGATATATAGTCCATGGGGTCACAAAGAGTTGGACACTACTGAGCGACTAACAGTTTTTTTTTTGTTTTTTTTTTCAAGATAGTTCTTATCCTCAAAACCCTAGAGTAGTCTCCAAAATAAACTACAAGCTTCTGAATACTTTGGCTCTCCTACTTTGGCAAAAGCCAGTGTAAATCAACTTGTTAGATGTTGCATTGGACAAATACAGATAAAAAGACTAGATTTGCCCACAATACCATGAATAATATTTTGCATTTTGCATAAAAAAATAAGAGACAAATGTAATTTGGGGCCTATGTTGTATCTGTATCTGTTTAAAAACAAAACAAAAACAAAAACTCATGCTTCATGGGAATGCAGCACCTAAGTCAAAGTATTGGAGAGAACTAAGTGACGTAAGACTTGTAAAGCATTTAGAATGAAGTTTGGCTTGTTCATAGTCAGATCTCAATAAATATAAGCTGATTTTATTATAATTACAAGACAGAGGCTACAAAATCATTTTAGCTAAAGCAATTCAGATTTCCAGTAAAGACCAAAATGGCACCATGGAACAAAGAACCTAGGAGAAATGTCCATTTGAAATGTTGAAACATTTTTAATATACATTTCTCACTCAGGAGACACTTAATAAATAAGGGGACAACAGTCTGGCTCTTAACTCCATCAAAGTCTATCATGAGACATTACTTTCACATGACTCGTGACAGTTCACCAGTGTATAAAAACTCTGGTCCCCAAAGGACAGCAGGCTGATAGTGTAATGAAAAATAACGCAAACCCCATTGAACTGCTATAAAACAATTCAGCGTGGGTCAGGAAAAAAGGCATAGAATTTTCATGCAGACTTTATGGAGTGAACTTATCTTGAACCCATGGAAATTTCTGAATTTCATTTCAAGTATCACAGCATCACTTTAAGAATTTTCATTAACCATTCAGCCTGTATCCTCCTTTTAAAGCAGTTATTGGTGTATTATTTATGATGATCAGCTGGCATCAAAAAATGCCCTCCACTGGAGCTGGTTGACCTTGATTTAAAAAGCAAAAACCAAAATGCTAGGGAGAAAGTCCCCAGAGTTCAATTCAGCAATAGAATTGCTTTGACTTAGAGTTCAGAGATTGTGGCCAAAGCAGAGACACAGTTATGTTAGCACGTTTTAAATAAAGGATCCCTATTTGACTCTGGACCCAGACCTTCACTCCCAAGATGGTTCAATAAACTTCACTTACCATTCTTTTCAGCCTTACAGATTACATTCTAAAACTCAAAATGGAAACATAGAAAGCCAAATCTTCTAGTCATCAGCACTAAGGAGATGAGAGAACAGGACTACATGATACAGTAACAAAGGAAGAAACCATAAAGTAGCTTTTTAACATCTAATATCTGCAGAAACACAGACAGGGATATACAAATGTTACCATAGGAAACTCTCTAAAATAATCTCTTAAAGATAGATATCATAACCTTGTTTTAGTAATTAGAAAACTGAGGCTCAAAGAAATTGAGTAACATGGATAATTTGGCAGAACCAGATTCTGGCTCAAGTACTGGCTTGAAATTAAAGAGTGGAGCATCTACTCTCAGTTCTTCAACCAAGCAGCTATATCTTTGGAAAGCCAAGTCATCCCTCTGGGCCTGCTTCTTCATCCTTAAAATGAGGAGGTTTGGCAAACAGACTCTGGGGTGGCCCCATGATCAAGCTCTCGTGTGATCCTCTGCCCTAGTGTGTGGGCAGGATCTGAGACTTACTTCTAACCAACAGAACACAGCATAGGTGACAAGAAGGACATGATACATTACATAGGACCGTAGCAGCCATGTTTGAGGAGACTCTTTCTTGATGGTTTTGAAGAAGCAAACTGAGATGTGGGCTGACACGTAGAAAAGGCCATGTAACGAGGAGCTGAGTTTAGTAGTAGTCTAAAAAGAACTGAATGCCACCAACAACGATGTGAGTATGGAATTGGATCCTTCCTCAGGGGCTTCCAGCTCAGAACCCAGCCTCAGCTTACTCCTTGATTATAGCTTTGCAGAGGACCCAGTTAAGCCACGGGAACCTCCTGATTTGATTGGCTTTAAAAATAAGCAAATGTGGACTTCCCTGGTTGTCCATTAGTTAGGAAGCCACCTGCCAATGGAGGGGACACAGGTTCAACCCCCGGTCTGGGAAGATTCGATGTGCCAGGGAGGAATTAAGCCCATGAGCCACAACTACTGAGCCCATGTGCCTAGAGCCCATGCTCCTCAACAAGAGAAGCCACCACCATGAGAAGCCCATGCACCGCAATGAAGAGTAGCCTCCGCTCACCACAACTGGAGAAAGCCCATGTGCATGATGAAGACCCAGCACCGCCAAAAAAAAAAAAAAACAAAGGAAATGTACTATTGCCCATAACCAAAATATGTAGATACTGCGCAGATTTCAGGGTTGGTTGCTTAAGAAGCTCGACATCAAAGACTACATATCTGTCCCAACTCTCTACCCTCAGTTCAATTCCCCCAGTGTTTCCAAAATGGCTATAGAAGCTCTAGACTTCACATTCAGACATAGGAATCAGTTCAGTTCAGTTGCTCAGTCGTGTCCGACTCTGCGAGCCCACGGGCTGCAGCACGCCAGGACTCCCTGTCCATCACCAACTCCTGGAGTTTACCCAAACTCATGTCCATTGAGTCAGTGATGCCATCCAACCATCTCATCCTCTGACATCCCCTTCTCCTCTTGCCTTCAATATTTCCCAGCATCAGGGTCTTTTCAAATGAGTCAGTTCTTCACATCAGGTGGCCACAGTATTGGAGTTTCAGCTTCAGCATCAGTCCTTCCAAAGAATATTCAGGACTGATTTCCTTTAGGATGGACTAGCTGGATCTCCTTGCAGTCCAAGGGACATAGGAATACCTCGAGGCAAAAGATAGGCCAACTGTTTCTTATATCCCTTTTAAGAGTCAAGCTTTCCTCAGAAAACTCCTGGAAGAAAACTCACAAATTACTGATCAGATCTAGGTTATATGTTCACCTTTAAATGGATTATTGCCAAGGGAAGTGAACCAAACAGGCATGACTTGTTTATATCAATGAGGATTTACCCATAGAATTGGGAAGAAAGGGCCACATTTCACTGAGTAAGGGTGACGAGGCATGAACACCCTGATAGCACTGGCTTTTGCCAGCCAGAGTAAGAGCTAAAAAATGATTTAGAGTAGGCAACAGGGGAGATGCTGCTGTAACAAAAACCTTCTTGGCTTTGATATTTTTTCACCCTATAGATAATCCATATGGAAAACTATTTTTCAACAGATATTTTTCAAGTACTTGGTAAGAAATTGTAGTCTGTACTCAGTACACACTGGTGCATAAGAGAAAAACAACCCCCTCCCTTTTCCCCCAGAGTATACAGTTAAGTGGGGAATATGTAAACAAATAGGTAATTTTAATGCCAAGAGGGGATAAGTATTGGGTTGGCCAAAATGTTCGTTCAGGTTTTCTGTAAGCTGTTAGGAAGCCCAGCCTGGCGCTCTGTGAAAACCTAGAAGGGTGGGATAGAGGAGAGAGAGGGAGGCAACATATATATAATTATGATGTATTCGCATTGAATTTGCATTGATGTACAGCAGAGACCACAATATTGTAAAGTAATTATCCTCCAATTTAAAAAAAAATGGAAAAACCTGAACAAACTTTCTATGAAAGCATTCAGTTGTAGGAAGATTTTCTAAAGGAAAGATAAGTTCATGCCTAAAGGCTTCTCACTGATGACCTTGGTGAGCTAGCTAGTGTGCTTAATTTGCTTTGCATATTTCAGGAAATGAGATGCAAACATGGGCTACCGAGAAATGTTTGATGCAATGGACTGGCTGGAACTGCACTGTCCAATACACAAGTCAATAGCATGTGTGGTTATTTAAATTTCTGTGTATATTTATTAAAATTTAAAAGGAAAATTTTTAGTTCCTCAATCACACTATACAGATTTCAAATGCTCTGGAAGGTCTACACCTTTGAGGAAGGTCAAAAAAGCCTCAATAAAACATACACGCATAGCATCTCACATATCACTTTACTCTAGCACTTGTAATATTATGCTGTAATTGCCAATATTTTTCAGCCTCCCACAAAGAACCGTCAAACCCAATGATGGCTTCCATTATGGATTTTTGTCCTCCTTATACTTGAGGCCCCCCCAGGTGCTATCAACTAACAAGATTGTTTTTCTTCCAGATTTAAAAAAAAAAAAAGACAGTCAAGCCCTGTGTTCGTTTACTTATTTACTTATTTTAGTGGCACTGGGTCTTCCTGGCTACCCCTGGGTCTTCTCTAGTTGTGGTGCACAGGGTTCTTGTTGCAGCAGCTTCTCTCGTTGCAGACCACAGACTCTGGGGCACGCAGGCTTCAGTAGCCGTGGCACAGGGGCTTAGTTGTCTTGTGGCATGTGGAATCTTCCCAGGCAAGGGACTGAACCCGTGTCCCCTGCATTGGCAGGCAGATTCTTAACCCCTGGACCAACCAGGGAAGTCCCAGTCCTTTTGTTCTTTAGGTGCCCATGGACTGGCACTTTTAAAAAGGCAGGGTTGTTCTGACAATGTGACAGAAATGCCAAGGAGGGGTAGGGAAGAAACAATCCTGAGTTCTTTGGAAGATTTGTCTTACGGATGCATTTTTAGCAACCTCACAGATGAGTTAGTTATATGTAGGGGCCAGTCTGATGGTCCACAGAGGCTCTCCTCCAGCTGGGACCCTAGTTGGTGAAGAAAGGTCATCTATTTGCTGCTCTTCACTCCTGAACTCAGAAGGAAAAACATAACTTACATATGTCCTGACGGTGTTGACCAGTGTCATAGGTGGGAGAAGGGGTACAGGGATGGGATTGTTGCTTCTTATCTAAATTAAGTAATTTAGGGTAAAACAGAGTGAAAAGGGAGCAAACCAGCCTGAAGGGTCATAGGGTACAAACTGGTTGCTTGGCAGTGTCTCCATTTACTTTAATTAAGGTTTTTAGATATCATGAGTTTGATTACTTCTTTAGCATTTGGGAAATTTAGAGATTATCAAATTCTCTCATCATCCCTGTTAGTGACCCAGAGCAGGAAATGATAGAATTAAATAATTTCATAAATGTGTCTTCACAGCTGCTTAGCTCAAAAGAATGTTCAAATGAAGATGCAAATGAGGAAGATTAAAAAGTGACAACGTCTTTTGATCAGAGAAGCTAGCAGCTTAAAAACCTGAGCCAGATGACAAGTGTTAAATGAAAGTTATACAAATATCTGCCGGAAACGGGCAAAGGATGAGGAAGCCATGCTGTGGAAAGTGGGACATAAGACTCGGTGGATAAGCCTCCATGGAAGTTTCTAGCACATACACATCTGCTAAACTTCTGGCCTGTGAGAGTCAGGAAAACAATCAAAGAAGGAGAAAGAGAAAATAACTGAGTAGGCAGACTGCCAGTAGGCAGAAAAAATAAAATGGTCTGTTGGGCACTCTATTTGCCACAATCTCGGGGGTTCAAATGAATAGCTGATGCATAGAAATACCAAAACAAAAATAGGAATGGAAATAATAAATAACAGAAATAAAGAAAAAAATAGAAGCCCTATTTATTTTTATTAATTTTCTTGAATTGTTGGTGACCAAAATTAAAACCAGGTGGAAAAAAATAACTATTACATTCAGGGTCATGTTGGCATATTTCACACTAAGTGGCTCATGTGGCCCATATAATCTGAAAAACAACTCTGGCTGCAGGACACTGGAAAGGTGATCTCGGGGGTCATGAATCCCCTTGTTGGTAAAGAATGCTGCCCCAGGCAGCTTTACACCTCTCTCTCCATTTTCTCCTGTTTCAGTGAACTCAGCTAACCCTTGTCCTGTGATGGAACATATATCTTTTACTAGATAAAAAATTTAACCATAAACTGAAACAATAGCACTGATAGAAGTGGAGGCTGCCAGGGCACATATGCAAAAACTACAATCATCTGAAGCTAGGATAACCTAGGGGTGTGTTTGTTTTGGCTCACTGTCCATCTGCAGGCTGCCTGAGGTCGCCAACGACATTTCTGTCAACAGTAAGAAACTACTATAACAAAGTCCGTGTTGAGCAGGAAGTGTGACCACAGTGAGGGACACTAAGGAAGTGCTGTGTTTATAATGCCTTCTGAAAGGGTGTCCCAGGCCCATCAGTGACACCAGGAAAATTCCTACTCCATCCCTGCATTCCCCTGCACAGTCCACAGAGGCAGGCAGACCTGCCTGTGGAACTCTTCTTCTCATAGGCTCATTAATGTCCTCAAAGCACTTTCAGAGTTTACGTGTGGCCGGCAATCCCTCTTTTGTTGTTGTTGTTCAATGACTAAGTTGTGTCTGACTCTTAGCAATCCCATGGACCACAGCATGCCAGGCTCCTCTGTCCTCCACTATATCCCGGAGTCTGCTCAGATTCAAGTCCATTGAGTCAGTGATGCTATGTAACCATCTAACCCCCTTTTTGCTGCCTTCTTAATCCTCTCTCTTTTATGTTTAAATTTCTTGATTGCTGACTTATGTTTCCCCTTTTCAGTTCTTACACTGGACAGGCACCTATTTTGCACTGGATGTGTGATGATGTCCATGTGTTAATAGTGAAGTGAAGTCGCTCAGTCATGTCCGACCCTTTGCAACCCCGTGGACTGTAGCCCAGCAGGCTCCGCTGTCCCTGGGATTCTCCAGGCAAGAATACTGGAGTGGGTTGCCATTTCCTTCTCCAGGGGATCTTCCCAACCCAGGGATCGAACCCAGGTCTCCAGCATTGAAGGTGGACACTTTAACCTCTGAGCCACCAGGGAAGCATGTGTTAATATAATGCTATCAAATAATATACAAATCAAGCTAAAAGGAGAAAGTCTCCCTGAACACCGGCTGCCTTCTTCCTGCTTCCAGAACATTCCTTGATGTCAGAGCTTCCAGGCCTCTGGCCATCAGGAACATGTGACCCTCAACCACTCCACCCATCCCTTCAACCTCTTTCCACAGTGACAGCACTACTCTGGTGGAGTCTGTGGACAGAACTAAAAGGATGGAGTGGTCTCTGCCCTCAAGATCACCCTGACACAAAGTGTCACATCTGCACAGGGTCAGCCTGACTCGTAAGTGAGCAGAGTCATTTGACAACTTAGACCATGGGCTTTACATGTGTTCCCTATTTTCATCCTTCAACAGAAAGGAACAGAAAAGAACATCCACACCTGCATTGTTGGTTAGTTTCTCTCCTTTGCAGATGTGGAAACTTAGGCCCACATATCATGTGACTTGCCTGAGTTTACATAGCCAATATCTGCAGTATCTGATAGAGGTGGGATCTGGACCTTTGGATTACATTCTAGCAGTATAGACACCCATGCTCTTTTTTTTTTAGTGTAGTTGCTTTACAATGTTATGTTAGTTCCTGCTATATAATAGAGTGAAACAGCTATCAGATCAGATCAGATCAATCGCTCAGTCCTGTCCGATTCTTTGCGACCCCATGAATCACAGCACACCAGGCCTCCCTGTCCATCACCAACTCCCAAAGTTCACTCAGACTCACGTCCATCGAGTCAGTGATGCCAGCCAGCCATCTCATCCTCTGTCGTCCCCTTCTCCTCCTGCCCCCAATCCCTCCCAGCATCAGCGTCTTTTCCAATGAGTCAACCCTTCACATGAGGTGGCCAAAGTACTGGAGTTTCAGCTTTAGCATCATTCCTTCCAAAGAAATCCCAGGGCTGATCTCCTTCAGAATGGACTGGTTGGATCTCCTTGCAGTCCAAGGGACTCTCAAGAGTCTTCTCCAACACCAAAGTTCAAAAGCATCAATTCTTTGGCGCTCAGCCTTCTTCACAGTCCAACTCTCATATCCATACATGACCACTGGAAAAACCATAGCCTTGACTAGACGAACCTTAGTTGGCAAAGTAATGTCTCTGCTTTTGAATATGCTATCTAGGTTGGTCATAACGCTCCTTCCAAGGAGTAAGTGTCTTTTAATTTCATGGCTGCAGTCACCATCTGCAGTGATTTTGGAACTGATAAAAATAAAGTCTGACACTGTTTCCACTGTTTCCCCATCTATTTCCCATGAAGTGGTGGGACTGGATGCCATGATCTTTGTTCTCTGAATGTTGAGCTTTAAGCCAACGTTTTCACTCTCCACTTTTACTTTCATCAAGAGGCTTTTGAGTTCCTCTTCACTTTCTGCCATAAGGGTGGTGTCATCTGCATATCTGAGGTTATTGATATTTCTCCCGGCAATCTTGATTCCAGCTTGTGTTTCTTCCAGTCCAGCATTTCTCAAGATGTACTCTGCATATAAGTTAAATAAACAGGGTGACAATATACAGCCTTGACGAACTCCTTTTCCTATTTGGAACCAGTCTGTTGTTCCATGTCCAGTTCTAACTGTTGCTTCCTGACCTGCATACAAATTTCTCAAGAGGCAGATCAGGTGGTCTGGTATTCCCATCTCTTGAAGAATTTTCCACAGTTTATTGTGATCCACACAAAGGCTTTGGCATAGTCAATAAAGCAGAAATAGATGTTTTTCTGGAACTCTCTTGCTTTTTCTATGATCCAGCGGATGTTGGACCTGCCTCCCACCACCTCCTCCATTCAACCACTTTAGGTCATCACAGAGCACTGAGCTGAGCTCCCTGTGCTATATAGCAGCTTCCCACTGGCTATCTATTTTATACATTTTATACATTTATCTATTTTATACATATATATATATATATATACTCTCAATTCATGGTACTCTCAATGGTACTCTCAATTCATCTCACCCTCTCCTTCCTGCCCTATGTCCATATGTCCATTTTCTATGTCTGAGTCTCTATTCCTGCCCTGCAAGTAGACTCATCTGCACTGTCTTTCTAGATTCCATGAAGTGAAGTGTAAATCACTCAGTCATGTCCAACTCTTTGAGACCCCATGGACTGCATAGTCCATGGAGTTCTCCAGGCCAGAATACTAGAGTGGGTTGCCATTCCCTTCTCCAGGGGATCTTCCCAACCCAGGGATCAAACCCAGGTCTCCCGCATGCAACCAGATTCTTTACCAGCTGAGCCACTAGGGAAACCCCATATATGTGTGTTAATATATGATACTTGTTTTTTCTCTTTCTGACTTACTTCACTCTAGGGACCAGACCCTAGGTCCATCCACTTCACTACAAATGACTGAGTTTTATTCCTTTTTAACTTATGCTCTTTAAAGCAGAGCTTCTCACTGTGCAGATGAATGGCTGAAGGCTCTGTTAAAACACAGACTCTGGCTCAGTAGGTCTTGGGAGTGGGAGTCAAGAATGTTCATTGGTGGTGTCTCCCAGGTGAAGACTGGGTGGCCCTTGCACCACCTTTTGAATACCAAAGTTTTAAAGAAACAAATTAGGCCTAAGACTGGGTAACCTCCAATTGTGGATTGTTCGCTAATAATCTTGGAAACTTTTGTACAAGGATCTGGATAGAGGGACCTCTCTTAACTCTCTGGGAAGTTTTCTCTCTCCCAGTAGTCCTCTGCCAGGGGACCACAGAGAGACAAACTTGCCTCCTGGTCATCTTGATGTCAAAACTCAGTCCTAAGATAAAGACTGGGGCAGGGATCTAACAGGAGAAGACTTCCAGTGTGTTTCTCCAATATGAATTCTACCACCCAAAGAAGGATACAGAAGAAAATTTTTCAGTCATTGAAATAATGTAGATTATTGTAATGTGAAAGTCAACAGATAATTCCCTACAAGAAGAAACACAACCATCACACTTTAGGTTTGCAAAGAAGCAATAGAACCTTAGCCATATTCACATCTCTAACTCTAAAGTACAATATTTAAAAGTAAGAGTTCTTTTTTAATTCACTGGTAGACTTTGAAGAACCTGAAAGAAACTGAAGAAATTCTTCAGTCTTCTCATCCACAAATGGAGACAATAATGGTATTTGCTATAAGGGTTGTTATTCACATCAATAAGGAGACATATTTAAAGCATCTAAGAGAGTTCAGTTCAGTTCAGTTCAGTTCATTTCAGTTGCTCAGTTGTGTCTGACTCTTTGCGACCCCATGAATTGCAGCATGCCAGGCCTCCCTGTCCTTCACCAACTTCCAGAGTTCACTCAAACTCATGTCCATTGAGTCGGTAATGCCATCCAGCCGTCTCATCCTCTGTCATCCCCTTCTCCTCCTGCCCCCAATCCCTCCCAGCATCAGGGTCTTTTCTAATGAGTCAACTCTTCACATGAGGTGGCCAAAGTACTGGAGTTTCAGCTTTAGCATCCTTCCTTCCAATGAATACCCAGGACTAATCTCCTTTAGGATGGACTGGTTGGATCTCCTTGCAGTCCAAGGGACTCTCAAGAGTCTTCCCCAACACCACAGTTCAAAAGCATCAATTCTTCAGTGCTCAGCTTTCTTCACAGTCCAACTCTCACATCCATACACGACCACTGGAAAAACCATAGCCTTGACTAGACGGACCTTTGTTGGCAAAGTAATATCTCTGCTTTTCAATATGCTATATAGGTTGGTCATAACTTTCCTTCCAAGGAGTAAGCATCTTAATTTCATGGCTGCAATCACCATCTGCAGTGATTTTGGAGCCCAAAAAAGTAAAGTCTGACACTGTTTCCACTGTTTCCCCATCTATTTCCCATGAAGTGATGGGACCAGATGCCATGATCTTAGTTTTCTGAATGTTACCTTACAGCGAACTAATTCCTCACCTTGGTCTAAAAACTTTAGGATCTGAATAGCCATCATACAAGGAAACTAAGTTGATGTTAAATGCTACTTTCACTATTTCTAAGAACACAGAGATTCACAATGGACTAGAATTTCTCTTCTATGTCAGGCAAGATGAAAACAAAGTAACATCTTTCACGTACAAACAGGATCAACTTCATGTTACTTCATAACAGTAAAACCCAACAGCACTCAAGACTAGATGTATGAAAACTTTGCCTAAAATAATTTCAGTAGAGTACCTATTTTCATCTTATTTTACCTTTTCAAGTTCTCCCATCATGACTCAATTCTCACTTGCCATATTTAGCATATAGATAGCTCCTTTTAAGAATACTAAAAAGCAGTTTTGTGATATAGTAAATGTTTAAAACCAAGGAAAGCCTTTAAAATATGAGCATTTATTTTTTTCATTGAAATCTAAAATACCAAATAGATGCAAACACATACACACTTAATCCAATTTTTCCCTCCAAGGAAACACTAAGAAAAATATGTGTAGTTTTACATAAAAATGTTTGCTACAAGGGAAATCTTTAAGCTAAAAAAAAAGGCAAGATAAAAGCAATATATTATTATGCTGCCCAACATTACTATACGAGATTACTACAGTGATGAAAGATGTTGTCATAATACATGCAGCCAAGTAAGCTGAATTCAAGTATTGTTGGGAGTTTTCCATCCCTTCTTCTAATGAACAGTCCTGTCAGTCTGAAGCCTCAGGGGATGTACAGAATGTAATTACCAAGGTTCATGATAAGGAATGAACCAAGCCAATAGGCAGAGACCAATTTTAAAATGCCAGCCAGTCTTCAATGTCTTTCCTGAAATGTGTCTTCCACACACCACTCTTCATTTTACAATGAAGAAAACACTGCCATGTCTATGTTCTACCTTCTGGTGGAATTTTCTATCAGGTTTAATGTTGACATGGAAACTAATTTATTGCAGAGAGTTGACAGGTGTAACGATTCCAGTCCAGTGAAGATCTCACACGGGTGCCTCGAATATGAGTTTTGCTGAATTTATCTCAGGCCTGCACTGGACCATCCCAAACCTGAATTCAGCCTGGGACAGGTATGGCATGTAAGAGTAGGGCTCAGTGCTTCCTCCATCCCCTTTGGATCAATGGCTTTGCCACCAAAGCTGCCAGCTGGCATAGGTCTGCTGGCTTCAATATCAAGGGTAGTGTTTGTATGATGGACAGTTGGCAGGTGACATGAAGTGCCATGGCATTCCATTGCAACTAAGTCAATAAACTCTGCTCACACCAACATTAATTTAGTTTGAATGATTGCATCAGTTATTAAAGAGTTCCAGTTTATAAAAATTTAATATCTCAAAAGGTTTAGTTTTATATATCCATAATTTTTTATCTTCTTAGTTCTGAAATCAAATAGAAAAGTCAGATGATTCCACTGGGCTGAAGTACAGCCAATGCTCTTCTTTTTGCTCAGCATTCGCAGGAGTGTCATGGGTTCTCAGTTTCAAGCTCAATTTAACTGAGCCTTTTGGGCTCTAAGTTTCATTTACTCCAGGCCAAACAAAACTTCCTCATGGCAAAAAAAAAAAAAAAAAAAAAAAATTTTAAAGAAGGAAAAAAACCTCAGTAAAGGAAGAATATCTACACGAAGATTTCTGAATATTAAGAAGTTTCCAATAAAACAATGTCTTCATGCAACATGTTAATATAACACATATGGGGCTGATTAGAATTGAGAATGGTTTTCTAAAACTCTTTGGCCTAAATACCTTCTATTTAGCCTATAATCGGACTGCCTCCACATTATAACTAACTTTTCTCCATTCTCATTTTCCTCCCATTCTCTTCATATTACCAGTCTCTGAACATCTGCCATGCCCCAAACAATGTCAATTTATCAGGCCCTAACACACTGTCTGGGATCAGGACCACTTACCAGTGTGAACTCTCTCCAAGTAAAAATGACCAAGGTGTCCCATGGAAGAGGAATGAATAGAACGAGGGGATAACCAAGCCAGAACAACCTCAAAGGTTTAGTTCAAGAGATTAAAATCCAAACGCAGGTGACTGAAGGCAAAGAAGCACACACAATGAGTCCAGTTCTTTGCTACATGTTGACACAAAGCTCCCATTGACTCTCCTGAAGGGCTCAGAAGAGGGCCCGAGGTGTAACGAGTGTGCTGGTATGGTTGGTATGCACCCACCACCCTTTCCTAAGCACACAGTCAAACACATTTAAGAGTTTGTGACATGATCGATGGTCTTCTCCAGTTTTTGACCTGAATGTTAGGTAAACAAGGAATCTAAAAGCATTTTTGAAAACAAAGAGCAAATCTTAATTGTTAAGAGGCTTTCTCTTTCGTGGTAGGAAAAGCTTCTTAATGAGCAGGCTGCATTTCTTCCCAAGTCTTCTCTCCCTCAGCCATGTGCCCACCATCCATGTCCCCTGCTCCATTCAGCAAAAACAAGGAGACAGCTGGGGAAGAGGCAAGACTGTTCTGATGCTCACATGGTGCGCACTACATGTCTGGATTGAAAAGGCCCCAGATCTTGGGCAATAGGCTGCGTCTTGCCAGGTGGAATTGGCTAATAGGGACCTGGTTGTTTCCAGCTATCAGTGCACTACACAAAATGCACAATACTCCTTTCAGGTATCGGACGCAGAGTCCACCGGAGTCAGATGTAACCTGGAAACGTAAAATGGGTCTCAATACTGTATAGCACAGGGAACTCAGCTCGGTGCTCTGTGGTGACGTAGATGGGTAGGATGAGGGGAGCGGGTGTCTAAGAAAGAGGGGACATTTGTATACATATAGCTGATTCAATTTTGGTACAGCAGAAATTAACACAACATTGTAAAGCTACTCTACCCACATAAAAATAATAACAGTACTTAAAAATAGAGAAACCATCTTTACTGCAAAGGACAAAAACAAATAAACAAATATGAATAAGAAAAAGACTGGATGGCAAATCCACAAACATAATTTAAACTCAGGAATGTCAAATGAAGAAAGAAAAAAATTGGTATAAAAAAAAACAGGCAGAGCGATTTTTCTGGGGCCTGATAGAAATTCTAAAAGCAGATCCTGGCTTTTCAGAGGGTTTTTATTTATTAATTTTGTTATGTTTTAGCTTTGGCAAAACATATGGAAAAGGTTTAACTACCAGGGCTGCAAACAAAGATGTGTTGCTCCACTCGGTGAAATGCCAAGTGTACAGATAATATGGAGCTCTGCATTTTTTTCATTTATGTTAAACAATTACTCTTCCATTCTTGACTTATTAAATACAAACAATCGTTTTCATTTTCTTCAGCTGTCAGAACCGTTTAATAATAAGATTTGATCTACTTTATGTTTTCAGTAGAAAGTATTCAGCAAAGCTTAAAGATTATGAGGTGATTATGCAAACCAAGGGGTAAAAAACATACTGGGGAAGAGACAACAATGGTAAAAGTTTCACAACTATATACTTTCTGGATTTATAGTCTACTGGAACCCCTATAAAAAGATTTTAAAGCACCTCCAATCTCAAGGTTAAAAACAACATAGGCAATTAACCTTGAGATGGCAGATTTATTACCTGGTTCCCTTGCAATTAGGCTTTCAGACCACTTAGATTCCATTTGAGCACATTCTAGAACAGTCAGTATCTCCCTAGCCTGCTACCTGTAGGATGACTTATGGGTTGGTGATTATCAAGGTATGGTCTCAGAACCAGGAGCATTAGCCTCACCTGGGAACTTATTACAAATGCAGATTTTCACACACATTTCTCCTCTTTCTGAATCAGACTTTAGAGTTGTTACTCAGTCCTCTGTGCTTCCCAAACCTTCTAAATGACTGTGATGATGTATATTCAAGTTTAAGAACCATATAGACAATGGAATATTACCCAGCCATAAAATAGAATGAATGTGAGTCAGTCGTAGTGAGGCGGATGAACCCAGAGCCTGATGTACAGAGTGAAGCAAGTCAGAAAGAGAAAAACAAATATTTTATATTAAGACATATATGTATGATCTAGAAAAATAGTCATGATGAACCTATTTTCAGGGAAGGAATAGAGACATGCAGAAGGGACTTGTGGACACAGCGGGGAAAGAAGAGGGAAGGACAAATAAGAAAACGACATTGACATGTGTACACTATAATGTGTAAAAGAGATAGCTAGTGGGAAGTTACCATATAACACACGGAGCCCAGCCTGGCGCTCTTGTGATAATCTAGAGGGGTGGGATGGGAGGGGGCACGGAGGCTCAAGAAGGAGGGGACACATACATAATTATGACCAATTCAAGTTGTATGGCGGAAACCAATACATCATTGCAAAGCAGTTATTCTCCAATTAAAAAACAAAGTTATTTAAAAAAAAGAAACATTGATTCAAACAGGAAATATGGAAACTTTACAAGCTAGGGAATATGAATGAACAAAGCAAAATGTGAAAAAAAGTCATGGATTAAGAAAGATGGAAAGAAAAAACAAAGAGTACTATGAAAGAGAGAGAACATAAAGAGATTTATATTTTATGAAAAAGAAAAAAACAACAAATCCCTTGTTTTTACTTCCATGACCTCAGTACCCTAGGTTATTTAGCTAGCTTTGAAGAAATAAGACTTGCTTTTTCTTAGAGACCAAAAAAAATTCATTTTTTCTGTTAATGCAACCTAACATCGATTCCAAATTGATAGATCAGAGATGTTATTTTAAAATCAATTGCTATGAATGAAAACACTTCTGTTATTTGATTGTATCTAAGAACCAAATTGTTTAAAATAATATACATGTTCTATGTTCTTAGAAAATGCATATATCAAGGAATCTTCAGTCTGGTAAAGTGAACTAAGAATAGTCTAGAGAGATCTGAGATTTCCCTATTACTACAGAGCTTTAAAAATGTTATAAAGCTTTTCTCCAGGCCTGGTATCTATTTATTTGAGAACAATATGCATGGTAAGAGCAGAGGGAGATCATCCCAAATTTTACCTCTAAGTCTGTCTAGCACTCAAAAGCTATCCTGACATATACGATGCACTCACCAGACCAACCAGGTCTCATTGCGAGCAGTGGCGGTTACTATTTACTCACAGACCTGGGATCCCCAGATAATCCATTATGCCCCATCACTACATCAGTTCAACTCATGCCCAGCAATTCCCTTGTAATTCATTCAGAAAGTTATTCTCTGCCTCATTCAATTTTCTCCTAATTGTTAAGTATACACAAATGAACAAGATATGGTGGCCAAGGCTCAATACATCTAGTCTTGTGATAAACTTCATGTTCATACCATTGTCCATTTCCTTACTACATCTCACTAGAGAGGAAGGCTTTTTGCAGTGCAGTTCTGACTCCTTGGCTTTGGGGGATAGCCTAGTACAAATCTGCAAAGCTATGTGGGCTGAAGCATAGAAAGCCAGTAGCCAGATGGTACAGAATTTTGAAGACCTTGATCTTCAGGTTTCCACTTGCTATCTTTACCTCTAAAAAGCCTTCCCTTATCCCATAAATCTGGTATCAATAGTCTCTCTACATGGTCCTATATATATATATATATGTGTGTGTGTGTGTGTGTGTGTGTATTTATGTATGTGTATATATATGTGTGTGTGTGTGTGTGCTCAGTCACGTCTGATTCTTTGTGACCCCATGGACTGCAGCCCACCAGCCTCCTCTGTCCATGGGATTTCTCAAGCAAGAATACTGGAGCGGGTTGCCATTTCCTCCTCAGGGGATTATCCCAATTCAGGGATCGAACCCAAGTCTCCTGTGTCTCCTGCATTGGCAGGCGGATTCTTTTCCACTGCACCATCTGGGAAGCCCCAGAGGGGCCGTTCTGGACATTATATTCCAGGAGCCCAATTAACTAAACCAACTAAACTATAAGTTCTTTCAGTACCAAGTTGTGTTTACACTGATGCAGTTACAAGTGGCCTTAATTGCAAGATCTTTGCTCATATAATTAGTTGAGTGAATAAGTGGTTGAGTATATAAATACATAGTAAGCTGCATTGTGGTTCAGAAAGCTTCTTTAAAATTGGGTTTAAACAGTCCATTTAACCTGACAGCAAACTTCCATACTGTTTCCTAAATGGCTGTATTATTGAACTTCATCATCAGCTTTGTGTATTTCCAGTTGTTCTACATCAACACCAACACTCAGCATTTGGGGTCTTTTTAATTTTAGTAGTTTCTGAATGTATGTAGTTTTAATTTACATTTTACTATTAACTAACAATGCTGAGCATCTTGTGTTTTTTAACCACTCATACATATTCATTGGTGGAATATTTAATTCTTTTGCTTTTCCTTTCTTTTTTTTCTTTTTTCTTGTCAGCTGTTGGATTTCTAGTTACTGAGTTATAAATGTTCTTTACCTACTCTGGATTCAAATCCTTTATCAAATACATGTTTTGTAAGTATTTTCTCCCATTCCATGTCTGGCCTTTTCTTTTTCTTAATGGTGATTCTTGGAGAGCTAAACTTCTTAATTTGATGAAGTCCAACACACCATTTTTGCTTTTATGTACAAGTTCTTTGAGTAGATCTAAGAAATCTTGTCACCCAAGATGACAAATGTTTCCTTCTAGAAATTTTATAGTTGTGGCTCCTACAATTAAGTCTATGATTCTTCTCTGTGATCTAAGACTTCTTTGTCTAACTTAAGGTCATAAAATTTTTCTCCTGTTTTTTTCTGTAGTTTGTGGCTTGGGCTTATACATTTAGGTATATGATCCAAACTGAATTAATTTTTGTATATAGTGCGAGGTAAGATTTGAGGCCCATGTTTCTGCTATGGATGATTTGTTCCAGCCTCATCTGATGAAAAGATTCTTCTCCAGTCTACTGAATTACCTTGGAAACTGAACTTCTAGACTCTTTTATTTCATTAATTTATATATCAACCTTAATACTGTATTTTTGTAAATGCATGGTAATTCTTGAGTGATTCAAGTCCTTCAGTTTTGTTTGTTTTTCACTATGTTGGTTTTTCTAGGCCCTTTGCATTTAAGTTGTTATTATATATTTGAATTTTTGGTAACTTCACTAATGAAACCAATTACAACTATATTTTCTTTGTGAGAAGAATTTTGACTACAAATTCAATGATATAAAGCTATTTCTGTTACTTCTTTCTCTGTGGGTAAGCTTGTATCTGTCTCAAGGAATTTGTCTATTTCATTACATGTCACAATCAACATAAACTTGTTATAACATTTCCTCTTTTTTTTTTTCCCATTATTTGTAGGGTCTATACTTATATTCTAAGCTTCATTTCTTACATTGGTAACTTGCGGTTTTTCCTTTTCTAGATTACTCTTGTTAAACATTTAGTAATTTTAATAATCTCTGTAAAGAACTTTTTAGTTATTTTTAACTTTTTGCTTTTCCATAGTCTATTTCACTGGTTCCTTATCTTTACTGTTTCCTTCCTACTTCTTACTTTGAGCTTAATCTGATATTTTTCCCCTAAATAGAAACTTAAATCATTCATTTTAGGCCATTTTCTTTTCTTATTTGAGTATTTAAGTTTCTGATATGAGGCTTTATCATTTTCATCAAATTGGGAAAATTTTTATCATTTGTTCAAGTATTACTTGACTCACCATCTTTGCATCCAATTAAACATATATTATACCACTGAATATTATCCAGTAGGTCTCTGAGACTTTATTTTTTAATGCACCATACTTTAATTTTGAATTTTTCCTGTTGCCGTCACTTTAATTCCACTGGCATTTTTATTTCCAGTGTGGAATCTGCTATAATTTCCATTTATGGTATTTTTTAATTTCAGATATTGTGCTTTTTATCTCTACAAGTTATATTTGTATTGTTTTTCATATTTTCCATTTCTCTATTCATCTTCATAATGAAGAACATGTTACCTTTTATTTTGTGCATAAGAGACATATTTTCTTTTCTGCTAATTTCTTTACTCTATAATTTCTGGATGTTTTATTGCATTATTTCCTGATGGTTATGTGTTATAGTTTCTGTTTTTTCAAATATTTAGTGATTTTCTGGAGACAGTATATTTCAATTTTTCTGCTTTTGAGCAACTAATGTTGTTGTATTTCTTTAAAGAGCACTGGAATTTCTCTAGCAGATAATTAAGTTAATTGTAGGCTAGTTTGATCCATTTGTTAAATACCTGCTGCTGCTGCTAAGTCACTTCAGTCATGTCCGACTCTGTGCGACCCCATAGACAGCAGCCCACCAGGCTCCCCCATCCCTGGGATTCTTCAGGCAAGAACACTGGAGTGGGTTGCCATTTCCTTCTCCAATGCATGAAAGTGAAAAGTGAAAGTGAAGTCGCTCGGTTGTCTCCGACTCTTAGCGACCCCATGGACTGCAGCCTACCAGGCTCCTCCATCCATGGGATTTTCCAGGCAAAAGTACTGGAGTGGGTTGCCATTGCCTTTCTAGAGTAGTTTTATTGAGTGCTAATTTAGCCCTACTTCTTTTTTAAATAATATTTATTTATTTGGCTGTACCAGGTCTTAGTTGCCGCATGTGGGATCTAGTTCCCTGACCAGGGATTGAACCCAGGCCCCTGTATTGGGAGCACAGAGACTTAGTCAGTGGACCATCAGGGAAGTCCTATAGCCCAATTCTAAGTTATACCTTTGCTAGGATGTCTACTGAATGCCCCAGGTCTCTTTACTTGGATTCAGTTAGAAGGAACAAAATTTCCAGACCTGTGTCGCCATTTGTCTTACAGCCCCAAGTAATAGTTACGTCTTTGGAAAGTTGTTTTTATCTGGCCTTGTGGAGTTTCCACCCAGGCACTTGCAAACCATATTCAACAGGTCTCAAGGGGTCTCATGAATATTTCAGGACCTCTTTCTCTGAATAGCTCCCTCCTCCCAGTACTGCGCCTTGAAAATTCTAGACATCTTGGACTTCTGAAAACTAGTGTCCATCTCCTCAACTCTGCAAGACTGCTGGATTCCATCTGGATTTCTGCTCCCTGCGCTGTAGTATCAGACCTGATTGAGCAACTAAACAATGAAGTGATATGAGTTTTCTCCAGGCAAAAAGCACTCATCTCATTTACAATCAGAAATATTATACGTATAAACATTGATATCTGCTCACAAAGACAACTGATCTTTTTAATCATAATAAACAGCATGCATAAAATTCAGTGGCATCAAAGGTGGTTTTTTGTGGAGGGGTGGTTTTCTTTGTGTAGGGGAGGTAGAGTAGAGGGCATAGGGATTCTATGAGAACTCTGCCATAACTTTGGAAACCAGCAGATGATTTTCTGAAACTTTGTTTCTCAGCTTTCTGATAAACTAAGTTCACAAATAAGCTTCACCTTGCTTCAGTCACTGTTAAGGAATGCAAATAAAACATTAATAAGGCACTTTTCCTGATGTATCTAGGGCAGTATTAACTTTCTTCCAGTGACAGGGAATCTGCGGCACAGAGCATTAAAAGACTTGTCAAAAGTCACACAGCCACTACATTATCTGAGTCAAGAACTATCCCAGACATTAACTTTTACCGAAGCATTTAAAATACTTATGAGCTATAATCCACAAGTGGAAAAAAAATTCAGAATATATTATTTTGCTGGAAGTCTTCTTTTTCATTTAAAAAAAATCAGGATTTTTTTATTAATATATCTTCTTGATGCCAATGACTCTGTGTCTAAAATTCAGCCTTCAGAATATGATACTTACATAGAATTCTGAATTACTAAAATACCCATTATCTTAATTGTTAAAGTAAAACAATATTGCCCAAAGCTTTTCTGGTCTCACAAGCTTGTGAGAAAAATGAAATGTTGACCTTACCATCTGGATTTCCCTTATTTACCTCTGAGACCTGACAATTGATTACAGGATCTCAGACCACCGCTGAGGTGTCTCCAAGTATCCTGGGAGTCCCTAGAGGCTCCTCATATGTGAGTGTAACAGAGTCAGCTCTGAGTACAGGACAGAAAGCAGACACTACCTGTCCTCCAGTTCCCTGTCTTTCCTGTCACTTGGAGAGGGTACGAGCACCACTCTCTCTCCAAACTTCTTCCATGAGTGCACACACGCACCCACACACACACACACACACACATTATGTATCAGATCATGAAAAAAGCCCTTTTGGGAGAGAGAGATCTTTGCATTCACTTAAACAGACCACTCAGCTACAAATACTTTAAGCCAATGGCTTCAAGTCTATCACTTTCACCTAGCATGATCCCATTAGTGACAGAGTTTCACTATGGAATCACTTCTCAAGTAGGCAAGCATATTTTTTGAATCCCAACATTTAATTCAAGCCTCCTTCCCAGAGATTCTGATATACCATTTCTTCTACTTCACTAGGGCTTCCCATGTGGCTACTTTGATCCATTTGTTAAATGGTTTTAAACCATTTGGCATAAGGCCTAGAGAGTAGTTTTATCTGAGTGCTAATTTAGCCCCACTTCTTTTTAAAATAATATTTATTTATTTGGCTGTGCTAGGTCTTAGTTGCTGCATGTGGGATCTAGTTCCATGACCAGGGATTGAACCAGGGCCCCTGTACTGGGAGCACAGAGACTTAACTGGACCAGTGGCTCAGTGGAAAGGAGTCTTCCTGCCAATACTAGAGATGCAGGTTCGATCCCTGGGTCAGGAAGGTCCCCTGGAGGAGGAAATGGCAACCCACTCCAGTATTCTTGCCTGGAACATCCCATGGACAGAGAGGCCTGGTGGGCTACAGCCCATGGGGTTGAAGAGTCGGACATGACTTAGTGACTGAGCACCCATGCTACTTCACTCTGTATCCCCATCCTTGATAACTGCTGCTCTAAATGAATGCCATGGCTAAGGACTAAACATAAAAAACTGTCAATGGCAGGGAAAGCAATTAAAAGCTTCCACTCATTCATTATAATTCCAAATATTCTTAGACTATAAAGTATAAAATGATTCCAGTACAGACTTGAACTGAAAAAGTATGGTTTAATTCAACCTTTGGCTTTGATGCTCAAATCAGGAACAAAACCCATGTTTGACACACAGAAGTCTTTTGGTTTCATGTGGCTCAAGCTCAGGAAGGAAACACACTTGGATTTATAGTATAGCCCTTTGGCGAGATTACCCAGCAAAATGCCAATGAGTGCCAGAATCCAGAATAAACTAACAGATTCCGGATTACTAAAATGTCACCCCCCCCCAGTCAGGTTTTAATGGTTCTGAAAACATTAGATTGGGTTAATAATCTCTTAAGTAATCAAATTATGGATCATTTTACAATGAAGTAACAGGTCATATGACTTAATGATTACAAGAAGTTTGTTCGAAAACACAATAACTATCTTTCTTGTGAGAGATAATTTGCCTAGAAATCTCTGATTACTCATAATTATTAATAATTTTTAAAAGTCAATAATACATTTTAATCATTATAAGTTTTCTTAATATCCATCTGTGATTATAAATATTTAAATTTTCATACTGTTTGGATTTCATGCATCACGTATTTTTAAGTAGATTCAGTCGATGTTTTCAAATGCTGATGCCTGTAATCAACTTAAAGTCTTAGAATAGCACTTGATTATCCTTCAAAATTAAACTATACATTAATCTTTAATTTTCAAATCGGCAAATAGGTAGATGCATTTTTATGAATTACTAGTATTCTGTCTTTAGCTGCAATATATGCTCATGAAAATATATTAATATATATTTTATTATATATTTTATAATATAATATATTCTTAAACAAATGCTCTATCAAACCCTTTCAACATAATTTTACTGGAATTCTAATAATAGATCAGATAATCTCTAGCAGCCCGTTATGACATTTGATTCTACCATTTATGTTATTTATAAAAGCAACACATAGCATTTGCAATGGTGCTTCCATTCAGCAAACCAGAAATGGACACATTCCGTGTGAACTTTATTACTGTAAAAGAGCAATGCTTCCATACATTATGTATAATGATGGTAGTTCATTTAAAAGAAAAACTATAGAATTAGTCACTGCTAATTAAGGAAAGTATCTTCTCCAAGACATCAGGTTGTTTAAAAAAAAAAACTCTCAGTTTTGTTTTTTTTTTAACTATTCAAATCCTAGAATTACTCAGTGTACCTCCACAGTGTCCAAAGACTGCTGCGCCAAGCTAGATTTTATAGAAGAATGTGCAGCATGTCAAGTGATGCAGAATGTACACAGACTTAGGAAGAGTAAATACACAGAATCCAGAAGCAACACAATAGACTGACCTTCTCACCAACCTTCCCTCCCCTTTCCTTAATCATGCAAAGTCAAAAAGTAAAAGCATCAGAAAAAATAATAAGTGAAAAACGACCCTCCGTAATTGTGGTTTCTCAGTGCCTGATTACCCTCCTATCCCCTCGCACACATCAAAGAGCAAAGGGCAGGGCAGACAGAGTAGAGGAGAAGAAAGAAAGAAAGAAAAACGAGAGATTATTTACTGGCCGTTTGAGATCTGGTTACCAGCCTGAAAAACAAGAACAGATGTATTTGCATGATTATAAAATAAAATGCCTTTCAAATAACTTAATCTCTGGGAATATTATGGTATATACATTTGTTTTTAATTCCCCAGGGATAGGCAACAGACCGTGGGCTCCTTTGTTTACCCACGGGTATAAGGACGGAAGATTCTTACATACATCTCTGAATGCAGGCTAGTGAATAACATGTGTGAGAACCAAGAGGATTACGGTATTATCCTGCTATTGTTTTCTGCACCGCATCCACTTCAATCTTCAGGAAAATGAAAACAGAAACGGGCCCAGGAGATTATAAACAGGCTGCTGCCACTGAAGTCTGCCACTGGAAGGCCGATGTAGCTCAGGAAGCAGGTTTGTTTCTTTAGGTTTTACCAAAACCCCTCTATGAATATAAAAAGAATTAGTGGAGGTGAAATCACCCAAAAGGCAATTACTGTCTTCTCTCCCAGAGGAGATTTCAGCCAAGCAGACATAAAATCTCAAGTTTCCATCATAGGTGATGAGTTCAAAGCCATGAAGCAGAGTCCATGGGCTTTGGAAATGTTCATGGTTAGTGGTAGGTAATCAAGGATATAAATGCAGCAGCTCAGACCAAATGTGAGTTTGGGGGAAAGAGAATAGAGTGCACCACTCCCTGTACTGTTTCCCCAGGCTGAGTTTCCATCTGGCATGAAATGAACCTGGATCCGCCCCAGCCGAATCATTCAAAGAACCCTCAAAGTGTTGGGTCCACAGGGCCCATTTTTGCTCTGAACTGGATGACCCTGGGCCAGCTGTCAAAAGCCTGAGCCTCATCAGGTAGCACGAGGCCATCAGGGTCAGATGGAAAAGAAAGCTGACTGGCTCACAGGGCTGCGATCACGTCAGGCAAGGTCGGCTCACTTTTTCCATCCCAAGCCCAGGGCTGGGCTGTAATGGTGATCCAGTAATATTAATAACAACAGGGACAACCAACACCTTTCAGGGAATGGTTTCAAAAGGCTTTCCAAGGTAAGGCCGGTTCTTAATTCCCCAAATGACAGATAAGAAAACTCAAGCAGAAAGAAGGAACATGATTAGGACAGGAGTGGACATGTGATTTGGGGCACGGCTGAAAGAAAGAGCTGAGGCCCACCTTCCTGGATGATGTTCTGTTCTCCAGAATTATCTGACCCACCGGGCCTGCTGTCTGCACAGACTGACTGCTCTGCCCAGGAGCTGCCCAGACAGGGCAGGCTCTCTGCACTGCACATACCGTTTCCAAATCTTCTTATCCCATCAACTCACCTCCTTATTTAAACAGGTATAGATGTTGTCTGCACTGTTTCTGTTATTTTTTGTAATATGAGTTGAGAAAGTGCCGTATATGCAAAATAAGAATCAGAACATAATCAGAGTGAAGAAAATGCACAGGCATGTTTTCTTCCCCCAATAGCACAGAAATACACTCATCCCCAAGGTGCAACAACTCATGTTCCCCTGAGTAAGGCAAACAGTAATTATTCATTTGCTTGTGATTTATCATTTAAAGTGAGATCAATTTTTCAAACTTTTCTATCAAACTCGTCAGATATAACGACTCTTCTTCATTTTCAGTCTGTGATGGTTCTGGAATCACAAAAATATGAGGGGCTTCTTTTTGAGTGATCAACGAACACTGACTAGGCACTTTAATATTAATATTATAGAAGAGCAGGCAAAGGTAATTAGAGCAGCAAAGCTCTACTCTTCATGAGTCATGTGACTTTGGCAAGGGCCTTAACTTCTCTCCCAGTTTTCTCGTCCGTAAAATGGGAACAAGAAGGACCATCTGGGTTTGATGGCTGTCAAGAGGATGAATAAGAAGAGGGCTTAAGACAGGGCCCAGCACATAGTCAGCAATTGCATGCATTTTCCTCCACCAAGAGCTTTCACTTTCCAGTAGAAACGAAAAGTTCTATGCAGTGATTCCTGCCCAGGGAGCACTACCAAAATGAGTAAGTGTAGGCATTCAGCATAGCTTTGGCTAAATGACAGTAGGTAGTGAAGGTAGTTGGGCTTCCCTCGTGGCTCAGATGGTAAAGAATCCGCCTGCAATGCAGGAGACCTGTCAATTCCCGGGTTGGGAAGATCCCCTGGAGGAGGGCATGACAACCCACTCCAGTATTCTTGTCTGGAGAATCCTATGGACAGAGGAGCCTGGTGGGCTATGGTTCATAGGGTCACCAAGAGTCAGACACAACTGAGCAACTAAGCACAGCACAGTGAAGGCAGTTAAGCAGAACAGCAGTTACAGTAATCAAGAAAGACTTCCTGGAGGAAAGGAATGAAGTTTTCATCAATGTGAAACTGCTCCCTTTATTTTCTTTGTCATTTACAGTATCTCTCTCACATCACATAGTGTTACTCCAGGGAAACACTGCATTCAAAAATAATCACACTTCTATAACAACAGGAAAAAAAGGACACAAAGCAATTAAGAAACAATCCAAAGGTCATCAACTGATTAAAAAAAAAAAAATGGTTCCTAGATCTCACAAAGCTCTTAGTATTCTACCATAAGGATGACAGTAACTTTTTTTTTTTTTTAATTCCTGCTTCCTAGGTGGCGCTAGTGGCAAAGAATCTTCCTGCCAATGCAGGAGATATAAGAGACATGGGTTTGATCCCTGGGTTGGGAAGATCCTCTAGAGAAGGAAATGGCAACCCACTCCAGGTTTCTTGCCTGGAAAAATCCCATGGACAGAGGAGCCTGGTGGACTACAGTCCGTTGGCCACAAAGAGTCAGACACAACTGAGCACTCCTGCAACGATTTTTTTTTTTAATATAATTGCTTCACAAGGTTGTGTTAGTTTCTGCTATATAACGAAGTGAATCAGTTATATGTGTATATATATCCCCTCCCTCTTGGACCTCCCTCCCTCTCCCGTCCCACCCACTTAGGTCATCACTGAGCACTGTGCTGAGCTCCCTATGCTATATAGCAGCTTCCCACTAGCTATGTATTTTACACAGGGTAGTGTATTTATATCAAACCTAATCTCTCAATTCATCCCATTCCCTCCTTCCCCCACCTGTGTCTATATCTCTGTTCTCTACGTCTGTGTCTCTATTCCTGCCCTGGAACTAGGTTCATCTGTACCATTTTTCTAGATTCCACATATATGCATTAATGTTAAAGAAACAGAATCTCTGCCTTCTTATAACTGTACCTTAAAATAGCCTTGATGTTCTGCTTTATTAACCAAGGCCCTATTCTGCCTACTGGACCCTTGTCTAAGGTCTCCTTTTTTCTTGTTTCCCCCTACAACATTCCAAGCACTAGGTGCTAGTTCAGTTCAGTTCAGTCGCTCAGTCGTGTCCGACTCTTTGCGACCCCATGGACTGCAGCACGCCAGGCTTTCCTGTCCATCACCAACTCCTGGAGCTTGCTCAAACTCATGTCCATCGAGTCAGTGATGCCATCCAGCCATCTCATCCTCTGTCGTCCCCTTTTCCTCCTGCCTTCAATCGTTCCCATAATCAGGGTCTTTTCACATCAGGTGGCCAAAGTATTGGAGCTTCAGCTTCAGCATCAGTCATTCCAATGAATATTCAGGACTGATTTCCTTTAGGATGGACTGTTTTGATCTTCTTGTTCAAGGGACTCTCAAGGGACTAGGTGCCATAGTACTGGAATTTGGGGGGAAAAAAGACACAACCCTTGTCTTTCAAAGTGCTCCTAAACCAGAATATTTTAATTAATACATTAATTTCTCTAATCATAAATGTCATATAATCATTTTTAATTGAAAAATTAAAAAAAGTATGAAGGAGATTAAAAATAATCATAAATCCATCACATAGAGATAATCATTCTGGTATATTTCCTTCTGGCATTTTTCATATTATAAATAGATAAATACACATGCACATAATTATGACTATATTGCATGCCCAGTTTTAAAATTGGTCTTTTTCATCTACATATGGAGCATTTTTGAAGCCATTAACATTTTCTTTAAATGTATCGTTTTCAGTGTTGTATAATATTTCATTTTATGGATAGCCAATAAAATAATCATTTCAACATTATCTAAAGATGAACATAAATCTACAACTAATGGAAATCACATCCATAGAGATGCTGCTGCTGCTGCTGCTAAGTCGCTTCAGTCGTGTCCGACTCTGTGTGACCCCCATAGACGGCAGCCCACCAGGCTCCCCCATCCCTGGGATTCTCCAGGCAAGAATACTGGAGTGGGTTGCCAGTTCCTTCTCCAAGGCATGAAAGTGAAAAGTCAAAGTGAAGTCTCTCAGTCGTGTCCCACTCTTAGCAACCCCATGGACTGCAGCCTACCAGGCTCCTCCGTCCATGGGATTTTCCAGGCAAGAGTACTGGAGTGGGGTGCCATGCTAGCTAAAGGAATGAAACTTCTGAAAAACATGTCAAACATGACAGCTGACTTTATGTAGTCAACTGTCACGACCTACACAGTATGAGCTATGTTAAAATAAAGCAGTCCTTTTTATGGCTGAGTAATATTCCATCATATATATGTATCACATTCCTTTATTTATTCATCTTTTGAAAGACATCTATTAATAGGTGTCCTGGATCTTATAAATAGTGCTTCTATGAACACTGAGGTCCATGTGTCTTTTGGAGTTAGAGTTTTCTCAGCATATATGCCCTATAGTGGGATTGCTGGGTCATGGAACCTCCATACTCTTCTCCACAGTGATTGTATCTATTTATATTCCTATTAACAGTGTAGGAGGGTTCCTTTTTCTCCACACCCTCTCCAGCATTCATTGTTGGTAGCTTCTTGATGATGGCCATTCTGACTGGCCGTATGAGGTGACACCTCATTGAAGTTTCAATTTACATTTCTCTAATAACTAGTGATACTGAGCATCTTTTCATGTGTCTCTTGGCCATCTGTATGTCTTCTTTGGAGCGATGTCTATTTAGGTCTTCTGCCCAGTTTTTGATTGGGTTGTTTTTTCTTACGTATATTGATTTCCACAACTGATTCACATTGTTGTACAGCAGAAACTAACACAACATTGTCAAGCAATTATACTTCAACTTAAAAAGCAACATAATAAATAAAGCATTCCCCAGAGCAGGCCAGGACCTCTCATGGGCCCTATGGCCTTCTTCCACAATCTTCTCATTCTGTATCCTTTTCCCCAAGACTGGAAAGCTTCACTGGTTAGATAGTTTTCCCATCTTCTGAACTCTTGGCAGGAAGAAGGCAAGAGTAGCTGGGAAAAAAACAGTCCAAATCCAACCTAAATTTCTTTTAATAACCTCACAACTTCCTTGAATATAAACTAGCTAAAAATATATGTAATCCTTAGTGTGTACCTCTGCAACTATATACAACACCCTAACTGACATAACTCAAGGCCTTCCCATTTGTTTGCCTTTCAAATCACTTCCTTTCAGGGACGTGGAATTAAGTGGTTATCCAGAATCAGCAGTGAAACTTGGCAGTGTAGTCACATTTCCACGCCTAAGAAGGCACGCACATTTCTAAGGAGCAGGGATGTAAGAAAGTTTCTTTGCAACTCATAAAATTAACATGAGTTTATATACAGTAAAACTCCAAACCAGCATAGCTTTATGCATCTCTCATAATAAAATGAATGGCCATGATCTTCATACACACTGGTTTCTAGATCATAATCGTGTGGTGATCTGAATTTCTTCATAGATAAAGAAAATAAATGTTATTTGGACAAACTGGCTACATATTTTATTATATTTATAGAAAAAAAGGAGTTTTCCCCCCCTATATTCCAGTATCTAACTAAAGGTATACCCCACTTCACAGAATACAAATCTTCCTGAAAGGTTGTGCTTTCATGCTAAGTCACTTCAGTCATGTTCAACTCTGTATGACCCTATGAACTGTAGCCTTCCAGGCTCCCCTGTCCATAGGAATCTCCAGGCAAGAATACTGGAGTAGGTTATTTATAGCCAAATATCTATTTTATAACTGTCTTATTGGGTTCCATTAGAAAATCAAATATGGGTCACTGAGGAAATCTATGAAGAAACAATAAAGTTACAAATGAGAGTTTCTTCGTGGATCAGTTTTCTACTGCCACAGTAACATGGCATGACAAACCACCCCAAACTCAGTGGCTTAAAACAATCTGCATCTGTTTTGTTTGTAAGTCCCCAGGTCAGTGACCCTGGTGGCTCAGCTGGGCTTGGCTGGACTGTTCTGGCCTGGGCTCACCCAGCTTTTGCTGATGAGGATGGCATCAGCCATGACAACTGAGATGATCTGGCTTCCCTCCACCTGTCTGTCTCATCTTCCAGGAGGTTCGCCGGGGCACGTTCTCAAGACAATTTCAGGAGAGCCAAGGCAAGCCAGAAGCACACAAAGGCTTTTTCCAGCCTCTGCTTGTGCTGTCTCTGCTGACAGCTCATTAACAGAAGCAAGTTCCAAGTTCTACTCAGATCCAAAAGGACAGGGCAGCAGACTCTACTGCATTAGTAAGAAAAGCTGCGAAGTCATACGACCAAAGGCATCTCAGTGGAGAAGATTGAAGAATTAGAATCTTTAATACACCCAGTGTACCACAACCTTGAATTTTAAAGGACAACAATAATAAACAAGATAATTCAGGTTTGGGGAAGGTAACTGGGTTTAATATAATCAAGTACTGCAGAAAAGAAAAAGAAGACCATAAATGAATAGAGAAAATCAGATGCTGAAAAATCAAGAGGCTTGTCTTCAAAATCTTTCTTCAATTCCTATGGCAGGATGGTACACTTCTTAATTTCTTAACTCCTTTTTCCTAATGGCTAAAAGTAGAAGCTTACATTTAGTACAGTTGATAGAAATAAAGCAGGAAAGAAGACAAAAAAAGGCAAAGAAATAAAACAATTTTTAGTAAAAAAAATAAATATTTTTAACTAAAGAATGTTTTAAAACTAGTCACATTAATTTCATTATTATCTTTACAAAAAGCCACAGGGGTATGTTTTATCTCTGGGTACAAATTTAAAGCAAGTCCACTCAGGTGGAATAAACATTGAGATTTAAATGTAGGACTAATTTTCAGGGGATGTAATATACAGTATGGTGACTAGAGATATCAATACTATATTGCATATTTGAAAGCTATTAAGAGAGTAGATCACCTTAAGAGTTTTCCCTACAAGAAAAAAAAAATTGTAACTATATGTGCTGAGGGATAAATAAACTTGCTGTGATGTTCATTTATATATATATATATAATGATGCTATACATGTAAAACTAACACAATTTATATGTCAAGTATATCTTAATTTTAAAAAGAAAAAACTTAGGCCTAACAAACACAAATGTTGCTTCCATGTTATATCAGAAACAACTTTTGAAACAATAAATTCTGTTCCTTATAACTAAAACACTTATCTCTCTCTCAGTTCAGTTCAGTCGCTCAGTCGTGTCCGACTCTTTGTGACCCCATGAATCGCAGCACACCAGGCCTCCTTGTCCATCACCAACTCCCGGAGTTCACTCAAACTCACGTCCATCGAGTCGGTGATGCCATCCAGCCATCTCATCCTCTGTCGTCCCCTTTTCCTCCTGCCCCCAATCCCTCCCAGCGTCAGAGTCTTTTCCAATGAGTCAACTCTTTGCATGAGGTGGCCAAAGTACTGGAGTTTCAGCTTTATCACAACCTAGTTAATTCTCTTCAGTTCAAAATTCACTTATTTGTAGATATCATCTTGATCTTCCTGACCAGGTGGAACTCTTCTCATACACTTTTCTTTGAGCCATTTATTTCTTCCAACAGAAGCATGGTTTTAATTTGTTCATGAGATATTTGATTGCATCTCTCACTAGACTGTCAGATCCATGAAGGCAAAGACTTTATTTCTGGTTTGGTTCAGTTCCATCTGTGGACCCAGGATAGTTGCTGCCATATGATAGCTCTTAATACATAAACAACAAACGAAGGAACAAATAATACATAATCAATGGGGGAGCATGTTTATTGAAAAGATGCAATCGTCGTATAGATAACAGAGCACATACATACATGGCTGATGAGTCCTAAAATGTTCTTCATAGTGAAGTTCAAGGTAATACATTTCTAAAAGAAGGAACTACATCTAAAATACATATTTTATCATTGCTATGTTGAATGTTCTGGAGAAGGCAATGGCACCCCACTCCAGTACTCGTGCCTGGAAAATCCCATGGATGGAGAAGCCTGGTAGGCTGCAGTCCATGGGGTTGCTAAGAGTCGGACATGACTGAGCGACTTCACTTTCACTTTTCACTTTCATGCATTGGAGAAGGAAATGGCAACCCACTCCAGTGTTCTTGCCTGGAGAATCCCAGGGACAGGGGAACCCGGTAGGCTACCGTCTATGGGGTCACACAGAGTCGGACACGACTGAAGTGACTTAGCATAGCATAGCATAGCATGTTGAATGTTCAATACATGAATGTTTCAGCACAAACAACTGCATTTCATGTTTTTCTTAGTAAGAACCAGAGAAAGTCAATGTCAGAAACTTATAAAGCAAATGCAGCTCCTCCCTTAGGATAAGCCTTTTTTTTCCATCATTTTCAGTAAGCAAGGAAGATAAGAGGGAAGATGTATATTTCATATGTGATTCAGAGTTCGCTGATACAAAATCAAAGGCTTTACTAAGATGCTCTGCAAGTGTGTAATATTACCTGGAGATAATTTAGAATTGTCGGTATTGTCTAACCACTTACTTGCTGGTGTTATAGTACCTCCTGTACAGGTCAGGACTCAACTACTGCCACCTTGCTTGCCAAGGAATATAACTTTTTCTGGTTGCAAACAAGAAGATTTGAAGCATGGAAGTAATATAATATTATTTTCATTAAAAATTAAAACTACCAACAATATAGAAGACAGACATGGAGAAATCATAGAGAGAAAGATCAGTAAAGAAATCCTTAAAACAGTCCAGAAGAGAGAGCTGATGAAGACCTGAAATAGGGCATTAGCACTGGGATTGAAGAAGTATTGACTGATTGAGAGATGATAAGTAAGGAGAACCTATAATATTGAGTGACTAGATGAATATGAGAGATTAGGGATTGGCAGAAAGGGAGAAGTTTGTAATTATGTCCAGATTTTTGGTATATACACAACATCAGAGCAAGTCAAGGGAGAAAGAAAACAATTTTGGCTCTACATATGTTGGATTTTTCTTGTAGGATATCCTGATAGTAATAAATAGCAGGGAGTTAATGGGGCAGGGTGGGGGGGAAGAGAGAGAGAAGAGAAGAGAGCTAAGGAAAGTCAAGAGTGGAGATACTGATTTGCAGTCATCAGAATCCAGGTAGCATTAGACGCAGTGAGCACTGGAAAGGTTGCTGCGGGAAGGCACAGAGTTGAAAAGCGAGACTGGCTAAACCCAAGGAAATGCCACCATGAATGGATAAATAAACGAAGAGGAGATTATGAAAGGAAGAAAGAGGGGAAACAGGAAAGAATGATGTCAGATAAGAGTGCTGCTGCTGCTGCTGCTGCTAAGTCACTTCAGTCATGTCCGACTCTGTGCGACCCCATAGATGGCAGCCCACCAGGCTCCCCCGTCCATGGGATTTTCCAGGCAAGAGTACTGGAGTGGGGTGCCATTACCTTCTCCATTTATGGATAAAGTAGTACTCACTAATGAAGCCGCAGAATTCAGGCAGTTCGCTTTATCTAGTGTGGACATCATATGCTGTTTGAGTTTTTATTTACAAACTGAATTTAGAGACTGCCTTGGAACCTAAGTTTTTGGCCATTATAGTTCCTTTGGGTTAAACTGAATTAAATATTGTAGGAACCAGGACAGTTTCCTATTGATGTTTCCACACCAAGCAGAATCTGGCAACAAAACATTCATCAAAACTAAGCACATGATGCTTGAATGTGAATATTGCTGAAGTATGGAATTCATAGATTCTCAGGTTTTAGTGAATTTGTATCTTCAGTCTGACAGTGGATATGTTTTTCAGTTGTTTAAAACCTTAATATGTAAATGACTCTGAGAGAAAGACACAGAGACAGAGAGAGTCCCCAGGTTTGAAGACAATCATTCATTCACTCTGTGTGAATCACATTCTATCGTATCTAGCAGGAAAATGTACTTCTATCAGGTCTGGGCAAGTTGAATTTGCCTAGCTTCCTCTCTTCCAATCTTGCTTCAACGGATCTGTATTTTTGCCATTTCATGTCTACCTCCATCTTTCATCAGTTTTCGCTGTATTTCCAGCCTTCAATTTGCTACTTTGGCAGAGTGAAAGATCGGAATTGACACATTTTTTATTCCTTGAAATAATAAAAAGGGTCATTTCTCTTACCATTCGTATCATGTGAAAATAAAAAACCAATTGCACTGGTCACCCACTTAGCTAAGTTAAGTGGATGTGAATTTCAGTGTCAGTAGATGGGACTGAGATGTTGTTTGTTCAACTGGACATCCCTCAACCTGTGGCAGGTTAATATGAAGGATCTGTTACTACCAATGGATAGTTAAATCATAGCATGGTCAGTTCTCAGCCTCTCGGCTGCTCCAAAAAGAAGCACAGGAACCAAAAGGAAACTACACGATCTCCCTCCCTCCATTCTCAATAAAGCCCGTCACATTCAAAGTTTGGAAATACACCCCCTCGAGAGTTATTGTGGGGATCAAGGCATGTTAATAAGCTTATAAATTACAACAATATAAAATGTCATTCATGGCTTGCTTGCCCAAATCCATCGTAACTCCAAGTGCTGTGTAGAACAAGAGCATGGAGATGGGGTTGTGGGGAGGGAAGGTCCCAGGAGCTGAATGTACAAGTGGAGTAACACAGCTAATGGGATAAACAGAGAGGCCGACGTTCAGAAGACCAAAGGGGTATGATCACCAACACTGAAAACAGAGGTGAGCCGCTGGTGATAAGAAATCCAGTAGTTTCTGACAGGCACGGCCCTATGGAGACTCAGGAACATCCTAGTCAGAGTAAGAATGTAATGCCCTGTGAAAGCCTTAATTAAACATCTCTGTAGAGGACTGGAAGAAACTGATCTGCTATAAAATATTTCATCTTCAAAATAAGGAAATCATGAGGGCCATCTAATGTAAGGTAACATTTTATTAAGTATTGCCCTAGAACTATGGCTTTGTGCAACAGACAAATATTTGAAAGATCCTTAAAATGACTTGAATAATAGAGAAATCACTTAATTGTGGCAAATCATGGCAAGTCAAGTGTTGTTTGGTTTCAGAATTTCACATGATTTCAGGGGCCAGTTAAGTTGCTGGTCTCAAAGGAGGTAGAATTGCTACTTGCAACTCTTACCTGTGCACTGAAAAATTATTTCACGCAACCAGGCCTAGACAGATGAAGAACTTTCAAGAATTTTCATTAGAGGTTGTTCTAACTACATTTCAATTATCACATAAAAGTCACGTGTGAAAATTTCATTTTACAAGTATCATATTTGTGATTAATTCAGGGATGCTTAGCTCTGCTTAGAGGTCTCTGCCCTATCCAGTGACCTGTCCAGTCATCAAATGGGCAAAGATAGGAAAACAAGATGTCAGAGAAACAGCTCCCAGAAATCCACATAAGTGGCCTTCAGGTTAAAGAAAATTGTTCCCAGATGTGGTCAACACACTGTAACTGACTCACCAATGAGTCATGCCCTTGAATAATCCTCTCCCCCTGAATCCTGGCAAAACCTGTGCCTTGCTTCTAACCAACAGAATTTGGCCAAAGTGACAGGCACATCATTCCCATGATTCCATTACCTTATATAAGACTCTGTCTAAACAAACCAGAGCAACAGACTCCTACCAACTGGCTTTGAAGTCAGTTTTCATGTTGAAAGAGGGCATACCAGGAGGGTCACAGCAAAGAACTGAAGATGACCTTTAAGAGCTTAAAGTTGCCCCCAGCCAAGACAACCAAGTTAAAAAAAAAAAGACAAAAAAAACCCCCTGTGATCTCAACCCTACTGTAAGGAAATGAATTCTGCCAACACACTGGTACTGCCTAGGAGTGGACCTTGCCCCAGTTGAGCCTCTGATGAGTACACAGATCTGGCCAATACCAAAATTGCAGCCTGGTGAGACCCTGAAGCATCTGAAGCCTAGACTTCTGACCTACCAAAAGCCTGAGCTAAAATATGTGTGTTGTTTTAAGTTGATAAATTTGCAGTAATTGGTTACACAGCATAGAGAAGCAATGCAGCAGGGAGCAAAGTTCGGCTGCTTGTCAGCACTTCACTCACCGACACTAGTGTAGAAGATTTCAGAGCAAGAAAGGTCCAAGGTATAGACCAGAAGAACTGGATAATTGGCAGGAAGTCAAAACACACTAATTTAGGCAAAGGTGTGTGTGTGGGGGAAGGGGGACAGGGCACAGGGGGGTGCAGGGGAGAGGGGTTTGTAGGGAGGTTGCACCTGAGGGGTGAGGCATGTGATGCAAACCCAGTACAAGACAAGAATCTATCAGCAACCCAAGTTGAGGTGTTAGAGGCTGGAGAGGACTTAGTCTGCAAATGGGGTACCTATTTATCGGAGATTACCATAGTCAATCGTGAGAATTAGGCCGGGTATTTCCATACTTTTTTGAGGTAGAATGAAAAGAAACTCCAGTTCCAAATAACACTGAATGGCTGAAACCTCCCCAGAAGCTATACATTCCTGTTTAAAGCAATACTTTTGATATAATGATACTCATTAACTATAACAGTACAGAATGAAATAGTTATTGAGTCCAATAATTCGACTTCCCTGGCAGTCTGGTGGTTGGGACTTTGCCTTCCAATACAGGAGGTGTGGATTTGATCCCTGGTTGGGGAGCTGAGATTCTCACAGCCAAAAACCAAAACATAAAACAGAAACAATATTGCAACAAATTCAATAAAGACTTGTAAAAGTCTTTATTGACTTGACTGACACACACACATACACACACAGTATTTTAAAAGAATTACTGGATTATGTTCCTTAATGAAAGCTCCAGTTGTGGGACCACTGAACAATACTTGGGATCAGACCCACAAAGAATGAGAGAGAGCAAACACAAACTTTGATTATTACCCAAATCTAATAGTGGCTGTCTTTTCCCTAAAGTAAGCACAGTCTTTGGAGTTAGAACTGGATTGACACCCTAGCTCCTGTCTTAACTAACTTTCTGATTTAGGCAAACCACTGCACTTCTCTAAACATTTGCCTATTCACTTGGAAAAACAGACTAATAATTCCTCCTCCTGATTGTCACAGGGCCAAAGAGGCAACAAAATGGGAAAATGAGATGACTAAAATAGTCTCCACCAGAGTAAAAAGCGTAAACTGAAGTGTTACAAAATTTCAATAGCACAGAGATTTTAAGGCTTTGTTTTTGAGTCAGCCTGTGTGAATTTTAATTTCAGTTCAGTGGTGTATTATCTCTATGACCTTTTGCTAGTTACTTCACCTTCTGAGTGTCCATTTAGCCATCTAAAGGCATGAAAATAATATCTACATACTACATTAGGCAGATATTAAATGAGACAATGTATGTGAAATGCTCTAATTTTTCCCTAAATAGTAGGTTGCTGCTCTACCTGATTAAGACTGCTCAGCTTTGGAGCTAGCCAGCATTTGGTGGTTAGGTATGATATGACAACTCCCTCTGTGCCCTTTCATCTTCATTTCTACTGCTCCTCATACTTCTAATTATAACAGTTAATGGGTTATAGTATCATTATACAATTCTGTTAATACAACTAGAATTTCCAGGGCTAAGCTCTTCAATAAGTGTTTGTTGCATTGAATTGACCCCAAATTTGCAGACTGAGGAAGAATTGGGAGGGTACAGGTTATGGGGCTTCCTCTCTGTAATGTTGCTTGGCCTCAATAATAACCTTACAACCAAATGTGTGAGCATATTTGCTTTTCAGTGGATGAGATAATACCTTTTAGGTTAATAGAAGTGGTTGATTTAATGCAGATGTTAGATTTGGTATCAGGCTAAATCATATCAGCACCAAATATAGTGGGCACCACTGCCTGCTCGGAATTATGCTTCAGGCTTTCCCAGTTCCATTTAAGTCCCTCTATATCACTTCACGCAAAGCACATTACAAGGACAAGATATTTATACTCTAAGTTAAATGTCTATACCATAAAAGTGATCTATGTAAGATCAATGTAACTCTAATTTAGCAATATAGGATAAGAATGGAAAACTTTTCACGGATGTAAATGTGAATTTAATAGGCCAAGATGGTTACCCTAGAAAATGACATGTAAATTGCTTTAGAAGGTTCTGGCAGACTTGTGGAAAACAACTTGCTATTTGACCAGCTGGACTCATAGGTGATTGCTAAAAGGTTACTTAAAAGTGATACCTTTATCTCCTTACTGGCCTTACTGAATAGTGTAACCAAAATGTCCCACATGTCCTGAGTTATCTTTTTACTTTATGGGTCTACCTGGAAGAATATTATACACTTTCCTTTAGCAAAACTTTCTTGTATCTCATAATAAGCCATACATAAGCATTATCAGGTAGACAGTTTTCCATGTGATGGTTTAGAAGTCCAGAAATGCCCAATCAAAAATAGCCCAAAATTCAGTTAATAATTATAAATACTTTGATCATCATTTACTATAGTCTAAGTACTATTCTAAGCCTTTATAGATACCAACTCATTTAATCTTCACAGAGTCATCCTATGGAGTATTTCTGATCTCTATTACCATGTTCATGTTACACTAGAGGAAACTGGGGCTCAGAGATATTAAGTAACTTGTCCAAGGTCACACAGCTAACTAGCAGCAAAGTCAGTATCAAACCAAGTTAACATAACTCCAGATTCATGCTCTTAACCATTAGCCTACACTTAACCCTCAACACAGATATATCACCAAACTGGGAGTTAAAGGAACTAATTTTGAAGCTCAACTCCTCACTACATAGCTACATGAAAATGTGTAACTTCACTTAAAGAATACGAATACCCATATTACCAGGTGGAAAAGATTCACAGATATACACAAAATCTCCTTCCATGGTGTCTCATTCATTAAGAGGTAGGTTCTTCAGTAAATATTCTCTGTATCTAAATTTGATTCCTTCAGATTTTTCATTAGGCCTCCAATTAACCGACAAATAAATTACTGGATCTGTGATGCCTTTAGCAATAACCCCATGAATACCTGAGGAGAAGGCAATGGCAACCCACTCCAGTGCTCTTGCCTGGAAAATCCCATGGATGGTGCAGCCTGGTGGGCTGCAGTCCATGGGGTCGCGAAGAGTCAGACACGACTAAGCGACTTCACTTTCACTTTTCACTTTCATGCATTGGAGAAGGAAATGGCAACCCACTCCAGTGTTCTCGCTTGGAGAATCCCAGGGATGGGGGAGCCTGGTGGGCTGCCGTCTATGGGGTCACACAGAGTTGGACATGACTGAAGTGATTTAGCAGCAGCAGCAGCAGCCATGAATACCTAAATATAATTTGGTTTAACCAGTTAACTCTCTCCAAGAGCAAACTATTGAGGGGAATTGAAAGAAAAGGCAATTCTATTTGGGTGGACCCTGTAAAAAAGTCAATTTGAGGGCATCAGGCACTGAACAGGGCAGGCCTAGGCTGGTGACTGTGGAGTTGTTTTAGCAGCCTGAGGTCACTGTCAGCTAAAAGGTAGATGACGAGACAAGAAACGCCAAAGGAACACTGAAAGGGTGGAACCCATTTTACCTGAGGCAGGAACTTCTTTAATGGCTACAATTTACTCTCTGGCCCAATGCCACATTGGAGCATTTGCCTAATATCATACCAGCAGTCATATATGGATGTGAGAGTTGGACTATAAAGATAGCTGAGCACTGAAGAATGGATGCTTTTGAACTGTGGTGTTGGAGAAGACTCTTGAGAGTCCCTTGGACTGCAAGGAGATCCAACCAGTCCATCCTAAAGGAGATCAGTCCTGGGTGTTCATTTCGAAGGATTAATGTTGAAGCTGCAGCTCCAATACTTTGGCCACCTGATGCAAAGAGCTGACTCATTTGAGGACCCTGATGCTGGGAAAGAATGAGGGCAGGAGGAGAAGGGGACAACAGAGGATGAGATGGTTGGATGGGATCACTGACTCAATGGACACGAGTTTGGGTAAACTCCGGGAGTTGGTGATGGATGGGGAGGCCTGGTGTGCTGTGGTTCATAGGGTCACAAAGAGTCGGACACGACTGAGCAACTGAACTGAACTGAACTGATACCAGCAGTGGGGTTCACAATGGATTTCTCTTATTTCCTCCTAAAGACATTAATGATGATGATGTACATGAACTATCTGAGTACTTTTCCCAATTTTCCATAGTGGCATATAAGGGAAACATCAGAGACCAGACACTCAAGCTTTGGTACTGCCATCTGAGCTCTGTGTAGAGAAGAAAGCTCTGGGCACTGGGAGTGGGCAGAACTACCGTGCTGGACAGAGAACTCCTCAGGCACACAGAGTCCAGGTTCAGCCCGCTGTCCTTCACGGTGGATACATGTGGCATTTCACGCTACAATAAACAGAGGAGCAATCAGGTACCTCAAGTCACCAACTTTTGCTGTGAGTCTCCCCTGAAAGTGACAAATCTTAGCCATCACACACGGAATCTCACAGAAAGCCAGTACATGTTTACTACTGTTGCGTGTCAGAAAGGCAAAAGCTTTTCCAGACACCTTGTAGTACTTTCCTCCAGAGCCAGAACTGTGTCCTGTGACCCCCAAACGCCACTAAAAGGGGTTGTGCGGAGTATTTAGCTTTTCTTACAACCATAGTAGAAGTAAGTTAGGTTACCCTATCTAACATAAGCAGAAATCCATAGCCTAGACTAAGGTAGCAGATGTCAATGAAAGGTGGAATTTTAGAAAGGTGGAATTTTAGAAGGAATCTCACTCCTTCACACAAAGGAGTGAAAAGCAAAATGTAAATTTTTTGAGTGGGGAAGGACAAAGTGAACGGGGAGGATGGAGCTGCCATTCTGATAAAGTTAGACTGATATTCCTACGAAAAATGGGTGAACAATGAGCTCAAAACTTTGATTTATCTCTGGAACTTCTTATCAACATTGATAAGGTGCTTTTTGAGGAAGAAATTTGAAGGGAAAATGAATTATTGATTACTCATGTTAAATGTGGCAAACAAAACTGTGAAATACTCCCAGTATTAAAGGTGGAGGTGAATGTAAAATGCAAATACACACAAATAATTTAAAACCTAATTTAATATTGATAAATAAAAATCAGGTTTCTTTGGTAGCTGATGCAATCCTCATGATTTTTCCCTGCAATTAGTCTTTCTCTGTTCTATCCTTAATATGTACTGTTAGCATCATGTCTTACCAGGGATCAGTAAATATTTGGTGAATAAATGAATGAATAAAATGCATATATAAGATTGAACAGTAGATGGAAATGACTGAAAAAATTGTTTAAGAAGCTATTTAAAGATTTATGTAGGTATTACATTTATCCAGAGAGCAATGATCTAGAATATCTAGTTTAAGTTAAGAAAGAAAGTGTGTGAAGACAAAGAAAATAACTGCAGTTATTAAGGTAATTTTCCAATTTATCCTAATCCTCTAACAAATGAGTTTTTGACCTATCTAATTGTGATAAGAAAAAATTCAATTTAACTTGACTCAATAGTACTACAGGGAAAAGGGTGAGATAAATTAAGGTTAATGAGTCTATATAGATATTTATATTCTTATTATATTGAACACTTTTTACTATTTAGCATATATTTTTATAAGAGTAACATAAAAAATTATAAGAATTATATCTGTTGTCATACACTAGGGTCAGAATAAAGTAGGAGGAAAGAAATCATTCATCTAAATATCAGGAAGAATTTGCTGACAGTGGGAAATGTAAGATTGAGAAAGGGCATAATATGTAGTTATACTATTAGGTTAGACAAAGAATTAAAACATTCATCACTGAAATCAGCCTTCACCTCCAGAGACGTAAACTAGCTAACATAAAGGACGATAGTGATATACACTGCTTGGGTAATAGATGAGACGAGTCAAGGCAAAGATAAATATTTCCAATTTTATAACTCACATGATACTAAGACCCAGTTCAGTTCACTTCAGTTCAGTTGCTCAGCCGTGTCCGACTCTTTGCGACCCCATGAACCGCAGCATGCCAGGCCTCCCCTGTCCATCACCAACTCCTGGAGTTTACCCAAACTCATGTCCATTGAGTCGGTGATGCCATCCAACCATCTCATCCTCTGTCATCCAAAGTCCAAAGTATTGGAATTTCAGCTTCAAAATCAGTCTTACCAATGAACACCCAGGACTGATCTCCTTTAGGATGGACTGGTTGGATCTCCTTGCAGTCCATGGGACTCTCAAGAGTCTTCTCCAACACCACAGTTCAAAAGCATCAATTCTTCAGCACTCAGCTTTCTTTATAGTCCAATTCTCACATCCATACATGACCACTGGAAAAACCATAGCCTTGACTAGACGGACCTTTGTTGGCAAAGTAATGTCTCTGCTTTTTAATATGCTGTCTAGGTTGGTCATAACTTTCCTTCCAAGGAGTAAGGGTCTTTTAATTTCATGACTACAATCACCATCTGCAGTGATTTTAGAGCCCCCAAAAATAAAGTCTGACACTGTTTCACCATCTATTTGCCATGAAGTGATGGGACCGGATGCCATGATCTTAGTATTCTGAATGTTGAGCTTTAAGCCAACTTTTTCACTCTCCTCTTTCACTTTCATCAAGAGGCTCTTCAGTTCTTCTTCACTTTCTGCCATAAGGGTGGTGTCATCTGCCTATCTGAGGTTATTGATATTTCTCCCAGCAATCTTGATTCCAGCTTGTGCTTCCTCCAGCCCAGCATTTCTCATGATGACTAAGACCCAGGATGACATAAATAGCAAATTACCGTAAACCTGAAAACAAAGCGCATATTCTTTTGTTTGTGTCTACCCTTCACTTCCTACCAACATTTCCTACTGGTATATAAAAATTAGATTTCCAACAAGGAAATAAAGCACTGACTATGTTCATTTGTTAGGATGAAGTGTGATCTGTGAATTACAGAATATAATATGCAGTGGGATCCTCTGGTAATTTTTGTGGAAGACAGATAAAGTCAGCTACCCATTATAATGAGCTTCCCCTCTTCTTATTCACCTATTTCATCAATTCTACAAATATTTATTGTTTACTACATTCTAGGCATTATGCTAAAAACTAGATAGTCTCTGCTGTCTTGGAGTGTATAGTCTGCTAGGTGACGGGGGATAGGCATAAAATAACTTACTGCTAAATTATAATCTTCTATTCATTTCTCCATCTTCCTCATTGAAGTGAGAGATTTTGGGGTGAGAACAATGCCTTATTTATCATGATAATCCCCAAAACTAACAAAGTACATGATACCTAGTAGAAATATGGGCATGAAAAAATGGTGGGATAATTAAGTGATTGAAAGGAAGAATGAAGGAAGGAAGCTTAATGAAAAGGGAAGAAAATGGTTGGTAAAGGTAAGTGACTGGAGTTAAAAAAGGATGTCCTCATGTTAAGAGAATGCCACCATTTCAATGGTTAAAATTAGACCTTTAGAAATAAAACCTTCAGAAAAATGATCTGTTTCCATCAAAAGTTGACAAAAAGAGTTTTAGAAAAGATGTCTTTCCACTAAAGACCAAACATATACTTAAACACTTTAAGCTAAGTCAGGAAGTCAGTATTTCATTCCTAGGGCCACTTTGAAATTACCTCATATGGTGGAATCATGAAACGTATGTTTGCCTAGTTTTTTCCACTTGTAGACAGTAATAATTTTTTCTGAGGCACGGGTATGCAAGATTAATTGAAACACGTAATTTCAATTTTAGGTGAAAAATATTAGCCCAATTGGTATGTTCATTTTCCAGTGAGGAACATGATGTACATATTCATTTTGGGTAGACTCAGGAGAGAGTTAGGCAAAATGACTCTCTTAAAGAAACAGAATCTAATTTCTTTTCCAACAGCCTAGAAATACTGGTCTTCTATGACCTGTGACTCCAAGACCTGAGGAAGGTAGAGAGAGTCCTCAGTCACTTCCTGGACTCAGTCTTCTACCCCAGAAAAAGTAGATCTTGGCCAAGTCACCCAAAGGAGACACAAAGAGATTGTTTCAAAACCACAGAAATATAATTAGGAACTCATCCACAAAATTTCCTCAACTTTGACCTAAAACATTTATTTTGGATTTCCAAATTACTCTGTGATCTGTATTTATGACATTTCTAATGACATCTCCTTATGCATTTGATGCACCATGCCAATTTGAGAACAACATCCTCATCCTGAACAAGAATCCAGAAGCTACTGCTTTCCTCCAAGGAATAAACAACCTTTAGGAAATCAATAGAGGAAGCTGTAAAATGTCATTTGGTCTAGCTCATTGCACTAATCAGGTAGATAATTAATCCAGCCAAGACAAAATATTTTTGGCAGGATCTAATTGAAACCAACTATGCTGATAGACTGATGAAAATAATACCCAGCATTTACCAAGTGTTGACTATGAGCCAAGGCCCAAACACTTTTCAAATTATCTTATTTAATCCTCAAATCTTCTAAGAAAGGTACACTTTTTAAAACTGGAGTATAACTGCTTTACAATATTGTGTTAGTTCCTGAGGTACAACAATGTGAATCAGCTATTAGTGCACGTATATCCCCTCTCTCTAGAGCCCCCCTCCCGCCCCCTCATCCCACTCATCTGGGCCATCACAGAGCACTGAGCTGCTTTCCACTAGCGGTCTGTTCTACACATGGTACTGAATGTACTCAATTCATTCAATAGGTGCAATTTTTAATCTCTGCTTCATTGATGAAAAAAATGTAGTACAGATAAATCAGGGGGGGAATCTGGCTAATTTAATCAGAAATTGGGCAACTGAAAGAATTTCTGGTAATGGTAAAAAAAAAAAAAAAAATCAGACTTGAGGAAGATTGGAGAAGGGCAGAACACAGCCCAGATACTTTTACAGAAAGGATGCTGACTCTACCCTCTGCTCCATAACCAGACTCGCAACTCCAAACTGTGTCAGAAAAAGTCTGTATCTGACCCTACACCTTGGGTCATTTCCTCAAACCTCAGAGTCCTAGGGAGGAGCTGGACTTAGGTCAAGCGTCTCTGTATTAGTTGGCAGGAGCCAGGAAAATGCTAAAGCTATTCAACACATTCATATCCACCTTTGGCTTCCTTTGTGGGGAAATATAATCCTCTTTTCTTGAAATAACCTTCAGATTTTCTCCCAAGTGGGAAACCAGATTTGACCATGAAAATGTCACCTACACCATTCTCAAAAGTTTATAGGCAAGAATATTATTGCACTGCGCTTTTTAGCCCTATAAACACAAACTTCTAATGTACTCATGCTGCAAACTCTTTTATTATAATAGTTTTGATCCTTAGAGCAAAATAAGTCTTGCCCTAAAAGACTCCAGAAGTGTGGCTGCTGCTGCTGCTGCTGCTAAGTCGCCTCAGTCGTGTCCGACTCTGTGCGACCCCATAGACGGCAGCCCACCAGGCTCCCCCGTCCCTGGGATTCTCCAGGTAAGAACACTGGAGTGGGTTGCCATTTCCTTCTAAGAAATAAAGCTTCAGCCACTTACTTCTAACCTATATCTTTCTTTCAAATTAAATAATTGAGATTAATAATGTTTCTCTCATTCTCTCAATCTTTTCTATTCCTCAGCCAAATGGTAATTTCTCAGGAATGAATTACAATATTGTTTCTACCTGCTCATTTCCATATTGGTAAAATACTTCTAATCTTAATGAATGATCCTCCATCAAATCAATTATTCATTTTTTTAATATTTTATGTTCCCCACTCTATAGATCTATTATTAACTTATAAATGTTAACATGGGAAGATGCCACCATTGAGCTTCATCAATAATGGATTGTTTTATTTTTTTAATGATTTTTTTGTACTATTGATTGTTAGCGGGTTTGACCTGAAGGGCCTTATGCTTTTTCCATTAAAAATGGAAGTAAGCAAAGGCTCAGTGTGGAATAACACTTAAAATATGCTAGAGTGTACCCTGATAGTCTTAATGAATTGAAGTGGATGTTACCAGTCTAACTATTTGGAAAATGGTCCAATTGATGAATTTACAGATAGTATATGAAAAGTCCTTCTAAAATTGAGAATCAGTAATTAGGAATAATGATGTAAAAAAAAACAAAAAAACTAATCATCTTCACCACAAAGTCACCGTCGGACTCTGCTAAAATGAATCCATGCTGCAAGTCAAATCTAAAAACAGTCTCATATAATGAGGAAAAGGCAGAAAACTTCATAGTAAATCATTATATATTTAGTGCATTGAAATAAAAGACTATCATGAAAATAAAACATGTTGACCAAGGAAAAGAATAAAATGCTTGGTAACTATGAATAGAAAAAAATTAGTCCCAGTTATATTTAGATACTTCACTGTGGAAAAAAGTTAACTTCAATCAGCCAGAAAAGCTAGTCCTTTACCTACAGTGTAGGTCTTTGCTCCATTTTACCTTTATCACCATATATATATTTTTTAAAGGGGAAAACAGTAAGTTTATATTTAGCAAAAAGATGTTTCTTTCATTTTTCATTAATGCATCAAACATTTATGGACCAATGTTTATGGGAAAACACTGGGATAACCCACATGGGGGTCATTGATATGGTTGTCTCTGCTTTCAGAATGATTATAGTTGATTAACAAAAATATAAAATGTAAGTAATTATATAAGTAATAAAGGTATAACAGCAATATTAAAGATACAGGTAAGTGCTAGGGAAGTTTAAAAGCAAAAAATAATATTAAACTTTGAGCAAGGTTTTCATTTCAATTTTTAAATTAAAACCAAACTCTATACTGTGTTGTAAAATGATATTTTCTCTTCTATGGAAATGATTTGGATCTGGGTTATGCATTAACTTGCAGCTATAAAACATCAGAAATGATCAATCTAGGGAGATGGAAAATCACATAAATTCTAAAGGTCTTAAAAACAATTCTCAAGGGTGAAATCTCCTGTATTATGACTTCACACACCACTTTATGGCATGTAAATCTTAGGAACTATAAGAGAAGGTTATAAATTGCTCGATCCCATAAGATAGCCAGGTGTCCTTGGGTAGACCTTTCTATGTCTCAGGTTCTCAACCGTAACATAAAGGGGTGAAGCTTAGAATCTCTACGATCCTTTCAAGGTCTAATATCCTGAGATTCTAAGACTTTTTACATGGGCCATTTTTCATGCAACCAATTTTCAATCCATGAATAAATGTTGTTAGGTTACCAGTTCCACATAAAGGGACCGTACAGAAGTAATTAGATCCCCATGGAAAAGCAATGCCCTATATGTGTCCCATGCCTCATAAATAGTATACTATGAACATTTGTGAATCCTATGCAAAGTAAGGAAAGACTTGAAATCTCCTTATTTATTTGGAAACAGTATTTTTTCTTATTAGAGACACTCAGACTATACTCATTTGCACAAAATAGAGAACACAATCTTATAAACACACCACTTTTTGATGAAAATGGTACTTGTATACAAGGACTGGAAGGGTATCAAGATAGAGCTGCCAAATAAATTTCAGTAAAAGGGATCCTAATATGAAATTTAAGGTTTTGTTGATTTACATGATATATTCCAGTCTACATCTCCACCAAACCTTCAACCTATCTGCCAAGTCTGTGTAAGTACTTTTATTCTTCTTGATGGTTGTATATTTGCTGTTAAAATCACAGATGAGGCTAAACCTCATATTGAGTTGATGATGTAGAAAAACCACCGAACAGCAATAGAAGGAGCCGCCAGGTATCTGCAAGAACTCTTTTAATAACACCCACTACTTTCCACCTTCTATTTTATGTTGTGGACTTTCTTCTCTTACATTGTTAGTTAGTAGAGGGAGGGATCCATGTCTGATTTATTTTATATCTGTCACTATGTCTCTAGCATTGCTATTTCTCAGGCAGTGGTTACCTGATAAATATTTCCTAAATGATTCATTAGACATAGATATATCTAAGCAAAGGAAAAGCAATGAATCCCCTCGTGACAACCCAATCTAAATACATAGTTTTCATGAATTGTATCCTTGAGGTCTGAATCCCTTTGGTTGTCCATGAGATATTTTGATTCCTTTGAAGTTAGTCATCTGTTCAGGCCTTATATGTTTATCAAACTTGTCTATCAGACAATGAAGCTTTAAGGCTTGGACTGTTTCTTCTATTTAATTCAAAGTTGGAGACTGACACTACATAGAGAAACTTTGGATGCTGATGCAATTCTGGTGGTCTCCACGCTAACGATGCCTCTTGTCTGAATAAATAATACAATCAACGACACACTAATTGTTCATTTCTCTCCTGTTTCTTCTATATGATACAAAAGGATTCCTTTCACTTAAAGAAAATGGGTATGAAAATACTTTTACCTTCAATTTTATAGGTTAAGGAAATTTCTAACAAACTATTTTAAATATAAAGAAAAGATATCACTGATGATTTGGCATGTTGGCAGAGATATTTGGAAAAATTTTGTGCTTTGTGTTGATCATAATTTAAGTAGTAGGGACACAACAGCACATGTTCCATTCAATTTGGGCTATGGATCAGGAAGAACGTGACTGAAAATATCATCATCACTTCTCAGAGGACAGAAAACAAACATCATATATTCACTCTGTGATCCCCCTAGATCATGAAAAAGTTACCCTTCTTTCTCTGAATTAGTTTATCTACCATCCCCAGGGACTATCCGTAGGATTTTTCCCTAAACATTAAGATCATAAACTTTTCTCTTTTTCCCAAATGTGGTACTCTTTGCTGTAATGTGGGAAGTGGAGACCTGTAAGAATTTAATTTGCTGAAGGTTAAGCAGAGTCATGATTGTAAAACTCCTAACAATCCATTTTGGCTAAGAGTAGATATCTAGCTAGGTGGCTCTTTTCTTTAGGAGAACATCTAGAGCATGGTGTGTCCATAATATAGAAAAAGAGGAGAGGGGTTAAGCTGCAAAATAAAATGCTCATCTTCCATTTTTTAAAGTATTTATTTGCCTGTGCTGAGTCTTAGTTATGACATATAAGATCTTTGATCTTCCTTGTGGAATTTTTGGTTGTGGCTTGTGGGATATAGTTCCCTAACCAGGGATCAAACTCAGGCCCCCTGCATTGGGAGTGCAAAGTCCTAGCCACCGGGCCAAGAGGGAAGTCCCCAGGTATCTTCCAATTTTAAAATGGCAATTTATTACCATCTCTGTTTCCTCCTCTCCCATTATTAATTAAGTTAACATTAAGATCTTGGAAGTTAACATAAATGACAAGGAACTTTGAACACAGTTTAGTTGGGTAAGGGTGAAAATGACACAAAGCATAGGCACCCAGAACTGTGCTCCTAGAAAACAGTGTGTGAGGCACAGATTTCTTTAGCTTGATGGATGTGATGAAGGACCAAAACAAAATTTTCTCACTCAGAGAAAAAAAACTGAGATAAAAGCATTGGCTACAGAGGCATCTTGTATCACATTTGACCTCCTCAAAGTGGCAGGAATGCGAGGACAAAGCCTCATTACTCATTTAAAAATAAGTAATAGGACATCCTGTACCCAGAGCAGCAGGTAAGGAGCTTGGAAGTCATCACTCCATCCTAAAAACAGATGAAAACTGAACAAACTGAAAAATCAACAACTCTTCTAAGATGTGTAAGTGAGGTCTGTCCCCCTGTTTTGCCAAAAGTTACTTTCATTTTAGGTTCAAAAGACTGGTTAACTAAAGAAACCACTTGTTACTCACAAATAAAGAATTTCAATTTTTTACAGGAGATTATTTGACTTAATCTCATATACAGTCACTAAAAGAAAAGAAATAGAAACAATAGAGAGAAGTAAGAGGGTCTATATCACCAAACTGGACTGACCTACATCCAGACTTGAACAACACTGGGAAGTCCCTGTTAACAGCAATCTGGAGTCCCAATTGGAAAAGGTCCCAGGCAGTGCGCCCACCCAATAGGTGAGACTTCAAATTGCAGTTTGGGAGCTTCCACTTATAATCCCAGGCCACAAACTGATATCATCCTGTTTGTGTGCAAAAATGCAACTCTGATTTAACTTTTACAATGCTGTTTTTTCACTTTGGACCCCCGGGGCAGGGTGGTACTGTCCAGACCCTCAGGGGCTTAAGAGATTCCAAGATCCACTCCCCTTCTTACATGAAGTGCTGCCTGACTTTCTGTGTTTGCAGGCAGGCACAGAATCAGGGCAGTGTCCAAGCAGGTCAGAAGCCTGAACAAGACTTCCTTCAATTTCTCTAATATCCCCAGTGAAGAGAATATTCCTATTCATGGGAAGGACTGATGATGAAACTGAAGCTCCAATACTTTGGCCACCTGATGTGAAGAACTTACTCTTTAGAAAAGACCCTGATGCTGGGAAAGATTGAATGCAGGAGGAGAAGGGGATAGCAGAGGATGAGATGGTTGGATGGCATCACTGACCCAATGGACATGAGTTTGAGCAAGCTCCGGGAGTTGGTGATATACAGGGAAGCCTGGTGTGCTGTAGTCCATGGGGTCGCAAAGAGTCAGACACAACTGAGTGACTAAACTGAACTGAACTGAACTGAATATCTCCAAATGCGAGAGACAAACAGATGAATCCAGAGAATCAGAGCAGCGTCTGTGGGAATCAGTGTGGGTAGGGATACCTGAACTGTCCTTTATGAATAATTCTGGGAAAAAAACACCAATCGAAAATTCTGTACCCTGTGAATGTATCCTGTAACAGTGAAGAAGAAATAAAAACTTTCTAAGACAAACAAAAGTTGAAATTTTGTTGCTGGTGAACCTGCCTTGCAAGGAAGTTTAAAAGAAAATTCTTTAGAAAGAAGGAACATATGTCAGAAACCTGATAGGAAGGATATCAGTGAAGGAACGAATAAACAATAAACCATTGTTTCTAGAGACAGTACATAAATAAAAAATTGCTGTATAGATAGACTCCTATGTCACTAATTAACTAAAGGCTAAAAATGAGGCCTAAAGACAATCATTGCTATTTTTAAATATTATTTTGTTTAATCCCTATAAGCTTGTCAGTCAATGTGGAAAACATTCTGATATTCTTTTTATGTGACCTTATTTGTTCCCCCATACAATTTAGGCTCATTTTAGCTATTAAATTTTGTATGTTGTATACTTTAAAAGATGGCTAATAATCAGAGAAAAACAAATGCAGCATATTTTAAACTCTCTTCAAAAAGCAATAAAGGAATAAGGAAAACAAACCACAAAGAACACCTCTGAAAACATGTTTCTACAGATTAAACTTCATGACCTCAGCCATTTCCAAGAACTTTAATGAAATTTAAAAAAAATACAAGTCTATAAAATAAGAGATCACAAGAGAGATATGGATTGAAGAAATGAGGAGACATCAGATTAGGAAATGAAAAATGATTTGGCAGAACTTAAGAGAGAAAATGCAAATAATAAAACCGTCACAAAATAAAGTCTGCATTGGAAGCAGCAAAATAGAAAAGAAGATGGATGTGCAAGAAAAGCTTAAGAGAAGTGAACAAATGATCCAAGAATTTCTAAAGAAAATGGAATGCATGTAATACAAACGTGATTCAACTTAGGCACAATCGGTGTCTCCAAAAGGTGAGGAAAAAAAACAAACAAAACAGATTTTTTTTTTAATTATTTTTCATTCAAAGAAACTTCAGAAACTGAAGACAACTGACTCTGAAGTTTTAAGAAGTACTTGGTGTTTCAGGAGAAAAAAAAGTTACTTACTGTTTACCAACCAGACCCAAGAGTAAAATAATTGACCTACTGGACTTTACATATAAAGAAATAATCTCAAAAATCAAAGCAGAGAAACCATGGCAGTTTAAAGAGGAAAATAATCAGACAGTTCTCAGAATGTCTTTGAGCAGGTAAGCTACACACATGAAGCCCCAAGGAAAGAAAGTGAGGCCATAAATTTGTGTACCCAGCCAAAATATCATTCAAGTATAAGATGGACATTTTCAGTTACATGAATCAGATCATAGATTTCATAAGCCTTTCTTAAAGAATCAACTTGACTTGTCGTACTGATGAGAAGGTGAACTAGACATGGAATTAGGTAGCCTCCTCAAATCACAATACAGTGCTGGAGATGTTATAGAAGTGAGAAAGAAACAGATGTGAGAAAATATCATAGAAACCTTGATAATCCTTTGGTGGAAATAGAAGGAGCCTGAGTTCTGGCATATATGCTGAGGGCAGGAACAGTAATAGAGTTCAAAGGCTAGGGGTCACATTTGAGAATAGAGAAAAAGAGGAGTTTTGTAGTCATTCTTTGCTATTCCTTCCCCCTTTACATCTTTTATCACACTGTTTACCATTCCATTGGCTCTGTGGGATTGAAAAAATACATACATACAGAATATAAAATAAAATCCACAATCATATCAGGCTGTGATATATCCACAGTCTTGTGCTAGTACCAGCCTGGAATGACCAGGTAACTTGAGATCAGTGTTCTGGCCAGATAGGGAAGGGACAAGAACAAGCATAGGCCCATGGTAGACCCTGAGCATTTCCCCTCTATGTTAAAATACCTTGAGGACTAGACAACTACAACTCACAGAACCAGCATTTGGGAAAGAGCAAAGACTGAACTAAAAATATAAGGACATTTACTAGGGAAAGGGAGTACAGCAGAGGCGGAAAATGAGAATGGTTCATCCCAGTAGATCACAATCCCAAAGAATCTTCTCCCTGAAACATGTTCCCCTTCTGAAATATTCCAAGAGGGATGTAATCTAGTATTTTGCCAGTATTTCTTCCCAAGAACACATTACTAGACCCAGAGAATGATCTCATGAGGGAAAAGGAGACATTTAAACATAAATGCTATTTTAAAAATTCAATAAATTTAAAAACCTATAACAAACAAAGCAAAATTAATATAATACATTAGAAAAGAAGAATTTTAAATAAGTATAATAAATGTACTTGAAGAGATAAGGGAAGATACTGGAGATAAGATACAGAAATGGATTGTCATTTGGAAAAGAAACAAAACAAGTAGAGATTCAGGGTATGAAAAATGAAATAGATCAACAAAATTAAAAGGCAATCTACTGAACAGGAGAAGATATTTACAAAGTATATTTGATAAGATTAATATCCAAAATATATAAAGAACTCAAATAGCATAAAAAACCCCAAACAATCCAATTAAAAAACAGACAAAGGACCTCAAATTTATACAATGTTACATGTCAAAATTTTCAATTAGAACAGTGTTCTCAGAAGTAGATGAAAAGAATTACACCTCCCAATACAATTTTACTTCAACAATGTTCTTAGACAGTAATTATAGAAGGAAAAAAAGAAAAGGAAAAAAAAAAAACTAAAGCCCAACATTGGATTTTAGACGAATTTCAATTGAGGAAGAAAGATATATAAAAAAATTCTAGAGAAATACAATAATTCCATGGTTACATAAGAACTTGTAATCATTTTGACCTAGGGTTAGCAAACTATGGACCCATGGGCCAAATCTAACCCTCAGCCTATGTTTGTTAATAAACTTTTACAGAAACACAGCAACACTTACTCATTCACATACCATTTATGGCCACTTCAGTGACAGAGTGGAGTAGATGTGAAAAGACTCAATGGCCCATAAGCCTAAAGTATTTACCTTCTGGCGCTTGCAGAACAGATTTGCTGAACCCCAGATTTAGATGACGAGGAAGAAGGAAAAACTCTTATGCTATAATATTATATAAGAAATTATATGAATACACTAATAATAAATAGGAAGAAAGACTGGCAGGAAATAGCAGTTATATTTGGATGGTAGCAATATGGCTGCTCTCTCTCTTTTTTTTTAAATGGGGGAAATTGTGGTTGTAATACATTTGTATTACTTTTATTTTTATCTTATGACATTATTTTTCTGCTTTGTAAGAATGTGGCAACCACAAAATCAGAATTAAGCAATATGAAAACAGAAACAATGTGAATTAAAGTTCAATTTCAAGATATGGACAAATCTATTATATGGAAAGCGTGACCAGCTTGCCTGTACAAAACTGTTTTTTTTTTTAATTCCACAAAAGTAAAGGAAAATTATCATAGCCTGTAAGAGACCATTTATGGTCACTAACCAACAAAATAACAGTGCTACCTTATATTTGCATAAAATATTTTAGTTTACAGACATTAGTTCATTCAACCATAGACTAAAAAGATTGATAAATTTCTATATCCTTTTCAAAATGGAGAAAGGAGAGTGAGAGATTACGCACCTTTGCCAGGGTCAAGGAGATTTCAAGTGTATGAAAGAGGAACAGAAAATGGAATTTTCAAGAACATCACCATTGTATCCACCTTTAGTAATAAATAAAGGCTTTCTGGATTCTCTTAAAGTGACTAGACTTTAAACATTGTTTTTCTTTCATTACAAATTCTTTTTGCTTACTGATTTGTTGAAATAATACTGAATAAGCTTGTGATCCCCTTTTTGTTATCACTATCTTCAATTAAGTAATCACAAATTCAGTTTAATGTGTGACACTTGTTACCAAATGCCTTTGAAATAATAATTTTCAAATAAAAAGATTATTAATCAGTCCCTAAAAATTAAAGTCCATGTGGGCCATGAATAAGAGGAACTTAAAGTAACAGTTACATATCTCTCTTGGTTTCATGTTCAGTTCAGTTAGGATACTGTTTTATTTAACTATGTGCAGTTTTATAATGGGCTTCCCTGGTGGCTCAGCTGGTAAAGAATCCACCTGCAATGAAGGAGACCTGGGTTCGATCCCTGGGTTGGGAAGATCCCCTGGAGAGGGGAACAGCTATCTACTCCAGTATTCTGGCCTGGAGAATTCCATGAACTGTATATAGTCCAAGGGGTCCCAAAGAGTTAGACACGACTGGGTTCAGTCTGTAAAGAATCTGCCTGCAATGCAGGAGACTGCCTGCAGTGCAGGAGATCCAGTTTTAATCCTTAGGTCAGGAAGATCCCCTGGAGAAGGAATACTCACTCCAGTATTCTTGCCTAGAAAATTCCGTGGACAGAGGAGCCTGGTGGACTACAGCCCATGGGGTTGCAAGAGTCAGACACAACTTAATGATTAAATCACTATGATGTAAAATGTCATTTTTCAGTGTGACAAAAGTGCCTAGATCTAAGTCATCAACTCTTCATGCATCCTGGAAGATCTGTTAGGGGGCATATGTCTGCCTTCAGGACCGCCTAAGTCTCAAGTTCCAAAACATAATACAAAACTCTACTGGACTGTCTCATATGACAAAGGATCCTTTTATTCTACTCCTTAACTTTGATAAACACAATAGAGTAGTATAATGGATGAGGCTACCAATATTAATAACAAACTTTAATTATTTTGATGGACATATTTCTTACGGTTGCAATAAAAAAGAAGTTAAACTTTATTTCATTGTAAACTATAGCTTTTTTTTTTTTTTCATTATCTTGTTTTGGAAGTCAGTAATACATCACAATTCAGGAAACTTTTATAAGCCCCTGTGCTAAAGAGGCTTCAATGACCAAGGAAATCAAAGGCAAACAAACCCACTGAGGCTCTGGGTATGTAGCACTCAACTTCAGCTTCATTAGAGAATTTTCTTTGAAATATTATGTTTAGTCTCTAAAATGCACGTTTGTTTTCTAGTTCTTACATCTTTCATAAGATGTAACAGAAAAACCTAAATGAACTTTTCGGCCATACAATACATATGTGTGTCAATAAAAATTTCAAATTACTTAAGTGTAATTGATGTTCAAAGAACACGCTGCTTGCTTGGGTATACAGCAACCTCAAGTATCCACTGACGTGTTCATGTTTAAACCCAAGTTTAAATTAAGCCTGTATTGGGAAGCAAGTGCAATATGACTATATCTCATCATTTTAGCCTTAAATGCAAAAAAAAAAAAATTATATTGGTCTGACTTACATGGAAGTTGTTCTGTCTCAACTTCCTCAACTGTAAAACCTACAAGCCCCCAAAAGCTTCCAATACCTCCCATAGCACTGCCTCTCCCATCCTCCACGCCTTAATCCTGTGCTGCCTTTGTCTAAAACACTCTCCCCATCCACCTGCTCCTAGGACATAAGAATAAATTCCAGTGCATCCTCTGATTTTCCCTGAAGTCTTTTAATTACTTCTCTATGAAATATTATCATCCAGGTAGATGCTGGTATTCCATGTTTAAAAATTAATTTTATTGATCTATAGTTGCTTTACAATGTGCTACTTTCTACTTTTGAGTTCCAGTAGGAACTCAAAAGATAATCGGGATAGATAAATGAAGTAAACAAATTAATTTAAGCATCGCTTCTTTGGAACTTCACATACATCAGGTCATTCAGTGAAAAAGTTCTTTATTCTTATAATTCATTAACTGCATCAGGAAGAATTTAAGCTAAGAAAATGAATATGAACACACTATTGGAAGGTGCTACATTCTGTCAGTCTTTCCTGGGATAAGAACTACTAATCCATTCTACTAGGGAAGCAAAAAAGTTACGAATTTATATAATATGCCACTTGTCTTCTATTTTGAATTAAGTCACTCTTGAAACACAACTCAGAGGCAGCTAATGAGCCCTTAGCATGATTTGGCAGCCTGTAATATTAAATAGTGTTTAGACTCCACACAATTTTCTGTACTATCTATCACAAGTCCACGTTAAAAAAAGAGTTGAATAAATCCACAGCCATCCATATGATCCCACTATAACTTCCTCAAGAAATCTGACCTCAAAGTAAAAATAAAGTCATTGCTACTTTACCTAGAATGTTGCTGGGCATTAACATTATGTAAGTTAGCTTTTTCTTTAATATAGTTTTAATATAAAAACAAAGTTCAGTTGGCCATCTTTTCTCATTCAAATCTTATTCTTCAACAGCTGTAACATATAATTCTGGAGATACTTATTTCAAACCTAGGTGTTGTTGCCATTTAATTGTTTCTATAGAAATGAACTGGACATTACAGAAAGAGTGAATTTCAGATCTAACTGAGAACATGTGAATCCTGCATGTTATAGATGAGAAAACTGAGGGCTGATAAAGTGGTGACAAGATCCAGGTCACCTAGGTACACACTTAAAACCAGAACCAGGCTGGGACTTCCCTGATGGTCCAGTGACTCAGACTCCAAGCTCCCAATGCATGGGGGCCAGATTCAATCCATGGTCAGGGAACTAGGTCACAAATGCGGCAACTGAGAGTAGGTATGCTGCAAATAAGAACCTGTATAGCCAAATAAATAAATATTTTTTTAAAAATCAGCAATAAGCTTTATACTTAAATCTTCTACAACACATCATTTTTAAAATTTTTATTATTATTATTATTATTTTTACTTTACAATATTGTATTGGTTTTACCATACATCAACATGCATCTGCCATGGGTGTACATGTGTTCCCCATCCTGAACCCCCCCTCCCACCTCCCTGCCCATACCATCCCTCTGGGTCATCCCAGTGCACCAGCCCCAAGCTTCCTGTATCCTGCATCAAACCTGGACTGGCGATTCATTTCTTATATGATATTATACATGTTTTAATGCCATTCTCCCAAATCATCCCCCAACTCCCTCTCCCACAGAGTCCAAAAGACTGTTCTATACATCTGTGTCTCTTTTGCTGTCTTGCATACACGGTTGTCATTACCATCTTTCTAAATTCCATATATATGCGTTAGTATACTGTATTGGTGTTTTTCTTTCTGGCTTACTTCACTCTGTATAATAGGCTCCAGTTTCATCCACCTCATTAGAACTGATTCAAATGTATTCTTTTTAATGGCTGAGTAGTAAGTACTCCATTGTGTATATGTACCACAGCTTTCTTATCCATTCATCTGCTGATGGACATCTAGGTTGCTTCCATGTCCTGGCTATTATAAATATGCCATCCTATTCTTTCATTCTTTTTGATTTATCCTCCCTATTAAAGTGTTGATCTTCAATAATAAAATTTTATAATTTTGAGTTTTATAATAAAACTTTTACATTTGCTAAGCGAATTCCCTTCCTTAAACATAGTATTTTAGAGTGAAATTGACTTTTCTACCAAAGTTTCTAGAGGTTTTAACATTAAAGACATCTAAAGGACTCTTAGGAATGTTCTTACATCAGCATGACTTTCAGTAGGGAGTAAAGGGATCATGTATAGAGGAAAATTGACTTGGTCTTCATTAGGACAAGATATAATATGTTGCACCCAGAAACAAAGTACAGCAAATCCTCAGTCAAAAGGACTGACAATTCTAATTTATTAAATATTTGCCAATTTATGCAACACTGTTTTTCAGAGTCAACTATTTTATAGATTGGTGGTGGTGGTATAGTTGCTCAGTTTTGTCTGACTCTTTGGGACCCCACAGACTGTAGCCCTCCAGGCTCCTCTGTCCATGGGATTTCTGAGGCAAGAATACTGAAATGATTTGCCATTTCCTTCTCCAGGGGATCTTCCTGACCCAGGAATCGAACCCAGTCTCCTGCATTGCAGGTGGATTCTTTACCAACTAGGCCACCAGGGAAGCCCCATTTTATAGATTAGATCAATATAATCCCACTCATCTGGAGTGATACTGTGTTTCCTAGGGGCCATCAAGAAACATGTGGAAAGGAGTAGGTTTCTAGTGGTCAGAATGCCTGGAGAAAGCTTATTGCAAGCAGTGGATTACTGTCCTACAGTAACTAAACATTCTGCCAAAGAGGTCTCTTCCCACCCACATGCCAACAGGACTTTTCCCAAGAACCCCTGAGCCAGAAATAAAGCACATTTGATTCTCTTGTTTCAGCATTCAAAAATAGCATGTTTTTAAGCTACTGAATTAAGTAGTCAGTTAATACTGAGGAAATTTACTAATTTCTTACAAATCTTTGATTATAGATTCACACTGCTAAACGTATTACAAACATACCTCGTTTCACTGTGCTTCACTTTATTGTGACTTACAGATGCTTTTTTTAACAAATTGAAGGTTTTTGGCAACCCTGCATCGAGCAAGTGTATGAGTACCATTTTTCCAACAGCATTTGTTCACTTTTTGTCTTTGTGTCACATGTTGGTAATTCTTGCAATATTTCAAGCTTTTTCATTATTATTATTATTATATTTGTTATGGTCATCTGTGATCAGTGATCTTTGATGTCACTCTTGTGTTTATTTGGGGGCCTGCAAATGGTACCCATATAAGATAGCAAACAATGAATAAACATTTGTGTGATCGGACTGCTCCATCAATCAACCAATCCCTGTCCCTCTCCCTTTCCTCAAGCCCCCTTATATGCTGAGACACAACAATATTGAAATTGGGCCAATCAATAACCCTACAATGGCTTCTAAGTGTCCAAGTGAAAGAAAGGATCACTTCAAATCAAAAGCTAGAAATGATTCAACTTAGTGAGGAAGGCATTCTGAAAACAGATATAAGATGAAAGCTAGGAGTCTTGAGTCAAATACTTAGCCAAGTTGTGAACACAAAAGACAAGTTCTTGAAGGAAATTAAAAGTGCTACTCCAGTGAGCACATGAACGATAAGTGAAACAGCCTTATTGCTGATATGGAGAAAGTTTTAGTGGTCTGGATAGAAGGTCAAAGTAGTCACAACCTTCCTTTTAAAACAAAGCCTAACTATCTTCAATTCTATGAACGTTGAGAGAGCTAAGGATGTTGCAGAAGAAAATTTTTAAGGTAGCAGATGAGGTTTAAGAAAAGAAACTGCCTCCATAAGTAAAAATGTAAGGTGAAGCAGCATGTGCTAATGCAGAAGCTGTAGCAAGTTATTCTGAAGATCTAGCTAAGATAATTAATGAAGGTGACTATACTAAACAACAAGTTTTCAATGTAGATGAAACAGCTTTCTATTGGAAGATGATGCCATTTAGAACTTTCATAGTTAAAGAGAACTCAATGCCTGGGTTCAAAGTTTCAAAGGAAAGGCTGACTAACTCTCTCATTAGGGGTTAATTCAGCTGGTGACGTGAAACTGAAGCCAATGCTCATTTACCTTTCTGAAAAGACCCAAAGAATGACGTAAAATATACTTTCCTTGTGCTCTATAAATGGAACAGTAAAGCCGGGGTCACAGCACATTTGTTTACAACATGGTTTACCGAATATTTGAAGCCAAATGTTGAGACTTAATGCTCAGAAAAAAACATACCTTTCAAACTATTACTTCTCATTGACAATGCACCTGGCCACCCAAGAGCTCTAAACAGAGATGTACAATGAGATTAATGTTGTCTTTAATGCCTGCTAACACTACATCCATTCTATAGCCCATGGATCAAGGAGTGATTTCAAGTCTCATTATTTAAGAAATACATTTTGTGAGGCTTTAGCTGCCATAGATAGTGAGTTTTCTGATGGGCCTGAACAAATTGAAAACCTAAAAAAAGATTCACTATTCTAGGCACCATTAAGAAGACCCAAGATTCATAGAAAGAGTTTAAAATATCATCATTAAAAGGAGCTTGGAAAAAGTTGATTCCAACTCTCATGAATGACTTTGAAGGATTCAAGACTTCAGTGAAGGAAGGTGCAGAGCTGGTGAAAACAGCAAGTGAATTAGAATTAGAAATAGAGCCCGAAGGTATGACTGAATTGCTGCAATCTCATGATAAAATATTAATAGATGAAGAGTTGCTTCTTATGAGCAAAGAAAGTGGCTTCTTGAGATAGAATCTACTCCTGGTTGAAGATGCTGTGAAGATTGTTGAAATGACAACAAAGGATTCAGAATATGTCATAAACTTAGTTGATTAAGCAGTGGCAAGATTAGAGATGATTGGCTCAAATTTTGAAAGTTCTTCTCTGGGAAAAACACTATCAAACAGCATTTCGGGCTACAGAGAAACTGTCTGTGAAAGGAAGAGTCAATCGGTGAGGCAAACTTCACTGTTGTCTTACTTTAAGAAACTGCCAAAACCACCCAAACTTCAGCAGCCACTACCCTAATCAGTCAGTAGCCATCAACAAGAAGCAAGACCAACCATCAACAAAAAGATTATGACTTCTCAGGGTATATGCCCAGTAGTGGGGGCAGAAACCAAACAACATTGTAAAGCAACTATATCCCAATTAAAAAAAAATATATATACATATATATATGACTTGCTGAAACCTCACATGATTGTTAACATTTTTTAGCAATAAATTATTTTTTATTGTACATCACTTTTTTAGATATAATGCTATTGCACATGTAGACAACAGGAGAGTATAAATATGCCTTTTATATGCACTGGGAAACCAGAAAATTAGTATGACTCACTTCATTGTGATATTTGCTTAATTGAGGTGGTCTAAAACCAAACCTGCAGTACCTTCGAGGTACATCTGCACTAAAGTAATTTTCCTTACTGTATTTTTTTGCATTTGTTGTGTTTTTCTTAAGGGATAAGGTAATGAGGTAAAAATCAAAAAACAGTTAACTATTGAAAGCTTTGTTTAAAACAAAATTAATCTTGCTTTTGTCAGCTACTGTTAACAAACAAAAAATGCTACCTTGGAGTTATGTTAAACTTTGCTTTACCAAGGACTATACAGAAATACTTGAGCAAATGTGGTATAAGGACCAGCTGCTGATGGTACCATACAAGTAAAGAAGCAATGAGATTCTGAGGAGAAATAAGCCAGTGAAAAGGGTCGTTGCTTGTGTCCATTGCTTTTTTGTGACACTTCGGTAAAAAGTCAGGTCTCAGGCAAGCATCTGAGGTGAGAGCCCGGTGGAGTAAGCTAAAATCCTAGATAGGTCATTAACATCACATCTATCGCAGGACCATGATATCCTAAGAAAGGGCCCTCAAATCATAAGGACACCATCCTTGGGATACAGGGAGAAGGGAGGATAATTGAGTAATACCTTCTTCTTTCTCCATCTCCCCACTAAAGCATGGGGAATATAGTCAAAAATATTGCATTATTTTTTTATGGTTACAGATGATAACTAGATTTATTGTGGTGATCATTTCTCAAGGTAGTCAAATGTTGACCCACTAGGCTGTACATATGAAACTAATGTAATATTGTATGTCAATTATACATCAATAAAATTTTTAATAATAAATAAATATAAACTAAAAACTAAAACAGATGGCCACACTTTCTCAAATGCCAATATTTATTTATCTATTCATTTATTATTGAATTTTTTTTGATGTGGACCATTTTTTAAAGTCTTTATTGAATTTGTTACAATATTGTTTCTGTTTTATGTTTTAATTTTGTTGCCATGAGGCATGTGAGATTTTATCTCCCCTACCAGGGATTGAATCCACACCCCGTACACTGAAAAGTGAAGTCTTAACCATTGGACTGCCAGGGAAGTCCCCCCAACATTTATACTTAAGACTTAGAATCTAGAATGACTCAATCGGGTAGAAAGCAAAAATCTTTTCTACATTTCATGCACTTTGTCCACAGTCTTCATTAAGTGACTTTTCAATTAAACTCATTATCCTTAAGATCATATATCCTCCAAGTTATGCTTTGCATTTCTAACTCAAGGGTTCTATGGAAAACCTGTACTCCTAATTAAAAGCGATAAATCCATTGAAGTAAATTTTGATTTCAATAAATGTCAAACACACAAAAATATATGTAAAAGAGATAAGCAACAAGGATTTATTGTATAGCACAAGGTACTATATTCATGTCTTGTAATAACCTATAATAGAAAAGAATCTGAAAATATATGTGTGCGTGTAACTGAATCACTTCTCTGTAAAACTAACACAATTTTGTAAATCAACTATACTTCAATTAAAAAAAGAAATATCAAACTTGGCTATCAGTGATATTTTAGGGATTTTTTGTGTGCATATTTGCTCGTCTCTGAAATAAAACTGGCTTTCCTATCTGTCGGTAATAATTCTATGAAAAAAGGAAATGCATCTGAAGAATTTCTGGCCATTGAGATACCTGGTATCAGTAGTGCTGCGATTATCCATCCACGTGCAAAAGCTTTTACTGACCTATTTTTTACGTGAAATGTGCTTAGAGCATAAAGTTTCTATAAATCCATTATATTTCCCAACGATCTTGTTCTTTCATCTTCATTCAACTTATGCCTCCATTAGAAGAGAGAAAAAGAGGTTCCTTTTCATGTTTTGAAAACATATAAGCTTGCCACTTTTTTTTTAATACACTATTTTTAAGAGCAGTTTTAGGCTCACAGCAAAATTGAGTGGAAGGTATATTTCCCAGAACCACATATCCACAGCCTCCCCACTCTCAACATCCCACCCCTGAGGTATACATTTGTTATAACTGATAACCCACATTGATATATCATTATCACTCAAAGTCCATTAGGGTTCACTCTTGGTGTTGGTCATTCAGTGGGTTTGGACAAATGCATAATGACATGTATCTACCACTGGAATATCATACAGATTCATTTTGCCACCCGAAAAATCCTCTGTGCTTGTCCCTTTTGATGCTGAATTTTGATTAAAAACATATCTGTTATGATTAAAAACATATCTTATACTATTAATCAAAGGTATTATAAGGCAATGATTTTTAGTTAGATATGTTAATCCAGTATAGGTTTAAGGAGTCTGTTAAACGGTGTATTATTTTGTTTAGCAAATGTGATTATACATATTCTAATAGACTCTTCATTCAAATGGCCTTCAAGTTCAAATCATGTGTGGAGATAGCAAACTATCAGGGATATAAGCGCTGTTTGTGTGTATGATGGTTATTGGTAAGAAATATTTGCTCATTTGGGGACAGCAGTGTCAGCTGAGAGGGCATTCCGGTTGCCAAAAATAAAGCCATTTTCATTATTTCCACTCTAGCAACATAGGACCAGATGTCATAAACTCTCAGAGTGTTTCACAGGACTTGAGTCCCAAGGTAGGTTTCCTTTAAATAGGATTCTGGGGGCAAACACATTTGAGAAATGGTGCATACTATAGTATTCTTAGGGCAATTTTCAAAGTATATCTGCCATTTAAAAACTCTGTGATGTCCCACACCAAATAATTTGCTTAATTTCACTTAACCCAGCATTTTGCAAACTTATTTAGTCATGGAACAGTTTAGGGATTTCAAAAAAGCATCACATAGGCTGGCTGCATCAAAATTCTCAAAGGAGATTTTTGGAAATACAGGTTCTAGTTAAATAGAATAAGATAATTCATGTCATTAATATTTTTAAAATGTAATATATATGTAATTTATTGTTTTTATAGTTTACTTTTCCCTGCATTATATTTTAGTATTAGGTGTGATATTTTAAAATACTGAATTTGAAAGACCATGATCATTGCTTAATGGAATTCTTCAGAAGTTTCACCAATTATTTTTATTAATACTTGTATAAATTCAGGGTAGTACACATTTCTAAATTATGAGCAAAAACTCAAAAGCAATAACCTCAAATTCTCCTTACACTAAGATACACTAATAGATATACAGACAGTTTGTGATTACCTAAAATGCATATGATACAAGAAAAAAAAAATCTGTTGTGCCAAATAAGTATATAAAACAGTCATAGGACTTAGAAGATTACAGATTCTAATTACATATTTTTAAAATAAAGGTGATGACAAAAGATAATTCATATATGAGCAAACAATTTATTTTCATCATTCCTATTACAATGGGAATACCTTAAATGCTTAATAGGAGAATTAAATGACATGTTATGTAAAGTATCTAGTCCCATACTTCATATTTAATAATGTTTCAAAATTAATAGATGTTATTAAAATTTTCTGTCAAAAAATCATTGCAAAATTTGGTTTCATATATATTGCTAATCATATGTATATAAATATATTTAATAGTCTAAGGAACATGCAATGGTCATAGTGAAATGGAAATGATTGATCTATTCTCAATGTTTAAATTACCCCCCTTCTATTCCAAAATGTAACTATTCACATAAAGGCTTTGATTATAGCTTTTAATCCACAAAAGATGTTTTCTGTGGGTTATCATAATTAAAGTTTGTATCCCAATTTTCTGGTATGGTAGTAAAGTCTACTAATTCTAACAAACATGTTCAAATGCAATTTTATGATTGTCTACAATATTTATAACCAAAGCATATATCAGTAGTTATGCAAAAGCTTTAAAAGAATTTAAAAGTACACAATAGGTTTCTTCCCTCATGCACCCTTTCCTTCCCAATTCATGGATATATTTCAACAGTTAAGGATAAATTCATAGTCTGGGCAAGTCAATCCAGCCTCCATCAGAGAATTATAGCTACATACACACATCCAATTTCTCAACATTACACACTGGTGGCTCAGATGGTAAAGATCTGCCTGCAATGCGGGAGACCCAGGTTTGATCCCTGAGTCAGGAAGACCCCCTGGAGACGGAAATGGCAACCCACTCCAGGATTTTTGCCTGGGAAATGCTATGGACAGAGAAGCCTGGCAGGCTATAATCCCTGGGGCTGCAAAAGAGTCAGACACAACTGAGTGACTAACACTTTCACTTTTAGCAAACAACTAATACAGCTACAAAAACTATAGTGAACTACAGTGAATACAGAACTATATTTCAGAATAGTATGAACTGAAGAGAATGACTTTTATATATATTGGTTACAAATTACCGCTGCTGCTGCTGCTAAGTCGCTTCAGTCGTGTCCGACTCTGTGCAGCCCCATTGACGGAAGCCCACCAGGTTCCCCCATCCTTGAGATTCTCCAGGCAAGAACACTGGAGTGGGTTGCCATTTCCTTCTCCAATGCATGAAAGTGAAAAGTGAAAGGGAAGTTGCTCAGTCGTGTTCGACTCTTAGTGACCCCATGGACTGCAGCCTTCCAGGCTCCTCCATCCACGGGATTTTCCAGGCAAGAGTACTGGAGTGGGGTGCCATTGCCTTCTCCTACAAATTACTTGACAAAGTTTATTGATTTTTAATAATACATTCATTAAAGTAATGTAAGAATGATAGAAAGGAAAATAAAAAATCATCAATAATAGCAGTACAGGTCAATATCCTAGTAAGAATTTTGCTATATGTATGTGTGTGTGCACACACAGAGTAAAAATGAACATATGTATTTGCTTTTATGTTTGATTCCTGGGTTGGGAAGAACACCTGAAAATGGAAAAGGCTACCCACTCCAGTATTCTGGCCTGGAGAATTCCAAGGACTGTATAGTCCATGGGGTCGCAAAGAGCTGGACACGACTGAGCGACTTTCACTTTCACTATAACATATAATGAGTTATGAGTATAATCATCCCTCGGTATCCATGGGTGACAGGTTCCAGGACCCCTGCTGCTGCTGCTGCTGCTGCTAAGTCGCTTCAGTCGTGTTCGACTCTGTGCTACCCCATGGACTGCAGCCTACTCTGCCCATGGGATTTTCCAGGCAAGAGTACTGGAGTGGGGTGCCATTGCCTTCTCCAGGACCCCAGTGGATATCAAAATCTTCAGGTGCTCAAATCTTTTACATAAAATAGCCTAGAATTTGCATATAACCTATGCATATTCTCCCATACATTTTAAATCACCTCTGCTGCTGCTGCTGCTGCTGCTGCTGCTAAGTCGCTTCAGTCGTGTCTGACTCTGTGCAGCCCCATAGACAGCAGCCCACCAAGCTCCCCCGTCCCTGGGATTCTCCAGGCAAGAACACTGGAGTGGGTTGCCATTTCCTTCTCCAATGCATGAAAGTGAAGTCGCTCGGTCGTCTACGACTCTTAGAGACCCCATGGACTGCAGCCTACCAGGTTCCTCCATCCATGGGATTTTCCAGGCAAGAGTACTGGAGTGGGGTGCCATTGCCTTCTTAGTAAATCACCTCTAAATTACTTAAAATAGCTAATACAATTTTAATGCTATATAAAAGCTATAAATACAATGTAAATGCATATAAATAGTTTCCAGGGCACACTACAAATTCAAGTTTTGCTTTTTGGAATATTCTGGATTGGGTTTTTTTTTTTTTTTTTTCCTGAATATATTCCATTTGTGGTTGGCTGAATTCTCTGATGAGGAACCCATGGATACCAAGGGTCAACTGTACTTTCAGAGTTGCAAAACTATGAATACCTTAATCTATATTATCAATTTGTCCTCTAGAAATATCATTCCATTTCTACTTATTGATCCCAGTCAACAGTTCTTATTTATACATAATTTTTGACAACCTTGGATATTTAAAAAACCTTTGCCTGTTTGAAAAATAAAACATCTTATTCTTGTCTTAATTTGCTTAATTTTGACTACTTGTAATGATGAACATATTTTAATGTGATTATTAGCCTTTTTAATTTTGTGAATTATTATAATCTTTTCTCATTTTTATTGGATTTTTATCTTTTATCTTTTTACTTATAAGATTTTAATATTAAAAATATTAATTTTTTGTATTAAGCATGTTCTGAAAATATTTCCTTGTCTACATTCTGATTTTTTTCCCAAATTTATTATCATAGCACTTATTTATCAGCATTTGTAATTTAAAATATCTTTATCTCCAAAAGCCATGTCCATGAGTATTCATAGTGACTTTCATCTTATGAACACTTCATTCTTAAATATTGTGTTCTTTTTAGTCTGCAACATTTTAGCTCAAAAGAAACTTTAAAACAGCTTAATATGTGAGACTCATGAAATATAACAATTTTAATAAAAAGAAAAACTGTAAACTTTGGAAAGGAACGGAAAAATAAAAAGTGCTTTAAACATAAGGAAATATGCTTATTAATTAAGCATAATTTTGGTTCTAAGTTTCCTGGCAACAGAGACAAAATAACAGAAAACAGTGCTACAGCTGTTCTAATATTTTATTTTTAAAATGAAAAGCAAAGCATACTCATTTATCTGGGATGACAGCTTTTCCTATAACTTAACTCTAAATGATCATCTGGTTTTTTATCCATATTCCATAGCATGGGGCTATGGAATTCATCAATTAATTCATTCAGTCATCAATTAACTCATTCAGTTTGTGATGCTTGAATGTTTAATATGTGCTATGCTGAGGCTTTGGCCTTAGCTATAATACTGTTATTCTTGGGTCCTAAGCAAAAGTCTTTCCTTCATCACTGTACCTTGTGTTGATCCACATTCTCCAACTGCTTTACTCAAAGTAGAAAACTCGGAAAAACTGACTTTGTATAATATTTGTGTTTATTTTGGTTGTAAAGGTAAATTTTTTTTAATTGAGTTACTAGGATGGTATTAGAGTACCTGTAATCCAAAAAATTGTTGAATAAGCAAGCTTCAGAAATAGCAAAAATCAAGGCAATCCCAGAAACCTCAATACTGGAAGTTTTGGGGCTTTGTATATCTTTATTTAGGAGGAGTGGATGAGGGACTCTGGCTACAACCTAGAACCAACAGATAAGACTGCTTTAAAGTACCATATGCAGCAGCTCCTGCTGCTGCTGCTGCTAAGTCGTGTCAGTCGTGTCCGACTCTGTGTGACCCCATAGATGGCAGCCCACCAGGCTCCCCCATCCCTGGGATTCTCCAGGCAAGAATACTGGAGTGGGGTGCCATTTTCTTCTCCAATGCATGAAAGTGAAAAGTGAAAGTGAAGTCGTTTAGTCGTGTCCAACTCCTAGCGACCCCATGGACTGCAGCCCACCAGGCCCCTCCATCCATGGGATTTTCCAGGCAAGAGTACTGGAGTGGGTTGCCATTGCCTTCTCCGACCATATGCAGGCCCCATCTCAAACCAATTAAATCGGTTTCAGGGGCCCAGGCCTATTCAGCAGCATGTTTTAAGTGTCCCAGGTGATTTTAACATGCATTTGATGTGGAACTGCTCTAAAGAACTGCATTTAATACAATAATGCTGCAAAACAACCCCTAGTCTCCTAGTGAATTTCTCTCAGTTCAGCATTCAGAATCTCAAGAGCAGAGAAGGTGACCGGTCCAATTTCAGAACAAGGACCATGGGCTGTGTCAGTCATGGCCCTAGGGGAGGCTCATGAACCAGAACATGGCTGCAGGATAGGTAGACCAGTTGTCCTGGTTGCCTGGGACTAAGGAGTTTCCTGGGACATGAGACTTTGGGTACTAAAATTGGGAGAAGTCCAGGGCTTCCCTTATAGCTCAGTTGGTAAAGAATCCGCCTGCAATGCAGGAGACCCTGGTTCAATTCCTGGGTTGGGAAAATCCCCTGGAGAAGGGATAGGCTACACATTCCAGTATTCTTGGGCTTCCCTTCTGGCTCAGCTGATAAAAAAATCTGCCTGCAATGCAGGAGACCTGGGTTCGATCCCTGGCTTAGGAAGATCCCCTGGAAAAAGGAAAGGCTACCCACTCCAGTATGCTGGCCTGGAGAATTCCATGGACTGTATAGTCCATGGGGTCACAAAGAGTTGGACACAACTGGGTGACTTTCCCTTTCAGGCAAATGGAGGCAGATGGTCACCCTTGCAGGGAGCCACACCTGCAGGGCAGGATAAGGAGGGATTCTCAGGAGTGGGATGGGGCAGTTGAGAAAGTCAACAGTGCTGCATCACATTATACAATCTCCATGTTTGTAGAGCTCACACCATCTGAAGTGTCTTGTCATTGACTTTCTTGTCACTGACATTTCCAGTGGGAGGAGGGGATATGGATTTGGTGATTTCCCTGTGGTGCTACAGGAAGTACATGTTTCATACCATGTCATCATTTTTAATGCAGCGTATTTCAAAGAACTGGTCTTCCCAGGTGGCTTAGTGATAAAGAAGCTGCCTGCGATTCAGGAGACATGGGTTTGATCCCTGGCTTGGGAAGATCCCCTGGAGGAGAAAATGGCAACCCACTCCAGTATTCTTGCCTGGAAAATTCCATGGACAGAAGAGCCTGGTGGGCTACAGTCCATGGGGTCTCAAAGAGTCAGACACAATTTAGCAACTAAACAACAACAACTGCAAAGAATAGATAAAACTGAAATAAGTTTGGTGATTTAGATTACAGAAACTCTTTTATGATTTTTGTACACCTGGCAGCAAAAATCTTAAATATATATAGTAAAGGAATTCACTTTTACTTTTATAAGTCCTGTATTGATGCTCTGCTGCTGCTGCTAAGTCACTTCAGTCGTGTCCGACTCTGTGCGACCCCATAGATGGCAGCCCACCAGGCTCCTCTGTCCCTGGGATTCTCCAGGCAAGAATACTGGAGTGGGTTGCCATTTCCTTCTCCAATTCATGAAAGTAAAAAGTGAAAGTGAAGTCGCTTAGTCGTGCCTGACTCTTAGCGACCCCATGGACTGCAGCCTTCCAGGCTCCTCCGTCCATGGGATTTTCCAGGCAAGAGTACTGGAGTGGGTTGCCATTGCCTTCTCCATATAGTAAAGGAATTCACTTTTACTTTTGTAAGTCCTGTATTGATGCTCTAAGATGCTTTAAGTCAACGTCACAACTGAAATTTAAAATCCCAAATGTAGAAATGCAAAAGTGTCAGGAATGTTATCTCTGACAGCCAAGTGTCACCCTTTTCCACATTTTAAAATGAAAACATACAAAAAGTTGGACACTTAAGGCATGCTATTTCCAGTATCTCTGCTCCCTGCTAGTCAGACATGGTTGGATGACTTTTTAAAAATCTCGATTATTTCTAATTCAGTGGGCCAAGGGACCATTGGGCCATAAAGTGATGGCAAGGGGGTGGGGTGGGGGTGGGGGGTCCAAACATTCATATGGGTGATTTTTCTGACTGTAATAGCTATCTGGATAAAGACCACAACAACCTCTTAAATTATAAACTCTATGATGAATGTATCTCTTCATACAATACAACAGACATTCTGGAAATCTACTGTACAGCTTCTAGGAGAAGTAGTAAGATCCAGAGGTCCCTAGGACTCCCAAACCAAAATAAACAATGCCAAAGGTACAAGACATTTGGGAACACACAATGTAATTTGCTATATAGATACAAGAATGCTGGGTGAGTTGAAAATTCTCTCCAACCATAGAAAGGAGAGGTCTACAATAGATTTAACACTGAAAGTTTAACACTGACTCAAGATATATTCCGCAAAGGAAAAACAGTGTCCTTGGAGTATGGAAGGAAGAACTGATCAATATAATGCTGAACTAACCTAACAAATGCTGTCCTACTGACAGAAACCACAGCTACCAAACTTCCAATTGAAGCAAGTACAAATCACTGCCTGTGATATATATTTTGAGAAATGCATTCTCAGAAATAATTTTGCTTTGAGAGTCTGAAAATGAGATATGGCTCATGATTCTGGTGCTCCCCCTGCCCCCCCACCCCCACCCCAAGAGATGAAAACTTCCCAGGTGATGGTAGTGGTAAAGAACCCGCCAGCCAGTGCAGGAGACGTAAGAGACTCGGTTCAATCCCCAGATCAGGAAAGTCCTCGGGAGGAAGGTAACAGCTACCCAACTCCACTATTCTTGCCTGGAGAATCCCATGGACAGAAGAGCTTGACAGGCTACAGTCTACAGGGCTGCAAAGAGTTGGACACAACTAAAGTGACTTAGCACACACACAAAGAAATTATAATCATGTGGACAATAAATGTTAAAATTTCAGACAAAGACTACAAGTAAAGAAACACAAAAAGAAAAAGGACAACTTTCTTTCCAAGGAGACCAAGCAGCTTTGCTGAGCTACAATTTTCTGGTTTGCCTATGTTCTAAATATGTACTTCTTTACTCAGAAGATGGAAAATGGTTTATATTCCTCAAAATATTCAAATAATCAACAGTGAGCCAAAAAACAAAGAGAGAAACCAGAAACCAGCAACAACTGGAGTACTGCTCTGTAGACTAATCCAGTAGACTAATATTTAAAGGAGAAAAATAAAATAACTCAAATTAAGTGTAAATGGAAGGGCCTGAAATAACTTGTCTGGTTGGATTTCCCCTAATATGTAAGGTTATGACCTCAGAATCTACACTAACTCTACTTCTCTGTCAATAGCACAGTTCAGTTCAGTTCAGTCGCTCAGTCGTGTCTGACTCTTTGAGGCCCCATGAATTGCAGCATGCCAGGCCTCCCTGTCCATCACCAACTCCCGGAGTTCACTCAGACTCACATCCATCGAGTCAGTGATGCCATCCAGCCATCTCATCCTCTGTCGTCCCCTTCTCCTCCTGCCCCCAATCCCTCCCACCATCAGAGTCTTTTCCAATGAGTCAACTCTTTGCATGAGGTGGCCAAAGTACTGGAGTTTCAGCTTTAGCATCAGTCCTTCCAAAGAAATCCCAGGGCTGATCTCCTTCAGAATGGACTGGTTGGATCTCCTTGCAGTCCAAGGGACTCTCAAGAGTCTTCTCCAACACCACAGTTCAAAAGCATCAATTCTTCGGCGCTCAGCCTTCTTCACAGTCCAACTCTCACATCCATACATGACCACAGGAAAAACCATCGCCTTGACTAGACGGACCTTTGTTGGCAAAGTAATGTCAATAGCACAAACCTCTGTTAAAATAGCCTTCTTATAGAGAGAACAAGATGGCAGAGGAGTAGGTGGACATGGAGTACATCTCTCTCCATGGATACATCAGGAATACACCTTAAGACACATAACTGCATGGAAAACACCAGCCAAGAGTGAACAGGAGGACCTGACCAGTGGAAAAGAATATATAGAGCCAGGCAAAACTTTGTAGGACGAAGGAACTAGGGGGAAAAACAGGAGTGTTAGTAGGACTGGACCTGCTCTCGGCCAGTGGGGGAACTGAAGCAGGGGGTCTGATCCCCACATTGGGGCAACTGTCTGAGTCAGAGGAGAAACACTTAAGGCTGAGAGTGAAACAGCAGATCTGTGGCAGGCTAAATGGAATGAAAATCAGACAGTCCTTCCTTGCCGTGGCCGTACATATCACGAATAGGGACACAGATCCCCTGGAAGATGCAGCGGCTAAGAGCTGGAGTTTAGGGAAAGTGGAGCAATCCCAGGGTGAGGGCTGCTGTTGACTGTGGAGAGAAGGATTGAGGGGATGTGAGAGAGGAGATCATGGTGGGAAATGCCTGTGGAGGAAAGCTGGGCAGCCATGGAAGCAAGGGGATCCTGCTGAGTCACACATAGGGGGTGGAGCCGTCACCATAGCCTCTCACTCCCCACAGGCCGGCATCAGCAGCTGAACAATAGAGAGGCTGGCCCATCAAACACCTGACGCACCGATCTACAGAGTAGGACCCCAGTATGGGGGCCCTTCTATGTGCCTGACTTGCCAAACAACAGAGAAGGACCCCAGGCAACGGAACCCTCTAAGTGCCTGAATGGGTGGAGCTACGGAGAAAGACTGGCCAAAGAGGCCTTCTGATCGTCAACTACAAGAGGCTCGAAAAAAGACTCTGATAGGGCCATAACTCCTGCAGCAGAGACAGTCCATGTCCCCGCACACTTGGTGCCACCAGGGTCCCCACAAGCAAGCAGCTGCACTACCTTCACGCTCAACTCTCACTGGGGAAGAGCTGCCACAGGCAAAAAAATGTCTTGCATCTATGCACACAGGGTCGCTTCGGTAGTGTCCGACTTCTTGCAACCCTATAGACTGTGGCCTGCCAGGTTTCTCTATCAGGGAGGGGGCTCTCCAGGCAAGAATACTGAAGCGTATTGGCCAGTACTGGTTGCCATACCCTTCTAGAGCGCTGTATTTCCTGCTGCCCTAGCCGCCAACTCCCCTGAGTACCTGGTGCTGCCAGAGCTCCTGCGACCCAAGCAGCTGCACCACCTCCACATCTGGCCCTCACAGGGGCAAACCCAAGTCCTCTAGGGCAGCCTCAGCAGCAAACCCCAGTGGACAGCCCATATCCAGAGGTGGAAATAAAACCACAACTGAAACCCAGGAGCAGTGAGGCTAAGGAAGAAGAGCCAACACCTTCCCACCAGCTATACAAGCTGCAGGTTAAATCCATATGATCAACTAGGCAGACTCTGTGCCTATGGAATATATAAAAGGACATTGAGAGTTCCCACAAAAGAAAACGCACTAGCTCTGAAAGCTGCGGACACTGGAGGCAAGAACACACAGGAATAGGACAAGATTAGAATCTGAGTGCCCCCAGAGCAGGTACAGAGATCAGGACAGGACAGTGTTGGAGGGCCTCCTAGGAAGGTGAGGTGGACTATGACTCCCAGCAAGGGAAAGGACTCTGACAGCAATAACTCAAGAAAATCATTTATTATTCTTATGTTTTCACTTGTTCTGTAGATTCTTTCAGATTTTTTCCTTTATTCCCCCCTCTGTGTAGTTGTTGATTTTATTGGCACTATGAAATCTAATTAAGCATTTGAGCTTTTTTTTTCTCCTTCAGTCATATTTTTTACTGTTGTTATAAACCTCTGCCTCTACGTTGGGCTTTTGCAGTTCTGTGGAGTTTTCCTTTTCTCTTTTTTAATTTTAATTTTTAATTTTTTAAACCTATTATTATTTTTTCTGCATTTATTCCTTTGTTTGTTTTTCCTACTGTTCGTTTCCCCTTGCAGTTAACCTTTAATGTATATAAATCTTCTTTATCTACCTCTATTTAACTTTGCATATCTATTCTTTCTTTCTTCTCTTTCCTCTAAACATATTTGTTATTTTATTTTCAGGGCTTTATTCCCCAATTGGCACCTTGTTTTAGTTTTGTTTTTCAGTTTGTGCTTTAGTGAGTTTTTTTCTGGTAGATATAATTTTTCCTATCCCTTGTTCACCAGGTCAATCTATTGTACTTTATTTTTGTTGGACTGTTTTGATTTTGCTTATGGGTGTATACGTATATGTGTTTATTCAGTCACATTTTTTATTGTTATAAACCTCTACATTGGGCTTTGGCAGTTCTGTGGAGGTTTGCTTTTTTTTTTTTTTTTTCTTCCTTTTTTCTTTATTCTTTCATTTTTCTTTCTTTTTTATAATTTTAATTTTTAATTTTTTAAGCCTATCATATTTTTTCTACATTTATTCCTTTGTTTGCCTTTCCTACTCTTCTTTTCCCCTTGCAGTTCATCTTTAATGTATATAAATCTTCATCTACCTCTATTTAACTTTGCATATCTATTCTTTCTTTTCTTTCTTTCCTTTCCTCTCAACATACTTGTTAGTTTTGTTTTCAAGGTGCCATGTGGCACCTTGCTTATTTTTGTTTTCCAGTTTGTGCTTTGGTTAGTTTTGTTCTTAACGGTAAGTATAATTTTTGATTTCCTATGTTCCCCAGGTCAATCTACTGTACTTTATTTTTGTTGGACTGTTTTGACTTTGTTCATGGGTGTAAATGTATATGTATATATTCCATTATTTTAATTATAATTTGCCTGATTTTGTAACTTCCATTTGTCTGGGGTTGATCTTCAGTTTCATGTTTTTGGATATTTGCTTTAATCTCACTTAATGCCATAACAAACCACTTGTGGAATCTTCATTCCTGACCAGAGATCAAGCCCTGAGTCTTTGGAGTTGGAGTACTGACTCCAAGACCCTAGACTATGAGAGAACTAACCCTAGGGAGTATCAAATAGTGAGAATTCACATAAAAGAAACAACTTTAATACAAGACCCAGCATCACCCAACCACCAGCAGCACCCTGTGCAGGACCCCTCATCTAAACAACAAACAAAACAAAAATACAAACTCAATCATCAGCAGACAGGATTACCACCTCACTCAGCCTTGCCCATCAGAGGAAAAACAAACAAACAAACAAACAAAAACTCAGCACAAGTCTCACCCTATAAAAAGCTTTCACAAACCACTGGACCAACCTTAGGAGGGCAGAAACCAAAAGGAAGAAAGGATTCAACCTTGAAGCCTGGGAAAAGGAGATCTCAAACACAATAAGTTAAAAAAAAAAAAAAAAAAGAATTAAAAGGCAGAGCAATACTACACAAATGAAGGAAGAAAGTAGGAGCACAGAAGTCCAAATAAATGAGGAGGAAATAGGCAAACTACATGAAAAAGAATTCAGAATAATGATAGTAAAAATGATAAAAACCTTGAGGAAAAAATGGAGAAAATGCAATTAATTAACAAAGATCTAGAAGAATTAAAGAATAAACATACAGAGACAAACACAATTACTGAAATTAAAAATACTCTAGAAGGAATCAATAGCAGAATATATGAAGGAGAGGAATGAATCAGTGAGCTGGAAGAGAAAATGGTGGAAATAACTTCTGAAGAGCAGAATAAAGTAAAAATAATGAAAGGAACTGAAGAAAGTCTCAGAGACATCTGGGACAATATCAAATGCGTCAACATTCAAATTATAGGGGTCCCAGAAGAAGAAGAGAAAAAGAAAAGGTATGAGAAAATTTTGAACAGATTATAGTTGAAAATTTCCCCAACATGGAAAAGGAAATAGTCAATCAAATTCAAGAGGCACAAAGAGTCCCATACAGGATAAACCCAAGGAGAAACCCATCAAGACACATACTAATCAAACTAACAGAGACTAAACACAAAGAAAGAATATTAAAAGCAGCAAGGGAGAAGCAACAAGTACCATACAAGGGAAACCCTATACACTTAACAGCTGATCTTTCAGCAGAAATGCTGCAAGCTAGAAAGGAATGGCAAGATATATTTAAAGTACTCAAAGGGAAAAATCTGCAACCAAGATTACTGTATCCAGCAAGGATCTCATTCAAAATTGAAGGAGAAATAAAAAGCTTTTCAGACAAGCAAAAGTTAAGAGAATTCATTACTACCAAACCAGCTTTACAACAAATGTTAAAGGGACTTAGATAGTCATGAAATACAAGAGAAGCAGAAAGATCTAAAAAATCAACCCCAAACAATTAAGGAAATGGCAATAGGAATATATATATATATATATATATATATATATATATATATATAATTACTTTAAATGGATTAAATGCTCCAACCAAAAGACACAGACTGGCTGAATGGATACAAAAACAAGACACATATATATACTGTCTGTAAGAAACCCTACTTCAGACCTAAAGACACAGATAGACTGAAAGTGAGAGGATGGGGAAATATATCCCATGCAAATGGAAAGCAAAAGAAAGCTGGAGTAACAATCCTCATATCAGACAAAATAGACCTTAAAATAAAGATTACAAGAGATAAAGAAGCACACTACATGATGATCAAGGGATCAATCCAAGAGGAAGGCATAACAATTGTAAATATCTATGCACCCAACATAGGAACATCTCAATACATAAGACAAACACTAACAGACATAAAAAGAGAAATTTAAATAACACAATAATAGTAGGAGAGTTTAACATCCCACTCACACCAATAGACAGATCATCAATACAGAAAATTAATAAGGAAACACAAGTCTTAAATGACATTAGACAAGATGGATCTCATTGATATCTTCAGGGCATTCCATCAAGATGGAGAAGAATACACCTTCTTCTCAAGTTCACATGGAACATTCTCCAGGACAGACCACATCTTGGGTTACAAATCAAACCTCAGTAAATTTAAGAAAATTGAAATCATATCAAGCATTTTCTCTGACCACAACACTATGAGACTAGATATCAATTACAGAAAAAATCTGTAAGAATTACAAACACACAGAGATTAAACAACACGTTTCTAAATAACCAACAGGTTACTAAAGAAGCAAAAAGAGAAATAAAAAAATTTCTAGAAACAAATGACAATGAAAACACGACAATTCAAAACCTATGGGATGCAGCAAAAGCAGTTCTAAGAGGGAAGTTTATAGGAATACAATCCTACCTCAAGAAACAAGAAAAGCATCGACTAGACAACCTAACTTTACACCTAAAACAACTGGAAAAAAAGAACAACAATACCCCAAAAGTAGTAGAAGGAAAGAACACATAAAGATCTGAGCAGAAATAAGTTGAAAAGAAATGAAAGAAACAATAGTAAAGATTAATAAAACTAAAGGACAGTTCTTTGAAAAGATGAAGGAAACTGACAAATCTTTAACCAGATTCTTCAAGAAAAAAAGAGAGAAGAATCAAATCAACAAAATGAGAAATGAAAAAGGAGAGGTTACAACAGACAATGCATAAATACAAAGGATTATAACAGACTATTATGAACAACTATATGGCAATAAAATGGATAACCTGGAAGAAATGGACAGATGCGTAGAAAAGTTCAATCTTCCAAGACTGAACCAGGAAGAAATAGAAATTATGGAAAACCCAATTATAATCACTGAAACTGAAGCTGTGATAAAAAATCTCCCAAAAAACAAAAGCCCAGGACCAGATGGCTTCACAGGAGAATTCTATTAAACATTTAAAGAAGAGCTAATGCCTCTCCTTCTAAAACTCTTTCAAAAAATTGCAGAGAAAGGAACACTTCCAAACTCATTCGATGAGGCCACCATCACCCTGATACCAAAACCAGACAAAGACAACACACAAAAAAGAAAACTACAGGCCAATATCACTGATGAACATAGAAGCAAAAATCCTCAACAAAATTTTAGCAAACAGAATTCAGAAGCACATCAAAAAGCTCATACACCATGATCACATTGGGTTTATTCTATAAGCAAGGTGAAAAGACAACCCTCAGAATGGAAGAAAATAATAGCAAATAAAACTGACAAACGGAGAAGGCAAAGGCATCCCACTCCAGTACTTTTGCCTGGAAAATCCCATGGACGGAGGAGCCTGGTGGGCTGCAGTCCATGGGGTCGCTAGAGTCGGACACGACTGAGCGACTTCACTTTCACTTTTCACTTTCATGCATTGGAGAAGGAAATGGCAACCCACTCCAGTGTTCTTGCCTGGAGAATCCCAGGGACGGGGAAGCCTGGTGGGCTGCCGTCTCTGGGGTCACACAGAGTCGGACACGACTGAGGTGACTTAGCAGCAGCAGCAGCAGCAAAACTGACAAAGGATTAATTTCCAAAATATACAAGCAGCTCATACAACTCAATACCAGAAAAACAAACAGCCCAATCAAAAAGTGGGGAAAAGACCTAGACAGACATTTCTCCAAAGAAGACATACAGATGGCTAACAAACACATGAAAAGATGCTCAACATCACTCATTATTACAGAAATGCAAATCAAAACTACAATGAGATATCACCTCACATGGGTCAGAATGGCCATCATCAAAAAGTCTACAAACAATAAATGCTGGAGAGGGTGTGGAGAAAAGGGAACACTCTTTTGCACTCTTGGTGGAATGTAAATTCATATAGCCACTATGGAAGACAGTATAGAGATTCCTTAAAAAACTAGGAATAAAATCACCATATGACCCAGCAATCCCACTCCTAGGCATATACCCTGAGGAAACCAGGCTTGAAAAAGACACATATATCCCATTGTTCCTTGCAGCACTATTTGCAATAGCTAGAACATGGAAGCAACCTAGATGTCCATCAACAGATGAATGGATAAAGAAGTTGTGGTACATTTACACAATGGATTATTACTCAGTCATAAAAAGGAATGCATTTGAGTCAGTTCTGATGAGGTGGATGAACCTAAAACCTATTATACAGAATGAAATGAGTCAGAAAGAGAAAGATAGATACCATATTCTAACACATATATATGGAATCTAGAAGAATGGTACTGAAGAATTTATATACAGGGCAGCAATGGAGAAACAGACATGGAGAATAAACTTATGGACCTGAAGGAAGGGGAGGAGAGGGTGAGATGTATGGAAAGAGTAACATGGAAACTTACATTACCATATGCAAAATAGATAGCCAATGGGAATTTGCTGTATGGCTCAGGAAACTCAAACAGGGGCTCTGTATCAACCTAGAGGGGTGGGATGGAAAGGGAGATGGAGGGAGGTTCAAAAGGGAGGGGTATATGTATACCTATGGCTGACTCATATTGAGGTTTGACAGAAAATAACAAAATTCTGTAAAGAAATTATCCTTCAATAAAAAAATTAATTAAAAAAAATAACCTTCTTATAGAAAATCAGAGATCCTAGTTACTGGGGGAAATTATGAGGCAGTTTCCCACCTATTTCTTTGTCTCAATTTGCTTGAAATGATGCTCTGATGATCACTGACTCGATGTTTTTCCCCTGTGTGTGTGTGTGAGTTGCTCAGTCGTGACAGACTCTTTGTGACTCCATGGACTGTAGCCCACCAGCGCCTTCTATCCATGGGATTTTCCAGGTAAGGATACTGGAGTGGATTGCCATTTCATTCTCCCTACCTCCCTCATTTTTCTGGAAAGGAGTTCCTTGATGGAGCAGTCATCTGAATTCTCATGTTGGAGAGTTCCTCTCCTTCCTTCTTGGTTTCTTTCATTTCTAAGCATACACTCAACTTGCTTCCTATGAAATCCTGTACAGAATCCAGCTGGGTTGTACCACACCTAACACCACTGCAGCTGGCTGATACTGAGGTTACCTCTGTTCTCTGGGAAGCACATGTTTGTGACCATCTGAGGTCCATGTCAAATGAAAGGAAAGATCCAACAGTCTTAATAGAGGTTCTGCAGAGACCATATGGCTGAATGTACATTTTGTTTCCCTGATTCTTTTGTACTTAGATACACAATGACGAGTGCATGCCTGGAGCACGGGTCGTCAAGGTGACCCCATCTTAAAGCTCAGTCCCTTCTGTCTCTGTAGCCAAGCTCTGGTAGCTCAGATTCATCTCATCCTTTGATCCCAAGCCCATCACCTCTATAGCCTCTGGATACACATATCCATAGGTAAACTGTTTAGAATTGAGAAAGCAAACAAAATGGCTTTTTCTTTTTCACATTTATCATTAGGTTAACAACAAAGGAATTGTTTGAAATCTTAGTACTCTTGTTCAGAAAAGTCCTTTACTCAATTGCATGGACAAACCTAAAGGTCTAACACTCCTGCATTTATGGGATCCTAGGGCACATCTCATGGCTAACATCTGAAAACTCATAAGAAAGAGGATGACATAGTCACAGGAACTCATCCACTGTTTATTTACAAACTGGATTCATTTTTTGATCGGTCAATATTTTGCAAATGGGTAATATAGTGTGGAATGTTTGGAGGGCTTTTCTAAGCCTGAAAAGTCAACTCAGGAGGTAAAGTCCAGCAGGGTGCTTCTCTCAGCATGCACACTGGTACAAGCTATTTCAGTGATCCTTCTGGGAAAAAGATGAGACTGGCCTCTACACTAAGTGATGCTGCTGACGGACCAGCATGGAAAGGCAGGGCTGCTAGCTTCTGGGTGATACTTGACAGGAACTTAAAGATTCCAATCCAAGGAGCTTAAGACAAAACCCTAAAAAACTCTCAAATGCATGCCCAAACAAAACCCTAAGACATACAGAAAGAAGAGAAAGCAGTTTTGAGAAATGCAAGAAGGAAAAATCTAACTGAGACCATGAACTTGCTGTAACTCACCAGGAACAAATTCGAGGTAGACACTGGATCTAGGAAAGGGAGGATGAAGTTTAATCACAGACACTGTCTTCAGAGGACCAGAAATCGACCAAGTTAAATTTTTAAAAATCTACTCATATCCTAGAGAAAGGAAATGGAAGCTGAATAATTGAATCAATGTTGTCATTAAGATACATCACACTTGGCTTAACTGACTATATTTTCAGGGTCTATCTAAACATTTGTGATTGTGATAAACTCACAACCTTGCAACAGCATAGTGAAAGTACATTTTCATAAGGCAACACAAAATCTACTGAGGGGCTGAAATCGTACTGGCCAACTAATTACACTCTCTCAAACTACTGGAAAGCATTTTCAAAGAGTGCTGTGCAATGCCCCAAACAGAGGAATATGACTTGTGAAAGAGGCTTGCCCCAACATGGGATTCAGGAAAGCAGTTGTTTTCAGAAAGGAACTGGGGCAAATTTGAACAGAGGAAAATATATACTAGGAAAAGATCAGACAGGAAATCATTATTTTTTTTAAAAGTCCAGTGTTCAAATCTTAGGATCACAGGTCAGCATGACCTGGAGTATCTACTTAGCTGACCCTGCATTTTTCCTAACACATAGAGAACAGACCTTTAGGTCAGGCAGGACCCCCAAACTGACCAGGACTGAATGGCCAAGCAGTGACTCACTTAACGTAGGAAGGGTTTAGTTGCTATAACTCTCTGACCTCAGCAAGATGACTCAGCGAGGCCCTGGGTAGGTGGAATGGTCCCATCTGTCCTCACCTCACTCCCTGGAAATGAGCCCCTTGGGGCATACAAGTAGGAAAACATAAACCCCCAGACTGATGAAGTTACTTTCGCTTTTCACGAAATATCGGATGCTTGTAAATGTTTAGTCAGTCATGTCGGACTCCTTGCAGTCCCATGGACTGTAGCCTGGCAGGATCCTGTCCATGGAATTTTCCAGGCAAGAATACTGGAGCAGGTTGCCATTTCCTACTCCAGGGGATCTTCCCAAACCAGGGACAGAAACTGCATCTCCTGCATTGGCCATTGGGAGGTGGATTCTTTACCACTGAGTTACCTGTGAAGCCCTAATTAATATTGGATGCCGCTGCTGCTGCTGCTGGTAAGTCACTTCAGTCGTGTCCGACTCTGTGCGACCCCATAGATGGCAGCCCACCAGGCTCCCCCGTCCCTGGGATTCTCCAGGCAAGAACACTGGAGTGGGTTGCCATTTCCTTCTCCAATGTATGAAAGTGAAAAGTGAAAGTGAAGTCACTCAGTCGTGTCCGACTCTTAGCGACCCCATGGACTGCAGCCCACCAGGGTCCTCCGTCCATGAGATTTTCCAGGCATGAGTCCCACTAAATACCAACAGACTTTGTAGTCTTTATGGAGAAATTCAAAATGACTAACTCAGAGTCACTCTTAATAAAGCTCTCCAATACACTGGAGTACTAATACACTTTCACTTTTTTCTGCAGGGTAACAGTGGCCTTTAAATATGAGTCTGGAATCCAACTTCAACTGTCAATTAAAACAATTACTTAACTTTTGTTTTGGGGTATAGCTCATTAACAATGTTGTGATAGCTGCAGGTAGACAGCAAAGGGACTCAGGCATACATATACATGTATTCATTTTCCCCTAAACTCCCTTCCCATCCAAGCTGCCATATAACTTTGAGCAGAGTTCTCTGTGCTATACAGTAGGTCCTTGTTGGTTATCCAGTTTAAACATAGCAGTGTGTACATGTGGATCCCAAACTCTCTAATTACCCCTTCCCCTCATCCTCTACTAAACAATTTTTTTAAAGAATCTGAAACTATTAAAAAAATTTAAATAGGATTAAGTTCACCCCAAACATGGTCTGTCTATACTTTGTATAGTAATTTGAGTTTCTATAAATGAGATCAAACCTCTTTCTTTCTAGCCTCAACTTGGAAAACAGCACCACTTTCTTACTGCCCTCATAGCTATGTTTGTGTTACTGTTTTTGGAGACGTTCTCACTTCATACATTTAATTTTCAATGCCAGGGGATGCCAGTGTCATGTGGGATAAGAGTCACTCTCTGGCTTTCTAAATCCTTTTAGAATGACATATTCCACAAGTCTGTAACACCACTGGTGTATAAGTGATGACAATCCACCAGCTTCGGCAGACCAAAGCCGTGATTTTCCCTCCAAAACATATTGAAACAGAGTCCCCCTGTCATCACCCGCTATCGCTGGGACAGATTCTCACCCCATGTACCTCCGTGGGGATTCTCATTGTGCTGAACTCTATCAGAAAATTCAAAAAATTCACCACCTCATTTCCAAGGTGTGAATATACCCTATCATTATCCATTAGTTACTGAGCACTAGCTGTGCATCTGGCACCTATTATGACAGAGGGCATCTTCAGAGCAATTCTGCACAAAACGAGAGCCCACCCCCCACACACCTTGGGAAAGAAAAGACTACAGGAGTCAACATGTGCTGAAAAAGTTATTAGAATTCTGCCTCAATCCATCACAAACCTACAGGTAGGAAACGACCTCTCTAGTGCCACAAATGAGCTTTGCAAAAAAGAGTATTTTACTTTTATACACAAAGAAGACCAAGTATCTTCAAACTCCATGTCTCTACATTTCTACCCCCGTAAGACTATTAGAATTATATGTATTAGAATAAAATAAGTGAAATGTGATTAACATTACCCAGTATGATTAAGACACTTAATACTATATTACTTCTCCTTCTTTCCAGACCACTCAAATAAATGATGACAGGTAACACAAATTTGAGATTTAGGAGGAGTTTGGTGACAACAAATTGACCACCTAACACTGACATGCATGGAACACATCTCACTGCTATCTTATCCACCTCATTCCACCATATTTCCTGATCTCAACCCTTTATGCTATGTTTAGGAGATTTTTAACAAATCTCTAAACATTCTCATCATTTGAAAAAGTTTAATCCAGTTCAATATGGAAGATGCAAGCATATCTCATTTTATTGTGCTTCATTTTGTACTTTGCAGATATTTCATTTTTTACAAATTGAAGGTTTGTGGCAGACCTCTCCAAGCAAGTCTATTGGAACCATCTTTCCAACAGCATTTGCTCACCTTATTTCTCTTTGTCACAGTGTGGTAATTCTTAAAACAGTGTGGGAGATAGTGAAGGACAGGGAAGCCTGCTGTGCTGCCGATCAGGGGGTCACAAACAGTGAGACATGACTTACCAATTGAACAACACAACAACACATCAGTGTTAAAAATTAAAACTGTTTTTAAATCGCATACACTATTAGTAAGCTAGAACTGCATTCTTTATTTATATTTCCATGTAAGTATTGTATAAATGCATTAGAACAAGCCCCATTTGTCAAGGACACTAAAAGATTAACTGGAATGTGAAATGGCAGATTCATATGTCTATTTGTATACACTCTTCCTATCTTCGAGGAAACCCGTTTTAGTTCTAATTTTTTGAAACTCATCTTATTTTTCTAATTTTAAAAATTATTTTATTTCAATTACTTGCTGCCATTTTTTTTCCATGACTCACCTATAAGCTAATTGAAGGGAAAAGAGATATGAAAAAAATATACAAAATAAGAAACAGGGTGGGATAGTCACAAATATAGATAAAATTCAAAGAAGCATATGGAACTAGCTTACTGAATCTGGCACAAACAAAAAAAAATGAACACACGAAATCTACAATTTTCAAAAATGTAAAATTTACTCTGCTGCTGCTAAGTCACTTCAGTCGTGTCTGACTCTGTGTGACCCCATACATGGCAGCCCACCAAGCTCCCCCGTCCCTGGGATTCTCCAGGCAAAAACACTGGAGTGGGTTGCCATTTCCTTCTCCAATGCATGAAAGTGAAAAGTGAAAGGGAAGTCGCTCAATCGTGCCCGACTCTTCGCAACCCCATGGACTGCAGCCCACCAGGCTCCTCCACCCATGGGACTTTCCAGGCAAGAGTACTGGAGTGGGGTGCCATTGCTTTCTCCAAAAATAAGTGATAAAAATAGCCAATGAGGTCAAATACAAATAAAAGAAAAACATAGGAATTGCTCAAAGATCCAGTCTCCCCTTTATCAAAATGATCAGGTCCACATTGTCTCATGGGGGATTTTACAAACTTTTAAAAGCAGTTAATTCTAAGGCAATTTAGTCTTCTCCATAGCATAGAAAGGGAAGAAAGACATATGTAACATGGCTATTAAAACCCAGTAAAGAGTACACAAGAAAGGAATTTTCAGACCAGTCTCACTTGTGAACATAAGGCTTGAGTGGGTAAGGGCAGTTATTTTCCCACAGGTAGGAAACAACCTCTCTAGTTCTACAAATGAGCAGTTATTTCAGAGAGGCAAAGAGGATTTTAGGGGAATTAAACTCAGTTGAAAGGCCAACCCCAAAAGAATGCCCAGAAGCTGTAACAAAAATGTCCCCTCCCCCAAACAACAGTACCTAGGGCCCATGAATTACTTACAGCTTGAATCTTCTGAGCAGGGATAAAGCAGCAAACATTCCAAGAAATGTTTTTCCAGGTTGCAGATGCAGATCACCTGCCCAACAATCACCTGAAATACAAATTACAGACGCAGGTTCAGGAAGCTGACCCCAGACTTGCTGAATGAGGATACCTTAGTGTGAAGGACCGGAAATCAGACTTTTAACAACTTTCCCAACTGAGTCTCCCAACCACTAAAATTTAACCACTGTTGTCCGTAAATAGTGGCTCCCCTTACAGTTCCTAATGCATAGAATAACAACGTTACTTAAAATATTGACTTTATCAAGTGAAGCATTAGAATTTCCAATTAACTAAGAGACATTTTTTCATTTGACCAGGATTCATTGGTTCATTGATCATTATGAGTCTATCCTAGTTATTTTGCAATGGTTATTTTTTTAATAAAAAGTTTATAAAGTGAAAGTGAAGTCACTCAGTTGTCCGACTCTTTGCAACCCCATGGACTGTAGCCTACCAGGTTCCTCTGTCCATGGGATTTTCCAGGCAATAGTACTGGAGTGGATTGCCATTTCCTTCTCCAAAAAGTTTATAAGTATGAACTAAAATTATTCTTTTAATATGCTTATTTCTTTTAGAAATCGCCTTTTCTTATCCTACTGACTCATCTTCATTTAGATATAATACAAGCAAACCATTTTCTTCATTCAATAACAAGTATTTATAAAGTGCTTAGGATCTAATTTACCTTATACTGAGTGGTGTTTAAAATAATGCACCATTTCTCTACCTACCATTTTCTGGCTTTCTACTTTATATAAGAGCATGAATTTTAATAACGATCATGCACTCTCAAATTTTAACAAAATAATCTTTCAGTCACTTTTAAAATATTGTCTTAAATAAATTACAGCTAAATGAACCATAGAAGTAGGTGAGAATCTTAAGTTTGTTTGCTTATATAAAGATTTCCTAGATTTGCTGTCAGGTAGGTTATACTCAGTCAAGTTGTAATAGTATAAAACAGCATTTTACTAGACAAGTCTTAGGCAAAAATTAACATTTGCTGTAGAAGTAATTCCTGATTTTTGTTCATGCCATTTATTTCTTCTCTCAATTTTCATACGGAAATACAGGCTTCTCAATATGGAATCATTCATTCATGTAATCAGGCATTCAACATTATGCTAATAACTGTTGAGTGGTTAAGAGAGAGAAGAGAACAAAATAAAATTTCTGCCCTCATGCAACTTACATTTATTTGTATTATTTTTCTTTTATTAGCATATGAGTAATTTCAGTTATATATCCTATGAGTAATATTAGTAAATATATTAATATTGTTCAGAATATAAATTTTACTGCCAAGGTGGTTGTTAATAACTATCTCATCTTCTTTACCAAATAGCAAGCAGTAAACTGAAAGGAGTAAGAGAAAGCTTGGTTTCTTTCACTTTGGGAAAGATCCAGAAATTCAGAAATTCTGGAGCTGATCTCACTGTGAACAATGTGTTCTTTAGAGGGCATCTTGTATTATTTCCTTGCTCACCAACTTCTGAAATCCCCAGGCCACCATTCCCTGCAGGACAAACATATCACAGCTGTCGCTGACAGCCTATTTAGCTGTTGGGTTTATTTAGATCCTATGCAGATTTTAATGGCATCTTTGGTGGTGATGGTGGTTTAGTCACTAAGTGGTGTCCGACCCTTTAAGAGAGCTTTTTAAGAGCCAATGCCTTCTCCTACCAGAGAAGGCGATGGCACCCCACTCCAGTACACTTACCTGGAAACGCCCATGGATGAAGGAGCCAGGTAGGCTGCAGTCCATGGGGTCAAGAAGAGTCGGGCATGACTGAATGACTTCCCTTTCACTTTTCACTTTCATGCATTGGAGAAGGAAATGGCAACCCACTCCAGTGTTCTTGCCTGGAGAATCCCAGGGACGGGGGAACCTGGTGGGCTGCCGTCTGTGGGGTCGCACAGAGTTGGACACGACTGAAGCGACTTAGTAGCAGCCTTCTCCTACTTTGCTGGTGTCTCTTGACTGTATTACCATTTTCAAATTTAAAACTCTGTAAAACTTTTAAGACCTTATCATATTTACCAAAATTAGAAAAAATAACAAAGATAAAAACCAGACTGTCTTCTAATTATATTATGTCCATTCTTACCATGAAATTATTGATTGGGACTTATTAATCCTAATTCAACTCATTCTTCAAGCTCCTAATGAAGCTTCAGTTACTATATGAAGTCTACCTAACTCCAGTCAGCATCCCCATACAGGTTTTTACCCTTTGATTCTGTTTAACACTTCATTTAAGGAATATTTTGTTTTAAAATTAACTCTAGTGTTTTTCAGTAATAAGAGTTAGCAAAAACATATTATAGAAAGTACTATATGTAACAGCATATCTCTATTATAAAGTATTAGAAAGTACTATATGTTATCTATTATATATATGGTTACATATATATCAAATCCTTCCATACAGATACACATATTAAAAGCTGGAGTGAGATCCATCAAAATGTCAACAGTGGTACACCTGAATTGCACCATCCAAGGTGTGGGTGTTCTTTAGTTTCTACATTTTCTAATATCCTAAAATAAATGTCTTTTTCATATTGAAAGTGGCATGACATGTTTTTCATTGAAGATTAAATAATATGTCTCCAATAATGTTAGCTCCTGCTTGAGGGCAGGGTACATATTACATGTTTCTACAGTTCTGCAATGATGTGCCTTGACAGAAACACAGAGGATCTAGGTACTCAGTAAGAACTTTGAGTTGTATGGCTTGGAACAGAACAGACACTAGTCATTTTATGATTACCTACATCTATACAGCCCACACATGGGGCTTCCCTGGTGGCTCAGCAGTGAAGAATCCACCTGGGATGCAGAAGATGCAGGAGATCTGAGTCCGATCCCTGGGTGGGGAAGATCCCCTGCAGGAGGGTCCCGCAACCCACTCCAGTATTCTTGCCTGGAGAATCCCATGGACAGAGGAGCCTGGTGGGCTACAGTCCATGGGGTCGCAAAGGGTCAGATGAGACTAAAGCATCTAAGCAGGCACACATATGCATAAGCCCACACAGTAACCTGGTTAGAACCTCTCCAGGAAATCTCCCATCTTAAGACATTAGGCCTATGGTTTTTGTCTGGGAGAAGAACCGTCTGCTCCACCACAGAGAGTTTTGAAATGTTTTAGATCGTGTTTTTATTGTCCAATGACAATAAAAGGGGGTAAAGGCACCAATGGCATTTAGTGGATGCTGGATATGAAATACCCTATGGCTTTTAGCAGACACCCATGCAAAGAAGTGCCTCAATCAAAATGCGAGTTAAATGCTGTTAAGAAAGTTGTTTGGACTACTTGTTTCCTTCTCATAAAAACCAAGCATATGAAAATCATGGCATTATGATTTCACATTAGACCACATGCCTCAAAGAGTGTATGGCAGATGAAAGATGACCTCAATTCTTTGATACTCTTTCCATCTAGAGGAATGTTCTCCATGATAGCTTTGGCTAATGGAATAAAATATATTCCTGGACCTAACCTTTGAGAGAATGTTTAAGTAATGTTTTGCCCTCTTAGAATCCAGTCACCAGATAAAAAGTAAAATTACTCATGATCATTTGGCCATAAGGAGCTCAAACTACACAGAGAGACCTTGAAAAATGATACTCCATATGGAGAAAGATAAAGAACATGGAGATGAAATGATACTTCATGAAGAAGCATTGTAGAAGCAGGTCCCCAAGTGATCTCATGTGGATAAAGATGACCTGCCCAGATGAGTTCTTCTTAAATCAGTGACCCACACACAACTGCAACCAAACTGAAATGGTTGTTTAAAGGCACTAAATTACCTCCTTTTATCGTGAGGGCATCTTCTTTGCTTCTTGGAAAATTCAAAATGGAGGATGTGTTGGTTTTAATGCTTTGCTAGAGAATACATAAAACATTCTCTTTGCAATAAACAAGTAGACCACAAATCTCCAAATACAATGCTGGCAATTATTTCAGGCATTGTTTTCCTCTCCAAAAATGATCCTATCTTTGATGCAGTAAGCAACTGTAATTGTCTACCAAACTATAGCTGACTAAAATGGACATAAGCCAGCCATCGTGCTGATTGTGACTCCATTATGACATTAGTTAATTTCATTTAATCCTATGACATAATGTTACTTATAAACATGTCTCCACTACTGAATTGAAAACTCCTTCAGGGCAGGAACAATGTGTGCTGCATTTTTTTTCTTCCACCCTAATGCACAGTGACATGCATATGGAATGTGTTCAACAAACATTTGCAAACATTATAATACCGTCTAGTGCTAGAAATTAATTATTTAGTTACATTCAGCATCACCTCCTTCTGGTCTTCTATTTGAAAGCCCTAATGCTCTTGACATGATTTCTGGTTAGCCATACAATCCTCACCCTTGAATGGTTTTATAATATGTCATCCAGTCAAATGTCATTATTTTACAGATGAGGAAATACACCAAGAGGTGACTGACTGTCTTGCTCAAATTCATGCACTTATTTAGTGTGTGATAAAGTCATTACAAACTTAAAATGATTTCCTCCAACAGACTGCTGGCAGGTTGACCAGGACAGCCAGAGGGGGTTGGAGTTCCTGAGAAGTGGAAGGCCTAAAGTGTAGGAAGCTGGCAAAAAAAAGTTAATCATGGAGATTTAAGAGAATCCAGTTACATCTTTTTTTGAAAAAATATTTATTTATATATGTATGTATTTATTTATGGCTGTGTTGGGTCTTATAGTTGCACATGTGGGATCTTTCACTGTGGTGTGTGGGCTTCTATCTAGTGGTGGTGCGGGCTTAATTGCCCCATGCATGTGGGATCTTAGGGATCAAGCCTACATCCCCTGCATTGGCAGCAGGATTCTTAAGCCACTGGATTGGCAGGAAAGTCCCTCCAGTTACATCTTAATCCATCTGGAACACAAGACAATGTGGGCCAATATCACTCATAAAATTTGAAGAATCCTAAATGACATAACAGAGAAGGCAATGGCACCCCACTCCAGTACTCTTGCCTGGAAAATCCCATGGATGGAGGAGCCTGGTAGGCTGCAGTCCATGGGGTCACTAAGGGTCAGGCACAACTGAGTGACTTCACTTTCACTTTTCACTTTCATGCATTGGAGAAGGAAATGGCAACCCACTCCAGTGTTCTTGCCTGGAGAATCCCAGGGACGGGGGAGCCTGGTGGGCTGCAGTCTATGGGGTCACACAGAGTCGGACACGACTGAAGCAACTTAGCAGCAGCAGCAGCAAATGACATAAGAGCCTCTTGATGAGGCCTTCACCCCTTGATGAGGGTGCAAGAGGAGACTGAAAGAGCCATCTTAAGAGTAAATATTAAAAAAACTAAGATCATGGCATCCGGTCCCATTCAGTTCAGTTCAGTCACTCAGTCGTGTCCAACTCTTTGCGACCCCATGAATTGCAGCACGCCAGGCCTCCCTGTCCATCACCAACTCCCGGAGTTCACCCAGACTCATGTCCATCGAGTCAGTGATGCCATCCAGCCATCTCATCCTCTGTCATCCCCTTCTCCTCCTGCCTCCAATCCCTCCCAGCATCAGAGTCTTTTCCAATGAGTCAACTCTTCTTATGAGGTGGCCAAAGTACTGGAGTTTCAGCTTTAGCATCAGTCCTTCCAAAGAGATCCCAGGGCTGATCTCCTTCAGAATGGACTGGTTGGATCTCCTTGCAGTCCAAGGGACTCTCAAGAGTCTTCTCCAACACCACAGTTCAAAAGCACTGGGACGACCCAGAGGGATGGAATGGGGAGGGAGGAGGGAGGAGGGTTCAGGATGGGGAACACATGTATACCTGTGGCGGATTCATTTTGATATTTGGCAAAACTAATACAGTTATGTAAAGTTTAAAAATAAAATAAAATTAAAAAAAAAAAAGCATCAATTCTACAGCGCTCAGCTTTCTTCACAGTCCAACTCTCACATCCATACATGACCATAGGAAAAACCATCGCCTTGACTAGACGGATCTTTGTTGGCAAAGTAACGTCTCTGCTTTTGAATATGCTATCTAGGTTGGTCATAACTTTCCTTCCAAGGAGTAAGCCTCTTTTAATTTCATGGCTGCAGTCACCATCTGCAGTGATTTTGGAGCCCAGAAAAATAAAGTCTGACACTATTTCCACTGTTTCCCCGTCTATTTCCCATGAAGTGATGGGACCAGATGCCATGATCTTCGTTTTCTGAATGTTGAGCTTTAAGCCAACTTTTTCACTCTCCACTTTCACTTTCATCAAGAGGCTTTTTAGTTCCTCTTCACTTTCTGCCATAAGGGTGGTGTCATCTGCATATCTGAGGTTATTGATATTTCTCCCGGCAATCTTGATTACTGCATGGCAAATAGAAGGGGAAAAGTTGGAAGTAGTGATAGACTTCCTCTTTTGGGGCTCCAAAATCACTGTGGGTGGTGACTGCAGCCATGAAATCATAAGATGTTTGCTTCTTGGCAAGAAAGTGATGACAAACCTAGACAGTGTGTTGAAAAGCAGAGACATTATTCTGCCGAGAAAGGTCCGTACAGTTGAGGCTATGGCCTTCCCAGTGGTCACATACAGTTGTGAGTGCTGAACCGTAAAAAAGGCAGAATGCCAAAGAATTGATGCCTTCAAACTGTGGTGTTAGAGAAGACTCCTGAAAGTCCCTTGGACAGCAAGGAGATCAAACCAGTCAATCTTAAGGGAGATCAACCCTGAATATTCACTGGAAAAACTGATGCTAAAGCTGAAGCTCTAGTATTTTGGTCAATACTAGTCATCTGATGTGCACAGATGACTCATTGGAAAAGTTCCCAGTGCTGGGAAAGATCAAGGGCAGAAGGAGAAGAGGGAGTCAGAGGATGAGATGGCTGAACGGCATCACTAATGCAATGAACATGAACTTGGACAAACTCTGGGAGATGGTGAGGGACAGGGAGGCCTGGCGTGCTGCAGTCCATGGGGTTGCAAAGAGTTGGACACAACTGGGCAACTGAACAACATCAACAATAACAAAATGACATAAATGTAAAGGGGCTAGATGAACAGAAGAAGCTATAAAGATATCTTTTTTTAATGAGTTGTATAGAGCAAATCATAAAACCAGTATCTCTGCTTTGAGACTCTTCATTAACAGCTGTACATACAGTAATGTATGTGAATCACTGCAAGACAATGTATGCAAGATTCCAGCTTGATATCTGTGCTTCTACTTCTCAAACCTCCTCTAATGAACTTGACTGCCTAAAACATCAAGAATGGAAAGGCTGGCAGCAGACTCAGGAGAACAAACTATCTCACATTTCCATTGTATGTGTGATTGTTTTTTTTTTCTTTTTCTTTTTCTTTTTTAGTAAAAATAGATTAGGATGGTTTGGAAAACTAATTAGTGAAAGTACAAAAGTAGACAATGTGTAAGTTTTCTTGAAAACCTCAAGAAAATCCAAAATAGGTTTTATCTCTATGACATCATAATCCCAGAATGAGAATATACTTGAAGCCTATTTCTCTCCATGCAGAATCCAAAATGATGGTGAAAAGCTATCCATAAAAACATTACACAGTGGGGCTTAAGCACAACATTTGCACCACCCTACTGAGCAGCAAAAGGAAACTCTTTGGCTCTACATGGAGCCTTGGGTCAGAGAAACTCATCATGCTCTTAATCAGAGATTAAGCCCCTGGTGATACCAGTATGAAGAGTAAATCCCAATGAGTCTGTTCATCAAGTCATGGTAGGAATCATGATTTATTGAGAATTTAGCATGTGCCAGCCAACACAGAACATATACACTCTCCTTAATCCTTACTACAACCCCCCAATAAGGGGAGGTAGGTATTGCTTCTACATTGAAACAAAAAACCCCTCATGCTCACAAAAGTGAAGTATCTCGCTCAAGGTCACACAGCCTGTTAATGGCGAAAACAAAACTCAATGAGTTTTATTATGAATGATGCATATGCCAATACATTCTCTCACCAAATCTATAAAGTAGTAAAAGTAGAGATTATTATCCTCATTTTAATGATGAGGTAACTGAGACTTAGAAAGGAAATTACAAAGTTCAAAGAAATAGAGGTAATAAGAGACAGACTGGGAGTCTTATCCAGGGCGATCTTATTTCAACATGATTATTTTTTTCCAACGTGGCACCTTGTCTTCAATATATACCTTATTCTACTTTACCCTTTGGTTGAATGGGACTAGGAGACAAATGAGAAATTAGGAACCTTCTACCAAAAAAAAAAAAAAAAAAAAAAAAAAACTAGGATTCTCAGCTCAAAACTATTGTTTACATAGTTACAAAATAAATGAGCCACAAGGATGAAATGTACAGCATGGAGAATATAGTTGATAATATTTTAATATCTTTGTATGGTGACAGATTGGAGAAGGAAATCCCACTGCAGTCCTCTTGCCTGGAAAATCCCATGGACGGAGGAGCCTGGTAGGCTACAGTTCATGGGGGCGCAAAGAGTCAGACACAACTGAACGACTTCACTTCACTCACTTCTTACTTTATCATTGGAGAAGGAAATGGCAACTCACTCCAGTATTCTTGCCTGGAGAATCCCATGGACAGAGAAGCCTGGCGGGCCATGGTCCATGGGGTCAGAGAGGGTCGGACACGACTGAAGTGACTAAGCAGCAGCATAGTGACAGATGGCACTAGACATATTGTGAATCTTTTGTCATGTATGGAAATGTCGAGTCACTATGTTATGTACCTGGAACTAATATAGTGTCAATTATACTTCAATTTAAAAAAGAACATTTCAAAAAGTTTGTATCCTGTGTGATTCCATCACATAGCACTCTTGAAATGACAAAGAAGAAGAAATGAAGAACAGATTAGTGGTTACCAATGGTGAGAGAGGAATAAGGGAGAGGAATAAGAGAGGAATAAGGAAGGTGCCTGTGTCTGTGGTAGGATGGCATGAGGGATCCTTGCAATGGACCGATTCTGTATCTGAACTGTGACAACGGCCACACAAATCTGCACATGTGATAAAAATAAAATTGCATAGAATCAAACATGAATCAGTGCATGTAAAACTAGTGAAGTCTCAATAAAGTTGATGCTTATTTTTAAAAAGCAGTTTGTTTTTTTTTTTAAGAGACTCTTGTTTATGGCCCATGTGATCACCAGTGATGAACCAGAGATGCTCGCAGGAGAGTGGGTAAGCATTCCTACTACATCCTTTCAGTATCAGCTAGAATAGGCTGGGCTTATGCTGTGTAAGGAACAACCCAGTAATCTTAGTTATTTAACCAAAGAGATGCAAAGTCTGCAGTGAGACCAGGCCATTTTCCCACACAGCAGCCCAGCCATCCAAGTGACTTTGATCTTGAGGCTGTTCCATCTCAATGTGAGGCCTCCCTATTCTCCATGGCAGGGATGAAACTGACCAAAAAAAAAAAAAACCCTACGAGGGTTTCTCACAGTCTCAGTCCAGAACTGACACCTGTTGTTTCCTTTCACATTTCATTAGCCAGGATCCATCAACTGCCTCCACATAACTGAGAGGGCCTGGGAAGTATATTGGCCATATACCCAAGGAAGAGGAAAAATCAAATGACATTTGGTGAACACATAACATTATCTCTGCCACCTCATTCTTAAGAAGTAGACCCAGACTACATAAGAAAATCGCAAAAACTGAGGAAGCAGGAAAAGATAAATTAACAATTTAGGAAAACCGCAAAAACTTAGGAACTAGCAAATGAGGAACTAGTAAATTGATTCCAATTCTAAATCTAGAATGGAAATGAATTTATTAGAAGAGAAGACATAAAGCCTAACTATTAATGTATTAGGCTTCCCTGGTGGCTCAGATGGTAAAGTGTCTGCCTGCAATGCAGGAGACCCGGGTTCGATTCCTGGGTTGAGAAGATCCCCTGGAGAAGGAAATGGCAATCCACTCCAGCACTCTTGCCTGGAAAATCCCATGGACGGAGGAGGCTGATAGGCTACAGTCCACGGGGTCGCAAAGAGTTGGACACGACTGAGTGACTTCACAATGAATTTATTAGAAGAAGAGACATAAAGCCTAATGATAAATGTATTAACTCGCCTAAGAAAAGTGGAGGAAAGAGAAAGTACAGATGCCAGAAAAAACGTTTTCAAAAATATAGTAATTAAAGAAAGGAAAGCTCACACATAAACCTGAAAAGTGATCTTAAGTATTTTACTTAAATGTCAAAAGTGAAAGAAAATCTTGGACTATCTTGCTGTAGGACAAGAGTTTATGTATCATTTCCATCATTCACTTTACAATCCAATTTCTCAAGTTCTATTGAATATTTCCTTTCTTCAAAGCACTGAACAAAGTTCTATGGCAAGGCTGAAGAAGCCCAGAGACATTCCAAACCTCTAAAAGATGACACTCTAATAGATGAGAAAAGCAGACATGGCTGAAATAAAAGGACAAGGTCATTTATGATGGAATCCCAAAGTCAACCATGAAAACCCCAGGGCTAGAAAGAGCCACTGGGGTCTCCCACAAAGGCATATGCTGTTTTCCTGGTGGTTTGTGGAGTGTCCAGCACACAATACATTCTCTCCCGGCTGCTCCCTTTAATTTCTGCCTGGCAGTGTGGTCATTCAGTCTTTTATGCCGTCTTGAAAGCCTGCCTGAAATAATCCAGAGCAGAATAACCCAGAATGAAGAAAGTAGGTAACACAGAGGCTTGTCAGCTCCATTCATCAAGTACGGCGGCGACACCAACATACAAGACCTTTCAGACGACCGGCTTTCAGGCTGTGTCAGCCCACCTTGTAAGGAAGTGACACCTGCCAAGACTGCCAGCACCCTCTGTGTGGGAAACCGTCTCTTCCTCACGTGGCCCTAATGAACATTCTTATGTGTAAAACATAAAGATGGTATACGACAGAAAACGTACTGATTAATTTCAATAAGCCTTTCAAAAGTCATAGTCCATGCTGAGCAAAGTGATTTTCAGCTGACTTTGTCTTATTAGGGAGGACTCTGGGGAAATGTTGCGGGGTGAATCCTTTTCTGCTTTACCATGCAGAGGAAACAGTTTTCATCTTTAAAGCTCTGCAAGCTTTCTTTTTTCTTTTTTTTTTCCCAGAGCCTAAACCTGGCCTCAGAGAAAGTTCTTCATAGACAGATCTCATTAATTCCAGAAGTCTGATTTGTTCATAGACAATTGTGTGGTTCGTTTATTTCTGCCAGCTTCTTTCCTCATACAAAAAGAAAGAAGACAGGGGAAAAAAATCTATATCCCCTTTTCCCCAGTATCAACATTTTCAGGGCAAAAATGAATTCTATTCCCTCATAATTAATTATGGATCAAAGCATTATGTATTATTTTCTATCCCAGAAAACAGGACAATAGGAGAACATAGGAAGTTTTTTCCTTAAAGAAGTTAATGAGTCACAGGTTTTGAGTAAATTAATTGTATTATTTGGGAGTGGGAGGGTAGTTCTTAATAACTAAAAAGTCCTGTTCTTAGATGATTTGAAAGTGGGACTTTCACCCCTTTTTTGCTGGGGTGAAAGGAAAAGTAGGGGAAAAGGAAACACAATAGGAATTTTGCAAGTGTCCGCTTTCGTAAGTTTTCCTCGTTTATAAATAGTAGTAATTCAAATTCACCTAACTTCTAGGCCCTCATGTTTAAAGAAAGAATATAACTGGAAAGTCTGAATACAGTGTCCTTGGGTACCTTATTAAATTCCTTATTAAATTTAAGAAAGCAACTTCCTTCAAGAGTCTATAATCTTCCCTCTACCATCTCTCTTCCTTCATTATACTGTAATCATCAATGTCTGCTCCAGAGATTTTTAATGACACCTAATTGTATGATGAACGCATTAAACAACCTAATGCTTACATCCAAGTAATAACTTAGCCAATATTATATTCTCTCCTGATGTCATTGCCATCAGGCCTTGTTCCAGATTTTCTGAAATCATACAGCCATGTGGCCGCTTATCTTTCATAGTTTGCCTCTTTGTAGTTCTCCACCTACCTAAATTTCAAAAAGGAAAGAGAGAAATTAAGTAGTATATTGCTTGATTTTGTTGTGAGTCATTTGTTTTCTCTCAACATCAACATTCACATAAAGGTATTACAATCACTGTTTACAATGATCATTCTGGAGTTTTATTTTAAGCATATAAAGAAACATGACAAGGGTCTTACAGCTGTCTCTGGAGTTGTTTGCACATTCTTTCTGTGACTTGTAAGACAAAAGGTACACCTTAGTGCTGTCCCCAGAAGGCTGGGAGCAGTCAAATGCAGCTTCTTTTTGTCTAGGGAACTGTTAAGTGCAATGTCCTTGCCTTATGTGCAATGCAAATCCAAAGCCAGGGGAATTTTTACACCAAAGAACTGTCCTCCCTCTTTGTTCTTTCAGCACACAAAACAATCCCAAATTTTGCAGGGCACCCAACGTAATGCCAAGCAAGAATGGGCAGGTCACTCTTGAAAAACTCAAACTTCCTGACAACTTTCAGGGAAGGGATTTCTGGTTTTGCCTTTTAATTGTATTTACTTTTATTGACTAAGAGTCTTTCAATTCTTTGCTGCTTTACAGTTCTCAAAAGTCTCACATACATGATTTCATATAATCCTATCTTAACTCCCCTTTCTCTCCTCCCCTCTCCCCATCAGTAACCACTACTTTGTTCTCTATATCTGTGAATTCACTTCTTTTTTTGTATCATCTTTTTTAGATTCCATATATAAGGGATATCGTAGAATCTTTGTCTTTCTCTGTCTGAATTATTTCCCTCAGTCTAATGCCCTCCAAATCCAACCATGTTGCAGCAAATGGTAAAATTTCTTTCTTCTTTATGACTGAGTTGTAGTCCACATTTTCTTTATCCATTCATCTATGGATGGACACTTTAAAGGCGAGGTGAGAGACAGGGTCATAGGGTGATTGGTCAAGTTGTGGACATCCTTCTATTTGTTGGCGTTGAAGTAACAGGGTGGTATTTCAGGTGTTAACATCACCAAGCTTCTGGTTCTAACAGTTTGGGGTCTAGATTCTGGTGGTCAGCATGCTGTTAACTCCTTCCACCTGGTCGAGGTTTTAGTAGCTGCAAAATATTTCACAGATATGATTCAGGATATTATCTATAGTCCTTGAAGAACCAAGGATCCTCAACTTTGTTTTATGTCTAAACCATCATTACATTGTCTTACGTGATTGCTTTCCTTTGTTTCTGCATTTTCTCGCTTTGCTTTCTCAATTTAAATCCGTTCTTTGGAACTCAGGGAAGGCCTAGAAGGCTAAAGCTTTTCCACAAGCAAGAAGTGGGTGGACACAGGTTGGGGTGGGGTGTGGGGGGAAGGGGTGTATGTCCCTGGGGAAGGGCCTGTGGGGTTTCACTTCCTTAGGTTTGGGAAAAGCCCAATGGAACAAAGAAAAGGCCCTCTTACGTTTGTATGGATACAGAAAGTGTTCTAAGTTTTCTCAGTTACACTGAGGGGTAAACCTTTAGTTTGGTTGGGTGATCATTTCTCATCTGCCACGTTCCAAGTACCAAACTAAGATACCAGAAAACATCGACAAATATAGTCTTGCCACCATGCTAATAATCTGGAAAGGGCTAAATGAACTTGGCAAAGAATCTCAGCATCGATGAAGTATTGTGAAAGACCACAGCAAACTCCTAATGAATAGAGAGGGACCTGGGGGGCCTTCCTGCAGATAGATGATCAGTGAGTCTAATCTGGAAGGATGAGTGGGGATTATCACATAAAATCCATGGGAAAGGGTCATGTGGGAAGAGGAAACAATGTAGCCTGGATAGAGACAAGCAGGATGAGAGATGTGAAGGATGGGAGACACTGGTACATTTCATGTAATATGTAAGTCTTTAGACAAAGTCAAAACAGAAAGAGTTGTGCATGGTCTGACAAATATTTTATGCTTATTCTCTAACCAGTGGAAAGCCATGGAAGAGTTTTTACAGAGGAGTGAAATCGACTGTTTGGTGATTGAGAGATTAATTCAACATCTGTTTTGTTTTGTTTTGTTTTTCTCTCTCTTTTATAGGCCACACCATGTAGCGCTTGGGATCTTAGTTCCCTGAGCAGGAATCAAAGCCATGCCCCCAGCATTGGGAGTATGGAGTCTTAACCACAAGACTTCCAGAGAAGACCCCAAAAACAAATTTTTAAAAGCCTACAGCATGAGAGTTTGAAATACAAATATAAGCTAAGTCTGACCTTGTCTTTCCATTGCTTCCAGTCCAGCCACTATACAGCACAAGGAATAGGAGAACGAAGGAAGAGAGGAGTCGAAAATGAACATGGTGTGTCTGACGTGGGCAACTGTTAAGTACTGGTGCTATTTACAGAAACAGGGCACAGAGGGAAGAAGGTAATAATGAGTTCAGTTTGGAACACTCTTTAAAGTGCCTGCCAAGTAGCTAAGAGGAAATGTACAAAAGAGAGCTGGAGCTCATACTAGAGATTTAGATTTGGGAGTCATCAGTATTTAGGTATTTGTTGAACCAAAAGTTGGCAAAGTATAGCCAAGGGGACCAAATCCAGACCCAAGCTTATTTTTGAATGACCCTTGGGCACTGGCCCCGTGTGCTAACACTGTGAGTTACAGAGGCTAAACTAGAGGGTTCCCTTCTACCCTAGTTCCTCCTTTGGCTCTCAGTGCCCGCCCCCTGGCTGGTGACCACTCACCCTCCCCATTCCCAGCTCCTGAGCCCCACACACCTGCCAGCCCACTGGAACTACAGAATGTCTCAAGCTGACAACAACTGTGAGCAGTGCGCCCACTGCCTGGAAGGATGCAAATGCAGACAACCAGGGCTACAGCCAGAGAAGAGCGTTCTTTCTTCTCATGCTGCTGCTGCTAAGTCGCTTCAGTTGTGTCCGACTCTGTGCGACCCCATAGACGGCAGCCCACCAGGCTCCACCGTCCCTGGGATTCTCCAGGCAAGAACACTGGAGTGGATTGCCATTTCCTTCTCCAATGCATGAAAGTGAAAAGTGAAAGTGAAATCGTTCAGTCGTGTCCGACTCTAATGACCCCATGGACTGCAGCCTACCAGGCTCTTCCGTCCATTTAGGTACTTTCTTCTCATATAAGTACCTAAATGGTATCTTCAATTTTGCTCTTGGTCCACAAATCCTGGGCTTCCCTGGTGGCTCAGCAGTGAAGAACCCACTTGTCAATGCAGGAGACGCAGGTTTGATTCCTGGTTCAGGAATATCCCCTGGAGAAGGAAATGGTAACCCACTCCTGTATTCTTGCCTGGGAAATCCCATGGATAGAAGGACCCTGGCCAAGAGGTCGCGAAGGGTCAGATTCGACTTAGCGACTAAAACATCACCACAAATCCTAAATCACTTACTATTTGGCCTTTCTCTTTTTTTTCCCAAAGAACAAGAAAGGTTTCCCAACCCCAGCTTTCAGCTAAATTGTGATAAGGAAAATAATTCAACTTTGGATGTTATGCCACTGGAATTCAATTCAGATTAACAAACATTGTCTCAACCTATTCAGAGATTTCAAGCTGGAAATAATGAAAACTGAAAACATGCATGACATGCCACAGAAGTGTTTTACCCCACCCCCCGCTCCCTTTTAATCTGGAGAAAGGAAAATGAAAGCTAACTCATCAAGATAGCTAATCCCACCTTGCAGATACTACATGATGATCTATTCTGAATTCTTCATCTTTGGGTTTGTACTTTCGGAGATTCATCAGTGTCCATGGTTGAGTGTCTTAATTTATTTATAAAAGAAAGAAATTGAGGCAATCTGTGTATGGTACTAAATTACTTAAAAAGTTTAAAAAAACACAACTCCTTATATCTCTGCTTACTTGGTTTCCACACTTCCAGACACCCAGTGCAACCAGTGTGGTCATCTGGAAACACAGAGAGCTTTGGTCTGGTAGAGACAGAACCAGTGGCAGCAGTTTTACCAGCTCACACACACGATTTCTTTTTTTTTTTTTAACAAAAACAAACTTTTTTGGACATCGTAATAGCTAAGTTGTGCAGACTAAGAAGTAGAAGAGTCTGAGAAGCGTGTGGGAGGTAATTAAGTGCTATTAGAAGCAAACGGAACCTAATTTGACCGAATAGCCAAGTGCGGTGTGGTCTTTTGAAAACATTTCCAAATACAGGAACCAAATCTGATCCTTTAAGTCCTCCTTCTCTTTAGGATGCATGTTTATTCAAAGAACAGATGGGGAGGAAAATCAGAAAAAGACTTTGGTCGACCCACATAAAACAGCATATTTGAGTGTGGGCATGAAGGAAGATGAGTTTTAGAAGGATTTTCATTTGTTTGATGTGTGGAGATAGACTTGGGAAGTGGGAAAGCACTGACTTTATTTAATCTCTCCTAGGGAGGAGCTTCAGAAGGCTCTTTAAAAAAAAAAAGAAAGAAAGTTCCCTTAGTAAGCACATACTTCTATGCTCTCAGATCTTTGGCATTTTCTAGTGTAATAAAAGGAAGGATTTATAAGTCTACAGTTATTGGGTACCATGGATAGGAAAAAAAAATTAAGAATGGATATAAATTGGCATCCACAAATGGAGTTTTTTCAGGGTTTGATAATTTTCAATCAATTTTCTTTGGATGAAGTCATGCCCGTGTGTATATTATATATACCCCTAGTTGGTAAACACTGATCTGGAAATTAACAGAGAGCACGAGACTGACAGTATGTATGATCTACCTACTTAATCCCAAAGGTCTGCCTGGTCTCACAAGAAAATTGTGCTTCTCTTCAGATGCCCTAGTTGTCATGGCATATCAGGAAAACTTACGTATAAACAGGTACTTAAATCTAAGTGTAAGTTGTGATGGCTACTTAAAGTAAATTGAGCTTTTGAACCCGATGAGGCGTGTGCCTTTGAAATACTGGCATCAATCTGGAGCCCAACACAAATAAGGAACAACAAGGGGAAAGACTATGGATGAGAAATCCTCAAGGAAAGGAATTGCCCCCTAGTTGGTAACATTTCCATATGGATGCAAGCAGCAAAACAACAAGAGATCAAAGAGCAACCCAAAGGGGAAGGGGCTGTTCAGGCTCATAATTGTTCATGTGTGTGAACACACAGCCTTCTGTAAGGATAATAGCAGAAACATGTTTTTGCAAGGGAGTTCAATGTTCGCCAACCAATGGGGGTGCCTGGCTGAACCTCAACAGGCCAAAATCTACTCATTTGTAAAAGATGCTACTGATGAATGGCACCCCAAATTGTAAGAACAGCTAACAGATGCACAAGAGGGGAATGTTCTCAAAGAATAGAAAAGTTCTGTATGCTTCCCAATCTCAACTGTACAAACTTCATTTGGGGTCCAGCACAACCAACCCATCTTGTGGTCAAGATCCAAGAAAAAAAAAAAATTGGCAACCCTTACATTGAGTCAGAACCTGAGGTGAGAATGAAATACTCACTATGCCAAAGTTGAAGTCTCAGTGCTAAATATGAAATTTAGTGGGGTTATTTTTCATGAGGAACAGTTTAAATCTTTCCAAGAGGACAGCTTTCTCTGGGCATTGCTAATTCTTGAAATCATTCATTTTCCTGTTTAGAAGAGTTAACAAGCCTTTCAAAAAGGCAGTCTCACTCTACATTTATCATATATGGCCTCAACTGAAAAGTTTTAAACAAATTTAATATTTGTTAATAATGTATTGTCAGCCACTATTAACACAAAGGGAAAAGCAACCATGAGTAGAAGGATATTAGAAAATGTGGAAAAAGCATGGTATATCTCAAAATATATAATTGTTTAAGACAGCATTAGTCCAAATCACCATTTTTTTTTCAAGCTATTCAATGACTTCCTTGGGAAAATTATTAGAACAAGCTTTGAAGGAGTCCTTTCCTCCATTCAGAAAACAAAATGACCAAGACACAACCTTCAACACCTAATTATGTTATTAGATTTAATGTTTGCAATTACCTGGCATTTTATAGTCTCAAAGTGCTTTGTAACCTTAAATTAGTCCTTCTTCCCAAGTCCAGCTCCACATTTAGATGAGAATACAGAGGCATACAGGTTGTGATTTTCTTTCCTGTGTCCAAACAGGTCAGAAGTAGAGTTCAGAAAAACCCAGTAAGGCTCAAAAACAGAACCAATACATGGGTGCTGGGCTCAGGATCTGCCTTTCATTCTACAGCTGTGCTGCTCATTGGCTTTTTTTTTTTTTTTTTCCCCAGTGTGAGAGAACATAATACTTTATCATCAGATGTAGGGGTTTTGGTTAATCCATTTTTCATTATATTTTTCCTTTTGCTGGAACTGCCAGCCAAACTTAAGTATAATAAATATTTTTCCCCTTGTTGTATTTCTTACCTTCCAGTTCTCTGCCTATTTCCCCTCATTTGGGAATACCATTTTAGAGGATTTCCTTAGTGTTTGTAGAATTAATATGATTAAGAGTGAGCGTGAGTGGTGTGTGTGTGTAGCAAGTGTGGTTAAGAATAGTATCAAATTCAAGAACGCCAGCTTAAGCAATTTTATAAAACTTAAAAATGTCATTTAAATCACTCGTAGGAAGTTTTAAGAAAGAGTGTGGGGGAGAGAGACAGTGGCTTCCTTCACGTGCCTGTTTCTGGTTCACCTTCCAGCCTCCGTGCAGGGGGATGGAGGTGGGTGAGTGGCTTACCCCAAGCCCTGGGGCACTGGATCCCAGCTGCCAATATCCTCCTAGGGTCAGTGAGCAGGCATATAGCTCATTCCATTTGTAACCATGAGAAATAGAGCCCCCCGGGAAAATATGCACTCTCCATATGTTCAGCCCTGTGCAGTGGTCTAGGTGAATCACAGTCGGGGAGAGGTTGGGAGAGGGATGCGTCCTGACACTTTATTTCCTCAGAGATACCAGAACGTCACTTGCAGGGCTAGTACAATGCCTTAAACAGACCACTAATCTGATCCAGCCAGGGAGAAGCGACACTTTTAGGAGCTTTCCATTAAGTGCATCTGAATTCTATTGCTCAGGCTTCCACCAAGCTATCAGAAAGAAAGGCTTTGATGTGTGTCCCCTCAGAGCGCTGTACACAATTCAGAACCTCCTCCCTCGAGCTCCCCGCCCTCTCCCTCTCATTTCCTGGCTGGTCCCACCCCCTCAGCTCCCCCTCAACCCCCACAGCCCCCACCTTTACCAGCCCCTCTAACCCCCCAACCCCCCCACCTCTGAGCCCCCCTGCAACCCGGCCATGCTGGATTGCCTTCCTGCTCATATGAACCACAGTTGCTGAAAAAGTGAAGCCAAAAGAGTGAGCCAATAAAAACAGAAACAGCTGTAACAATTTTGCACAGCATGGTCTTGATTTCCTTGAGTTTTGTGTTTGCCTCTTTTTTTTTCCTCCCTCCCTCTCTTTTTTTCTCTCTCTCTCCAGTCCCCTTTTCCATACACACCACCTTCAGTGTTGGGGCCTGAAATGGAATAAGAAATTCTTTCCCCTTCTGCACAGCCCTATGATTCCGAAATAAGGTTGGAGTTCATTTTGAATAACCGGCTCCAAAACAGGCAGAGCCTGAAGCCAGGAGCATGAGTTGAGAATCTTGCCACCAAAGACAGGTGCAGAGTTGGGTTTTTTTTTCCAATAAAAATAACAGACGCGGCTCTCAAATTTGCTCCTTCTCAGGCCTCTGTCAGACGGGAGCGCCTGCTGGCAGTGGAACCACGAGAAGCCACTCTCATCATTCAGCTCTCTGTCTGCACTCGCCTCTTCAAAGGGAACCTGCCCTGAAGCCTTTACTGGACTGTTATTTGCAGTAGCCTCGTTCTACACCTATCCCCTCAAAACCAAGGCCTGTAAAAGGGAGCTTGTAAACCCTAAAAGTTACAGGAGGAACGGTATTAGTGGTTTCAGAAAAGAAGAGAAAGAACAACTCAAGTCAGTAAGCAAATATAAAAGGCAAGGCTAACAGCAGATTGCGATCAGCGCCTTGTTTCCTGTCCAGGCAGGCTCAGGAACCCTGGAAATATTTATCTTCCCCAGAATGTATAAAGAATCAAAGATAAATCCTCCTTTAGGTCCTGTCTTCAGGAGGTGCTGTGTCCCAAACCCACCTTCTCACTGAAATGCTTGCAGTGGGTGGCACTGATCTCTAACGGTTATGAAAGCCTCCTTTTCACTTGTATTTTTTCAATGTATTGGGTGGTATATGTTGTTTTGTTTCCCTCCAGCTGCTGCTTTTCTTCCCTCACATTCTGGGACTAGCCCCAGTCTGAGGCTGAGCTGGATCTGGGCTAAACATAATGGAGAACCGGTGGAAATAAAAGTCCTTTCATGGGGGCACAGCCCTGTTTTTCAGATGGTGTGAAGCAGATCTGTAGTTTATTATTAATAATAGCACATGCGTGACACCACATCTTCAAAGGACGGCTCGAACATTAATTCTTTTGTGATGTGAAAAGAGCAGCAGCAGCGTCTCTTTCAAATGAATCTCCTAGTCTTCTGGAGAGGGGCGAGAAAACCTAGTTTCGGCTAGAGATGAATGGATCGCCACCCTGGAGGTCTGGGATCTGGGTCCAATTGAGGAGCACTTTGAAAAAAAAAAAATCAGGAGTTTTATCTGAACTATATAGCATGTTCCAAATTCTACACTCTTTCAAACTCACATGGAAGTCTTTCGAAGAGAAGCTGGGGTATCTTTTGTTCCAGGAATAAAACAAACTGAATAAAAGAGAGAAGAATAAACGTGTGTTTTCTACACGGATGAAATTTGATCTGAGGTCCCCAGAAGAAAGAGAGAATTATTCTCACCACTTTAGCAAGGCACACCCTTCAGTTTCTATTAATAAATGATTTTTTTTTTTGGTCAAAGTCACCATCTTCTTTTAAAAAGTGACAGTATTCCATTTTTCAGAAACTCAAAAAGAGAATTCAGCGACCCCCATTTCCACAGACTTCCTAAATTGGCCCTTCAGTTTTTCTCATCATTGAAGACCCCAAAAATATTTTTTTAAATATAGCATGTGATGCTTACACAAGTATGCATGTAAGATACATGCAAGTTACAAAGCATAATATAAAATAAAACCCAGTAAAACGTCACCCCAGTTAAGAACTACCACATTGCCTATTAACCTGGCAGCTGCCTGTGTATTCTTTGTCCTGTCCACCCCTGCCTTCCTGACAGCAGTCATTGTGATCCTGAATTCTACGGTGCGTGTTCTTGCGGCAGATGGATTGCATTCGTAGCCCCATTAAGGTCCTCCCCTGGCCTTTGGCCTATAACATTATTGTCCCTTTCCATTCTGATGCCAGGCTGGGACATGTGACTTGTTTTTGCACATAGGGTGTAAGCAAATGAGATGCAAATAGAGCTTTGGAAAGCACATGCAGATTCCTGCTGGCGCCTCTGCAGGATGGCACTTGCTTGTCTTTTCCCTCCGGGGCTTGACATGAGAACATGGCCAGGCTAGCCCACTGGACGTTGACAGACATGTGAAGCAAAGCTGTTCACACTACATCATGGCTATCTGAGATCACTCAATAGCCAAGCTGAGAACAGGTGTCAGCCACGATGACCAGAATGACTTGGATGACCTCTAGCTCCCACTGAAGCATAAGCAAGCCTAGCCAAGATCAGCTGAACAGGGCAAGATCAGGTGAATGCAGTACACTTGTGAGCTAGATAAAGAATACATGTTTCTTTCTTTAAGCTAATAAATTTTGAGGTTGTTATCTGAAATATTGTTTTGGGAATGCATTACTTACACAGTTCTCTTCCTCTTAAAAAATGCAGGTGCCTATGATGCTAAAATCTATATCACTGGGTCCAGATTTTTGGGGGGGGTAGATGGTTTAAAGTTTTTTTTTTTAATAATTTTATCATACATCCTTTCCTTTATGATCTGTTATTTTCATTTACCATTATATTTCTTGCTCTCATCTATGTAGTTTCACATAGATACGGGGATTACTTTTCACTGTTATTTAATTTTGTGTGACTATAAATTTCCTCCATTCTTCTATCAATGGGTATTTGGTTTTCCAATTAATGAACATCTGCGTTGTTTTCAGTTTGAAGTTATTATAAACAATAAACCCACTCATAGATGTCTCCTAAAGCATATTTGCAGTATCTCTAGAGTAAATATACATAGGAGTACCATTGCAGGACTATGAAGTATGAGATTATTCAAACTTTGAATTTATTGCCAAATCATTTTCCAAATTAGTAGTAACAATGAGAAAACCCATCAATATATATTTTCCAAGGTTCCCCCAACCACTCACCCACATGTATCAAGCCAGCAGAAACAGAAGGAGCATGGAGGAGCCCTAGTGGGAGGTCTCCATGGTTGAGTCTTGGAAGTGGTACCTAACACCTCTGGGCATTGTCATTGGCTCAAACTAGGATATGTGGCCACCTCATTGGAAGGGTCACCAAGAAATATCGTGTAAGAAGAGGAAATGGGCAGTCCAGCTGGTCAGGGTCTGATACAGCTTCTAGTCTATTTATACTAAAATAGTACCTTCTATTAGGTTAGAACTCCACATATAAAACACATTTGTGTAAAGTTTCTTACTTCTGCCAACTCTCTCGGGAAATGAGATCAATTATCATTATCCTCATTTTATAAGTGAGGAAACTAGGGCTCAGAGTGGTTAGTTAAAAGACTTGCCCAAGGTCACAAAGTTAGTAATTTGCTAGAACCAGAGGATAATCTCAACTCTTTTCCCCAAAGTCTTGTCCTATTTCAAGCATAATTAACCTTTTTTCCCCTAAATATTCATTCATTCAACAAATGAAATTAACTTTTATATAACTACTACAAGACTATTGTATTAGGTTTCCTTCCAAAAACACAAAACTGATGATCACAGGTATCCTGCCATTGAATCTGACAATTTGCCACCTGCTCTTAGCTGTTTCCTCACTTTATACTCTCAGCTTCAACTACTCAGGCTAAGTTCACCAATGTCTTCCACTTCAGTAAATACAGCAGATGCAGTTTAGTCCTCATATTATTTGAAGTCTATTAAATCATTCCAAACTATGATCTTTCTATCTTTGTAATGCAATCTTTCTTTAATTCCTAGGACCTCACTTTCTCCTGATTCTCTTCATACCTTTCTGTTGGTAATTTAACTGACCCATCCCTTCTTCTCTAACCAGTGTTTGTATATTGAGAACACCCTAACTCTGCCTGCCAAAATTCAATCTTACTCTAGAGACCCCATCGAAATGTCATTTTCTTGATGAATCTCTACCAAATTCCCTCGGCAAACAAAAATATCTCCTATGCTCTGCAAAACTTCATTCTTATCTCTTTCACAGCACTGGCCACATTCCATTTTGTATTTGTTTCTAGTTATCATAGGTTTTACGAATCAAACTAAATTCCTTTAAGGTTCAACCCTCTCATGTGTTTTCTTCTCACTCAATATTCTTACATATGGCTAGTAAAAGTGTTAGTCACTAAGTCATGTCCAGCTCTTTTGTGACCCCAAGGACTGTAGACCATCAGGTTCCTCTGTCCATGGGATTTTCCAGGCATGAATACTGGAGTTGGTTGCCATTCACTTCTCCAGGGGATCTTCCCAACCCAGGGATTGAACTTGGGTCTTCTGCACTGCAGGCAGATTCTTTACCACTGAATCACCTGGGCTAAAGTGCTTTATAAATGCTGTTTCCTCTACTTGGAAGACCCTCTCTTTTTGACCTGATTACTTCCCTAACATCTTTCAGATCTCAGTAAAAACCACTTCCACAAAGCAGCCTTTCCTGGCTCTGACACAGCTCAGGTCTCCTTGTTATATGGACACATGGTATTCCACGCATTTCCCTCTTGACATTTATCCCAGCTGTTGGGCAGCATTTAACTTTGAAATGTATCTTATTTCTGTTTTCTATTAACGTTTAAGTCCTGAGTTACAATATCCACAATTATACTCTTCACTGCTGTCCATTCTTTGCATCCAGCAGGCCTTCATTAGATATTTGTAGAATGAAACAGTTTTATTCCTAGTGTAAATTTCCAATGAATTTTTAGATGCTACCTCCCACACCTTACAGTGAACTAAAATTACTGATTTTTTTTTTCCACCCAACCCTTATGCCTGATTATTTGGACATAATTACAGAACTGTAAATGCATTTGCTTTTAATCATCACCTAATTAGATGGAAACCGTTGACTTTGCAGTCTGTTATTCCACATACACTAGCCTTCCCACTTTCATGTCCTAAGATAATGTGATAATCAAGTGATTGACAAAAAGACTGAATAGGACAGAACTAGAGACAGAACTAGTGGTTCCGAACCTGCCACTTGAATCTACCTCTTACCATAGGATTATTATACTCCAACACAGAAGTTCAATTTCTCAGCTGTACTTTCTGATCATGACTGACACTTTAAGGAGAGTCTACAAATCAAATATTCTTACACTGCACACAAACACCTAATCTCTCTTCCAAGGTACAAAAGAAATTCACCTCCTTGATGAATTGTTACCTACTTTTTTCTAGATGAAAAAAAGTACCATCTTCCTCCTTGTTGCTTCCTAAATTCATTCTCACCATTTTTATCTCACTGACCACATTTTGGCTTATAGTTAATTATCTGAACAATGTTAATTCCCACTACTTAAATTCAGTTCCCTAAGGGCTACAAAAGCTATATCAGCTGCACTGAAGTTACTATTTAGTATCTCAAGCATGCCAGAATCAGTCTTTTACACATACCATCTTCATAGTGTTTTTGGAGGTAAATATTATAACCATAAGCATTTCAGAGATGAGGAAATTGATTTTCAGAGAAGTTGCTTTTCTTTAAATTCCTCTGTAGCATGAGTCTTTGTACATAGCACATATTAAATGAGTGACTGTCAAATTGATGTTAGTGACAATTTACATGGGAATTTCACCCTCGTAGGGACAATGGTCCTACAATGAGATTAATATTTTGGATTGGATGACTGGAGAAAATCTTAACTGCTATTCCAGATGAAAGTTCCCTTTTTGTTAATTTCCTCTTTCAAACAGAGAATGCATTCTATACGAAAGGGAAAGTGTTAGTCACTAAGTCATGTCCGACTCTCTGTGATCTCACGGACTCGAAAGCACCAGGCTACTCTGTCCATGGAATTCTCCAGGCAAGAAGACTGGAGTGGGTAGCCATTCCTTTCTCCAGGGGATCTTCTTAACCCAGGGATGGAACCCAGGTCTCCTGCACTGCAAGGCAGATTCTTTTACCATCTGAGCCACTAACACACCTGCATTCGATATAGCTTCAGGCAAACAGAAACAGAATAGATATGTTATTTGGGGAAAAAAGGACAGTTGCAGAAAACAAAAGCATGCAAATCATGCCTCTTCTGTATACTTCAAGACCCATTTTAAAACTGGTAAACTTCTCCAAGGTGACATGCTGACATTTTGAAATAATTTATCTCACTAGAGTGCATTGACTACAACTCAGGCTTTCACATGGAAGACTAGGAGATAAAAATAGAATTCCATAACAGTCAGGTAATTATTTCTATAAAGGATTTCTTCGTAAAGCTAAGCTAGAGAAATACAGTGTGAGACAGAACAGATAATGAGTATAAGAGATCCAAACAGGGAAGCTGCAAAACAAATCGATAATTTTCTTTTTGAGAAAGCCACAAATAAAACCTCAGCTTGGGGTCATGTTTTATACAGAGATTTGCATCATCTTTGGCAATGTAAAGGATTTTCAAATCTAATTTCCTTGTGTAGTTGAGAAAACTTAGGCCTAGAGAAGTGAAAATAAGTTTTTTAAATCAAAGAACATTTGTTTTAGGACTCAAATGAGAGCCCAGTGACAGGCCTTAGTGTCTAGTTGCTCCATCTCTGTGGACTAGGTTGACAGGCTGGAAATTCGGGTGCAGTCTTGGAGCTGAATTGCTTTTATTTTGGGAAACCTCATCATTGCTCTTAAGGCCCTCAACTGATTGCATAAAGCCCACCCACATTATAGAAGGTGATTTGTTTTACTCAGAACCTATTGGTTTAAATGTTAATTACATCTAAGAAAATGCCTTCCCAGGTGAGCATGTCAGAGATCTACAAAAAGAAATTTACAGTTCCATGGATTATGTTGCCATGTGCCACTTTATTTGGAATTGAATATCTATGCTACCTGTTCCACCTTCCTGATCGTTGAAGGGAAAGCAAGGCTGACAAATTTTTTTTCCCATTGAATCATGTCTAGTGTCTTAAGCCATTCAGGCTGCTATTACAAAATACCAGAGCCTGGGTGGTTTATACACATTTATCACAGTTCTAGAGGCCAAGATCAGGGTGCCAGCATGGTCAAGTGAGTGAGGGTCTCTTCCAGGACACAGACATTTCTTCCACCCCTAGATAGAAGGGATGAGCAAGTATTTCAGGTCTCTTTCAAAAAAAATGCTAATCCCATTCATGTGGGCCCTGTCCTTATGACTTAGTCATTTCCCAATGGTCCCACCTCCTAACACCATCACTTTGGGCATTAGGTTTTTAACATATGAATCTTCAGAGAACACAAGCATTTAGACCATAGCACCTTGTGAGGAGACCTACTAGTCTTAGGTAACCCAATACCATATCCATTGTTAATACTCTGCGGTGCTGATTGGAAGACAAGTAAGAAAGCTGCATAAGGACCAGCAATCCCAGGTGGAAGGTCTGAGAAGGCAAACTCCTTGATGGACTTCACAACAATATATGAGTATCTCTATGGTCTTCCTTGGTTATCATTCGCTGAAATTCTCCCCCATACATGTTCTATTTGGAATACAAGAGTTAATTACTGAGTTCCTAGACTAAGTATCACAATATTCTAGTTGACCAACATGAAAACATCAAGCTTATGGATACAAAGAAAAAGGATTCTGGCAGATGCAATTTTATAGTAAAAAGTCCATAAGACATTATTCGTTTCTGAACAGTAATCCCAAGTTCGGGGATCCCTGAGACCATTCTTGGGTTTGATAATCACCAAGGAGTCCAAGACCTCACTGAAAGCTGTTATGGTTTATTGCAGCTCTTCGTTTTATTTTTATTTTAGTTTTTTTTTTTTTTTTTTAGTGGAGTATTGTTGATTTACAATGTTGCAAATGTCAGCTTATCTTGTACAGCAAAGTGAATCAGTTTTATATATATATATCCACTCTTTTTTAGATTCTTTCCCATGTAGGTCATTACAGAGTATTAAGTAGAGTTCCCTATGCTATATAGTAGGTCCTTATTAATTACCTATTATATATATTATATATATATATGTTATATATAATATATACATATAGTATTATGTATATGTCAATCCCAATCTCAGTTTATCCCTCCCCATTCCCCCCCTGGTAACCATAAGATTGTTTCTACATCTGTGACTCTATTTCTGCTTGTAAATTTGTACCATTTATTCATTGTAAATTTGTTCATTTGTACATATGTGGAATGTAAAAAATTTGTTCTTTTTTTACATTCCACATATAAGCAATATCATACGATAGTTGTCTCTGTCTGACTATTCACTCAGTATGCCACTCATGTTGATGCAAATGGCATTTTGTTCTGATTACTGCTCTGATTATTACTCTGATTACTGCTGAGTAATATTCCATTGTATATCTGAACTACATCTTCTTTATCCATCCTCTGCTGATGGACATCTAGGTTGCTTCCATGTCCTGGCTATTGTAATCAGTGCCGCAATGAACATTGAGGTACATGTATCTTTTCAAATTATGGTTTTCTCCTGGTATATGCCCAGGAGTTTGCAGCTCTTTAAAGGATAAGTGGCCTAGGGAAAAGGTATACAGGGCAGAGTCAAAGAAATTGTGAAATGTGGAGCTTCTGGTTGTCCTCCTCCAGTGGAGTCATGGGGAGCGTTATGGTCCCAGCACTTATGTACCAGCAAAGAGCACTTGCAGACACGGGAGCTCACTCCAGGCTCCTTGTCCAGAGTTTTTACTGGGGCTCCATCGCCAAGGCATGACTGACGGTCCATACAGCTGATCTCAGGCTCAAACCTCTCTAGATGTACAGCTGATACTGCATGAGCAAAACCCCCATCCTGAATCACATCATTCTTGTGGCCCAAAGTTTTTATTCTAAATCACACTGTTTACATCTCTATCAGGCTGGCCCAAGACCTTCACATAAACAAAAGCACTTTTCTCAGTGTCAACCTTTTACACCTTTAGTCACCCTTCCCCAGAGGAAACCACCTAAGGCTTTAGAGAGGAGCTCCCAGGAAAAAGGGAAAAGTGCAGACTTCCCTTTGGATGAGGCTGAGCCCTTCACTACACAGCAGGGTGGCTGGTTTTGCCTGAGGAGACTCCCCTGTTGTAACTTCACACTAAGAAAATGTGAAGTGACAAACACTGGTCAAGCATTTATCTTCTTCCGGTCTTTCTCTGAAATGTTTTTCCTGCATTATCTTCATTAACCCTTATGCAGTCCCCTGAGGTGGACACTATTTTGAATGGCATTATGGAGAGAAGGAAAATAAAGCTTCCCTAAATCTTCAGAGCTAGTGAGTGGTTGGAGAGGGAGTATGTACAAGGGCTACAGGTCTCTAGGGTTTATACTAACAACGACTATATTGCAAATATACCACCATTTCCATTTGTTTTTCTTTAGTATTTTCATTTATTTGGCTGTGCTGGATCTTAATTGTGGCACATCGGGATCTTTGGTCTCTGTTGTGACACATGGGATCTAGTTCCCTGACCAGGGATTGAACCCCAGTCTCCTGCACTGGGGGCACAGAGGCTAAGCCACTGGACCACCAGGAAAGTTTCACCAGCATTTCCATTTGGAGTAACGTCCACTAGGCTAGTGCACAGCCAAAGAAAGTTGCTGAATGAATACTGTCCAGACCAGCCATTCTGTTCCACAATATATATGAATTAAGAGTGTTATAACATGAAACTCTTCTTGCTATCCATTTAACAGAAATAAATATAAGCCACAAAGACATGAAGACTTACCATGAGCTCATGATGCCTTGATCAAAGGAGGTTTAGATGACTAGAGTATTTCAAATGATCTCTTTGTCTGGCATCCCAGAGGTCTGCACACCCTGGGGCACCACACAATAATAAGATTCCAGACAGTGAAAGGCATGCCTTTCTTTATAAAACAGGGCCAGGGCGATTCTGAAAGGGGAGATGGGAAAGAAGACCTGTATTTGAGTCTTCAAATACAAATCCTTTCTCAGAGAGAAAAAGTTAGAAAAGAGAACACTTGGATGTTGAGAGTCTGAAAACTGTTTCTCTTAAAACTCTCCACGTTAGCATACACCATGGAAAGCTTCATGGACCCTAGAATACCTTGGTTTGGTAACAGAGCGTCTGACTGATCCAGTATTTTAATGATTTTAATTTGGGGTGAAGTTTCCATTAACTTACCATGTAACCAATGGTACTGATAATTAATAAATAAAATGGAACAAGGTTCCTGAAAAAGGAGTGGACAGATGAGGAATGTAACCTGAAGCCTAAGTGAAGGGAGTTCAATACACAGAGGGAGAAGGGAGTTTTAACTTTTCTGAGAAATAATGGCTGGTGACATGTGGTCCTCAAGGTGCTATATAAAGAGCCCCACTCCCCGCAACAACTCAGGACAGGGGAAAGGATGGAGTCTAAGCTCTGGTGTCATGATGGAGGAATGTTTCAGCCTATAGCCCTTCATTAATGACGGTATGAGCTTTCTGTAGCCAGTTCAGTTCAGTTCAGTCGCTCAGTCATGGCCGACTCTTTGCGACCCCATGAATTGCAGCACGCCAGGCCTCCCTGTCCATCACCAACTCCCAGAGTTCACTCAAACTCATGTGCATCGAGTCGGTGATGCCATCCAGCCATCTCATCCTCTGTCATCCCCTTCTCCTCCTGCCCCCAATCCCTCCCAGCATCAGAGTCTTTTCCAATGAGTCAACTCTTCGCATCAGGTGGCCAAAGTATTCGAGTTTCAGCTGTAGCCAAGGGTATCCAAAATAGGATACCAGCAACAGCCATACAAATGACCAAGCGATGGAAGAGCAACACAGACTAGTTTTAAGCAACAAAAGCTGTTCTTAGTGGGAAAATATTGATGACCCCCGACCCCTTACTCCTCACCCCTTACCCCCAACACTTCTTAATTCTACCTTTGTGTCAGAGAAAGATTCCTGGAAGAAGGACAGGAGCTCAAACTCCTTCCAGGAAGCCAACTGGGGAACCTAAGCCATGGAATTTCCATTTGGGTCTAGAGTCACTTTTATGGCAAAACTGCTTCTCCTGCCCCCCAGGTGGGAAGCCTTGGAAACAGCAGTTGCAGCTGTGATTTTTACAGAAATATTAATACAGACATTATTCTATTTTACTGCCTGTAAATTTTAGAAACAGGTAATTGTGAAATTTAATATGTAAAGCTGCCCTACTCAGAGGATTATTTTACACTGATCAGAAAATAAATGACCCTTAAAGAAATTTGGCCAAAATATAGTCAGTGCTTCATTGTACCTACACTCTACACATACTCCAAAGTAGTGTTTTAATAAACAAGAGAAGTACTGAATTCACACCAGTATAATGAGTTGAAAAGTGAAAATCTTAGTTAATTAAGCAATTGTACAATTCTTACTAAAAAATATAAAATATTCTGTATATTAAGGGCATTTGTGTCAGTTTGGGGCTATTTATCCCACTGAATTGACAGCCTCTTGACCTTCTGGTTTTACTTTCTTGTTGCCTATGCTACTTAAATTTGTGAATTGTATGGTCCAGAAGAAGTATGGACCCTCTCCTGGTATTGTTCTATGAGGCAACTTTTCAAACTTTTAATTGAGAGAAGGAAGTAGGCTCCCCATTTTCAGAATTGGAAACTTCCAGTGCCAGCAGGTATACCTCACATAAGGTGGGTAATAAAACAAACAAGCAAAAAGGACTGACTGACAGCATGCTTCTTAAAAGAAGGGGTGTGTATTCAGCTTCCTTTTTATTGGCACTTATAATTAATTCTTGAGGAGAAAGGTACGGCAGGGTGGGATAATGGGTTTTGAGGTCAAAGACAAAGTCTCTGGGGAGGGGCGAGTAGGAGGGTCTCAACTTTAGTTGAAAGAATTTGCCTTTGTTTCCAATTCCATGGCTTTCTTTAGCCATAACATAGCATAAATAGAAGATGGAACTTAAAAAAATAATAATTAAAGAAGGCAGGGTGGTTTTGTTTCTGTAAATGCCTTGAACAAAGCATGTGTTTCTGTTTAATACTGGATAAGCTCCAGTTGATGTCTAGATCCTTGTCAAAATGTTTACTTTTCTGTGGGATTTTTTTTTTCCTAGTGGGTCATTCTGAAGCCATGGCTACAGCTCTGGACTTCAAAGTTGCTGCCAGCTTCACTGGAAAAGCCATTGTGTTAGACCTCCCCATCCCCACTGGAATGAAATCTCAATTTTTTAAAAACTCATTTTGGGCCAGAAAATGATCAATCTTTGTACCAAAAAAAAAAAAAAAAAAAAAAACCGTGATGAAGAGTTGAAGGAAATTCACCAAAGCAACTACAAAGACAATAAATATTGAAAAAATGGGATACTCTCCATTGTACAAGAAAGAGTTTGGTGTCATGTAAAACAACATCAGCAACAATAATATTTTCTTCTTAGGCAGTTGTGAATGACTGATGTGAGTCTAAAACCATGGCAAAAGAAGGTTTGAAAACAAAAGATGTTACTTTACACTACCCTTGGTTATTTTATTCAACTGCATAGGGCTGCAGAAGTTACAGTACATATGCTATGATTAATAAATATGTCAAGACAATAAGTGAATACATCTGAATGATTTTATCTTACATTTTTACTAAAAAGCTAACTCATAATAACAAGTATATACTATGATACCAGGTACTGCATGGGAACTATAAATGTAGGCCAAAAAAAAAACTGTGTGTAGATCACAGCTATTTAGCTGAAAAAATAATTTTGTAAAAGTCAACTAAAAGTAAGGCCTCTGATAGTACTGTAAAAGGATTTGATTTCTCCCTTTTCAATTTTTAAAATCCTTTAGACCAATTTTCTTCAACAGCTGAGTAAAACACTCACTCCTCCCCAGCATTTCTCAAGCAGTACTGAAATTGAACCACAAAGATCTGGGTTTTGGTCCTGAGTCTACCACCTTCCGGTGCTAGGTTTGTATGTTAGCGTTTGCTGTTTAACAAATCACCCCAAAACACAGCATCTTAAAACAACAATCGCAGATCGGTGCACAATCCTATGGGTTATCTGGTGGTTCTACCCCCTGGACTGGCTTGCTGGGACTGACTGATGTAGAATGGCCTCGTCGCATGTCTCAGGCCTCACCTGGGCCTCCAGGAGTCCAGCCCAGGTCTCATCACCCCACAGCAGATAGATATCCAGCAGGTAGAAAGGGCAAGTGCAATGCACAGCACTTAGCAGGGATCTGTTAGTACCACATTTGCTGCTGTTTGATCAGCAAAAGCAATCATATGAGTAAGCTCAGTCAGAGCAGAAGCGGATGCATAGGGAATAAAACAAGGAGATATGAACAAGGAGGAAAGGGGTGTTATTGTAACCATCTACCAGTTAAACTCTCAGGGACTCATTTTCTTCATCCCTAAATTGGAGAACATAATAATTTGAATTTCTAAAAAAAGTTGGATTTAAATGAGAAAATATATATGGAAGCTTTGAAAAATTCAGAGAACTCCATAATTGTTAAGTATTACCATATTGCTAGAGAAATCTCTCTTGTTCTGGGTAGCTTTTTTTTTTTTTCCCCTCTGTGTGTGTTAAGTTGCTTTTTCAGTCGTGTCTGACTCTTTGCAACCCTATAGACTGTAGCCCCGGAGAAGGCAATGGCACCCCACTCCAGTACTCTTGCCTGGAAAATCCCATGGACGGAAAGCCTGGTAGGCTGCAGTCCATGGGGTCGCTAAGAGTCGGACACGACTGAGCGACTTCACTTTCACTTTTCGCTTTCCTGCATTGGAGAAGGAAATGGCAACCCACTCCAGTGTTCTTGCCTGGAGAATCCCAGGGACAGGGGAGCCTGGTAGGCTGCTGTCTATGGGGTCACACAGAGTCGGACACGACTGAAGTGACTTAGCAGCAGCAGCAGCAGACTGTAGCCCATCAGACTCCTCTGTCCATGGTGTTCTCCAGGCAAGAATACTAGAGTGGGTTGCCATACTCTCCTCCATGGGATTTTCCCAACCCAGGGATGGAACTGGCATCTCTTAGATCTCCTGCACTGGCAAGTGGGTTCTCTACCACTTAGCGCCACCTGGGATCTAAGGATTATTATAATTATTATTGTTATCATTTTAGTTTTATATAATATCTCCAAACAAATTAAAAACAGATTGACCCCTGGGAATTCCTTAGTGGTCCAGGGGTTAGGACCCCGCTCGTTCACTGTGGAGGGCCCAGGTTCAATCCCTGGTTGGGCAACCAAGATCCCACAAGCTGTGAGGCTCAACTTAAAAGACACTCACACACACACAAAACCAGATTGACTCCAATAGAAAACAATTTAAATTTTCTGTATATTTGAAAAGCAAAATCACTACTTTTAAGAGTGAAAGCAAAAGTTGCTCAGTCGTGTCCAACCCTTTGTGATCCTATGTATAGTCCATGGAGTTCTCCAGGCCAGAACACTGTGGTGGGTAGCCTTTCCCTTCTCCAGGGGATCTTCTCAACCCAGGGATCAAACCCAGGTCTCCTGCATTGCAGGCAGATTCTTTACCAGCTGAGCTACCAAGGAAGCCCATTCAGCCAGTCATCTAAGTAGTATTCAACAGTAGGAAAAAATCTGACATTTTACTTATTCTCTGTAGAATTAAGACTCCTACATATTTTGCCAAAATAGCTGGCCAATTAAACAAAGCTGGTTTTTATATGATATCTGGATGTTTCATCTACCTAAAACTAAAGATTTGAATCTTTACTGATCAGTTAAATTCTTTTTGTTTTTAAATTCATTTTGTTTTTAAAAGATAGTACAATGGCCTGTTTTTTAATAACTTTGATTATTCTAGAATATGCTCCAAGATTAAAATGTCTTTTACTGAGAAAAGTGTTTTCCTTACCACACCCCAGTGTATTTCTTCACTAAATTTCCTAATTTAGTGCTAATTTTTACTTTCTTAATACCTACTGTCCTCAGGAAGCAGAAGCTATAGAAAAATGGGTACCCTGTCTTAATATGAGGTGTCCCTATATGGCTACTGTTCATAAAGAGGCAACTGACCATTCACACCTACCACTGAGCACTTTACTCAGTGCTCATTTTTAAAATCCTTTTTGTTCTCTTCTTTTTCTCCAGTTCCAGCTTTACCCACCTTGTTTTTGTTTTTTCATTTTATTCCCCTATTGTGTCACTGTGGCTTCCAACATGGCTCAGTGGTAAAGAATCTGCCTGCCATGTGTCCAATCCCCAGGTTGCAAAGATCCCCTGGAGAAGGAAAGAGAAACCCATTCCAGTATTCTTGCCTGAGAAATCCCCATGGACAGAGGAGCCTGGCAGGCTACACTCGACGGGGTCACAAAAGTTGGACACAACTTAACAACTAAAGAACAACAAAATTTGTGTCACTAGCCACAGGATTTCTTAGCAAACACAGTCGATTCATTGTAAATTTGAGTCATTTTCTACAATAAAGAATACTTTGAGACATAAATCATAATTATTAAAAGAAGCATAGTAATTGGTAAAAAAAAAAAGAAGAAAAAACTCTTGGAATTTATTTATCACTGTTTATAAAAATATAGAACAAATAAATCTAGCTGACATACTATCCAAAATGGAAAAAGAAAAAGATGAGACCCTTTGCCAATTTAGTTGGCAAAGAATATCACACTAATAAAATTTAATTAAATTATTAAGTATTTAAAATGAATTTCTAACTCTAGCTTACTGAGTGGTTCCCTTTTATGTATTTGAAGCCCTATTATAAAGTCTATGCATAAAAAAACTTCAAATGTAAAAGCAAACTATTTAATGTATTCATCTCGATGAAAAATTACATTTCATTTATCCTTCCGAAATTTACATCACCTCAGAACACTACATCTCAATCTATATTTCCCTCACATCAGGAAACATGTAAGAAAACACTGTTACAAATACATCACCTACAAAGTGGTTGTGCTTTATAAATACAACTCATTCATTTCAAATGTTTCATTTCAATAATAATGTATAATAATATTGTCCAATTTACAATGAGTGTCAAATTTCTGGTAGATGATATAATGGATATTTACTAACTTCACTTTTTACATCACTCACAACCAACTATATAGACATATGTCTTCAACATCTTTCAGAAAATCATTTCTTACAGTGAGGCATGGAAATTTGCCTTTGTAAGAAAGACCGATTTAGGTACATTCTTTGGAAACATACTTTCTTTGGAAAAGAAAATGACTTTCTTTGGAAAAACACAATCTACTAACATATTACTACTTTACTTTTTTTGGAAAAACCCAATATGCTAGCATATTACTATATGGACTTGAAAACACCAATAGGGTAATCACATTTCCTATATTATACTACATATACTAAAATCCACCAAAAAAGCAAATACCAATAAACAACCAAACATATTACAAAAAAACCACAAGTATACTCCTGGGTTGCTTTACCCCGGTCAAACAACAGTGGAAGACTGAGCACTCACTCATTTGTTGGCAGGTACTGTACCAAAACTCTTATTAGGCAGCTTCTGCAGGAAGCTAGGCCCATGGTCTTGATATGATATGTATGATTCTCCCTTTGAAACTCTCAAACACTCTCAGAATGACAGAAAGGTTTTAGACTCCTCAGTCTGGAAGCACAAATCCAAACTTTCTACTTTGAAGCCACTGACCTCACTTCTCTTTCATCTTGACTGGTCGTCTCCTCTCACCATCCAGCTTGTTGCCTGAATCAAACACTGGATCAAATGGATTGGAATCCGTTTCCAATTATCCAAGTCTGTCCGTTCTCCCGGACATCTTTCAACCTCTCTGCATGGCCCCCCGGTACTGGCCCCTCACTCCAGCCTGCCTGACCCTCCACGCTGGCACTGCAGGTCACCTCCTGGTCTCCCCCTGGCTTCGTCTTTCTCCAGGTCATATTAGGTTGACCAAAAAGTTCGTTTTGGTTTTTCTGCACAATCTTATAAAAACCCAAACGACCTTTCTGACCAATCCGATATTTCAAACCCACTTAACAGCCTGTTTTAAACTTGCCTTTTCTTAATCTTCTCAATATTCTCTTGGTCTCTCTTGCAGAAAAAGCAACAGAAACCTTTCAGAGCAGGAGAAATATCTCAGAGCATAACAATCTGCCTCAGTGAAGCTTCTCTCCAAATATACCACTTCAAGCAGCTGCTTTACTTTTAAAATGAACAATTAAAATATGAGAAGAGCTATACACAGTTTTCTTTCCTTCTTTTGTATTCTTAGCAGGCACTTTAGTTACCCCTAAGGCAGCGGCCTTCCTTTGTGGCTCAGCTGGTAAAGAATCTGCCTACATTGAGGGAGACCTGGGTTCCATCCCTGAGTTAGGAAGATCCCCTGGAGAAGGGAACAGCTACCCACTCCAGTATTTTGTCCTGGAGAATTCCATGGACTATATAGTCCATGGGGTCACAAAGAGTCGGATATGACTGAGCAACTTTCACTTCACTTCACTTCAAGGCAGCAGTAGATTAGATGTGTGCTTTACAACCAAAAAATTCATGTTTGTAGATAATATATTAGACTATCCTTACCTGGTAGATACATTAGGAACAAAAATCTTTTGCTTTCATATTCTTCCTAGAAGTCTTCTCTAACTTCACACCTCCTCAAAGTTAACATTCCTTAAGAATACAATCCAAATTTATCAACATGTCACACAAATCCTTTGACAATTTGACCCTAAATTATTTTACACACCCCAACTACACACCAATGCTCCAGGCAAAATGGACTATAGGGAACATTCAACCTTCAGCTACTCTCTGGACAACTTCACGCACTCAAAGCCAAGCTTTTGACATGACATGCCTACTACTCTGCCCATTATTCAGGCATTTCTCAGATTTCACTTCCAGCAAATAAGGAGATATTTATGTCTTACGCTTAAGGCACAGGAAGTATATTTTAGATCTGCAAAATAAAGAAGCATTATGAGATAAATAGAGGAAAAAAGGGCCAAAAGGGAAAGTTATGAAATACTGAAATATTCAAGTGTGTCATTTCTATACACAATATATCATTTACAATGACAAGAGTGCAGTACAAAATTACTTGCCGTATGAGGAAACAGGAAAATGTAACTGATTATCTTTTCAAAAGACAATTAGCAAAGTTCTACCTTGAGACTGTTTCCACTGTTTCCCCATCTATTTCCCATGAAGTGATGGGACCAGATGCCATGATCTTCGTCTTCTGAATGTTGAGCTTTAAGCCAACTTTTTCACTCTCCACTTTCACTTTCATCAAGAGGCTTTTTGGTTCCTCTTCACTTTCTGCCATAAGGGTGGTGTCATCTGAGGTTATTGATATTTCTCTGGCAATCTTGATTCCAGCTTGTGCTTCTTCCAGCCCAGCGCTTCTCATAATGTACTCTGCATAGACGTTAAATAAGCAGGGTGACAATATACAGCCTTGACGTACTCCTTTTCCTATCTGGAACCAGTCTGTTGTTTCATGTCCAGTTCTAACTGTTGCTTCCTGACCTGCATATAGGTTTCTCAATAGGCAAGTCAGGTGGTCTGGTATTCCCATCTCTTTCAGAATTTTCCACAGTTTATTGTGATCCACACAGTCAAAGGCTTTGGCATAGTCAATAAAGCAGAAATAGATGTTTTTCTGGAACTCTTTTGCTTTTTTTTTGGGGGGGGGGCTCCAAAATCACTGCAGATGGTGACTGCAGCCATGAAATTAAAAGATGCTTACTCCTTGGAAGAAAAGTTATGACCAACCTAGATAGCATACTGAAAAGCAGAGACATTACTTTGCCAACAAAGGTCCGTCTAGTCAAGGCTATGGTTTTTCCAGTGGTCATGTATGGATGTGAGAGTTGGACTGTGAAGAAAGCCGAGTGCTGAAGAATTGATGCTTTTGAACTGTGGTGTTGGAGAAGACTCTTGAGAGTCCCTTGGACAGCAAGAAGATCCAACCAGTCCATTCTGAAGGAGATCAGCCCTGGGATTTCTTTGGAAGGAATTATGCTAAGGCTGAAACTCCAGTACTTTGGCCACCTCATGAGAAGAGTTGACTCATTGGAAAAGACTCTTATGCTGGGAGGGATTGGGGGCAGGAGGAGAAGGGGACAACAGAGGATGAGATGGCTGGATGGCATCACCGACTTGATGGACATGAGTTTGAGTGAACTCCGGGAGTTGGTGATGGATGGGGAGGCCCGACGTGCTGCAATTCATGGGGTCGCAAAGAGTCAGACACGACTGAGCGACTGAAGTGAACTGAACTGACCTTGAGACTGACTGACATATTTGAGCAAACAAGAAATTTAAAACAATTCTTTTAACTATGATCAATGATATGAAAATAAGTGTTGTTCATAATAAGTAAAAGGAAGGACTCTCAGCAGAGAAACTGAAAGAAAAAGATCAAACAAAAATTTCCAGAAAAATACAATACCTAAATTAAAAAAAAGAAAATCACAGATTGGAGTTGACAGAGTCAGTGACCTTGAAGGATAAATACTAAAAATTATCTAATCTGAAGAACAATGAAAACATAAAAGAAAAATAAACAGAGCCTCAGGTGCATATGGCAAATTTTTTAAATTTATATTTTAATATTTAATATCCATATTAATTAATATTTAATATTTACATTTAGCTGGTATCTCAGAAAGAGAGAATATGGGGCAAAAGTACCTGAATAAATGGCACCCAAAATGCTTTCAAATTGGTGAAAATAATAAGCATACAAATATAGGAATCTGAATGATATGCATGGAGTACAAATTCATATCCTATCTAAGCACAGTATAGTCAAACTATCTTAAACCCTAAAGAGAAAAAACCCTGAAAGCAACAAGAAAAAAAATAGGCATTAAATACAGTGGAATAGTGATTAGCTAACAAGTGACTTCCCATCTAAAATTATGAATGCCAGAAAATATTCAAATGCATATTCAAAGTCCTGAAAAGAAAACAAAATAAAAAAACAAAAATAAAAACTAAGAATTTTATATTAAGCATAGCTATTCCTCAAAATAAATGCAAAGGAAAGATATTTTAGATTTTTAAATGAGAGAATTTGTCCTGAGGAAAAATACAATATAAGAAGTAGTAGAGAAACTTTTCCAATCTAATGGAAAACAATACCAGAGGTAAATCTGGACTTCTAGGAAGCAAGGGAGAACACCAGAAATGGTAAGTTTCCTGATAAACATAGAATAATATATTCTTTCTTAATTTCTGTGTAATACATATAACTGTTTAAAGAAAAATTTATAACATTGTTTTTTGAATTGTATAATGTATGGACATGTAACACAGATGACAACTATGCATAAAAGATGGAAAGGGAAGAAATAAACTTATGTGGTTATAAGGTTTATATATTTTATGTGGACTAAAACATTACTAATCTACCTAGTCTTATTAAAAGCTATAGATATATTATACTCTCTAGAGCAACTACTAAAATATTAAAATAACTCAAATACCATAATAACTCATTTTTAAGACAGCCACTATGGAGAACAATGTGGAGATTCCTTAAAAAACTGTAAATAGAACTGCCTTATGACCCAGCAATCCCACTGCTGGGCATACACACTGAGGAAACCAGAATTGAAAGAGACATGTGTACCCCGGTGTTCATCACAGCACTGTTTATAATAGCCAGGACATGGAAGCAACCTAGATGTCCATCAGCAGATGAATGGATAAGAAAGCTGTGGTACATATACACAATGGAGTACTACTCAGCCATTAAAAATAATACATTTGCATCAGTTCTAATGAGGTGGATGAAACTGGAGCCTATTATACAGAGTGAAGTAAGCCAGAAAGAAAAACACCAATACAGTATACTAATGCATATATATGGAATTTAGAAAGATGGTAATGATAACTCTGTATGTGAGACAGCAAAAGAGACACAGATGTATAGAACAGTCTTTTGGACTCTGTGGGAGAGGAAGAGGGTGGAATGATTTGGGAGAATGCAATTGAAACATGTATAATATCATATAAGAAATGAGTCGCCAGTCCAGGTTCAATGCAGGATACAGGATGCTTGGGGCTGGTGCACTGAGATGACCCAGAGGGATGATGCGGGGAGGGAGGTGGGAGGGCGGTTCAGGATGGGGAGCACATGTACACCCGTGGCAGATTCATGCTGATGTATGGCAAAACCAATACAATATTGTAAAGTAATTAGCCTCCAATTAAAATAAATAGATTTAAATTAAAAAAAAAATGAAGACAGGGACTACTGCCCCAATCAAATCCAAGGAAGTAAACAAGTTTAATTCCAGTAGAATAATCATCAGCATTGTACTTTCTTTTTAATTGAAGTGTAATTCACCTATAATTATATTATATTAATATTATATTAGTTTCAGGTGTACAACACAATGATTCATTATTTTTATATATTACAAAATAATAACCACAATAATCTAGTTACCATCTGTCATCATACTGATTCTAGTTGCTGACTGCAGGGTAGAAGGGGTCCCAGGACTGGTGTGACCCTGCTGGTGACTAGATAGGCCCCCAGCTCTAATAGGCTAAAGAGAGAATTCCAAAACAGTGCCTGTCGGCACAGTGTCCTTGTGGTAGAACAAACTCCCTAAAGTGTTAGATTTACCAGCATCTATGTCCCCAGGGTGTGTCTCCAGGGGGCTCTCCAAGATCAGCAAGTGGGTTTGACCAGGATTCTTTCAAATGATTTCCCCCACCCTGGGTCTCAGAGCATGTGAGATAGCGTGCATGCCTTTTGAGAGTGGAATTTCTGTCTCCTACAGCCCTCTGGCTCTCCTATCGGTAAGCCCTTTTGACCTTCAAAGCCATTCTGGGGGCTTATCTTCTCAGTGCATGACCTGGAGCTGGGGAGCCCAAGGTGGGGCTCAGACTCCTTCCTTGGCAAGGGCCTCTGTTATGTAATTGTGCTTATCCTCCCATCTGTGGGTCACCGACCCAGGAGTGTCAGTCTTGACTATACACAGCCTGTCCCTACCACGCTTCTTGTTGCAGTGTCTTCTTTGTATCTTGTGAATATTTTTTCTGCTAGTCCTCAGGTCGATTTCATAGATAGATGCTTTATAAAGAGCTGTAATTTTGGTGAACCCCATGGGAGAAGGAAATGGCAACCCACTCCAGTACTCTTGCCTGGAGAATTCTGTGGACGGAGGAGCTTGGCGGGCTGCTGTCCATGGGGTTGCACAGAGTCGGACACGACTGAAGCGACTTAGCATGCATGCATGCATGGGAAGAGATGAACTCAGGATCTTCTTATTCCACCACCTTGGCCACCGAGAATTAGCATTATAATTCTTAATGAAACTTTTTATTGCATTGTTTCTTTCCAATCTATTCAGTGAGTGTTACAATTGCGTGGTATGACAGAAGTTATAATAGTTTAAAGGAAAATGTAAAGCACTGGTTTACTCACAACAATAATTAGGTTCCTAATTCCAATTGTATTGGGAAGAGAATTTCCTATTACTAGTTCATGCATTTAAAGGCAAATATTTATCATGGGACTGTTGTAGAGGGAGGGGGAGTAAATGGAATCTGGTAAGTTGGGTAAGTCAAAGATGGAAGCAGTCAATGAAGTATTATAAAAGAGTTACAAACAACAGAGTAGATATACACATAGTAACATGAAGGTATCTTCTTTTTTTTTTTAATTTTATTTTATTTTTAAACTTTACATAATTGTATTAGTTTTGCCAAATATCAAAATGAATCCGCCACAGGTATACATGTGTTCCCCATCCTGAACCCTCCTCCCTCCTCCCTCCCTATTCCATCCCTCTGGGTCGTCCCCGTGCACTAGCCCCAAGCATCCAGTATCGTGCATCGAACCTGGACTGGCAACTCGTTTCATACATGATATTTTACATGTTTCAATGCCATTCTCCCAAATCTTCCCACCCTCTCCCTCTCCAACAGAGTCCATAAGACTGTTCTATACATCAGTGTCTCTTTTGCTGTCTCGTACACACGGTTATTATTACCATCATTCTAAATTCCATATATATGCGTTAGTATACTGTATTGGTGTTTTTCCTTCTGGCTTACTTCACTCTGTATAATAGGCTCCAGTTTCATCCACCTCATTAGAACTGATTCAAATGTATTCTTTTTAATGGCTGAGTAATACTCCATTGTGTATATGTACCATAGCTTTCTTATCTTATCCATCTTCTAAACATAACTGAGTAAACAAAAACCAAGCAAAGATCAGATTGAAATCTCTAAAACCATACATTTTAGGTAAATTAAAAATGCATGCTCTCTCAACAACCCTGCACATCTCCAGGAACACATACAAAATAATTCTTAGACACATTTTAGAATGATTGTTTCTGGAGAAAGGAACAGAAAGAAAAGAGAGTGCAGAAGAGGATAAGAAATGATAGATAATAGGTGGGTGGATGGATGAATGGATAGAAGGAAGGAAAGATAGATTGACTGATAGATTAAAAGTAATGGGAGTAACTATTCATTGAGCAATAATGATGATGTGTAATAAAATGAAGAGAATGAATAACTCCACCTTTGTACCTAACTAAGGTCCATCTGATGGAGAAGGCAATGGCACCCCACTCCAGTACTCTTGCCTGGAAAATCCCATGGATGGAGGAGCCTGGTAGGCTGCAGTCTATGGGGTCACTAAGAGTCGGGCACGACTGAGCGACTTCACTTTCACTTTTTACTTTCATGCATTGGAGAAGGAAATGGCACCCCACTCCAGTACTCTTGCCTGGAGAATCCCAGGGACAGAGCAGCCTGGTGGGCTGCCGTCTCTGGGGTCACACAGAGTTGGACACAACTGAAGCGAGACAACAGCAGCAAGGTCCATCTGAAAGAGGAAAGAAAAAGGAAAAGAAACTGGGTTTTCTGAATGTCACTTTTGTTTTTTTCTCTCTCCTTTATTTTTCTGCTTGGGACAGTTATGATTCAGTTTCACACCTGTTTTATAACTTAAACTGATGGACCGGTTTTATGAAAGACCCATCAAACTACTGTTAAAGTAATTCTTAGCAATTAAAATTAAAAGTATTAGGCACAACATTTGCAGTGACCACTGTAGATATAAAGTCAGATTTTTAACATCTATATACTCTTAAAAACAAATGAAAACTAATTTGGTTTGTTTTGATGTGTACCACTGTCTAATGTGTACCACTGTCTAATTTCTTTGGAAGGAATGATGCTAAAGCTGAAACTCCAGTACTTTGGCCACCTGATGCGAAGAGTTGACTCATTGGAAAAGACTCTGATGCTGGGAGGGATTGGGGGCAGGAGGAGAAGGGGACGACAGAGGATGAGATGGCTGGATGGCATCACTGACTCGATGGACGTGAGTCTGAGTGAACTTCGGGAGTTGGTGATGGACAGGGAGGCCTGGCATGCTGCGATTCATGGGGTCGCAAAGAGTCGGACACGACTGAGCGACTGAACTGAACTGTCTAATGATCTAAGCCAGAGGTTGACAAACTATAGCTTGCATACCAACTCCAACAGAAAAAGCTGTTTTTGTACTGCTCATTGAGCTAAGAATATCATTTACATTTTAAAATCGATTTGTAAGTACCTACATAGCATCCTTCATACTGACTCTTGGCTAGCAGAGCCTAATATATTTACAATCACAATCTTTAAGAAAATGTTTGCCAACCCCCTATCTAGACCAGAATGACAAAAAATAACATTTCTGATATTCTTTCCATTTTATGGCTTGTATCTCAGGTTATAAGACAATGTTACAGAAACAGTTTGGGAAAATAAAGGAGAAATCATTGTTTGCCAATCCCTGAAGTAGAATATGGGAAAATGTACTGCTAGTTGTAAAAAAATATATTAATTATAGGTAGATATCTAAGATCCTTTGGAGAATAATTTATGAAATAAACACAGCATCAGCACAAGAATATAATGATTATCATAGATTATGTTTTCCAAGGTGAGTATGACAGAATTTTCCATTCCACAGTTTTCTTTTAATGACCTGTTGATATCCCTCTCATTGATAGATGGGCATTTGGGTATGCTGGTGACCATGAAGGCAGTGAGGCTACAGACTCAGTAAGCCAGAAATGGATTGACAGTATAATTCAAAATTCCTCTTTTGTGTTCAATGATTTATGCATAAGTCTATTTCTTAAGAATCACAAACAATGTGGTCCAAAGAATAAGCATATTTTTTCATCCTGAATGCTGGAGTTTGGTCTGACATAACCATTTCTAAAAAATAAGGCTTAAGATGTACACTTGTAATTTGTGCTTGTAATGAAAGTAAAACAGTTTGATTGTCATTTTTTGTGACCTGTGCTAAAATGTGTCAGCCAAAATGAAGAATATATATAAATTCTTTCATAACATTATAAAAATATTTTTGATTTGTATTTGGGATGATGAAATTTCCTATGCTTGGAATGACAGTGATGTAAACTTCAAGAAAAGACTTTGGAGTTTGTTTTTTGGGTTTTTTTTTTGATGAGGACAAACATGACATTTTCACAAAGCCTTTGGTCTTAACCTTAGAAATCTGGCTGCTTAGGATAAAGGCAGAGAAAATGAGCAAAAAAGCTCTAAAGGTGGGCTGCTATTATTAAATGCAAATATATTCATAAAGGAATTGGCCAAACAGGAAGGTATATTCCACTTTTAATGAATTTTTTAAACACACAAATATTCTGCAGGTATGCGTTTATAATTTAATTAACCTTTAAAGGAAGCAGTGGTTATCACTGGATATGGGCCTGGGGTGATTAGATGTTATCTAGATCTAAATTTTCATCTTTTATTTTGCATACATGTTATATAAAATTTTAAATCCATCAAAAGCTACCTTATTTCTCCTTTCATATCTTTGATTTTTCTGCAGAGTCACTGAAAGCTCCAAAAGCACCATGTTTATGGTTTTGAGTTGTGTTGCTAGAAATGCTTCCATATGATGAAAATGCTACATGTACTTTTAAAGACACATTTTTCTAAAAACTTTAAAACACTGGTGAGGAATTAAAATACATTTTTCATGTAATATATTTTTGTGGTACACAGTCAGACGATGACAATTATCTGAGTAATTCAGAACAGACATGCACAAGCATCAATGGCTCACCCCCTAAATACAGTGAATAAAAGTGTCTTACTGAATTTTTAATGTTAAAATAGTCAAATAACATTGATAAAATCTACCCTATGGGTGTATACTATAGGATGTTGATCAGAGCACTAAAAAAGCTGGTGAGTGAGTGAGTGAGTTCAGTCACTCAGTCGTGTCCGACTCCTTGCGACCCTATGGACTGCAGCACGCCAGGCCTCCCTGTTCCTCACCAACTCCTGGAGCTTACTCAAACTCAGTCCATTGAGTTGGTGATGCTATCCAACCATCTCATCCTCTGTCATCCCCTTCTCCTCCTGCCTTCAATCTTTCCTAGCATCAGGGTCTTTCCCAACGAGTCATTCTTCACATCAGGTGGCCAAAGTATTGGAGTTTCAGCTTCAGCAACAGTCCTTCCAATGAATATTCAGGACTGATTTCCTTTAGGATGGACTGGTTGGATTTCCTTGCTGTCCAAGGGACTCTCAAGAGTCTTCTCCAACACCACAGTTCAAAAGTATCAATTCTTTGGCACTCAGCTTTCTTTATAGTCCAACTCTCACATCCATACATGACTACTGGGAAAACCACAGCTTTGACTAAATGGACCTTTGTTGGCAAAGTAATGTCTCTGCTTTTTAATATGCTGTCTAGGTTGGTCATAAAACTCAACATTCAGAAAACTAAGATCATGGCATCTGGTCCCATCACTTCATGGCAAATAGATGGGGAAACAATGGAAAGTGACAGACTTTATTTTGGGGGGCTCTAAAATCACTGCAGATGGTGACTGCAGCCATGAAATTAAAAGACTCTTGTTCCTTGGAAGAAAAAAAGGTGGTTTCACTCTTTTAATCATCATTGGGTAATCAAGGTATTTGAAAAGTCAAAATTATTAATGATTTCACTAACAGTTGCTTAGAAGCTACAAAGCCCACCAAGCAATTTGATTGGCTGTTTTAACTATTTAACTTGCTCATGTGTAAAGTAAACAAAAATTTTAAAGTTTCTTCACAAAAATAAGATACAGGTCTGGACAAGCACATGCAACAAATTCAATCGGCCCTCCATAGCTGGGGATGCAGAATCTGCAGATTTGCAGGGCCAATTCTCTTTCCATGCCATTTTACACAGGGATGTGACCGCCTGTGGATCTTGTATCCACTGGGGTCCTAAAACCAGTACCCCCTGCATGATGAAGGACTGTACTTCTTGAGATGGCTTGAAAAAAAAATAACAAGAGCAAACTGTCTGGATATTTGAGATTAAAGTTCTCTTTAGATGGGCCCATATGAACCTTATTTAATTTTTTAAACTTCACTTATGCACACAAGTGTTTGGAAGATGTAGTTATTTCATAGAATTATCTTCAAAAAAATGTTCTTAAATGACAAAATACATGTTTCTATACGCTTAATGGGACCTAGAATGAGAACACTTCATATAAACCAAACTTGAAAACATTTTCACAATTTCATAGCTGTTGCCCACATATGCATCCATGATTTTCTATTTATCCAAATGAACATGATCCCTTTTGTCAGGTACAGCTGAAAGTAAAGTCGAGCTGTTATTCTGCAGTTACTAAAAGAAACTCATAGCTTATACTCATTTTCTGTCTTTCTCTATGAAGTGAAACCCCCTTTCTGGAAGAAATATCCTATTTTTCTTCTACTAAGTTAATTTATAAGATATGAGTACAAAATGGCCAGTGAAAAAGAGGACATTCAAATGCCACATCACCTATAATGGTAATAATAATATTGCTTCTGTCAAGTGGCTGACAGATAACCTTCTATTTTTTTTAATCTACAAGAATTCTCTGACTTTCATTGTACTAATGATGTAGAGTTGTCAAATGAAAAAGTTAAATGAAGGTTTTGTGACATATGCAAGACTTGCATTAATAAAAGAATAAGAGACCAAAATGGCAGATAAACCAGACCAATTTGAAGAAGAAATAAAATCACTAGCTTTTCATCCCTTATCTACATAACTCATTAAGACATATTCAAACATGGATTGTTTTATAATATAATTTAGAATCATTCTCAAATTCTCCTTGGCAGTGGTAACATTTCCTTAGTGACTCCAAAGGGTTTACAACATGCTCTCTCTCTCTCCTCTCTCTTTGGGAACCCAGTTACCTTGGCATTTTCTCTTGAAGTAATGTGTTCTTAATTTGCCTTCAATGTCATATCTATATCTCCTCAGCAAGACTCACCATCAGCTGCATAAGAAGCTCAGTGGGTATAGGTATGATTATAGAAGGAAAAAAATATTAATGGTATGACAAAAAAATAGGGTTCCTGTGCCAGTTCTGTTAATAACTACATATGGTCAATACATTTTCTTCACCTGCAAAATGAGATATTTGGTTAGATGAACTCTATGGGTCCTCTGATCTCAAATACGATGATTTGGACAAATTACAGATTGTTCGGAAGTTGTCCTTCAGGATGATTAGTCTTCCTGATGGATAAACAGATTGAAATTGAAATGGACATAATCAGGAGAAAATGGAAGAGAAGCTATTATAAATATTCAGGTCAAGATAACCTAGAGAGAGGAGAAAAGAAAATGCTATGGATGTCAGAGAGGAAGAATTGCAACATACCAACTGGTTGAGTGTGAGTCAAGAGAGACAGGAAAGAGAAAGAAAAGGAAAGAGACACAACCCTGAGATGTTAAGTGTAGGTGACTGAGAAGAGAGTCATTTAAAAGATGGGTAGTTAAAGATTTTCTTTTAATAATTCAGCATATCTTGATTGAAGACATATAAGTTGAAATGTCTAACAAGTAGATGGCAACTCAGAAGAGAGTCAGGAAAAGAAAAATAGAGTTTGGATCATCTTCATGGATATGACAGGTAAAGCCATGACACTGAATATGTCAGCCAATGGGGAGAATGCCAGTGGCAGGATTGAGTGCCAAGTAAAGGTTTGACATTGCAAAGGACTCAGGTTATTTAGATTCAGAATTATTTAGACTCAGCAGTTTAAAAATCACAGGTGACTAGTAAGGAAAAACAAAACAAAATAAAAAACCCTCAACTACTTATATATTCTGTCCTGCATTCTAACTTTTAGAAAACTGTAACATTTTCATTATGGCCAAGTATAATGTCATTTATTATATATGCTTCACAGCTGTTTGAAATACATACACACATATCAACTCCTGCTCTTAAATCTTTATTCATTTCCCTCACACTTTCTTAGTATATGCTTTTATTTATTTTTTATTTATTTATTTTAATTGGAGGCTAATTACTTTACAATATTGTAGTGGTTTTTGCCATACCTTTACATGAATCAGCCATGGGTATAGATCCTGCCATTAAATGCATAAAGACAGTTGATAACTTTGTCTCCATTGTAGACTGTACTCAAAACATCTCAAAGTATGCCCCTTTGCTGTAACATGTTTTGCCTTACATTTAACCTTGCCTGTTAGTAAGTTTATTTTCCAGCAATTTTATTTTCATTTATTTTTATTTTTGTGGATCAAACAGAACTTTAATATAAAGAAGTGTCAAGCTATGATAAAAATATAAGAAGCTTGAGATTGACAAATACACATTGCTATATTTAAAATAACCAACAAGAACCTACTGTATAGCACTGGGAATGCTGTCCAGCAATTTTAAATAATTTGCTTGCTGTGGCTTTTTTGTACTTACATTTTAACTTTTCTTAGCCATTTCATTTTAGATCTTAATGTTAGGTTTCTCAACATTGGAGCTACTGACATGTTGGATGGCATACTGATTTGATTTGGGGGCTTTGTGGTGTGTTGTGGGATATTTAGTAGCATCTCTGGCCTCCATCCAGTAGATGCCAGGAGCACTGCCATCTTCAGTTACAACCATCAGAAATGTCCAAACACAGGTGAATGTCCTCTAGAGGGAGGGGCCAAAGTCAACCCCTAAATTCATGCTCTTTTTTCCTTTAATATGTAAATGTATCCCATAAGGTATTCTGTTTGATTCTATTCTGATCTCTAATTTTACAGGGTTTTGGCTTATTTTTCTATCTTTTGTCAAATGGAAAATATATTTTGTGTGTGCCAGTGTGTTTGTGTGTGTGTGTGTGTGTGATGGTTCCTTTTTTTCTGAGAAACTAAAAGGTTTATAATCTGTTCTCCGTTTTCCAGTGATTGTGATGATAACTTTACATCATTCGTTGACATGTTTTCTTTTTCAAAAATCAGCTTAACTGTATCTATTGATTCCCTGCTCTGAACCATGAAAAGAGTAACATGTTCATACCTCCTTTCACCTTTGACAGACGTGCAATTTTGCTAGCTTTTTAAATAAAGTTTGTTTCGTTGCTCATTTTATTAGAATTAGGGAGAGATTTGTTGCCCTGACTTCCCAAGCACTCTGACTACTCTTGATGGTTTCAGCCCCTCCTCTGAACCCCCACTGTCTCACCACAATGGAACAATTAAAGAAATGAAATACATCAGACCAGGGAGCCTCAAGGACCCAGGTCTATTGCTATAGCTTCCTGTTCTGTTTGGTGGTACCCAGACTAATTATAAAATTTTAAATTATCCCTGGAAAAGACATGGCTCAGAGTCCCATTTCCTATTACACAATCTCTCTCTTTCCCTCTCTCTCTCACTGGAAGTAGGCATGCTTCAAATCCACTTGCCAATAGACAAGGAATACATGCACACGATATCTGGTGAAGAATGGTTTACAAGGTAATTATCTGCCCCACATAACATTAGCATACAGCCAAATATGTGATGCTTTTACTGGAAAAAAATTTAATCTTAAGAAGAGACTCTGTGAAGTCTCTACCCACATCACCCTTGGATCTGGCATTGTTTTTATATCAGGCATTAAAACTTGTCCAAAAGTATGTGCTGTGCTGTGCTTAGGCATTCAGTCGTGTCCAACTCTTTGCAACCCCATGGACTATAGCCCGCCAGACACCTCTGTCCATGGAGATTCTCCAGGTAAGAATACCGGAGTGGTTTGCCATACCTTCTCCAGGGGACCTCGCCAACCCAGGGATCAAACCTAGGTCTCCAGCATTGCAGGAGAATTCTTTACCAGCTGAACTACCAAGGAAATCCAAAAGTATAGATGCTTCAAAACAAACGTGATAAGAAACTCATAGAATAAGTAACACAAAGAACTCAGGGATCCAGATCAGAAGATATGAATATTCTGTCAGTGAGGGAAAAAAAAGGAATTACAGAGGAAATTTTCAAATGTTACTACTACTGCTTTCTTATTGAAGGAGCAAATGCCATCAAGACACTGCTGAGATTAAGAACTTGAGTTCTAGAGTTATTTAGGGAAGGTAATGATTTGCAAAGCCCTAACAAAGACCAACCTAGATAGCACATTCAAAAGCACAGACATTACTTTGCCAACAAAGGCCCGTCTAGTCAAGGCTGTGGTTTTTCCAATGGTCATGTATGGATGCGAGAATTGGACTGTGAAGAAAGCTGAGCGCCGAAGAATTGATGCTTCTGAACTGTGGTGTTGGAGAAGACTCTTGAGAGTCCCTTGGACTGCAAGGAGATCCAACCAGTCTATTCTAAAGGAGATCAGTCCTGGGTGTTCTTTGGAAGGAATGATGCTAAAGCTGAAAGTCCGGTACTTTGGCCACCTCATGCAAAGAGTTGACTCATTGGAAAAGACTCTGATGCTGGGAGGGATTGGGGGCAGGAGGAGAAGGGGATGACAGAGGATGAGATGGCTGGATGGCATCACTGACTCGATGGACATGAGTCTGGGTGAACTCCGGGAGTTGGTGATGGACAGGGAGGCCTGGCATGCTGCAATTCATGGGGTCGCAAAGAGTCGGACATGACTGAGCAACTGAACTGAACTGAACTGATCTGAACAAAGAGTTAAGCAATGTATGTCTTAACAAAAAAGAAGGTAATGTAAATAGCAGGATGTAATCAAATAATTACTTCTGTTTATTCTGAAAACAGTGTAATTCAAGAAAGTCCCATCATGTCCATCTTTTCTCCAGTGTACCCTTTATATTTTCTGATATTTCAAATCAGAAACAACACAGGGAACTCTACTCAATACTCTGCAATGCTATATAGGAAAAGAATCTAAAAAAAGACTGGATATCTGTTTATGGATAACTGATTCACTTTGCTGCACCCCTGAAACACAACATTGTAAATCAACAATAACAAAAAATGTAAAAAAGGCAAAAAAAAGAACAAACTCAAACAACACATATCTGATTTTTCTTTAAGTTAAGAACTGGATTTACTTAGAGAGAAACACAATGCACACAGTGGGCCATCTCAGAAGGTGAGAGGCTCCAATATACGGACTGGTTAGTTTTTATGGTCTGGGTAATTTCATAGGATACAGAGTGGGAGGATTATTCTAACTATTTGGGAGAAGGGACAGACTTCCAGGAACCGGGCCACTGCCCACTTCTGGCCTTCTATGGTTGGCCTCAGACCTGTCATGGTGCTGGTGGGTGGGTCACTAACTTGCTAATAAGGCACCACAATGAACAGATTCCAGATTTGATTTCCTGTCTGAGCTTTTAGTCCAAGTTTTGAAATTTATAAATCCATAAACAGTATGCCTGTAAAGTCATTTCCAAATTTAACTTTACTAAAAACCATCACTGCGCATATAAGTGAAAACATATAGAACAAATATAGCAAAACAGAAACAGATTCACAGACGCAGAGAACAAACCAAAAGTTGCCAGAGAGGAGGGGTTGGGGGAATGAGCAAAATTGGTGAAGGGGATCTGGAGGTACAAACTCCAAATATATTTCAGTATAAAGTAAATAAGTCACAAGGATGTAACACACAGCACAGGGACTATAGCAATAATATAATAATTTTGTATGGTGCATAACTTTAAAAAATCTAATCACTACATTGTATACCTGAAACTAATTTTGTAAGTCAACTATATTTAAATCAAAAAATAATAATAAAAAAATTCATTACTAATCTAAGTTGAAACATCCTTTTGATCCATTTATTCTGATGATTTAAAAATTTAATTTCTTTAGCTCTTCAATATTCCCACTATATCCAGTGGCAGACAACCTTCAAGTTATGTGAAGTATTTTAAATATTTTTACATCATTAAGGACAGGACAAAAACATTATTCCAAACTTTAAAAATGATGAACAAAAGAAAATATAAAGAATATACAAGCTCCATTCCTACTTAAATATGAAATCCAATATGATATTCCTTAGTATTAACAATTAGAGTCATTTAGGAAAAAAAAAGGCAAAACTGTCTATTGGTTTCAGGTACTAAAAATATCATGAAGCATTGAACATCATTTGATCTATTTATGCAGCTTTTGACAGAAATCAATCTTCAGGTTTAATCCTAAACCCTCAGACCAAAAATGGCAATGAATGAATTTTTTAAGTAGAAACAGACAAGTCCATTTTTACTGACCTTCTTGACTGCTCTAAAGTAAGGGCAGGTTTTGATAAAGAGAAAAATTTGCAAAACAGCACATACAAAATTTAAGGTGGAAAGGGGGTGACATATGGGAAAGAAAGATAGCCATGATTTCTTACATAAAATATGCCTTTAGGGTTATTTAGATATTGCAATATCCCTTTAATAAGAAACATGGGGCTGTGAAGCAGCAAGAATGCACACAAGAAATTTTACAGAGACACAAGTACTTTGGAGTCAAATAAATTAGTTGGCCCCCACTGAATAAACACAACTTACGCTTTTTTAGATTACTCTTTTCCTGGCTATCTACAAAAAGAGCAACACCTTTAAATTTTAAGATTAAGTTGTCAGTTCTTAGGACAGATTCTCCTATGCTTAAATTTCCAGAAGAGGAGGGACATTTGGGGCAGCATTAACTTCTTTACCACATGGAACTGTTTGCAACAACTCAGATTTTCACTGTCTGGGGGAAAAAACTGGATGCTGAGCATGAGTGAACAAAATCCTGACAAGCACATAAATCAAGTATGATACTATATTTTGAATCCCATGAAAGAAATATGAGCCTATATAGCATCATATAGTTTCATCATATAGCATTTTCCTAATTGCTTAGCTTTGAAACACTAGATTTTGAATCAAATGAATCGCTCATACTTGATTCATTTGATTCAAAATCTAGTACTGCAAAGCTAAGGCAATTAGGGAGATAGTTTTTAAGTGATGTTAGTCTTTGTTGAGATTTCTAAGTCCCCTAAGAGCATTTAGTTAGAAAGCTGCTAAAGCATAAGTGTAGCAGGAGCAACTACAGAAAAGGTGAATGCCATAGAAAGACATAATTTTTTTAAAATCACCTCACCTGTCAATTTACTCTGAGAACATGTGGTAAAATTGAAACTAAAGGTCACAGGCTGCTTTGGATGCACAGACTTAAAAATTAAAGAAAGTCATCACAACTTGGTTTATATTCACTACAGTTATTTCATTCAGGAAATCTCTAAAAGGCAAGTGGAAATTTTGAGCCATGAAAGATGAATTTTTGTCACCTTGGCCCTAGAGTGGCTTGAGGTCAGAGAATTAAAGCTATCATAAGTTAATAACAGTTTGTGCACCCCTGTTCTTGAGGAAAGTGGACATGACTGTCTAGAATTTTGTTCTACTGCTTTATAAACCAGGGTGTGTGTGTGTCTGTGTGTCTATGTGTCTGTTTGTCCTTGAAAACTATTGTCTCTTCATCAGAATAAACTCCCTAAGGTTGTTTTTCAGTCACTCAGACATGTCTGACTCTTTGCAACCCCGTGGACTGCAGCATGCCAGGCATCCCAGTCCTTCACCAGCTCCCAGAGCTTGCTCAAATTCATGTCCATCAAGTAGGTGATGCCACCCAACCACCTCGCCCTCTGTCATCCCCTTCTCCTCCTGTCTTCAATCTTTCCCAGCATCAGGGTCTTTTTTAACGAATCAGCTTTACGCACCTGGTGGCCAAAGTACTGGAGCTTCAGCTTCATCATCAGTCCTTCCAAAGAATATTCAGGACTGATTTTCTTCAGGATGGACTTGTTTGATCTTCTTGCAATCCAAGGGACTCTCAAGAGTCTTTTCAAACATCACAGTTCAGAAGCATCAATTCTTCGGCACTCAGCTTTCTTTATAGTCCAACTCTCACATCCATACATGACTACTGGAAAAACCATAGCTTTGACTAGATGGACCTTTGTCAGCCAAGTGATGTCTCTGCTTTTTAATATGCTATCTAGGTTGGTCATGGCTTTTCTTCCAAGGAGCAAGCATCTTTTAATGTCTTCATTCTCCATCTGCAGTGATTTTGGATCCTAAAATAAAGTCAGTCACTGTTTCTATTGTTTCCCTATCTATTTGCTATGAAGTGATGGGACTGGATGCCATGATCTTCATTTTTTGAATGTTGAGTTTTAAGCCAGCTTTTTCACTCTCCTCTTTCATTTTCATCAAGATGTTCTTTAGTTCCTCTGTGCTTTCTGCCATAAGGGTGGTGTCATCTGCATATCTGAGGTTATTGATATTTCTCCTGACAATCTTGATTCCAGCTGAAGCTTCATCCAGTCTGGCATTTCTCATGGTGTACTCTGTGTTTAAGTTAAATATGCAGGGTGGCAATATACAGCCTTGACATATTCCTTTCCCAATTTTGAACCAGTCTGCTGTTCCATGTCCAGTTCTAACTGTTCTTCTTGACTTGCATACAGAAGACAAGTAAGGTGGTCTGGTATTTCCTTCTCTTAAAGAATTTTACACAGTCTGTTGTGCCACACAGTCAAAGGCTTTAGCATAGTCAATGAAGCAGAAGTGGATGTTTTTCTGGAATTTTTCTTGCTTTTTCTATGATTCAACAGATGTTGGCAATTTGATATCTGGTTTCTCTGCCTTTTCTAAATCTAGTTTGAGCATCTGGGAGTTCTCAGTTCACATACTATTGAAGCCTGCTGCTGCTGCTAAGTCACTTCAGTCGTATCCGACTCTGTGCGACCCCATAGACAGCAGCCCACCAGGCTCTCCAGGCAAATACTGGAGTAGATTGCCATTTCCTTCTCCAATGCATGAAAGTGAAAAGTGAAAGTCGCTCAGTCGTCTCCGACTCTTAGCGATCCCATGGACTAGCTTAGAGAATTCTGAGCATTACTTTGCTAGCATGGGAAATGAGTGCAATTGTGCAGTAATCTGAACATTCTTTGGCACTGCCCTTCTTTGGGACTGGAATGAAAACTGACCTTTTCCAGTCCTGCAGCCTGCTGAAAACACTGCTGAGTTTTCCAAACCTGCTGGTATATTGAGTGCAGTACTTTAACAGTAACATCTTTTAGGATTCGAAATAGTTCAGTTGGAATGCCATTACCTCCACTAGCTTTGTCCATAGTGATGCTTCCTAAGCCCCATTTGACTTTACACTCCAAGATGTCTGGCTCTAGGTGAGTGATCACACCATCACGGTTATCTGGGTCATGAAGATCTTTTTTGTACAGTTCTGTGTATTCTTGCCACCTCTCCTTAATACCTTCTGCTTCTGTTAGGTCCATACCATTTCTGTCCTTTATCAAGCCCATCTTTGCATGAAATGCTCCCTTGGTATCTCTAATTTTCTTGAAGAGATTGCTAGGTTAGGGGTGACTACTTTGTGCATCATAGAAAATGGGGCAATGTATGTTAAAGGATTCATTTTCCAGCTCTCTTCACATCCCTCCTGATTCCTCTTGAAATGGTAAACCTTTCAGTATCTAACTTGACTAATTACTTCCTCTATATCCTTGACATTTAATCTCTCCAATCCGTTGTTTTTCAATCTGTAAACTGGGGATGAAAATATAACTTTACATACATGTTAAAATCTAAAGAGACAAATGAAAATGTACATTTTACTACCAAGATACATCATTTTAAAAGGACAAAACTGAATGTGTAAAAATTAAGAAAAAATGAGGGAAATGTATTAAGAGAATAACATGAATTGAAAATCTTTCTTTGTCATCATTATTCTATATTTCTTGGTATGTAGCACATAAGTTTTCAAATCTTAACCTCACCCAGCAATGCTGAAAGAGAAAAAAATACTTTGATAATACATGAAACATCTACATGAAAGATAATGTTATATCCAAGAAACTGCAGAGAAATGAAGGTAAATGTTGCAGTAAATGACTGCTCTAATTTTATAGGTCCTCTAACCCAAACTAGACTCCAGATCTCAGCTTCATTCTCTCTCATTTCCTTTTGGTCTAATTAATCAGAATCCTTCCTAGGTATTCATGTCTGGCCAGTATGTCTTCCTGAATATGAATAAGAAATAGAATACCATTCAATGTTTGAAATTATGGGGGTAATCTCAACGACGGAAATAGATGACTGAAAAAGCGAAGGGAATACCTGATTAAATATATTCATGAAAATGTCAAAACCTTATAAAGCCAACTTCTAGGGAAGAGAAAGATGTAGGATGAGATCTTCTCTGGTGAAGTGTGTTTCTCTAAATCATCGCCACCATGGACAACAAAGGTTCGTCACAGAACGGTATGTGCTAATTAGAAATTTTAGGAAATATTCTCTTAGCCAGAAGTTTCAGGATTACAGACTTTAGAAGAACTAGCTAATCACTGCTCTAGAAGTCAGCTGTATAGGACAGTGGTTCTATGTACGATAGGACAGTGGTTCTCAAATGAAGGAATGTCTTCCATAGATAATTGGTTTATGTCTGGAGACGGCTTTGGTTGTCTTAATATGGGGCTGGGGTGCTAGTGGTACCCAGTGGGCAGACAGCAGAGATGTTGCTAAACATATAATGCACAAGTCAGCCCCCAGAAAAAGTACTTATCCAGCTCAAAATGCCAGCCATGCCAAAGTTGAAAAACCTTGGTCAAAAATAAGACCAAAAGTGTCTCTTGAGTCCAATTCATCACAACGACAGAAGGTAGAAACAAACATTTTCTAGTTCCCTCGTCTCTTATATGGTGTGGCCAAGATGAGTCAATCTGATGAAACTTTTAACTCTGAAGCCATAATACAGACAGTGACAGGAGAGTTGTCTCCTACAATACTTTGTCAACTGGGTTTAGGCCAAATGACATCTTACAACTAAAAACAGGCTTGTAATAGCTAATTGCCTTTACTTTTTGGTTGACATTTGCAAGAAAAAGAAATTGCAGATAACGAATGAGAACTTGGGAGCTTCTCAGGTGACTCAGTGGTAAAGAATCCATCTGCAGTGGAGGAGACTCAGGAGACACAAGTTTGATCCCTGGATTGAGATGGTGCCCTGGGGAAGGAGATGGCAACCCACTTCAGTATTCTCGGCTGGGAAATCAAATGAACAGAGGAAACTGGTGGGCTACAGTCCAGCGGGTCATGAAAGAGTCCGACATGACTTAGTGACTAAACAACAATGATGAGAACTTACTGTATAACACACAGAACTCTAATTAATGCTATGTGGTGACCTAAATGGAAAGGAAATCCCCAAAAGAGGATTATCCATGGATGGAGTTTATCCATCCATCTATTATCTATCTACCTTTCTATATATTTACATACATATATCTGATTCACTTTGATGTACAGCAGAAACTAATACACCATTGTAAAGCAACTCCACTCCAATATACATCAATAAAAAGGAAAAAATTGCAAGACAAAGAAAGTATTAAAATAATTTTATGAAACAACAGAAACATTTCTCTTTTATCTCATCTTAGGCTGTGAAAAGCCTTTCAGATGATAAAGGTACAGATATCCCAGTTTCTCTATCTGCAGAGTACTTTTTATTTATACTTGGAGATAAAACATCAAATCAGCTATGTTACATGACTATAAAGTACCTAAAATAAACTCTTCGGAAACATGTTTTTGAATAATTGAAAGTCTGCTACATGAATCATCTTATTTTGCTGCTAAAAGCTTTGTTAGTTACATTTTATGCTGAAGAGTCTTGTACATATTTTCAGGTATTTGGGGCTAGGTATGTTTTTGCTATAAATCTTTAGTACTTGCCTACTTTTCAATTGGACAATTACATTTATTGAAGATCCCATAGGAAAAGAGTTTTCTCATAAACACATTTTAATATTTTATATTCCTTCTATTCTTTTGGAGCAGTACAAGTGATGAAAGTTATTTTAATTATTGTTTCTTCCTTTTGTAAGTGTAAATTATTGATTTGTTAGTGGTTCATATCTGCCCATCTGCTGAGGTAGTAAATTGGTGACTATGTAATCTCTGATAATTGCAAAAGACTTCAAAAGTGAATGTTTTATAAATAGACGAGAGCAAGTGGATAAAGTCAACTTTCTAGAGTCATTGTTGTCATGCAATAAAAGACACATTTTTTTTTTCTGCTAGTAACGGCAATGACCTCTGTAAGCATGGAGTCGTCACAGCTCCTGATGTGGGCCCTGTAACACACGTGAAGACTAAGAGCCCACGTGTGTGTGACGTGACATAATGAAGCGACAAGATGACAGTACTAGCACCCAGGCACGTCCATCCGCTAAGAAGGGGACCAGGGGGAGTGTCCTTTACCCTCCGTAAGTGGTTGCTTCTTCATTAATATAATTTGATGACAACACGGACGGTCAAGTCAATCTCACAGGGTCGTTACGAAACATGAATTTTAAAAATGTTTTAAAGCTTTTGGCAAAGTATCAAGGAAATGCATGGGGTTATTAAGGTGAGTTCACAGATCCAAGGAGAAGGCAATGGCACCCCACTCCAGTACTCTTGCCTGGAAAATCCCATGGACAGAGGGGCCTGGGGGGCTGCAGTCCATGGGGTCGCTAGGAGTCAGACACGACTGAGCGACTTCACTTTCACTTTTCACTTTTATGCATTGGAGAAGGAAACAGCAACCCACTCCAGTGTTCTTGCCTGGAGAATCCCAGGGACAGGGGAGCCTGGTGGGCTGCCGTCGATGGGGTCGCACAGAGTCAGACACGACTGAAGCGACTTAGCAGCAGCAGTAGCAGCAGATCCAAGCTACAGTATCCTTTTTCTCTTAGTATTCTCTTTTTATCAACAGTAGCGGTCAGTCCCTCATGTGTTTATTCTTACCCAGAGTGATGGTAAACCACACAGATCAACTGTACTTTTCTGGTCGTTTTGGTGTCTAAAATTGAAGCATTAATCAATGTAGAGTGAAAAATTTGCAAACTCCTAGACAGCCTCATTGCTGAGAATCTGCAGAGTCTCAACATTAAACTATCTTAAAAGAAGGACCTAAACACTCTGGCTCAGAATTAATTTAAGCTCCAAATGTTTGCAGAACACAGACGCACTTCTAGGAGCAATACAAAAATGCAGGGAGTAACCTAGCTCTCCACCTATATTTGTGAAAATAAATCATCCATCTAAATTTACACAGTGGAAGATGCGGCTTCTTCCCCACCCCAGCTACTCCACCACCAAATCCTGCTCAGGGCAATGGGGAGAGATGAGGCCTCCCTGGACTGGATGGCTTTTGATAACCTCGGGTGAATAGATCATCCCAGAGTGGCTCGTGCTTGTATTTAAGCAGGGTCCCGTCTGCTCCTGCTCCTGGTGGTGTCAAATCTGCTCTTGTACCAAGACGTAGTCTCCACGCCTGTCTGTCCTAGCAGGGATCACAACTGCCTGAAGCCCCTTTGAGACCTGTTTTCCCAAGCTGTCAGGCTGTCCCACAATGCCTATAGGGAAATGTTCCTCAAATTTCTAAGTCCCACAATGCCTATAGGGAAATGTTCCTCAAATTTCTAAGTACTGTACATCTTGTTTATTTCCAGAAGGAACCTTCCTATAAGTGACTGGGCTATACTATCCTTTAAAAAACAAGGCTGTATCAGCCAAACTTCAAATAATACACTTTCTAGATCAAAGAAGGTGTCAGCATACAAGATATAGAAATAAAAGAAAGGATCAGTTTTAGGGAAATCTCAAAGATTATTAAAGTGTGCAATAGCTTTTCAATTTTCTTTTTTAAATCTCCAAAACAAATGTTAAGCACCTGTATTTGTCAACCTGGAGCGCCATAATAGAATACAATAGACTCAGTGAATTAAACAACAGAAATTTATTTCCTCACAGTTCTGGGGGCTAGATGTCCAGGATCAGGGTGCTAGCAAGGTCAGGTTTTGGTAAGAACTCTCTCTTCCCAGCTTGGCTTCACAGGGTGGGGCATGGGGAAGAGAAACAGATGGAAAGACACAGAGACAAAAGAGAAAACTCTGGTGTTTCTCCTCATAAAGACACTAATCCTACTGGATCAGTGTTCCACGCTGAACTTATTTAACCTTAATTACCTTCATAATCCTTCAAGCTAGGCTTCAGCAATACATGAACCGAAAACTCCCAGATGTACAAGCTGTATTTAGAAAAGGAAGAGGAACCAGACGTAAAATTACAAAAATCCACTGGATCATAGTGAAAGCAAGAGAATTCCAGAAAAACAGCTACTTCTGCTTCATTGACTACACTATAGCTTTTGTGTTGATCACAACAAACTATAAAATTCTTAAGGAGATGGGCATACCAAACCACATTTCTCAGCTGTCTCCTGAGAAACCCGTATGCAGGTCAAGAAGTAACAGTTTGAACCAGACATGGAACAATAAACTGGTTCAAAATCGGGAAAGGAGTACATCAAGGCTGCATATTGTCACCCTGCTGATACAACTTACATGCAGAGCACACATGTGAAATGCTGGACTGGATGAATCACAAGCTGGAATCAAGACTTCTGGGAGAAATATGAATAACCTCAGATACACAGATGACACTATTTTAATGGTAGAAAGCAAAGAGGAACTAAAGAGACCCTTGATGAGAGAGAAAGAGGAGAGTGAAAAGCTGGCTTAAAATTCAACATACTAATACATTTATGTAAAGTTTAAAAATAAAATAAAATTAAAAAAAAAACTCAACATACAAAAAGCTAAGATCATGCCATCTGGTCCCATCACTTCATGGCAAATAGATGGGCAAACAATGAAAACAGTGATAGACTTTATTTTCATGGGCTCCAAAGTCACTGCTGATGGTGACTACAGCTGTGAAATTAAAAGATGCTTGCACCTTAGAAGAAAAGCTATGATGAACTTAGACAGCATAGTAAAAAGCAGAGACATCACTTTGCTGACAAAGGTCCATAGAGTCAAAGCTGTGGTTTTTTCAGGAGTGAAAGCTGGACCATATAGAAGGCTAAGTGCTAAAGAATTGATGCTTTTGAATTGTGGTGCCTAAGAAGATTCTTAAGTCCCTTGGACAGCAGGGAGATCAAATTTGTCAATCCTAAAGGAGATCAACCCTAAATATTCAATAGAAGGACTGATGCTGAAGCTGAAGCTCCAATATATTGGCCACCTGATGCAAAGAGCCAACTCACTAGAAAAGACCCTGATGAGGGGAAAGATTGAAGGAAGGAGGAGAAGGGGGCAACAGAGGATGAAATTGTTGGACAGTATCACCGACTCAAAGGACATGAACTTGCAAACACCAGGAGATAGTGAAGGACAGGGAAGCCTGGCATGCTGCAGTCCATGGGGTCACAAAGATTCGGAGACAGCCTAGCGACTGACCAACAACAAGAACCCTCATAAAGAACAGTTTCCAGACACAGAACGTTGGGGATGGAGGCTTTAGCACTTGAATCTGAGAAAGACACATTCAGTCCATAACACTACCTGACATAAAGCACTCTTAGGTGGAACAGGGAAAATGAAGCATGTTTGATATTTTGGTCCTTCAATGTCTTTGTAGGCATTTTTCACCCAGCCCACAGTAAATAGTCAATAAATGAGAACTATGCCGCAGTTCTGAACGGGGTGGATGGGATATGTTAAACAAAGTTGATTCCATGTCACAAAAACAAATAATGATCGTTTTTAAATGCTACAAATTATTGTTCTAAGATTTGCAATAAACAGGTTTAGAACTACCAGAGAAAGGTTGGTTTAGAATTGGACGCAATTACTCTCTTTATGATGAAGGTACGTTGAAAGTTGTATGTTAATACTTCTAGGTCAATCAAGGAGCCCCCAACAGAGCAGTCAACTGATGAAAAATGGTGCTCGGTGTTTCTATTAAATTCATGCTGTTCTTTTTACGCACTAGTTTTTCTTTCATCCTCCATTTTATTTTATTTTATTTATTTATTTATTTTTTGCCCAACTTTTATTTATTTTTTTTCATGATTTAATTTTATTTTTAAACTTTACATAATTGTATTAGTTTTGCCAAATATCAAAATGAATCTGCCACAGGTATACATGTGTTCATCCTCCATTTTAACTGTTCCTCTTTTTTCCCAAAAGTTCCAAATAATCTCTTTAAATGTTCACAACGTTTGCTAAAACTAGTTTTATTTATTAATACATTAGCTAGATTTTCCTACTCTTATTCTCAGTCCATTGCTTAGTATTTTGTAGAATTTATGCCAAGTTTTCCTGACTTACCATTTTGCAAGCATCAACAACATTGTACTCTGCGTTCATGATGAACACTAAGTTATAAGCGTGTGGATTAAGAGATTAGTCAAAGAAAAGTTATAATTTTATACCTCCTATTTAGGGAATATATTGGTTCCAATCTACAATAAGAAATTAAATAGCTAAATAGAGGTAAATACATGTGCTATATTTGGCTCCAAAACTAAAAGAGATGACACAATAAAACATTCAGGGATGGGATGGGGAGGGAGGTGGGAGGGGGGTTCAGGATGGGGAACACATGTACACCCATGGCTAATTCATGTCAATGTATGGCAAAAACCACTACAATATTGTAAAGTAATTAGCCTCCAATTAAAATAAGTTAATTTTAAAAAATAAATAAAACACTTTAATAGTTCATATTTGGGGCATTTTCAGTGTTTGCTATCCAAATAATAACTTGTGGGAAGGGTAAAATTAACCAAGAGAAGAGCAAAGAAGGGAAGAGGTTGAACTTAGAAAAGTTGGATGAGAAAACATTGTTCCTAGAGGTTGTGGAAGGAAAAAGTCAGAAAAAGAATGACTCCATTTTTACATGACCCTCATTAAAAAAATTATATATCTATCAAACATGTTAATATTCTGGTAATGCATATATTTATTGAATGTCCAAATAAGTCTAACTCTGAATTTATTTGATCACTTCAAGAATAAACAGTATGCCCAGGGCAAAGTGTACTATATCAATGCCACCAACAGCTGCCACAACTCCGGCCTCTCTATCCTTGAAGAAAAAGAACAAGTGGAACAGACCCACGGGAGCTTTTTAATCTGGGTTTTTCACCTGAGTGACTGAGAGAGTACACTTGTGTTATCAGACTTCAGATTATCAGAGTAATGGTAACCACACATGCAGAGAAAGGTAGTTGAACAGTAAGCAACTGAAGAGAAATTACATTATGCAGCTGATGAAGTATGAGTAAAATCAAGGGATGACTAAAGATTTGTAGCAGTAAAATCAGTAACAGATCTATAAATTGTCCATGTAGACAACCTTAGTGCAAGCAACGCATTAGACCCAGGACGGCAGCTATTTTACTGTATGAAAGCATGGACTCAACAGAATCTCCATCTGTAAAAAAATAAGATTTGCAAAATTCATGGATATGTAAGAAACACCCCAGTTTTGAGTAATCCCTGTTACTGGAGACTCCTACATGGGCATCACATCTACACTGCATCACTTGAGCCATCACTTCTAACATTCAAGGCTCACTAGATTCTGCTTCTACTTCTCTGAAACTACTTATTCTTCATTTTTCAATGACTCCTCTGTCACCTCATACTCTTAATTATAAATTTCCTTTCTAAAATGTCCTACAAAATATTATGTTTTGCATCTCAAGGTTGCAATGATTGCCTCTGTTGTGCTGACAACATAGTCTACATATCAAGTCTCAATCATTTATCCCAGCTCCAACTTTTTATCATTATAATCTTCCCCTTCTGATTCCCTATGCTAAACACAGTCCTAATATTACTTAAAATCTTTTCACATGCATCTCCCCTTAGACACAATCTGTTCTCTGCCTACAACTTGGTTAACGATACCAGCATTCTTTTCCTCTGCTAAGCTCATTAATAATGAGGATGATAAAATGAAGGAAGGAGGAGGCAGAGGACTTATTTTAATGAATTTAAAATAAATTTAAAATTTATTGAGAGCTATTACATTGCCACACAATTTGCAAAGCACTTTATGTGAAATACTATATTCAATCCTGAGATAAGGAAACCAAGGCTCATAGAAGTGATGGAATTTACACCAGTCACACAGGTAGGAAGCACTGAGTCTGAATCTCATCTAACTCAGAGCTCTCAGTATTAACTGTTAAGCTACAACGGCCCCAAGAAAACGATGCTGCCACTCACTAAACAGTCTGACTTTCTTTACAGCTCCTTCCTCTCATGTCCCATCCTATTTCCTTTGTAATGTCTATCCACCTCTTCTGCATTCTTCATTTCCTTTACCACTAGACTAGTTCATAGACATCAAGAAAGCAAGTATTTTAATTAGAGAGGCTCAGCTGCTGGGAGTTTAATGCCTAATGCTCGTAGTAGTGAACTAGGAGGCAAAACCCTCCATTGTGAATCCCACTGATGCTGTTACTAAAGACAACGCTGTGCCATTTTCTGCCCCGACACATGTCAACAAAATAGACTGCTCTGATATCAGCTTGGGGGCTGCTGTTGGGATGGATTGAGGAAAGCGTGTTTAGGAATGTCATGACTTCTTCATTGCTGCTTTGTTCTAATATCATAAAACAAACTACCAGTCAAAAATGAACACATTAATGACTGATCTGATTCATTAATATGAATGAAACATTGGGTGAAAATAACAAGGGCTCAAGTGGGAACCGTCTTTCCTGGGTCAGGCACTCCAGGCACATACTGAGTTCCAACAAAGTACTTAGACTTCTTTCCCTGGACAAGCAAAGCATTCAAATATAAAAGAACTCACTGAGTAAATGGCAGCATTTCAGAGGGATAAATAAAATTCTTCACGTTAAATTAGAACCCATCAGAAGGATTAGTTATTAAATATGTCAGATTTTTTAATGATTCACAAAGTATAAACAATAGCCTACATTCTATAACTTTGCAACTTTTACCACATTCAAAAATAATTGCATACACAAATGAATAACCAGAAATTTTTGAGGCCAGCTACTCTGAGCAAAAATCACATATTACCAAACGCATGATTTTATGCTGATTTTAATGAGATTATTTCCTATGGCTGCTTAGCATGAAGTCCTTAAGAGCTTGATACCCGTGTTATAGTGTGCTCCTGGAATGACCCTTTGCATCATCTAGTCACGGACCTGCGGAGTATGAGATATCTCCAATGCTATCCTATCAAGGGCCAGGGAGAATGTGAAAAAACTGAAAGAACTTGAAGCAGTCATAAAGAGGGCAGTCTGCAAGGTGAGCACTCTGCTGAGGGCTTCCTTGCTTTTCTCCTGAATGAAAGAGGTGAACTCTGTAATGAGGAATGGGTTTTGAAATACCTCACTTTGTCAGAACAAAATTACAGCCTCCTGTATCCTAGACTGCTATTACATAAAGCAAGAGCCTAGTCATTCACACTGATAGATTCTACTGTAAGTGGGTTGGAATTCTGCTGCAATATTTGACATGTGCAGCCTTCCCTGCATTGCACACAATTCCACCAAAAGCTTTTCTCTTCCTGGGCACAGGTGGTTGAAACATTTTCAAGGGTGAGAGAACTATAGAATAGAATTTCCAAGATGAGCGCTTTCTTCAAAGTATATCCCAGTACATTCACTAGTAAAATTCTGCTCATATCCTTTTGGATCTCCTGAAAACAAAGGATGAGAGTTCAAAGAAAGAAAAGAGAAAGTCAAAACCAAAATGGAGTTATGTTATAGTTTTTAGATTCCTAACAGGTTTCTTTTAGGCTGACTCCGAAATCTATATCTAGAGAGCTTTATATTCATGCTGCTGCTAAGTCACTTCAGTCGTGTCCAACTCTGTGCAACCCCATAGATGGCAGCCCACCAGGCTCCCCCGTCCCTGAGATTCTCCAGGCAAGAACACTGGAGTGGGTTGCCATTTCCTTCTCCAATGCGTGAAAGTGAAAAGTGAAAGTGAAGTCGCTCAGTCATGTCCGACTCTTCGCGACCCCTTGGACTGCAGCCTACCAGGCTCCTCTGAACATGGGATTTTCCAGGCAAGAGTACTGGAGTGGGTTGCCATTGCCTTCTCTATTATATTCATGTATATTCCTCAAATCTTAATTTGATAATTAGAAGGAACAAAGAAGAGCAAATACTAATAAAACTCATAAGAAGTCATTGTCTTTTGGGTGTTTAGGTTCATCCTGAAGTCAAGACAAACAAGATCAATCCCTGACTTTGTGTGGTCAGGATCCCCATGCCTGCAGATAGACAATGAAGATACACATCATTCTGCATTTTCATTCTGTTCCATTGCCTGTGGAGGGATTCACATCAAATTGACATTTATACCAAGCTCCTGGTGTGCCAAGTCTACAAAAAAAAGTGCTAAGCCCACATCCATCCCATCCATTCTGAGATGGTTCTAGTGATCCATCCCACTGCAAACTTCATTGAGCTTTATAGCTTTTTAATGCATGCCTGGGTGTAATGGATCTCATCTTAATAAAAACAAACAGACTTTGTAGCGATGTCAAAATCTAAGAACAATTTGTCAATGTTTCTTATCTTCCTTTAATATAAATTCAAAAGAAAACCCATTCCTACCATTGAGAGAAAGAAGTTCTTATTAAAATTTGTCACAAATACAGAAGCTGGCATTACAAAGAAGACCATTAACAGCTTATGCTAGAATCACAGTCAATTATTCTGGGTCAAGTTATTAGAATCAAAGAATTAGATAATTATTCTTCATGCTAGTTACACTACCAAGAAGACTGAATTCTCAGGATTCTTTATGAAAGCCAGTCACGAACTATCAGCCAACTATCACAGTGTTACACCAGACAGTATAAATGCTTTCCAACTAGTATACCCAAATAGCATGAAGTTTACTGAACTGTCTAAAGATTGTCAGGGTGCTGTCTTAGTCCTTCTGGGCTGCTATAACAAAAGATCACAGACTTATAAACAATGGAAATAGATTTCCTCAGCATGGTCAGCAGGGTCCTTTCTGGTCACACACTTCTCATTGTATCTTCACTTGCGGGGAGGGCTAGGGGGCTCTGTGTGTCTCTTACATATAAAAGCAGTCATCTCATTCAGGAAGCTCCATCCTCATAAGTCTGCTGCTGCTAAGTCACTTCAGTTGTGTCTGACTCTGTGTGACCCCATAGACGGCAGCCCACCAGGCTCCGCCGTCCCTGGGATTCTCCAGGCAAGAACGCTGGAGTGGGTTGCCATTTCCTTTTCCAAGTCTATCACCCCCCAAATGCCCCACCTACAGATACCATAACCACAGGAATCAGGATCTCATCATATGAAACTTCTGGGGGACACAAAGGCTGAGACCAGAGCAGATACAAACGTGAACTGGCTCCATCCTCCTCCAGTGGCTGCCTTCAGCCACGTTCCACTGCATCCTCATCCCCTGCATCACCTTGCAACCATTCCATACGTTCTGTCTCTCTGGGTGTAACAAGGCCAGCTCAGTAAGGTATCAACCCCATCTCGCATTCAGCCTAATGTCTCCCTCTCCCCTACTGAGCCCCAGGGAACCTACCAGGGAAAGCAGATGTGTCCATTCCTGCAAGGTTCCTTCCACCTCCCTCTCTGGATCTTCATTCCTCTGGCCATGTTGGAAGCAGGATAGAGGGTGAAAAGGTGGAAAAGTTCTGACATCACTGACTTACATGGTGCCACTGTAGCCTTTTCATGACCAAGAGGGACTTATCTAGAATTCCCCCTGATTGACAAGTGTCTCTCATGTGGGGTACCCTTGGATTTCCCAGGGACATTCACAAGTTGGGGAGAGTTGACTTCATAGTTTCTTTTTAAACCAGGGGAAATGTTCTGGCCCCAATAGCTCCCTACCTGCAGTATTCACAGCCTCTCTGTTTCTCCCACTCTGCAAGCACCATCTGGAGAAAATTAATTAGCCTGAAGTCAGTTGCCTACTAGCTGACCCACAGGAGACCCATATATCATAAACACTCCAAACAATTGAATGGCAAAAATACTGGTGTGCATCTGACCCCATCCTGGGTTCTCTGGACAATTCTCTGTCTGGTCACACAGACATAGAGTAGATCTGAAAGTTGGATCCATAAATATTTATCTGAGGGGTGAGATACTATTCTCTCCTGTTAGGTCTTCTTTACAATAACTATTTGGCTTTACAAACAACCTCTTCTAGGTCCCTAAATTACAAAACCCTCCAAAGAGACTTAGTCTCTATTGTACTGGAGAGAAGTGACTGGATTAAGGTTGTTCAGCTTGATCAGCTGTCTGCAGACAACCTGGGATGAGGGCCAATCTCCTGCCTGGCTCTCCTGAAAAAGCAGTGAAGTTGCTGGGAGGTTTTGCAGCATCTTTATGGCTTCTGCAGAAATTCCTAGAAAACAGACAATGGGAAATAAAAAGGTAGAAGGGAAAGGGGGTTGTAGGGGAAGGAAAGAACACAAAAATGGAAGGAAACAAAAATATAAGAGGGAAAGTGAATTAAAGATTTGGGTTCTGAAGAATAAAATGCTATTACAACACTGTATTTGGTGAAGACCCAAATATAACCTAAGAGCAAATACCATCTCATATTCTTTTACTTCCAATTTCTCTTCTGTCCTCTTTTCCTGAAATTGTCCTTTGTATTAGTATTTTTGGTTGCTATTAATTGAGTTGACATAGTTCTAGAGATGAACAAAATTTGGCACCTCTTCAGTGCAGAATCCAGGATAATTTTCTTCTGTCATGCAAAGAAACCTTTCACACTCATAGAGGAACACTGTCCAGCAAAACAATCCTCTTCCTTCATAAAGTGAAAGAAAGTGAAGTCACTCAGTCATGTCCGACTCTTTGCGACCCCATTGACTGTAGCCTACCAGGCTCCTCCATCCATGGGATTTTCCAGACAAGAATACTGGAGTGGGTTACCATTTCCTTCTCCAGGAGATCTTCCCAGGGTTATTTTTGCCTGAGTCCTGCTCCGGCCCCTAGCTGTGATGACCCAACCTTTCAGAACATGACAGAATACTCTGTCCCAAACCAGTCTATCAATCTCCTCTTTGGTTCCTGCATGCATGCAAAATGTAAGCTTTCTCCTCTTTTCACTTTCTTCTTTTAAAAGGCTGAAGACCATGGGAAAACCTGTATGCACTTTCTTTCCAAATCATTTACTGTTGAAAACATCTAATTCTACTCTGTTACCTGCTTAATGTTCTTTCCTTCAATGTCTAGATATTTCCAGCAGAGAGGATGGTATTTATTAGAGAGGAAATTAGCCAGAAAGAAGGACAATGCAATTGTAGGAAACATACTCTCACCATTAGCCCACACTCATCTTCATGTATTTGTCTGTTATAAAGTTTATTCCAAGTACAAACTTAAAGCTTTAGATCAAGGACAGAGGTAGTGATATTAAAAGACCTCTCTGTGCTTGACCATGACATATAAACAGAATACTAGAGATTTCTGAAAATATTGAGCTGAGTCACAGGTGTTCTGTAGATTCAGCAAGGAGTAGCTGAAAAGAAGATATTCATGGAACTTTTAACAATCACTCCCCTGCCATCCAGAGTGCATTATTTTATCCTCTTCCTCAGATTTTCATAAGATTACATTGGAAAAATGGCTCTGCTACAGCAAGAATAGTAACAGTGGTTACCGAATGGAAACAAATGAAAAACCCTTGAAGTTCACTGACCTCATATATTAGTAAATCATGTTTCAGAAAAACAACAACATACATTGAGGTTTAAGTAAATCTCTATTTTCCAGAAGTTGGTTCTCAATTTTTGGACAAAGAGAGGATGACTTAAACACACAAATTACTGTATTATAAGGCAGAGCAAAGTAAGGATTAAGAGGTGAAGCCAAAGAAGGTGCTACAGTGCATTCAAGTACAGTTAGGAGCCATTTGGATGTAAGAACAAGGATTTTTTGGAGTTACAGAACTGCATTGGCTTGTTGATGGAGTTTCGAAAGGCTGATAGGATATTAATATGCAAAAGGAGGAAGACAGTATATCTGTCAATTCATTTAGGATCACCTTATGATGTACGTATTGCCTATGTCCTGGACCAAGGGAATTGAGATGTTAATACATATAGCATTATAAAATATCAGTGAATGTTCAAGTTTGAAAAAACACAAGAAATGTTCATTTTTCTAATAAACATGTAATACTTCTCATGATTATACTCCTATGATATGCTATATATATTACTGTAGGGTTAGAATGGAGAAAATCTTGTACAGATTACTCATGCATTACATTAGGGGGGATAATTTATGCCAATTTGGAGAGTTTGCATTTATTCTAAAGGCAACAGGGAACCAGGAAATTTTAGTGCAAGAGAGCAGTGTGTCCAGAATTAGATAAGAGAAATCTTAACCTGGATTGAGGGGTTGTGGGTGTTGGGGCTGGTAGAGAAAAAGAAGCAGCCTAGAAACAGCTGGGAATATTATGACACTAAAAGAAAATCAAAATGAAAGAAGCAAAGGATGTGAGAGATACAGGAAAAGAATTAGGCCTTGACTACACAGAGGGAATGAGGCAGACCTAAGAGTCAAAAAGGCATCCAAGAACATGGGACTAGATGAGTAAATAAATGCCTGAAAAGTCAGAGAGAAGGGAGGAGATATTAAGGTTCTGTCCAAAAGCATACGAACTTTATTTTCCTGTATTTCATTGACTTTGTACCAGAAATCATCAAAAAACTTTAAGTCACTGCAGCAAATCACAGAAATAAGTACACTCAAGTCTCTGCTAGACTCTATCGAATACCAGAACCAAAGCATGACTACCCAGTGATAACAAGCAGTAAGTCACTGGTCCCTTTCAACACTCAAATAAGACATACATTGTAAAGCATACAGGATGAATGGGAATAAAATGAAAACAACCCATTCCTTTACGGAGCCAGCCCAACAGCCAGACCTAAACAAAACGTAAGTAATGCTTTCCTTAAACATGTGTCCACTTCCTCCGCGAGTTTCTCATTCCTTTTGCTAGAATCCACCCTTGTTTACTATCCCTTCATTGTCTTATTCTCAGCAGAAGGTCAGCTAATCACTAATCAAATAAATAATTTAAAAGTGTTCAGTCCTAAGATAATTTTCATATTGATGGACTCTTGAAACTGAAAAGCTTTCTAATCCCCTAACAGTAAAGCTCTAATATTGAAAAGACTCCTCGGAGCCTCTTTCCAAAATGCCCAGTAGGCAGCAGATGTGACTCTAGCTACTTAGACATCTTCTGCTGTAATTATAGCCTATTTGGTAGTGAAGACAGGAAAGAAAAATGAGGCAATGAAAGATGTTGAGGAAGAAATGCACGGACAAGTGGGGGGAAAAAATGTATGTTTTAAATACAGATCTCTGCCTGCACACCAGACCAAGTGCGATGGCAGCCAGGTAGAACTAGTCGGGAGTGGATTTTCAAGAAGCTCTATATGAACTGGCACTGAGAAGTCTTATTCAGCTTTATAGTTTAAACATGATTCTTTGGTTCTAAGATTCAGAGCCACTTGTCCCATTTAATTACACTAAGTCAAAAAAGGGAAATACTTATTGCCTATTTGAACATTGCTTAGAATCTTAAAAGTTTTCATCAGAAGAGAAAAAAAGATTGTAACTGTATAGTGACGGATGGTAATCAGACTTACTGTGGTGATCATTTTGCAATATATACATATATCTAATCATTATGCTGTACACATACAGCATACGCATATGCTGTACACATACAGAGTACGTCAAGGCTGTATATTGTCACCCTGCTTACTTAACTTACATGCAGAGTATATCAAATCATGAGAAACGCTGGGCTGGAAGAAGCACAAGCTGGAATCAAGAGTGTTGGGAGAAATATCAATAACCTCAGATATGCACATGACACCACCCTTACAGCAGAAAGTGAAGAGGAACTAAAAAGCCTCTTGATGAAAGTGAAAGAAGAGAGTAAAAAAGTTGGCTTAAAGCTCAACTCAGAAAACGAAGATCATGGCATCTGGTCCCATCACTTCATGGGAAATAGATGGGGAAACAGTGGAAACAGTGTCAGACTTTATTTTGGGGGGCTCCAAAATCACTGCAGATGGTGACTGCAGCCATGAAATTAAAGACGCTTACTCCTTGGAAGAAAAGTTATGACCAACCTAGATAGCATATTGAAAAGCAGAGACATTACTTTGCCAACAAAAGTCCGTCTAGTCAAGGCTATGGTTCTTCCAGTGGTCATTTATGGATGTGAGAGTTGGACTGTGAAGAAAGCTGAGCGCTGTAGAATTGATGCTTTTGAACTGTGGTGTTGGAGAAGACTCTTGAGAGTCCCTTGGACTACAAGGAGATCCAACCAGTCCATTCTGAAGGAGATCAGCCCTGGGATTTCTTTGGAAGGAATGATGCTAAAGCTGAAACTCCAGTACTTTGTCCACCTCATTCGAAGAGTTGACTCATTGGAAAAGACTCTGATGCTGGGAGGGATTGGGGGCAGGAGGAGAAGGGGACGACAGAGGATGAGATGGCTGGATGGCATCACCGACTCGATGGATGTGAGTCTGAGTGAACTCCGGGAATTGGTGATGGACAGGGAGCCCTGGAGTACTGTGATTCATGGGATCGCAAAGAGTCGGACACGACTGAGCGACTGAACTGAACTGACTGATGCTGTACACCTGTTACATGTAACATGTTAAATGTCAATGTTATATATGTATAATGGACATATTACCATTATATTCTATACATATAATTTATACATAATGTGAAAGTGAAGTCGCTAAATCGTGTCTGACTCTTTGGGACCCTGTGGACTGTAGCCTACCAGGCTCCTCTGTCCATGGGATTCTCTAGGCAAGAATACTGGAGTGGGTTGCCATTTCCTTCTCCAGGGGATCCTCCCAACCTGGGGATGGAACCCAGGTCTCCCGCATTGCAGGCAGACGCTTTAACCTCTGAGCCCTCAGGGAAGCCTAAGTTACATATAAACAAATATATATACATACACATATATATGGAAAGTTTTTTTAAAAGGAATATACTAATATTTTGGGTAAAGAAAGCAAATCAACTAAAAGTTATACTGGTTTTATTTTCAAAGGTATGTTCTACTTAGCATATTGGGTCTAAATGCATCTTCATGTTTATCTTTACCTCTAAATGTACTTTATATTTATGCTGATATAAAAATGGAAAAGCATCCTAACCTTGTAATATTAACTGCACAACAGTTTAGTTACAATAGCTAATAAAAACCACTAAATTCTGAAACCCATAGGTCAACAAGGTCCTCTGCTATTGTTGGTCATGTAACAAATATTCACTTAATTCCTCCTTGACTCAGGAACTCTTACAGGACCCTGGTTTACACCAGTAAACAAAGCAGGCAGACACTTGTCCTCGTGGAACTTATATTCTAGGTTGGGGAAGACAGATAACCCACAATAAACATAAATCAAACTATATGGTATGTTAACATTATATGGTATGTTAACAGGTGATCTGTACTATGGGAAAAGAAATGGTAAAGCAGAGGAAGGGGTTTAGGGAGTAAAGGTGAAGAAAGGGAGGTAATTTAAAGATCACCTAATTTGTTAGGGCCTCTTGAGGGTAGCAAATGTGCTTTCTTGCATTCCAGATCCAAGGTTTCCCCTGTCCAGTCAGATCTCTTGCTCTTCTGCCCAACTTCAAAAATGTTTCCATCTCACAGGCTCTATGAAAACTCATACAAACATGAATATTCTGAACATTCTGCATCTCTTCAGTTGAACCGATTTCACAAATGATTTGGGATAAATTCCCTCAAATTAAGTAACATTTAATGTAGTAAATTTTGATAATTTTCTGTTTACTGAAGAACTAATCTCTACATTATTTTCATTTTACAACACACTATCAGTGCCCCAAATTATAATATGTAGAAATATTATATATGCATTGTTCTTCTAATATATTATGACATTTACAAATATACATAAAATATAAGTTAATGACAGTGAGCTAAAAATAAGTAGAAATGCTAACATTTCCTTCCCAAAGGGATAAGGACACTCATTTTTAAGGTCACTGGAATAATGGATTCTGAATGTACAGACATAGTTATACCACAGTAGCTTATCATAATAAAATAATTTATTTTACATATCATTTACTTCAAAGCTCTCAGAATACCACAAGGGGCCAGGAATGAAATTATCTGTGACTATTTCTCTTCATGTTACAGTTTGTTGCTCACTTGTGTCCAACTCTTTGCGATCCCATGGACTATAGCTCACCAGACTTCTCTGTCCATGGAATTATCCAGGCAAGAATACTGGAATGGGTAGCTATTACCTTCTCCAGGAAATCTTCCTGACTCAGGGATTGAACCCAGGTGTCCTGCATAGCAGGAAGATTCTTTTACCATCTGAGCTACCGAGAAAGTCCATCTCTCTTCATATGCATATATAAAATTTTGTAAGCTCAAGTAATCATCATTGGTCATTTTATTATTCCATCAATTCATCTACTGCTAAATAATACAAATAGATTTATTTTTTTCATGGGTTTAGGTCTCAAGTCATAACTTGAACAATTGACCTAGAAGAATAAATAAAATGTAATATTGGTATCATTACACATACCCATTTGTAAGGAAAATTAATGAAAAAATACTGAAGACTTAAAATTTGTTGAAACAGAAAGTGTACTCAGAATTGAATATACATATCACCTAGAGTAAATACTTTCTGAGCTTCCTGTGACTTCCAAAGAAAAGGGTGACATGACTTTCATCTCCTGCCTACTGTGGACTCTTTTTCACTTTCCTCCACAACTTCCTTCACTGAAATCTCTTCCCTAGGTTATAAAACAGACCTTGCATTTCTGGTTCAGACAAGATGGACTTGATCTCTTTGTGCCCACTCCTCTGTTTGTTCTGGAAATAACAAGAGGCCACTAAATGAGACCTTTTATAGTTAGTAAGGAGAGGGTGAACTAGCTTATTAGAGCCTGAAGACTGGAAGAGCAACACAGCAGCACCCAACAGAAGAAAGCAACCCGGGCCCCGCATTCCTGACCTCCAACCTAGCATCAGAAGGCAGCCTGAGAAGGGCCCTTCTTCCCTAGGCATGAATGTGAAGGAACACCAGATGAGTTGGCCAAGTCATCAGAAGGATGGATAGGGAGTAGTGTCCTGGGGGAGCCTTCCATGCAAGGCTGCTGTGCAGCACAGCAAGAGACACAATACAAGCAACCAGGTTTTGGAAGCCTTTTTGTCCCCATTGCCTGTGAGCCCCCTCCAGAGAGCATCTGTAATGTAACCCCATCAGAAACAGCAGGCCAGCCTCAGAAGCACTTGTGGTCCCCCAGAGCAGGGAAGACTCTGTTAGAATATGTACCTGGCCAGGGAAGCCTCCACTAGATTGAAACTCCCTTTTGCACTGGGAATACAAGAAGGGATGGGTAGAACCAGCAGGAGGGACTCAACCACACAGGCAGAACACCTGGAAAATCTTTGTTTTCAAGAGCCTAAAAGTTCCTGCCTCTGTCCAGAAACACTGAGCAGCTGGGAGGCACTAGGAAGGGAGATCCTGCCCCAGCAAGTCTGGCCCAAGAAGCCCCCTTCTTCCCTAAAGACCCTGAACTGCCTTGTTTCATCTAGAACACCCAATGGCCTAGACTGGGGAAACCCCTTTTGCTTCCTCAGACACATCCAAGCAGCATTAGATTGGTTAAACAGATCAAAATAACATGGCAAAGGCTTTAAAAAAAAAAACTGTTAATAGAAACAGACCCCACAAACTAAGCCTGGAAAGCCACAATAAACCTAAACAAGATGGCTTTCTGGTAAAACAAGATTTAAATAGGATTCCAGAGTCTTCTAACATAGGACAGTATCAAAGCAAAAAGTGAAAATGACTTGTCATATCAGAATCAAGAAACTGAAAACTGGACTGAGAAAAGACAACCAACCAATGTCAATGCTGAAATTAATCAGATGTAAGGAAATGGCACCCCACTCCAGTACTCTTGCCTGGAGAATCCCATGGAGGGAGGAGCCTGGTAGGCTACAGTACATGGGGTCACAAAGAGTCGGACACGACTGAGCAACTTCACTTTCACTTCAATTATCTGATAAAAGTCTTAAAGCAGTTATCATAAATACACACAAGATAAATTACAAATTCTCTTCAAATAATGGAGAAAAAATCTTATCAAAGAAACAGAAGTTATAAAAAAGAATCAAATGAAAATTACATACATAAAAGTTACAATAAAACATAATTCACAGAATGGGGATGACAAGAGGTAAGAATCACTGAATTTTAGGATAGATTAATAGAATTCATATAATATGAATAATAAATAGAATACAAATTGAAAAAAAAAAAAAAGAATAGAACCCTAGTGATCTGTCAGTTCAGACACTCAGTCGTGTCCAACTCTCTGTGAGCCCATAGACTGCAGCATGCCAGGTCTCCCTGTGCATCACCAACTCCAGGAGTTTACTCACTCATGTCCATTGAGTTGGTGGTGCCATCCAACCATCTCATCCTCTGTCTTCCCCTTCTCCTCCTGCCCTCAATCTTTCCCAGCATCAGGGTCTTTTCAAATGAGTCAGCTCTTCACATCAGGTGGCCAAAGTATTGGAGTTTCATTTCAACATCAGTCCTTCCAATAAATATTCAAGACTGATTTCCTTTAGGATAGACTGGTTGGATCTCCTTGCTGTCCAAGGACTCTCAAGAGTCTTCTCCAACACCACAGACCAAAAGCATCAATTCTTCAGCGCTCAGCTTTCTTTATAGTCCAATTCTCACATCCACACATGACTACTGGAAAAACAACACCTTGACTAAATGGACCTTGGTTGGCAAAGTAAGGTCTCTGCTTTTTTAATATGCTAACTAGGTTGGTCATAACTTTTCTTCCAAGGAGTAAGCGTCTTTTAATTAGTGACCTGTCAGATAACAATAAAAAATCCAAAACTCATCTCATCAGATTCCCAGAATAAAAAAAAATTGAAAGAAAACAGGTCTGAAGATTACACAAAGAAATCATGGCTGAAAACGTTCTTAAAGTGGAAAAGATACAAACATGCAGATTTAAAAAGCACAGCAACTCAAAATAGGATAAACCCAAAGGAACCCACACCAAGACACATCCTAATTATATTTCAGAAAATGACAGACAAAGGAAAAATCTTGAAAGCAGCCAGGGAGAAATGATGTATTACCTGTAGGGAAACATCAACTCCTGTATCAGTGAATGTCTCTTATGAACTCTGGATGCCTTATGAAAGTCATAAGTCCTGAAAGAAAAGAACTGTCTATTACAAGTTCTTTACATGGCTAACTTATCCATTAGGAATGAAGGAGAAATAAAAGCATTCTCAAATAAAGAAAAAAAAAACTAAAAGAATTTGTCACTAGCATCTCTACCCTTAAAAGTGGCTACAGAAAGTCTTCACAGAGAAAGGGAAAAGCAAAAGAAAGACTCTCAGAACACTGGGAGAAGAGAACAATGGAAAGAACTGAGTATATGCAATAGATTGTCCTTTTCCTCATAACATTTGTTAATCATACTTAATGACTGAAGCAAAAATTATATCATCTGTAACTCAAAGAATGGTATTTAAAAGGAAGGAAGGCCCTAAATGGAAGGAAGTCTCCACTCCTCATCAAAGAATGCAAAATACTGATACCAACAGGCTATGATAAATCATAGATGTGACTGAAAGATTTACAGACAAATAGACCCATAGGACAGAGAGACACTCAAAAGCACAGAAATAAATTGAAGTCTTAAAAAGGGTTCCAGTAACACAAAAACTGAATAAAATATAAACAGAGAAACAAGAACCAGAAGAACAAACAAAACCAAATAATAAAATGTCAGACTTAAGCAATAACATATCATTAATCACCTAACATATAAATGGTCTAAACATACTGATCAAAAGACAGAGTTGGCAGAGTGAATAAAAGAAGAACATGAGGCCCTGCATACTGTTTCAAAGAAACTCACTAATGACATGGATATGCTGAAAATAAAAGGATAAAAAGGATAGATTAATATCAGATAAAGTAGACTTCAAAGCAAAGACAATTCCTGGAGACAAAGAGGAACACAAGGGAATTACATAAGGATAAAAGACTCAATCCAACAGGCATACATAATAATCCTATGTATGCATCAAACAACACAGTCTTAAAATAAATGAAGCAAATATGGATAGAACTCAAAGGAGAAATAAGTAAATCTGTAATTATAATTCAGAACATCAACATTCCTCTCAGAAACTAAGAGAATAGAGAACTACTAAACAGAAAATCAGCAAGGATATTGAAGATCTGAAGGTCACAAGGAAACAGGACCTAAATGACACATATATATAAACATGAACACACACACACATATATAATGCTCTCCCCAACATTGGCAAAACACATGCTTTTACCCAAGAAACATTCACCAAGATAGACCATACTCTGAGCCACAAAACAAATTGTTTTTTTAAATCAACAGATTTAAAAGTGTTGAAATAAAACAAAGTATTCTAAGTATGATACGGGAAAAAAATCAATAATGTAAGGACAATAAGAAAATCTCTAAATGTGTAAATTAAACAACAGATCTCTAAAAATCCACTGGTCAAAAAGAAAAGATCAATAGAATTCAGGACTACACAGAGCTTTAATGAAAACAAAACCACAACATATCAACATATGTGAAATGTAGCTAAAGCAGCACTAAGAAATTTTTTAGCACTAAATACTTAAATCCATAAGAAATCAGGGTTTGAAATTAATAATAAAATTTCACACCTCAAGAAACTTAAAAAGAAGAGTTAAATAAACCCAACATGATCAGAAAGAAGGAAATAACAAAAAGTAAAAAATTAATGAAACTGAAAATAGGAAAACAGCAAAAAAAGTCAATAAAACAAAAATCTGCTTCTTTGAAAAAACAAAATTAATAAAATTCTAGCACAACTGACAAAAAGAAAGACTACACAAACAACTAATATTAGGAATGAAATAGGAGATATCATACAGATCTTACAGTTATTAAGAATTTTAGCAAGAGAATATTATAAATAATTTTATATTCATGGGGGTGACAACTTAGAAGAAATGAACAGTTCCTCAAAATTCATAAAATTATCACAACCCATCCAAGTAGATCATCTGAATAGTCCTATAACCTTTAATGACATTGAAACTGTAATATAAAACATTTCAAAAAAGAAATCTTTAATCCAAGATGGTTTTACTGGAGAATTCTAACAAGCATTTTAAAAATTAAGACCAAGTTGACATAATCTGCTAAAGAAAACAAAAGGGAGGAAACCCTTCTAAAATAATTCCAAGGAGCCAGTATTTCCCTGCACCAAAACAAGACACAGGCAGCACAAAAACAGAAAATTACAGATCAGTAACTCATAAATTTGGACTTAAAAGTCCTCACTCTCACACATAGAAGTTAGCCAAATGAATCCAACAATGTATAAAAACACATCTCAAGAGCTTCGAGTCCCTTCCGAAGTCAGGTTACACTACCTATTTTTTTCAAAGGGTTTAAGTAAATCAGCAACACAGTCAGTCGGGGTCCGAGTAACAGCGTTATGTTAACAGCACTATAGTGGCGAGTGTCCAAATCTAGGTCAGATCAGAACCTGACTTTTCCCCTTAAAGTTAATAATGCCAAGAGCCATTCTAAATGTCTATGAAGAACAACTACATTTACAGGATAAAGAAAACATTTATACCATGTAGAAATGATGGGTGCGTTGGATATTCCTTATATGCCCCTCTAGAACCACCCTTGATCCTTTTCTTTCATGTTATGAACCTTTGGAGATTGCCCAGACCAGACTGCATTCCTCTGGCTTTCCTAGGCGCTGACTTCTCCTTGAGTTTGGCCAATAGGAGACACTAGCAAGAGATTGGAGAATCAGTGGAGAAAGAGATTAGTTATTTGATTTTTTCCTCTGACTCCTTTTCTGCTGGGAGGGGACCAAGTTTCTTCACCGAAGCCCAGAGCTCTGGTCAGAGGCTCTCGCCTTCAGCTGCAGCTATATACAAGTCTCTCTAGAGATTGCAAGGTCCACTCTCTTTCTTTGCCCTGTGGGCATAAATGTGTTTATCGCTCCCTGTTCTTGCCTATCTCCAAGTGTTTTTGCTATTCCTTTTCAGTTATCCTTAACTCTGATACAACTTCCAATAACCGCTTAAACTCACTGCTGCTGCTGCTGCTGCTAAGTCGCTTCAGTCGTGTCCGACTCTGTGCGACCCCATAGACGGCAGCCCACCAGGCTGCCCCATCCCTGGGATTCTCCAGGCAAGAACACTTAAGTTCACTAAGCTCTCTTTATTTTCCTTACTTGTGTAAATCATGTTGTTTTCAGACAATGATACAAGTGATTATGGAGCTGCTAGGTAAAGATGGTTCCTTAAGGACCTATCACTAAAGTGTTTACAACAGGAAGGGGATATCTTTTTTCCTGAATTCAAAACCATAAACACAAGAATATGTCTCAGATCACATAAAAATAAATGCTAAAAAATCAACGAGAATGGAAAGAATTTAGTAAAAGAGTACAAACTTTAACGTCCAAGATGAATAAGGTCGGAGGTTCTAGTGTATAATATAGTAACTATGGTTTGTAATGTATTATTGACATTTGTTAAGAGAGTAAAGGGCTTTCCAGGTTGTAGTATGGATAAAGAACCTGTCTGCCAATGCAGGAGACATAAAATAAATGAGTTTGATCCATGAGTTTGGAAGATCCCCTGGAGGAGGGCATGGCAACCCGTTCCAGTATTCTTGCCTAGAGAATTTCCATGGACAGAGGTGACTGGCAGGCTACAATCCATGGGGTCATAAAGAGTCAGACAACACTGAAGTGACTTAGCAGGCATGCAAGAAAGTAAAACTTTAATGTTCTCACCAAGAAAGAGGTGATATTAATGGATGTGTAATTAACCTGATGGGGGAATTCTTTAATAATATATACATGCTTAAATCATCATATATACTTTAAATATCTTCCAAGTTTGTTAATTATATTTCAATAAAACTGAAAAAAGGAAAAAAATCAATGATTTCAATACGTTTTTATATAATTTTTTTTTTTTAGCTACATCAGTCATTATTCTTGGCAGGTAAAAGGGGCTTTTATTCCAGATAATTGCCCAGCGGGATTAACTGGATATTCAGAAAATGAAAAATCTTGGAAACAACTAGACAACCCTCCCATTTTAGAGATATATAAATAAATCCAAGAATGATTAAGTCACTTTTCTCAACTCATAAAACTCAATGGCAAAAACAGAAACCAAGTTGCCTAAGTTTAACTGAATCTCTACCAAATTCCCAGGCAAATGGAAATATCTCCTATCCTCTGAAAAATTTCATTCTTATCTCTTTCACAGCACGGACCATATTCCACCATGTATTCATTGTCTAGTTATCATAAATTTTACCAAGTAGACTAAATTCCTTCAAGGTTCAATCCTCATGTGTCTTTTCTTCTCACTCTATCTTTTCACATATGGCTAAAAAGCTCTTTATAAATGCCCTTTCCTCTACTTGGAAGACCCTCTGTCTTTGACCTGATTACTTGCCCGACATCTTTCAGATCTCAGTAAAAACCACTTCCACAAAGCAGCCTTTCCTTTCCTGACTCCAACACAGCTCAGGTCTCCTTGTTATGTGAACATATGGCATTCTGTGTTTCTCCCTTTGACATTTGTCCCAATTGTGGTGCAACATTTAACTTTGAAATTTATCTCATGTCTGCTTTTCTATTAAAATTTAAGTCCTGAGTTACAATGTCCACACGTGTACTCTTCACTGCTGCCCATTCTTCGCATTCAGCCGACCTTCATTAGATGCTTGTTGAATGAAACCATTTTATTCCTTCAGAGTAAAATTTTCATTAATCTTTAGATGCTGCCTCCCACACCCTACAGGAAACCAAAATCATTGAGGTTTTTTTTTTTCCACCCAAACCGTTATGCCTGATCATTTGGACATAATTACAGAACTGTAATGATTGCACTCATCTCACACGCTAGTAAAGTCATGCTCAAAATTCTCCAAGCCAGGCTTCAGCAATACATGAACCATGAACTTCCAGGTGTTCAGACTGGTTTTAGAAAAGGCAGAGGAACCAGAGATCAAATTGCCAACATCTGCTGGATCATCGAAAAAGAGAGTTCCAGAAAAACATCTATTTCTGCTTTATTGACTATGCCAAAGCCTTTGACTGTGTGGATCACAATAAACTGTGGAAAATTCTTCAAGAGATGGGAATACCAGACCACCTGATCTGCCTCTTGAGAAACCTATATGCAGATCAGGAAGCAACAGTTAGAACTGGACATGGAAGAACAGACTGGTTCCAAATAGGAAAAGGAGTACGTCAAGGCTGTATAATGTCACCCTGCTTATTTAACTTCTATGCAGAGTACATCATGAGAAACACTGGGCTGGAAGAAGCACAAGCTGGAATCAAGATTGCCAGGAGAAATATCAATAACCTCAGATATGCAGATGACACCACCCTTATGGCAGAAAGTGAAGAGGAACTCAAAAGCCTCTTGATGAAGGTGAAAGTGGAGAGTGAAAAAGTTGGCTTAAAGCTCAACATTCAGAAAATGAATAATCATGGCATCTGGTCCCATCACTTCATGGGAAATAGATGGGGAAACAGTGGAAACAGTGTCAGACTTTATTTTTCTGGGCTCCAAAATCACTGCAGATGGTGATTGCAGCAAGGAAATTAAAAGACGCTTACTCCTTGGAAGAAAAGTTATGACCAACCTAGATAGCATATTCAAAAGCAGAGACATTACTTTGCCAACAAAGGTCCGTCTAGTCAAGGCTATGGTTTTTCCCGGGGTCATGAATGGATGTGAGAGTTGGACTGTGAAGAAAGCTGAGCGCCGAAGAATTGATGCTTTTGAACTGTGGTGTTGGAGAAGACTCTTGAGAGTCCCTTGGACTGCAAGGAGATCCAACCAGTCCATTCTGAAGGAGATCAGCCCTGGAATTTCTTTGGAAGGAATGATGCTAAAGCTGAAACTCCAGTACTTTGGCCACCTCATGCGAAGAGTTGACTCATTGGAAAAGACTCTGATGCTGGGAGGGATTGGGGACAGGAGGAGAAGGGGACGACAGAGGATGAGATGGCTGGATGGCATCACTGACTCGATGGACGTGAGTCTGAGTGAACTCTGGGAGCTGGTGATGGACAGGGAGGCCTGGCGTGCTGCGATTCATGGGGTCGCAAAGAGTCGGACAGGACTGAGCGACTGAACTGACTGACAGAACTGTGGACGCACTTGTTCTTTTAATTGTCACCTTATTAGATGGAAACCATTGGATTTGCAGTCTCTTATTCCACATACCTGGTGGCTCTGATGGTAAAGCATTTGCCTGCATGAAGGAGACCTGGCATGAAATCCCTGGAACAGGAAGATTCCCTGGAAAAGGGAATGGCTACTCAATCTGGTATTCTTGCCTGGAGAATCCCATGGACAGAGGAACCTGGCGGACTACAGTCCAGGGGGTCGCAAAAAGTCGGACATGACTGAGGAACTAACACTTTCACTTTCCCATTCCACATACACTAGATTTCCCACTTTCACATCCTAAGATAATGTGATAATCAAGTCACTGTCAAAAAGGCTGAATAGGACAGAATAGAGACAGTGCTCTGAACCTGCCACTCAAATCTACTTTCTACCATAGAATTCTTATACTTTACCACAGCAGTTCAATTTCTTAGCTGTACTCTCAGATCATGACTGATAAAAAAACTTTAAGGAGAGCCTACAAATCAAATATTCCTACACTGCACACAAACACCTAACCTCTCTTCCACGGTCCAAAAGAAATTCACCTCCTTGATGAATTGTTATCTACTTTTCCTAGATCCCATCCCTCCTTATGGCTTCCTAATTTCATTCTCACCATTTTCATCTCACTGACCACATTCTGGCTTATATCACAGTTAATGATCTGAACAACACCTATTCCTACTACTTTCGTTCACTTCCCTTAGGGCTACAAGGGCCACACCAGCTGCACTGAACTTATTTACTGAGTATCTCGACCATGCCAGAAACTGCTATTTTTCACAGACCAGCTTATTTAGTTCTTTCTGAAGTAAATATTCTAACTAGAAGTATTTCAGAAATGAGGAATCTGAATCTCAAAGAAGTCGTAATTCTTTATATTCCTCTGTACCATGAGTATTTCAATGGAGCATGTAGCAAATGAACGATTGCCAAACTGATGTTAGGGACAATTTATGTGGGAATTTCACCTTCCTGGGGATGATGGTCCCACAATGAGATTTATATTTTGGATTAGAGGACAAATGGACAAAATCTTAACTGCTATTTCAGATAAAAGTTCCTTTTTTTGGTCAATTTTCCCTTTCAAAAAGAGGATGTATTCTATATAACTTCAGGCAAATACGAAAAGGACAGATATGTTATTTGGGGAAAAAAACACAGTTGCAAGAAACAAAACTGTGCAAATCATACCTCTTCTGTATAAACCAGGACCCATTTTTAAACTAGTAAACTTCTTCAAGTTGACATGCTGACATTTTCAACCAAGTTCTCTCACTAGAGTGCATTAATTACAACTCATGCTTTTCAGTGGAAGACCAAAGAGAGAAAAATAGTATTCCATAACAGTCAAGTTATTATTTCTATCAAGGAAATTTTCTTACAGCTAAGCTAGAGAAATACACTATGAGACAGAGTACATAATGAAGAGTGTAAGAGTTCTTAACAGGGAAGCTGCACAAGAAATGATTTTCTTTTCAAGAGAGGCACAAATAAGTCTTCAGCTTGGGATCATGTTTTATACAGAGATTTGCATAATCTTTGGAAATGTAAAGGATTTTCTCATCTAATTTCCTGTGTATCTGAGAAAACTTAGGCCTAGAGAAGTAAAAATAAGTTTTTAAAATCAAGAGCAGTTATGTTAGGACTTAGATGAGAGCCCAGTGACAGGCCTCAGTGTCTAGTTGCTCCACCTCTGTGGACGAGGCTGGAGATTTGGGTACCAGTTAATCGTACAGCCTTGAGGCTGAGTTGCTTTTATTTTGGGAAACCTCAATCTTTGTTCTTAGGCCCGCAACTGATTGCATAAAGCCCACCCACATTATAGAAGGTGATGTGTTTTATTCACAATCTTTTGGTTTAAATGTTAATAACATCTAAGAAAATGCCTTCCCAGGTGAGCATGTCACAGGACTACAAAAGGAAATTTACATTTCTATGGAGTATGCTATCACGTGCCACTTTATCTAGAATTGAATATCTATGCTACCTGTTCCACTTTCACGACTATGGAAGAGAAAACAAGCTTGACAATTTTTTTTTTTTTTTTTCCCATTTAATCATGTCTAGTGTCTTAGTCCATTTTGGCTGCTTTTACAAAATTCAAAGGCTGGGGGGAGTTATAAACAATGTTATTTATCACAGTTCTGGAGGCTAGAAGTCCAAGATCAGGGTGCCAGCATGGTTAACTGAGAGCCTCTTCCAGGACACATACATTTCTTCCACCCCTGGACAGCAGGGATGATCAAGTATTTCAGGCCTCTTTCAAAAGAATGCTAATCTCTGCCCACATGTGGGCTCTGCCCTCATAACCTAATCATTTTCCAATGATTCCACCTCCTAAAACCATCACCTTGGGCATTAGGTTTTCAACATAAGAATTTTCAGAGAACACAAGAACTTAACCCATAGCACCCAATGAGGATACTAATTCACTAAGGTAACCCAAAGCCTCATCCATACTGAATGCTATCTAATTAACCTAAATAATAATTGTGAGTCTAGTCGTGACTTTTCTTGTCTCGCGCCCAAGAATTGTGGATCTTCTGTTTTGAATGGTGGTTAGAAGCAATAGAGTTGCCCCATATGTAGTAGCATGAAAATCACTCATTTCCATATCCATGTGGAAGTATGCTGAGAAAACCTGTCTACAGTGGCTGTCATAAAAATAACGATAAGTGAATAACTCCATTGTTCAGTTATCTATCCGTTTCATGATCAATTCACACATCTGCTTTGTTCTGTCTCTTCATTGTCAGATTTCCACAAAGTGCATATTTGCTTCAAAAACAAAGCTGTCTATTATAGGGAGCACGGATGTGACTATCCCTATGAGTAAAATCATTTGGTCCACCAAACAAATTAAAGAATACTAAAAATGCCACTGCAGTAGAAACACAGTGGGAGTTTGTTCCAGGTAATTGGAATTCACAACTTAGAATTTTCACCTTTTCCAAAAAGAAAAAAAAACATATATATACATATTTCACATTTTTGAGAACTGATTTGTGAAATATACTAAGTCTTTTTAAAGAGTATCCCATCCAACATCTTTACTTATTTGAAAATAAACTAACTCTTCACTACTTAGTGAAATTGCCACTTCCAGTGGGTTTTTCCCTCTGAAGAATATTCCTCTTAAATCTAAAACTGCAAAAGACATGAATTAATGAAAGAAATTACAGAATCTCATTGAGTACCTCAAAGGTTTAAAATTCCATTCAGTTCAGTTCAGTCACTGAGTCGTGTCCGACTCTTTGCGACCCCATGAATGGCAGCACGGCAGGCCTTCCTGTCCATCACCATCTTCCCAGAGTTCACTCAAACTCATGTCCATCGAGTCAGTGATGCCATCCAGCCATCTCATCCTCTGTTGTCCCCTTTTCCTCCTGCCTCCAATCCCTCCAGCATCAGAGTCTTTTCCAATGAGTCAACTCTTCGCATGAGGTGGCCAAAGTATTGGAGTTTCAGCTTTAGTATCATTCCTTCCAAAGAACACCCAGGGCTGATCTCCTTTCGAATGGACTGGTTGGATCTCCTTGCAGTCCAAGGGACTCTCAAGAGTCTTCTCCAACACCACAGTTCAAAAGCATCAATTCTTCGGTGCTCAGCTTTCTTCACAGTCCAACTCTCACATCCATACATGACCACAGGAAAAACCATAGCCTTGACTAGACGAACCTTTGTTGGCAAAGTAATGTCTCTGCTTTTGAATATGCTATCTAGGTTGGTCATAACTTTTCTTCCAAGGAGGAAGTGTCTTTTAATTTCTTGGCTGCAGTCACCATCTGCAGTGATTTTGGAACTGATAAAAATAAAGTCTGACACTGTTTCCACTGTTTCCCCATCTATTTCCCATGAAGTGATGGGACCAGATGCCATGATCTTCGTTTTCTGAATGTTGAGCGTTAAGCCAATTTTTTCACTCTCCTCTTTCACCTTCATCAAGAGGCTTTTGAGTTCCTCTTCACTTTCTGCCATAAGGGTGGTGTCATCTGCATATCTGAGGTTATTGATATTTCTCCTGGCAATCTTGATTCCAGCTTGTGTTTCTTCCAGCCCAGCGTTTCTCATGATGTACTCTGATACTCAAAACCAAGTTCATCTTTCAACTGAACTACAACAGAAAATTTTCTTCTACATTCATGGAGTCATTTGAAACATTGAAGCATTTCTCAAATGTCTAGTTCTGCAGTCTTTACCTAAGAAATTTTTTCTTAGGAGTTAGCGAGAGATTGAAGAAAGCTCTAAGCTCACTCATGGTTACAAATGCAATCATAACTGGTCAGTTTTATGAGCAAAGAGCAGTAGCACTGGGGTGCATGTTTTCACTATCAAAAATCAAACAACGCAAAGACTGTCACTGCTACTGTTGCACAATAAACACCACAAATTCTACATTGAGGATGATGAAATTAATTTGGAAATCATACAGTGTCCGATGGAAAGTTACAAAATGTATGCACATAGCAGGAAAAAACAATTCCACTAATATTCCAGTTGTATTCGAAAGAAGATCTCCACAGCTGCTGTTTTGCAAACTTTCACTGATGAGAAAAGCTAGGTTTATGGGATTTCAAAAAGCCACTCTGTCCCCAAACCTCCCTCCAGAGTAGAAGTGGCACCAAAGAGAAGCAGGTAAGCGTCAGGCAGCACATATCAAAAATGAATGACTCCTGAAAATTTAAAGCAAACAAATACCTCCTCTCCCACCATGAGCCAGCCATAGATGTTTGCTTCCATGTCTTCAGGAAATTCTCATCTTATTAGAGATGCCTGAAAAAATAAAGTCTGGAGGAGAAATGAAGGGATGTGTGCACATCCCTCACATTCTTCGGTTTCAAAAAAATCTGTAATCTTTGTAAATTGCTAACTACTTGATCTTCCCTCATAGCTCAGTTGGTAAAGAATCTGCCTGCAATGCAGGAGACCCCAGTTTGATTCCTGGGTCAGGAAGATCCGCTAGAGAAGGGATAGGCTACCCACTCCAGTATTCTGGCCCAGAGAATTCCATGGACTATATAGTCCACGGGGTCACAAAGAGTCAGACACGACTGAGTGACTTTCACTTTCACTTTCAAAGAGGTATTTATAAATATCAGCAGAAATAAGCTAAACAAAACCAGAGCCAAGGTTTGCACTGCTATTACTCACCACTGTTTGGACTGGGAATTAATAAATTTCACAGATTAACCACTCAAATCAGGAACCAGACTCACCTGCCACATGCCAAAGGCTTGTCAACAAATGAATTTCTCCCCTCATCCACAAAAACAAATACTGTTCTATGGCAGCAATTTACCTCTCTCCACTTGGTATTCCACATGCAAAAGGAAATACCCAAGTAATACTGTGATTTATAAGCAATCTTTCAGGGAAAACTGTACTTAAGAAAGATTGTGCTGTGCTGTATTGAGTTGTTCAGTCATGTGTGACTCTGCGACCCCATGGACTGTAGCCCACCAGGCTCCTCTGTCCATCAGGATTCTCCAGGCAAGAATACTGGAGTGGTTTGCATGCTCTCCTGCAGGAGATCTTCCCAACCCAGGGATCGAACTCAGGTCTCCTTCATTGCAGGTGGATTCATCTGAGCCACCAAGGAAGCCCTGAGAAGATGATTAAAAAAAAAAAAAAAAACTTACTTTAAATTTTAACATAAAATTCAAGATGAAAATTAAAAGTAGTTAATGTTAGATTTCACAAGAAGGTTTTAGATTATATAACTTTCTAAAACATGTAGAAATATCACTAAGCAGGCATCTATAATTGTCAAAATACTATTTTAAAGTATACATTCTATTATCACAAAGATCTTAGAACCTTCCATTATATAAAACTGGATTCAAAATACTGTTCCAAGGGCAGAAAACAGGAAACAGTATAAATGAACCTTTCCAGTCACACCAGCCCTTCCCCAAGGTAGCAGTCAAATGGAGGAAAGCTGGACGCTCTTGATAAACACACGTGGGTTCTAATCCAGGTGTGGCCAGAGGTATAACTTGTATGACTCAGGACAGGAGATTCAACCTCTCCAGTTTTCTGTTTTCTTAAAAATCTTAATGTATTTGACAACTGTTTACTGAATGCCTCCCCAGCACTAGATTCTACATTACAGAAAGAAAATACTTTGATAAATGGGACAGGTGAGGTCACTAATTTCATTAAGATTATATTCTAGCAGAAAAGACAGGTATTTGAACAAGTAATGCAAACATGAAGAGATGGGGAAACAGAAGGATTCACACTGTGGGAGCAGAGAGCAAGGGAACTCAGCTCCTAGTCTAAAGGGTTAGGAGTCACTGTCCAAGGAACTGACGCAGAAGTTAAAAGTCTAAATGATAACATGGGAGGAAGCTGAACAAACTATAGGAAAAAATGTTCTCGGCAGAGCAAAACAAGGCAAGGAAGTTAGTGCAGGACCATGGTATGTTCAGGGAACTGGTCAGGTCTGGTGTAGCTGGACTGGAGACCGGAGAGGACGGGGCAGGAGTGGAGCTGAAGCCCAGGCAAGGGCCAGATCTAGGAGAGACCCAGGAACAGCGGGAAGAAAAGGAGGCTCTCTCTAGGGAAAAGGGTAGCCATCCAAGGGTTTAGGGAGTAGAGACACGATTATACTTGTATTTTTAAAACACAGTCCCACTGAAGAATGGAGCCAGTATTAGAGGGAGCAGAAGGGGATCCCAGGGATATTAATTCGGGGACTGGGGATCACCCAGGAGATTGATGGAGCAGTTTGTGGTAGAAGGTCTGGAAAGAACAGGAAGAAATCTTTAAAAGATTTAAGAAAAAGAATGCTTAGAACTTAAAACAAAGTCTAATATGTAAGAGGGATAAGGAAAGCAAGAGAGAAAGAAGTTCTCTAGCTATAAAATAACTAGAGAGTCATCCCTGCCATGTATGATCGTGTGAATAAAAATATAAATGTGACAATTAAGCATCTCTTATACTGCCTAGTGCATAGAAGAAACTCAAAAGATTGAAAATGGTTATCTTTAGAGTGAAGTAACAATTCACACTTCTTACAAGTGATGTGAAGTTGAATTTATTTCTGGGTCAAATCCCTTATTTTGCACTCTACCATTGGGTGCAAAGACTGCAGTTCACCAATGCAAATGGAAAGAAATGTGGCAGGACACTGTGTATGTGGAAAGAGTCTACACTGTGACCTCCAGATTATGAATGCTCCACCTTTACGTGCTGGCAGCCAATAAAAAATGTTATTTGAGAATATATATCAATCAGTTTGGTGAGATTTTTCTCTTAAATTCATGAAGATGATCAAGAACATGATCTTGATCACGGTTTGTGTTCTTTTCCAGGGAGTCTGTTTTGACTCCTATGGGTTATACTTTTCTGATGAAATCTTTTGGGATGGAATAAAATCTTGAGACTCTGCAGTTCGCACCTCCAGTGGCCAAGACAAAGTTCTTGGCGGGGGTGCTATAGAACTGCGGTTGACCACACACAAGGTATGCATAGATGGAGATGGCCACACAGAGACCTCTCTGGTGGGCAGGGCACAGGAGAACCATCCCACAACAGAAGAAGCCTGTTTTACTTCCCTAGCTATAGACACAGACCATCACTATCACCAAGGAGGAGGGTGGTGTTTCTGTATTATAGGTTAACACGCATACATTTAGACTTCGTATCTACGACCATGCAGTTCTAACAAAAGAACGGGAGTTGAACGGGCTTTTTTATAAATTTGTAAGACCTCCATATCTTTATACAGAATTATTCTCTCTGAATATTCTGAAAGACAGGGGAGTCTGCGTGCTACACTCTGTCGAGTCGCAAATAGTTGGACATGATTTAGGACTGAACAACAACTCTAAATATTCTTTTGTGCCATTACAATGGAGCTCTATGTTATTCAGGAATTAAATAAGTGGGGAAAATTTGTATGGAGAAAAACTTACCCTTGAACATTCTTTAAATCACACACAAAGAATGGTATATGTGGTTTTATACATACTTTGTGGTCTTGCAATAAACCTAACATGGTCAGGCTTTGTCAAGCATTTAGATAAATTCCTACCTCTTTAGCGGAGAAACCAGATGAAACACTAGGCCTCCATTTAGTGGTGATTTTTAAAAAATAAATTTTTGTCTGTCTTCTGCTTTTTTAAAAAAATATATACAGTGTTTAAAGGTTGCTTTCTATTTATATTTACTACAAAACGTTGGCTACATTACCCATGTTGTAAAAAACATCCTTTAGCCTTTCTTATATCCAATAGTTTGTAACCCCCCATCCCTAAACCCCACCTACCCACTACTAACCACTAGTCTGTTCTCCACATCTGTGAGTCTATTTTTTCTGATTTTTTTTCAAGCACATGTTAAAGATATACAACTCTACTACATACAAAAGAAAAGTACTTTTCTAAATCTATTTTCAAAATCAACAAAGTCCTATTCTAATTTTTAAAATCAACTTTCAAGAATAATATGAATTTATTTATTGTCTTATTTAACTAAAAAATTACCTAGCTCTTTTGCCATGTCATTGAAACAGTAAAACATCATTGGCCTAATCAGTCATGCTTTTAATGAACTGGAATAATAAATGTGCAGGAAATAAGGGGGTGTGTGTGTAAGATTTCCCTCATCTTTTCTCACTCATATGTGTACATTAATCCAAATGAATCCCAATGTCACATCCTTCTAGACTTTTATTCATTCTCATTTAATTTTAGAACTGAAAGACAAGTCCAAGATTATCTGCCATGCCAGATACCTTCTCTTTGCCCTTCTGGATATACTTTCTTTCTTCTCCACCATGTTTATGGCCTCTGTGGGATGGCCTAGGGACCACATCAACAGGGCCCCTTACTTTCTGTCTTCCTGTTGGGATCAACAAATGGGAAGCCCTGGCAGGAGATGGATGGAAGGAAACAGAATGAGATCCGTGAACTTATTCCCCCTGGCTCCCTCCTCTTAAATTTTCCCAGATACAATCACAGTTTCTTCAAGGTGTTCTCCTCTGCAAGACTCTAAGTTCCAGAGATGCCCCCTTCTCCCATTTCTTTGGATCTAGGCTGATAATAACTCATTTAATAGCACCCAAATTCCATAACTTGATAACACTCCCGAAATATTGTCATTTCAGTATACTGTTTAATTTGTTTGATTTCCAAGTGCTACAATTTAATTTTACACATGAAAACACTGAACCTGAGAAAATATGGCTGTCAAGTTCAAGGTAACACAACCACTAGCCAGACTGTGAATGACGGTGGGAAGAAACCAGAACATTCCACTGTCAGGAACAGAAGCTTCTCTGAAGCAAATAAAAGGATAATGACGTTCTTTGGACCACAGAGCAGGGAAGTTCAGTGGGACTGACTTGGAGAATGGGAGGAGGCAGAGTCCAACCTTTATTATCAGGAATTAGCCTTTATTATCACATTCCTGATAATAAAGGCTGTCCCCACAGAACAGAAAATACAACTACTAGAAGCTGTATCTTTACTCATCCCAAAAGTTCTAGAAAAGTCCCAGAGGCAAGTATAATCAAGTTAGCACTACTCACAAGCCCACCATGAACAAATTAGGTGAATCATGAGTGCTCAGATCAAGACAGCTGGCCATCCCTGGAGTGAGGAAATAGGGTCAGTCCCACCCCCAAAACATAGACTCAGGTGGGGAATAGATGATTTCTAAGAGAAAGAGATAGACAGAAAGCAGAGGAAAGAAACATTGCCCAGAAATAGGGGTAGAAGGAGTGTAGAAACAAAAGACAACTGGTACACCAATGCAAGAACAGAATCAGTTATCTGAACCTAATTTATTTTCAATTTATGTTTCACTATGACACATACAGCAACCAAATAATCTGACCTAACCTAAATCTTATTCCATGGAACCTAAAGAAAATAATCAAACTGTACATACCAATGATCAACATCAGTCTGGTAGTTACAAGTCACAGAGAATTATCACATACATTATCTCATTTAATTCAGTTATTCCAGATTCCGAATTCCATATACTTTGCCTGTGGCCTTTTTCAAGGTCAGACAAATGTTTGTGAACTTTGAGAATCCAAAGATTATTTATAAATTCTTCAATGGTGTTCACATGTGGCTAAGAAACTACAGTATAAACATTTCAGAAAAACTCATGGTTGTCGGTTTCATTGTGCTAAGAATCACTGTGGAAATTCAGCCAGAGACCCATTAGGATATATTTCTGGGTCAAAGGCCAAAGTTCTTGGAATGGTCATGTCTTCTTTTCTGCAATCTGCATTTTACCCAGGCCCCAGGGGTCAGTCTAATACTAAAAATATAGCTTCCCCACTCCCTGTGAAAACCACTGACCAAGGCTTTTGCCATAATATTGCAGAAAAGCATGGATATGTGTGCCTACTTACCCAGAAATGCGTGGTTAGTATAAAAATCTCAAACAAATGATCAAGAGGCCTAGGCTGGCAGACTCTTATGATGGTTTTGAGGCAAACTGTGGGTTTGCTCTGGTGAAACTTAGAGGTCAGAAAATACATGAAAATGACCCCATGATGAAGTATTTAATAAGCTTGGGGAGAAAACAAACTTGGTGTGGATTCCACTCAATTTAGACTGATAACTAGAACTTGATTCAGAAGGTTAAGAGGAAAGACCAAATACAATAACATCAAAGACTGAATTTGTTCTGCCCTTTCTAGATAAAGGTAAAAAGTATTTAATACAAATAACCTTTGGAATTTATATATATATAAGCATCAGTTCAGTTTAGTTGCTCAGTCGTGTCTGACTCTTTGCAACTCCATGGACTGCAGCACGCCAGGCCGCTCTGTCCATCACCAACTCCCGAGTTTAACCAAACTCATGTCCAATGAGTCGGTGATGCCATCCAACCATCTCATCCTGTGTCATCATCCCCTTCTCCTCCTGCCCTCAATCTTTCCCAGCATCATGGTCTTTTCAAATGAGTCAGCTCTTCGCATCAGGTGGCCAAAGTATTGGAGTTTCAGCTTCAACATCAGTCCTCCCAATGAACACTCAGGACTGATCTTTAGGATGGACTGGTTGGGTCTCTTTGCAGTCCAAGGGACTCTCAAAAGTCTTCTCCAACACCACAGTTCAAAAGCATCAATTCTTCAGCACTCAGCTTTCTTTATAGTCCAACTCTCACATCCATACATGTTTAAGTTTATATTTATAAACTATATCTATATGTAAAACAGTACATAAAATTGCATATGTACAGTTTCAGACATTTTCTAAATTTCTCAGTTATGACAACAGATGGATTCTGAAGATTCCCCAAACTTTGCAGTTGAAACTCACATTATGTGATATATTCAAATGTATTTTTCTAAATGGTGATGGCAACCATGGATCAACCCCAGTTGGCAAACATTAGGTTAGTAATTCCCATGTCAGAGTTTATTCGGTGCTGCTAGTTAGAAAAACTGAAGTTGATATGTCTGTCAAAGCTCAAAACTATTTTCGGTGCATTTCACATCAGAGGCAGGTGGAAACGCCCACTCTGGAGAAACTGTCTCAAGAAACTGGTGACAGATGTGATATGAGGACAGGAAGGGAGAAGTCAGTAAGCAAAAGGTGATCTAAAATCTTGAGCCTCTAGCTGTGTATTCATTCAACTATGCTTACAGAGCCCTTTGCTTTTCTACTGACTACAAAACAGTAGGAAAGAAAACAGCCGAAGTCAGCCTGCTTTCCTACACCAATCAGCCACTGAGCAATACAAGGAGGAACCATTTAAGGGGATACAATTTCATTCTGCAAAGTGTTGGGAGGTTCCCCTTAGTCTATAAACTGTGTCTAAGGGGATTAACTAAAAGTAAATTCAAAAGAACCTAATCAAAATCTCCGAGGCACTTTTGGAGTTTAAGTAGAAATGAAATGCAGGTCTGGTAACCAAGATTCAGTCACAGATGAGTCAGATCCAGAACTAGTTTAGACAAATATCTGTGTATCGTATCTGCTCAATCTGGAGTCTCCCCATTTTCCAAACAAATGACTGTGTAGTATCATTTAAGATCCACAATTCAGTTTTCATCTCAGTCTACATATGAACTTTGACATGTTAGCACTGTGTTGGAAAGAGGATGCAAACAAGTAGATTTATCAGAGGTTAAGAAGCAAAATAAGAGCTACTGTTGTGGAAGGAAAACTATTGCCTTGCCTAACCGCTGACCTAACATCTAACGGCTTAAGGCAAAGTTAAGGAACAGATGAGACCTCAACATTCAATCTCTGAGCCTCATGGTTTGAGCTTTACATTCTGAACATGGACTTCCACAATATTATAGTTCACCATCATCATTTCAGAAAAGAATATGGGGAAAAAGAGTTGTCGGGAGAGTTAATTTTCATCACAATATGGTTAATATTTAGTTTCTAGCAAATTAGATAGTGTATGTAAGATACATATGTCAAGTAAGTACCAATATAATGGCTAAATCATTTGCATGCATAGATGCACACAGAAGACTTTTTCTATTGTTATCATAAAGCATGTTGAACACGCAAAGAAAAAAAAAAGCAGTCCTATCCTTAAAATGTTGTGTAATCTAAAGATACAATTATATTGTACCTAGGAGAATGACAGACACCCATAAAATGGGGGTACTCAACAAATACTATAACCACAAAAGAAAAAAAATCCTATGAATACAACTAATTTTCTGGGACTAAAGGTATTTAAAGGGCTAATCCACATTATCTCTGTTTCTCATTTTATATTCTTCCCTAAAATGCTTTTCCTTTAATAAAGTGTAACTAATTTGCATTCCAAAAGTGTGAGGTGGATCAAAGTTTGTCACTCTTGTAATCTAAGTGTGCAAGATTATCACAGGTACAGGCATTTAATAAACAGATTGCCCTACACCCAGAGTCCTTGGGGACCCGAAACTAGCAGTAAAGGGATAGTTGAGACTTCAGCTCAGTTACAAATAGAATTAGGCAGAGAATATTTACACACCCTGTTCTCATTTTCTCCATTTTCTTTTGAAATTGAGAACATACTTGAGTCACTTTGAAGTGATATTATTGACTTGCATAACATTTTTTTTTTTTGGCTCTGCAATGTGAATGTGCATTTTTCAAATATCAAGCCTTTGATCTGACTTGCTTCACCAGAACACTCTATAGAGGCTGAAAACCATTTCTATATAAGGGTTTGCTATGCTGAGGGGAAGACTTCTCTAGCTTGGAAGAGGTTGGAAATATCCCATCTGAAAGCTCTTTTCAGTCCTCCTCAACCTAAACACTTTCCTGAGAGGGGTCAAAGGTCATCAACTGCCAAAACAAAACCCAAATTATGCAGTGCTCCACAAGGAAGCTAAACTAAGTGGAAACTCAGAGATCACCAACCGGACTCCTTAACGCAGCAAGGGACAAACAGTAAAAATGCCCTTAAAAAGCAACAGGTACATTCTCCTAAATCCCACTGATTTTTACAAGTTGTCCACTAAGTTTAAAAGACTAGCTTCTTAGGTATCAATGTAGAAACTAAATTGAACTATTCAAGGAGGGAGTGGTAACAATAGTGGTGTGGTCAGCCCAAACTTTGAACTCTCAAAGCAACCAGCCTGCAAACTACAAAGGACCAGATGGTTTTATAAACTTGAAGGTCTATAAATCTTTCCTTAAAGTTTCCAATTTCAAAAAAAAAAAAAAAAAAGGTTGTTTTCTTTGTGGGATTGGGGAAAATGTTTGCCATTGGGTATCTGACCCTCCCAAACCCTAATAGCCTTTTAAGTTTTCTTGCTCTGCATGCAGGAGACAAGCAGAACAGAGGCCAAGAGAGCAAGCTCAGAGCACAGCGTCGTCTGGCAGCTGTCTTGCTGGGGAGAGAAGGCTGAGCTTCTATTTCTCAACCTTGACTGTCTCACTGTAGTCATCACAACTTAATGAAGTTCTGAGATTTTAAACATTCATGAACTGGGTTAACGGATTCGTCCTTCAATTGGAAAAGTAATATATATTTCTGATTTTCAATTACAACTCCAAATCTCCAGTTTTTAAATCATATTCAGCAGTGGTCAGGAGGAGGAAATGATGGGGAAAAGACTTCCCTGATTTTGTTATTTAGTCACTAATTTTTGTCTGATTCTTTTGCAACCCCATAGACCATAACCAACCAGGCTCCTGTGTCCATGGGATTTCCCTGGCATCAATACTGGAGCGGGTTGCCATTTCCTTGTCCAGGGGATCTTCACCACTCGGGAACTCGAACCCGGGTCCCCTGCATCGGCAGGTGGGGTCTTTACTGCTGAACCAGCGGTGTGACTGTAATCTGTAATGGAGTCAACTTTATCCCTACAGCTTTTAATGTGTGTGTTTGAGCTTCCCATTCCCACATCCTACCCGGTAGAACATGCAGGAAGAGTACAGAAAATTGGAGGGAAAGAGGGGCAGACCAAAGAGCGATTGGTAGCCACAATGCAAATCGGCTCATTTCACTTGTCAAGGTCTGTGTACACACCTGTGTGCAGAGCTGTGTGCCAACCTTGTCAGGATGGGATTCAATCAGGCAAGAGTCTGCAAAAAATATGAGGCTTTGATTTTGCTACAAAAATTAGTGAATCACAAAAGGGCAACTGTTCTTGTCAGACCCATCTATCTTACATAGTTTGGCCACTGAAATACGTAAGCATCCCATTATTTTATGTTCTTACATCCATTTCCTGCTCTATTCAACCCTTCATTACACATCACCTTAACTTCCTTCCTTCCTTCCCAGGTTTCTTTCTTCCTTAAGTGCATGAAACCCTTGTCTCCTTGTTTATCACAATGAGACTAAGACCAGCATGGATATAAAAATTGCTTTGTAAATTAAGAAGCTTTGAAATAATTTCAATCATGATTATTTATTCATATGCCGAAATATACAAAAGACAGAACGGAAAGGAAGACATGAGAAATGCTAAATGCTTAAGATTGCTTACCTTTAAAAAATTATGTTTAATATCATTTAATCACATTAAAGTGTATTAGGAATTATTAGACTGAAGAGGTTTCAAATTTCACGGGAAATGGAAAAAAAAGAAAAAAAATGGAATGTTTTCAAGCTTCAAGGTATATACAATAAGAAATTTCAACAATCTGGGTTGTTGAGTCCTGGGGTGGATGAATCATTAAAGGAGACTGTGGACTGACTTTCCAGGAATTGTATAAGGAGCAGAATGGTCACTGTCTGATGTGGTTCACACTCTGTAACCAAGCAAAAGAAATGAGAGAAATCAGGTCACCCCAATCCTATTTTCCAGTTACAAAATTTGATCAAAGCATTAATTTTTAAAAACTCTTATGCAAAGTCCCTATAACTTTAATACAAACACCCACATTTTAAAATGTAAAACTTCCTACAGAATGGGAAAGCAGTCAAAAATTCCAGCTATTATGGTTAACAAATAATAAAAATATCTTTTCAAATAAAACATGCAGTATACAACACATGGACATTTTAACAGCAGCCATTTCAGATGAGATTTCTGTTTATAAGATACCCCCAGAGGTTCAAAAATCAGAGGTGGTGATATTTAAACAAGGGCAAGTTTCTTGGTTTTTGCGTGTAGCCCCACAAAGGCTTTATGATCTGAAGTGTCCAGAGGGAAAAATATATTTCAGCCACATGAAAAATGTCAAACCTCTCAGTGACTGGTCATCATAACACACTCAGAGACCTTCCACACCAAAGTTAATGACATCCTTGTTAGAAGATCCTTCAGCTACCCTTTATGTATATCTGTATGAACATATTGATATCTATGTATTTATATTTGTTGAATATTTTTATTTTAAGAAAATGAAGGAGGAAAGTTAAAATTCTCTTCTGATTTAAAGGTTTTGTGTGGGATTTTCACTTTTTTCATTCACATTTTACTCTGAAAAGAAGAGAATTAGGGCAACAAGATCAGTCTAAATTTTTTATCTTCAGTCACTGGAAAATGGGAACCTGAGTTTCCTTTGCACGCCCGTCTTTTATTATGTGGGGAGTGTGTGTGTGTGTGTGTGTGTGTGATGGGCATATGTATGCAAGCATAAGACAGCCACTGCTGCTCAAGCAGCCTGAAAAATTTCACACCCCCCCGATCTAGTCCCGACAAGAGGATCCAGCTTGGGAAACAGAACCTCCCCCTCAGTGCTACCCTCAGCCTCTTGGATCTCCTTCAAAACACGAATGATACGGGGGAGGCTTTATTTCACACAGGCAGGTTCAAGTGATTAGGTTCTTTGTCACCTCTGGGGACTAAGCACCCAGTTATAACATTTGTATGGAAGCTGACTTGTTAAATTTGCCCTCAAAGATAAGGAACCCACCAAAACACTAGAAAGAGAAGCAGGGTCCTCACTTAATAAAAGTGAGGCCAGAGGCTGAGGGGCTATTCTTCCACTGAGAACTACTTAATTATTAATCTTTTTGCTCAAGTGGTATTTAAGCAATCGAAAAACGTCTCCATTTTGCCTTTCTCAGAAGATACGGCAAAGTTTTTTCTTCCTTTGTAGACACCAACATATATAAATCAAATGTCATGAACAGTGACTAGCAAGCAGAGTATTTTTTGAGACAGAATTGGCAAATAAAACTGTAAGATATTTAAAGTATATAACATGATAATTTTATATATGTATATATATATTTTTTAATGGGCAAATGATTTATTTTTATTTTTTATTTTTTTTAATTTTATTTTTAAACTTTACAATATTGTATTGGTTTTGCCAAATATCAAAATGAATCCACCACAGGTATACATGTCTTCCCCATTCTGAACCCTCCTCCCTCCTCCCTTCCCATACCATCCCTCTGGGTCGTCCCAGTGCACCAGCCCCAAGCATCCAGTATCGTGCATCGAACCTGGACTGGCGACTCGTTTCATATATGATATTCTACATGTTTCAATGCCATTCTCCCAAATCTCCCCACCCTCTCCCTCTCCCACAGAGTCCATAAGACTGTTCTATACATCAGTGTCTCTTTTGCTGTCTCGTACACAGGGTTATTGTTACCATCTTTCTAAATTCCATATATATGCGTTAGTATACTGTATTGGTGTTTTTCTTTCTGGCTTACTTCACTCTGTATAATAGGCTCCAGTTTCATCCACCTCATTAGAACTGATTCAAATGTATTCTCTTTTAATGGCTGAGTAATACTCCATTGTGTATATGTACCACAGCTTTCTTATCCATTCATCTGCTGATGGACATCTAGGTTGCTTCCATGTCCTGGCTATTATAAACAGTGCTGCGATGAACATTGGGGTACACGTGTCTCTTTCCCTTCTGGTTTCCTCAGTGTGTATGCCCAGCAGTGGGATTGCTGGATCATAAGGCAGTTCTGTTTCCAGTTTTTTAAGGAATCTCCACACTGTTCTCCATAGTGGCTGTACTAGTTTGCATTCCCACCAACAGTGTAAGAGGGTTCCCTTTTCTCCACACCCTCTCCAGCCTTTATTGCTTGTTGACTTTTGGATCGCAGCCATTTTGACTGGCATGAAATGGTACCTCATAGTGGTTTTGATTTGCATTTCTCTGATAATGAGTGATGTTGAGCATCTTTTCATGTGTTTGTTAGCCATCTGTATGTCTTCTTTGGAGAAATGTCTATTTAGTTCTTTGGCCCATTTTTTGATTGGGTCATTTATTTTTCTGGAATTGAGCTGTAGGAGTTGCTTGTATATTTTTGAGATTAGTTGTTTGTCAGTTGCTTCATTTGCTATTATTTTCTCATGTGTTGGTTTCTGCTGTACAACGATGTGAATCAGCCATAAGTATACATGTATCCCCTCCCTCTTGAATCCCCCACCTGCACCCCATCCCACTTCTCCAGGTTGTCACAGAGCACTGGGTAAGCTTCCTGTGTCACACAGCCACTTCCCACTGGCCATCTATTAACATTTTACATATGGTAATGTACTATGTGTCAACATACTCTCTCAATTCAACTTGCCCTCTCCTTCCCCATTGTGTCCACAAACATGTTCTCTGTGTCTCTCTTCCTGCCCTGAAAATAGGTTAACCAGTGCCATTTTTCTAGATTCCATATATACATTAATATACAATATTTGGTTTTCTCTTTCTGACTTACTTCACTCTGTGTAACAGGCTGTAGGTTCACCCACCTCAGCTCAAGTGACCCAAATTAACTTCTTTTTAAAGTTAATTAAAATTCCCTTGTATAGATGTACCACACCTTCTTTATCCATTCCTCTCTCAATGCACATCTAGATTGCTTCCATGTTCTAACTATTGTAAACACTGTTGCAATGAACTTTGGGGTACACATGTCTTTTTGAATTATGGTTTTCTCAGGGTATAGGCTTCAGCAATATGTGAACCGTGAACTTCCTGATGTTCAAGCTGGTTTTAGAAAAGGCAGAGGAACCAGAGATCAAATTGCCAACATCTGCTGGATCATGGAAAAAGCAAGAGAGTTCCAGAAAAACATCTATTTCTGCTTTATTGACTATGCCAAAGCCTTTGACTGTGTGGATCCCAATAAACTGTGGAAAATTCTTCAAGAGATGGGAATACCAGACCACCTGATCTGCCTCTTGAGAAATCTGTATGCAGGTCAGGAAGCAACAGTTAGAACTAGACATGGAACAAGACTGGTTCCAAATAGGAAAAGGAGTTTGTCAAGGCTGTATATTGTCACCCTGTTTATTTAACTTATATGCAGAGTACATCATGAGAAACGCTGGACTGGAAGAAACACAAGCTGGAATCAAGATTGCCGGGAGAAATATCAATAATCTCAGATATGCAGATGACACCACCCTTATGGCAGAAAGTGAAGAGGAACTCAAAAGCCTCTTGATGAAGGTGAAAGAGGAGAGTGAAAAAGTTGGCTTAAAGCTCAACATTCAGAAAACAAAGATCATGGCATCCGGCCCCATCACTTCATGGGAAATAGACGGGGAAACAGTGGAAACAGTGTTTTTATGGGCTCCAAAAATCACTGCAGATGGTGACTGCAGCCATGAAATTAAAAGACGCTTACTCCTTGGAAGAAAAGTTATGACCAACCTAGATAGCATATTCAAAAGCAGAGACATTACTTTGCCAACAAAGGTTCGTCTAGTCAAGGCTATGGTTTTTCCTGTGGTCATGTATGGATGTGAGAGTTGGACTGTGAAGAAGGCTGAGCGCCGAAGAATTGATGCTTTTGAACTGTGGTGTTGGAGAAGACTCTTGAGAGTCCCTTGGACTGCAAGGAGATCCAACCAGTCCATTCTGAAGGACATCAGCCCTGGATTTCTTTGGAAGGAATGATGCTAAAGCTGAAACTCCAGTACTTTGACCACCTCATGCGAAGAGTTGACTCATTGGAAAAGACTCTGATGCTGGGAGGGACTGGCGGCAAGAGGAGAAGGGGACGACAGAGGATGAGATGGCTGGATGGCATCACTGACTCGATGGACGTGAGTCTGAGTGAACTCCGGGAGTTGGTGATGGACAGGGAGGCCTGGCGTGCTGTGATTCATGGGGTCACAAAGAGTCGGACACGACTGAGCGACTGATCTGATCTGATCTGATCTGATGCCCAATAGTAGAACTTCTAGGTCATATGGTAGTTTTGTTAGGACTTCCCTGATGGCTCAGCAGGTAAAGAATCTGCCTGCAATGCAGGAGACACAGGAGATGGTTCAATCCCTGAGTCGGGAAGCTCCTCTGGAGGAGGAAATAGCAACCCACTCCAGTATACTTGCCCTTTCCACCTAGCCCTCTGCCACAGGGCTGACCCTCATTTACATATGTATTAGAAAAGATTTTCCCTTTCTATTAACTTAAGTTGGAGAAGGAAATGGCAACCCATTCCAATACTCTTGCCTGGAAAATCCCATGGATGGAGAAGCATAGTGGGCTACAGTCCATGGGGTCGCAAAGAGTCAGACACGACTGAGCAACTTCACTTGTCACTTGTCATTAAGTTAAGTAACATAGCTGTCATCTGACATGTTTACCTTTTATTTTTTGAAGAGAACACAGGTAAGTGCCACTCTCTTAGACAGCATCAATTATACAACACAATTTTATCAGTTATAGTCATCATGCTACACATTAGATCCTTAGACCTTAACATTTTCATATGTTATAATGTATAACCTTTTACAAACCTCTCCCTATTTTCCCCATCCTCCAGGCCTTGGCAATCACTTTCCTATCTGTTTCTGAGTACCACATTTTTTTTTAGATTCCTTACAATTGAGATCATACAGTATCTTTCTTTAACTTATTTCACGTAGCATAAGGCCCTCTGGTTTCATCCATGCTGCCACAAATGGAAGAATTTCTTTCTGTTTGTAATGGCTAAATAAAATTCACACGTATATGTCATATCATATTGTTTTAATCTCTTCACCTGCTGACAGATACTTAGATTGTTCCTATAATAGGCTGTTTCTAGGCTACTGTGAATATTGATGCAATGAACATGAGAGAACAGATTTCCTTTGAGATAATTATTTCATTTCTTTTGAACACATATTCAGAAATGAATATATATCCAGAAGTGGGAATTAATGGCCACATAACAGTTCTTTTTTAAATTTCATGAGAAACTTAACAGAAGGTATTCCATGAGAGTTGCACCAATATACATGCCTACCAATAATCCATTAGTACCTCCATTTTCTACACATCCTCAACAACATTTATTTCTTACTTTTTGGTAAAAGCCATTTCAACAGAAATGAGGTGATATTTGTTGTACTTTTGATTTGCACTTCCCTGATAGTGATGTTGAGCATCTTTTCATATACTTTTTGAGCATTCTGTATGTCTTATTGGGGGAAAAGTTGTCTATTCTATAAAAAATATCATGCATTTTGTATACTGTATTTGAATATATAAAACTCAGTTACCTATCCATACACCAACAACAAATTATAGAAATAGAAATAATCCCATTTACAACTGCATCAAAAAAATAAAATACTTAGAAATAAGTTTAAGCAAAGTGTTGAAATATCTATGTATGAAAACATTCAAGACACACATGAAAGAAATTTTTAAAAGACACAAAAGGAAACATATTTTATATTTACTGACTGGAAGAATTAATATTGTTAATACATCCATACTACCCAAAGCTATCTACATATTCACTGCAGTCTCTTTCAAAATTCCAAGGTCTTTTTCACAAAACAGAAAAAAAATTCTACAACTTGTATAAAACTGTTGTTTTGTTCAGTTGACAAGTCGTGTCTGACTCTCTGTGATCCCATGACTGCAGCACTCCAGCTTTCCCTGTCCCTTACCATCTCCTAGAATTTGCCCAAGTTCATGCCCATTGAATTGGTGATGGCATCCAAACATCTCATCCTCTGTCACCCTTTTTCTTCTGCTTTCAATCTTTCCCAGCATCAGAGTCTTTTCCAATGAGTCAGCTATTCACATTAGGTGGCCAAAGTATTGGAGTTTCAGCTTCAGCATTAGTCCTTCCGAAGAGTATTTAAGGTTGACTGGTTTTGATCTCCTTGGTGCCCAGGGACTCTCAAGAGTCTTCTACAGCGCCACAGTTCAAAAACGTTAGTTCTTCAGCACTCTGCCTTCTTTATTGTCTGTCCAGCTCTTACATGTGTACATGACTACTGGAAAGAGCATAGCCTTGACTATACAGACCTCTGTCAGCAAAGTGATGTCTTTGCTTTTAACACACTGTCTAGGTTTGTCAGAGCTTTCCTGCCAAGAAGCAATCATCTTCTAATTTCGTGGCTACAGTCACCATCCACAGTGACTTTAGAGCCCAGGAAGAGGAAATCTGTCACTGCTTCCACCTTTTCCCCTTCTATTTGCATGCAAGTGATGGGACCAGATGCCATGATCTTAGCTTTTTTGATATTGAGTTTTAAGCCAGCTTTTTCACTCTCCTCTTCCACCCTCATCAAGAGGCTCTTTAGTTCCTCTTTGTTTTCTGCCATTAGAGTGGTATCATTCACATATCTGAGGTTGTTGATATTTCTCCCAGCAATGTTGATTTCAGCTTTTAGGACTCATCCAGTCCAGCATTTTGCATGACATACTCTGCATATAAGTTAAATCAAAAGGGTGATAATATTCAGCCTTGACGGACTCCTTCACTAATTTTGAACCAGTTTATTGTTCCTTGTCTGCTTCTAACTGTTGTTCTTTGAACTGTGTACAGGTTTCTCAGAAGACAGGTAAGGTTGGTCTAGTATGCCCAGCTCCTTAAGAATTTTCCACTTGGTTGTGATCCACACAGTTTGGTGAGATCAATGAAGCAGATGTTTTTCTGGAATTCACTTGCTTTTTCTATGTTCCAGCAAATGTTGGCAATTTGATCTCTGGTTTCTGTGCCTTTTCTAAACCTAGCTTGAACATCTGGAAGTTCTGGGTTCACATAATGCTGAAGCCTAGCCTGGAGGATTTTGAGCATATCGTTACTAAGATGGGAGATGAGTGCACCTGTTCAGTGGCTTGAACACTCTTTAGTACTGCCCTTCTTGGGAACTGGGATGAGGACAGACCTCTTCCTGTCCTCTGGCCACTGCTGGCTTTTCCAAATTTTCAGACATATTGAGTGGAGCACTTTAATAGCATCATCTTTAGGATTTTAAATAGCTCTGCTGGAATTCCATCACCTCCAATAGCTTTATTGGCAGCAGTGCTTCTTAAGACCCACTTGACTTCACATTCTAGAATGTCTGGCTCTGAGTGAGGAACTACACCATTGTGATTATCTGGGTCATTAAGATATTTTTTTATAGTTCTGTGTACTTTTTCCATCTGTTCTTGGTCTATTCTGCTTTATTAAATCACAAAATACCAAAGAGTCAAAGTGATCTTGAGAAAGAAGAACAAAGTTTGAGACCATGGTTGCTGATTTCAAATTGTATTAGAAAGCTATAGTAATCAAAACAGAATGATTTTCTTCTGGCATGAAAACAGAGACATAGATCAACAGAGCAGAACAGCGAAGCTGGAAAGAAATGCACACCCATATATTGTCGGTTAGCTTATGAAAAAGGAGCCAAGAATATCCAGTGGGGAAAGGACAAGCTTTTCAAAAATGGCACTGGGAAAACTGGATAGTCCTGTGAAAAAATGAAACTGTACTCCTGTCTTTTACCATACACAAAAGTCAACTAAAAATGGATTAAAAGTTGAACATAAGACTTTAAGCGATTAAACTCCCAGAAGAAAACATCGAGGTAATCTTCCTTGACATGGGTCTTTGCAATGAGTTTTTGGGTTTCACACCAAAAGCAAAGGCAACAACTGCAAAAATAAACAAGTGGGACCACATTCAACTCCAAACAAAGGAACATCAACAAAATCAAATGGCAACCTATGGATTGAGAGAAAATATCTCCAAATCACATATCTGATAAGGGCTTAACATTCAAAAACACATGATACTCATACAACTCAAGGGCAAAAAAACACAAATAATACAAATTTTTAATGGAGTATAAGAAAAGTAAGAGTTTCGATAAATCTGAAGATTAGACTGTAGATGAGAGACACAGCAAGGTTCTCCTTTCGGAACAACAACAGCCTGTGCCTTCCTGGCATTACTTTCTTCATCTCCACTCACTTGTTTGACAATTACAGTTCACAGTGTACATTCTTCAATTCATAGCAATCACCACACAGTGAGCTATGATATGTGCTAAGAATAGTCCCACTAGGGGAAAAAAACTAATATTTGCATACTTACTATTTAGGCATATAAAAAGGAAGGTAATTTTCAGAGTTTACCACTTCATGATTTTCTATATTTCATTTCAAAATTGAACTATCTAGTAAAGAAAAATGAGTTAAGAGACCTCAATAATATACACATAGAAAATCATTTTTAAATGGGAGCATTAATGGATTATAATTTGGAGGTAATTTATTATTACTATTGTAACTGTATTCCTTTTGATTCTCTGCTGCATCAGGTTAGTAATTTATTATAAATATTAATACCAACATAAGGACAAATACTACTAAAGTTATCGTGAATAGAGAAAGACATAGATTATATTAGGCAAGAAATGAAAGTATGGGAAGTCAGCAATGGTATTAAAATGAAGGGCAGTATTGCCTTAAGACAAAGTAAGGTTCTCAAAGTTTCTTGAAACACCAAGAACAAGTCAGATGTGAGGAATTAGCTTAATTTGTATACCAGAAACTCTACCTGAAGAAATTTAAGTTCATAAAAACACTATGATGCTAAAAAACAAAATTTGGCCAGAGAATAGGGTAGGGTAGGGTATATAGGCATTCAAAATTCTCCATTGCTTAGTGCATCAGGCAGTCAAGGACGACCCTCACTGAAGTCTTTCTCTATTGCTCACCCTACAGGTACCAGCATGGAGAAAGACGGCACTACTTCACAGGCAGTGGAACCCTACTTTTATGGCCTCATGGCTTTCCTTAAGAAGCATTCCATGCAGCAGATTTTCTCCATCCCATCCCATCCCATCAGGCTGACTCCCCATGATCAACAGGAGTCCTCACCCTGGGATCATTCTGCAATCCCCATGGCTCCAGCTCCCAGCTTCCGTGGACACCAGTGGACTTACAACCCTGTCCAAGGTATGAACAGCTGCAGCATGGCTTGTCTGTGGTTCTCACTCTGTTCAGACTGTCACAGATTAGTTAGTTCACTCCCCAACTGCTTCAAATGCCTCCCCCGTCCCAGTGGATGGCCATGGACGTGGGGATCTCTCCCCTGCACTTCAGCTCCCTCATCCCCAGGTGCAGGCTGGTCCCACTTGCTCTCCTTCTTTCCCCTTCCTCCTTGTCCCTTCTTTCCTTTGTCCTACTGAGTTCTGTATGGATCCAGATATTCCTGGTCTTCTGTGAGAACTGCTGCATCTTTAGATGTTCTTGATGCCTCAGTGGAGAGAGGTGTACCCCACTTCCATGTACCCCTCCATCATCTTGTCCACCCCTATTTGTGCATGTATTAGAAATGAGTTTCCCTTTCTATTAAGTAACACTGCCATCACCACACGTTTAACTTTTGCTTTTTGAGGAGAATACAGGTAAGTTCCTCTCTCTTCAGTTCAGTTCAGTGGCTCAGTCATGTCCGACTCTGCGACACCATGGACTGCAGAATGCCAGGCTTCCCTGTCCATCAATGATTCCCAGAGGTTACTCAAACTCATGTCCATCAAGTCCAGTGATGCCATTCAATGATGTCCACTCTCTTAGACAATTTCAAATATACAACACAATCTTATTAGTTACAGTAACCATGCTATACATTAGATCCTCAGTTCAGTTGCTCAGTCATGTCCAATTCTTCATGACCCCATGGACTGCAGCAAGACAGGCTTCCTGTCCATCACCAACTCCCAAAGCTTGCTCAAACTCATGATTAGATCTCATGATTAGATCATGAGGCTCAAACATTAGATCCTCAGACCTTACTAATTTTTTATACATGAAAATGTGTAACCTTTAAAAATCTCTCCTTATTTCCCCCACCCTCCAGGCTTTGGCAATCATTTTTCTACTCTGAGTTCCTTTTTTTTTGTCTTTAGATTCCTTATAATTGAGATCATATGGTATTTGTCTTTCTCTGACTTAGTTCACTTAGCGTAATGCCCTCCAGTTTCATCCATGTTGCCACAAATGGAAGGATTTCTTTCTTTCTCTAATGGCTAAATAATATTTACCTATATATGTCACATCACAACTGTCGAAAGATGCTCAGTTTGTGCCTATACCAAGGCTACTGTGAATAATGCTGCAAAGAACGTGGGAATACAGATCTCTCTTTGAGACAGTGATTTCATTTCCTTTGACTATATATCCAGAAGTGGGATAATGGATCACATAACAGTTCTCTTTCAAATTTCTTCAGGAACCGCCACAGTATTTTTCCATGGGAGTTGCACCAGTATACATCCCTACCAACAGTGCATAAACACTTCTTTTTCTCCACATCCTCAATAACATCTGTCATTTCATACGTTTTTGGTACTAGCTGTTCAAACAGGTATGAGTTGATATCTCTTCTGCTTTTGTTCTGCATTTCCTTGATTATTAGTGATGTTGAACATCTTGTCATATACCTCTTGATCATCTAAATGTCTTATTAGTGGAAAAATGTCTATTCTTTAAAGATGTAGCATACATTTTGTCTACTATATTCCAATATATGAAACTCAGTGCCTACCTATATATCAACAATGAACTATCAGAAAATGGAATAAAGAGAACAATCCCATTTACTATTACTATCAAAAAAAGATAAAACACTTAGAAATAAACTTAAGCAACGTGTTGAAAGATTTTATAAAACCTTTAAGACATTGATAAGAGAAACTTTTAAAAAGATAAATATATGTAAATTTAGGTTGTTGGGCCTAGAGGAGCTATCCCACATTGAAGGTCAGGAAGGGTGGCGGTGAGGAGATACCCCTCGTCCAAGGTAAGGAGCAATGGCTATGCTTTGCTGGAGCAGCCGTGAAGAGATACCCCACGCCCAAGGTAAGAGAAACCCAAGTAAGACGGTAGGTGTTGCAAGAGGGCATCAGAGGGCAAACACACTGAAACCATACTCACAGAAAACTAGTCAATCTAATCACACTAGGACCACAGCCTTGACTAACTCAATGAAACTAAGCCATGCCCGTGGGGCAATCTAAGACGGGCGGGTCATGGTGGAGAGATTTGACAGAATGTGGTCCACTGGAGAAGGGAATGGCAAACCACTTCAGTATTCTTGCCTTGAGAACCCCAGGAACAGTATGAAAAGGCAAAATTATAGGATACTGAAAGAGGAACTCCCCAGGTCAGTAGGTGCCCAATATACTACTGGAGATCAGTGGAGAAATAACTCCAGAAAGGATGAAGGGATGGAGCCAAAGCAAAAACAATACCCAGCTGTGGATGTGACTGGTGATAGAAGCAAGGTCCGATGCTGTAAAGAGCAATATTGCATAGGAACCTGGAATGTCAGGTCCATGAATCAAGGCAAATTGGAAGTGGTCAAACAAGAAATGGCAAGAGTGAATGTCAACATTCTAGGAATCAGCGAACTGAAATGGACTGGAATGGGTGAATTTAACTCAGATGACCATTATATCTACTACTGCGGGCAGGAATCCCTCAGAAGAAATGGAGTGGCCATCATGGTCAACAAAAGAGTCCAAAATGCAGTACTTGGATGCAATCTCAAAAACGACAGAATGATCTCTGTTCGTTTCCAAGGCAAACCATTCAATATCACAGTAATCCAAGTCTATGCCCCAACCAGTAACGCTGAAGAAGCTGAAGTTGAACAGTTCTATGAAGACCTACAAGACCTTTTAGAACTAACACCCAAAAAAGATGTCCTTTTCATTATAGGGGACTGGAATGCAAAAGTAGGAAGTCAAGAAACACCTGGAGTAACAGGCAAATTTGGCCTTGGAATACGGAATGAAGCAGGGCAAAGACTAATAGAGTTTTGCCAAGAAAATACACTGGTCATAACAAACACCCTCTTCCAACAACACAAGAGAAGACTCTATGCATGGACATCACCAGATGGCCAACACCAAAATCAGATTGATTATATTCTTTGCAGCCAAAGATGGAGAAGCTCTATACAGTCAGCAAAAACAAGACCAGGAGCTGACTGTGGCTCAGACCATGAACTCCTTATTGCCAAATTCAGACTTAAATTGAAGAAAGTAGGGAAAACCACTAGACCATTCAGGTATGACCTAAATCAAATCCCTTATGATTATACAGTGGAAGTGAGAAATAGATTTAAGGACTAGATCTGATAGATAGAGTGCCAGATGAGCTATGGAATGAGGTTCATGACATTGTACAGGAGACAGGGATCAAGACCATTGCCATAGAAAAGAAATGCAAAAAAGCAAAATGGCTGTCTGGGGAGGCCTTACAAATAGCTGTGAAAAGAAGAGAAGCGAAAAGCAAAGGAGAAAAGGAAAGATATAAACATCTGAATGCAGAGTTCCAAAGAATAGCAAGGAGAGATAAGAAAGCCTTCCTCAGCGATCAATGCAAAGACATAGAGGAAAACAACAGAATGGGAAAGACTAGGGATCTCTTCAAGAAAATCAGAGATACCAAAGGAACATTTCATGCAAAGATGAGCTCGATAAAGGACAGAAATGGTATGGACCTAACAGAAGCAGAAGATATTAAGAAGAGATGGCAAGAATACACAGAAGAACTGTACAAAAAAGATCTTCACGACCCAGATAATCACGATGGTGTGATCACTGACCTAGAGCCTGACATCCTGAAATGTGAAGTCAAGTGGGCCTTAGAAAGCATCACTACGAACAAAGCTAGTGGAGGTAATAGAATTCCAGTTGAGCTATTCCAAATCCTGAAGGATGATGCTGTGAAAGTGCTGAACTCAATATGCCAGCAAATTTGGAAAACTCAGCAGTGGCCACAAGACTGGAAAAGGTCAGTTTTCATTCCAATCCCAAAGAAAGGCAATGTCAAAGAATGCTCAAACTACCGCACAATTGCACTCATCTCACACGCTAGTAAAGTAATGCTCAAAATTCTCCAAGCCAGGCTTCAACAATATGTGAACCGTGAACTTCCTGATGTTCAAGCTGGTTTAGAAAAGGCAGAGGAACCAGAGATCAAATTGCGAACATCCGCTGGATCATGGAAAAAGCAAGAGAGTTCCAGAAAAACATCTATTTCTGCTTTATTGACTATGCCAAAGCCTTTGACTGTGTGGATCACAATAAACTGTGGAAAATTCTTCAAGAGATGGGAATACCAGACCACCTGATCTGCCTCTTGAGAAATCTGTATGCAGTTCAGGAAGCAACAGTTAGCACTAGACATGGAACAACAGACTGGTTCCAAATAGGAAAAGGAGTACGTCAAGGCTGTATATTGTCACCCTGTTTATTTAACTTATATGCAGAGTACATCATGAGAAACGCTGGACTGGAAGAAACACAAGCTGGAATCAAGATTGCCAGGAGAAATATCAATAACCTCAGATATGCAGATGACACCACGCTTATGGCAGAAAGTGAAGAGGAACTCAAAAGCCTCTTGATGAAAGTGAAAGTGGAGAGTGAAAAAGTTGGCTTAAAGCTCAACATTCAGAAAACGAAGATCATGGCATCCGGTCCCATCACTTCATGGGAAATAGATGGGGAAACAGTGGAAACAGTGTCAGACTTTATTTTTCTGGGCTCCAAAATCACTACAGACGGTGACTGAAGCCATGAAATTAAAAGACGCTTACTCCTTGGAAGGAAAGTTATGACCAACCTAGATAGCATATTCAAAAGCAGAGACATTACTTTGCCAACAAAGGTCCGTCTAGTCAAGGCTATGGTTTTTCCTGTGGTCATGTATGGATATGAGAGTTGGACTGTGAAGAAGGCTGAGCACCAAAGAATTGATGCTTTTGAACTGTGGTGTTGGAGAAGACTCTCGAGAGTCCCTTGGACTGCAAGGAGATCCAACCAGTCCATTCTGAAGGACATCAGCCCTGGGATTTCTTTGGAAGGAATGATGCTAAAGCTGAAACTCCAGTACTTTGGCCACCTCATTCGAAGAGTTGACTCACTGGAAAAGACTCTGATGCTGGGAGGGATTGGGGGCAGGAGGAGAAGGGGACGACAGAGGATGAGATGGCTGGATGGCATCACTGACTCGATGGACGTGAGTCTGAGTGAACTCTGGGAGTTGGTGATGGACAGGGAGGCCTGGCGTGCTGCGATTCATGGGGTCGCAAAGAGTCTGACACGACTGAGCGACTGATCTGATCTGATTCAATGTGTTTCTTGTTTCTTGAAGTAGCATTTGTATTGCTATAAACTTGCCTCTTAGAACTGCTTTTGTTGCATCCTATACGTTTTAGATCATCATGTTTTCAAGGTTCTTTGTTTCTAGGAATTTTTTTATTTGCCTTATTTCTTCAGTAGCCTGTACATTATTTAGAAATGTTTGTTTAATCTCCATGTGTTTGTGTACTTTAAAGTTTTTTTTTTTTTTCCTTTAATTGATATCTAGTCTCACAGTGTTGTGGTCAGAGAAAATGCTTGATATGATTTCAATTTTCTTAAATTTACTGAGGTTTGATTTGTGACCCAAGATGAGGAAAACGTTCCATGTGCACTTAAGAAAGTGTATTCTTCTGCATTTGGATGGAATGTGCTGAAGATATCAATTAGGTGCATTTGGTCTAATATTTCCTTTTAGGCTTATGTTTCCTTATTAATTTTCTGTTCTGTTGACCTGTCCACTGGTATAGGTGGGGTGTTAACTTGTCCTACTATTATTGTGTTACTGTCAATTTCCCCTTTTATGTCAGTGTTTACCTTATGCATTGAGGTGCTCTTATGTTGGGTACATAAATATTTACAAATGCTATGTCTTTTTCTTGGACTGATCCCTTGATGATTTGGTAGTGTCCTTCTTTCTCTTATAATAGTTTTGATTCTAAGGTCTATTTTTTTGTGATACGAGAATTGCCAATCTGGCTTTCTTTTGATTTCCTTTTGCATGGAATATCTTTTTCCATCCTCTCACTTTCAGTCTGTATGTGTCTCTAGGACTGAAGTGGGTCTCTTGTAGACAGCATATATATGGGTCTTTTCTTTGTATCCATTCATCCAGTCTGTGTATTTGGTAAAAATGGAAGATAATATCAAGTAAAACAACTGATAAAGGATTGCTTTCCAAAATATACAAGCAGCTCATACAACTCAATCATCAAAAGCAAAGGCAAGAGCTGCAAAAATAAACTAGTGGGACCACATCAAACTCAAAAGCTTCTGCATAGTAAAAGAAGCCATCAATAAAATGAAATGGCAAACTATGGAATGAAAAAAATATTTGCAAATCACATATTTGGTAAGGGCTTCATATCCATGTATATATAAGAGACTTATGCAACTCAGTAGGAATAAAAAATTAAATAGCCCAAATTATTAAATGAGCAAAGGAAGAGTAAGTATTTTGAAAAATCTGAAGTTTACACTGCAGATGACAGACACTGTAAGATTTTCCTTCCAGCACAAATGCCTGTGTCTTCCTGGAATTGCTTTCTTTATTTCCAATCACCTGTTTGGTGATTGCAGTTCACAGCATACATCCTTCACTCAATAACAATCACCCTACACTGAGCTATATGTGCTAAGAATAGCCCTACTAACTATAAAAAAAAAAAACTAATAATTACATACTTAATCTTGAGGAATCTAAAATACAAGGTGATTTTCAGAATTTTCCACTCTATTGTTTTCTACATTCTATGTCAAAATTGAAATATCTAGTAAGGAAAAATGACTTAGGGGACCTCAATAACACATGGATAGAAAGTCATTTAAAACTGGGAGCATCACTGGATTATAATTCAGGGGAATGTATTATTCCTAATAGTACTGTAATTTTATTCCCTTTAATTTTCTGCTATACTAGGTTGATGTTTATTTAGAATATTAATACCAACATAGAGACACACAGTACTCAAGTTATAGTAGATTGAGAAAGACAAGCTTATGAGGCAGGAACTGAAATTACAGAAAATCACAATGGTATCAAAACAAGGGGTAGTATTGCCTAGAAAGAAAGCAGAGTTCTCTAATTTTTTTGAGACAACACAAACAAGCCAGATGTGAGCCAACCAGCTTAAGCTCTGTACCAGAAACCGCACCAGAAGGAAAATGAAGTTCATAAAAATATGACGATGCTAAAAGCCAAAATCCAGACAGTAAGAGAATAGGGTAGGGTTTATGTAGATGCTGAAAACTACTCAGAGAGGTAGACATGGAAGCAAATACACTAATGAGCATCAGAAAGATCAAAGCACAAAAGGGTCTGAAAAATAAATCGTAAAGAGACTTGGTAGTTTGATCAAAAGAATAAGAGAATCAAATCAGAAAACCAAAATATAAAGACTTGTGCACATGATAGACCCAGAGAATGCTCAGGACAGAAAATTTCGGCCTTAGTGACCAGCGAACACAAGCCTCCAGCATCAGGAACAAAACCTGGGCAGGACTCACGATTGTGCACTTCTGGGAACAGCCTCCGTTTCAAAGTTTGGACACCATACCACCTAAAAGCGAAGGCAGACAAGGATTATAGCTTGCTATGACACTGAATCACAGACAATAGTGTTTGTTAGTTTATATTTCTCATTCAACTATAAAGTTAATGAATCACTAACCGATGATAATTGACGCCATCAGTTTCCAGTCAGATACTCTTTAGTCATACAATGGATATCTAAACCTGTTATATGATCCCCAATAACAGTTTTAATAATTAAATTTATTAATATTTAATTGAAGGGTAATTGCTTTACAATACTGTACCTCTTTTGGCCAAACATCAACATGAATCAGCCATAGGTATATCTATGTCCCCCCGCTCTTGAACCTCCTTCCCACCTTCCTTCCAGTCCCACCCCTCGAAGCTGTTACAGAAAAATATGGAAGACTTCACAAATTTGTATGTCATACTTGGGCAGGGGCCATGCTAACCTTCTCTGTATTATTGCAATTTTTTAATATATGTGCTACCAAAGCGAACACAGAAATAACATTTCAATAGAAAAAAAAATCATATAGTCATCTACCAATAAATAATTGATTACATTAGGAATTAGGATATTCTGCTATATTTACTGCCTCTTATAAAATCTAATTTTGATAAGGTCCAAAGCTCCATGTAGGAATTAAGCATATATTTATGCATAACACATGTATGCACAGAAATATATGCACATAAATACGTCTATGTTATACAAGCTATTACTCTCCTTGCCTGTCACAATAAGCTCTTTAGTTGATGAGACAGATAGTCCCAAATTTCTCCAACTTATATGTCTTCTTTTTGAGAACCACTTCTTTTCTTTTCATCACCTAATTTTAAATAACCATTTTATTCGTAGATACCATGCCTCTCTGAACTAAGAGCAGAGAAAATCTAGTAAATGCTGATGTCTTATCCTTAATTAAATTACCACTCTTCTAGTAAACTGGAAAAATAATCATGTTCAGATCTCATTCAGGAGGGTAAAATCTCTATTTTATCAGTTCTCTTGTCCAAACTAAATTCTTGCTTACTTCATTCTTAAATTCTGCTTCCTTACAAAGGACAGACAGGAAAAGTAATATTAAAATCATGCTTGCAAGAGTCTATGATTTATGCTTCTGTTGGCCAAAGGTAGGGCTAGGAATAATTTCTGAAATATTACAATACATCATGGAAGCATGAAGGTCTAGTTCTACTGTCAAAGAGGAGATGTTTGGAGAGGCTTCAAAAACTAAGCCCCATGGGTTGTCAGGATGTACTCCCGACCAGACGGGTAAATTTTGTCCCTAAAAAGTCAAGGTCAGGAAAGGGCAGGCCTTGTTCGCAGAGCTGATGACATTGTCTTGGGTGCTGACCAGGTAATATTCTTGTATTACCATCTGGAGATTTATTTGCTATTTTCTCAAAGAAACAAACTTAACAAGAAGATTAAAGATGCATACAAGTAGAAGAGCTGCCAAGGTGCCTAGAAGAAAGGCTAGCCAGGAGAACCAGGCCCCCACACTGATAATTGTCAAAGACTGTAGCAGTGAGTGTTTTATAGACAGAGCAGAACGAGTGGATAAAACCAATGTTCTAGGGTCACTGCTGTTTTGCAGCCAAAGACAAGTATTTTTCTCTTTAAGCAGAGTCATCACAGCTCCGGATGTGGTCCTGGTTACACACATGCAGACCAAGGGCCACAGGCATATGTGATGTGACATCAGGAAGTGAACACATGAGTGTGCTGGTGCCCAGTGACCTGCATCTGCTAATAATGGGACCTGGGGAAAATCACTTGCCCTCTCCAAGTCATCGCATCTTAATATAATTTGATGATAATAGTGAAGATTAAGGCTATCTCACAGGGTTACCGTGAAACACAAATTTTAAAATGTTTTAAAGCTTTTGGGAAAGTATCAAAGACATGCATGGGGTTATTAAGGTAAGTTAGCAGATCCAAGGTACAGAATCCTTTTTCTCTTAGTCTTCTCTTTGTACTCAATAGCAGCGATCAGTCAGTTGTGTGTTTACTCTTACCAGTGTGACAGTAAACCACACAGATCAACTAGACTTTTCTTGTCATTTCAGTGTCTAAAATGCAAGCATTCGTCAATGTAGAGTGAAAAAATTACAAACTCCTAGAGGGCCTCGCTGCTCAGAGTCTGCAGAGTCCCAACATTAAATTGTCTTAAAAGAATGGCCTAAACATTCTGGCTCAGAATTAAGTTCCAAATGTTTGCACAGCACAGAAGCACTTCTGGGAGCAATATAAAAATGCAGGGAGTAACCTATTCTCCAACTATCTATCTGTGCAAATATCATCATCCATCTAAATTTACACAGAAGGCGCTGCTTCTTCCCCACCCCAGCTACTACAGCACCAACTCCTGCTCAGAGCAACAGGGAAAGAGAAGGCTTCCCTCCACAGGATGGGTTTGATAACCTCAGGTGACTAGATCATCTCAGAATGGCTCATGTTTTAAGCAGGGTCCCGCCTGCTCCTGCTGCTGGTCATGTCAAATCTGCTCTTGTGCCAAGGCAACTTCTGCACATCCCTCTGTCCTCACGGTGATGACCTCTGCCTGAACTTCCTTAAAGACTTGTTTACCCATGCCACCATCCTGTCCCACTACATCTATAACCTTTCCTCGAAAATGTTCAATGAGTTTGTAAGTACTGTGGTGGTGGTGGTTTAGTTGCTAAGTTGTGTCCAACTCTTGTGACCCCATGGACTGTAGCCTGCCAGACTCCCAGAAGGAAGCTTCGCGTAAGTGACTGGACTATACTATCCTTTAAACAAGAAGGCTGCATCAGCCAGACTTCAAATAACACCTCTCTAGGTCAAAGAAGCCGTCAGCTCGTAAGATGTGGAAATCGAAGAAAGGATCAGTTTTGTGAAATCTCAAAGACTCCAAAGGAGTGCAATAGCTTTTTCAATTTCCTTTCATTCATTTCCTTTTCTAAATTTCCAAAATAAATGATTTTGTATTTTTCAGCTAGGAATGCCATAAAAGAATACAATAGACTCAGTAGAATAAACAACAGAAATTAAGATTTGCAGGGAATAGGTTTAGAGCTACAATAGAAGGGGGGTTTACAACTGTAAACAATTATTCTCTTTCTGATGAAGGTATTTGAAAGTTATATGTTAATTCTTTTAGGTCAATCAAGGAGCACACAGAAGAGCAGACAACTAATAAAAAAACGGTGTTAAGGTTTCTATTAAATTCATATAGTTCTTTTTCAGTTCACTTCAGTCATTCAGTCGTGTCCGACTCTTTGTGACCCCATGAATCGCAGCACACCAGGCCTCCCTGTCCATCACCAACTCCCGGAGTTCACTCAAACTCATATCCATTGAGTTGGTGATTCCATCCAACCATCATCCTCTGTCGTTCCCTTCTCCTCCTGCCCTCAATCTTTCCCAGCATCAGGGTCTTTTCAAATGAGTCAGCTCTTCACATCAGGAGGCCAAAGTATTGGAGTTTCAGCTTCAAGTCCTTCCAGTGAATACCCAGGACTGATCTCCTTTAGGATGGACTGGTTGGATCTCCTTGCAGTCCAAGGGACTCTCAAGAGTCTTCTCCAGCATCACAGTTCAAAAGCATCAATTCTTCAGCGCTCAGCTTTCTTTATAGTCCAACTCTCACATCCATACATGACCAGTGGAAAAACCATAGCCTTGACTAGATGGACCTTTGCTGGCAAATAATTCTCTGCTTTTGAATACGCTATCTAGGTTGGTCATAACTTTCCTTCCAAGGAGTAAGCGTCTTTTAATTTCATGGCTGCTTTACTCACTAGTTTTTGTTTCATCCTTCATTTTTGACTGTCCATGTTTTTTCCAACTATTTCAAGTAATCTTTTTAAATGTTCATAACTTTCACTATTAGTTTTTCTCTGTCAATGTGTTAGCTAGATTTTTCTACTCTTATTCTCAGTCCATGCTTAGTGTTTCCTACAACTTTATGCCATGTTTTTCTGCCGTACCATTTTGTCACCTAAACAACATTGTATTCTGCACCTGGGAAGAACACTAAGCTTTTTGGTGTGCGAATTCAGAGATAAGTCAGAGTTATAATTGTATAACTCCTTATAAAGGAATATATTGGCTCCAACCCACAGTAAACAAGAGATTAAGTGGTTAAATATAGGTGCATGCATGCATCCTAAGTCACTTCAGTTGTGTCCAACTCTTTGCAATCCTACTGACTATAGCCTAACAGGCTCCTCTGTCCATAGACAGGCAACAATACTGGAGTAGGCTGCTGTACCCTCTTGCAGGGGATTCTCCTCACCTAGGGATCAAACCTGAGTCTTCTTATATCTCCTGCGTTGGCAGGAATGTTATTTACCACTACCATCACCTGGGAAGCACCAAATATTGGTACATATGTACTATAGTTGGTTCAAATACTAAATTAAAAAAAAAAGATAATAATAAAACAGAGAGGTTGAACTTAGAAAAGTCAGATGTAAAATCATTTTTTATAGAGACAATGTAGAGAAAAAGTAGGAAAAGAATGACTTTCAAATTTTGTGACCCCCCCCATTAAAAAAATTACACATCTATCAAACATGTTAATGTTCTGTTAATGGGTTCATATAATGAATGCCCAACAACCCTAACTAATTACCTGATCACTTTCAGGATGAACAGTATGCCCAGGGCAGATAGTACTATATCAACACCACCAACAGCTGCCACACCACTTCCCTCCATGCTCCTGAAGAAAAAGAACAAGTCCAACACATGCACGTGAGTCTTTTACCCCTGGGTTTTTCACTGGATCACATGAGACACTATACTGGTGTAACCAAGAATCAGATTATTAGAGGTAATGGTAATTGTACATGCAGAGAAAGGTCCAAGAACCGTCAGCAATTGAAGAGAAATTACATTATGCAGTTGTTGAAGCATGAGTGAAATCAAGGGATGACTAAAGATCTGTAGTAGCAACATAAATAACAGATCCATAAATTGTCCATGCAGACAACTTTAGTTCAACCAATGCATTAGACACAGGATTGCAGCTATTACACTGTATCAAAACATGAAATGAATGGAACTTCCATGTGTAAAATATAAGATCACAAAATTCATGAATATGTAAGAAACACACCCAGTTTTGAGGACTCCCTGTTACTAGTGAGTCCTACGTGGGAGTCCTATATTGCACCACCCGAGCCACCGCGTCTCCTTTTCAAGGCTCTCCTGATTCTGCTTCTACTTCTCTGACACCTCCTTCATTCATCATTCTCAACGACTCCTCTGTCACCTTTTATTCTGAAGTTGTAAGTCTCCCCCACAAGGCCTATAAAACATTGCTTTGCTTCTCATGGCCACAACAATTGTCTCTGTTCTGAGGACAATGTAGTTTACATATCAAGCCTCAATCATTTATGGCAGCTCCAAATTTTCACCGTTATAATCTCTCCTTTCTGATTTCCTGCATTATCCTTTGTCTTAACATTATTCAAAATATTTTCACATGCATCCCCCCTTAAAATACTATCTTCTCTCTCTACAACTTTCTTAATGATACCAGCATTATTTTCCCCTGTTAAGCTCATTAATAATGAGGGTGATCAAGTAAAGGAAAAAGGTTAAAGAGAAAGAGGAGGAGGGATTGTTCAATAAGCTTAAATTTAAAGTTTATTGAGAGTTACTACATGGCCTTACATTTTACTCAGCACTTTATGTGCATTACTGTATTTAATTCTATTCAGTTCTCTGTTCTTTACCAGTACAACAGTTCATGGCTGTAAAGAAATCAAGCATATTAACTAGAGATCTTCAGCCCCTGGGATTTTCAGGCTCAATTCTGCTAGTAGTAGTGAACTAGGGGGGACCCCCATTGTGAATCCCACTGATGCTGTTACTAAAGACAACGCTGTGCCATTTTCTGCCCGGACACTTGTCAACAAAACAGACTCTTCTGATGTCAGCAGGGGGCTGATGTGGGATCAGCTGAGGAGAGAAGCCTGTTTAAGAATGTCATATCTTCTTCCTTGTCTCTTTGTTGTAATATCATAAAACAAATTACCGATCAAAAATCAATACGAAGGACTCATCTGATTCATTAATACGAATGAATCACTGGGTGTCAATGATGTGGGCACAGGTGGAATCCCTCTTTCCTGGGTCAGGCACTGCAGGCACATACTGACTTGCCATAAAATACTTAGATTCTCTCATGCAAATAGACAACATAAAAGAACTCACTGAGTGGTCACAGAATTTCAGAGGAAAAAATAAAATTCTTCGTGTTATAAATTAGAACGCATCAGAAGAATTAGTTACTAAAATAACCTCAGTTCAGTTCAGTTCAGTCTCTCAGTCGTGTCCGACTCGGCGACCCCACGAATCGCAGCACGCCAGGCCTCCCTGTCCATCACCAACTCCCGGAGTTCACTCAGACTCACGTCCATCCAGTCAGTGATGCCATCCAGCCATCTCATCCTCTGTCGTCCCCTTCTCCTCCTGCCCCCAATCCCTCCCAGCATCAGAGTCTTTTCCAATGAGTCAACTCTTCGAATGAGGTGGCCAAAGTACTGGAGTTTCAGCTTTAGCATCATTCCTTCCAAAGAAATCCCAGGGCTGATCTTCAGAATGGACTGGTTGGATCTCCTTGCAGTCCAAGGGACTCCCAACAGTCTTCTCCAACACCACAGTTCAAAGGCATCAATTCTTTGGCTCTCAGCTTTCTTCACAGTCCAACTCTCACACCCATAAATGGCCACTGGAAAAACCATAGCCTTGACTAGATGGACCTTTGTTGGCAAAGTAATGTCTCTGCTTTTCAATATGCTATCTAGGTTGGTCATAAGTTTCCTTCCAAGGAGTAAGCGTCTTTTAATTTCATGGCTGCAGTCACCATCTGCAGTGATTTTGGAGCCCAGAAAAACAAAGTCTGACACTGTTTCCACTAATTCAGCGAAGTGTGAACTAATAGGTTACGTTTTATACTTCTGCAACTTTTACTACCTTCAAAAATCTCTGCATACACATTGGAATAACCAGGAGTTCTTTAGGTCAACTGCTCTGAGCAAACATAACATGTTACCAAAACCACTGAATTATGATTATTTTAATGAGACTGTTTCTTATGGTTGCTTAGAACAAAGGCCTTATTAGGTGGCTACTCATGTTACTGTACTCCTGGAATGAACCTCTGTATCATCTAGTCACGAACCTGCGGAGTATGAAAGAAGTCTCAGATGCTATCCTATCAAGCGCCAGAGAGAATTTGAAAAAAAGTAAAAGAACTTCAAGCATTCATAGCGAGGGTATTCAGCTAGGTGAGCATCCTGCAGAGGACTTTCTTGCTTTGCTCATGAATGAAAGAGGTGACCTCTGTAATGTGGAAGAAGTTTTGAAATACCTCATTTTGTAAGAAAAAGTTCATGACTCCTATATTCTAGACTGCTACTACATAAAGCAGGAGCCTAGTCATTCATAGTGATAGATTGTCCTGTAAATGAATCAGAATTTCACTGCAGTTTTTGACATGTGCAGCCTTCCCTGCATTGCACACAGTTCCACCAAAATCTTGCCTCTTCCTGGGCACTGGTGGTTAAAATATTTTCAAGAGTAAGAGAACTAGAGAACAGAATTTCCAAGATTAGCACTTTCTTCAAAGTATCCCAGGACATCTGCTATTGAAGTTCCACTTGTCTTCTTTCTCTGTTCTCCTCAAATCAAAGGATGAGAGTGGGAAGGAAGAAAAGAGAAAGTTAAAACTAAACTTGAGTTATGTTTCTACTTTTTAGATTCCTAATAGGTTTCTTATAGGCTGGCTCCAAAATCCATATCTAGAGAGTTTTATATTAGTGTGTCTTCCCCAAATCTTAATTTGATAATTAGAAGGAACAAAGATAAGCAAATACTAATAAAACACATAAGAAGTCATTATCTTTTGGGTATTCAGGTTATTCTTACAGTCAAGAGGAAGATGGCCTGAGCTAACACTATCTGGTGAGGCCTCCCATCCCTGCCATCGAGCAATGAAGATAGGTGTCATTCTGCATTTTTTAACCTGGTCCACTGCCTGCGCAGGGATTCACGAAAAATTGACATGTACACCAAACTCCTGGCGTGCCAACTCCCCCATGACAAGTGCTAAATCCACATCCATCCCATTCAGCTCTGAGATGGCTATAATGATCTATCCCATAGCAAGCTTCTTTGAGCTTTACAGCTCTTTAATGCATGCTTTGTGAAATGGGTCTCCTCTTAAAAAAATAAACACAGACTCTCTAGAGATGTCAAAATCTAAGAAGGCAATTTGTCAACATTTCTTATCTTCGTTTAATAGAAAATCAAAAGAAAATTCACTCCTACAATTGAGAGAATGAAGCTCTTATTAAAATTAGTCACAAATAGCAGAAGCTGGCATTACAAAGAAGACCATCAAGAGATTACTTAAGAATCACAGACAATTATTCTGGGTCAAGTTATTAGAATCAAAGAATTAGACAATTGTTCATCATTCTGGTCATGCTACCAAGAAGACTGAATTCTCAGGATTCTTTATGAAAGCCAGCCACAAACTGTCAGCCAACTATCACAGTGTTACACCAGAAAATATAAGTGCTTCGCACCTTTCTATAAATAGCATGAGGTTTACTGAACTGTCTGAAGATTGTTAGGATGCTGTCTTAGTTCTTCTGGGTTGCTATAACAAAATATCATAGGCTTAAAACAATGGAAATGGGTTTCCACAGCGTGGTCATGCAGGGTCCTTTCTGGTCACACAATTCTTATGGTATCCTCACACGGCGGAGGGCTCAGGAGCTCTGTGCGTCTCTTATATATAAAAGCACTCATCTCATTGAAGAGGCTTCATCCTTACAACTCCATCACCTCACAAAGGCACCACCTATGGATGCCATAACCATGGGAATCAGGATTTCATCATATGAAGTTTCTGGGGGACACAAAGGCTGAGACCGTAGCAGATACAAAGGTGAACTGGCTCATCCTCCTGCAGTGGCTGTCGTCACCCACACTCCACTGCATCCTCATTTCCTGCATCACCTTGCAGCCATTCCATACATTCTATCACTCTGGGTTTCACAAGTCCAGGTCAGTCAGGTGTCAGCTCCATCTCATATTCAGCCTATTCAATGTTTCCCTCTCCCCTGCTGAGGTCCAGGGAACCTACCAGGAAGTGCAGATGTGTCCATTTCTGCAACGTTCCTTCTCTCTCCCTCTCTGGATCTTCATTCCTCGGGCCAGGTTGGAAGAGGGTAGAGGGTGACAAGATGGGAAAGTTCTGACATCACTGATTTACACGGTGCTGTCGGAGCCCTTTGGTGGTCAAGAAGGACTGACCTGGAATTCCCCCTGACTGACAAATGTCTCACTTGTGGGGCACCCTTGTGATTTTCCTGGACATTCACAAGTTGGAGATATCCGACTTCATTTGTTCTTTCTAAATCAGGGGAAATGTTCTGGCCCCCACAGCTCCCCACCTGCAGTAGTCACCACAGCCTGTCTCCCCCGCTCTGCAAGCACCTTCTGGAGAAAATTAATTAGCCTGAAGTCAGCTACCCACTAGCTGACCCGCAGGAAACCCATGTATCATAAACACTCCAAACAACTGAATGGTAGAAATACTGGTGTGTATCTGACCCCCTTCCTGAGGTCTCTGGACAATTCTCTGGTCACACAGACATAGAGTAGACCAGAAAGTTGGATCCATAAAGATACATTAACTGAGGAGTGAGATACCATTCTTTCCTTCTTTTATAGTAACTATCTTTGTAAATAATTATTTGGCCTTACAAACATCCCCTATAGGTCCCTGAATAACAAAACCCTCCAAACATACTAAGTCTCAATAAAGGCTACAAAGACATGACTAAATCAGGGTTGCTCACCTTATTCAACTGCCTCCAGACAAACTGTGATGAGGGCCAATCTCTTGACTAGCTCTCCTGAGAAGTCCATAGTGTTGCTGGGCTGGTTTTGCAGTATCTTTATGGCTTTAGCAGGAATTTCTAGTAAACAAGACAATGGGAAATAAAAAGGTAGAAGGGAAAGGGGAATGAAGAGGAAGGAAAGAGAAAGACAGGAAGGAAAAGCAGAAGAGGGAAAATGAATAAAAGAATTGGGTTTTGAAGGTTGAAATGCTATTAATATTAGAATACTGTATATAGTAAAAGAAAGGAAAGTGAAGTCGTTCAGTCATGTCCGACTCTTTGTGACCCCATGGACTGTAGCCTACCAGGCTCCTCTGTCCATGGGATTTTCCAGGCAATAGTACTGGAGTGGATTGCCATTTCCTTCTCCAGCGGATCTTCCCGACCCAGGGATGGAACCTAGGTCTCTTGCATTGTAGACACACGCTTTACCGTCTGAGCCACCAGGGAAGTCCCATATATATATTGGAGAAGGACATGGCAGCCCACTCCAGTATTCTTGCCTGAAGAATCCTAGGAATGGTCGCACAGAGTCGAACACAAGTGAAGCGACTTAGCATGCATGCGTTGGAGTAGGAAATGGCAACCCACTCCAGGACTCTTGCCTGGAGAATCCTAGAGACGGAGGAGCCTGATGGGCTGCCATCTATGGGGTCACACAGAGTTGGACATGACTGAAGTGACTTAGCAGCAGCAGCATATATATATGATTTAACTTTTATACCCTAAGAGCAAATATCATCTCAAATTCTCCTTTTACCTCCATTTTCTCTTTTCTCCTCTTTTTCTGAAACTGTCCTTTGTATTAGGAATATTCTTTTGTTGCTACTAACTGAATTGACATAGTTCTAGGGATGAACAAAATCTGTTACCTCTTCAGCACAGAATCTAGGGAAATTTCCTGCTGTCATAAATACACACCCTTCACACATATACAGGAACACTGTCCAGCAAAACCAATCTCTTCCCTCAAAGCCAGGGTTATCTTTGCCTGAGTCCTGCTCCTGCCTCTAGCCGTGATGACCCAAACCTTTCAGAACATGACAGAATATTCCGCCTCAAAAATCTATTAATCTCTCCTTTTGCTCCTGCATGCATGCCAAATGCCATCTTTCTTGCAGAAGATCACGGGAAAGACCTGTATGCACTTTTTTTCCAAATCATTTTTTGCTGAAAATATCTAATTTCACTGTGTGACCCTCTTAACTTTCTTTCCTTCAATGTCTAGGTATTTCTAGCAAAGAAGATGGTATTTATTAGAGGATAAATTTGGCAATAAAGGGGAACAAAGCAATTGTAGGAAACATACACTCACCAATAGCCCACACATCTTCATGTATTTGTCTCTTATAAAGCTTATTCCAAGTATAAATTTAAGACTCTGGATCAACAACACAGGTGGTGATATTGAAAGGTGTCTCCCTGCTTGACCATGACGTATAAACGGAATACTAGAGGTTTCAGACAATACTGAGCAGAGTCATAGGTGTTCTGTAGAGACAGCAAGGAGTAGCTGAAAAGAGGATATTGGGGGTGGATTTAACAATCATTCCCCTGCTATCCAGAGTGCATCGATTTTTCCCTCTTTTACAGATTTAAAGTAAGATTGCACTTGAAGAAACCGTCCTGCTATAGCAAGAACAGTAGCAGTGGTTATTGAACAGAAACAAACAAGTGAAAAACCCTAAAGTTCAGTGACCAATTACATTAGTAAATCACGTGTCATGGAGACAACAAGGACTTAACTGAGCTTTTAAAAAATCTCTATTTTCCAGAAGATGGCTCTCAAGTTGTGCAAAAGAAAAGAATGACATAAACACAAAAATTACTATATGATATGGCAGACCACAGGACTGGAAAAGGTCAGTTTTCATTCCAATCCCAAAGAAAGGCGGTGCCAAAGAATGCTCAAGCTACCACACAATTGCACTCAGCTCACACACACTAGCAAAGTAATGCTCCAAATTCTCCAAGCCAGGCTTCAACAGTACGTGAAGCAAGAACTTCCAGATGCTCAAGCTGGATTTAGAAAGGGCAGAGAAACGCAGATATCAAATTGCCAACATCTACTGGATCATGGAAAAAGCAAGAAAATTCCAAAAAAAACATCAGTTCTGCTTCACTGACTCTGCTAAAGCCTTTGACTGTGTGGACCACAACAAACTGTGGGAAATTCTTAAAGATATGGGAATACCAGACCATCTTATCTGCCTCCTGAGAAATCTTATACAGGTCAGGAAGCAACAGTTAAAACCAAACAAAGGACTTTTTCCAAATTGGGAAAGGAGTATATCAAGGTTTTGTATTGTCACCTTGCTTATTTAATTTGTATGCAGAGTACATCATACAAAATGCTGGACTGGATGAAGCACAAGCTGGAATCAAGATTGTCAGGAGAAATATCAATAACCTCAGATATGCAGATGACACCACCCTTATGGCAGAAAGTGAAGAGGAACTAAAGAGCCTCTTGATGAAAGTGAAAGAGGAGAGTGAAAAAACTAGCTTAAAACCCAACATTCAAAAAACTAAGATCATGACATCTGTTCCTGTCACTTCATGGCAAATAGATGGAAAAAGTGGCAGACTTTATTTTGGGGGGGGCTCCAAAATCACTGCAGATGGTGACTGCAGCCATGAAATTAAAAGACACTTGCTCCTTGGAGGAAAAATTATGACCAACCTAGACAGCATGTTGAAAAGCAGAGACATTACTTTGCCAGCAAAGGTCCGTCTAGTCAAAGCTATGGTTTTTCCAGTAGTCATGTATGGATGTGAGAGTTGGACCATAAAGAAAGCTGAGTACCAAAGAACCGATGCTTTTGAACTGTGGTGTTGGAGGAGACTCTTGAGAGTCCCCTGGACAGCAAGGAAATCAAACCAGTCCATCCTAAAGGAAATCAGTCCTGAATATTCATTGGAAGGACTGATGCTGAAGCTGAAACTCCAATACTTTGGCCACCTGATGCGAAGAACTGAGTCACTGGAAAAGACCCTGATGCTGGGAAAGATTGCAAGCAGGAGGAGAAGGGGATGACAGAGGATGGGATGGTTGGATGGCATCACCGACTCGATGGACATGAGTTTGAGGAAGATCCAGGAGTTGGTGATGGACAGAGAAACCTGTCCATCTACTACATATCTACTACATTAGGGAGCAAAGGAGCTGAGATATTAGTATATATATAGCATTATAAGGTATCAGTGATAATCAATTCTGACAAAAACACAAGAAACATTCATTTTTTTAACACACATACATCTCTCATGATTATGCTGCCATGATGTGCTACATACATTATTGTAGGGTTACACTGGAGAGAATCCCATAAGGATTATTTATGCATTAGGGAGGATCATTTATGCCAAATTGGAGAGTTTGCGATTATTTTGCAAGGCAGCAGGAAACCAGGACATTTTAGTGCAAGAGAGCAGTATGTCCAGAATTGACAAAAAGAAACATTAACCACTACTGACAGGCTGTGGGTGTTGAGACTGGTAGAGAAAAAGCAGCGGCCCAGAAACAGCTGGGAATATTATGACACTAAAGGAAAATCAAAGAGGGCTCTGCCAAGCTGAAAGAAGCAAAGGATAGGAAAGACACATGAAAAGAAATAGGCCTTAACCACACAGACAGAATGAGGCAGACATTAAGAGTCAAAAGGCATCCAAGAACTTGGGACTAGATGAGTAAATAAATGGCTAGAAGGTCAGAGACAAGGGAGGAGATAAAGTAAGGCTTTGTCCAAAAGCATCTGAACTTTATTTTCCTGTATTTCATTCACTTTGTACCAGAAATCATCAAAAAATGTTAAGTCACTGCAGCAAATCACAGAAATAAGTACACTCAAGTCTCTGCTAGACTCTATCAGATACCAGAACCAAAGCACGATACCCAGTGATAACAAGCAGTAAGTCACTGGTCCCTTTCAACACTTAAATAAGACATACATTGTAAAGCATACAGGATGAATGGGAATAAAATGAAAACAACCCATTCCTTTACAGAGCCAGCCTGACCCAAATCCTAAACAAAACATTAATGCCCTCCTTAAACATGTGTCTACTTCCTCCAAGAATTTCTCATTCCTTTCACCTGAATCCACCCTTGTTTACTATCCCTTCATTGTTTTACTCTCAGCAGGTCAGCTAATCACTAATCAAATAATTTAAAGTGTTCAGTCCTAAGATAATATTCATATTGATGGACTATTGAAACTGAAAATCTTTCTAATCTCCTGAAAGTAAAACTCTAATATTGGAAGAACTCCTTCCGAGCCTCTTTCCAAAATGCCGAGTAGGCAGCAGATGAAACTGTAGCTACTTAGACGTCTTCTGCCATAATTATAACCTATTTTGATAATAAACACAAGGAAGACAGACGAGGAAGAAATGCACAGACAAGTGGAAAAGAAACATATGCTTTAAAGACAGATCTCTGCCTGCACACCATACCAAGTGTGATGGGAGCCAGGTGGGCCTAATCAGGGGTGGATTTTTCAAGAAAGCTCTCTATGAATTAGAATTGAGAAATCTTATTCAATTCGACTATTCAAACATGATTCTTTGATGCTAAGACTCGGAATGACTTGTCCCACAGTTAACTGCACTAAATTGAAAAATGAATATACTTATTGCATTTTTGAATGTTGCTAAGAGATCTTAAAATTCTCATCGCAAGAAAAAATCTTGTAACTATATTGTGACAGATGTTAACCAGACTTACTGTGGTGATCATTCTGCAATATATACACATATCAAATAATTACACTGTACACCTGAAACTCATATAACATTATATATGTTATAGATGTATGATGATCATACAAGCACTATGTTTTATATCTAAAACATGTATTGGTTTATATACATGTATGTATAAACAAATGTACACATACCTATATATGGAAACTTTTCTTTTTTTTTTTTTTTTTTTGGAAACTTTTCTTAAAGGAATATACTTATTTTTGGATAAAAAAAGCAACTCAACTAACATTATATGGTTTTTTTCCAAAGGTACATTCTAGCTAGCATATTGTGTCTAAAACCTTATCTCCAAATGTACTTTATGTTTATGCTGATAAAGAAAACAGAAAAGTGCCTTAACCTTGCATCATTAACTGCAGAACAGTTTAGTTACAATAGCTAATAAAAACCACTAAATTCTGAAACTGCTACTGTTGTTCAGTCACTAAAGTACCCTGCTGTGCTATGCTGTACTTAGCTGCTCAGTCATGTCCAACTCTTTGCAACCCCATGGACTGTAGCTCTCCAGGTTCCTCTGTTCCTGGGGATTCTCCAGGCAAGAAAACTGGAGTAGTTGCCATGCCCTCCTCCAGGGGAACTTCCCAACCCAAGGATCGAACCCAGGTCTCCCGCACTGCAGGTGGATTTTTTACCATCTGAGTCACCAGGGAAGCCCAAAGTACTCTGCCATTGGTCATGTAACAAATATTTTCTTACTTCCCACTTGACTCAAGCACGCTTATAGGTGCTTGGTGTACATCAGTAAACAAGGCAGGCAGACATTGGTCCTCATGGAACTTATATTCTAGCTGGGGAAGACAGATAACCCACAAAAAACATGGCTCCAGTGCACTGTATAGTATGTTAACAGGTGATCTGTATCTGTACTATGGGAAAAGAAATAGTAAAGCAGAGGAGGTGATATAGGGAGTAAAGGTGAAGAAAAGGTGATTTTAAAAAACGAGGAGGAACCCACTGACGGCAGCAAACTTGCTCTCTTACGTTCCACATTCAAGGTTTACCCTGTACAATCCAATCTCTTGCTCTTCTGCCCAACTTCAAAAATATTTCCATCTCTAAGGATTTATGCAAACTCATGCAAACATGATTATTTTGAACATTTTTCCCTCTCTTCAGTTGAAATGATTTCATAAATAATTTGGGGGTAAATTGGGCTTCACTGGTGGCTCACATGATACAGAGTCTGCCTGCAGTGCAGGAGACCAGGGTTTGATCCCTGGGTTGGGAAGATCCCCTGGAGAAGGGAATGGCTACCCACTCCAGTATTTTTGCCTGAAGAATTCCATGGACAGAGCAGCCTAGGGGGCTATAGTCCATGAGATAGCAAAGAGTCAGACATGACTGAGCAACTAACAAACTACTTTCTAAACTACACTACTCCCAAATTAAGTAACATTTTATGCAGCAAATTTTGATAATTTTCTGTTTCCAAAAGAATTAATTTCCAAATTATTTTCATTTTTCAACACATTGTCAGTGACTCAAATTGTATAATGCAAAAATATTATATATGCATTGCTATTCTAATATATTGTGATATTTTAAAAATATACACAAAGTATAAATTAAATGAGTGAGATAAAGAGTCATAGAAATGCTATTATTCTCTTCTCAAAGGGATGAGGATATGCGATTTTACGGCCCCTGGACTAATGGATTCAGTATGCCCACACATAATTATAACAACCACAGTTGTTTAACTGTCATAATAAAATAATTTCTTTTACATATAATTTAAACCAAAGCTCTCAGAATACCACAAGGGGCTGAGAATAAAATTATATGTGAATATCTCTCTTCATATGCATATATAAAATTCTGTAAGTTCAAATAAGTAATCGTCATTAGTCATTTGCCGGGAGCCGGCATATTGCATATTGAGTGCATATTGCATATTGAGAGCAGCACTTTCCACAGCATCATCTTTCAGGATCTGGAATAGCTCAACTCCAATTCTATCACTGCTGGGAGCCAGCGTGAGGAACTCCGCCCATGACAAAGGTCATGAGGAAGGAGGCTCGGCATACGCAAAGGTGGGATCGAGCCTCAGGAGTCCCCTTGGAAATTCTCGAGCATCTACCCCCAAAAGCAGAGTCTGCCTACTTTCTGCTTTGTGCTTTCACCTACACCTCTGACTTTACGGGGGTCTGTCCCCCACTACCTCTCTCTGAAAAAAGAGTTAGCTTACAGCTCCAGTTAATAATTCCTGGGTGTGACAGTGTTTAACCTACAAACTCCTTTGGATATCCTCTAGCCTGCCTGAATAGGTTTTTCCGGCCACATGTGATTGTTCAGAGCCTCCCAACTGTGAGAGGCAGGAGATGTTCTAAACGGTCTAAACACAGATTCCTTTGAGTAGTTAAAAGATTGATTAGAAATTGTATTGGTGAAGGGTTTTTCACTTATTGGGCTAATGTTTGCTGCTAAGTCTCCATACTCCTTACCTACTGTGTCCTTGGCAGTGTATTGATTGATATAATGGGTGTACAGAAATGTAAGTAGTAGCCTCAATGTTTGTAAGCTTGGACCCTTGAGTTAATTCTTTTCTTGATTGAGCCCACCTCACCTTTGCCCTATAGGAATCCAGCTTTATCCAATGCTTTTTTGGAGGCTGGTGCCTAACTTTGGAATAATCACCTTTAAAGAAAAATAAGTTTCTTAAAATGTTAACAGGCCTCCTGGCCAGAAGATGATGTAATTCACCTGAACTTTTGCATATGATAAGTTTGAAAGCCTGGCTTCAATTAGGACCAGGAACTGCTGTCCTTGCATGACTCCACCCCTTCCCCCATTATCCTCTATGCACAACTTAAGCTTTAAAAACTACTTTGGAAAATAAAGTGCGGGCCTTGTTCACTGAAACTTGGTCTCCCCATGTCGCTCTCTCTCTCAAATTCTGGCTGAGTCTCCATCTGGAGCACGGAACCCGCCATGCTTGCTAATTATGCCTGGGCTTCTAAGATCTGACCGGGGAGGCCTCAGTGTCTCCTCTCCTTCGGGAGAACGCAAGGACGCCTGCGGCCTACGTAAGTGGTGCAAACTTCTTGTCTTGAAGTTTTATTGGTCTCCCGCGTAAACCAAGCTACTCAGCCTCTTTTCTCCACTGAATTTTCCTACTGAGCTATCCTCATTCTATTACTCTTTACATCTCTAATTAATATCTAATTGAAGCTATTGTATCCTGATCCTCGCCGACGCCGTCCCCGCTTCGAATACCCTGGATCAGCCGGGGCTGGACCCTGGCAGTCATTTTATTATTCCATCAATTCAGATACTGCAATATAATTCAAACTCTATAATAGATTTTTTTTTTTAAGGGTTTAAATCTCAGGTCCTAACAAAAGCAGAGCAATGGCCTATAAGTAAAATTATAGTATGGGTATCATTATATACATCCATTTGTAAAGAGAAATAATGAAGAGATACAAGACTTACAGTTTGTTGAAACAGAAAGCATACTCATTCAGAACGGAATGTGCATATGACCTGAACTGGATCCAACAATATATAAAAACACATCGTGATATGTTTCTAGTCCCTTCCTTCCTAAGTCTGGTCACATACTGTCTCTTCAAAGGGTGTAAGTAAATCAGCGATACAGTCAGTTGGGGTCCCAGTAATAATATTATCACAACAGCAATATATTGACAAATACCCAAGTCAAAACCAAATCAGAAATTGACCTTTTCCATTAAAGTTAATCATGACAAGGGTCATTCTAAAAGTCTATCAAAATCAAATATAACTACATTTACAGGATAAAGAGGACATTTCTATCACGTAGAAATGATGGGTTATCTGTTATTCTTTTTTTGCGCCTCTAGAACCACTCTTGATCATTTTCTTTCATGTTATGAACCTTTGGAGATTGACCAGACCAGACTGCATCCCTCTGGCTCCCTTGGCCTCTGACTTCTACTGGAGTTTGGCCAATGGGAGACACTACCAAGAGACTGGAGTCAGTGGAGAAAGAGATTAGTGGATTTGATTCTTTCCTCTGACTCCTCTTCTGCTGGGAAGTGGCCAAGTTTCTTCACTGAAGACCAGAGCCCTGATCAGAGGCCCTCACCTTCAGCTGCAGCTATATACAAGTCTCTCTAGAGACTGCAATGTCCTCTCTCTTCCTTTGTCCTGTGGACCTAAATGTGTTCATCACTCCCTGTTCTTGCCTGTCTCCAACAGGTTTTGCTATTCCTTTTCAGTTATCCTTTACTCTAGTACAACTTCCAATAACTGCTTAAGTTCATTAAGCTCTCTATTTTCCTTACCTGTGTAAATCATCTTGTTTTTGAACAATGATATAGGTGGTTATGGAGTTGCTAGATAAAGATGGTTCCTCAAGGACCTATCACTAAAGTGTTTACAACAGGAGGGGGACATCTTTTTTCCTGAATTCAAAACCATAAATGTAAGAATATGTCTCAGATCGCATAAAAATAAATGCAAAAAAATCATTTACAAAAGAAAGAATTTAGTAAAAGAGTATAAACTTTAACCTCTAAGATGAATAAGGTCTGAGGATCTAATGTATAACATAGTGATGATGGTTTGTAATGCATTATTGACATTTGTCAAAAGAGTGTAAAACAAATGTTCTCACCAAAAAAGATTTTTAAGTAGTAAATAAGTGAGGTGATAAATGTCTTAACTAACTTGATAGGAGGAATCCTTTCATAATGCATAGCTATTTAAATCATCATGTACATTTTAAATATCTTGCAATTATATTTGCTAATTATATTTCCATAAAACTGAAAAAAAAGAAACACATCATTGATTTAGATACTTTTTATATAATTTTATAGATATTTCAGCCATTACTCTTGTCATGGAAAATGGGTTTTTTATTCCAGGTTTTTTAATCCCAGTGGGATTCATTTGATAGAAAAGGGAGAAACCTTGGAAATCAACTAGACTCTCCTCACATTTTCAGTTCAGTTCAGTTGTTCAGTCATATCTGACTCTTTGCGACCCCATGGACTGCAGCACACCAGGCATCCCTGTCCATCACCAACTTCCAGAGCTTACTCAAACTCATGTCCATTGAGTCAGTGATGCCATCCAACCATCTCATCCTCTGTCATCCCCTTCTCTTCCCACCTTCAATCATTCCCAGCATCAGGGTCTTTTCAAATGAGTCAGTTCTTCACATTAGGTGGCCAAAATATCGGAGTTTCAGCTTTAGCATCAGTCCTTCCAATGAACATCCAGGACTGATTTCCTATAGGATGGACAGGTTGGATCTCCTTGCAGTCCAAGGGACTCTCTAGAGTCTTCTCCAACACCACAGTTCAAAAGTATCAATTCTTCAGTGCTCAGCTTTCTTTATAGTTCAACTCTGACATCCATACATGACTACTGGAAAAACCAAAGCTTTGAGTAGACAGACCTTTGTTGGCAAAGTAATGTCTCTGCTTTTTAATATTTTAGAGAGATATATATATATCTTTCTGTTTTATATATATATATACATATATATATATGTAATATTTTAGAGATATATAAATAAATCCAAGAGTGGTTATGTCACTTATCTAAACTCATAAAACTCCATGGCAAAAGCTTTGAGTAGACAGACCTTTGTTGGCAAAGTAATGTCTCTGCTTTTTAATATTTTAATATTAAAATTAATATTTAAATTTAAATATTAAATATTAAATCTAATATTAAAATTTTTAATATTTTAGATATATATATCTTTCTGTTTTATATATATATACACATAAATATATATGTGTAATATTTTAGAGATATATAAATAAATCCAAGAGTGGTTATGTCACTTATCTAAACTCATAAAACTCCATAGCAAAAGTAGAAACCAAGTTTCCTAAGTTTAACTAAACGTACATTCCAATAAACTGTACAATCTCTTTGACACTTTACTTCTCAAGTACATACAGGTTTGAGCATGAACTGTTGCAATCCTTGCTGTCTCTCATAAATCTATTGGTTGTATAACTTTAAATACGCTACAAGCATATATGACTTGTGCTTTAAGAGGCAAAACTGCAATGGACAAATAAGTGCCATACCCTAAACAGCCTGAAAGGCAGAATTCAACAGTAGATATTGACAAAGGGCACATTTCTGCTGTGGTTTCTGAAGACCTAGCAAATAGCATCTTTTTGGAATTTGCAAAAACAGAAACTGAATAGTTCAGCTATTTCTAAAAAGTCTCATTAATTTTATTTCTATTCTGTATAAGTTACACTCCTTCAATCACCAAATACATTCTCCTACATGACCATTAAGTTTCCACAGATCCTCGAATGTCTGTGTTTCTGACAATCAGTCTCTTCCTAGGTTATACAATTACCAGCAAAGCTCCTTCAGGCAGGCCCATATATCATCCACGAACTCAGCCAAATATCACATACCATATGTCAATATTTCTGCTTAGATGTCCTAAATGTATTTTCAAACAATTTTTATTTGGAAGCTAAAGTGACTCTCAGACAACATTTCGAAAATATCTCCTTTCCTCTGGGCTCTATGCCTGTGTTTATAGATGTCCCTCCATAATTGAACATAGAGAGGGAAATGTACTTTTTATGGGGGTAATTTTTTCTCTTTCCTCCCGATTTATTCATCTGGGAAGAGGAAATGAAAAAATATGAGCCATGGAGTTGAACACACTATAAACTACATCTATTTTTGGCGGGCAACAGACCTATGCACTGTCTTTAGAGTCGAGCAGGAAACACTCACCACTTGGTTTCTGCTTCGGCTAGAAGTCCATGTAGCCTATTTCTCTAAATTGACAGCACAGCGCACAAAGACAATATAGAAAACAAAGCAGATGCCAACAGCAGGGCGGACCCAAACTAATCGAATAATACTGCTATAATTTTTCAGCCTTTCCTTACAGAACTAAGCTTGCCTTCAGTGAAATCTCTTAAAATTTCAAATCCTATATACCATCTCATGGCTTCCCCGGTGGCTCAGCGGTAAAGAATCCACCCGCAATGTAGGAGATGCAGGTTCAATCCCCTGGGTCAGGAGGATCCCCAAGAAAATGGCAACCCACTCCGATATTCTTGCTGGGAAATTCCATGGACACAGGAGCCTGGCAGGCCACAGTCCACGGCATTGCAAGTGCTGGTTGGACACAACCTAGTGACTAAACAGCAAACACACCATCTCAAAGCAAGAAACAAGGACATTCCGTGAACATCTGAGGATGAGTGAACTGCAGCTCTAACTGAATGGTGAGTGCTGTTAGGGAGCAAAAGGAGGTAACATTGAGAATATAAGTTCTTAGCTCCTAAAAGCAGGTATCTGAACAAACGTTAAAAGAAATCATTTCAACAGTGTGAAATATATGCTTGGTATTTTGAAAATCAAATATTCATTTTGTGTACCCGATTATCAATTTTTTATGACTCCAAATGAAATGGAAAACAGAGTAAGGAACACGTATTCTTACTGGGAAAAAAAATCCTTTTAATTTTATAAGAGCCTAAAGAGAAGGGTGCCATAGGAGGCAGGAGTGCAGAAAGTAAGTGAGTAAGATGCAAAGGGGAGAGCTTCTCAGCTTTAAGGGATGGACTAGGTCCAAGGTCCGAGCTCAGGGAAGGAGAAAAGTACGCCTCTCCCCTGCTTACTTCCAAACCAAACTGGGTCAGAACTCACGGAAGCATCACAACTACAGCCATTCAGCTTCAAAAATGGGGAATAAATTTCTGTGAACTGGCATTTAAAACTAACCACCATGTTAAGCCTGCTTCTATGACAAATGAATTCAAAATGGTTTACAAATGAACTTTCAGAACAAAACCTTTCCCAGGTAATGGATCTCCTATAAAAAGGCAAGCAAAGGGGAAAAAAAAATGTCCCCAAAACTAATTCTCCTATGCCTAGGAAAACTTAGAGTTGTACAAAGAGACAAGTTAAAATTTAAAATTATTGCAAGCCACCAAATCATACATTTTGGGTAAAATAAATGTAGCCCTATAAATTGATGCTTTAACAAAGACTATGCTACATATTAATTTAAATGCCACTGTTCAGTAACACCATGTACATAATTGCATTTGAATTTACATAAACCATTAATGTGTTTACTGGTAAGCAGTGCTCAAAAAAAATTTTTTTAATGGGTTAAAAGTGCGATTAGGCTTTCCAATTTTAGTGACAAAATTCTTATCTATCATAATAACAAATCACTGACTGCTTGATCTCCTCATTTTAAAGTATCTTGGGGACTTCTCTGAAACTGCCTTTTTAGTCATGTGTTAGTTTATTCACGTGTTTACTATTTGCTTCTATAAGTACAGATTCTATGAGGGCAGGCACTTTGTATTGGGTACAGGCACAGAGGAGTTGCTGAGATGAATGAATGAAATGAAACTATTTTCATAGATCCATCTTATTCAAAAAAGTGTAAATGCTAAAGCTACAAATGGGATATTTAAATCTGCAGCTAATTTGTTAGAATCATGTGAAATTTGAGTTATTTCCAAATATCTTTCAATTATCAGTAAGTCATTAACTTATAAATTCAGGTAACTATCTTGATCTCTATACAAAGAAAGTCAGGTTTAACTATACATTTCTAAATATAATCCTATAAGGCAAATACTAAGGAAAACAATTCTATGCCCACTAGGTTGAAAACTAAAGGCCAACACAATCTAACAGAGAAAGCTCTTGGCTGGAGAGTCAAGAGACCAAGATTCTCATGTAAACATTTACTCACTAGTTGTGGGAGTTTGCGTGGCCATTTGACCTCTTTGAGCTAAAGTATGATCTGTAAAACATCAAGACTGGATATGATTACTAAGACCTATACTTGTTTTAAAAGTCTATCAGGACAATAAATTGTTAGCTAGAGGAAAACTGTACCATGCATATATGCATAAGAATAGTAAGCAACACATATAGTTCTTACCAAGTGCCAGGCATTCTCCTGAGCATTTACCAGTGATTAACACACAAAATCTTCACAAACAAGCCTGTGAAGGAGCCTTCATCCTCCCCATTTGCTTCTGGAAACTGAGACTAAGACAGGACAACTAGACATGAATAGTTAACAACCCCAAGTGACCCACTCCCTGCCGGCCCCTCATCCTCCTGGTCTACCACAGGCAGCTCAAAGCACGCTGGCCTTCTCCCTGGACCCAGAGCATGCAACCCTTTTCTCATCTCAGATCCTTTGCACTAGCTGTTCTCTTTGCTTGGAGGATTCTTTCCCTGATCTTTGTGTGGCTGATTCTCTCTCAATGTTTGGGTCTCCTATCAAAGGTCATTGTCCTGTCCTGATTCCTCTAACTAAAGTCATCACCACACTTAGCCACTTCTTTTTTTTCATAGTATCCAAAACCATCTGAGGTTATCTCTTTTGGTTATTTATGAATTTATTAGTGTGTTTATTATCTGTCTTCCCTAGCTATTAACAGAATATAAGTTCTACAAGGGCAGGGATTTTTAATTTTCTTCACTGTATCTTCAATACTGAGAATAGTGTAGGGTACAGAGTAGTTACTGATAACAGGAATTAAGTGGATGAGTGAATAAATGATAACATAATCAAAAACAATTTTCCTACATTCTTCTTAGTTATTCAAAAAATGTGAATGGTAAAGTGAATCACAGGATATATTGAATGCCTGCTGTGCCATTTAAGTATTTTCAGACAATGGAGGAATGAGTTTACTGACAATATTTACTAGCATTTCTCAGAATTTCTGCTTTACCGTCAACTCCTATCAAGATAATTATGTAAACATTTCTTTTTTTTAATTGAGCGTGTTCATTTCAGAGAAGAGTTCAGATCTTTTATTAAATCACCCAAGAAACTGAGTAACAATATGAGTCATCAAAAACATTGAGCTCACCAAATTCAATACTTCCAAGAAGCATTAAACTTTATATGAAAATTTATATGCTTAAAGAACATAGCACAAGTGACATGCCACACCAACCATGCTTCATGTCCTCCATGGGGAAGGTGGTATAATATCATTTTATCAATAGAGAAAAACCCTATAGAGGGAACAGTGAGCAAATCTGGAGTTCAGTCTGACTACACAGGGGGTCAGCTTAAAGAACACAGGAATCACTGGACTCAAAGGACACAGAAGAATGAAAGGTTAAGGCCTTAACTGTTCTGCAAACTCTCACCCTCACTTCCATAAATTTAAGGTAGCTTTCAAAATCTATATATTAAGAAAAAATAAAATCTCAACTAAGAGGATAAAAAAATGAAACCAAGAGAAAACAATACTAGAAGAAATTAGTGGATACCAGGACTGAAACAAATACATAAGCTTCCTGTGGATCTGGATCTTCACTAGAAGAAGGCCATATGTTGACCCTAGCTTTTCTAGAATCCAGTGCCAGGGCAGGCCTTGGGGGACAGAGCCAGGAAGTTCAGGATTCAGAAGTGGCCCCGTCAAGTACCTTATTAACAACATGAATGAGGAGGGCACATGTGACTCAGGGCAGGCATTCCTAGTTTTGAAATCCAAGAAACTCTTCTCCCATGGGTCCTCATAAAGATGGCGCTGGGTGATGAAACAAACCCAACATTCTTACACTAGATGTAGCATTATGTTTCATAAGACTGTTTCCTTATAAAATTACTCACTGTAGGCTGGGGCATTACACTAAAGAAGTAACTCAATAAAAGCAATTATATGAGGGGACAACAGCAATAAAGAAGTCAATTAATGCAGTTCTCAGCTGGACCACATACTCTTACAGTGATGTGTGTGTGTTTACAAACATACTTTTGTTCAAGTGAGTTTTTCATAAAATTGGTGCAGCAGGGACCTTAAGGTGATATTCCTTAACATGGACCTGAGGCACAAGTGTCCCATGCTTTGTCTTAGCTTGGAAACTTATACCTAAATTGGGATGGACTTTTAGAAGAGTTGGGCTTCCATGATAGCTCAGTTGGTAAAGAATCCACCTACAATGCAGGGGACCCTGGTTCGATTCCTGGATCGTGAAGATCTGCTGAAGAAGGCAAAGGCTACCCACTCCAGTATTCTGGCCTGGAGAATTCCATGGACTGTATAGTCCATGGGGTCACAAAGAATCGAACACAACTGAGCAACTTTCACTTCACTTTAGAAGAGTTGTGTGCCTGCCCAACAGTATGGAGGGTGCACAGAAAGGCTTTCTCTTCCTCTGAGAAGATGTAAGATATTCCTAGGGATGTAATTTTGCATATGCAGATGAAGGGACCAAAAGTTCCCCAAAGTTCTGCAGCAGAAGGTTGTGAGTGTATGCTCAGTAGTGTCCAACTCTTTGCAACCCCATGGACTATAGCCTCCTAGGCCCCTCTGTCCATGGGATTACCCAGGCAAGAATGAAAGAGTAGATGGTTGCAAAAAGAGTTAGCCTGAAAATAAAGGTTGTTGTTGTTCAGTTGCTAAGTCGTGTCCAACTCTTCGCCACCTCATGGACTGCAGCATGCCAAGCATCCTTGTTCCTCAATATCTCCCAGAGTTTGCCCAAGTTCATGTCCACTGAATCAGTGATGCCATCCAATCATCTCATCCTCTGTCACCCTCTTCTCCTTCTGCCTTCAATCTTTCCCAGCATCACACCTACTCCTTGGTCATATTTTTTTTTTTAAGTATCAGGAAAGTACCCTTAGAGTAGATAATCTTGAATAGCAGGCTGCTCTGTAGAGCACTGTTTACAAAATACACGCCAGGAGAACTAAATGAGCGAACTTACCACATAAGATCATAAATTATAAGGCAGTTGAATGGATAGCTTGGGCTTCCCAGGTGGCTCAGCAGTAAATAATCTGCCTGCCAATGCAGGAGCCACAGGAAATGTAGGTTCCATCCCTGGGCCACAAAGATCCACTGGAGGAGGAACTGGCAACCCATTCCAGTATTCTTGCCTGGAAAATTTTGTGGACAGAGGAGCCTGGCGGGCTGCAGTCCATGGGGTCACAAAGCATGGGACACTACTGAATGACTGAGCACATATGCACGCACGTGGATAACTTGCCAAGTTATTGACTTTTGTTTTGGAGTGGTGCACCTAAACCTTCTGCCTGGCAACAAACAGCATGGCTAGGTGTCTACTAAGGCCACTGCGTTCACGGTACTTACACTATGCACTCTTACAGAAAATAAGGTTATCTCTCTGCTTTGTTATAATACTCTAAGAGAATATTACATACATTTAATGTATTTACATGGTTTATTATATTTATATATTAACTTAGATGAAATATATTATAATAAATATTCAATATTTAGCATATAATTCTTAAAAAAATAGAACTTCTGAACTCTTCTCTAGGAATCTCACGCAGGATGTTGCTTACATTATCCTCTTAATGAGAAACCTTGCAAGAAATTTCTTTCTGGGATTAGTATACAAAATAATTGTACCTCTTAAACAATAGGTCTATTTTTAAAACGCATGAACTCTGTGAACTATGGAATTTTTCAGGTTACAATTTTTCAGTCAATTGTTGAAAAGTTTAGTGCTGATTTTTGGTCGATTAATACTTAAGGCAGTGTAGAGATTTCTATAACACTCATTTAATAACCTTATCATTGTTTATCTTTAACTTTAAAAGTTTAAATCATTTTTAATTTATTCTGAGTCTTATGTTTTATTTTCTTGTTGTGTTTAAAGTCTCCTTTAAGTCTACAGTAGTATAATGGACTTGTCAAAACCTGTTTCGTTTTCAGGAAAAATACGGGATTGAATACCTGTTTTATTGAAAAAAAAAGAAAACAGAGCTGGTGTACATTTTTAATCAGATGACTAAACCATATTTAACCATATAATTAGTCTAACATTTGGAGGAGGAGAAAATAAATAAACCATGTGCTTAGTTGCTCAGTCATGTCTGACTGTTTGCAACCCCATGAACTGCAGCCCACCAGGCTCCTCTATCCATAGGGATTCTCCAGGCAAGAATACTGCAGTGGGTTGCTATGCCCTCCTCCAGGGAACCTTCCCAACCCAAGGATCAAACCCAGGTGTGCTGCATTGCAGGGAGATTATTCACTGTCTGAACCACCAGGGAAGCCCAAGAATACTGGCATGGGGAGCCTATCACTTCTCAAGGGATCTTCCCAACCCAGGAATCAAACCGGGGTCTCCTGCATTGCAGGTGGATTCTTTACCAGCTGAGCTACCAGACAAGCCCCAAAATGGACTTGTCTATTATTAGTTTGGAATGGAATTAGTGATGTGGGCATCATTCCCAAATATCCTTAGAAGTTTAAAAGTAAAATTAAATTGATTTCTCTTAAGGTGTTGAGAGTTTTGAGGAAGAAGGAGGGGCTGCTGCTACTGTTGTTTTATCTAAAACTATTTGTGAAAAGTCTAATTGTGAGTTGGAACTAAATTAAAAAATGTTAGTACATATATAAATTAGTCTCATGTTATGGGACTTCCTAAATCATTTGTTATAGAATTTGAATCATTTGTGTAAGTATTTACTTTTAATATCTTCATTATTTTACACTATATCATGCAGAAGTAATTTTATTCAACTATTACATACATTTCAAAATTCTCAAGAGATTTGTCATAATCTTATTAAATGTTTTGGCAGTCACCAGAACACAGTAGGATGAATTTAACAAAAATATGAATATGCTGATTTTTTTTAAAGTCTTACAATATTTTGTAACTCAAGTACTCCAATTTACTCACAGTTTGAATAGGAAGAGTGTGAATAGAAGATTTCACAAAAGTTTAACAGGAATAGTTTAAATAAAAATATTCAAACAAATTCCTTAAATTTCAATCCCCAAATTTCCAATATAGCCATATTTTTAAGTGTTGATAGCAGCATCAATTTTCTATTTCAATGTTTTTATAACAAATATTGAATAACATATAATGGTTTTGTCTAGTTACATATGCTCCATCACTTTAAGATTTTATTTTTTACTTCCATCAAACACTTGGTATACCATTTTCTTTACTGTCAAATACAGTTTTCAAGTATGTTGAATGACATATGCAGATATGTAGATATTTTCAATTCAGAAGATGAGGTAATAAGAGAAAAAAATTTGGGTGAAACTGTCCTTCAAATTAAAAATGTGCTGAACAATCACTATACAAACATTTTGGTAAAGACAGAAATTGGTAGAGAATAAAAAGCAAATGCAAATGAACAGAATTAAATTGGGAGAGAAAATTAATCTGTTTAACCAAATATGCTTGAACTTCTAAGAAGCAAGTGTGGGGTCTCTTTAGGCCTTCTAACAGCTAAGAGGTGGCATAGAAATAATTTCATTAGTAAAACCAAGCTTTAGGCAGCAAAATATTCTTTGCTTTTTTTCATGGTAACAAGAACAGCCAGGTATGATTTTCAGTTCAGTTCAGTCGCTCAGTCATGTCCAACTCTTTGCAACCCCATGAATTGCAGCACGCCAGGCCTCCCTGTCCATCACCAACTCCCGGAGTTCACTGAGACTCACGTCCATTGAGTCAGTGATGCCATCCAGCCATCTCATCCTCTGTCGTCCCCTTCTCCTCCTGCCCCCAATCCCTCCCAGCATCAGAGTCTTTTCCAATGAGTCAACTCTTCGCATGAGGCGGCCAAAGTACTGGAGTTTCAGCTTTAGCATCATTCCTTCCAAAGAAATCCCAGGGCTGATCTCCTTCAGAATGGACTGGTTGGATCTCCTTGCAGTCCAAGGGACTCTCAAGAGTCTTCTCCAACACCACAGTTCAAAAGCATCAATTCTTCGGTATGATTTTAAGATGAGACTAATTCCACAATCGTATATAAAAAATCAGGTGCATTGCCTTCTATCACATTTTATCTAGTACACAAAAATTTGTGCTCTAGTTTAGGACGTTGACACAGAAGTTTTCTACATTTTCCTCATTGCTTGTTTGTGTTAAATCCTAAGCTTATACAAGAACAACATGGTTTTAAAAAATCAAGACTTTTTTGGGTAGTCCTAGGACAACTTGAACACAAGCAGTAAATTTGGTCTTTGTGATCCCAGTAGTCAGTAGAATGAACCTTATGCAAATACAGGCCTGAGAAAGTGAAATTATCAACCACATACAAAGGAAGGGACACCTTGAATGTCATTTGAGATACAGGCACTCTTAAGTATACAGCTTAAAAGCCCTTTAAAAATAAAATTTACTGTCATATTTTACTGTAATCACTGTCATCAAAATTGGCAAATGGTGTTAAAATAATGGACTTGCTCCAGCACCATTAATATAACTTTGAGTATAAACAGCAACTGAATTTTCCCATCGTCTCAAAAACTATGCACCTTTTGCTTAGGACCTGAATTAATTACTTGAAGACTGTTGGATATAGTACATATGTTATTAACCTTTAGCAAAAAGCTATGCAACAACACAAGGACCACCTTTACAAATAAACAAAGAGTAAAAAAAAATAAGTATTAAAATAAAATAAAATAAGTATTAAAAAAGCAAAAACTAAAAAATCAAGCTCCAGTTTTGTTTTGGTTTTACTAACAGACGATTCATCTTTCAAATGAATTCCATAGTTCTAGGTCTCTAACTAGATAGTTTTATGATCTTAACCAAAAAAACTACTTACTTTATCTTATTCTCACTTTCCTTGACTCTAGGATATTCAAGAAAACAAGTCCAGAGATGGAAAAACATTAGTTTTCAAAGTTTTGTCCTCAGAGAAATGAGATTTAAGAAAATATTTCCCAAAGGAGGAGGAAAAGAGCAGGTGTTCTAGAAATGAGCAAAATAAGTGCATTTAGGGGAGTGGACAAAAATAGTGAAAAAAGGAGCAACCCAGATGACAGAAGACAACCCAGAATCAAAGCCACAAAAGACATTGTTTCAGGAAAACTCACTGTGATCTAAAACATGAACATCTACAGAGATGCTATAGAGAATGAACACTGAGCAAAGGCCATCACATATGGTTAAAAGAACGTGTGAATGGCATTCTAGAACAGTCTCAGGGAAGACACAGAATTAATTCAAGTCATAAGGATACAGAGTAGACACGTAGATGAGAAATGCTGACCATGCATTCTAAAATTGTGGTCGTAAAAGACGGAAATGCCAGAGCAGCAGCCACACATATGATAATGATAAAAACATCATTATATTATTCTCAACTCTCCTCAGTTTTAGGAATATTCATCTTTGCCGGATGATTTATCAGTTATTTATTTCGAAGACTTTTTTTCACTTAATTACTATTCTTAATATGATATTCTATGTTATTTAAAATCTGCAAAGGGGCCTATTTAAATAGATTTAGTGCAAATTCCAAAATAATGGGACACTTTAAAAAGAGGACTTGAGCTACTTTCATTTAAAGGCAGGTCAACAATTCTGATTATCATGTAACAAATAACTAGTACAGGTATATACTAGTTAAATACTCTTCACAATTAATTCTATGATGTTGTATAAAGTATTGTGTTTACATTCTATTTTTAAAACTCGAGTTACATGTACTTCTACTGAATTACTGCAATAAATTCAAATGAGATTAAATAGTACACTATAAATAAAATCTAAAGAATATTAAAATTCACTTAAAAGACACTATGCAGTACAGTAAATAATATTCCTTTCTAAATGTAATACTACACTTAGAAAAAGGATTAATAAGAAATAGTCCTAAGATATCTCTAAGGTGTCTCTGGCATGCTTACTATGTGATCCTGTGGTTTCTAGTTTCCCCCTGTAGAAATTTTAAGAGAGCCCCAAAGTGGTGTCACTGGTTATTGAATGGCTTTTTCATTCAATTAATAGTCACATTATCACTGTTAATATACACTGAGATCCAACACTATAAGACAAATATATAATATTCTGCATTTGATTGTTATGGAAGGGTGGGGAGAAGGGCATGGTGGGTAGGCAAAAGAAAGCACTGAAAAAGGTAAACTATCAGTCGTTACAGGGAAAGGTAAATTATAGTTGCCTGAGACATTTGTTGCTAATTATAACAATCGTCTTCCTAGACCACAGGAGGATAATGATACTCAATCAAGAGCAAGTACTCACAATTTCCTCCCCAGGCTCCCCGGCCCCATCTGATTCAGTGTCTCTGTCCTTCTCCAAGTGGGATCAGATTGTTCTTTCTTGAATTAGTTCTAAACCATCCTTTAACCCTTTGTCCCGCCCATTATCAAAGAGCTCTTTGTCTTGAGCAACCTAACTGTGAAAAAAATGACAAACTAAGAAAGGAAGGAATGCCATCGATTCAAACTAGGAAGATACACATGAAGAATAAAAGCAAAATATATACATCTGAAAACCAACACGTTTGCCACAGAAGTAAATAAAATATAATAAAAGAATAGTTATAATTTTCTTTATGCTACGTTGAATCATTCTTAAGGCATGTTACACAAGAGCATTTCTAAACTGTCCTTAATTTTCCAGTACAATTTTCATATACTTTTATTTGCATGTGAAATTTATTTACTCAAAATATACACTCAATTGTCTTTTTTTTTTTTTACAATAAAAGCAATTACTTAAGTACACAAATAAATACAAATTAGCTGGATACTTGTATAAGGCATCAAACACCATGTTATATAATATTAGAAATATATAAACTAGAAAAAACTGTGTGCTCTGATTTGGGGCTGACAAATTATCAACAGACACTGACCACCTAAAGAAATAGATGATAAATGCTGACCAAGTGTTCTCAATCTTTAGTAGGATAGACCAAGATGAAGTTTAAACCGTAGGTGGTGCAAATTTGAGAATGAAAAAGAAATACTGATATGCTGGAAAAATCTGGAAAAGTAGTTAGGGGATTTAGCTCAGTCTGTAAGAATAAATGAAATAGCCATTAATTATCACTACCACCTCCATCAATCACTGCCATTGTTGTCATCATCATCATCATCATCAATATTTTCAAAATCCCTAAAGAGTCTCTGTTACCATAAAAAAATCTCCATACACTGGGCAATTTATTGGCTGTCAATTCCAAATCCACTCTTCTTTGCCCACTCTCTGAGAATGGAGCTTTAAATATTTCTCCTTAGCAGCAAGCATGATCATTAGCTTTGTGAACAGAAGGTACTGGAGGACATTACAAAGGAGGGACTTGTCTTTTCCTACTTCCTGGTGAGAGTCAGTGTTTTATGTATATTTTCACATGTTTAAGGAAACACTATGCTGGAGACATGGGCAAATCCAGGTTGTGGGACTCCAAGCATTTTCAGGAGATTCCACTAAAAGGATAAAACCAAATTATGGATATAAGATTGAGTATTTATTTGGGATAAAAATAAACGGCAACAGATTTCAACATAGAAAAACTGACATACCACAAACATTATAAACCAAAGGAGAGCAAACATTTCTATTCATAACCTGACAGACCCACCTCTACAATAAGTTATGCCTACAATTTTAGCTTCAACCTCTTTGTCCCTTTTGCAAAGATGCTAAATAACTAATTCAGTCTCATTGAGCATAGTTAGCCAAAATTTATTTTCTTTCACTATTGATAGTTTTTCAATGATTTTTAGCTTCTTGATGCATTATTAGCAAATTGAAATAGAAGTTTTTGTTGATAACTTGGAAAAACTCTCTCAAGCCTTGTTCATGTGAGTTAACAGCCGAAGTCCTAAATCTAAATATTTATTTAATATAAACCTTATTTCTCCTCCATTAGCCACATAGTCCACACTCAGCACCCCAGGATATGTTCATTTGGCCCTGATCCTTCCTATCCAGATGCTAGTGAAAGCAGATTTCAGCAGAAATAATTCCAGAAACCATTCCTAAACCAGGATGACCAGCAGTGATTTAACTATGCATGAAAGTGACCATGAATCCCATAAACTGATCCCAAGGTACCAAAATAATATTTGACATAAAGAAACATCTAGAGGTAACATATACATTATCCTGATAGTATATTATAGGTATACACACGTATCAAACAGCAAATTGTACAGTTTAAATATGTGCAGTTTACTGTATACTGAATACAAATTTGTTCTCTTAAGTAATGTATCAGTAAGAATCTCATCAGGCAACATAAAACACATGATGATTTGAGCAGAGAAGGTTTGATATAAAGAATACTTAACTAGTGAGTTTGTGAGTTCTCCCCCCTATAGTGCAAGAGGTCACTCTATGTTGTATGAATGCATGGCATGATACAACTGATTTCATAAGAGTCTTCTATCAGTAAAGTCTGCATTAACTATAAAAAGGAATGTGTGTGCGTGTGTGTGTTGGTCAGTCGTGTCAGACTCTTTGTGACCCCACAGACTGTAGCCTGCCAGGCTCCTCTGTCCATGGAATTTTCCAGGCAAGAATACTGGAGTGGGTAGCGGTTCCCTTTTCCAGGTGATCTTCCCAACCAAGGGATTGAACCCGGGTCTCCTGCATTGCAGGCCTATTCTTTATGGTCTGAGCCACCAGGAAAGCCCATAAAATAGTGAACTATAATGAAGAGTAATAATAAAGATATAAACAAAGCTCTAAAGGATAATATAAACTTGAGGGAGAGTACTCAAAGAGGAATGCAATTGGAAGGGGTGCCCTTCTCAAGGTTGAATTAAGACCTTATTAGAAAAGTTGGTCTTGCAGCCCACCACATAACAGGGAAGTTCACTGCATTGGCTATACCTGAACTGGTCCACAGGTGCAGAGCATGCAGAAAAAAAAGAAGGTAAATTAAAAACCTCTCCCAGCTGCAGGTGAAACCACACAGCACAGAAAGAGTCAAGGTGACTGGAGCACACTCGCTGTGGTGTGGTATCAGCCAGGAGTAACAGCGTCAGTGACAGGAGGACTGCGAGAAACAATCCGACAGGGTGCAGATGGGTCAGGGCCGTGGGATATTGTGCAGAGGACTGGAGTATGGGAAGTCTGTTGACCAGAAGGACAGAGCAACACCTGAGCATGTGGTGTCCGAGTCAGCTGGGCCCCAGTGAGTGCTGTGGCCAGGGCGGTGAGCTCACAGAGGGACTGAGCGCTCGGGATGCGTCAGTGCCCTGCTGACAGCCATGCAGCTGGGGCAAAGAAGTGGCAGAACAGCAGCAAAGCTGGAACTAAGCCTGAAACTGGAAAGATCTGCAATGAGATCCATAACCTAACGAGTAAGCTTGTCACAGGTATAGTTGTAGATATATGTGTACGTGCATGCATAAATGCATATGCATTTACATAAAATCTCTCTTTCAGGGAACAGTACTTTCACATACACAGCAGTGTGTGTCCCTTCCTCACGACTCAGTTCTCCCACAGGGGGACACAGGAGAATGTCACACATTCTGTTGCCACATGTGGAAATCGTTCCCAATGAGAATAGGGTGTGATGTGGCAGAGCCCATGTACCCTAGGCATAAAAATGAGTTTTGCACCACAGGATGGGCACTCCAACATTATGAAACTTAGAGCTTACAGAGGACTGTTGGCATACCTGCCATGCTCCTCTTTAGAGAAACCTTTGCTCCAGAATATAAGCAAATGCTCTCTAAGGATTCCATCCTCTCCCCTCTACATTACCACCCTGTAACACAAACAAATATAAACAAATGGGTCTGCAGAGATCAATTATGTGTCTCTCTCCAGATGCCTTTATCTTCATGGCTCTATTCAGTCATCCTTCAACCCAGGTGCCAATGTTTTTTGCTCAAAACCACTAACTTGAGAATATACATAGAATACTGACTCCCACCAGAAAGAAGGAAGACAAGTCCCTCCTCTATAATGTTCTCCAGTGCCTTCTACTGACAAAGCTTATTATCCTGCTTGCTGCAAGGGAGACAGGCTTAAAGCTCCATTATAACAGAGCAGGGGCTTCCCAGGTGGGCTCAGTGGTCAAGAATCTCAGGACACGCAGGTTTGATCTCTGGGTCAGGAAGATCCCTTAGAGAAGGAAATGACAACTGACTCCAGTATTGTTGCCTGGGAAATCCCATGGACACAGGAGCCTGGTGGACTGCAGTTCATGGGGTAGCAAAAGAGTTGGTAATGATTTACCAACTAGACAACAGATCACAGAGCAGGTAAAGAGTGGATCTGGAGCTGAGAGGTAATAAACTGATAACTAAAATAGCTAATAAAGGAATGTTGTAAACTTTATGCCTATAAATCTGACAACTAGATGAAAATGACAAATCCCTTCAAAGACATAAACTACTAAAGCTTACTCAAGAGGATACAGATAATCTAACACTATTTATTAAGAAGTTGCATTTGTAATTTAAAATCTTCCCACCAAAAAATCTCTATGTATAGATGGCTTTTGGGGCTTCCCTGGTGGCTCAGATGGTAAAGAATCTGCCTGCAGTGTGGGAGACCTGGGTTTGATCGCTGGGTTGGGAATATCCCCTGGAGAAGGACATGGCAACCACTCCAGTATTCTTATCTGGAGAATCCCCATGGACAGAGGAGCCTGGTGGGCTACAGTCCATGGGGTGTCAAAGAGTCAGGCACGACTGAGTGACTAAGCACACAGATGGCTTTATTGGTCAATTCTTTCTTTACTAATTTATAACTAACATATAATATTATATTAATGTCTGATATACAACACAGTAGTTATTTTTTATATTTGATATTATCATACATTATGAAATGATCATGATGATAAGCCTAGTTACCACCTGTCATTTCATTGGTCAATTCAATCAAACACTGAAGAAAGAAAGAAATTCTACACAACTTCTAGAAATTTGAAGGTATTATTCTTATCAAGGGCTCAACTCCATGGACTATACAGCCCACGAGGCTCCTCTGTCCATGGTATTTTCAGCCAAGAATACTGGAATAGGTTGCCATTTCCTCCACCAGGGGATATTCCTGACCCAGGGATCGAACCTGCATCCCCTCTGCCTTCTACATTGGCAGCAGGGTTCTTTACCATTTGAGTCACCACCACTAAGTGAAGAGAAGGTAGTACCTCCCAGTTCATTCTGTAATAGCATTACTCTAAATCCCAAATTAGACAAACACAAGAAAAATAACTACAGAGCAGCATCCCTCATGAACACAGGTGCAAAAAAAAAAAAAAAAAATTCGCAAATCAAATCCAGTGATATATAATTTTAAAAATATAATGCATTATAACCAAATGAGATTTATCCCAGGAATACCAGTCTGGTTTCACACTGAAAATCAGTCAATATCATTCACCATGTAAAGTGACGTGTAAGTCACTCAGTCGTATCCAACTCTTTGCGATCCCATGTAGCCCATCAGGTTCCTCTGTCCGTGGAATTCTCCAGGCAAGAATACTAGAGTGGGTTGCCATTCCCTTCTCCAGGAGATCTTCCAGACCCAGCAATCCAACCCGAGTCTCCTGCATTGCAGGCAGACTCTACCGACTGAACCACCAGGGAAGCTTTAGCTGATTTAAACACACACCCACACACAATTATAAATAGATGGAACAATTTTTTAGCAAAATCCAAATCCATCCCTAAAAAAAAAAAACTTTCAGGAAAGTAGCATTTCTGAAAAGGAAACTTTTTCAACAAGATAATGGACATCTACAAAAATGTACACTTAATATCCTCAGTTCAGTAATATCCTACTTAGTGGTAGAATACTAAGTGCTTTTTCTGTTAAAATCTTGAACAAAGAAATTATGTCTGTTTTTACCACATCTACTCATTATTTTACTGAAGTGCTAAGTCAATGTAATAAGACAAGAAAAACAAAATGAAAATCATCCAGATTGGAAACAAAGAACTTAAAGTGTCAATATTTGCAAATGACACAATCACCCACAAAGAAAACCTTATGAAATCTACTCCCCAAATCTACTAAAACTAAAAATTGAGTGTAACACAGTCATGAGATCCTAGATCAATACTTAAATATTAAGAGTATTTTTATAGCTTAGTAATGAATAATCAGTTGAAATTGAAAGAATATCATTTGCATCAGAGTCAAAAATACAAAATATTAAAGTATAAACATGACAAAATGTGTACTTGGCCTATACAATGAAAACTACAGAACTCTGCAGAGAGAAAATTTAAAAAAACCTAAGTAAATGAAGTGATATACTGTGATCATAAATCAGGAAAGACAATTTAAGATAGCAATTCTCTATAAATCGATTGAGAGATTCAATGCAGTCCCAATAAAAATCTCAGCAGGTTTTCTTGGAGAAATTGACAAGCTATTTCTAAGATTCATATGAAAATTCAAAACACCTAAAATTTTATTAGCTAAATTCAAGACTCATTATAAAACTGCAGCAATCCAGACTGTGTGGTATTAGCAAACAAAGAACTATATCAGTGAAACAAAATAGCTACTTCAAAAATAAACCCACAGGAGCTCCCTGGTGGTCTAATGGCTAGGACTCGGTTCTTTCACTGCCTTGGCCAGAGTTCAATCCCTGGGTGGAAAACTAAGATCTTGCTAGTGGCATGGCCAAATATTAATAAATAAATCAAAATACCCCCAAACATATGTGGGCAATTTACTTTTAACAGTTGCAAGGGGAAGAAAGGGAAGTTTTTCAATAGTGCTAGAAGAATTGGATATACACAATGATAAAAAATGGAAACCTTAAAAAAAAAAAAACTTCTGACCTATCCTTCATACCACATATGAGTTTGTGGAGAAATTACAAAAAGAGACAAGGAAACTTTTGAGGGTGATGTTATGGGTTTTGGTGAGGGCATACACCACATACACATACACACATCAGAACAGCAACTTGTATGCTTAAAATATGTACCATTTGTTGCATATCAATTATACTTCAATAAAGCTGTTTTAAAAAACTAATACATTATCTATTATTATCAATTACTTAAATGTCTTTTTAATACACACATTCACATACACAAGTATATGTTAGATATATTTAACAGACACTTGGATTCATAAAAGAGAACAGCTATTATCACTGTTTGCTGTTTCTAGTCACAAGTTTACATTAAGCACTTTATGAAAGATGAAACACTTCCACATGTGGAAAGACTGTTCCAAACGAAAAAGCACTGTTTTCGTGGAAACCAAGAAGAGATTTTGTGTGCTTGGACTTACTTTCCTTGTTGCTTGGCTTCATTTAGTTGGTGAGAACAACAAATCTGACTGACCACCAAAGAATTCCTATCATCAACAAGAGATGCCCACACAGTTGTTCTTGTTGAGGATCAGCCAGGACCTTGACCCAAGTTTCAGAAATATAAACTCCCATAACTTGATCTCTGCCATAAGGATATGTAAAACAGTAGAATACAGCACACTCTCAACTCTAAGGGATTTTAGATTGCTTCTATATTATAAGTGAAGAAATGGAGGCCAAGAAAGATGAAATTATTTATCCACATCTTGGTAAAGGCAGTTAAATCGAGAATCCCATGTTTGCTGTGATCAAATCCTGTGCTTTTTTCTTAGTATCCAGCACCATCCTCTGAGTATTTCCCTCGTAAAACACCCATTAATCATATTCTTTATAAAAATCATCTTTTTACATTTTGCTTAAATATTTTTGTTTAAGTACAATGAAAAATATTCAGGCAATCTTTTCTTTTGTCAAGCCCATCTGCAAACTCCAGATATGACCTTTTGGAAAAATAGCTATTTAATTTATATACACTGAGGACAATGTCCCCTGATTTTGTTCCTATCTCCTTGTAACTCATTTTTCATTATCTGTGGTGAAGACAATAGTCTCTGTCCTTCATTTGGAATAACTGTTTTGAAATCCTCTTTTAAAACAAAAGTATCAGGTTAAGAGTAGTTTCTGTAACAGTAAACTCTTTAAATACAAGAAAAATATGCAAAATCCCAAGGACCTCTTAATCATATTACTACAATCTAGGTAGAATTAAATTAATTTAATTTCATATTTAAATATTCACTTTTTTCTTTCTGATTTCAAAAGTATTTCCTGTTCATGAAAAAAAACTACAGAAAACAGAGAAAAGCTTTAAAAAGATAAAAACCACCCATAAACTCACCAACCAGGTATAGCCATTATTAGTATTTGGCATTTTTTCAATTTTATAAATAGACATATAACTAAAGATGTTTAATTAACTAAAGAGGTATAGACATAGCTATAAAGACAAAAGCAGTGTCACAAATAAATTTAGTATATTCTCAATTACTGCATTATAAACCTTTCCTCATTACTAAAATTATTTGCAATATTTTTCTTAGGAAATGCTTATTATTCAGTCATTACTACAGTCGAGCAATTTGTAGTATAGCAATAATATGATACTGTACCATACCAGTTACTATATAGTATATAATATACTATATCAAAAGTATAAATTACTATATTATTATTTCTTCTCTCATTACTGGATATAGAAGTAATTTTAAGCTGTTTATATACATGTTAATCTTCATCAGCATTTCCGATTTTTCTCATAGGACATATTTCTGGAAAGTTGACATTAAGTTTAAAAGTTAAAAATTGACCAAATGTAGATGATCATATAAGCTAATTCAAGGTTACATAAAGTTCTTCTTTAAAAAGACTGTGTGCCAAGTGCACTTGGAAAGTAAGAAGGGAATGCATATAAAATGTCTTTTTCCATGCATAAGCATCCAGCAGGAATAGTAGCTATCTAATTTTAAACATTTTGCTTTATTTCCCTTTACAGTAATAGTGGAATAATATTTGCACACAAATTCCCAGTATCTGGACATTATGGTGGATTTGAAACTGAAAAACTGTCACTGCCTAAAAGACTAGTTCCTAGAAGATCTATTTAAGATAAATTTTTAATAAAGGCATAAGCGTATGGTGTCACCATGGTGATAAAAGGAAGCTGGGAATACCATCTGATAGAATATAGGTTGAATTAAAAAATAGGCTGGTGATACAGCAGAAGTTCAGCCAAAGAAAGGATCAGAAGTAAGAGCAGAGGGTTTCTCTAATGAAGGAAAAATAAAGAATTACTGAAGTATTAGTTTTCGATTAAATCATGTGAGTGCCACATTTAGTTTTCTTTCTCTGCTTGTGTCTACTCATCAAACCCTTGGGCTACAGAATCAGTCCATAGTACCCCGTCCTAGCAATCAGTGGGCAGATCTCAAAAACAAGAGACAAAACGGTCCTTTCCAAGAACGCTTCTTACAGGGTACCACAGGGCTTTATTGTTGCTGGACGCTAATTCTCTCAGGGCAAGGGGAGGGAAGGGTGAGCGGATGCTTCACCTCAAGCTGTTGGCAACAACCAGACATTCTCAAGGTATAATGAGAACACTGCCTGAGAAGATAGAACAAAAGGGGCTTTAAAAAAAAACAAAACGATTCTTTCCCCCTGTTATTCCTGGGGCTGAGTATCTGCATGGATGCTGTTTAGGCATAATAAGCTGGAGAAAATATTCATTCTTGTTTTTGCTCTCCTTAGATGAGAAGGTAGAAGAAAAGGGTGGAAAGAACACGGACCCCCGCCCCCACTCTGTAGAAATGTGACATCAGGACAAAGGCACTTAATTTCCCTCTTAGCTTCATCAGTCAAACAAGGTTAATGCCTCACAGAGTTGTTGGGAGGATTAAAGACCCTGATAGAGCACTTAGCACATAATAAACACTAGGATGAATTTCAGTATTTATTATTATTGGTGTTATTTATGGATTAGCTTGGGAGATGCAAACATTTCCTAAGTATCATTAATCTGCATTCATATGGTACGAAGTGGGCCAAAACAGAAAACAACACGATAATTATTGGGAGAAAAGAAAGATTTTTAGGTTTGTCAGTGCCCTTTGATTGTCCTTAAATATTTCAATGAACCGTGTTCTAAATATACCTGCCAGTATATACATCAACTTGCAGGATGAGAATTCCACTGAGATTACATTTCCACTCCTGAAATTGTGCTACCTTAGCTTAAGAGATAAATAAGGCCAGACTTTTGTTCAAGATGATACCAGCACTTCCCACACATTAACGTTCATATGATATCACCTAAGGATCTTATTAAAACACAGATTTCTATTCAGTGGGTTTGGGGTGGGTCTTGAATTTCTGCATCTCTAACAAGCTTACAGGGAAGGCTGATGCACTAGCCTATACCACACACTGGGGCAAGGGAATAAACCAGTAGTTCTCAACAGGGGGTGATTTTGTATACTCCCATGGAGTACTTGGCAACACCCAGAGACACGTTTGCTTATCACAAATGAGGAGAGACATCCAGAGGGTAAAGGCCAGGAAGGCTGCTAAACATTCCACAATGTACAGGGCAGCCCTCGTCCTAAAGAATTGTTGGGCTCAAAATTCAGTAATACCCAAATATCAATGGAGCCCTGGACTAAACAAATCTTCACCACTTACTGTAAACCATTTGTTGTTGCTGTTTAGCCATTAAGTCATATCTGACTCTTTACCATCTGAGCAACCAGGGTAGCCCTTTTTTATTCATACCTAGATTCAGAAGTCAAAAAGAAGGAAATTGGGGGACTAGAAATATTAAAAGTGTGTTCATGCATCAATAACAACAACAATGAAAACCATATAGCCTACAATGGGTCACCCCAACAGCATACCCTTCACAGTTAAAAGAGTTATACTTCTGGCATGGAGACTGATAGTTTTGAAGCCACAGATCCTGGACATGAATGGGGAGTGGTCATGAGGTCCATGAATCTGTCTGCCCTGAATAGACACAGGTAGCGGCCTGGAGATAGCAAGTGATTGAAAGGGTGGAGCCTATATTCCCACTACCTGCAGAGACAAAGGCCAAACCCCATCCTGTAAAAATGGCTCTACAATCTAGGCATGAGCATACTGCTTCAAACTGCCCTTTTCTAAACTAATATTTTCCTCTACTGGCATCTGACAAACTATTGTTTGACAAACAAAGTTTTGATTGATTAGGATGGAATCCATCAACATGCTTATGAGTGGACATTTAAAATTTTTTCTTCTAGGTTCATCAAACAGTTTATTTGTATAAGTTGCCTTCAGGATTGCACAAAGATACTTTCATTAGCAGAACTATAATCAACACCAGCTGTATTCAGAATTTAATTGACCCACTTGGCCAATCATCATGTAACAAAATAATTTCTCTTAGAGCAAGAGAAAGATAAAAGACAGAGGTTGGAGTTTAAATAGAAGACAATTCAAAATTATAGAGAAGGTTTATCATTTCTCAATGGTATATCCAAGGTTTCTTGGAAAGAAAATGAGCTAGTCTTCTAAACGCAAAATGAAACTCATGAAAGCCTTCAGGCCACCATACATTGGAGAACACTTATCTGATATCATGGTACTTATGGGTCATTCAAACATGACAGTCCAAAAACTGGATAACAAGCTCCCTGTCTCAGTCTCCCCATCAGGAATATAAGGTATTTTCCTAGTGTTTGATGGCTGGTGGAATTAGAGGAATAAATGCCATCACTGGCTCGATGGACATGTGTTTGAGCAAGATCTGGGAGTTGGTGATGGGCAGGGAAGCCTGGCATGCTGCAGTCCATGGGGTCAGAAAGAGTCAGACACGACTGAGTGACTGAACTGAACTGAACTAAGAGGAATAAAAATGAACTAGTCCACACACAACCTAGGAGATGGTGGACACCAATCAACTGTCAACCTTTTGGAGGCAGCTATACTTTTTTTCTTTTTTTTAACTTAAGATCAAAATATCTTTTAAATAGCTTCAAACAAAGGAGAATATCAATGGAGTTCAGAAAGCAGGAAACTAATCTTATTTGTCTGTATATGTGTGTGTGTGTGCTGAATCCAAAATTTGAAGACTTTATCGATATAGATTAACTTCAATAAGGTCTAGAAAACACGAAAATATTATCTCTCACATTTGCTCTGACCTTTCTCCAATTTCCAAGTCAGTTAATCAGTGTTAATAAGCACATATTCTGTTGCATAATAGGATCAGGTCTGTAAGCAAATGTTATGTTGGGAAAAGGCCTGAATTCCTTTTAAATGACACAGAATGCAGGTCCTGGGAGTGAATCATCTGTGATGATTTTTTTTAATCTACTGAAAGGGAGTGAAAAGGCCTCGGAGAAACTGTGTTGTCTTTACTCTGCCCTGTGTTGTGTAAGGAGGATGCAGAAACAGGCTTATTTTAACATGTTTTATGAGCTTACTCCTATCGGCCAATAACAGCTATGGGGGGTCTTCTGTGAAATTTATCCAAACCTCACAACAGAGGAAATGAAGAGATCTCCACACTGTTAAATGTGCCTCTCTTCTCACATGACACTGACACAGCCTTGAAGAACTGGTCAAATTTAAGCCCAGTCACAGAATTTGGGGACTGTGAAGACCCTCCTCCCCCAGTGGAGGCAGAAACACTTCTCCAAAGAAGGAGACTCTCTCAACTCGTTATTAAATCTGTTTGTCCATCAACCCATCCGTACCTGGCTCTCCTGTAATTAAACCGAATGACTTGGGACTCAGTCTAAGGCTATCGACAAATGCTAAATGAATTCCATACATGGTCTTGGTAGGAGAATGTGGATCTTTTAAAAAGAACAATTATCATGAGGTGGCCTCACCATATATACAAGCTCAGAGTGAAAGCAGGTTCAGAGCTGTGTGTCAACACCAACCATTGTTCCTATTAGGGTCCAATTTTCACGATATTTTTTAAGAACGGTAGAATAAGGTTAGTTGGAACATGCAACTCTAATCCCTTTCAGTGCTTATCACTCTGCAAACATTCAATAGCCACCCCTTAATACCATTACCTCTGGGACAACATTTGAGGAGGCCTGTGCAATCTAACAACAAGAGACCGGAGAGAAAGGCTGTGGTTTAAAAGCCTGGTTAAAGATTAACACAAACAGTAATAAGAAGGTTCTTAGGAAAGAATCAGGACATCTGCAGCTGAATCCCGCTACCTGCTGAGGGTTGCTTAGCAACCGGGCCTACCACTGCCCCAAGGGTGTTTTACTTTACAATTAGGATTTTTGAAGGGGAAGAGGGGGAAAGGGGGGGAGGTGATTCCTAGTGAAACTGATGGAGAGCCATATATATAGATACGTGGTGTTGTATTATTTTTTTTAATAGGGAAATGGTGTCACTCAGTCCTTTCAAAGGTAGAACACACTATAAAAGCAGATTTTTTTTTGTATGTAACTGACAAAAATCTAGCAATAACATGGAGTTTTAAAAGTGACATTTTGACTCTAAGGGAGGAATTATTTGCAATTTGTTTTGAACAGAAGCTTAGTTCATGTCAGATGTGAACCTCCAGACAATCATTAGTTTAAACTGCCTGCTATGTGTTTAAAAATTTCAGTCAATTTAGAGCTGATCTGAATTGCAAATGTGATGGTAATAAGCCATTAGGGAGCTGCATATCTTTTTTTTTTTTTTTTTTTGCACTTACAACCCTCTACTTTAAGGAGCTCCAACTACATTGAAATATGAAAATATCATTTTAATCATGTGCACTGTCGACAAACACAGAAACGTCAGATACTCAGGATGGGATAGTGGCTTCAGAGGCTAAAAGAATAAGAAGCTGTGACAAGAATGAAAAAAAAAACACATATAACCTTTACTTTAAATGATATACAGTAGTAAATTTTTCCAAAAACAAATATTCAGTTATGTTTGTAATGTAACACGAATCTCCAAGCCCAACATCTGGATAAAATTTATTTTCGTTGGATTTTGGAATTAAGAGAAAGTTAGTCCAAACCCTTTATGAGGTCACTTGGGAAATCAAGAAAACAGCTTCTATGGTCAGGTTTCAGCTCGCAGTACAAATAACGAGGTTTTAAGGGTGCTTATCGGAAAAAAAAATAAAAACTCTTCTTTAAAATAGCATATTTTGATTTTCTAAAATAGTATATGTTTCAATAATCTCAAAACCATCAATGCCAACAGGTATTTTATTGTCTCAGAGGTGTTTCAGTTCAGAAGCTCTGGCATAAGCATAAATACTGGTGATGCAAAATCCCATCAATGTTTAGATTTATCCATGGTCAGTGACATGTATATTTAATTGAACAGAGGACAATGGAATTGGGAAAATAAAAGTGAGCTTCCCATATTTTCAGTTGAGTCAGATACATTTTCTTGGTTCTTAGATACTTATTTCTAAAACCATTTGATTTCAGAGTTAAGCTAACCATTGCATGGGAAATGCCTACTGATCAACTGGCCACATCAAATCATTCAGCAAGCGCTGCCAGCCTCGGTACAACATCCATCTCTTCTCCTTTGAATTCACTAAGGTTTGGCCCTTGGCTTTGTTTCAGCTGTATGAATAGGACCCCAGAAATCCCAGCTCTGCCACTTGCCAGAATCTTTGGGAAACAGGGAAACTTATGAGTAATACATTCATGACATGTTTTCTCTCAACAAATTAAATATTTGCTAAGATAAAGTGTAACATCATCGGTAAATATAGCACAATATGATAGAATTGGAGTCCCAGGGGGAAATCTTAGTTAGATTTTAACTCCAAGGGGGCTTAGTCACCCACAAGGTCAGGGCTCTGGCCAATCTCAATGTTTGTTTATAACCTTGAGAATGAAAGATAAGGGCATGAACTCTGTGATGTCAGTTATATTGGGGAAAGGGAACCTCCCAAGTGTCAGCTTTCCTGCTATGTCTGGACTCCAAAATAAATTAATTAAATAATTTTTTAAAAAGGAAAAAAAATCTCAGAAAAATAACAGCCCTTCTTTATCACACTGCATCGCTTGGCTTGATTTTCAAGTATGTCTCTCCAAACCATCATGATAATGGGGAGAGGCTCCAGCTATGTCTAAGCCAGAAATGCAGAGCATAAACGGAGTCAGTCATGCATAAGAATGGGGAAGGTGAACCCGGGTATGAGAAAGGGCCTTTTCTTCCACCTCATGCATCTTGCCTTCCTTTATCCAGCTATGCACCACTCAACAAATATTTACTGAGCCTCCTTTGTGTGTGTGGAGTTGTGCTGGGCACTGTGGAGAGGCTAGGATGTTTTAAGACGATGGATTCTGCACACCTGGAATTTACTAAGAGAAACAGAGCCTTTGCATGAATAAATACCATAAAAGATGGAGGTGAAAAGTATCAGAAGAGGCACATATAAGGCACTGGAGCTTGGCACAGGCAGGTTAATTTACTGGCAGTGTAAGAACTGAATCTGTGGACTCAGAAAGATTCAAGGCTCCACTGTTTTCTGGACTTAAAGAAACTAAGCGACATGCACACCTTCCTAAGTCTGGCTTCCCCATCAGAAAAATAAGGACTGCTCAACAAACTTCACAAGTTTCCATCATCAGCATTCTGTCTTCTCCAAAAGCTGTTTTAAATCTTCTCAACTCCTGCAATCTCTAGCTTACTAGTCTTTCACTCCCTCGCAGTAGATGACCTCAATTCCCATCCTGGGAAGAAAATGGAATCTGTCTGTTGGAAACCCACTCAGCTTCCTGCCACCAGCCTACACTCCTGACAATTGCCAACCCCATCATACTCCTCCTCTCTCCTCCCATAGAATCATAATAATCTTGTGTACTGTGAAAGGCTGAAGAATCCCTCCTGCTCTAGATCTTATCAACCTTACCTCCTCTCAGAAACTTTATTGATTACTTTCCTATTCCTGTGCTTCAACTTCAAAAGCTCTTCTGCCTAATGCTCATCATTTTTATAATCCTCTAAGTCTCTAATATCTTGAGAAAAACAGAAATAAAAACCGTCCTCAATACCCCTCAGTGACCTCTTTTTCTGTAGATTGCATGCTCTCTGCTCTGTCTTCTATGGTTGCCCCTGAAGTGAAGTCGCTCAGTCGTGTCCGACTCTTTGCGACCCCATGGACCGTAGCCTACCAGGCTTCTCAGTCTATGGGATTTTCCAGGCAAGAGTACTGGAGTGGGGTGCCATAGACACAAGCAATTATTTAAATTAATTAAGACTAAATAAAAATTTAAAAACTCAGTTCCTCAGTGGCACCAGCCACATCTCAAATGGCATTATCACCACTGTAGAGGACAGTGCAGATCTAGACCTGTCCACAATCACGTGAGTTCTACTGCTAGATTTCTGTGTTCTTTCTCTTTCTCCTTCTCCTTCTGCAAGCCTTCTCCGTGCTGACATGACATTCCTACCCCTTTTCACTTCTCAACTCACAGCATTCTGACAATTCCACTTCCAGATATAAAATGGAACTAATTGAAAACAGGGCCTCACATCTTGAAAATACTGCTGTCCAGAGCAGTATTGTTCACAATAGCCAAAATATGAGAGCAACCTGAGTGTCCATCAACAGATAAATGAACTAGATGTGGCACAGACATGCAATGGAATCTTGTTCAACCTAAAAGAGAGAGAAATTCAGTACATGCTGCAAATAGATGGACCTTGAGGACATTATACCAAATAAAATCAGGCAATCCTCAAAGGACAGACACTGAATGATTCTACTTAGATGAGCTAGCTAAAGTGGCTAATTCAAATTCATTGAGAGATAAAGTACAGCTGTAGTTTCCAAGGGCTGGGGGACAGGGGGAATGAGGTATTATTATAAATGGTACAAAGTTTCAGTTTTGCAAGAGGAAAAGAGTTCTGGAGATAAATGGCATTGCTGGCTGCACAGCAGTGTCAATATATTTAATACAACTGAACTACTTAAAAATAAAGTGGTAGCTTTTATGTCATGTATACTATGCCACTATACGTATGTGTATATATATACACACACAACTATATATATATAGAAAGAGAGAGAAAACACAGTTCTTAGTGGGTGTCTGGCACTGGACTAAGTATTTTGCATGAGTTGCTTCACATAATCTTTACAAAACCCGTAGACAGACTACTAACATCACTATTTTACAGATGTGTAATCTGAAGCTTTGAGTGACGTTTTCCACTAAATAAGTTTTTTCTCTATTCCCCAGCCTTCAATGGGCACAGAAGCAACTTTGCTTCCTATTCTTAGATTTGGCCTTGGCCTGAAGTATCGCTTTATACATCAACACAATCTCATTATCTTCCATGTTTTGAAAACAAAAACCATTAAACATTTGTGTCAGTTATCTTCCAGTATAAGTAGGAAGTTGGACTAATGAACTCTCAGTTCAGTTCAGTCACTCAGTCGTGTCCAACTCTTTGCAACCCCATGGCTACACCACGCCAGGGCTCCCTGTCCATCACTAACTCCCGGAATTTACTCAAACTCATGTCCATTGAGTCAGTGATGCCATCCAACCATCTCATCCTCTGTCATCCCCTTCTCCTGCCTTCAATCTTTCTCAGCATCAGGGTCTTTTCCAGCAAGTCAGTTCTTGGTATCAGGTGGCCAAAGTGTTGGAGTTTCAGCTTCAGCATCAGTCCTTCCAATGAATATTCAGGACTGATTTCCTTTAGGATGGACTGGTTGGATCTCCTTGCAGTCCAAGGGACTCTCAAGAGTCTTCTCCAACACCACAGTTCAAAAGCATCAATTCTTCGGTGCTCAGCTTTCTTTGTAGTCTAACTCTCACATCTCAGTGCTGACCTTTTCCAAATCTCTAATTCTATTATACAAACACATTAAGATGAGAGGCCTCATCAGAGAGACTGAGAAAGAGATTGAGCATAATTCAGAGAGACAATCAGTTTCCTTGTAACTTCGATGTCTTACTACAGCTTAATAGGTCTTGCCTTAAGAGTGGAGCCTCTTAAATATGACTTTTCACATAACATGCTCCTGACAGTATTTATTATAAATGATCATCTATGAGTTATGAAGGATAAAGTCATGTGAATGGAATCTAAACGTCAAACAACAAGTCTCTCAGAAGCAACTGAACCTCATCCAACTGTAGCGTAACTTTGGGAATGAGCTAATGAGTAAGAGAAAATACTGGAGAAAATGCTTTGGTTGAGCTAGTGATTTAATCTCTGAGAAGCACCACCAGAAATGTAAATGGAGGAAAGAAGAAAAAAAATTAAAATGGCCACAGTATTAAGAAATCTCCATGGTCATTCTCACAGTAGGTGAGTTGTACATGTTACCCTGAACTTTAAATCAGATGAATTCTGAAGGCTTGGAAGCAGATATATTTCTTCAATGAATGCTTTGTGCCTCCTCAGTCTTGGCAAACTTAGGTTTGTGAGAGCTCAGATGCGTGGAACTCCTGTCACAGTTTCCAGGGTAGGTAAAAGTCAATCATCTTAATCTTAATTCTGAGGCCACAGTGTGTTCGAGTTGGAAATCTACTCCATATGTTCATGATATTATTTTACAGAGGTTCTTAAAAGGTTTCTTCATGAAAATTCTGAGATTTCCAAATTTTCTTGGCCTCTTAGGTTTGGTTTGTTTTAACCATTAAATTAGAATATCATTAGTAAAAAACAAACAAAATAAATCCAGTGACTCTTCAGTTCAGTTCAGTTCAGTCGCTCAGTCGTGTCCACCTCTTTGCGACCCTGTGAATTGTAGCACGCCAGGCCTCCCTGTCCATCACCATCTCCCGGAGTTCACTCAGACTCATGTCCATCGAGTCGGTGATGCCATCCAGCCATCTCATCCTCTGTCGTCCCCTTCTCCTCCTGCCCCCTATCCCTCCCAGCATCAGAGTCTTTTCCAATGAGTCAACTCTTTGCATGAGGTGGCCAAAGTACCCAGTGACTCTTACTAACAGTCTTATATATTCCAGGCACTTTCACATGCATTATCTCATTTAAATTCTCACAACCAGCCAGCAGATTGGATGGCACTGTCCCCATTTTTTCAAACATTGAGGTACAGATGGATACATGACTTTCTCAAATGTGTCCAGCTGTCATATGACCTCAGCTGAGTACATCAGACTCCAAAACTCATTTCCTTTTACAGCATCACACTCTTTCTAAACCTTGTTTCTTTTTACAGCTATGAACTGATAGATTTTTTTGTGCAAAATATGGAATATGCCCTTGTTTGGAAGGAAATGAAGCCAAGAAATGTATTTTCTGCTACCTAGCCAATGTCCCAGCTGACCTTGCCAGCCACAGTGATATCATTATTTTCCTCCATAGAAAGGGTTCTTTATGTGGGTCCTGTAAAACCGTAACCTAGTCATTCCGAAAAAAATCAAGCAACTTGAATTCATATCCCTGTAAGGTTTTTTTGTGTTTTTTTTTTTTTTTTTTTTAATGCTCATTACTTATGTCTGTTTCTCTTTCAGCTGAACTTGTCAAAAGCTGTTTTTCCGAGTATTCAGAATGTTGCCACCGATTTAGTCCTTTGGAGAATATAAAATTTGAACAGCTTCTATGGAACTAGAAAGTGCTCATTTTGATAACATTTGGAAGTTTTAAAAGTAAAATGGAAAAATAATGCAAAATGATCAAAAAGGCAAATGCTAAGATGATTAGCCCTAACCTAACAGCTGTATCCTCACTGAACTTTCTCTTTTCTCTTAAGAAAATGCAAATTTGACTCACTCTTGGAAGACAATAACAAAAGCAGTTTTAAACATCTATATAACATAGTTTTACCAATGAGTTCTCAAGTAGAATTAAAAACAGTGACAATGGAAGCCCTAAAAAGCAAACAATTATGTTTATGTTTCTGTTCTATGCCAAGTATTCTGTCGGCTGTTTTCATGTAGCATCTCTTTCTCAATATAACTTAATGAAATGGATTTTGTTCTCATTTTACAGATGAAGCACTGGAGGCCTTAACAAGGTCATACGTCTTGCCCAAGGTCACACAAAAAGTAAATGGGAAACCGAGAATCAGAATGAAGCTCTAACTCCAAAATGTATCTCTTTTTCGTTTTATTAAACTGCTGCCTTTAATTTTAAAATACGTGTGGAAGTAGTCATTTAACTCTATTTCCATCTCCTAGTAACTATTGTGGGGAATTCTTACAGAGTAATTCATACAGCTGTAGAACTTGCCAAGCAAATACATTTTTAATGACAATGACCAAAGCATACTCATGCAGCCATTTTAAACAGGTGAGGTGATCATTATATTTCTCCTCTGTTTAAACAAAGTTTCCATTCATTTAAGAAATATAGCATGGCAGGATGCATGTTAGGAAGAGATAAGACATGCCGCTGAGCCAACATCCGATGGGGTGAAGGCAGAGACCCATGATGTGAGGGGAAAGACAGTGATGTAAAATGTATTTTATCTCAAAGAAGCACATGCCTTGAGGTCCTTTCATGGAAAGTATTAAAGTTCAAGGAAAAAAAAAAAAACTACAGTTTTTCCCTTATTTTCCTCATCCAACTGAAATGATTTATCTTACTAGTTTTCACCATAAATAGAAAATGTTAATAAAGTAACTGCACAAGTAACTATTCTATACTATATAGTAAGATATTTTCTATTTAATCACAATGATGGCATTAATATTGAAATAACATTAAATAGGTCATTGGAATCAGTTATCATTTGAGGAACATACACAGACCTACTTCATGATTTTTGCATTTTTCCTTTTGTAAGAAAGAAGCATCAGTTGAAAAATCAGAAGGACATAAACAAAACTGACCATGCTAAGGCAACAGGCATCCAGCGTCTTTGTGAAAATGCTCAGGCTCACTCTCCTGGCACAGCTCTCTCTTCTGTCCATTTGGAATCTCCAGTTCTACCATCCCTTGGGTGTTCCTTCCCCCAGAGATGCCACTAATCTGACTTGATGTGGAAAAACCCACCCAGAGCCATCATCACCTGGTAATGCAAACAGGGGCGTGGGGGGTGAATTTCTTGTTCCTCCTACTTCTTGATTCTCTCATTCCCTCAGAATGTGCTGTCTCCAGGAAGCACTCAGATCTTCTATGTTAGTAAAATTCTACCCAGAACTCCCATCATTATCCCGGTTTGCCACACTGGTCTGCAACTAAGAGAAGATCAACCCAAGCTGGTCTCCCTCCACCATGAAGAATCAAACCTAATGCTCTTTTCCAGTGAATCAGTGCTCTTCCCCTTGTCCACCCCAAGCATGGGAAGATTTGTTAGTTCTTCCTACTCATCCATCTTCTCCCATCAGACAGCTCTGGCTGCATTGAAAGTAGTTCTTCTGTTCAGTTACATGTTGGTCACTCCACGCACCATGATGTACAGCACATGGCTTGGGCTGCCCCAGCTCCTCCCAGCAGAGCTGTGTTACAAAGCATCGCTTTAAAACCTGTCAGCGAGCAATACTCCAGGCGACTACAGGAAACTCCTATCATTTGATGTAATGGGGATGTTTTCTAAGTGTCAATGCTGCAACTGCTTGGAAAACTCAGGACTCATGTCTCTGACACATGGCAGCCTGGGACTGTGACATGACCATCTTCTTCTTGGCCTGGACTTTGGTCTAAGATTTATGTGTTATGCTCTATCCAATATCCCATGGAACACGTTAAATCCCTTTATGTGGGTTCAATTTGAAGCACTGTCTTCACATGAACTTAATTTGAAACAATGCCAAATCACATTTATTTCTCCAAATATGCTTCTAATATCATGTGTAAACTTAGAGCATGAAAATCTCCCACACAGCCAAGATGACTCTTGGAGGGAAAAAAATAAAAAATGTTGAAAGACATTTACTAACATATACTAGTTTTGACACCAAGGAGATCAAACCAGTCAATCTTAAAGGAAAGCAACCCCGGATACTCATTGGAAGCACTGATGCTGAAGCTGAAGTTCCAGTATTTTGGTCATCTGATGTGAACAGCCGACTCATTGGAAAAGTCCCTGATAGGGAAAGATTGAGGGCAGAAGGAGAAGAAGGCATCAGAGGATGAGATGGCTGGATGGCTTCACCAATGCAATGGACATGAACTTGGGCAAACTTGGGGAGATGGTAAGGGACAGAGAGGCCTGGTGTACTGCAGTCCATGAGGTCGCAAAGAGTTAGATACAACTGGGCAACTGAACAACAACAAGTAGATTTTAACATATACTAGAATTCTACCAACCTATACTAGTGTTTCTCAGCACTGAATGTGTATCAGAGTCAACTATGGGGCTTTTAAAACATTACAATTGCCTTGGCCCCAGGTTGCCTATGCCCTCTTTCAATAGATCAAGTTATTCAAGAATTTTTCATGGTTCTGCTGCAATAATATTATAAGACTAACTCTGAGAGTTTAATAGGAATATGGATAATTAAAAATAACCTTGAACATCTCTACTGTTTGAGAAATGAAAGGGGAATAATCTTAAATGCTATAGTAGCTAAGAAATAGGTCCACATTCTCATCAGCGTCTGCTTTTCCCGTTGGGGCCCAGTCTAAGAATTCTAGCTGGTAAATGGGTAAGCAGGAAAAACACCCATGCAAATGATAAAAAGACTGCTATTAAGACAGCGACCCTTATCCTAAACCTTTTTGTGACACTTTAACAATCTGCCTTTTTTATAAAATTGCTGATTCTCTATAGATCATTGCCTAAGTTATGCTGGACTCCTTCAGGCTGCAAGAATCAGAAATCTGCTCAATCTATTTCAAATAATGGATACATTGTAAAGTTCTATGGGGTGGAAAGAACCTCCAAAACTATTAGCACAATGTACACCAAAGCGGGAAACAGAATGCTATTCATAACTGTTTAGGATAAAACAGATGGCACCTTGACAGCAACTTCAGAATTCATCTCCTTAGAAAAGATGGAACGGTGGTCTAATCAGGAAAAGAGAAATTATGCTAGGTACTTCAAGTAGAAAGAATTTAACAGAGTAACTGGTTTCACAAATAACAAAGGTGATAAAGAGTCCAACAGGGAAGGCAAAATTCATGAGAACAGCAATAATCTGCTATCACTGAGGGCTGAAGAAACAAAGGGAGAGGCTATGGTGTTACAGAATCCACCAAGAGTGGCCACCGGGGGAAATGGAGCCATGGCAGGCCTGCCTAATGGAAGCTGGGACTCTTGAAGAAGATATTTTCAGGAAGAACTGGAATTGTGAAGGTAATACAGCCTCTGCCTGAGACATTAACCAAGATAAGAAGAGTGGGGAAACGTTTTTCTCCCTTCCTCCTGCAGTCAGACCTCTCAGTAGTGCCTTCCACTAGCTTAACATAACTGAAGATAGTGATACAGATCAGGGCAGGGGAAGGCCAGGGAGAACACCTGAGGGCAAAGAGGCAAATTTCAGCACAGAGGGCCATCCATGGCTCCCAGCTCCATTACTCTACCCTTCCTGATGCGGCATCTCTCTGTCTCTGCTTTACCCTCTGTTCTTAACTTCCATCTCTTTGTAGGCTATGAATTCAAACACATCAAAAGAAAGGGTATGTTTGGGTTGATTTCCCTGCTCAACTGCAATCTGTGTTATTAAGGAGAGGTCTCACAACAGGCAGCCCTCTTCAGGACTGTCTCTGATTCAGCCACTGATCCAATCAGTTATCGATTTCTTGGTAGTCATTTGGTACAAAGCAAGACAAGGATTACAAAAGAAAACATCTGCAGCTAATTTTCTCAGGAGACATATTACATATAGAAAGCACTTTGAGTTTGTATAAATTGTGTCCCTCCCCCAGTTCATATATATTGAAGGCCAAATCCTCATTACCTCACGATGTATTCAGAGATAAGATCTTTAAAGAAGTAATTAAAGTGAGGTCTATAGGGTGGACCCTAATCCGATATGATTGGGGTTCTTATAAGAGGAGGAGAATAGGATACACAGCGAGAGAAGACCACATGAAAACACAGAGAGAAGTTGGCCCTGTGTCTACACCCAAGGAAGAAGGCTTCAGGAGAAAGCAACCTTACCTTGATCTCAAACATCTAATGTCTGGAATAGTGAGAAAATTAATTTCTGTCGTTATTAGTCTGTAGTACGTTATTATGGCAGCCCTAGAAAACTAATACAGTCAGTGCATTAGATTGAACTATATGTACCGATTATCTATATTCTGAAATTCAAAGGTGTGTGATCATGTGCTTAGTGGTGACTGTTTCAGGCACTAGCTCTAACAGTGGTCTTTGTGTTGGTCAGCTGGGGTTGCCGTAACAAAATACCACAGACTGGGTGGCTTAAACAACACAATTTATTTTCTCATGGTTCTGGCAATTGGAATTTCTAGATTATTGGGCTGGCAGCCTTGGTTTCTGGCTGAGGCCTCTCTCCTTGGCTTGCATATAGATACTTCTTGCTGTGGTCTTCACATGGCATTTTCTCTGCATGTGCATCCCTGATGTGCCTTCTTCTTCCGATCAGAATACCAGTCATATTGGATTAGGGTCTGCTCTTATGACCTCACTTCATCTTAATTATCTTTTTTAAAGGCACTATCCCTAAATACAGTCACAGTGAGGGTCAGGGTTTCAACACTAGAATTTTGCAGATACAATTCAGTCCATACACTCTTCAAACATACTTAATTTTTTCTACTTATAGTTATAACAGGTGAAAACATTCCCACCTGGACAGTAAAGGACAGGTCTGGAGATCTAACTGGGGCACCTCTCCTGAGTGCCACTGGGTTTATCAGAAACACTAATTATTAATTTTTACTTCTCTAAAACCCAAACTTTTTCTCTCTCCAGGTTATTATAGAAATCTGATTAGATTGTTAGCAAGTGAGGTTCATAAATAGCAGAAAGTTATCATCCATAGCCTCATTATTAACAGTGTACTTCTCAACCTTTGCCTGTGTCGAAACCCCATCTGTCTGGATCATCATCTTCTGGGCAGACACCAGGACTATCCCATTCTTTACCCATAGACACATTGCCTGGACTACATTTTCCATGTGCCTGGCTTTTGCTTGCCCTCACTTCCCACATAATTTCTGAGATCACAACCACCCACAATTGGCTCATCTTTAAAATGGGGAAAATACTACTACCTACCTCATAGGGCTCTTGGGAGGATTAAATGAGTCAACAGGTGTGAAACATTCAGAATGGTGTCTGACATACATGAAATGTGATATGATTATTCACTATTATTAACATCATTATCATTTTAGATTTACAGGTCATTATTTTTATGCATAAGGTGCTGTCGTTGCTCTGATTCCCCTTTACCACGTCATGCACCCACCCCCTAGCTGCTTCAGGTGTTGGCCCTAAAGGTTCATACCTGCAAACCTTTCCAGAAGACTGTGGCTGATGGGGAGTTGACTCCACAGAAGGTGTCTGGGGTGTTATGCCCCTTTCCCCAGAGACAGCTCATGGGCCAATGACTGCCTAGTGCAAGGGGTGAAACAGCCTGGTCCCCTTGCCTCTGTCCAGGACAGCTCTTGGTATGACTCCCTCCCCAGGGTCCTGCAAAGAGAACAATCTATGGCTAGATGTTTTCTGAAACCATACTTTTTGCTTAGCTTCTCGCCCTGTCCTATCCCACTTCCCCCACTCCCTTGCAAGGTCCTCCTGAGAGTGTCACCTCAATTACTGACTTACACAGGACTCAGAAACTAAAGAAAATGACCTCAGAGACCCACTTAAGGAGAGTGTGGTTTGTAGACTGTTTCTCATATACTTTATATATTTCTATTCTCTGCCATAATATCTAACAGTATGAGTCTCACATCACACGTTTAAACAAACGTTTTCTGGTCAATCCATTGAAATACCTACAAAGAAAATATTTACAGGAGTAAAGACTATCAATTTCAGCTGTAAAGACCTAGAGGCCAAGACCAGGGATGCAAAATACAGGAACCATGCAATGGAAAAACCTGTTCATCTGTCTTCACAACTGATATAAATTGCAGTTAGCTGAGAGCAGTGATTGGTATTGAATGTGAGCGCTGCCAAAATGATAGCATCAAGTGTGTCACTTGGTGGCTGCACGTGCACCCTGGGAGAATGTGAGGAATATTGTCATTGAACACTGTCATATGCTTTGTGGACAGGTTGTGTCATCCTGGTGACAGCACATTCTGCAGAAAGGGCCTCTGAGGAAGCCAGAGGACAGGTCTTTATCTTTTCCGTCCTCCTGAGATGACGGGAGCAAGTTTCAATTAAAGGCAATAAAAGAATGAGCGCGTCCTACACTACAGCGAACAACCTGAAGTTTCTACCTTACTACACATTATGTTTTATATCATAAAAGAAGAAAAACTAAATATGATCCAGAGAGAGCGAGCCCCAAGCAGCTATAATAGAACCAGCTTGGCCCTTCTTCTCACAGCTTTACTGTTATGATCACATGAAGTAACATATGAAAGCACTTTTTAAGAAGCAATGTGACATGATTAGGTGATGCAAAAGTATTATTGTTAATAATGTTGATAAAAATACATCCCCCATAGGTATACTTAGGCGTTTCGGGTATAATGGTTGGAATCCATTCAGCGTCAAGTGACAGAATTCTAACTTAAACTGGCCTTTAGCAAAAAAGGACTCAGTCACTGGGCAGACACAGCCCAGACAGCTCTAGGCACATGGTATTAAAAGTCACAGTGAGGACTTCCCTGCTGGTCCAGTGCTTAAGAACACCCCTGTCAAAGCAGGAGTCACAGGTTTGATACCAGGTCCAGGAAGATCCCACTTGCCACGGGCAACTAAGCCCAGTGCCACAACTACTGAGCCTGCCTGTGCTCTGCAACACAGAAGCCATTGCAGTGGAAAGCATATGCCTTGTAACTAGAGAGCAGCTCCCATCTGACACAACCAGAGAAAGTACACATGCAGCAATGAAGACCCAGGGCAGCCATAAATAACACCATAAACTTAAAAAAAAATAATAAAAGTTGCAGAAGTGTTGAACAGGAATGGCATATCTGTAGAAGGGAACATACTAGTTGGTATGATGCATCAGTATTTCAGAGTTGTTAGGACCTTGTAACCAAAGGCACAGTGTTTTCCAATGGCTACTGCTAAGTTATACCGACATTCTAAAACCGTGATTCTCAAACTACCATGAAGCAAAATAACTTTCTTGGTAATACATAGTTTTCGGAGTTCTAGTACAACTTTTCTGATTAAGAAGGTCTTCATGGGCCTAAAGAATTTATATTTTTTTAACACATTCCAAGGTTATACTGATGCTGCTGATCCTGCGACCGCCTTTGAAACTCTTCTAGAAGTTGTTAGTAAAGATACAGGTAATTAACAGATGATGGAAACCAAGTGTGAAAGCCAGAGGGCCTCTGAAGTCCCTCACTAAGAGATCATTTCCACCAACAGAAGGAAGAAAAAAACTGGACTAGATTCTGGCTTAAAGTCAAGACAACAAAACTCGAGAGGAGGATACCCAGCTGATACAGTCCATAATATAAAAGATCAGGACCTGGTTGTGACAATGTGACCTTGTCACTCGGGATGGGGATCACCTGAGAAAAGGTCCACCCCAATTCTTGAACCCCAGAGGCCTCTGCAATTTTGGAGCCTACAAATGTGGCCCACATACCCCTATTAAGAGCTGGCATTCTCCCCTTCACTGAAACAATGCAAAAACTCCTCTCCCGCAAGATAACATGATCCCCTCCCCACAAGGTACGATCTACAGCCATTGATTCCTAAAAACAGCCAGTGTGTCAAAACCCACCTCAGCATCTGCTTCTCAAGAACCCCACTCTGATGATGGGGCTCTAGCTGGCAATAACTGGGACCAGAGGCACAACAGCATCAAGAGTCTTCCTTTCCAACATTTCTGTCTTTCTCTGCCAATTGGCTTAATTCTCTCCCCCTGAAGATAGTTTTTCAATCCTTTCTTTGGAAAACATAGCCAAGGACACATCAGACTCACATGATAGCAATTCTGTGGCCCGAAAGTCTAACGGCATCTTTTCAGGTCCAATTTGAAAAAATCCAGAAAAATACCCTCACTGATCTGGTTTTGCTTATGTGTTCATATCTTGGTATCACTGTGCCCAGAGCCATAAAATAACACAACTATGGCATCCTGGGTCAAGTCCTCATTCCTGGGGCCAGGGAGCCAAGGACTATTACCAGCAGAAGGGACAGAAGGCTCAGAATGAATAAGAATAATAGTAAGCCATTTCTTAATGTGATTGATACTAATTCATACCAGAATCCTTGTATATGCCCTCAATTATTTCGATAGCTTAAAAAGGTGTGTGGGAGAGTAGAGAAAAGAAAGAAGAAAGAAGTGGCTGCTTCTCCAACCATGTATTTTCACATCTGATTGGGTATAAAATTAAGTCAGTAATTCATCTTGGTTGCAACAGACAGACACCTAAACTCAAACTAACTTGAGCAAAAACTGGAATTTATTGGAAGGCTCATGTAACTGCAGGAAGCTGGGTGATTCAGCTGGCCACAGCCTCGAAAACCACCAAGGCCATCTCTTTCATCTCTTGCCTTGGCTTCTCATTGTGTCATATCACCCTCTCAGACCAACTTTCTCCACGTAGCAAGAGACAATAGAATGTGAAGCCACCTGCTTCCTATTTCCCTTCATCACTAGTAAGGAAATGCCTTTTTCCCCCATCTTTAGTTTGAACAATTATAGGAAAAATGTTGATGGCCCAGTTTGGTCACATGCGTGTCTCTGGGACCAATCATGCATAATCAGGAGAAAAGTCTCTTAAGGTTGGAGCAGCTTGATTTCATAATCATTATGAAAAAGGAGATGGATTATTTAAGCACAAGGAAGAACCAAGGGAACTGCAGGACTGGGGAGGGAGGAGAAGAATTTTTCAAAACAATCTATGTACACCCTAAGAAAACCAGAGGGATACTAGACAGAGAAAAAGTGGACTCCCCTGCAGAGAACATAAGAACAGGGTTTGCCTTCTATCAGCCTGGATGGGAGGGGAGTTTGGGGGAGAATGGATACATGTATTTGTATGGCTGACTCCCTTCGCTGTTCACCTGAAGTGACCACAACACTGTAAATCAGCTACACTCCAATACCAAATACAAAAGTTTACATTAAAAAAAAAAGTAGGGGAAGTCACAGGCACAAGCCTGCGAAAAAAAGAAGGCGTAAGTTCCCATTCAATCCCATTCATCTATGAAAAGATATAGGGGAAAAAAGACAGTTTGTGAGACGTACCTGGGCTTCCCAGGTGGCTCAGTGGTAAAGAATCCACCTACTAATGCAGAAGACTCAGTTCGATCCCTGGGTCGGGAAGATCCCCTGAAGTAGGAAATAGCAACCCACTCCAGTGTTCTTGCCTAGGAAATTCCATGGACAGAAGAGCTTGGCAGGCTACAGTCCATGGAGCTGCAAAGAGTTGAATGTGATTGAGCAACTAAATAACAACAACAAAGATGTAATTACCTAAAAGGACCCTTGCTGCTGCTGCTAAGTCACTTCAGTTGTGTCAGACTGTGTGTGACCCCATAGATGGCAGCCCCCCAGGCTCCCCCGTCCCTGGGATTCTCCAAGCAAGAACACTGGAGTGGGTTGCCATTTCCTTCTCGAGTGCATGAAAGTGAAAAGTGAAAGGGAAGTCGCTCAGTCGTGTCCGACTCTTTGTGACCCCATGGGCTGCAGCCTATCAGGCTCCTCTGTCTGTGGGATTCTCCATGCGAGAGTACTGGAGTGGAGTGCCATCACCCTCTCCGAAAAGGACCCTTACAAACCACTAATTCCACATTATTTTTTGTATGAGGCAGCAGAAGCCCATATAGAAGTGACTCATTCAAAACAACTCCTTGGTGGCAAGTACTAGTATTTCTAGCCAGGGTTCCTCCCACTATGTTGCAAGAGCCCATCTAAATCTGGTCAGTATTAATATCTCCAAGATTCTGGACAATTATTGACCATATTCCTCAATTTTGGGGGCAGTTACAATTTTGAATGATTTTCTCTGATCAGACAAGTTTCTCAATGGAAAGTCAATAAATAAAATTTAAATATTGGAGAGTAGGCAGCAATATAAATTTCTCAAAATTTATATTGAATGTAGCCTAAGTTTTAAGCCTACTGTACTGTATCCAGCCTTAATAATTGGATTACTTAAATTGTAATCTGTCTCAAAATTACTGACTCATGTATTTTACATTCTTTGTCCGCATTCCTCTAGAGCTGTGGGGAAAGTCTGGCAAAAACAGAGAAAGAATTATGAGAACCATATCTATGTGCAGACAGAGAAATGAAAAGGCATTTAGCATTTAGCATATAAAAGGCATTTAGCATTTAGCATATAAAAAGTTAACTTAATCTTTTAACTTAATCTCTGACGTAAGAAATGAAATGTTTTCACCTAAGCTCCATCTTAACTTTCGTAATTAATTATGGGTATAAACGGGGCTTCCCAGGTGGCACTAGTGGTATAGAACCCATCTGCCAGTGCAGGAAATGTACAAGACATGGGTTTGATCCTTGGGTTGGAAGATCCCCTGGAGGAGGACATGGCAATCCACTCCTGGATTCTTGCTTGGAGAATTCCATGGACAGAGGAGCCTGGCAGGCTGCAGTCCATAAGGTCTATAAGAGTCAGACATGACTGAAGTGACTTAGCACACACAAACACGAGTACAATTGATCTCTCTCCATCTCTTAGCATATTCAAATGCCTTAAAAATTCAAATAGAAAAACTGAAATATTTCAGGGACTCACTTTATATCTTGCATGGTAACAGCTGTCTTCCTGAACTTCAATTTAGGGAATGAAAAGCAAAATAGTTTCCAGCAGTACTTGTGCTATGTGTTCATCGCTCAGTCGTGTCCAACTCTTTGTGACCCCATGGACTGTAGTATTTTGTGTTAAGTGAAGTTTGTCAATAGCTGTGCATCTACTCTGGAGTTTGAAGGAGGCTTCCCTGGTGGCTTAGATGATAAAGCACCTGCCCGCAATGCAGGAGACCCAAGTTCGATTCCTGGGTCAGGAAGATCCCCTGGACAAGGAAATGGCAGTCCACTCCAGTACTCTTGCCTGGAAAATCCCATGGATGGAGGAGTCTGGTAGGCTACAGTCCATGGGATCACAAAGAGTCAAACATGACTGAGCGACTTCACTTTTTTCACTGGAGTTTGAATATCAGGTTTGGGATGGAGACAGAATAGTCAGTGTGTAAATTTTATTTGAAGCCCCCATGTCATGACAACATGACACAAGGTCTATAAGATAAGAAGGGAATGAAAGTGACATAGAAGGAACGAAGAAAGCGATGTTTGGGAATGCAAGAGAAAGAGCATTTCAATGTGGATGACATGTCTATGTCAAATGATAGAGTAAGATGAAAACGGAAAGTTGGTCTTTGGACTTGGTAATGTGGAGGTTGGGAGAGATATTGACAAGAACTAATTCGCTGTTGTTCACTCACTAAGTTGTATCTGACTCTTTGTGACCTCATGGACTGTAGCACCCCAGGCTCCTCTGTCCTCCACTATCTTGCAAAGTTTGCTCAAATTCATGTCCACTGAGTCAGTGATGCTATCTAACCATTTCATCTTCTGCCACCCCTTTCTCTTTTTCCCTTTCAATCTTTCCCAGCATCATGGTCTTCTCCAATGAGTGGACTGTTCGCATCAGGTGGCCATTGGAGCTTCAGCATCAGTCCTCCCAGTGAATATTCAGGCTTGATTTCCTTTAGGATTGACTAGTTTGATCTCCTTGTGGTCCAAGGGATTCTCGAGAGTCTTCTCCAGCAGCACAATTCAAAAGCATCAATTCTTTGTTGCTCGGCCTTCTTTATGGGTCAACTTTCACATCCATACATTAAGTACGGGAAAAACCATAGCTTTGACTACACACACCTTTGTCAGCAAAGTGATGGCTCTGCTTTTAATATGCTAAGTTTGTCACAGCGCTCCTTTCAAGGAGCAAGTGTCTTTTAATTTCATGGCTGTATTCACTGTCTGCAGTGGTTTTGGAGTCCAAGAAAACAAAATCTGTTACTGCTTCCACTTTTTCTCCTTCTATTCACCATGAAGTGATGAGATCAGATGCCATGACTAATTTTTTGAATGTTGAGTTTCAAGCCAGCTTTTGACTCTTTTTTACCCTCATCAAGGACCTCTTTGGTTCCTCTTCACGTTCTGCCATTAGAGTGGTTATCATCTACATATCTGAGGTTGTTGATATTTCTCCAGGAAATCTAGATTCCAACCTGTGATTCATCCAGCCCGGCATTTCGCATGATGTGCTCTGCGTGTAAGTTAAATAAGCAGGGTGACAATATACAGCCTTGACATACTCCTTTCCCAACTTGAATTCAGTTAGTTGCTTCATGTTTCATTCTGTTGTTTCTTGACCTGCACACACGTTTCTCAGGAGGCAGATAAGGTGGTCTGGAATTCCCATCTCTTTAAGAATTTTTCAGAGTTGGTTGTGATCCACACAGTCAAAGGTTTTAGCATTGTCAATGAAGCAGAATTAGATGTCTTTGTGAAATTCACTTGCTTTCTCCATGACCCAACGAATGTTGGCAATTTGGTCTGGTTCCTCTGCCTTTTTGAAACTCACTTGTACATTTGGAAGTTCTAAAACTTTCTCTGGAGCGAGTTCAGGAGGAAGCGGGAGAAGAGGACATGCAGAACACTGCCTTTATAAGTTGAGCACAGAAATGGTTAGATAACTTCAGGAATATAACATGGAGTTCCTTCTTCTAAGATAAGAGATACCAGAGCATCATGTTGTGTTGATGATTTAGTAAAAAGAGGACCTTCACAGTGCAGGGGAAAAGAGAGACAACTACAGAATGAAGAACCTTGAGTAGGAATAGAGAACAGGATCCATTGTGTAATAATGGGATGGTCTTCAGGATCAAGGATACTTCATCTTAAGTAGCAGTTGGGAAAGCAGAAGAGACGGACAAAGATGCAAATTAGCTGGTAGATTTGGTAGTGAAAGTATGTGGAAGTGCTTTCCAGATTGCTCATTTTAAGCAATAAAATAAGAAGCATTCTCATCCTCTGAGAATGTAAAAGGGGAAGAAGTGATGGGAAATAGAGGAGAGAGAAGATATGACATGTTCATCAAAGATATCATGGGAGTGAAAGGGCGTGGGAAGTAGAATGCAGGCGTGTGAGCTCAGTCCTGTTCGATTCTTTGAAACCCCATGGACTGTACCCTGCTAGGCTCCTCTGTCCATGATATTACCCTGGCAAAGACACTGGGGTAGACTGCCATTTCCTCCTCCAGAAGATCTTCCTGAACCAGGGATCGAAAGTGCATCTCCTGCATTGGCAGGCAGATTCTTTACCACTGAGCCCCTGGGAAGCCCAGGAAATGGGACAGGAATAAGTAAATAGTAATTAGAATCCAGTGAGAACTATTCATATTTTTCTCTAACTATATCCACTTGTCTGTACACACAAACACGACTGGGTTTCAAGAAAGTCACATTTAACCTGGGTTGAACGCTAAGTGCTAAGAAGGGAGAAAGGACAAAGTAACTGAGAGCATGTCCACAGGAATTGTTACAGTGCTGGACCTATGGAATAAAGGCTAAGGGATGAAGGAAATGAGGATCCACGTGGGTTGAGGAATTACAGAAACTAGGGTCTTGAGGCCTTACTGGAGTTGGGATAGCAAAACAAATAAGTTGGAAATACACAGGATCGTGTTTGGAGAGTATGATACTTAAGATTTAGCTTATGTGAGGATGCAATTATTGGTGGCAACCAGGATATAAGCAAGGGAATAGATGGCTGAGCTAAGATGAGAACCAAGATCAGTGGAGGAAAAGAGGTCAAGGAATTGAGAGTTCCGCGTCCTGAAAGCATCAGCTACATGCAGAGGCGAGGCTACACTGCAATAACAAGTAATCCCAGTGTTCCAGTGGTAACAAATTCGCACATTAAGATTGCATGCAAAACTGTATTTCAAGGACTCTCCAAGGCTGCTCCCTCCACTGAGTGACTTGAGAGAGCCGAACAGCTTTCCCGTTTTGACTCTGCATCTCAATCTGAGACATCTGTCATCACTAAAAGGACTTTTCCCTCTTCTGCCAAAAGAGAAGAGAGGAAAATGGAGATGGCACATTAGCTCTTAAATGCTTCAGCTCAGAGGTGACACTCATATTTCCACTCATCGTGTCATCAGATAAAACCAGTCATATGCCCCACTGCCTGTACCAAGTGTAAGGTAACACATGGAATATTTAGTGAGCACTTCTGGCTGCCACAAGGTAAATATTTTATTTCTCAGGATTACCAAGGAGACAACACTTGAGAGAGACGATGATGAACCATGTGCTGACCTCTTCAAAAAATGAAAGGAACTGACTCATAAGGCAGTCAATGACTGAAGGTCATTTAGAGGTCAATGACTGAAACCAGAGAACGGGCAGTAGAGATGGCTGGCGTGAAAGGCCAAGGATCTGAGGGCTCCTGTGCTAGAAATGACCTTCCCTCTATACTACACTCTGCCTGAAATTTGTGTACATGATGTCAAATACCTGGATAAGGAATTAAATATTCAATCACCTAGATCTTTCCTAAGGTTGTAAATTTCAAGCTATTCAGGAATGGACTGTTGATGGATCTGATTAATACAGAGCTAACCATATTTCCTATGTGAATTCTCAGGTTTTAAAGAATGAAAATGTGGGAACGATAAAATTCTACCGAACATAATTTATCCTTTCCTTGATGATTTAGAAGGCACCTTTAGCTCCTGTAGTAACTTAGGGACATGCCTGTGAACATCAATTATAATTGAACTGCGGATGTGCAAGGCTATAACTCACGTGAGCTCTCTGCATGCTGGGAGCACAAGCAGGGCAGCAGGAAGACTGATGACAGCAGGGGATGGAAGGGCCTAGAGCGGGGGAAACGAACCAGGAGGCATGACTTGCCCCCAGGGGTAAAACCAGCAGTTGAAATAATAAAGTTCAAGGAGATGCAGGACTCTGAGTTTCAATCAAGGCTGATACATACATCCAGAATGTACTGCCCAGGCACTGGGAACATAAGACCACAAGTCTCTGTACGAGCAAAGCAGGCAGATCGTATGTCTCCAATCTAGTAGGTTAATTGGGTAGAAGCAGATGTGGAGTCTCCAACTCTCGGGATTTCCAAGACATGGTCCATCAAGCTGAGGCTTTCAAAGATAAGCCACTAATCACTATAAGGTCCAGAGCAGAGCTCTGGTTCCAGCAGGAAATTGAAAGGCAAAGCAGGAAACCAGAAAGTGAGGCAGAGGCTGAAGAAGTGGGGACGAGGGCCTCAACTTAGTGAGCATCACAGATATGAGGCTTAAGTGAGCATGTTGATTTTAGAACACAGTCGCCTGGGGTTAAGAAGAGGCTCCTATTCGGCTATATTCTTTAAAAGGTCACATGAAGACATAAAGGAAATTTAAATGCATATTACTAAGTGGAAGAAATCAATCTGAAATGGCTCAATACTATACGATTCCAACTCAGTGAGATTCTGAAAAAGGCAGAACTGTGGAGACAGTACGAAGATTAGCAATTGCTTGGGTTTGAGAGGGTGGAAAGCGATTTACAGGGTAGTGAATTTACATGATACCATAATAAAGTATATGTTCCATCATACACTGGTCCAAACCTATAAAATGCACACTATCAAGAGTGAACCCTAAACTATGAACTCTGAGTGATAATGATGGACAGGTTCACCAAGTGTGGGGGATGTTAATAACAGAGGAGGCTGGGCATATGTGGGGGCAGGGGGTATATGGAGAATCTCTGTGTATTCTAAATTTTCTGTGAATCTTAAACTGTTCTAAAAAAAAAAAAAACACAGTCTCAAAAACAGGCTTAATCAAGAGATCTTGATAGGGAGGGACAGGTCAGAGGACACAGCAACTGACATGTAGAAACAAAATGTAAGGCAGAATCATGACTGATTCTATTCGAATGCAAGATAAGGGTTCTCCACGTAGATGCTGCAAGGTGACATACTCCACCCCATCTATTTCCCAAGGTCTCTACTCAGGCTCCCTGATTTGAAATCAAGGTCAATATCAAGCTTGGAAGGGGATTATTTTGTGATGCAACTCAATTCACAGAGAAGAGTCAAAGAATATGTTTAGCTTAATAAAAGATCTGCTTAAATTTTTAATGTCTTGTAGATGTCTTTCCTTCCAATCCCATTCCTTGTCTTCATGGATCTTAATCCCCTGCTCTCTCCACAATGGAAAACCAGATGGAACTGAACCTGGGCCAAAGGACTGAGGACCAAAGGATGTAGGTCTCTGCCTGCATGGGATGCGGTGGGAGGAAGGAGGAAGGGAAAAGAGTTTAAAAGAGGAGTCCATGGGGAAACTGTGAGGGGTGAGGGTGAAGACGGGCAGAGAGGGAGAGATCAGGTGGTGGAAGCTTCCAGACAGACCTGAAGGGAGAGCCCCCAGGCATCAATTTCGAAGCCCCACCTACTCAGGAGTGAGCTGGGTGCCCTGAGTAATGGTAGATAATGCTCTCAGATGTCCACCCAAGGTGGGGCAATGATCAAAAAGGCAGCCCTGGCAACGCAGAGGAAATTAGGCATTTTCAAAGACAGGTGCCAGAACTGGACAACTTGTCAGTAGCACCGAGGTGAGTTTCATACAAGGGCCAAGCTATTTGGAATTATTTGTGTTTTAGATTTATTTTTGTTAAGTAAAAGAAAAAACAACAACATAATTTGCTTTAAATTCAACCTGCAAATCTTCTCCTCCATTCACAAACCTAGCAAATGTTACATAAACTAGGACAACTGTGGAGGCAACTTTGATTAGTGTTTGATAAACTCATGTTACGTTCTCATTTAAATACTTAGATAAATAAACAACCGGTCTCATTTAAAAACTTAGTTCATTAAATCCCCTTCAAATTTTAAAACTCCATTTATAAATTAAAATGCCCTACTTCTTAGGACTGATTGGGTAAATTTATGATCTTAATGAGCAAAATCTTTCCACGTTCTGAACAAATCTTTAAGGTTTAAATAAATTAAACTTACAAATACAGCAAATTTCAAATTCTCCTAAGCATTCCAAAACTGATTGCAAATTTACTGCTGTAATTTCAACAAGAACCGAAAAATTACAAGAATCAATTATTTATTTAAATTTTAAGAATCAAAAGGTTAATCACTCGTATCAAATTGAGAGCCATTTCCTTTGAAATGTAGTCAAAGGAAGAGCAGATAGGTGTCACTTGGAGTTCACCAGAAATGCAAAACCTCTGACCTCCCCCTAGAACTACTGAATCCAAAGTCTAAGGAAGAGCAGTACAGGAGATTTCCATTATTCTTTGAACTGGTGTAGGTGGCAGGGTCATGTGATCCATCCTTTCTTTTTTCCCTTCCTTCCTTCCCATTTCACATAAAAATCCATAAAACAAATTACATCATCAGTCTCATATTGAAGTTGTGAAGCTCAATGGAGCAGAAATATAAGAGATTCTGGTAAAAGGTGGAATCAGTGCTAAGACCCACACTGGGCAAAAAAGGAAGAGACACAGTAAGAAAATGGACCTTTCAATGGATGGAAGTTACTGCCTGAATCAGCTATGTGTGCTGAGTCACCCAGTCATGACTCATAAAGAGTCACAACTCTTTGTGACCCCATGAACTATAGCCCACCAGGCTCCTCTGTTCCTGGGAGTCTCCAGACAAGAATACTGGAGTGGGTGGTCATGCCCTTCTCCAGGGAATCTTCTTGATCCAGGGATTGAACCCAGGTCTCCTACACTGCAGGCAGATTCTTTACTTTCTGAGCCATCAGAGATGCCCTATACAGAACACAAACTTTCAGCAGGAGTTTTACTCTAAGCCAAATACCAAAATCTAGAAAGTGAAACGGGCACTGTTGTAAGTGGGCATAGCCACATTTCTTGACCTAGAAATGTAGAATGATTAGGATAAAAAGTACTTGTGAACATAAATAAATAGCTGGCCGAAATGAGCAGCTGAGTCAGTGTGTAGTAGCCACCTGGAAAAAGGAAGAAGACTAGGTAGGTGAAAAACCCTTGCCTAAGGGATCTGATCTTGTCAGGTTCAGAGTCAGTCGGCGGACACAACAGCAGCATCAGACAGCACGGCCCTGTCACTAGCCCCCATCAATAATGGAAACATGGGAGCAATGTCCTCCAAACTCAGGGCATGATGGAGAGGCAAAGCTTCTGCGATGGCTTAAGAAGAAAGAGGAAGGGGACAGAACAAACATGGACTATCTTGGACACTTCACAGTATGAAGGGGAAGTAAAGGCTTTGTGGGGTGAAGTCTGAATACACAGAGCACTATTCCCTGGGTGCATACTAGGCTCCATGCAAAGGGCAGCTCTACAGAAGAGGAAGCTGCTGCAGGGCAACAGGGATGCTACTCCTGGGCGCTGGAAGGTGTGATGGCTTTGCAGTAGAACAGGACTAAGCCAGCAGTCACCGTGAACTGTGTTCTTCCAGAGAAAAGGTGTCCAAGGACATGGATGAGGAAGGTCAAATGCCTGGAAGTGGCAGGTACCAGTCTACTTCTGCAGCTGCTGATGCAGTCCAGGACTAGAGGAACAAACGCAAAACCCCAATTCATATTTAGTTATATTAATACTAACATATCAAACTAGAGCGAATCAAAATTCTGCTCCTTTTCTGTTCTCTTCAAATTGTGCTGCTGAAGTCCCTGCTGCACCCAAGTGTGGGCTCAAAGAGAACTCTTTACAAATAAAGCCTTATTTCCCTGGCACTCAACTCCCAGAAGGCAGGATTTCATGTTCATCCTAGCATCATTTAAGCCTCTCTGTTTTTGCAGCAGACTACAATCCCCAGAAGTCTAGTGGCACAAAGTTTCCAGGAAGGTTTTTGTTACTTAATTGTTAAATAAAAATAATTCTGTATAGGAATTAAATCACAAGGAACATTTTCTCAAAGTTCAGAGGGAAATCCTAGAGTAAAAAGCCTTACAATGTCCCCCAGCCATATTCTTCCTAGTATGTTTTTCCCTCTGTCCTGGTCTGGACAGATTTATCAGAATCTGTTTGAAACCAAGGTTATGTTTATAGTGAACAAATCTGTTTCAATTTCAACAATCAATATGCTTTTGAAAGAGCAAAGACAAAAAAATCTGAGGACATGTGAGTGAATTATTTTTAATGTGACAAAAGTATCTGGAATAATGGCGAAGCATGCACACGTGCTCAGTAATTCAGTCGTGTACTACTCTTTGCAACCCCATGGACTGTAGCCCACCAGGCTCCTCTGTCACAGTACCATCAAAAAATGTTTCCTCTATGCATTTGCAGGCTACAAATTTTTTAAAAACAAGCAATTTATTATTAGGGTTATAGTACAATGGGCTGTGACATATTTAAAGTCTTTTTCTTTTACTTGAAGGTTTTCAACCAAAGATTGTTTTTTTCTAAGGCTATTTGTGTGCTATACCAATAGACTTCTAACTAAGGCAGTTCCACTCCTCAGAGAAGAATTATTGCTTCCTTTTAATTTATGGTTTAGAGACTGTTGCAGAGATCAAGCTGAAAAATTAATTTCAGATTGGTCCCAGAGGGGCTGCTTTAAATGGTTCTGTTAATTCACTTTGAGAGGAACCCTATTAAAGTTGATGAAAATGGCAAAGACCCACTAGCCCATTTCTAATCCAGATTTTGTTTGAAACAGACCTCATCCTTCTAATTAGAGTTGTTGGAACCCATTTTAATTTTATTAATAATAATTAACATTTATAGGAACTCAGTTTACAAAGCACTTTCTCATTATCAATTAAGTTTTTAAATCATCATAATAATCTAATGAAGTAGTGTATTAGTTTCCTAATTCTGCCATAACAAGTTACAACAAATATAATGACTTGAAAGAACACCAATTTATTATATTAACATTTTTGGAGGCCAGTAGTTCAAAACAGGTCTCACTGGGTTAAAAATCAAGGTGTTGGCAGGGCTTTATTTTTTCTGGAAACTCTAGAGAAGAAGCTATTTCCTTGCCCTTTCCAGCTTCTAGAAGTTGCCTGTGTTCCTTGGCTCATGGCCCCTTCCACCCTCAAATCCAGCAAGCAGTATACGGTCAGATCTTTCTCATGCCGCGCCACTCACTTTGCCTCTGTCACCACACCTCCTGATACTGCTGCTAAGTCGCTTCAGTCGTGTCCAACTCTGTGCGACCCCATAGACGACAGCCCACCAGGCTCCCCCATCCCTGGGATTCTCCAGGCAAGAACACTGGAGTGGATTTCCATTTCCTTCTCCAAAGCATGAAAGTGAAAAGTGAAAGTGAAGTCACTCAGTAGTGTCCAACTCTTTGCGACCCCGTGGACTGCAGCCCACCAGGCTCCTCCGTCCATGGGATCTTCCAGGCAAGAGTACTGGAGTGGGGTGCCATTGCTTTCTTCTATCACATCTCCTACGTCCCTACTTTTTTTACTCATAAGGATCTTTGTGATTTTATCTCCCATCGCCCCAGATAATCCATGATAATCTCCCCTTAAGATTCTTAGTCCATCTGCAAAGGCCCTATGGCCATGTGAACTAGCAGACAGTTTCTAAGAACATCTTTGTGCTAAACTGGGACTATTTTAAATGATTTTATAATTAGTGTTGATGACAATAAGAATTATTTTACAGATGAGGAAAAATAAGATCAAAGGAGGCCTAGTTATTCATCACAAATCACTGTCAATATAAGCCAAAACTAAATTTAAAATGGGTATCCAGATGTTAATCTACCTGTTTCACTCCATCATGAGACATTAGTTCAAAAGTTCCCATAAGGTGCTTTTTATTAAATTTAGAATGACACGTCCAACGATTTTTTAGACCATTTTCCAAAATCTGGCTTCAGGGCTTATTGTTAATAATAGCTACCATACTTTCAAGCTAATCATTTAGGTAAGGAGGATGAACTCTAATGGTGACAGCTTGGATAAGGTACATGCCCACCGATCCCCTTAGAAATGAAAAAAATAGCTGAGTTCCTATAGCAAAACAGAAATTGTTCCACACGTGAAAGGGTTTGATGGCTTGAGGGAAAGTTAACTGAGGTGGTAAAAACGTGTAACTCTTGTTATACAAGAAATTAAACTGTTTTTAGAAAAGGTAAAGGATGTTTATACTATTTGAAGGAAGAGTCATTAGATTGTGTTCTATATGTTAGCAGCTCCTTAAGACAAAACTAGGACCAATTAGAAAAAATAGGAAAAACTGATTAAAGACACATTAATTTTTTTCCCTGGTAATTTTAGCTGTCCTAATTTAGAATAAACGACTTCATGACATGTAATTTGGTAAATAAACTGCTTCATGAAGTCCAAGTAGAGGATGGGTAAGGATGTTCACGAAAGACAAAAATGGAAAAATAAGATATACAGTGCATAAGAGGAGGGATCCATACCATACCCTTGGGTAAACTGTTTGCCTATTCTGTCCCTTAGCAAGAGAAATGTTACATACAAAAAGTCAGGAGAAGGCTTACTACTGTGCCTGACACACAGTAAGAGCTTAATAGATATAAAATGGACATACAACTAACATCATGGTAATAACAAATTTAGTAACGAACATCAAAATAACTGCTCTCCAATAAAAAAAATATTCCTTATCTCTCTTCCCATTGTAACTTGGATAACTAGTTTTCCTAAATCATCTGTGTGGTAATATATATGGGCACCTCAGTGCAATAAGTAAGTCATTCCACCAAAGTAAGGAATCTTCTTAGACACAATTGGTCTTGGGGTCTTCGGTAGATTACTGTCCTCTACCATCTGCTCCTCTCTCCATTATAAAAGTATAATATATCCCCACTCATCACCATGTGACTGTGCCCTGTAAAAGTGGGCTATACTTCCTCATTCGCTTGAAAGACCTGGCCACGTGACTTGCTTTGGCCAAAGGGATAAGACAAGACATAATGTGAGCCACCTACAAGCAAAAGCTTGAAGACACATCGATTGTTTCTGGAAGCCCTGTTGTCCTTTTCCTCTAACACAGTAAATTTAGAAAGAATGTATATCATGGAGCTGAATGCAGACAGAAAATACGGAGGATGTCCCTTTTACATACATGTGAATACCCTGATGCTGGGAGGGATTGGGGGCAGGAGGAAAAGGGGACGGCAGAGGATGAGATGGCTGGATGGCATCACCGACTCAATGGACGTGAGTCTGAGTGAACTCTGGGAGATGGTGATGGACAGGGAGGCCTGGCGTGCTGCAATTTATGGGGTCGCAAAGTGTCGGACCCGACTAAGTGACTGAACTGAGCTGAACTGAATGTGAGAATGTGAGGACACGAGGAGCAGAGCTGCAGCTGCCAAAATGTAATGAAAGCAAGAAACAAATGCTTGCTATGGCAAATTAATGGGATTTGACGGGTGTTGCTACTGAAGCAAATCTGAAAAATACAGAAATTTGAACCATGATAAAGAAATTGGTACCAGAAGCAAGGTGATGACTTAACAATATGAGGCACTGGCCTTGGAACCAGGTGGTAGGTGGTGAGGAAAATATTATTTGAAGCTGAGAAAAATAATGAGCCGTGTTATACAGTGATGTGACATTGCTTTAAAATGTCCTCTGTGATAGCATGGAAGTCAGCTAATATACTTACTGAACGTGTGGCTTTAGGCAAAGAGGTCGAGAAGCAAAGGTTTTGCTAGGGAGCATGGGTTGTTATTATCAGCCGTCTTTGACATGGTTTTATGAGAAGAAAGTGGCTTAGTAGAATTGATATGAAAGCAGATAAAATCCAGGAATGAGGATCTATAAAGAGAATCCAGAAACTTCAGTTCTAGCAGGGTAGAAAGATGGAGCTATTTTTTTCAACTACAACCAGTGAAAGAAAATACTGAGAAGTATCTGAGCAAAAATTTGTGACTAGATCTCAAGGTAAAGACCCAATCTTGAGTATGGTTGTCACCTTGGGAGTTAAATTCTATTGGCAGTTTAAGATTGTCCACAGAAAACCTTTTAATTTGGAAAATAAACTGCTCAGGTTACCGAGAATGTGTGTGTGTGGCTCACCCATGAAGCCAGTAAAATCAAAATAGATCTACAAAGACGGGTATCTCCAAAAGAACTGTGGGTATAGGTGTAAGCACAAGGAGCTGTTTAGAAGGTAATAAAAGCCAGTCAGGATTAAGAAAGACTACGACAACTGAAAATTTAAAACAAGGTCATTGGCCCCAAATTTCTTCCATGAGATAGTAGACTGACAAATCAGCCCAGTACCCAAGGAGGAGGTTCTCCCTTCGGCTGTGGTCGAAAATAGGTGCGAGAAAAGGATGGCCATCCCAGAAGATGAAGCCGAGAGCTACAGAAAACCATAAGCTGAGAGCTGTAAGACAACATGACCAGAGTCCATCAAGGGATTTCTTTACTGTTACTGTACCAAAGTTGACTAATGATTCAGCCTATTAGAAAGTCAGATACAGCTATAAAATGAAATTATATGTATGGAATAATCAGTTTAAACAAATATCAAAAAAGCCCTGATCTGAAAAGATTTCACTTCAGTCATTCATCAGTTCAGTTCAGTTGCTCAGTCGTGTCCGACTCTTTGTGACCCCATGAACAGCAGCACACCAGGCCTCCCTGTCCATCACCAACTCCCGGAGTCCACCCAAACCCATGTCCGTTGAGTCGGTGATGCCATCCAACCATCTCATCCTCCGTTGTCCCCTTCTCCCCCTGCCCTCAATCTTTCCCAGCATCAGGTCAGCTCTTCCCATCAGGTGGACAGAGTACTGGAGTTTCAGCTCCAGTATCAGTCCTTCCAATGAATACCCAGGACTGATCTCCTTTAGAATGGACTAGTTGGATCCCCTTGAAGTCGAAGGGGCTCTCAAGAGTCTTCTCCAACACCACAGTTCAAAAGCATCAATTCTTTGGCAATTAGCTTTCTTCACAGTCCAACTCTCACATCCATACATGACCACCGGAAAAACCACAGCCTTGACTAGATGGACCTTTGTTGGCAAAGTAATGTCTCTGCTTTTGAATATGCTGTCTAGGTTGGTCATAACTTTCCTTCCAAGGGGTAAGGTTCTTTTAATTTCATGGCTGCAATCACCATCTGCAGTGATTTTGGAGCTCAGAAAAATAGTCAGCCACTGTTTCCACTGTTTCCCCATCTATTTTCCATGAAGTGATGGGACCAGATGCCATGATCTTAGTTTTCTGAATGTTGAGCTTTAAGCCAACTTTTTCACTCTCCTCTTTCACTTTCATCAAGAGGCGTACGTACAGTCATACATACAGCCGACAATGATCAAATTAAAAGAAGGCACTCGTGTTGGGCAAGAACTGCTCTAAGATTTTTTTCTTCCATCTCTAGGAGTCAATGACTCTTATTTTGCCTTTATACCACTTTAACGCACAGCACAGTGCCAGACACACAGGAGCTGTTCGGTATGTTTTGCATTTAATTGAAGTTAATTAAGCTTCACCACTCAGCCTATACACATTATGGAGAGCCCCTTAAAAGGTGCTCCAAACTACCTGTCTCCAGCCTCTTAACTCTAGAAGTCTCCCAGCACTCTGTTCGCAAATCCCTAAGGCAGGAAGTGAAGGAGGAAGCTGAAATGTAGTAACTATGCTGCTCTCTTAATGGGCACCATGACCAAATAAGGATGTTCTCTCTCCCTCTGTCAAAACTTGAAACACAAAGAGCAATTCAGTTTTATGGAGGGAGGTCAAATGTCCCCGTCCTTCCCATTCCCACATTTGAAGGCCATCATTTTAAAATGTTTAAGTAATTTCTATTAAACCGATCTGTGAAAATAGAAAGGGCCATCTAATTATAAACACAAATCTCTGGGACCAGAGATTTTGTATGGATTTTTCAATAACCTCTGTGGGCGCTTTATAATATGTACAACAATAGCTACAGCCCAGGCTTTTAAATCAGAAACGTAAACTGAGTCAAACATTTCAACTGAGTGGCAGTTAACCATGTGGACCTGTTACAGCTTTAAGAAAAATACTCAGTAGGGAATGTTTATTTACCAGGCAGCATCCCATTTAATCTCCTAACTCTTCCGTGCATTGGGATTCAAACCCCTAGGACATCCTCCAGTAACCTGCATTCCCTATATGTTCAGGCTCCAGGTCTTTCCTTCATCTTTCCTTGTATCCCAGACTCCCCCAAGGTGGTATATATTTGAATCAGAATAAAACTGAGGGCTTCCTTTGTGGTCCACTGGTAAAGAATTCATCTGCCAATAATGCACAACACATGGGTTCGATCCCTGCCCCAGGAAGATTCCACTTGCCATGAAGCAATGAAGACCATCCTCCACAAGAGAAACCACCACAGTGAGAAGCCCGCACACTAGACGCAGTCCCCACTCGCTGCAACTAGACAAAGCCCACATGCAGCAATGAAGACCAAGTGCAGCCAAAAATTAATAAAACTGAAATATAACTCTTAGAAATCAACCCATTCTTCATTACATACTTTTAAATGAGACATAAAGAAGGCAACTACTAAATGCAGCATTTCAGATTAATTAGTGACAGAATCAGAACTTGGAAACATGAGACTTCTGCTTGCTAGTTAATATCCATGACTGTCATTCCGCTGGGGCCCAATAATCAGCTGGTAATAAACTAACACAGTAAGTCTGATATCAGATAAATAGCCCAGGAAGACTCCCTGTCTACTATTCTGAAAATCAAGAGCATTGGAAGTAATGAATGAAGTGGTGTTTCATTCACCTGTAACCCGACCACTGTAACTTAAACCATACTTTTACTTATAGTTGGACAGTATTTGAAATATTAGCTTGTCGTCCTTGATCTTTGCCCCATTTATTAAGTTAAAACATTTTTTAATTTGTTGCTTTTGAGAAAGAATAACCCAGCAGAAGATGAAAAAAAATAAAGGGAGTCAACTCTTGTTTTGAAAAGGCTAGTCCTCAGGGAAAAATGAAATATCTCAAGAAATAAGCAATAGTCTTGAGACTATAGTCAATAGGGAAAAACAGGCTATTTTACTTTCAAACCAGACATGTTTCTCCACAGAGAAAGAGGGGCAGTAGCAAGGATGTTTAAACTCTGTGAACTTCAGAGAAATCGCTGGCTAGATATGAGTTCTTGGAAGATGTAAGAGGAAAGATGACTTATAGCCTATTGTCCTGGGAAGGTGGTAAGACCCGAGGAAAGAAATACCTGTGTTGTGTGGCTACTTAAGCAAATTAGGTCTCAAAGAGCCGCCCCCACCAGATCAGCATGGTGAAAAAGAAATAGATGGGATCCACAGAGGTTTGAAAATACTTGAGAACAGAATTAAAGAAGTCCTATTGTAGAAGAAAAAGAAGAATCAAATGTAAAAGAAGACACCTGGGTCTAGATCAGTGTGGCTAAACGCCAGCATAGAAAGAGATCATGTGGCTGCTTGGTCCACGAAAGAGCAACGGCCCTCCAAGCTCTTACCTCTTTCACATTTCAGCTTTACATCACCCCCTTAAACACAGGTGCAACCCTTAGGAAACGGGGAGCATCCCTGAACTGAGTGAATTAAGACCCAGGGATCAGAGGCTTAAAAGTAAAATTCGATTTAAATGAAGAAAAATACATTACATTTCTAGTACATCTAAGCTGGGGTACTAAGATTTATTCCCATTAGACATTTCTTGCTATTTTGTTTTCATTGACTTATAGTCTTCACATTTGCCTTACTTAAAACTGTTATATTCATCCCACTGTACTCGAAATTAAAACCCTCCAGCAATTATAAAAATAAAGTTAATAAATATTAAACATAGAGAACTGTTTTGTTTTTTTTTTTTTTTTCATTAAAACAGATTGGTCTTGCAATAATATAAGTTTGGTAGGGGATTTTGACAAGCTGCTTTTTACATTCATAACATTCCAGTACAAATATAACCGAGGCCCCATTTTTCTCTTGGTCTATGGAGACCATTCCTTATCTTTTTCTATTAAGTCACAGCTTGCCACGGCACACTTTTTTTTCTTGTTAAAATATTTATTTTTGTTCTCAGAAGTTGAAGATAGTTGAATATTTATGCTTTAAAATACTATGGTATACTTGAACTGACATAAATGCCTAAAATCGAGCTTCATTTTTTCAACAATAATTCTGTCAGTGTTATGCAAAAATGAGCAACACATGTCCATCTTTGATCAGCACTACATTAAAATAGGAATGATGCCATCATAACACATACATATATATGGGGAATGGCAACCCACTCCAGTACTCTTGCCTGGAAAATCCCATGGACATAGGAGCCTGGTAGGCTGCAGTCCTAGGAGTTGCTAGGAGTCGGACACAACTGAGCAACTTCACTTTCACTTTTCACTTTCATGCATTGGAGAAGGAAATGGCAGCCCTCTCCAGTGTTCTTGCCTGGAGAATCCCAGGGATTCTCTGGAGAATCCAGAGGAGCCTGGTGGGCTGCCGTCTATGGGGTCACACAGAGTTGGACATGACTGAAGTGACTTAGCATATATATATATATATATATATATCTCCCCAAAAGGCTGGTGATTAGAATAGTGTGCTATATGCAGTAACTCCCAAGACTCTGCACAAAGTATAGGCTATGAACCACAGCCCCCTGTCAATGTGTTGGAAGGTTACACTATTAGAGAATGCTACTGTTCCTTCCCTAGTGATACAATTAGACATTCAAGGTCATGGACATATAGAGGATTCCATCTGCTACAAATGACAAACAGTAAACAAGTAATAAAAAGCAAAAGACTGCATACTAGTTTGAGAAAATAGAACCAACACCAATTGAAGAGTGAAGAAGAAAGAGGAAGAGGCTGACTCTGGAACTTTTTTGCCTGTTTAATATATATTAACTTTACTTATATTTTAATTTCATTACTTAAAACTTTTTAAATTGATAGATTGAGACTTTTAAACCCAAATATATAAGCATTGCCAAAACAGTGATTCAGAGAAGTAAAAGCTGACCAGGAGTCATTTTTCTTTTTAGAATTTTTAACTGGTTGCATCACAGAGGTCTCGATCTAATTCTCAGATCCTACAATCCTTTATTACATCCCTTCATACCATCTAACCCCATACCTCCTTTTTATCACCCTCACTGAAGAGGAGCTTCTGGCCTCTGCATGGATAATACTGGAAAAAGTTCGCTCAGGTTTTTCCTAAGATGTTATAGAAAAACCCAAACAAACGTCTGGGCCAACCCAATATATGCTGTGGAAGAGTCCTCCCTGCTACCTGGGAAGTTAAGTAGCTGCTTAAGTCCATGCAATGCGTGAAAGAGGTGCTTTTTTCCAACCACAGGGTGTATGGTGTAATGGATTCCAGCTCTTAACTGAGGAAAATGACTTTGGAGACATCTGAAGTTGGCCAGGATTTTCACTTTGTGAAGAGGCAGGAGGTTAGTAGGAGAGGGAAGGAGATTCCAGGGCACTAACCTGTGCATTTAGTAGCATTAGGAACAGAGCCAAAGAGTCGTCAGAGAATAAACAGTGGATTCCAAAAAGGAGTCTCAGGGATCACCCAGTCTGCAGCCATCATTGTAAAGATGAGAAAACAACAATTCAGTCAGTTTACTGCTCAGACTAGAAACTTACATTCTTCCAGAGCAGAGCTTAGCTAACTATTTTTATAAAGGACCAGACAGTAAATATCTCTGTCACAATTATTCAGTTCTGTTGTCGTAGCCTGAAAGCAGCCGTAGACAATATGTAAATGAATAGCTGTGGCTGTGTTCCTAAAAAATTTGCAAAAACAAGCTAATGACCAGATCCAGCCCACTGGCCATGCTACATCAAACACTGCCTTGTTGCTGCTGTTGTTCAGGAACTAAGCCACGTCTGACTCTTGGTGAACCCACAGACTGCAGCACACCACCTTCTCTGTCCTCTACTGTCTCCCAGAGTGTACTCAAATTCATGTCCATTGAGTCGGTAATGCTGTCTAACGATCTCATTCTCTGCCGTCCTCTTCTCCTCCTGCCTTCAATCTATCTCAGCATCAGGGTCTTTTCCAATGAGTTGGCTCTTCGCATCAGGTGGCCAAAGTATTGGAGCTTCAGCTTCAGCATCAATCCTTCCAATGAACATTTACGTCTGCTCTCCTTTAGGACAGACTGCTTTGATCTTCTGTAGTCCAAGGGACTCTCAAGAGTCTTCTCCAGAACTACAATTCGAAAGCATCAGTTCTTCAGTGCTCAGCCTTCTTTATGGTCCAACTCTCACATCTGTACATGACTATGGGAAAAAGCACAGCTTTGACTATATGGACCTTTGTCAGCAAAGTGATGTCTCTGCTTTTTCATATTACACCACCTTGCCTTACAGGACATTATTACACAGGATATTATTACAGGACATTACTACATCTCAGTGTTCCACTCATCATGAACTAGGGAAAGCAAAAATATACCTTACTTTCCCAGTAAAAAAGCAACCCAAAGTTGCTTTTAATGCCCCAAATGGCTTGAAATGACCCTTGAAAAAGGAGACCTTTATTAGTAGCTAGTCATCTTTGCTACCACAAGCAAAGAGACTCAGTTCAGTTCAGTTCAGTCACTCAGTCGTGTCTGATTGCGACCCCATGAATCGCAGCACACCAGGCCTTCCTGTCCATCACCAACTCCCGGAGTTCACTCAGACTCACGTCCATCCAGTCAGTGATGCCATCCAGCCATCTCATCCTCTGTCGTCCCCTTCTCCTCCTGCCCCCAATCCCTCCCAGCATCAGAGTCTTTTCCAATGAGTCAACTCTTTGCATGAGGTGGCCAAAGTACTGGAGTTTCAGCCTTAGCATCATTCCTTCCAAAGAAATCCCAGGGCTGATCTTCAGAATGGACTGGTTGGATCTTTTTGCAGTCCAAGGGACTCTCAAGAGTCTTCTCCAACACCACAGTTCAAAAGCATCAATTCTTTGGCAATTAGCTTTCTTCACAGTCCAACTCTCACATCCATACATGACCACCGGAAAAACCACAGCCTTGACTAGATGGACCTTTGTTGGCAAAGTAATGTCTCTGCTTTTCAATATGCTATCTAGGTTGGTCATAACTTTCCTTCCAAGGAGTAAGCCTCTTTTAATTTCATGGCTGCAGTCACCATCTGCAGTGATTTTGGAGCCCAAAAAAATAAAGTCTGACACTGTTTCCACTGTTTCCCCATCTATTTCCCATGAAGTGATGGGACCTGGGAATAAAAAAAACACAGATAATATTTGAGCCAGTCTCAGCATTCTCCCATTTCAGAACCCTGAACCACATCGTGGACATTCAGTCAGTTCAGTTCAGTTTCTCAGTGGTGTCTGATTCTTCGTGACCCATGGACTGCAAAACGCCAGGCTTCCCTGTCCATCACCAACTCCCGGAGCTTGCTCAAACTCATGTCCATTGAGTCGGTGATGCCATCCAACCATCTCATCCTCTGTCATCCCCTTCTCCTGCCTTCAATCTTTCCCAGCATCAGGGTTTTCTCCAATGAGTCAGTTCTTCGCATCAGGTGGCCAAAGTACTGGAGCTTCAGCTTCAGCATCAGTCCTTCCAATGAATATTCAGGACTGATTTCCTTTAGTTTTTTTTTTTTTAATTTTATTTTATTTTTAAACTTTACATAATTGTATTAGTTTTGCCAAATATCAAAATGAATCTGCCACAGGTATACATGTGTTCCCCATCCTGAACCCTCCTCCCTCCTCCCTCTCCATAGGATTGACTGGTTCGATCTCCTTGCAGTCCAAGGGACCCTCAAAATCACTGCAGATGGTGACTGCAGCCATGAAATTAAAAGATCCTTTCTCCTTGGAAGAAAAGCTATGACGAATCTAGACAGCATATTAAAAAGCAGAGACATTACTTTGCCAACAAAGGTCCATCTAGTTGTGCTTCACCTACCTGAAATTTCTGTCACTTGCAACCTCAAATCCTAAACCATCAGCTAAGTGAATTTTCACTTATCTTGGGCTCACCATTTAGGGCAGCATGATTTCTGTTTCAATTTGACTATCTTTAATGCACACTCCTCACACATCTGTTACACACTTCTCTGAGCTTAAGAAGAGATTTGATATGCTCATGAAAGAACAATCAGCATTATAAACATGTAAGAGAATACCATCTCACATTTGACTAGAACGCTTAAGTGTATAATACATTTTTATTATAAAATTGTTCCTTACTACAATTGTGTGAGGTAGCCACAAAGTTGTTATTGTCCCAATTTTATAGAGGTAAAGATAGATAATGTAATGGTGTGACCCTCGAGGTCTCCCACAGCTAATAATAAGAATAGAACTCAAATCTTAATCTTTGTCTAGTGCCTTCTTAATTATACTTCCTTCTTCTGGACTGTGAAATAAAGTACTTTTGCATTATTTTGTTTCCTTCCTTCCTGTCAGATGACCAGCTTCAACATTTCCTCTGCTTCTACCATCTCTCCACTTTTTTTCTTACTAACTTTCATACTAACTTTCTCACCATTAAAGTTGTATCAATAGTTTATTATTTCCTAAATGATGGGCTCTGGAAAGTCAGATCACCAAGCATATTGAAGATTATATATTATAAGGGTCAAATCCACACTCAGTGACAACCCAAGACAATATGGGATGGTTTTAGGACAAAGAATTTGTGGCAATTTGTAAATACTTCTTGACATCCTTCCTGGTTGAGGTTGTGCTGCATTAGATTAGTGTTGCTGAAACAATGACCTATGGATATTCAGAAGTCACCGAAATTCCTTCCCAACATGAGTAAGTGAGGATACTCACATGACTTCCCTGAATACAAGTGACAACACACTGAACTCTACACTTTGGAAAACACGAGCGAAGGTCTACATAGAGGTACTAATACTACACTGGGATTTATATTTCCCTTGAAAAAATGGAATGAGAAATCAGTTCTTGCAAACTGGCTTCATAAAGGGATCTGGGCACACTGCCATTATCTCTTCCAGCTCTAGAGTTCAATGAATTGTTCCCAATGCTCCAGTGTGAGGGCATTTCAGGCTTCCTTTCGCTAGTCATTTCTTTTCTTTGGATTGTGGAAGAAAACTGAATTTTTCACATCCATGAACACAATTTAATTTTACAATTCCTGGGTCCCAAGTGTTGAATTACCTGGTCAAATGATTTTTATTTCTCTGTGGGCCAAAAAGAATATGTAACTTATATTTACATCTTAATTTAACTTGACTACACCTGAGGGAAAAAGTTTCCTCCATACGAATCCAGAACATTCTTCTTCCAAATTCCCGGATATTATGGTAGATAGCTGCTAGATATATTTTTCATGTGGTCCTTCAGTCATTTTCCTCCTGTTCCTCTTCTTCATCTTAATCAGAGCTAAAATTAATACACTCTTACTTTGCTCCAGGTTTTTCCCCAAGCATTTTCTTACGTTGAGGTGTTACCATCAATCTAATTTTCAAACTCCATTCACATTTTACCAACAGTCAAAACCATGGGTCCATTTCAGAATCACACACTGCAATGGGTTATCATGTCTTTCTAGATGCCTTCAGACTGGAATAGTTCTTCAGTCTTTCATACCTTGGATGTTTTTGAAAATCATCATCCATTATTTTGTAGACTGTGCCTCCATAAGGGGCACAGTCTCATGTGTAAATGACGTGTATGCATCTATGGGAAGAACACCACAATGCTTCTCTCTGCATTCTATCAGGCAACAATTTCGATTTATGTCATCGATAATGATATTCAGTTTGATCACTTGGTTAAAGTGGCGTCTGCAAAGTTTTCCTACTGAAAGGCTACTCGTTTTCCCCTTCATCTTTAGTAAGCACCCTGTGGGGAGGCATTTATTGGAAAGCATCTAAATGTCTCATCAAATTTTCATCTTATTCAATTATCATCTTTATTGAGATCACTACGGATTTATGGCTTTATATTTAATAGGTTGTAATACATTTTGTCATTTATCTTCAGGCTCTGATTATTTCCAATTTGGCCTATGTGAGCCTCTTTAAGGTGACTTCTAGGCCCTTATGACATACCCCCATTATTCTCTGAATAATTTCATACCTTCTAGGACTAAATACTCCAGGCTTATATTGCACCTCCTCTACTCAAACCCAGAAATTAGCCATTTTTCAAAGGAGTTCTCTTCTCTATTAGTGAACTCTGGTCATTAGAAGCCAAGATATAGGTGCTAAGAATGCTCATTGCTACCGCAGTGTCTCGTTTCCAGCCCCCTTCAGTGGATAGCGGTAGGGACATATACATAGATCTATGCACATTTACATCTCCATTATTACTGTATCTATCTATCTATATTGAATTTAAACAATCATGACTTCACACCAACACCTTCAATTCCAGTATGTTCTTTTTCACATTTTAACTTTTCTGACAGTGAGAAACCACTTCCATTACTCTCAGTTCAGTTCAGTCACTCAGTCGTGTCTGACTCTGTGACCCCATGGACTGCACCACGCCAGGCTTCCCTGTCCATCACCAATTCCTGGAGCTTGCTTAAACTCTTGTCCATCGAGTCAGTGATGCTATCCAACCATCTCATCCTCTGTCGTCCCCTTCTCCTCCTGCCTTCAATCTTTCCCAGCATCAGGGTCTTTTCAAATGAGTCAGGTCTTTGCATCAGATGGTCAAAGTACTGGAGCTTCAGCTTCAGCATCAGTCCTTCCAATGAATATTCAGGACTGATTTCCTGAACTAGGATTGACTAGTTCAATCTCCTTGCAGTCCAAGGGACTCTCAAGAGTCTTCTCCAACATCACCATTCAAAAGCATCAATTTTTCGGCACTCAGCTTTCTTTATGGTCCAACTCTCACATCCATACCTAACTACTGGAAAAACCACAGCTTTGACTAGATGGACTTTTGTCCGCAAAGTAGTATCTCTGCTTTTTAATATGCTGTCAAGGTTTGTCAGAGCTTTTCATCCAAGAAGCAGCATCTTTTAATTTCATGGCTGCAGTCATCATCTGCAGTAATTTTGGAGCCCAAGAAAATAAAGTCAGCCACTGTTTTCATTGTTTCCCCATTTATGTGCAATGAAGTGATGGGACTAGATGCCATATATATTGATTACCCTCAATATATCTGACTATTTGATCAGCCCATCATGTATGACCAGCCTCTCATCCTCACCTCTCTCCCCTTCCCCATGCAGATACCCTCTTCACTCCACTCGGATCTCACACCCTGTGCCAGAACATTTTCTGCATGGATACTCTCCTACCTTGCATGGGTTTTGAAACCCCAGGTGACTGCCCCTCCACAGACATACCTTCTCACTCCCTTTGATCTCTGATTCCACAAGACAAGCCACTCCCTGCCATACTGTAATGGCTTGAAGAATGGCCCACCAAAAAAAAAAAAAAAATATATATATATATATATATATATATATATATATATGAACAGTGCAAATCTCAGGATATGACATTTTGAATAAGGGTCTTTGCAAATGTAACTTAGGTAGATTTCAAGATGAGGTCACTCTGGATGAGGGAGGGCCTTAAGCCCCAAAACAAGCATCTTTATAAGAGACAGAAAAAGAAATTACAGAGACACACACAGGAGAGGGGGCCACGTGAAGACAGAGGCAGAGGTTGGAGGGATGGATCTACAAGCCAAGGCATGTCAGGGGTATGCTGAGAGCCAGCAGAAGTGAGGAGAGGTATCTGGCAGTTTCTCACTCAGTGCCTCCAGAGAGAAACCACCCTGCTGATACCTTGATTTTTGACCTTCCCGTCCTCCAGAACTGTAAAAGAATGCATTTCTGATGTATTAAGCCACCAAGTTTATGGCAATTTGTAACAGCAGCCATGGTTAAACTAATACAGACGTTGGTACCAAGAGTTAGGACTTGGATGTAGCCATCTGGGGTCTACGTTTCAACCCACTACACACGTGCTTAACTTCCTCCCTCTGCTTGGTCTCTAAAACTGAGTAACAGGCTCTCTCTGAACATGAGCATCCTCATCACCCTGACCAGGATCCAACATCCCTGCCAGGCTTCCCTCCTGTCTATGCCTACTCACCCCCTTAGGTCTGACATCCTGCTCTAAGCCATCATGGCGCCCCTTCCTCTGTGCTGCAGACACCTATCTTGCTCTGCCCCACAACACGGCCTTAGGGACAAATTTCAGAGATAGAGGAAGAGAAGAAAACTTCACTAACATCTCTCTTTAATGTAAATGGATTTTGGGGATGAAAAGCAAGTACTGCTTATCTTTGTGCCCTTCCTTAGAAGACAAAGTACAGCACTTGCAAAAATCAAGTCAAAGGCATCAAAATGATGCCCATTTCCTGATGTGAGGAAAATACACATAATGTTCTTGGCAGAGACAGATAGAAATTCTTTTATAAAATAGTTATCTTATTTTCAACATAATCATTCTTCATTTGATCTAAGTAAATATGACATTTTAAAACAATAAATGCACTCATAAGTCCCATGTACTGAATTGAGTACAGTTTTCACAGATAAATTACTTCATCAAGATTAAAAAAAAAAAAAAGACAAAGTGGCTGAAGATGTTTTCTCTCCTTTAAGCTTCTGGATTTTTGTTTTTGGGTTTTTTTTGGCAACTTCAACAGCAAGTCCAAGATACAGTGGTGATATACCAGCAGGATAAAACACAAGGTCGTTATAAAACCATAAATAAAGCATGGCCATCACAGGAGATCGCAGGTTTATGTTTAAAATCTCAAACAATGACGTCCTTAATTACAACACCCTTACAAGTTCAGGTTACTAACAGGCCATTCTGAAAGCCCAGAAACAAGGAAGAAAATGGAAAATGGACCTTGTTTCCTTCTCATTGTTTCCAACACAACATTTTAGGAAAGCTTTGAGTTTTAGCTGAAACACAGAGAGAAGAAGAAAAAAACTTTGAAACTATTTCCTGAAGTTTATTTTTAAAAAGTTCTATCTGTTCTTCTTTACATATGTTGTGATTGGCATTCCTGCAGATAAGTCGGCATCCAATGCAGGAGGAGAGCAAGGTTTATAGGTCCCTCTTGTTATGTAGCACTGAACTACATAGGAAATTTTATTGCACATTTGCTGCCTCCAATTTCCCCAGATTGTTTAACAATTCTCTGCTTCTGCAACATAAAAGACAGGCCAGAAACCTGAAGCCGCATTTTTCAGCTCCAGATCGAACATGACATTACACACGACAGCATTTGACAATTTGGCTTGTTCTCTGAAAGCGATCAGACTGCACAGTGACCAGGATGCAGAGAAAAAAAGAAGAGTCTTTTGTGAAGCCAAATTTGTAAAAATGTAATGCCCATTATTCACTGGCAAGTTGTAATTACAATTAGTGATGATTAATATTAATGAAAATGATTTGTAAGGATGCAAGAGGGACATAATTCGTTGGGGAATAACTCAATAACATACACTCTGTTCCATTATGTTACAGAGAAAAGAACTGGGATGTGACATCACGCCTCGCCAGCCTACTTGGACTTACGAGCTTGGCACTTCTTGCCAGTTCTGTAGTGCTAAAGAAAATGTAAGGCTGCAATTGTTAATATAATCATTTCTCAAGTGGATCTATTCAACTCTCATCAGAAAGAAAAGACAAAATGAGAGAAGAACATTTTTCTGTGTTTGAAGTGCATTTAATACCTTGGGAGACATAATGATACTGAGGCCTTAAAATCTATAATGTTGCCTGCAGTGTTTGACAATATGAACGTTAGCCTGTAGAACAAATTACAGTTAAAAGCCTGCATATTTGGTTGTCCTGCAACCAGAAGCTCCTCTTTACAAGCAATTTCAAGATGGTAAAAATCAATACTCATGATGAGGACTGGTTGCAAGGTCCTGCTACATTCACAAACAAAAGTTACATTTTGCCAGGCAATTTTATTGTTTACCTCTCATGCTCTAGAGTTTTGAAAACTGGCACTATTATAAAGTGTAAGTATTATAAACAGAGTCCACCATATTATAGTACACATTATTTTAAATTTTACCTTAACGTATCACATAACATACATTGCTGCTAAGTCACTTCAGTCGTGTCCGACTCTGTGTGATCCCATAGACGGCAGCCACCAGGCTCCCCCATCCCTGGGATTCTCCAGGCAAGAACACTGGAGTGGGTTGCCATTTCCTTCTCCAATGCATGAAAGTGAAAGTGAAGTTGCTCAGTCGTGTCCGACTCTGTGTGATCCCATAGACGGCAGCCACCAGGCTCCCCCATCCCTGGGATTCTCCAGGCAAGAACACTGGAGTGGGTTGCCATTTCCTTCTCCAATGCACGAAAGTGAAAAGTGAAAGTGAAGTCGCTCAGTCGTGTCCGACTCTTAGCGACCCCATGGACTGAAGCCCACCAGGCTCCTCCATCCATGGGATTTTCCAGGCAAAGTACTGGAGTGGGGTGCCATTGCCTTCTCCGTAACATACATTATAGAGGTATAAATATTATACCTGTTTCATAATATTTTATAACATGGATTACTGAAACATAAAATTCAGTTTATATACTTAATATTTACTCGTTCTTTCAAACTTTTTTTTGTTTTTGATGATAAACATCTAATTCAACCTTCTCATCTTTAGTCTCATATTTTCAACAAACTGATAACCACCTTTTTAAGAGGTACCAGTGTTTCCTCAGGTGAAACTGTAGTATACTTTGTATGTACTATATACATTATTTATCATTAATTTTAACAATTTAAATTACAGTAGCTGTATACTCTCTGGCCGTGACAGATTTTCTTTTCTTTGGCTCCAAAATCACTGTGGACAGTGACTGCAGCATGGAATTAAAAGCCGCCTGCTCCTTGGAAGGAACGCTCTAACAAACCTAGAAAGCATATTAAAAAGCAGAGACATTACTTTGCCAACAAAGGCCCGTATAGTCAAAGCTATGGTGTTTCCAGTAATCATGTACAGATGTGAAAGTTGGACCATGAGAAGGCTGAGTGTCGAAGAACTGATGCTTTCAAACTGTGGTGCTGGAGACGACTCTTGAGAGTCCCTTGGACTGTTAAGGAGATCAAATCGGTAAATCCTAAAGGAAATCAACCCTGAATAGTCATTGGAAGGACTGATGCTGCAGCTGAAGTTCCAATACTTTGGCCAACTCATGTGAAGGGTCATTAGAAAAAAGACCCTGATGCTGGGAAAGACAGAGAGCAAAAGAAGAAGGGGACGGGAGAGGATGAGATAGTTAGACAGCATCACCAACTCAATGGACCTGAATTTCAACCAACTCCTGGAGATAGCGGAGGATAGAAGAGCCTGGGATGCTACAGTCCCTGGGGTCCCAAAGACTCAGATACAATTTAGCAATGAAAAATAACATACTCTATGGCTACTGAAAATCATCCAGTCATTCTCTTGATGCTTCAACTTTATGTATTTCAGAGCTGTTCTAATATGATAACTATTAGCTACAATGTGCATGGAGAAGGCAATGGCACCCCACTCCAGTACTCTTGCCTGGAAAATCCCATGGATGGAGGAGCCTGGAAGGCTGCAGTCCATGGGGTCGCTGAGGGTCGGATACCACTGAGTGACTTCACTTTCACTTTTCACTTTCATGCATTGGAGAAGGAAATGGCAACCCACTCCAGTGTTCTTGCCTGGAGAATCCCAGGGAAGGGGGAGCCTAGTGGGCTGCCATCTATGGGGTCGCACAGAGTCAGACACGACTGAAGTGACTTAGCAGCAGCAGCTACATGCAGCTATGTAAATTTAAGTTAAATAAAAAGCTATTTCATTAGATCCACTAGCCACATTTCAAGTGCTTAAAGCCACATGTGGCTGGCAACTACTGCATTGGAGAGTGGGGAGATATTTCCATCATTGCAGAAAATTGTATTGGACAGTGATGCTCTAGAAAACACTAATTTTCAGACCTCCTTGAAAAAAAATTCAACTCCATTTTATTCAGACTGATACTCTATGCTGAAAGTTACCTGTTCAATTTTCTGAGTTTGTGTAGGATTAGTATCATTTATTTCTTATATCTTAAATAGAATTTACCAGTAAAGGCATTAAGGCCTCTAATATTCTTTGTTGGGAAGTTTTAATTTATGAATTAAGCTTCTTTTATTGACTTAGGTCTATAATTTTTTATATCTTTTTTGGTCTTATATCTTACTTCTGTCTTCCAACTAATTTATTTCATCCTGGTTATCAAATATATTGACTTTTATATCTATAGGCTCTGTACTGATATGTCTCTTTCATCCCTAATATCTGCAATTTGCTTCTTTTATATTTTATTCATCAATCTAGGTAGGCACAAGTTAATCAGTTTTATTTACCCACAAAAAGATCCAACTACTGTTTTCATTAATTTTATCCATTTTTTTTCACTTTATTTCATTGATTAAAATTTTTCAATTTCCCTTTTCCCCCTTGCTACCAGAGGTTTAATTTGCTCTCTACTCTCTACCATTTTATAGTGGGAACATAAATCATTGATTTTTAGAACTTACTTATTTTCCAATTAAGTGAAATTACTTTTTCCCCCTTTACTTGCACAAATTTGACAGCAAATGTGTTTTTCACTCACATTGAGCAATTCTCCAACTCTCAAAACACCAACTCAGTGTTCACAAATTCAATTATGACACTACCTGGAGTCAGCACAGACCCCAAAGGTTAATGACTCAGTTCCACTAGGCTGCCACCCCTCACTTCAGACACAAATCAATTCCCAGGATATGACCTGCACTTAAATACTTTTGACCAACCAACTAAAAACTGGGGGTTCCCACAAACTCTTCCTCAAGTTCAATAATTTGCCAAACTGGCTCACAGAACTCAGGAAAGGACTTAATGTACTGTTACTAGTTTATTAAAAAGGCTACAACTTAGGAACAGCCAAATGGAAAGATGTGTAGGATAAGATATGGGGATGGAATGCGTGGACGGAGTTTCCACGCCCTTGGGGTGTGCAACCCTCTTGGAACCTTGATGTGCTCACCAACCTGGATGATTTCCAAACCACGTCATTCAGGGTCTTTACGGAGGTTTCATACTTTGCCAGGATTGAAGAAACCACTGGCTGCTGGTAATTAAGTTAATCTCTAGCCGCTGGCCCCTCTCTGGAGATCTGTGAGTTGGGAGTTCCAACCCTCTAGTCACTTGGTTGGTTCCTCCAGCAATCAGCCACCTCCTGGGGCTATCTAGAGACCTTGGCCAATAGTCATCTCATTGGCATACAAAGAAACATTTTCATTACTCCAAAGATGCCCTGGATCTTAGATGCTCTTTTGTCAGGAACCGGGGACTAACACTGAATATTATAACAAAAAAGGCTTCTATCACCCTACATTTCAGGAAATTACAAGGAGCTATATGCCAGGAACTAGAGGCAGAAAACAAATAAATTCTGTAGGTATGAATCAAAATATAAACAAACATGTATAAATACATATATAGACACACACACCATTGACAATCCTTAACAACATGGTTTTGAATTGCATGTATCCACTTATACACAGATTTTTTTTCCCAATAAATACGTACTCCAGCACTACATAATCACAAGTTGGTTGAATCTGAAGATGCAGAACTGCAGATACAGAGGGCTAACTGTTAAGTTATACTCAAGACTCTCCACTAGGAGGAGGGTTGGTGCTCCAACCCTGAGTTGTTCAAGGGTCAACTATGTATAAATATATCCAGATTTATGGCCCAGTACATCATTTTGGCAGAGAAGGCAATGGCACCCCACTCCAGTACTTATGCCTGGAAAATCCTATGGTCGGAGGAGCCTGGTGGGCTGCAGTCCATGGGGTCGCGAAGAGTCGGACACAACTGAGTGACTTCCCTTTCACTTTTCACTTTCATGCATTGGAGAAGGAAATGGCAACCCACTCCAGTGTTCTTGCCTGGAGAATCCCAGGGACGGGGGAGCCTGGTGGGCCCCCGTCTATGGGGTCGCACAGAGTTGGACACGAATGAAGCAACTTAGCAGCAGCAGCAGCAGCATATCATTTTGGAGAACATATTACATACATTTGAGTAGATATACAATCGATAATTATTGGGCATTATACTCTATAATAATCATCTATGTCAAAGCTGTTTCTATGTGGATAGCTCTTCTTTTTTTTGCTAATACTTTGTACACCGGTAATATCATTTGCTAAAACAATGGTGTTAAAATCTCCAGCTTGGTGGAATTATATATTTATCCCTTTAACACAAATTAATTTTATATTAACAGAATTAAAAGAAGAAATATATCTTGAAGCTCTCTTATTAAATGCATATGTATTTATTATTGTTACATATTCTTGATAAAATGACCTATATACCATAAGGAAATGTTTCTACCTCTGGCAATATTTTGTTCTTTAAATTTATCTGTCTTGAGCCTTTTTCCTCTTTCCTGTTTGTCAGACACATTTTCCATCTATTTACTTCAACCTAACTATCCTGATATTTGAACTAAGCACATCTTTTGCATGTATTTCTGGTATTTCAAGTACACGACTATGTAAACAGCATATAATTTCATCTGGCTTCTCATTTAATCTATTTTGCTAATTTCCTCATTTTAATTAGAATATTGATCCCAATAATACTTCATTTTTTATATGGTTGGGTTTACTCTTAATCCTATCTTAAAATTTTATCTTACCTTTTCTTTTTTGGATTACTTGAGTATTTTTTTTGGAAGTCTATTTTACTTTTTGTAGGCATACACATAAATTTGAAGCATCAAGAGAATTGTGTGTATGTGTGTGTTTTCCAACCACAAGTGACTTTGGTCTCCAGGGACATTTGATAATCTGTGCATCTTTGGTTACCACAACTGAGGTGGAAGGGGTCCTACTGGCAGGTAGAGGCCAGGGATGCTGCTCAATACTCTACAACACATGGGACAGCTCCCCACAACAAAGACTTATTTGGCCAAAAATGTCAATACTACCAAAGTTAAGAAATTGTGCTCTAGGGATAAATCCTTAAATTTCCAGTCATCTTATAGTTAGTTAACACTGTACTATTTAACAAAAGAGAAACTTTGTACTATTTTACAAAATAAAAACCTTGCAACTGTATTGAACCTCCTTTTACCATCAACCCTCCTTTTCCTTTATTCTGTAGTTGTTACATATATTTACATAGGTTATAAACACAATAAATGCAATTTATAATTTCCTTTAAACAAATGAATTGTTTTTAAAAAGAGAAACATAATCATTTTTTAATTTACAAGGTTATTTATCATTTTTAATGTTTTTCATTGCTTTACTAAGATCAAATTTTCCTCCTGGTATTAATTCCCTTCAGACTGAAAAATTTTTATTAAATTTATTTATTTTTGCACTGTTAGTTTGTGGAGAAGCAACACTGGTACCTCTCTTTTATCTAAAAAAATATTTTTATTTTGCCCTAATTGTTAAAGATTATTGTTGGTGGATATAGAATTCTAGGTTGACAGTTTTTGTTTTTTTCCCTTCAGCATATAAACATGCTGTTCTGCAGTCTTCTGGCTCCAATGTCTCTAAACTCAGCTTCTACCATCAAATTTGGGAAAATACTGATTGTGATTTCTTTAAATACTTTCTTCTACTCCATTGTTTTTCTCGTCTATTTCTGGAGCTTCAAATACACATAAATTAAACTATTCAATATTATGTAACAGATCTCTGAAGTTCTGTTCATTTTTATGTCAATCTGTTGTCTCTGAAAGTGAAAGAAAGTGAAAGTGAAGTCACTCAGTCGTGTCTGACTCTTTGCGACCCCATGGACTGTGACCTATGAGGCTCCTCCCTCCATGGGATTTTCCAGGCAAGAGTGCTGAGTGGATTGCCATTTCCTTCTCCAGGGGATCTTCCCGACCCAGGAATTGAATCCAGGTCTCCTGCATTGCAGGCAGACGCTTTACCGTCTGAGCCACCAGGGAAGCCGTTGTCTCTGACCTTTATATCAAATAGTTACTGTTAATCTACCTTGACATTCCCTTAGTTTTTCCTCTGTCAACTCTATTTGACTATTAGCCCATCAGGAGTATCTTTTTTCTTTTCAGATATTGTATTTTTCAATTCTAGAATTTCCATTAATTCTTTATCCTATTTTTCTGCAGAGATTTTCTATTTATATACTCACTTTGAATATACTGTATTTACTTCATACTAGATGGTCATCATGGCTGTTTTTTAAATATTGTCTGTTACTTCCAACGTCTGTGCCATCTTGGTCTTTAGTTACTGATCTTTTCCAGTGACACTACTACGTCACTGTCCTTGTTATTTGTATGTTATGTAATTTTGGGGTGTATCCTTGACATTATAAATGCTAAGATGTAGACTCTGGATTTTGTTGTTTTTCTCCTATGAATGTTATTTCTTTTGTTTTAGCATACCAGTCTTCTGCCTCAACTTGGAAAAGCAAATGTTTACTTTTAGATGAAAACTATGCCCTGATTCAAATATTGTATCTTTAGCTGAAATGTTTTGAATCTGTTCTGTATATGTGTGAATCAGGTAAGCCAGCTGTGTGGAAAAGACAGAATGTGGGAGTCTGGCTTATAGCTCTTTCACTTCTAAGATTTCCCTTATGTCTTCTGGCTGTGGTTTCCCCAGATTTAGTTTCCTGGTTCTCTGCTGAAGAGGACTGTAGATTTCTTCACCAGCACCCTATACACCTGCATGCTGTGTCTAAAGTTTAAAAGTCATGAAAACAGCCAATGGCTCCATTCGATGCACTTCCTTCACTATGATCTCTATATTAGCCTTCCCTTTCTATATTGGACTTCCCTGGTGGCTCAGATAGTAAAGCGTTTGCCTACAATGTGGGAGACCCAGGTTCAAACCCTGGGTCGGGAAGATCTCCTGGAGAAGGAAATGGCAACCCACTCCAGTATTCTTGCCTGGAAAATCTCATGGATGGAGGAGCCTGGTAGGCTACTGTCCAGGGAGTCACAGTCAGGCACAACTGAGCGACTTCACTTCTTCTTTACTTTACTCTAGTGCCCTCAAGCGGCTGCTTTTTGTTTTATATCCAGAGCTTATAGCTTTTTTCCTGGTAGTGATTATCAATCAGTATAGGATCATTCTTTGTTATTATATAAAGCAAAAGCCTCCTTTCCTTTTCCTTTGATGCTTATTTTCAGCTTCACGAGGCCCTGACCTTGAGAGTTACTATTAGTTTATCCAAGAAAGCATTTCTTCCTTTTAGTCAACAAACAAGATGTCCCTTCAGTGTTTTCAAAGAGTATTTGGTTCTTCTCAGTTATTTCCACACTTGTTTGTATATGAGCAAATAACTTTCCCAGAGGACTGAGGGATCTGGGTAGGTCTTGCTGCATTTTGTTCTCCCATTTAAGACTCAAGAGGATTTAGAAAATTAAAAGATTTTGTGCTTTAGTGATATAATTTTTAAAAAAATAACAGTAGCTTCAAGAAAGTGTATTTCTTTGGTAACATGGAAACAGTGTGTGCTTAGTCATTCAGTTGTGTCTGACTCTTTGCAACCCCATGGACTGTAGCCCACTGGGCTCCTCTGTTTATGGGGTTTTCCAGGCAAGAATATGAGATTATGTAGCTATTCCCTTCTCTGGGGGCTCTTCCAGACCCAGGGATCGAACCCGGGTCTCCTGCATTGCAGATGGATTTTTTACCATCTGAGCCAGACCGTAAAACAAGAGATGTGGGCCCCAAGCCTAGCACCATCAAATGACTTACATGTCTACTCCTCTGTTTCCTGATCACTAGAAATGTCTCAGTTGAGTCGCTCAGTCATGCCCAAACTCTTTGCAACCCCATGGACTGCACACCAGGATTCCCTGTCCATCAACAACTGCGGGAGCTTGCTCAAACTCAGGTCCATCGAGTTGGTGATGCAATCCAACCATCTCATCTTCTGTCATCCCTTTCTCCTCCTGCCTTCAATCTTTCCCAGCATCACAGTCTTTTCCAGGAAGTCAGTTCTTCGCATCAGGTGGCCAAAGTATTGGAGTTTCAGCTTCAGCATCAGTCCTTCCAATGAATATTCAGGACTGATTTCCTTTAGGATGGACTGGTTGGATCTCCTTGCAGTCCAAGGGACTCTCAAGAGTCTTCTCCAACACCACAGTTCAAAAGAATCAATTCTTCTGCACTCAGCTTGTCTAGTTCATCCCTGTTAAGACTGCAGTAATCTTTTTTAATCGCATAGGAAAAAACCTCTACTATGTGCTAAATCTAAGTATCATAATGTTAAATGAACAGTCATTCTTTCCCAGTTTAAACCAACATTGAAATATACTGAACATTAACATAATCAGTGTTCTGTGCTTTCACTCTCAAAACTTAAATTCAATACTATTTTCAAAAGGGTTGTTTATGATGACAGTGGTTATCCCACAAGTTTACAGTTGTTATTGCTCAAATGTTTTGTTATTATTGGCAAACTTGTAATAACCCTTTTATGATCCTTTAGGGTATCTATTCCATCTATTCTATTCCAACTTCTATAATTTCCCTATTATCAGGAATCCTATGGGTAATTAAGTCTTTTTTGGCACTGCAAGAACCTCAGGCTAAATCTACTTGAAGCCAACAAGCTGCATTATAAAAGAAGCACCCTTTAAAAGTCAAGACATCTGGTACTGTGGAGATTAAAATCAATTGATTTCAATCAGTTGATTATGAATTGGTAGCTACTCACATTCATCTCTGCACTTTAGAACATTCTAAGTTAATCAGTACTAAAATACAAATGTAGAATCACGGCTAACAAATTTGAAAAAGAAGTCATGACCTCAACTGTGAGAAGCTTGCTCCTCTCAAGGATTTCACAGTCATCTATCCTTCCCAAGCTCCCAAGTGCACATCCAGTGTCCTTCTTAAGGTCTGGTAGTCAAAAGAATTCAAAGACCAAAAGAAAGACTTTCTAAGTGAAAATTAAGAAAGCCATAGCATAGTCTAGTGCTGTCCAGTAGAAACAGAATGAGAGCCACACATTCATTTCAAATCTTCTAGAAGCCACATTTTAAAAAGTAAAATAAAAAGAAATTTTAATAACCTATTTTACCCCAATTTGTCCAAAATATTTTAATATAAAATCCACATTAAAATTAATGAAATACATATTTTATATTCCTCTTACTGTGCTAATCCTTCCAATTCTAGAGTATATTTTATCCTTACTATTCACACCAGCCCTATTCCAAGTATTCAGCAGATATAAACAGCTAGGAGCTATCTATTAGACAGCACTGCCCAATACTTTTTTCTTGTCACATACTCATTTTTCTGTTTTCATCTAATGTTGCCCAACTATAAACACAGATTCAATAATAACTACTATTATGTTCCAAAGATGAAAATTAGTTACTCAAGAAAAGTTATGTTTTATGAGTATACTGTGATGACAACTGAACAATATACTCATAAAACGTTAACTTTTTTATGTTTTATGAGTCTATTCCACCACCAAAAGAATATATATGTACTTATATGTATAAGTATATATACCAACAAAAGAATGATACTCAGATGTGTTCTTTCTGTACTTTATAATTAAAAAAACATTAAAAATGAGTACAAATGTGGTAGAATTTCAGGCCCAGAACTCTTCTTTTCCTTTACCATGAGGGAAACCACCAGGGTAGCAGTTTCTTACGATACAACTTCAACTGTGTCATGTCTTTACTTGGAAGCAGACTTCCTCTCATTCATGACAGAGTCCACAGACCATGATTGACTAAAAAGGACGTAAGTCACAGCTTCAAAAATACAGGCTCACTTTTCTTGGGCACTGACAGACTGCTGGAGGAAGAGAACAGAGGGAACCTCGGGCGATTATCAAAGTGCTATCCCCTCACTGCACAAAACCGGTCCCTAGAGAAATAACCAGAGAAGGCAATGGCACCCAACTCCAGCACTCTTGCCTGGAAAATCCCATGGACGGAGGAGCCTGGTAGGCTGCAGTCCATGGGGTCGTGAAGAGCTGGGCACGACTGAGCCACTTCACTTTCACTTTTCACTTTCATACATTGGAGAAGGCAATGGCACCCCCTCTAGTACTCTTGCCTGGAGAATCCCAGGGACAGAGGAGCCTGGTGGGCTGCCGTCTATGGGGTCGCACAGAGTCAGACACGACTGAAGCTACTTAGCAACAGCAGAGAAACAACGATCCACCTAAACTCATACAAGTTGACGGCAAATTCAGATTGGGGATCTACGTGTCTGGTTTTGTAACTTTCTATTCAGTGTTGAATATCACACAATCAAGCCTACTATACATGTATTTCTACTGCACAGAGTCACAAAGGTACTTCCCCACATTGTTTCTATGTAGGTTCTCAATAATACATATATTAGGCATGAACAGGCACAACTGATTCTCAAATGCAAGAACTGCAGCCTAGTTCTAAAGTAAAGGAACGAGGCCTACAGTATAGCAGCCTTGCAGAACATATATAGTTTTTGAAGTAAGGGGTAAAAACAAGTTCTGGTTCTAGCTCTGGGAAAAACTAGCTGTGTGACCTTCAGCAAATCTCTTAACATCTCCATGAGCCAATCTCCTTATGTGCAAAATGACTGGCAGTGGGAGGATTAGATTATTTCTAAGATCTCTTCCAGTTCTAGGATACTTATTCTAATTCCTGCTAGACAAATGATTATATAATAGCAACCTTTCTAAGTTTGTCTTCTACTTAAAAGAAAAAGGAATGCTACCACCTGTTCTCTATATGGATACTTTAAGGATTGGTCACATGACATTGAATATTTTATAGAGAAAAAAATCAAATCTTAAGCAATCCCTACTATAACACTTTTTCTCAATAAGCAAGCCTCCTACGCTAGTAAGCATCATACAAGGCAATAGCATGCTTAAAATTATCCTTTCCTTCAGAAAGTTTCATTTTACTGAAACAAAAGTGGAAAATGGGTGATCTATAACAAGGTTGCATGAATAGAGTTTTTTCTATATTTTAAACTAAAGGTAATTGATTATAATTACTTTTTGGCATAAAATATCTTTGTATTCTACCACTGTTTAAAACTCATTAAGTACATATACAGCACCTTCTCTGAGCCAGGCAACATTGAACTAAATTGATATAACACTCATCCCCATGAACTTCACAGTCCAGTGTTAAAAACAAATTAAAATAATGTTCCTTTAAGGATTGAGTAAATAATATAAACATGTCAACCGACTATGAAAAATTGATCTTAAAAAGCAGTTCTATAAAAATATAGGTCTTAAATTTGTATCCTACTGCTGTGTGAAAATTGTGTAAATCTTAATTGTGTTGAATTGGTTCATAGTGCTTTTCAGGTCTACTATATCCTTCTACTTCTCTGTATATTCACTCTATTAATTTTTGAGGGTTTGATACTGAAACTCCAACTAAAGTCTTAATTTATCTACATAAAAAATGAATGTAATATATAGTAGAACTATATGTAACTTTGTTCTGTATTCTCCAAGTCTCCTGTAAATGTGTTATCATATTTTCAAAATTTAAAAAATAAAAATACAGATCCTTAGGCCATGTTTGCCTTTCTACCAGTACAAGTGATTAAAGGAACAGAAGTGAGTGCATTGGCTCCTAGAGTCTTAGAAATACAGCAGGGTTCAGTTCAGTTGCTCAGTTGTGTCTGACTCTCTGCAATGCCATGGACTGCAGCACACCAGGCTTCCCTGTGTTTCCTCAAAACATAAAGACTGTAAGTATATATTTTCTGCACAGCATCACATCAGTATTTCCTCTCAAGGATTTCATAGTTATCTATTCTTCCCATGATCTCCCAAAAGAAAGCCAAGCTCCCCTACTTTTAATTTCCAACAATTACCAACACAGAGAATCGGTAGAAAGCAGGATGCAACTCTTCATACTCCATTTGCTGTATCTGAATGGGCTTTAAGTGATTAACATTTTGCTAAAAGGGTCTTTCAATGTGTATGTTTTGCCTAAAAAAAAACCTCGGGGCTTCCTTAATTGTTTAATTATGAGTTTCTTTAGGTTTTGGTAAAGATTAGTGATTGCTCAGAATCACTCCAACTACTATTGTGTTTCTGCTGAAAAAAATGTGAAAAGCAAAATTTCACAGGATATTTTCACAATAAGGAAATGTAAAGAGATTCCCTTAGTAAAAACACAAAAACAAGTTCTATTCTGCCTTGTATTCTGAAAATACAGTATGTTAAATGGACCAGTGATCACTCTTGCAAAACAATTTTGGCATTCCTCATTTTTCACAACTAGAAACCTAAACCAAAGAGCCTCTGTGGTACAAACTTTGATTGTTATGGTCCTGGAAAAGAAAAACAGATGAAGAAAAGGCATCTCTGTAACAGAACAAGGGAAAAACACATAAACCCATAATAGCTGAAGAAGGAAAAATACAGTAAACCCAGTATCATCCACCCCATATCTATAGACCATCTTTTGTTAAGAATGCTGTCTACCTCTGCTAACGAGAGGGGTAGGCAGAGTCTAATGTCAGAGAATCAAACACATTTGAAAAGAAAACGGGGGCAGAAAAGATCACTTCTATAAGGCACCAGCCAAATGCCGATTTTTATGTAGTGGTTTCTTTCAAAATACTCAATCACACCTAATAATTGGCAGCAAACACAAAAAGGCTCCCACTCTCCTGCTGTTGCTTTCAATTCCCCTGGGGTATGTGGCCATTTGTGGCCAGCAGCAGCATCGAGGGAAAGCCCCAGGGGAACTAGACAGGTTCTTCCACCCCCACCTCTCCTGCATCTACACCTCTCTGCTGTTAATATACTTTCGTCTGGTGGGGTAGGAAGGGGTCCTTAAAAGCATCAAAGGAACATTTTTCTGGGTGGAGAGAGAGCTAAAAGGATTATTCTGTCATTAAAGAAAAACATAAAGACAAGCCAAAATAATCAAATTCAACTGATGTTTCCTGAACACTTTTCATTTAATAAGCTCCTCAATGGTAAGACCACGTCCCACTCCTAGAATAAGGTATGTCTTATAAAAACCCCCACAAAAGAACGAGCATTCTTTTGTATAGAATGCTTCCTTCATAACAATTCTGATTTTTGCCAATTTAAAACTGTTTTTTTCATCTTCACTATGTCAAAATTTAAACAGAATTAGCTGGAGAATTAGCTGGTTCTAATCTCAGCAGTTACAGTAATATATGTACTTTCTTATTTACAAATTTCATAACTGTATGGACAGGACCCTTTTTAGGTATGTCCAATGACTAATGAGATAGATTAGCTTGTGAATTTCACCATTAATGGGTACTGATTCGTACAAGTGCAGCACCATGCCAACTGACTTACTTGATACCGATTATTAGAACACACAGAATGGACAGGCCTCTGACAGTCACTTCTTTCCCAAGCATTTATTGAGCACTTAGCATGCACCGTGTTACTTGCTGGAATATCATCCTAAAAAAGACAGTTCTCCTGCCCTCTGGTACCTACAGCCTACTGGGGGTGATGATCAGAGAGCTGAAAAGTGAGGAAAAACGGTGGAATAACTGTTTTGCTGGGGAATTATGTCACCCAAGAGATAACCGAGGTCACATTTAGGGGCCGGAAAAGATTTCCAGGGGAACATGATGACTGAACAGAGGCCTGGAAGGAGCAGAGAAGTTAGCCAGGTGACGATGAACAACAAATGTTCTTTTAAAAAAAATCATTTGACACAAAATCAGCTTAGGACTAAGGAACATTTGCTGACATGTGTTGCTCCTAAGCCATTTAATCAGGATAAATTTTCTGCAGGAGATAAGCCTTGAGCAGAATTTTCAGAAAAAGAAATTATAGCTTTAAGGGAGAATAACACTCTTGTGTTCCATCAGTCTTTGGTCTTACTCTAAACAGACAAAAAGAAAAACTAAAATTATAAAAAAATAAATACTAAGCCTCTAGAACAGTCCTGCTGCTGCTAAGTCACGTCAGTCGTGTCCGACTCTGTGTGACCCCTTAGACAGCAGCCCACTATGCTCCTCCATCCCTGGGATTCTCCAGGCAAGAATACTGGAGTGGAACAGTCCTAGAATATGCTAAAACACTCCCAGACTTTTTTTTTTTTTTTTTGAGAGGAAACAATAAGCACACAGTTCCTTGAAATATTTTGGGTACCTCTGGCTTCTGTGTTGGCTTTGATCTCTACTTCAGGACTTCTGATACCTGATTACCCAAAACAAATAATTAGGGAACCCCTCACATTGAGGAGAATTACCTACAGTGATGATATGGAGATCTCGAAGCCTAATGCCAGTAACTTTTGTCTGAAGAAAAACTCTCAGCAATAATTGCAAGAGCAGTAGTAGAAGCCACAGCACCAGCATTCAACTCCATGGAACACTTACCTAGGATGAGAAGGGTGAGAAAGTTCATGATCTCATTTCATTATCACAAAACTTCTGTAAGGTAGGCACTACTATTACCTTTGTTTTATGAAGGAGAAAATAAGTTAGGGAAGTTAATTAAGGTGCCTTGAGTCACATACAGCTGGCTGCTGCTGGAGTGGGATTTAAACACAGGCTTGCCTAAACGCCAGCTCAGGCTTTTAAGTCACTGGATGTATGTACTTGCTTACTGCATCCAACACCATCAACCAAAGCCAAAGTATAACACAGGGGTAAGAAAAGAGACTCTCCCTCCCCCAGCAGAACAAGAGTCAAGATGACAAGGGAGAGCACAGAGCTGCTAACACTGCAGGTGAAGCACAATCTAATGGAGAAGCAACTGGGGAGATGGGGAAAAAGAAGTTCTGACTTAGGTTGCTAAAATAGCTCAGGATTTAAGTTGATTAAAAGAATCTGCAAACAACAACAAGAGGCAGCAGCAACGCTTCCGGATTCACCTTTGAGCACAGATTCTAATGCTCCGTTAGCTCTTTGAACAGAGGTTGGGCTTCCTCCTTGCCCTGAGGTAACTGGCATTAGAATGGCAATTTTGAAAAGTAAAAACTTTCCATTCTTCTTTATGTATTCAATAATATAGTAGTATTGTGTTTTAAGGAAGAGCAGTAATCCTTGCTTTCATCTTTGAATTTTGAAATAAACCGTCCACCTGTGTCATCAGCTTCCCCAATGGCTATTAGGGCTTCCCTAATAGTTCAGTTGGTAAAGAATTGGGCTGCAATGCAGGAGACCCCAGTTTGATTCCTGGGTCTGGAAGATTCCCTGGAGAAGGGATAGGATACCCACTCCAGCATTCTTGGGCTTCCCTTGTGGCTCAGCTGGTAAAGAATCCGCCTGCAATGCAGGAGACCTGGGTTCAATCCCTGGGTTAAGATCCCCTGGAGAAGGGAAAGGCTACCCACTCCAGAATTCTGGCCTCAAGAATTCCATGGACTATAGTCCATGGGATCGCAAAGAGTCAGACATGACTGAGTGACTTTCACTTTCACATGTCATCAGCAGGGGAATCAAATTTACTGGATTAGCAATATTTCTCAAGTAAGTATTTGCCCTTTTGTCTTAATTTTTGTTGAACCGTTTGAAACTCTCTTCTTTTTTAAATACACATCCTGCCTAATCACATCCTCAAAATATCACAGGTAATGATTGTTCCAGGAGGCAGCAAACTAAAGCCCACAGGCCAAGTCGGGGCCCACTGCATGTCTTTTGTAAATAAAGTTTTATTGAAACACAGCCATGCTCATTCATTTACACTGCGTCTGTGGCTGCTTTCTTACTTTGCCAGTGAAGCTGAAAAGTTGCAGAGACTTTAAGGACCACAAAGCCTCAAGCATTTGGTGTCTGGCCTTTTATAATAATAATAAAGTTTGCTGCTCCCTGACCCTACACCATTGGTGAGTCTCCAGAGAGAAGACGTCATTATTCTTCTCTAGAATCTGGCATCTGGATTCCCCTTAAATCACTCATTTGTTAATCAACTAATGTTTGTGAATCATCTACTATGCACCAGGCACACAGATGAAAATCAGGTTAGAGACTCATGGAGAAAAAGCAGATAAAAGACCACACAAGGATGGCTCTAATGAACTAGGAGCCTGGAGAGAAAGAAGCCTAAAAGGCATCATCCTGAGAGAATCAGACAGGTCTAAACTCAATTCATTACAGAAGTCAGCAGAGGATTGAAAAGAATAGGGTTAGTTCAGTACTCTGCTTGGCAAAGTCAGGGCTGGCCACACACAAGGATAACCCACTCATACTTCAAGAAGTAGGAGATGAAAGGAAAGGAAAGGAGGAACCAAACCAAGACAACTGTGACTCATGCAATTCCAGGAAGTATACAGCTTAGCCATTTAAATGTTTTTGAAATGCTATTAATTGCTTAAATAACGATGTCTAAAGTCTCTGGGTTACAAAATGCTTTCATGACTTCACCAAAGACACACACTAGCTCACTGCAGATCTTCAATATTATGAAAGTGTTTGGGTGGTTTGGAAGAGACGTTGCTTGCTAGTGAGATCAGAGGTGCCGATCATCTCCAAGCATCTAATGTTATTACCATCAGCTCTGCCCCTCAAATTTTAAGGATTACACAATGTCAGGTGTACACAGAACAGAACACAGGAAACCTATCACTAGAGAAGCCAGTCTCACGTGTGAGCAGAAGGTAGATACTTACCTAATGAATAAGTGATTGATGCAGTGATTGACCATGATTGCTCCTTTGGCTTTTTGATCAATGGCACTGGCTGAAATTAACACTATGAACATACAGAGTCAAAGTGAGTACCTAGAAGTTAAGCTTAATTATAGCAAGGCAGCATAAATAACAGTCTTGTTTTGTTTTTGATCCACCTAACAGAATGGATAAAAGCCACAACAATGAAAAATTCTTCACAACCTAATGATCAAATAAGACTTACACTGAATTACTTCAGTGTGATTAATTTATTATGAAACAGACAATAAACATTTGATTTGCCCGGGTACCTGGACACAGGCTATAGTCAACATAAAAATTAAACATCTGTCCTTTAACAAATGTTAATAAATCTAGGTCAACATTTTCCCCTAAGTGATTTTAAAGAGACATTTTATCTCTATAACTTTGAACTTAAAATATTTAAATGATCATCCACTGACCCAAAGAAGAAGAGTTAAAATGTTCACTTATTAAAATAATAAATGAAATGGCTTCATTTTTGGAAGGCGCAGCACACAAAAGCAACCTTTTATTCAAAAAATATACATTGGTATTTTATTCAGTAAAGAAAAATCACTAGTATGTTTGGAAATCTTTACAAAAAAAATGTTATTTGGGGGATTCTCAAAGCTAGTAAGGGTAAGAAACATCAATTACAACATCAGAAAATACACTGTTTTAGCTTGATGTTATAGTTATATGATGAAATGTAAACATTGCTGGCTTAAAAAAGAGAAAAGACTGATGAGTTTCTTGGCTATGGTATCATTCGATCATTTTTTTTTTCTTTTGACTATGATATCTGGTGTAAGTGATAACCACTATATAGACTTGAATACTTTTAAAATCCTAAAATGAAAAGAAAACCCCACATCTAAATTTACTTTTTTTCCACATGGCCAAGGAATCCAGTGTTAGACGTTTATAAGAAACTACATTCTTCCTCTCCCTAACGTAGCCAAGCTCCATGTGTACTTGTGATATCACAGCATGTTCTTACAAAAATTAATTTCAAATCAAAAAGGCAGGATAATGATTACTTTCAGCAGAGGAACAGATAAGGTAACAGAAGGACACTGTGGATAAAGCACAGATAGTATGCAATTAGAAACAAACCAAAAAAAAAAAAAAACCAAAGTATTTTTGACTATATATTGTTTTAATTTTTATCCTGATGGACTTTCAGTTTCCATTAAAGGAGCTATTTTAAAAAATCTGCCTCTGGAAAAGATCTATTAAAAAATCACAAACTCAGAGATACTTGGGAGAATACAGGAGTAGATAAAAAAAAAGGGGGTGTCATCATATAAAATTGATTATGTGAACTTTCTACACGCACTGCTTATATGAGCAACCAGGAAAAACAATATGCAGATAAATTCAGCAGATACTTTTTCTTCTGGAGAAAAAAAACCTGTACATTGTTTAGCCAAGAGGGTAGGGTGGGAGCAGTTAAGTTTTATCCACAAGAACAAACACCAGGCTGGCTTTTAAAAAATAAGCCAAACCCAAAATATCCCAGAAAAAAATACTTTGTAATTAAAAAAAAAAAAAAGTGTTATATATATTTTTCTCCCCCATCCAAATCTGGAATCCTTACCATCTTATTTTAAACAAGCCAGAGACTGCAAGCTTCTATCTGTTTGGATAGAAGAGAATTTATATAAATGTTTTGTTCAAGCCCAAAAGGGGGAGAGAGTTTAAATATACAGTGCATGAAAGATGCATGCCCAACTTCAAAACAGTTTAGTGCACAGAAGAGGAAAAATAATCTAACCTTCTGTTAGTCATTCTCAGCGGTCTTTAAGCTTAAATATCTTGCCATTTGCAACATCATTTCCATGACCCCCGACTTTAAAAGAGATTAACCGAAATTTCATAACTGCCTTGCTCTGGCGGTTCTTTGGTGGGGGAGAACCAGAGGGTCAAGGAACAAGATGGACACAAAAATCTGTATTTTGCACTCTTCCTTTGCACTTGAGAAAGAAAAACGGGGCCGATCCATCTGTATAATACTAAACCAAATCTCTTTAATTCCAGTCAGCTTTTATCATTCAGTCACTGAGTCTGTGTGTGGAAAAATTCAAGCTAATTCCCCCCTAGCAACAGCCTCAGCCTATCAGAAGACTGGATGCTCCGTGCAGCTGCCAGCCAGAGAGAATAACTCTAAGTAGGTCAGGCCTGTATTTCTAAAAATGCTACGGTCTAGTAACCCCACTGTCCCGTCTGTCTGCCCTGCCCCGTAATAACCTCAATTGCTTGGTGACACAATGACATACTACCCTGTTAGAGAGCAATCACATCATGCTACATTATTCTGCTCCGAGCCTGACTGCTGGGTGAAGGACCCTCGGAGGGGACAGCATTAATCAGGCAGCCATTCACGTCCACCCGCACTTCAGTGGCGAAATGGGGACTGCATTAATGACCAGCTGTTTGAACTAACACAAACAAAATCATGTCTTCCACCCTGTTGGGTGCACAGAATACACCATTCTGAGCCTGCAGGTTCCGCTCCTTGACGAAAGCGAAGAGGTACATTAAAACGGGCTCCGGCCACGCCAGCTCCGGCACCCCCAGAGTAAATATATTTAAATTATCTGACAGGCGCGGCTCCAAAAGCTACTGATTGAATATGCACGGCTTTCCCGGCCCCCGATTTCCCCCTAATCCACATTAAAAAAGGAAACGCAGACCCGGGGAAAGCAATACGTAGACGGATTTTAGCCAGGAGGCCGAAACCCGGGGAGCTGAACTAAAATTGACTTCTCTTCGGGCAGAGAAACAAAGCAGGGCGAGGAGTAATTGTGCGGCGTGAACACAAATACAAATACGGCATGAATGCCGTGGAGGAGCGCTGAAAACAAATAAGAGTAAACATCCCCAGCCTCCCGACCAATCAGCTCCTCCCACCGGCTCTTTGTGGGGCTGGAGTCACACACACGGCAATCTCTAAGCGCCAGAGACAAGGGAGGGAAGTGAACGTGGCCTTCGCCTCCCCACCACTGCGGTGCCCCGACTTCCCACGGGCTTACTAACAGACGGCTGTTTGGCTGCGAGACCGCCAAGGCTCCGGCAAGGTTTACACGGGGGCCAGCAACAAAAATCAGAACCCCGCTGCAGTTGCCCAATTCCAAGATGCGATTTTTCGCATTTAATTGACCCTATTTCATCTGAACTGTAACTTTTAACTCCTCTCCACGTGAATGCACAAAAACCGAGCAAACAAAAACTCTGTGTGGATGCAGAGATATGGGGAGATTGGCAACAGCTGCTTGGGGCTATTGGAGGAAATACCGTGTATTGACGCAGAGCGCGCTGATATTTACATGCACGATTCATCTGCATTTTTAAGGGTTCATAGTTTCGTTTAATGAACATACAATATCCCTCCACCCTCCCCCGCAAATGGATAATCCAGCCTTCAATTATGCAGAACCCAGCAAGTCTTAGACGTGTAATCCATCAGGATTTGATTTACAAACACAGAAAAATTCCTGACTCCATTTGCCCTGGTTTGAACTAGGTTTGATAACTTAGTTATGACTGTCTTCTTCACTCTGTGGCACACATCACACAGTTATTCTTGGAGAGGTGCAGGCGCTGACGCAACCATGAACCACTAATTACAAGCTGCTGACATTCTGCTTGTCTATGCAGCTTTGAAGTTCTAAAGTCTGTTTTTCTCTCTGATGGGCTTGCTCAGTTGCATTCTCCTTCCCTCACTGCTCCCCGCCCCCCATCATCCCCTCTTTCCTTCTCTACACTGGAAGCCTTTCTGCACGTGCTATAGGACTACCTGGAGCAAATCTCTAAGAGAGATCAGCTTCTCCAACCTGCTTTCTTTGCATTCCCTCCCTGCTCTCCACCGCACAGAGATCTACAGTTTCCAAGTACAGTAATCAGGTCCCCACCCAGCCCCACCCGCAGGAATGCGCCAACAGCTGGCCAAACATAATCCAACACACAGAGCCGCCTTTGTAGAAATAGTAACAAACAGTGGAAGGGCCAGACAGGCGTCCCAGAAGAGCTCCCCATGACAACTGGGAAAGCACCTCACCCCCAGTTTTGAGCTGGGCTTGGAGCACCAGAGCCCACACATCGGAATCTAAAACAAGCCTCAGGTGCCTCCCCCAACCTCACCAGAGGCTGTTCCAAGGGCACCCGCGTCTCCAGATGGCAAGGTAGATGCAGGCTTTCTCTATGTGGAGCATGACTCTGCTCTGCCACATGGCACACGCCCTCGAAATGCGACATCGTGATCCCAAATCTCATGAACAGCATCCGCACCTGAATCTAACCAGCTACCTTGAGAGCTGGTAGGACCACCTCTTTCCTACAAAAGGATTTCTTTTTTTAATTATAGGCTGATCCGGGAATTCAGAAACACGTAAATATAAGATTGCATTCATCTCCATTGTACGCTTAGCATCTGAAGCCTGTGGTAGCCAGCTGGTCTCAAAGTCATCTGGGATACATTTATTTTGATTAAATTGATCAGATTTCTATTTACTGGATAGAATTTTTCATCATACTGAATACAGCTGTGTTTACAGGGGATCTGTCGAAGAAGAAGCAAACAAAACCCTACAGTCAGTCCGAGCGAAGCACAGAGCATTCAGAACTTCAAGGAGTTAAAGCTGAGGAGGGTTGCTTTCACATTAACAAGAAAATTCTGCATGCAGCTGCTTTGGCCATGCTCTCTAGCTAGTCAGGAAATGGGTGTTGAGCTGAAGCTGAAAATACAAGCTGCAATCAAGCCTGATCCAGCCAAGTGACAGACTTCCTGTGTAAACTGGTCAGAAATTGCCCTCTTTTCATGTCTCTACATGCATGCACATGCATTTAAATCCATGCTGCAAGGCTGATCTTCTCCCTGGGGACACTGGTACAGTCACCTAGCCCATCAGTTTTTTCCTTGACAGCACCGGGGACATCCAGACTACAATTTACAGTTCTTCCACCCATAGACTGGGTTATAAATTATGCCTTCCTCCCTAGAATGAGAATGCAGGGCCAGCGGCAGACAATCGAACGGCATTCCGCCTCTCCTCTTTCTTCTCAGGCGCTCCCTCGCTCTGCCTTTCTCCAACTCTGCATCGTCGGCAGGCAGGCAGGCAGACACATCAGAGACCAGGTTTATCCATCTTCAGCTTCACTCTCAAGTAAAATGCCACCACATCTCGCCATGGGTCTTTCCTCCCAGACTAATCCCCAAGAGCAGCCTGAGCTGGGTGCGCCGTGGGGAAGACCAGTGGGCACTGGACGGATCAAATTCCTAACTTCTCCTGCCCGGTCCTTGGTGTTCTTTCTATCCATCCCACCCCGGGTCTTCTCCCGCATCACCCTGTCCTCCAAGTCCCCTCGCCTGCCTGCGAGGGGACCCCGGCCAGAGCTCCACCAGCAGGTCCTTCTTCTGCGCTGCGTAGACCGATGATGCCGGGTTCCCGTGCGCCATGAAGAAGCCGAAGCCAGGAGACAGCAACAGCAGCTCAGGTAACCAGGAGAAGCTCGGCGTGCCCGCAGCGATGCAGCCCTGGAGCTGTGAGGAAAGACGGTCTGGCTTCAGAATAAAAAAAAGAAAGAAAGAAACACAAAACAGCGCAGCTCAGCGCCTGCGGGGGTGGGAAAAACAGACACAAACATTAAAAAAAAAAAGCAAGAGTTAAAATCAAATTTCAAAAAATATATATAATACATAGATCAGGGTACTTCATGCGACTTTTATTTCTGATGTTTCTCCGGTTATTGGCCTCCCCGCCCCCTCCAAAATCTCTCCTGTCCCCGAACGCTACTGTCCATGAGTGCCGAGTCACAAAGGCTTTTGCTCCAAAGTGCTAGCAGACCCAGCATCACATGAGAAGCCACATGACAACTGGAGTCGGCTGCTGATGTGGTCAACTGTGTTGCCGAGGCAGGGGGAGTAGGAGGGAGACAGAGCTTAAGTGAGACATGCCCCTCTTGTGCTCCAGGAAGAAATTTCCTTAAAAGAACAATGAGAAAAAAAGGCATCTCTGAAGAAATGCTAGTGAATGCACCCGGACTTGCAGACATGCACACTTAACATAGCCTAGAGACACTGTGGGTGCTTGGAGACATTTTGAGGATGCTGTACCTCAAACACAAGCTGGATGGCAGCAATATTATTTCCAGTTTGTATTAGTCAAAGCTTGATTCCACTTAAGTGGATTCCTGAAAAGCACACGCCATGTCTTCATAGCATGATCAGGCTTGGAAAACCAATTCTATTATCTCTCCCTGCAATCTGCATCTGAACCTGCATTCTGAATAATTTATTTTTAGACTAATAAGATGCTGGCCAAGACCGCTCCCTTTCTTCTTGGGTGGGTGGCGCAGGCAATATTCACCCAAGTGGGAAAAGCTTGCCCCTTTGTAGGGAGAAGAGTCGATTTTCATTATTTTCCAAAAATGCACTTTCTCATTTAAAGGCGTACAAACACATAATGAAGTTCTCCTGCAAGTAAGCATTAAAAACAAGCAAAATGTTTCTGCTTCGCTGAACTAAGCCTCATACTTTCCCTGTGGCATCTCAGGCTGGCGGATGGTGGTGATATTTTTCTGATGATGCTCATGGCTGCAGCTAGAGCCCTTAAGCCACGTGGATATTGCTACTCCTCAGCAGGTTGAGAGCGAACAACTGCTTTCCAGGGCATCTCTCTGAAGAGGTGCTGTGCTGCCCAGGTTATATTAAGGTTATATTAGGGCAGGTAGGAGAGAGATGGCCTCAGGGCCTTGTCGAATCCATCAGTCATCCCAGAATTAAATACGCTGCCTATATACAGCATCCTCCCCATGGTGTGAAAGGTATGCCTCTTTAGAAAATTCAAGCATGCCAGCTAACTAGAAGGAGAGCATCAGTGAACAGGTGGCAGGAATTGTCTACAACTTGTCTTACTGAACTGTAGGTATCAAGGTGAGCAGCCCTTCATTCATTCAAGTGCGTATTATAAGCTTCCAGGTGTGTTTGCATCAAGGATTGTCCTGGACACTGGGGAGAAGACAGGCACGGTCTCTGCCACCCAAGAGCTCATGGTCCAGTAACCACATGTGTCTTTTTACCTTCGAGGTCAACCATCTCCCAATCTCGATACTCCAAAGACATCTAAGGAAGAAACCCTGCGGTTTTTCATGCCTTTCCGGCCATCAACCTGTACGAACTCTGGAGTTCTATGGATTCTTTCCTTACAAATTAAGGAAATTTAAGATGTCTGCTTGAATTTAAGATGTCCTCTCCAGTCCTCCATTCCAGAGTCTACGCTCACGCACTCACACCGGCACAGTCCACATTCTTCTCTGTCACCTCCTTCTTTGTTCTAGTCCATTGGGCAACCAGCCACTAAACAAAGCTTAATAAACCACCACGTTCTGGATGTCCAGACCCCCTTCTCCATGTGGTCTGGGCAAACCTTCCAAAACTGAGGATGGCTCCTTATTTCTTCAGGTGTACATGCTACCAGTAAAAACACTGTGTATCTGACGCTACATCAACTATGTCAGTGGAGTGGTCTATTCCTGACCCTCTGAAGACATCATCCATTGAATCAGGAAAAAAATAGTAATTTTGGCTTATTTTTGTGAGTAACTAGGCCTAGAGCATGGTAAGGAAACCAAAGACACAGGAGGCACTGCCCCTGCCCTCAGACAATGTGTAATCTCTGCAGCCTGTGCCCTACTGGCACTAACCGTGTTCTACCTTGAATTGCTCTCTCTTCAAGATTTATTTCTTGTAACAATAATAAACAGGTCTAAATCTGCCTACCAAATGAATGTTGGGTAAACAGTGCCCTAGAAGGTCTGAGAAGGGAAAGACGAATTCTACCTAAATGTCTGCCAAGGTCCCCAAAGAACGCTGAGATCTGCAGTGAGCTATGAAACATCTGGCCAGGGTAGGGGGCAAGGTTTGGGCCATAACAATAAGAGTAACAAGAGGAACGAAACACTAGCCCTTCACTTATGCCAGGGTCTCCTCTAAGCATTTCACATCCCTGAAGACAGTCAATCCTATGAGGGACTTAGTGCTTTAATAACCTCTTTTCAATGATACAGAAGTACCCATGAGAGGTTAAATAAGCTGCCCAAGACTGCACAGCAGGTAAGGGCTAACAGATCAATACGTCTGACCCCTAAGCACCACTTTTTAACTGCCATGCTGTACATCCTTGGAGCTGGAAACCAGAAAGGTGAGGGACACACAATCCTGACTGAGGTGCGTGAGGGGATCAATTCAGTTCAAGCAGAGGGCAAGGTTTGTAGAAGTCAGACAAGAGCAGGGAGAGCCATATTAAAAGGCTAAGGCGTTTTACTCTTATCCTAAAAAGCACGTGACTTTTCCATTATTGTTCCAAATTATAGGAAGACTCTTCTGGTGGTTCAATGATAAAGAATCTGCCTGCAGTGTAGGGGACGGAGTTCAATCCCTGGGTCGGGAAGATCCCCTGGAGAAGGGCATGGCAACCCACTCCAGTATTCTTGCCTGAAGAATCCCTTGGACAGAGGAGCCTGGTGGGCTATAGTCCATAGGGTCGCAAAGAGTCAGACATGACTGAAACGATTTAGCACACATAGTTAAAATTAATAGAGGGTGGAGGAAAGACTGGATATAAGGAGGCTGACCAAGAGGCTCCTGCCATAGCCTGACTATAAGGGTCCACTGCCTGAACGCAGTAGTGGCAGGAGAAAAACCAAGAGGGGTTCTAGAGGCTTTATGAAAAAAGAAATAACATTACTGAGGTGTTCTTGGGGACAGGGAAAAATGATAGCAAAGCTGACTGCATGTTTCTTTAAACCTGGATAAATTAATCAAGCAGTTCCCTGAGCTCAGAAACTGATCTCCTCCATCCTTGTTTTTCCGAGCACAATACTTGATACATTTTTTAAAAATACTGAATGAATCAGTTAAGTAGATGGAGGTAGAAATGGGAAAAATAAAGTGATGCTACACAGAAGAAAAAACTACAGAAAATTTAACATCTCATAGGATATCCAAGGGGCAAGCTCCCTCATGAAATTAGATACATAGAAATAGCATCTGTTTTCTCTCTCTCACCACTGGCCCAGATTTTCAATGATACCTGCTTTCACCCATCATGCACCTTAAGGCTCCTCTTCAGGTTCGTTTTGATCAGATGCGCCAATTCCTCCCTGCTCCAGCCATGTCAATCTTTGCTCATCACCTGCAGACCCATCTTATCCAGGTCTAGCTCCTAATTTGAACACTGCACTTATTACACCAAGGCAGTAAAATCCATAACCAGACATACTTTACCATTCTTTTATTTTTTGATACACAGCAAAGTGGGGAAACCACACAAGTTTATCACCCTTCGCATACAATCTTAGCTAACCAGAATCCTAAATTAACAAATGTACCTCATTTCTTAAGTAGCTAATGAAGGTTAATATGACATACTGCTTCTGGCTCTGGAAGTAAAAAGGGGTATTATTGCCTCATATTATAGCTGGGGAAAAAAAGTGTTAATAATCTTTCTCATCAGCAGTAAAGAATTGGGCTTTTAATACCCAGATATATTTTAGTAAAAGGCTAGTATATCATCTCTAAGTGGAGTTCAAGAGCAATGTTAGATAACTAGGGCATTTCAAGAGCCTACTTATACTAGAGACCAAGGGAAAAAAACACAGTGAAAGCCAAATTTATCCCTACATTGTTGAAGGAAAAAAGAAAAAAAAATGCAAATTTATGTTGGGAATATTGTGATATTGCTTTAGATTAATTCCAGTGATTAATCTTTAAATATTAAGATAGAAACTTGGATCTGGAAAATAAATGATTCTGAGTAAATGGGTAATGTAATATGTGAACAAGGTCACTGTTTTGTTCAGTGACACTCACACCAATGTGTTATGTGGACCTTCTTGGGTAAGACAGTGTATGAAGCATGATGGGAGAAGAAAATGAACGAGGCACCATCTAGGTCTGCAAAGAGCTTATGAGACTCTCACCCAGGAAGACACTTCCCTCCGTTTGACAAAGGGAACCTACTGCTTTTGACAACAGCAAATAGAGGGGGAGAAAGTGGAAGCAGTGACAGATTTTATTTTCTTGGGCTCCAAAATCACTGCAGATGGTGACTGCAGCCATAAAATTAAAAGACACTTGCTCCTTGGAAGAAAAGCTATGACAAACCTAGGCAGCATATTAAAAAAGCAGAGACATCACTTTGCCAACAAAGGTCCATGTAAGTCAAAGCTATGGTCTTTCCAGTATGTGAGAGTTGGTCCATAAAGAAGGCTGAGCTCCAGATAACTGATACTTTCAAACTGTGGTGCTGGAGAAGATTCTTGAGAGACCCAAGGGAATCAAACCAGTCAATCCCAAAGGAAATCAACCTTGAATGTTCATTAGAAGGACTCTTTCTGAAGCTCCAATACTTTGGCCACTTGCTGTGAAGAGCCAACTCACTGGAAAAGACCTTGATGCTAGGAAAGATTGAAGGCAAAGGGAGAAGAAGGCAGCAGAGGATGAGATGGTTAGATAGCATCACTGACTCTCCTGGGCAAATTCCAGGAGATAGCAGAGGACAGAGAAGCCTGGAAGGCTACAGTCCATGTAGTTGCAAAGAGTCAGACACAACTTAGCAACTAAATAACAACAAAGAATAGCAGAGGTTAGTTAAAAAAAAAAAAATGAATATGGCTTCTTGAAAGTAACTCAACACATTAGGCCACACTGAGGTATTACCATAAAAGAGCGAGCTTGGGTGATACGAACCTCAATGAGTGTGACTCTTTTTTAAGTTTCTTAAGTGAATAAGAATGCTATGCTTTGTCTCTGCAATATCTCCTGGGAGATACTGATGATGAGAATGTAGAGAAAAGAAGGATCTCTCTGGGCTTATTCACTAGGTTTCCAGAGGACTGAAAACTGCATGCCATGTTTTCTAACTTCCCCAAAATGGATGGATGGATACTGAATTAAGATTAGCTCTTCACAAAGCAGAATGACAAATGACTAATAGTTGGCTGCTGGCAGCGCCCTGGTTTCTCCTCTCTTCTCTTACCTAGTATTATGACCCTGATACATTTTACAGGGGCCAAATGGCAATTTTAAGGTGGAAAGACTGTGTTTGTTCACCTGTGAGTGGTTTGACCTTAGACTTCGCAGAGCACTGTCAGGAAGTCAGTTTTTCCATGCTCTTTACAGTAAACAAAGACAGTGTGGCTGAGATCCAAATGTTACAGAAGGTCAGGGACCAAACTGCCTCAAAGACAAAGAGACCGCTTCCAGAAATTGAAACACAAAATAGATGTGAGAGCCATCAACATTCCAAACTGTGCTCCTGTCCAGTGTTTGGTTCAAACAATGTGACACATACCCAGCGTCGAAGCATAATAGAAATAGAATCATAAAACCCCAGGTGCTGCAAAGCACCTTAAAGGTCATCTCGTCCAACTGCAAATTTGAATTGTGAACGGTGCCCTTTAAAATATCTCCTCCATGCAACACCTCCAGCGACTGAAAATGCAGTACCCCGGGAGGCAGAAACCCATTCCATCTTTTGAAGCCCTGAGCCAAAAGGTCTGGTGCCTCGCTGGAGCTTCTATTTACCAGCCCTCAATTTAGAAGCTCAGGCACTCAAGTTTAGGGTGCTTTTCACATGGATGTCTCTCAAATATTAGAGGGACTCTGTCATTACCCATGGGCTTCCCTGTTGGCTCAGCCCTAAGAATCCACCTGCCAAAGCAGGAGACATGGGTTCTATCCCTGACTCTGGAAGAGTCTCTGGAGGAGGAAATGGCAACCCACTGCAGTATTCTTGCCTGGGAAATCCCAAGGACAGAGAAGCTTGATGGGCTACAGTCCATGGGGTCACAGAAGAGTTGGACACAACTTACAGACTAAATAACAACAATCATCACCACTCAGATGGTTCTTCTCTACATCTAATATGTGCAACTTCTTCAGTCACTACTCTGTGACATCTAATCCATTCAACATCCCATTTTCTAGTCTCTGAATTCACGCCAGTTTATGGGTGGCCCTTTGAAAGATCTGTCACATGAACACCAGGTCCCACAGTGTGGCCACACAGAGTGAACAGTACTATCACCTCCTTCCCTCCAAGAGGCCAGATCACAATCAGCGCAGCACCATCTGCCTTTGGTCTCCAGGAGGGCACACCACATTGGTGACTCACCGGCTCACCTGCACCCTTGTTCATACACGTTCCAAGTGAATCGTTGGACAGCAGCTTTATGCAACTATATGACCATTTTTGTTTTGCTTTTGAGCAGATTCTATGGTAACAAAAAGGAAAGGAGTAGTAGGCAACATAACTGCGTTTGTGAATACACACACCGTCTCTTCCATGGGAAGATAAAATCCCCACAAGGCAATAAGTACACCTTCTGTTTTTTTCCTATATCACAACAGAACTGCATAAAATGAAATACCTCTGATGATGCAGAACAGCCTAGCCCAGGAGGAAGACCACTGGACAGGAAGTCAAAAGCTCCAGTTCTGGTGACCGTTCCGCCACCATCTTTTTATTTGCTGTCACAGGTAAGCCATTCATGTCTTATTTCTTCAGCTGCAAAGTGAAATCTTCAGCATTTCAACAGTTTATATGGAATTTTCATTTCTAAAATGTGTTCTTTAACACAATGGTATAAATAAAATATTAACTCTTGGCTAAAGCTTCCTAAGAGCTGGACACAACTTAGCGACTAAACAACAGCCAAACAACATTTCCTAAAGACTTTCCTTGACATTAGATAAGCTTCACATTCAACTGTCTCAAAACAAGTGAATGGCACATTCACAAATCAGAAAGTTCCTGTGTCCAGGGTTGTTTGTAAAAGATGCTGCCAATTAGATAAATTAGGTGAGTCTGACCGGGGGTCCTGGAATCTTTACCCTCGGATGAAATAACCGTTTTGAATAGGTGAACCAATTACTGAGATTCTCGGGGGTAAGGAATGAAATAAATGTCATGATGTGCTATCATTGCTTCCCATAATCCAAATGTCTTCTGAAAATGTCTTTAATTAACTACACAGAGAGAACCTTTAGGTTGAAAAGATCTAGTTTCTTTCACATTTTTTAACTAGAACCATGACAACAGAGTGGCCTGATGGCAATCAGCAGTTCACACGATGGGAACACTATTCACATTCTCAGTCAGACAGGAAAGAATGATGGCATGTGGTCATTAACAGAATACCCATTCATGGTGAGATCTTGCGTTACAGTAAAATTCACTCCACGATGAGATTCTAAGGCACATTCCAACCTACATGATGATAACCTGACAGACCACAATAGTTCATCTTCTAAGTATCTTATTAGACTACGCAATTTTTCTCTTAAAGAAACTACAAATTAAAATTGGCAAGATAGGCATGATTTTCTCAAAATCGGAGCCCGGTTTGGGGCCAGCCTTTCTCTCTGCTCATCCCTCACTGTTTTGAGTTCAGCATCATCTACAAAAAAGGACACTTTGAGTGTCCGGGCTCTAATACTCTCTGCTTATGTGTCAGAAGCTTTTTTTTTTTTAAGGTCTTCTGTTCTCAAGATATAAATCATCCAACTATCTATGATCTTGGACATCCACAAGTCACTCATGCACGCATCCATGCTGAGTCGCTTCAGTTGTATCCGACTCTGTGTAACCCTGTGGACTCTAGCCCGCCAGGCTCCTCTGTCCATGGGGTTCTCTAGGAAAGAATACCGGAGTGGGTTGCTGTGCCCTCCTCCAAGGGATCTTCCTGACCAGGCACTGAACCCAAGTCTCCTGTGTCTCCTGCATTGGCAGGCGGGTTCTTTACCACTAGCGCCACCTGGGAAGCCCCCACGAGCCATTCTGTCCCTACTTTCTCTCATTCTCAGAAGCCTCATGGCAGAGCCCCTGGTGTAATGATACTGTCTCAGTCTCAACCCCCTGTCTGGGAGTCAGGCAGAGATTTCTCTAGCTCAGCCTGGGTCTGAGCAGCAAAGGTCATGCGGCCACCCAGACAGCCCGACGAGAAGCTGAGCCTATGCGCTGCACATGTATTCCAGACACACACAGCGCTGGGAAGAGAGACTGATGCTTTCTGGTATCTGCAAAGTATAGCTAGGTAGCCAATTGTTACATAATTAAGTGCCTAATGGTACTTGATGTGAACAAAAGTTGTAAACATTAGCTTCCTGTCACCCATATAATAAGAGATTCTAAAATGCAATTAGCACAAATGACCATGTCTCCATTCAAGTCATGAGGCAGACTTTTAGAGGAAACTTTAAAATAATTGAAATGGCCATGTTTAGGATGCCAAGTGCATACAGATAGTTCATTGGCTGTTAAGACAGTGCAACTTTGTCAAGCAGTCGACGCAGGCATACTTCTGAAATCGAGTTAGATTGTGCATCTCACTGGCAGCAGGGCTCACCTGCACCCTTTGCTACAGGTTCCTCAAGATCAGTACCGTTGTGTTACGGTGCCTATAGGAATGCATGGATATGGGAGGTAAGAGTGCTGGGAATGCAGTTTCCAAATGCACAGTTTATAGACTCAATGGGTAAGGTCAGAAACATGGGCTTTCTTTTGTTTTAGATTTTTTTTTTTAATGTGGACCACTTTTTAAAGTCTTAATTTGTTATAATAATGCTTCTGTTTTACGTTTTTTGGCCTTGAGGTATGTGTGACCTTAGCTCCCTGACCAGGGATCGAACCCACACTCTCTACACTAGAAGGTGAAGTCTTAACCACGGGACCACCAGGGAAGTCCCTGAGCTTTCTTAAAAATTTCTGGAACATGAGATTCTGTGTGACTTTAAGTGAACTGTGGCTCAGTGATGAACTTTTTCTTCATGAAAGTAACTGAGCTTAACTTAAACACTGGTTCTTGACCCTCTTTTAAGTGTACACACATGCATTTTGTGTGCAGAGGGGTATTAACTGTATACCTATTAATGTGATCATAAAGTTAGGTAACTGATGCAATTACACAAGTACATAAAATTATACAAATATGTAGAAGAGATCATTAACACAGATCACTCATTTAAATTTAATACGTTGGCTTTAATTTTTGATCCTCGAGATCTGAAAGACAAATATTTCTTATTACTGAGGATATTCCAAAGAATATTTTTGTAAAGAATCTAAAGAAAAAATTTAGGTAATTATCTTAAAGTGCTAATATAGACATAAATATAGCAGCTATTAATATGAGTACTTGGAAAGGAGAAACTTATTTGTGCCAGTATACTAAAAAAGACAAAGGCAATCTTACCACTTCAAAGTGACTGAGGTTGTAACTAGCCATATCTATCAGTAAGATTATCTGATGTAATGACTGTTGTGAAACATTGGAAAAAGAATAATTCTAATAATATGAACACTTAATTATTTCTTAATACATGCTAGGCAGTGCTCTGAGCATTTCACATTTAATTCTCACAAGGAGAACTATGAGTTAGGCATTATCTGTATCTCCATTTTACAGATGAAGAAACTGCAGTAACTGAATGTTAAGTACTTTGACCAAGGCCACACAGCAAGTAGGTGGGAGAGCCAGGCTGCAAATTCAGGCAGGTGGGCTCCCAAGTTCTGGCACCAGACTCCATCACTCTGCCTTGCATCTTTTTCCTTCTTTCTCCCCTCCCCGACCAGACCCCAGTCACCAAAATATCCAGCTGACTCTGCTCCTGGGACTGTCCAACTCTTCTCATTATCATGAACACAACAGCAACATTCAAGGAAGAAAACACAACATGTCTAATGACATGTTTACCTAGTGAGAAATAATCAAATGGCACACCATAGAGTTTTAAGAAACACTGAAGCAGGGCACCAAAGCTGGCAGCTTTGTTCATAATGACAGAGACAGTGACTAGAAAAACATGTGAGTGTATGAATTGACATGGGGGGCTGAGACCTGGCTGGGAGTCATCGAGAGCCAGCTAGGCGGGACTAGATGGGAAGATGAGGTAATAAACCCAATCGAATAATCATACTGATGACAGCCAGTATGTATTCGGCATCAAGTTTTCTACAGGAGCTTCAGAACCACTTAGTCTAATTTTTACAACAATCTGCAAATCCACTATTAGTTTTACTTTACAAATGAAGAAATGGAGGCTCACAGAGATGAAGTAACTTTCTCAAGATCAAAGAGCTAATAAACTTTTGAGGCAGGATTTACACCTTGCTCTGACTCTATAGCTTTTGCTCTTGAGATTGGAGTCATGTTACAATAGGTCAAGTTCAAAGCATTAGCCAGATCAAAAAAGGTTAACAGAGAAGTCGAGGTGAACAGGATCAAACCCCACACATACGAGTCATTAAGATGGCACTTAAGCCAACACGGAGCTCAGACAGTAAGACCACAGATCAGAGGCGGCTTGCTCGTTGGCTGTGGGCTTCAGTCCTGTGCTCGCTGAGTGTAAATGCCATCTGACTGGAAGCAGAGTTGCCTGGATCCTCTCAGAGCCAAACAGAATTAGCTTCTACAAAGACTCTGGGGAATTAAGCGCAGTATAAGTAAACACAGAACCAAATAATCTGAGCCCTGATAAAGTCTGAAACAACACGGGAACTAGGAGTAGCTAAAAGAAATGACCAAGATGGAAAGAAGAAGCTGGATAAACTGGGGCCACCTATAGGATAGAGCCATGCCTGTAATAAGCCACAGACAACAAGATGGTGAATTCTGGATGAGAAGACATGCTGATGAGATGGAAGAACCACCTGTTTTATGTAAAGGTCCAAATAACCAGATCACAGTGGACAGCCACTCAAATCATGCCTTCATAATACAGAGTATTATTGAGAATAACTCAATTCACAGGGAGCTTCAGGCAGGCAGTACCAGATAGCCTGTCAGGGAAAAAAGAATGATAATTATAGAAAAGAATCATATCCTCAGAAAAACAAAAATTAATCAAACTAAGTTTGTAAAGTCTATCTTACAGACACATTGTCTGGAATCATGCTCTCACAAATACTGATTCTGATTTTATGCCAATGCATTTAGCTAATTTAATGGTTTTGTCCTGTTACTTCTAAACTAGGTCTCCTCTCATAACGTCTTAGAATCTTCCTGGTTTCTTAAAGCATCTTAAGAAATTCAGTCACAAAGGATGGGATTTATTTTCCAAAGATTAAACAAGGATGTAATGGCTTATCTGTTGTGGAAAAATCAATCGTATGACAATCACATTAAAAAAAATGTGAGTGAGTCAAATCAACTTGAGGTAATACTTAATCAAATACAAGTAAAACTAATAAGCAAATGGCATTGAATTAAGCTGAAACACTACCACCCATAAAAAAATTATTTTTTTAACTTTTAGAATAAATTTGGATACAGGGAAACGTAAAAGATAAGGTAAAGGGAGTTCCTGGTATTCCATATAACTAAACCTTACACTGATCACAATGAGTAATTGACACAGTATTAACAAAACCCCATATTTTTTTTGGAGTTCCTTAGTTTTTAACCTAATGTCCTTTTTCTGTTCCAAGATCCTTCAAGGATGTCCTATTGCATTTATTTGTCACGTGTCCTTGGGTGCTGCTTAGATGTGAGCTTCTCAGACTTTCCTTGTTTTTGATGGTCTTGATCGTCTGGGAAGCACTGCTCAGGAAGTGTGCAGAATGAGAATGTCTTTCAACTTTGGTTGGTCTGATGTTCTCTTTATGGTCTGACAGGGTTATAGGACTGGAGGAGGAGAACCAACCTGTGCCTTTGCCATTCTCATCACATTATATAAAGGGTTCAGTTCAGTCGCTCAGTCACGTCCGACTCTTTGTGACCCCATGAACCACAGCACGCCAGGCCTCCCTGTCCATCACCAAATCCCAGAGTCCACCCAAACTCATGTCCATTGAGTCAGTGATGCCATCCAACCATCTCATCCTCTGTCGCCCCCTTCTCCTCCTGCCCTCAATCTTTCCCAGCATCAGGGTCCTTTCAAATGAGTCAGCTCTTCGCATCAGGTGGCCAAAGTATTGGAGTTTCAGCTTCAGCATAAGTCCTTCCAATGAATACCCAGGACTGATTTCCTTTAGGAAGACTGGCTGGATCTCCTTGCAGTCCAAGGGACTCTCAAGAGTCTTCTCCAACAATAAGGTTCAAAAGCATCAATTCTTCAGCACTCAGCTTTCTTTATAGTCCAACTCTCACATCCATACATGACCACTGGAAAAACCATAGCCTTCACTTGACAGACCTTTGTTGGCAAAGTAATGTCTCTGCTTCTTAATATGCTGTCTAGGTTGGCCATAACTTTCCTTCCAAGGAGTAAGCGTCTTTTAATTTCATGGCTGCAATCACCATCTGCAGTGATTTTGGAGCCCAGAAAAATAAAGTCAGCCACTGTTTCCCCATCTATTAGCCATGAAGTGATGGGACCGGATGCCATGATCTTAGTTTTCTGAATGTTAAGCTAAACCAACTTTTTCACTCTCCTCTGTCACTTTCATCAAGAGGCTCTTTAGTTCTTCTTCACTTTCTGCCATAAGGATGGTGTCATCTGCGTATCTGAGCTTATTGATATTTCTCCCGGCAATCTTGATTCCAGCTTGTGCTTCCTCAAGCCCAGCATTTCTCATGATGTACTCGGCATATAATATAAAGGGTACATACCACCAATGTGCGTTTTATTGCTGATGTGACCACATGAAAGACTTTGATCGATCGTTATCCTCAGATCAATGGGAAGCCATGGAAGAGTACAAAACCAAGGGAAAATCATCAGGCTGGCCTTTAGAAATGAGAACTCTGGCAAGAGGGTAGGAAATTTACTGGAGGTGATGAGTAGACAGAGTGAAAACAGACAGATCTTTTTTTATAGTACTTAAGATGAGACAGGATGGTATCTCCAGAAGGGGTTGGTGGTAGTGTAAACATTGTGAAATACAAGCTTTCACTAGAAATTTAGTAGGTTGAGTTGACAGGGTGATAAACTGGAAAAGAGATCACGGAGGATGGAATCTACTTGTCTGGCTTGTGTAAAACAACAGGATGGCAGAACCACTCACTGAGGCAGGAAACATCAGGAGTGACCAGACATTTTCTTCCAGGAACAAAACACCAAAATATGATGCATTTTATCTTGGATACACTAACTTTTTTTTTCTTGGACTTAAATCATCTTTATTTCAACTTTGCTTATTTTTTATGACATAGATGCATTATTGTTTCATCACTTTCAAACCTGCCTTATGTCTTCCAGTTAACACTATGATTTATTTTTGCAAGCAGACTGTTGAATCAAAGCACCACATTTACTAATGATGGTGGATTCTTCTGAAGTTTTTTTTTTGTTTTTTAAACTCTTATTACTAAAATGCCCCTGGGTTATATAGTGCAATGTGGTTTGTTTAGGATAAATGTGAAAAGGCCAGGATGTCTGTCTTTGCTCGGGTTCCTAGCCACTGCATCTCATTTGGAAATAGTCCATTTCAGGTAGTTACCTCTGTTCCAGGGGAACCTCTCCTTTATGTTTGACGTTTTCCTTCCTTTTCTTCTTAGTACTTCATGGAAGTATCTGACATGAAGAGATTGGATACATGACTCTCATGTGCCCTTAGAGCTGAGAGAGATGTTTATAGGCAACTGAATACCATACATATGGAGATAATATAAATTCATGTTTCATTCACAAATTATACTACAGCTAAACATTCAAGTGGTTCCTGCCATTTTCCAGACACTGTTTTAAGCAATTTACATATATGTACTCATTTTGTCTTTAAAACTAGATGAGGCAGGTATTATAATTATCCTTATTTAACATAAAATGAAAGTGAAAGTGTTCACCATTCAGTCATATCTGACTCTTTGTGACTCCATGTACTGTAGCCCGCCAGGCTCCTCTATCCATGGAATTATCCAGGCAAGAGTACTGGAGTGGGTAGCCCTTCTCCTTCTCCAGGGATCTGCCCAACCCAGAGATTGAACCTAGGTCTCCTGCATTCTATGCAGACTCTTTTAACATCTGAGCCACCAGGGAAATCCAACATATAACTAAACTGTTAGAAATTAAAAGACACTTGCCTAGCCCACACAGCTGGGATATAAACCCAGGCACTCTGCCCTTGGAACCTGTGCTCTTACCTGTCATGCTAAGCTACCTCTCATTACAAGTCAGGGAAGGAGATGAGACTATTTTATTTTTTAATCTTTTGGCTGCACTGCACAGCATGAGGGATCTTAGTTCCCCAACCAGGGACTGAACCCGAGCCCCCTACATTGGCATCACAGAGTCTTAACCACTGGACCTCCAGGGAAGTCCCCAGAGATGAGACTCATTTTGGAGACAGTAGGGAGTAACACAGAAGAGGGATTTCAAGGATATCAACATTTAGAAACTAATTAGACCTCTTTTTATAGTACTGTTTGCAGAAGGGAACGTATTGCTAAAAATACAAAGGAAAAGGAACTGAAACAATTTGGGAGTCAAGAGGAGCTGGTGTTCAAAAAAGATGAATTTTTTAAATGCTATTAAGATGTTTCCTAAGAAAAGGACCACGGGACTGATAACAGAAAGCCACTATGAACTTAGGAAAAGCTGCTTTGATGGAGTGAGGAAGATGGAAGCTAGACTACAGAAGGGGAATTTAAAGGTAAGGAAATGAAGACAGAAATGCTTTCAACAAACACGGATAAAATCGGGGAGGAAAGAAAACAATACCTGTAGTGGGAATATGGAGTCAAGGAAGGGTTGTTTGTACATAAGATGAGAGAGCTTTAATAAAGCTCTTTGCTTTTTTGTGCGTTTTTTTGCCATGGATATTTCAATCTATAAATTGACCATATGTGCATGTATATATATACATACACACACAAGCCAACATATACATATGTATCGGCGTGCGTGCTAAGTCACTTCAGTTGTGTCTGACTCTGCTACCCTATGGAATGTGACCCAACAGGCTCCTCTGTCCATGGGATTCTCCAGGTAAGAATACTGGAGTGGGTTGCCATGCCCTTCCTACAGGGGATCTTCCCAACCCAGGGATTAAACCCACATTTCCTGCATCTCCTGCAATGGCAGGCAGATTCTTTATACATAGTTATCATAGCATACATATGATATTACTATAATGTTATTTTGGCTTATATTCTCCCAGGAAATTTTCTTCTCTGCATATATAAATATATATATATATATATATATTTATATATGCATATATGTTCCTTATATTTGGGGATAGATCACTTAATAGCACTCTTTTTTCATGATAAACAATATGTCATGGGCTGAACGTCCCTCTTCCTCCCTTCAGACCACTGGGACTTAACTGCTATTAAAAGCCAATGGAAAAGATGCAGTTGAGAGGGGGAAGTGGAGTATACATGAGAGAAAAGAGTCCATCAATAGTGCAAATTTGTTCAGCAGTGAGCAGGGGACAGATGTGAACCAAATATATTCATGCATATTCATGCAGAGCCAGTGAATGAAATGATACTCTACATAACATACGCCATGGTGGTGGTGTAGTCACTAAGTTATGTTCAACTCTTGCGACCCCATGGACTCTATAGCCTGCCGGGCTCCTCTGTCCATGGTATTCTCCAGGCAAAAATACTGGAGTGGGTAGCCATTTCCTTCTCAAGGGGATCTTCCTGACCCAGGAATCAAATCTGGGTCTCCTGCCCTGCAGGCAGATTCTTTACCAACTGAGCTAGGAGGGAAGACCAACATATGCCACAGAATAACAGATCCAGGTACTGCCTACTTCCCCAGTTTGCTCTCACATCATCCTCACACTGGCTTCCTTGCCTCTCGGCGATCTCCGCCTGCTTTAACATGCCATCTTCTTCTTGCTTCAGATATTTCATACATGCTCTCGTTCTGACTGAGAATATTCTACCCTCTGCCCTATGCCCCACCTTTTCCCCCAGGTTCTATCCTGGTAAAGACATTCAACACATAGCTGTTGGATGAATGAACTGTGTTCAAGACATGTGCTGAAACAAAAAGCCCCCTGAAACTCAATGTGATTTTGGCTATTTGTTTCAATGCAATTCTCCATCTAGTTACCAATAAAATCTATTTACCAATATAAAACTGAGTCAGATGGTTAGATAGCATGACCAACTCAATGGACCTGAATTTCAGCAAACTCCTGGATACAGTGAAACTCCTGGAGTTGGGTTGCAGTCCACGGGTTCGCAAAGAGTTGGACACAGCTTAGCGACTGAACAACAACATCAGGCATCTTAACTTCATCTAGTTAGTCACATTGTTAAACCCAGACTCATATTCTTCACTCCCACAAATACAGAGAACATACATGCCATTTCATTATTTTATCAAAAAAGACCATGAATTCCCTCCCACTAAGACAGAAAGCCAAATCCTAATCAGAATGTCAATGTATTAATATACAAAGAGATGTGTAACTATCAATGCAACCAGATGCTCTTGTCAATCTGACCAACACCCTATTTTCATCCCAGACAAGCTTCAGCTATAGGTTGATGAATCTTACATAAAAATGTGGATGAGACCAGAAAACAGTACTGTGAGCAGAAACCCAGGAGGTACCCAACACCATGGACAAGAGTCTGAGTAGAAGAGAGGAAGTGGTAGTCTCTATGCAAGGAACATGCCTGGTTTTCAGAATATTAGCAGGGGGTCTCTTGTCAATTTGTCTTGTGATGAAGTGAAGTGAAAGTCGCTCCGTCTACAGCAGATCTTCCCGACCCAGGAATTGAACTGGGGTCTCCTGTATTACAGGCAGATTCTTTACCAACTGAGCTATCAGGGAAGATCCCCTGTAGAAGTCTTGTGACTAAGCAATATTAAAAAGTGTGTGCTCACAGTTCATGTCCATAATGTCTTAAATTTGCCAATTTACCCTTGCAATGGAGAGAATTAATGAATGATCATAAAGCATACTTTGAACTATGGCATGTGATACTCAATTATCTAGAATATGCAGGAGTTTCACAGACATGATCAGACATCTTGAGAAGTCTATATTCTAACATTCTCTAAAAAACAATAGTTCAAGTGTTTAAAAATCCTCCCAGGATAAAAAAAAGAAGAGGCAAGCTACTAGCCTTATAGCATTCATATAACTAGGCTCCCTTGTTTTATAAAACAAGACACATGCAGGGTGGTCAAAACTAACATAAATCGAATGAGGAAGAAGATTCAGAATCTATACAGATACACTTTCAAGAAAACTGGGCAACTAGGAAGCCTGAATGAGTAATAGAGGCAAGACAGATTTTTATTTATTGTTTACCCATAGGTTAATGGCAAAATGTGAGCCTGCATCTTGGTTGCAAAGAAGGAGCAGAGGAGAGAGAAAAACTGAGATAAAGGAGAGGGGAAGAAAAACTGACTCAGTGACTCTTAGAATTAACCAGGTCAATTTTATGGATGAGAACAGACATTTTCAATGAGAGTCAAGAGAAAGAAAACCTTTCAGCTGTAGATAATAGTGGATATGTAGGAGACAGAAGATGGAGGGGATTGTAAGAGATGGTATTAATCTTCTCTGTAAATTATAAGGAAAGGTGAGATGGTGCTATATGGTTCATGACAGAAGGGGGAAAAGTGGGCTCATGTTACAGATACGAGAGCACTATCCTTTTTTACCACATGCCAAATACTTAGCACAATGCACAGCACACAACGGAAACTCAATAAATACGAACTGAATCAAAGAGTTCAATTTGAGGAATTTAGGCATACCACACGAAGAAGGCAATGGCACCCCACTCCAGTACTCTTACCTGGAAAATCCCATGGACGGGGGAGCCTGGTAGGCTGCAGTCCATGGGGTCGCTAGGAGTCAGACATGACTGGGCAACTTCCCTTTCACTTTTCACTTTCATGCATTGGAGAAGGAAATGGCAACCCACTCCAGTGTTCTTGCCTAGAGAATCCCAGGGACGGAGGAGCCTGGTGGGCTGCCGTCTATGGGGTCGCACAGAGTCGGACACGACTGAAGCGACTTAGCAGCAGCAGCAGCAGCAGGCACACCGCAAAAGGCAGAACAGCTGACACGTCAAATGAGACTAAAAGCTAAGCAGGGAAAAGACTTTTCACCTCTTTTTAAAGTGAAAGTCACTCAGTCATGTCGGACTCTTTGCGACCCCATGGACTACACAGTCCATGGAATTCTCAAAGGGCAGAATACTGGAGTGGGTAGCCTTTCCCTTCTCCAGGAGATCTTCCCAACCCAGGGATAGAACCCAGGTCTCCCGCATTGCAGATGGATTCTTTACCCACCTCTTTTTAAGGTGTCCTTAAAGATATATGCCCTATTACTGAGTTCTGGATGTTCAGCAAGGATCTTAGGAGGAAAAGACAGACAACCTTCCCGGGGCTATTCAACTCTGCCATCCTCACACATTCACAGAAAACAGGTAACCACTTCATGAATAAGTAATTACTGACAGCTGGCAGATAAGACGTAACTTTCTTATCCAACACCCAATCCTCTTCAGCAGAGATGCACAACACAGAAACGTTTAGTCAATCACACTGCCAGTTGGTCACCCAGCTCTGCAGACCACACAAAAGAACAAAGCAGGCAAGCGGAGGCCTGGAGACTTCTCCGTGGCCTGCATCGGTCTAGATAAATGAGAAGGCCAGGTAATCTGTGCTTTGTATTCTACAGATGGCTTTCTCATGTCTAAAACCATTCAAATCTGAAAACAAATCCCTCTCAAATCCAAAATCACGGCCAGTCAACAACAGGGAACGTAAGGCATATTATTAAGTCTCTTCTGGGGAAAGGCTGTTGACTTGGATTCCCGGTGACGTGGGCGCACGACTGTTACGGATGCTGTGTTCAGGTGTCATTTGAATTCACATGATATCTAATAAATCACAGGATGTTCACTTGTCCTATTAAAACTGCATTCTACCTTACCAAGTCTGAATAATTTGTATAAAATGGATTGCTGCAGTTCTCACTAGAAGGTCTAATTGCATTCCTGGTATAACTTAAAATGATAACCTTATCTTAATTAGCAGCATGATGCAGAAATGCTTTCGAAAGCCTCTGAGAATTAACCTGCATTTTTAAACTGGAGCCCTGGGGCTTTAAAAAAAATAACTTAAAAAAATTCCCTATTGAATATGTGAGCCGACGTTAATTTATCAAAACGACAAAAGGGAATAATCATATTGTGAGAGACTAAGCAACACAACTAACACCTCCTCTGATCAAGCAGTTTGTACTGCTCTTTGCAGAATCACACACGATGTAATTCTAAGGCCTAAATCTCTGTGATGGCCACTGATTCGCCGCACCCACAAAAGAGTCTCTCTCGGTTTATTCTAATGAGATTCACCATCCATTATAAACGGAATGCTACAATAGTGGAAATGAAGTGGACAAACTCGGTGGGTATATAGTGTCTTCACAGGGAATTAATCACCATACAGATCCCCTATGGCATGCCCTCAAGTTCCCATACAAGGCCTTTCTCCCAATCAATCCAAGTTCAATTAATTCTGGCCTTTCTCATCCATCTCAACATCTCTTTCCGGCCCACTCACATTTGAAACGTCTGCACAAAACTCCAAAAGAAAAGGGCTTTCTGTGGGAGAGGTTATAGTCTGTGTATAATCGCTCTGGTAAAGAGATGTACGTTGGCTCACTTATGACAATCATAATCCAACAGAGCACACAAGGATATATGAAAATTAACATTTCAACCTATTATACTGTATGATGGCAAGATTTAAAGACTTTGCAGTCATCATTGTAGAAACCCAAAGCAGATGTTAAAGAGTCCCCATTTCAGTGCTTGCAAATTGAGGGACATACTAGAGTACACACTACGCAGCTTGGCATCTATCCTCAAATGCCCAGCTAAAGAAACATATTGGGTACAGTTTATTATCGTCCAAAACTCAAACTAAAGTCACGTCTAGAAATGTTAAATACATGCTATTGTAAGTGAACTACTCTCCCAAGACTGGCCCTTGAGATTTGTGGTTTCTCTAAGTTGGTACCACTTGGGGAATAAAAGACTTCCTATAATACAACTTGGCATTTCCCTATCTAAAAACAGGGTTCTTTATGGTGGCTCAGACTGTAAAGTATCTGCCTGCAATGTGGAAGATCCCAGTTCGATCCCTGGGTAGGGAAGATCCCCTGGAGAGGGGAATGGCAACCTACTCCAGTATTCTTGCCTGGAGAATCCCATGGACAGAGGAGCCTGGCAGGCTTCAGTCCATGGGATTGCAGAGTCAGACACGACCGAGTGACTAACACTTTCACCTTCACTTTTACCTAAAAACAAATATGGCTCAAAAAAATTTTAAGTATTTTCTTCCTGCTAGAAGTTAAGGAGCAGTTTTGACTAATTTTAAGAGGTCAGAGCTAGTAGAGCCTATTGTATAGGATATTATCATTAGAACTGAACATAAAACTAGTAGAAAGCAAAGAGGTATAAATACTTCTCATATTTGAGATTGTAACAGATTGAAGTTCCATCTAGCTTAATTTATGAGCACAGAAAATAGTAATAATAAAAACACAGAAGATACAGGTACATACTACTATTAATTCAAAATATTTTTTAAAAATTATCAGTACCTTCATCAGTAGCATTAAAACACTTTTAAAATGTCTACTGTAAGCAAGGAGCTGTGTTATAAGTGACATGAAGGTAACAGCTCTTATAAAATAGTAAAGCCTTTTAATATATGTTCAGCTTTTCTTCAATAAGGGATGGCATTTCAGGGCATTTCAGAATATACGGACTTATATTTACATAAGCAAATTATCCATATCTTGAAGGTCCTGCAAAGGTATAGAGGCATGGGCACATCTCTTATTTAAACCCCTATCTCCAGGCTTGAGAGTAAGGAGATTAAAGACTAAACATATATTACCACTGAGAAAACTCAGCCTGGAAAACCCTGGCGGGAAAGACATTTTAATCAACGGATATTTCAAACTGAGTGACCCCAAATCTGTTTAACAAGACTGTTGTTCTAAAGCAGGAAAGCCCTCCGATCGTTAGCTTGCTTTCCATTTCATTGGTGTGACAAGCACACACTGGCTGCATCTTCAGGTTGCAAAACCAGTCTTTTTTACCACGGCAGTTACAGTCTCATTTACAACATTAATGTCCTAAACGGGGACTGCATGAAAAGCTTCAATTATTTTCAGGCAGCCTAAGTAACGTTGCTGCTAATTCTAATGCCCAGCTAGCATCATCATGATAACTTCTGCTGTGATCCCAACAAGGATTCCTCAAGCTCCTTATAAATGCATTAATCACCCCCTATGAAAGTCACTGCTTGCTTTTGACAAAGATAATGTATGTTGCTGGGATTATACTACTGCATGCAGAATCATTAAAGAGAGAGAGACCCGAATTTATGATGAAGCCGCTGGACGGCAGGGCACTGTTTAAACTATAAAAATTACAATCTGCAAGGATGGTGGCCAAAGCAGAGGAGCCATTAAAGGCTGATAATTAGCATCAATCAAGGTGACATGACTGTGGACGTCTTTATTACTTTAAACACACTAATCAAATACTTCTGCATTGAGATGGAAAGATTGATAGGCAGCGAGGCAGCGCGAACATCCCTACGGAGACCCTTCCAAAATGATCTGTTCCAAAGGTAACAAAAGAGGCGTCAGTATCGGTCAAGTGGTATACACACACACAGCTCTGAGATGGAAAAGCTCAAAATGGACCTCCTGGGCTGGCCGGGTTTTCATGTGGATGCTTTATCGCTAAGCATTGCTTCAAATAAACACGTATTTGTGTGTCCCTTCTGTGCAACCCACCGGACATGCTTGATTTGGATGAAAAAATAACTCAGAGGAACATAAGCTCCGGGCTATTCTGTCAGGTAAATAAATAACCCAGCATCCCAGCCCAGCAGTGACTCAGTTCTAGCCCTCTCCTTACATGTGCTTGTGGAAATGAAAGATAAAGGGGGAGACGAACTTGGTACCATTGACATAATGACAATAGGGGCTGTCAGCATTATCTAATTGCACTCGTGCTCAATTCCATACCACACAGACGCTCAAATATGCGGTTATTATTACTGCTCATATAAATATTTCAGTCCTAATGAACAACAAGCCGCTCACCATCTTTGCCACCCCTTGAGCCCATATGGCATTACACCTTAATGACTGCAATTTTTTAAAAGGCACTCTTTTCCTATTTATAGTTTCTGGCTGTTCAACGTTCACACACTGAATTCATGAGGTTAAGGGCAGAGACCATAAAGCAAAGATGTGAAGGAGTTTTCAAATAATAATCTGGCTTGGCATCCATTCAGAATTATGGATGAAGACCTGGAAAGGCATTTCCCAAGCGGACAGCTGCATCTTTGCCAAATGAGGTGATAAAGGCAAGACTTCCATGATGAAGATGATGGCCCCCGGCAATCATTTTGGCTCCAGAGTTTAACTTTTATTCATAGGTTCCTGAATTGGTGTACCTACTGCTAGGTTTCAAACATATATTACATTTTCCCAGAATTAGTCGCTCATTCGTGCCCGACTCTTAGCGACCCCATGGACTGCAGCCTACCAGGCTCCTCCATCCATGGGATTTTCCAGGCAAGAGTACTGGAGTGGGTTGCCATTGCCTTCTCTGGTGAATTAGATACCAGCTCCTTAAAATTGGGTATGTGCATCAAAAACTGAGCAGAGAAGAGTCAGTGGAAATTCCCCATTGCTTCTTTCCAAGAAACAAAGAAAGGACTGAGAAAGAGGCTGGGTGTCAGAGGTGAAACAGTTGTAAGGAGCAAATTAGTCAAAATACGTTGCTGACAAGTCACTGAAGGAGTAGCAGCTAACTCAAACCCAGTTCCATTTTCAATTTCATGGTTAGAGGAAGATGATTTTTCAATACAGTACAGTAGCCTTTCAGAGGCAAAGTAATACGAAAAACATTGCAACTGGGCTATTGAAAATCCCACTACTTTAAGCCAGTATTTATCAAATCACCCCTTCTAAAACATTATGCTACAATTTCTAAGAGGTCCCAAAACAGTGGCCTTCTCGCAAATAATGACAGTAAACTCTTCTGGGTCTTAAATAGCAACCCATTTCATTGAAATAAGTATTTTTAACTTGCCAAGTTATTTTACACACCTTATGCATCACCTTATGCATCATCCCTTCTGCATCATTATTATGCATAATAATGTACAATTATTTCTATCGCCCAGATGAAGTCATAGATTGAGAAGGTAAGGGTCCTCCCAGTGAACTCCTGCTGACTCAATGCCCTCTTTACTACACTGTGCTGACTCTGAAAGACGTTCAGATGTTCCCTAACTGTATTAAGGGTGATGATCACTCACAGCAAAGACACATGTTAAGAGTACTTTTAGCAAGAGAAAGCTCTTCACAGGGAACCAATAAAATGCATAATGAACATGAGAGAAGAGAAGCCTTCCAGTCTGAACACTGGTTTGCTTTATTTAGAGATTGGTCATCTCTCCACCCTACTCCAAGATTTTGTTTTCCACTATTGAGAGTCATTTGATTCTCACTGACGCACAAGGAATGAGGGAAGGTTGTGTAACACTGTTTAAGGCTGACCTTACCACTCATGGAAAAACTGCCACCAGACACAAACTAACGGCTGATAATGAGTCAGGGATGGGCTCCACAGTATCAAAGACCTTTATGTTGAATCCTTAACAAAGGAGCCTGGTGTAAACAGGACTCCAGGGCTGGGAAATGACACAAGAGAACCGACAGTCACTTCCTCATCAGAGGACATGGCTTTTGCCAAAATTAGCTCAAGTGTGTGTGCAATACTTCCAAACAGACATGAATTAGAGGACTCATATCAAGACATGCTATGTTCCAGGTCCAGATGTGGAAATACATGAGGCCTGGGAAATTTTCTTTCCTACCCTCCTTAAATAGCTCAAAGCTATTTCACTTTGCAGTGAACATCATTTTTATACCAAAAAGAGGAGGAAAAATATAACACAGAAACAGCGAAGAAGCTTTCATGGGAGAGCCAAAGAGAAACAACAATGGCATGTAAGATACATAATAGGTGAAAAGAAGATGAGAACTCTCGTTTAAGAGTAACAGCAGGAGCAGGCTCACTCTAAGCACATCATCTGTGTGTCCCACCTCATCCTCTCACATACTCCCAGCCTCTCTTGTGCAGTGCCCTCATCTACAACTCAAGCTTCAATAGCTTCAGTCCTGAGCTGACCACATAATACAATCCATGTGTATTACAGGTTTCTTTCCATTTTTAAAAAATTACAGATGGGTATATTTTTCATTATATTTATACATTGCACAATGGAGCCATTATCAGTAGGAAAAAAAATGAGCCGTGGACATCAAGAATACTGAGTTGAATACATAACATGGAACATTTTGATCAATCAGATGGGCTTATCAGTAGAGATATTCACCCAACCTAGTCAAAAATAATCCAACAAGGTTGGGGGGAAGGGACAGTTTAGGGAGTTTGGGATGGACATGTTCACACTGCTGTGTTTAAAATGGATAACCAACAAAGACCTGCTGTACAGCACACAGAACTCTGCTCAATGTCATGTGGCACCCTCCCTGGGTGGGAGGGGCATTTGGGGGAGAATGGAGACATGTCTATGTAGGCCTGAGTCCCTTTTTTGTTTGCCTGAAACTCACAACACTGCTAACTGGCTATTCCCCAATACAAAATAAAAAGTTCAAAAGAAAAAAAAAAAATTTCAACAAGTCATTTTAAACCGTACACACGTTACACTGCCATTCTTCTCAAGTGATGGATAGAAATTTAATTTATTCAACTTGAGCATTTTTTAATTTGTCGTCACCTGTATCAGATAATGATTGCCGTAAGTATGTGGCGAAGGGGTTGTCACTGCAGACACACAAACACGTGAATTGGCTCACCTCACCCTCTTTCATCAGTGGTGTAAGTAAAGATGGGCTAGAAAAACTTTGGCTTGACAGAAAGACTCTAAAAATATGAACACAACAAGAAATTCCAAAGGATTTTAAGATGTGAATTTATAACACCCTAATGGCAAATTTAGTCTGACCTGGAAAATAAAAATTATGTAAAAGGGACAACACACACTCTTAACATCCTAAAAGAAACTGCTTAAATAGTGGGAGCAAGTTGTATGAACAGTGGAGGTACTGTGTGGCCCACCAAACTCAGATGGAAAATAGAAATTCCTCAGCAAGGAGGAGAAACCCACTTTGGTATGTACACAAATTGCATTATCCGTCAACCTGGCTGGCTAGCAAATACATTAGCAATGAAAAATATCATTGAAGAAAACCCTACAGATCTATTTCTATGACCAATAGCCCAACAAATTCACCTAGATTGAATATTGAGAACAAAAAGCTTACAGTGAAAGGGGACATATAGTACACAAAAATAAACAGGAGAAATTGCCAGTGTCAACCGACACCCTCTCCCCCAATCCTAATCGTACCCATCGATCTAAGATCTGGGTTATAGGTATGCAACACGTAACACACAATCACTCTCCTGAAAAGTATCTGCTGAAGCACAGGCAGCATTTCAGGGCTCTAGGTCAAGATCAAGAATATAAGCCATAAATTCACTAATGCTAAAGATGAATGAATAGCCAGAGATGAGACGGTCTCTATTACTGTGTATTGAAGCTCATAAGAGGTTTGCCATTGTCTTACAAAATATCTTTGCTCTCTATCCTTTATATTCTGTCTCTTTCTGTCTACTACGTGGCTAAATCCACTATACATCAAATAAGAGTAGGTCATTTCTAACTCAATAATAACATAAACCCTTTGGAACTCATTCACTCTAGACACTGACATGACATTCAATACTGACCTTGAATTTGTAACATACTGACTCACTCGTGTTGTTCTCTGCATTTTTTCTAGATGTGAAATGACCAGCCCAAGTTTTCCATCGGCTATTTTATTTTGCCTAGATGTACTCATAATAATGTATCACCTAGCCAGAGCTTCAGAGAAACAAAAAGAAGCCCAGCAGAGCAGCTTTGTAGTGGTTCTGAGCATGCAAAGAACCTGATCCATAAGCCATTCTCTTCTCTCTCTGCCATCAGCTCTCTGCTGCTGCTGCTGCTGCTGCTGCTACTAAGTCACTTCAGTCATGTCTGACTCTGTGCGACCCCATAGACGGCAGTCCACCAGGCTCCCCCGTCCCTGGGATTCTCCAGGCAAGAACACTGGAGTGGGTTGTCATTTCCTTCTCCAATGCATGAAAGTGAAAAGTGAAAGGGAAGTCGCTCAGTTGTGTCCGACTCTTAGCAACCCCATGGACTGCAGCCTACCAGGCTCTTCCATCCATGGGATTTTCCAGGCAAGAGTACTGGAGTGGGGTGCCATTGCCTATCAGCTCTCTGCTCTTGGACAAATCTTCAGTTTCCATACCTGAACCTTAAGGATAGTAATACTGACAATTACCTCATAGTATTTTGGTAAACCAATGCAAGGGTGTATCTGAAAACCATAAAATGTTATGAACAGATAAATCATCAATGAGAACACTACACATGTGTACGTTAAAAACAAAGAGGAAGACAGATTAGTGTGGCTGATTGGAAATTTTCTCATTATAACGCTGATGAACAAAAACTAATTCTTAAAAAAAAAAAAGAGTTTATCCTGTAATGTAACTGACCTCATCTTGTTCAAAGGCCTTCATTCTCACTTGGGAAAAAGCAAATCGAAACAAAATGTGAAAACCTGTTCATTGGGCATCACTCAGGTTCTTCAGAAAACAGTTAATTTGGGGTCTATTTTTGGTCATTCTGTTTCTGCTCTCCCAACATACTGGAGTTTGTTTTTTTACAGTGGTGGGGCGGAGCATCTGCCTTGGCCAGGGGCTGCTCCATCCTAAGAGAGGAGGAGCTAATCTGGTCTGGTCTCTGGGTCTTGGTCTCTACATCCACTGCATGTGTTCCTGAAGTGTCTAGGGTGGTTCTCTCAGCAGAGACATGGGACAAACACTGCCTCTGGCCATCTTCCCTGGTTGACCAGACTTGGCTCTCACTTCTCATCTCAGAGACTTGGCTGTGTCTGCTGTCCTGACCCCAAGTGCCAAGGGACACCCTAGCATAGCTGCCACAAATTCCCATGTGACACTGGGACCCTGTAAGGCACACTGACTCCTCCTTATAAGTGAAAGTGAAAGTGAAGTCGCTCAGTTGTGTCCGACTCTTTGCGACCCCATGGACACCAGGCTCCTCCGTCCATGGGATTTTCTAGGCAAGAGTACTGGTGTGGGTTGCCATTTCCTTCTCCAGAGAATCGAACCCAGGTCTCTTGCATTGTAGACAGATGCTTTACCATCTGAGCCCACCAACTCCTCCTTATAAGCTGGGTTCATAATCTCAGCCCCACTGGAATATCTGAGTCAATTCAAGGAGAGGAGAGGTGACCTTTCCTCAAGAGGACACTTGCCCATGCCAAGGTGGTTTAGGTATTTCTAAGAGGCATTGTCCCAGGGTTCCAGGAGGGAAGGTCAACACAGACTCACTCACTCTCATCTCAATCTTCTTTTTTCTTTTTTGCTCTCTGTCCATAGCCCCATCCCCCATCAAGCATCACCTTGCACCACTGGGTGGGGCTTCCCTTCCTATGCAGTTGGGTCCTGCTTCTATGAGATCTAGTCTTAAGTCCTCAGGCTTTCTTCTCCATACGTAAAATGGAAGTGCTAGCAATTTTAACAAGACCTGGCTTGTACAAGAACTTCTCTGTCCATTGCACAATGACATACTTGTTCTAGAATCCAGACTCTATCTGCCCTATATGCCTAAAGCAATAACGGCCATTGATTCCAACAGTGTGGCAGCTGCAGGGCAACAAGATTTACAGAGGATTTGGAACATTTCAAAATTTTATTCTTACTACATAAGTTAAGCAGTTTAAGATTATGGGAGATTTCAAGAGCTTCTTAAATAAAGCAAAAAATGTAACTTTGTGAAATAACAATCACATGGAGTAGATGTTATTAGTGCATTTTATAGACAAAGAAATAACAGCTCGGGAAGATATACATTTTTCCCAGTGAGGCACAGCATATAAGCAGCAAAGCTAAAATTTAAATTCAAGTGTTTATGTGCAGTAAAACCCCAAAGTTCATTTTACTACTAATACAGAAGTTCCTTGACAATGTCAGTCAATCAAAAAGGGAGTACATGGCTTTGAATTCCTGCCACTTACCCAAGCAAAAGAATACTTGACTTCAGTGAAGATTACAAAAGCAAGAAATCCTGATGAGACATTAAACTTTATTCATGATTTTCTTCATTCAACTAGCATTTATTGAAAGGCTCTGACATAAATACTGGGCCTGAGGTTATAAACCTTAAAGAGTCAACTGTCCCTGCTTTTAACTAAATTACAATATAGTGTAGAGATGGACAAATGTAATCATAATATACCTAAGCAAGTCCAGCCCTGTACAGATTTTTTACGTACCATGAGGCTCGCAGAGTTTCCCTAACCCAAACCCTACAATTTTTATTCTCCTCAAATATGACACCTTCCCGTGATCTGAGGAGAGTTAGAGGGAGACACCCTCCAGAGAAATGAAGTGACCGTGAGTTAGCGCTTAGGTGTCTGGTTATTTGAAGGCTTTATGAGGACAATGCAAATTTCCTTTGATAACTAACACCAAATGTGAAGGGAAAGGCAACAAAGGCGTCAGAATTCTGGCTTCCAGATCCTAAAACTTGGACACCTGCCTTAAAATAGTAAGATGCTTGACTTAAAAATGGAACTTATACTAGGCTGTTGCATTAAGACTATTTATTCCAATTAAAAAGAGAAAGTAAAGTTTTCCCCAAAATACTAAGTAGCCTGGAGATATCTCAGTAAAGAAAATTAAAAACCCTTACCCATTTGCCTCTTGTGTGAAAGGGGAGTATTTACATACATATTTACATAAAATTATATATGCTAATGAAATGCTAATGTAAATATGAAAAAATACTCTGAAAATGGCAAACTGAAAAATCACCCAAAAAAACATGCAAAGGCAGAAAACTACATCTGCCTGAAAACAATTTCTGCTACTTTGTTTATTCATGTGTAAACGTCCAATATGCTCAACACTTTGACATCTCTATTCAACTGGGGTTTGAATCAGCTATAAATATATGACCTTTAATTGTGTGATTGATTTGTCAACATTTTTGCAATATGTTACATATGGGTCTAACTTCCTATGAATATAGATATTTTCATGGTGTCCCATTTTAAGTGATAACATCCACAAGGTATGAGACCCCTTTAAAAAAAGGGACCGTGTTTGCTAATTCGCTCATTTGTGTTTACTACTGACACCCAGAACTGCATTTTTCACCACAAAGCTTATATTTAAAATTTATTTTGTACCTGTGTTCCCAAATATGCTTGACAAGAGCATTCAATAAAACTGTAGCTGATGAACAACAAAGAAAAGCATCATTCTTCTATTTATATTCTACTGTACAATCAAACCTCTCCAGGCAAAATCTAAGCAAAAAGACAGACACCCAGTGGATTAAATGGCACCATTTCCAAACCTTTCCTCCAGGTTTCTGTGCCCTCAAGCAATAAGCTGGCTTTTGCATCTGGCAAACATATGCAGAAAACCAGGCCAAATATGACTGAAAAACCTGGCCAAGTTCTTTCATGTGACCCACTGCGACAGCCAACCTAAAGTTCCCAATGTCAATTCAATTTCCAAATGAAAACTTTACTTTTTCATTAATATGTGTTGGTATTTAGATATAGATATAAATTCACCTTGGGTTTGGAGTAAAAAAAGTGATGCATTTTTAAAAATAACACATGTACTATATTTGTATTATTGGAAGGAGTGAATATTTAGAATAAGATGGATATTGCGGAAATGGACCTGACCGCACAATCTTATCCACACAGTCAAGGATTCAGAAGCGTAAGGGAGAAATGTTTCCAGTGTTTCTGCCAGGCAGAACGCCTTCTAGATTGACCAGCGTAACTGGCTATCATGACTAAATCTCTAAACTCAACTGAAACTTCACAGTTCTAACTGAAATGCCACAATTTCTAGAGGTCCTATGAATTGTAGGAGACAGGATTTAAGATGCTTAGCTATACGCTTTCAAGTGCTGATAGCAGACTTACATACAGGTATATTCACTCTCAATACATTTGACATTTTGAGGCATCTACGATACTGGGAACGATAATCAAGACATGGAAGTTTATACAGTCCTCACCCTCAAAGAGCCTAAAACTCACACTACCTGCAGTTTCAACCAGGTTCCTTAAGGCTCTCTTTTTTACAAGCCTTTTTCCATTATGTCAAGTAACACGAATGATTGAGTTAGTGTATCTACTACATATTACTACATCAGAGTGACAGTTGTTTATTGCACCATTACCAAAAAAGCTGTATCCTGACACACTGCATATCAACACACATCAGTAAAGATGAAACAAATTTTTCCTGGCTAACTCATTCAAAAATATTACATGGAAGATACATGAGATTAATGTGTGTTTCTCCAAGTACAGATAAGTTTTTATCTGACATAAGGAATACATTGAAACTGTGCAAATTATGTATCTTTTAAGACTGTATATAAAGGATTTATACTCCCAGAAAACTTTTTCAATACATATCTTAGACACATCAACAAACCTCTTGACACCACCTTATTTATTTTTCTTTTCTTTTTTCTGGTCTATTTTTCTTCCTTAGGATGACAAACTTCCCCACTCTGTCTTCTCCCCTTGTCTTGTAAACAAGTTCAAATTACTCTTATCCTTAAAAACCACTCCTGTTCCTTGGTCACTTGCTAACGATGCACCAATCCTTGTATTCCAAACTCTCAGAGGAAGTGGGGGCATTTTTACCAACTCATCTTCCTCACTCTTCATTCATTTCTGAATCCAATGGATTATGGTTTCAATCTTCACCATTCTAGTGAAACTACTAGAGAAGGAAATGGCAACCCACTCCAGCTGTTCTTGCCTGGAGAATCCCACAGACGAGGGAGCCTGGTGGGCTGCCGTCTATGGGGTCACACAGAGTCGGATACGACTGAAGTGACTTAGCAGCAGCAGCAGTACAGGTTCATTAGGAGGCATTGAGACTTAGGGTACCCGGTTCCACTCACAGGTGGTCGGTCTCCAGATAGTGTTTTAAGTCTAAGTTGGTTTCTTGGTTTGGTATTTCTGCAACATTTTCTGCAGTCCAAAGATTCTCTCTTTGGAGGGAATGAAAGACAAATCAGCTTTGGGTCTAGAACTTAAAGGATGGTTCTGTCTCAGCTGTGGGACATTGACCCTAAGAAGTTACAAAACCAGCCCCGCCTCCCTCCCAGACCTGTGGATGAGATGAGGCCCAGAAGTGGGTTTTTTTTTTTTTTTTTTTTTTTTTAAATAAGGCTCAGTAAAGTACTCGGAGAAGGCAATGGCACCCCACTCCAGCACTCTTGCCTGGAAAATCCCATGGACAGAGGAGCCTGGTAGGCTGCAGTCCATGGGGTCGCTAGAGTCGACACGACTGAGCGACTTCACTTTCACTTTTCACTTTCCTGCATTGGAGAAGGAAATGGCAACCCACTCCAGTGTTCTTGCCTGGAGAATCCCAGGGACGGGGGAGCCTGGTGGGCTGCCGTCTATGGGGTCGCACAGAGTCGGACACGACTGAAGTGACTTAGCGGCAGTGAAACTACTTACTGCTAAAGTTACAGATAATTTTCTCTAAGGTGACTAGCCCAGTGGACACTTTTGGGCTTTCCCAGTGGCTCAAAGGTAAAGAATCTGCAGGCACTACAGGAAATGTCGGTTTGATCCCTGAGTTGGGAAGAGCCCCTGGTGAAGGAAATTTCAACCCATTTCAGTATTCGTGCCTAGAAAATTCCATGGACAGAGGAGCCTGGCAGGCTAGAGTCCATGGGGTCTCAAAGAGTTGGACATGACTGAATGGGTAAGTGTGAGCATGAATGGACACTTTTTTTTTTTTTTTTTGCTTCTAAAAAAAAAAAAAAGAATTGTATATATATATTTTTAAATTTTATTTTATTTTTTAACTTTACAATATTGTATTGGTTTTGCCATATATCAATATGAATCCGCCACAGGTATACACGTGTTCCATGTTGATTGACTCCATTTTTTTTTTTTTAAGATGCTCGGTATCATTAAGGAAATACAAAGTTAAACTACAATGAAATACTATTGCACATCTAGTAGAATGGTTAATGTTAAGGAGACTGATGAAATTAAGTGTTGATGAGCAACTGGCAATCTCATTCACTGCTGGAAGGAATACAAAATGGTACAGCCACTTTGGAAAA